>NC_091478.1:50709260-51955197 GCF_036971445.1 Narcine bancroftii | reverse complement strand
ATAAAGAAAGGATCTGATGTATAAAGTGGCTGGATCAGCCAGTTGAAGGGGGAGTTAGCATGTCCCTTTAAGCGCGTTGTGGCACTAATGAATTGTATTCTGTTCACTTCAAACTGAGGCTCCAGGCTCCTGTCTTGCATTTAGCGGTATGGAGCCCTCTCAATAGATTTAGTACATTATTCTACACATTCAGCAGTCAAGGTCCATGAGCTTAAAGATCGCCCATCTCTGAAGAATAAAGAAACCTCTGGGGAATCCAATAAGTTTAATGATTGATTTCTCTGGTGCATTTTCCTGCAGAGTGAAACTCATGCCTCAGCACAATTTCTCTGTATTGCCGCTGTAAGTTAGTTCATGCTAACTTCCCCCATTCATCAGGTTTATATTTAAATCCGGTCGTGCAGAAGTTACATTGTAAATAATCACGGAGGTAAACCCTGCGCGTCTGGATTTAGCTTAATGGAGAAATAAACCTGCGAACAGGTCTATGGTGGTATGTGAGTACTGCAATAGCTGGAATATGATTTAAATTAGTGGCATAGTTCAGAACAATTGGGTGAATAGGGATAACAATATCATTAATAGCTCACAGATCTTGTACCAGATGCTATTCAGTACATCTCGGCTTAAGGACTGGAAAAATTGGCATGTTACAGAGAGATTGGCATGGCACCAATATTTCTTGATTCAATAATGACTCCACAAGCTCCAGGATTCATGCAGCAGAACTTTAAGTGGAATATAATAGAAACTAGCCTGTACTTAAATGATTGTGTGTGCAATCTTCATAAGAACATATTTTAAATGTTTTTCGGTGCTGGTTTTACAGATTACTTTAAATAAGGCCAGCTCCTGTGGGCTGTGGCGCAAGGCATTTAATGTTTAAATTACAATAGCGACGTTAAATAATCGTCAAATTCGTTGCCGTCTGCAGTGACAATTCCCACTCGGCTATTTTTAAAATAAATTCATTTTAGAATACAGTTAATATCACTTGCCGAATCATTATGGCTAATTGTGTACTTAAGGCAGAACTAAAGGGGCTCTTGTGCTGCAATGTCTGTTATGTACTCACTCTAACAAATTGCAGGTTGGTTGCCCCATACAGACAAGCAGCTTCAACTGCGTTTTAATAAGGTTTAATATACTCACTGACAAAAGGCAAAGGAGGAAAAACCCAACACCCAACCCCAACCAACCAATTTTCCCCTGCATCCGCTGCAACCGTGTCTGCCTGTCCCGCATCGGACTTGTCAGCCACAAAACGAGCCTGCAGCTGACGTGGACTTTTACCCCCTCCATAAATCTTCGTCCGCGAAGCCAAGCCAAAGAAAGAATATATTCAAAACCCATGGAAATATGGTTTGTGTTTCTTTTTACAATAATTCTAAATATAACATTTACACTAACACAAACAAAAGTCAGATTGTTATGGTAAACGGTGTCTTGCCCCACAACGATTTTGGAAACTATTGTAAAAACAGATAAAGCATTAAATTGCAGCTATTTACTTTTAATTAGCGTTTCACCAAATAAACAGGATCGTGAACTAATAAATCCTGGGAATACATTAAATCCTGGCAGTTAATTAAGACAGAAGGGTTTATTAGTTCATTTTATTAAATTTATTCATTTTATTAAATCTGGTGATTGGGTATATGTAAAAGCATGGCAAGATCACCAACTAAAACCTGTCTGGGACGGCCCCTATTGTGTACTTTTGATTACAGACACTGCAGTGCGAATGAAAGAAAAGGGGTGGACTCACATACAACGAATTAAATAAGCTGCTGATCCACGGACTAAAGACATTGATAATCTACCCTCCACCTGGCATGCAGTCCTTCATCCTTCTGATCTGAAAGTTACACTACGCCGGGAAAAAGTGCTGTAATGTTGTTTTTACCATTTGCTGTTTTGTTTACTTGTTGGTTCCCAATTTTTGGAAAATCACCAAATTGCTCACAATATATCAAGTCCTCCTGGAACAGGGGCAGCAGAGGTGACAATTATTTACCTTTAGAATGTAGACAGGGCACAGGTATAGAGTATAGTCATAGTGAGGTATGGGTTAATATAGGATCCCAACATGGACCAGGGGAACAGAACGGCCCTAGGGGAGTAGATTTGGTTTGTATTCTGGCCTCTACAGATATTAAAAAGAGGAGTTTTAAAGAGATAGCACAAAGAAGATGGTGGGACAATGACAGACAGAATGTTAGTCAAAATTATACATGTGGCAGAAATAGAGTGAATACAGACAGGCTGCAACTCACAGGTTCAGTGATACTTATGCTAATGTTCGCAGACAAGCTGCAACGTACAGGTTAAGTGACAAGAAAACCCCCTCCCCAACTTGGTCTCCTGTAAATCATCCTTTGGGTCATACAGACATTCGGAATGTTAAGCACCACCACTGTAAGGGGAGTTCCAGTTGTAAACGATGTAAGCTGCTCCAGAACACCACAGCTGCTTGGCATTTAAATCGTTTAATCAGACTCCAGACAGCCTTGGAGATCATCACAGAACAGACAGTGATGGCCCTGAATTTATGGGCTGAAGAAAGACGACAAATACGAGCCACAGTTCAACAAAACTGCCTGGCTCTCGATTACTCGTTGGCTGCAGAAGGCAGCATTTGTGAAAGACTGGTTAATGACAATGCTCACAATGGTCAGGCAGTTAAAGACACTTCTTCAGGAGTTCGAAAATCTTCCCATGCCCAGGTTCAGACTTGGCAACCTTGGTCCGGTGTGGGATGGACTAGACCTTTTATTGGTAACTGGAGTCTGATACCCACAGCCCTTATAGCAGCTGGACTCGCTATTCTGTCCATTATGGTGCTCCCCTGCCTAAAGACTTCTGTGCAGTATTTAATTCAACGGACCCCTCGTCAGATCACTATAACCCAAAGGATGTATGTTTCCCAAATTCTGTCTGATGATGCTGAGACTGCAGTTCGGTTACTGACTCGCTGAAAAAAAAGACCAAGTTTACAAGTAAAACATTCCAGTTGAGAATTCACGAAGCGTAGCTAAAAGAAAAGTGAGGATTGTGAGAGATGAGTAAAACTAATATGAAAATATGAGAGATGATGAATAGGATAAGGATAGATAATAGAATGTAGGAAGTAAAGTTAATCTGAATAAGATAAGGGTTTTCTAGCCTTTTAGACAGAATCAGCAAGCTCCGCATAAGTACAGAATTAGCAAATTCTGCATATAAGAAGTTAGTAAGCCCTGAGGGTCGAGAAGGTGCGAATAAGGACAATGACATGATGGGACACCAACAGGATACCCCCTGGTCGTCCAAGTTCACAGAAACAGCACGTAGGCAGACAGGATTGCCTAATGCCAAACTCATCCAGGAGGCAGAAGAATGTAAGGGGGAGGGTACTTCTATACTGAAATAAACTGTATAAAAGTTGGGTGAGTCCCAGTGTATGTGTGTATTCCCAGGGTAAGGGGAAACACCCAACTTTCCATTGTTGTATAATAAATGTTCTTTGTTCTCAATTTTTGTCCGAGCAATTTCTGTGAAGGTACTTCTGTTTCTCACAGTACAAACAGGGAATTTTCTAAATTCAGGTAATATAGTCCCCAATTCTATTCTTCTGCTCTTTCTCCTCCCCTCTTTCCCACCCAACCCCACCCATTTTCATCCCCATTCCTGATCGGTCCATACCCTATCACTTTCATAGAACCATGGAACATTATAGTGCAGAAAACAGGCCCTTCAGCCTTTCTAGTCTCTGCCTGTCTTGGGTAAACTTGTACCTCTCATTTTGTTTGTTTTAGATTGGTCACAGTGTTTGAGCTACTGAAAGAAAATAGACACACACACCAAGAGCAGTTCAGTTTATACAAATGTTTATTACAAATTCAAAAGCTGATTTCAAACTACAATATGCTAGCCCTTCCCAACTATACTTATCAACGCCTGGACTGGTCCCAACTGCCGAAGCGAGGCAACGACTGCACACTTGTAGTAGGTTGTCGGGGCGCCGGTAGCAGCTTCTCCACCTCCCTCGACCGGGACGTTAGCTGGACTCTAGAAGTTCTTCTTCTTGCTGAGAGATTTTGCCACCTCTGAGAGAGTCTCAAACTTCAGCAGTGGGACCATGGCTTATATTACCCAAAAATTGTTTACTTCATAGCTTATCTCTTTGAACAAATGATTTAATTATCTTCAAGGTCTCCTGACAGTCTGCGACCAACAAAAGAAAACTGCATCCCTGGGCCTCATGGTGGAATTTAGGTATCTACTAATTCATATGCATCCCTGGGCCCCATAGTGTAAATTAGATTATGTCTGTTGATTCTAAAAAACAAGCAGGTTCTCAGCCTTGCAAAGGCTGCAAAAGTAAAAAAAAACACGGTTTAAATCTTCCATTACACCGCCAAACCATTATTCTGCCTATTCCCACTGACCTGCATTCAGTCCATCCCCTCCATACCTCACCTATCCATGTATTATTCTCAATTATTCTCAAATGTTAAAATTGAGCCCACATTCACCACTTCAGTCGACAGCACATTCCACTCTCCCACCACTCTCAGTGTGAAGAATTTCCCCTGAATGCTCCCCCTAAATTTTTACCCTTAACCCATGTCCTCTGTTTTGTATCTTACCTTTTTTTCTTTCTTTGGCTTGGCTTCGCGGACGAAGATTAATGGAGGGATAATGTCCACGTTAGCTGCAGGCTCGTTTGTGGCTGACAAGTCCGATGCGGGACAGGCAGACACGGTTGCAGCGGTTGCAGGGGAAAATTGGTTGGTTGGGGTTGGGTGTTGGGTTTTTCCTCCTTTGTCTTTTGTCAGTGAGGTGGGCTCTGCGGTCTTCTTCAAAGGAGGTTGCTGCTCGCCGAACTATGAGGTGCCAAGATGCATGGTTTGAGGCGATATCAGCCCACTGGCAGTGGTCAATGTGGCAGGCACCAAGAGATTTCTTTAGGCAGTCCTTGTACCTCTTCTTTGGTGCACCTCTGTCTCGGTGGCTTTGCAGACGATGCCACTTTAGTTGTCCATTCAGAGCCAGCTCTTCAGCGCTTGATGTCCTGTTTTACGGAAACTGCCAAAATGTTTGGCCTGGAAGTCAGCCTGAAGAAAACTGAGGTCCTCCATCAGCCAGCTCCCCACCATGACTACCAGGCCCCCACATCTCCATTGGGCACACAAAACTCAAAACGGTCAACCAGTTTATCTATCTTGGCTGCACCATTTCATCGGATGCAAGGATTGTCAACGAGATATCTTACCTACCCTCAGTGGAAAAAGCCTACTCATTTACTCTGTCTATACCACTCATAATTTTGTATCAAATCTTCCTTCATTCTTCTATGCTGCAGGGAATAAAGTCTGAACTTGTTTAATCTTTCCATGTAACTCAGTTCCTGAAGCCCTGGCAACATCCTAGTAAATCTTTTCTGCACTATTTCAATCTGCTTGATATCTTTCCTGTGGTTATGTGACCAAAACTGCACTCAATATTCTAAATTTGGCCTCACCAATGTCTTTGAAGACTCTCGTAAACTTCTATATGTGTACCATGGAGAGCATTCTGGCTGTTTGCATCACTGGAGGCGCCAATTCTCAAGACAAGAATAAACTCCAGAGGGTTGTTAACTCGGCCGGTGACATCACAGGCACTAGACTTCACTCCATCGAGAATGTCTACACGAGGCTGTCTTAAAAAAGCAGCCTCTATCCACAAAGACCCTCACCACCCAAGCCATGCCTTTTTCACTCTGTCATGATTGGAAAAAGGTGCAGGAGCCTGAAGACGGGCATTCAACGGCACAAGGACAGCTTCTTCCCCGCTGCCATCAGATTCCTGAATAATCAGTGTTGGTTCACTCTAATGAGTGACACAGCCTTACTTTTTGTGCACTATTATTATTATTATTTTTATTTATAGTAATGTGGTAAGATAGTTATAATCTGAATGTTTGCATTATGATGCTGTCGTAAAACACCAAATTTCATGACTTGTTCATGACAAAAAAATGATTATACAAATTTACCATAACATCCCAACTCCTACACTCAATATTTAAATTAACTTTTAAAATTTTAATTTAACAAATTCAATTTAAATTAATATCCCAAGTCCAAGACTCAATACTTTGATTATGAAGGCTATTATGTCAAAAGCTCTCTTTACAACCTTATCCACCTTTGAAACCACTTTCAGGGGATTATATATATGTATCTATATTCCCAGATCCCTCTGTTCTACGACACTCCTCAGTGCCCGACCATTCACCTTGTATGTCCTTTCCTGGTTTATCATTCCAAAATGTAACACCTCACACTTGTCTGCATTAAATTCCATCTGCCATTTTTCAGCCCATTTTTCCAGTTAGTCCAGCTTTGAAAGCCTTCTTTGCTGTCCACAAAACCCCCAATCTTAATGTTATCAGCTCCAATTCACCACATTATCAACCAGATCATTGATATAGATGACAAACAATAATGGAATGGTCCCAGTACCGATCTCTGAGGGACACTACTAGTCACAGGCCTCCAGTCTGAGAAGCAATGATCCACTACCACTCTCTACAGTTGCCTGAGAAGTGTCTAAATGACTATTGACCAGTGATGAAGTGTTTTGAGAGGATGGTGTTTTTTTTCAAATTACATAAAAATAAGTCATAAAAATAATAACAAAATAAACTAAAACAATATAACCCCCCCCTCCACCCTCAACAAGCCCCCAAAGGGGGAAAATAAAGACATATATAATTTAAATACAAACATTAACTGTGTAGTATCTTAAGATATTTCTAAACCCATACATTCCAATTATCATGCAAATTATATATGATTTTTTCTATGTAAATACAAGAACTCAATTCATTATGCCAACGAGTCATATTTACTTCTACATTATCTTTCCAAGTAATCGCAACACATTTCCGTGCTACTGCCAGTGCTAAACAAACAAAAGCTATCTGAAACTTGTCCAACCCCAAACCAGAAAGCGAAACAATTGTAGCCCAGCAAAAAAACTTCTGGGAATTTAATCTTAAATAATTTTTCAAAAAATAGTCTCATTTTTTCTCCAAATGGTTGAACTTTGTCACAAAGCCAAACTTCATGTAAAAATGTTCAAGTATGTAATTCACATCTAAAACATAAATCCGAATGACTAAATCCATATTTTTTCAATTTCTCAGGGGTCAAATACAACTGACGTAAAAATTTATAATTAACCATACTATATCTTACATTAAATAATTTCGTCACATAACTTGGGACATAACTTCCCAATCCTCCTCAGGTATATCATAAGATAAATCACCTTCCCATTTATTTCTAGATTTATTTAAATTTGGTTTATTCATACTATCTTGTAACAAAGCATACATATCAGAAATAAAACCTTTTTTTAAGGTTTGCAAAATCAAAAACTCAAACTTTGTTAATTCAGGTAAATTCATATCTCTTCCAAAATTATCCCTTACCAAAGCTCGAACTTGATAATACACAAGTAAAGAATTAAATGGTATTCCAAATTTTTCCCTAAGTCAATTAAAAGAAAGAAACTGTCCTTCTTCAAGACAATCCTCCTTCACCTTTATACCCTCAGAATCCCATACCTTTAAATACCTATTATTCATCAAAAAAGGAATAACCGGAGGAGTCACATGATGGAGTAGTGGCCGGACGGTGAACTCCAGCCCTCTCCAGAAAAGTCAGAAAAAACAAAGCAAAACACAAAGGCACAAAAATAAAAATCAAAGTAAAGTGAATATAAAGGTGGAAAGAAAATGGCGATGAAAAAAGAAAAGTCGAAACCAACGGTAAGAAGAGAGGAAGAGAAGACAATGGAAGATGAAGGAAAAGGCCTTACCTGTTCGAAGAGGCCCGCGGTGGAGAGAGAAACCCGCTCCCTCAGGTCGGTAGAATATGGACTACAAAAATGGCTCGCTGAGCTGAGTAAAAGTGCGCAACCGCGCATGCGCGAGGAGTTGCGCATGCGCGATGCGCATGAAAAAAAACACACCGACGGGAGGGTTAACCAGCTGGGGAGTCGATCTCCACAGCCGGCAACGACAGCTGCAGAACACCTGCAGCAAGAGGAGAACATAGAAGACCACGAAAACAAGAAAGAAGAGAAGAAAAGGGCAACAAAGAAACAACAGATGGCCAACCCAGAGGAAGAAGAAGAGGAAGAGGAAGAGTACAGTGAAATAGAAGAAGAAGGGAAAGGCAAGATAAAGGATATACTTTCTCTTATTAAAGAATACATGGAGTCATTTAAAGAAAGGCAAGCGCAAGAATTTAATGATTTAAGAAGAAGAATAAACAACACAGAAGAGAAAATGAATAAAATAGATATGACCTTATCAGAAATGGGAAAAAGAATGGACAAGGTGCAAGAACGAGAAGCAGCAGTAGAAATGGAGGTAGAGGACTTAAAAAAGAAATTAGAGGAATCTAATAAAAAAGTTAAAGAGACACAAGAACTGTTAGCTCAGAAAATAGATATAATGGAAAATTATAACAGAAGAAATAACAAAGATAGTGGGCCTTAAGGAAGATGAAGAAGCCAAGAATATGAGAGAGTTTATAAAAGATTGAATCCCTAGGATCCTAGGATGTCCAGAACTACAGCAAGAAATGGAAATAGAAAGGGCACATAAATCATTGGCCTTTAAACCACAATCACAACAAAAGCCAAGATCTGTTGTAGTAAAATTCCTAAGATATACTACAAGAGAAAAGGTACTGGAGAAAACAATGGAAAAAGTAAGAGAGGACAATAAGCCACTGGAGTACAAAGGGCAAAAAATCTTCATTTATCCAGATATAAGTTTTGAACTCCTGAAGAAGAGAAAGGAGTTCAATACAGCAAAGGTGATTTTATGGAAGAAAGGGTATAAATTTATACTAAAGCATCCAGCGGTATTGAAAATATTTATTCCAGGACAACAAAACAGACTATTCTCGGATCCAGAGGAAGCACGAAAATTTGCAGAACAATTACAAAATAGGCTGAGAGATGAAGACGTGTAACGAGAGTACAAAAGACTGCAAACTAAAAAGACATAAGTTTTGAACTCCTGAAGAGGAGGAAGGAGTTCAAAACATCGAAAACGATCTTATGGAAAAAAAACTATTCTCGGATCCAGAGGAAGCAAGGAAATTTGCTGAACAACTACAAAACAAACAGAGAGATGAAGACATGTAATAAGAATAAAAATGACCACGATTTATATGTATGTGGGTAAAGAGGTATATGTGTGTATATGTATAATGTGCATACATGAATGTATCCGTATTTAGAGGAAAATATAGATAGTATAGACAAGAATTAATAAGGGAAGGAAAAGGAATAGAGGGAATAAGGAGGGAATTAAAAAAGTGACCTTTGTCACATATGAAAAGTGAAATCTTTTCTGGGGGGGCTGGGTGGGGAGGGTGTTAAGGTCACTGCAAAATCAGCTGACGCTTGCGAGTGAATTCGCAAATCCAAATGGAGAGGGGAGATGTGGTTGTCCGACAAGGGATAAAGGACAACTCAGGAGGGGAACGGGGGATTGGGGCTAAAGAAGTTTTAAATAGGAGAATAAGGAAAATGTTTGATGTTTTAGGAATGTTGTCTTATAAAGGATTCAAAACAAGAAAACAGAAATGGATAAGAAGGAAAGGTAATGATGGAGAAACGGAAAGGGAAGATAAACAAAGTATAAAATGGCTACGTTGAACTATATGACTTTAAATATTAATGGAATACATAACCAAATTAAAAGGAAGAAACTGTTAAATTTACTGAAAAAAGAAAAAATTGATATAGCATTTGTGCAAGAAACACATTTAACTGAATTGGAGCATAAGAAATTAAAGAGAGATTGGGTAGGATACGTAACAGCAGCATCGTATAATACAAAAGCAAGAGGAGTAGCTATATTAATTAGTAAAAATGTGCCATTTAAAATAGAAGAGGAAATAATAGTTCTAGCAGGGAGATATGTAATGATAAAATGTCAGATATATTCGGAGTTTTGGAATCTACTCAATGTATATTCAACTAACGAAGAAGATCAAAAGTTTATGCAAGATATCTTTTTGAAAATAGCAGATACGCAAGGGAACATATTAATAAGAGGGGATTTCAACCTGAATTTGGATTCAAATATGGACAAAACTGGGAAAAAAATTAACAGAAAGAACAAAGTAACCAAATTTATAATTAAATCGATGGAAGAAATGCAACTTTTGGATATATGGAGGAAACAACACCCAAAGGAAACGGAATATTCATATTACTCGGCTAGACATAAAACATACTCAAGAATAGACCTATTTTTGTTATCAGCTCGTATGCAAGATAGGGTAAAAAAAACAGAATATAAAGCTAGAATACTATCGGACCATTCACCCTTAATATTGACAGTAAAGTTAGAGGACATCCCTCCAAGAATGTATAGATGGAGATTAAACCACGTTACTTAAAAGGCAGGATTTCAGAGAATTTATTGAAAAACAAATTAAAATGTATTTTGAAATAAATACGGAATCAGTGGAAGATAAGTTTATACTATGGGATGCAATGAAAGCATTCATTAGAGGGCAAATAATAAGTTATGTAACCAAGATGAAGAAGGACTATAATCAGGAAACAGAGCAGTTGGAAAGGGAAATAGTAAATATAGAAAAAGAATTAGTAATGAAGGAAGATATTACTAAAAGAAGAGAATTGGCGGATAAAAAAATAAAATATGAAACACTACAAACATATAAGGTGGAGAAAAATATAATGAAGACAAAACAGAAATATTATGAACTAGGTGAAAAAACGCACAAAATCTTAGCATGGCAGCTTAAGACAGAACAAGCTAAGAAAATGGTATTGGCATCAAGGAAAAAAGACAAATAAATTACATATAATCCAAAAGAAATTAAGGAAAACTTTAGAGAATTCTATGAACAATTATACCGAACTGAAAACGAAGGGAAAGAAGGGAAAATAGATGAATTTCTAACTAAAATTGAACTACCAAAACTACAAATAGAGGTACAAAATAAATTAACAGAGCCATTTGGAATAGTAGAAATACAAGAGATAATAAAAAAAATTACCAAATAATAAGACACCAGGAGAGGATGGATTCCCAATAGAATTCTATAAAACATTTAAAGACTTATTAATTCCGCCCCTCCTGGAAGTAATCAACCAGATTGATAAATCGCAAAGCTTACCAGATTCATGTAAAACAGCAATAATTACAGTAATACTAAAGCAAGGGAAAGATCCACTCACACCAGCGTCATATAGACCAATATCTTTACTTAACACAGATTATAAGATAATAGCTAAATTATTAGCAAACAGATTAGCAGAGTATGTACCGAAAATGGTAAATCTAGACCAAACTGGATTTATCAAAAAGAGACACACAACAGACAATATTTGTAAATTTATTAACTTAATTCATGCAGTAAAATAAAGCACCAACAGTAGCAGTTGCTTTAGACGCAGAGAAGGCCTTTGACAGAGTAGAATGGAATTATTTGTTCAAAGTATTGCAAAAATTCAGTTTACCGGAGAAGTATATTAATTGGATTAAAGCATTATATAAGGGACCATTAGCGAAAGTGACAGTAAATGGAAATGTATCAAAACAATTTAATTTAAGCAGGTCAACACGACAGGGATGCCCACTATCACCTTTATTGTTTGCGTTAGCTATAGAACCACTAGCAGAATTGATAAGAACAGATAATAATATAAAAGGAATAAAAATAAAAGACAAGGAATATAAAATCAGTTTATTTGCGGATGATGTTATAGTGTACTTAACAGAACCAGAACTATCAATAAAAGAATTATATAAGAAATTGAAGGAATATGGAGAAGTGTCGGGTTACAAGATAAACATAAATAAAAGTGAAGCAATGCCTATGAATAATGCGGATTTCTCAAAATTTAAGAAGGAATCACCATTTAGATGGCAAATGCAAGCAATAAGATACCTAGGTGTACAAATAAACAAAAGTCTCGGCCAACTATATAAACTCAATTATTATCCACTAATGAAAAAATTACAGGACGATTTAGAGTATTGGAAAGATTTACCACTAACACTAATAGGAAGGATAAACTGTATTAAAATGAACATTTTTCCAAGGATATTATACTTATTTCAGGCATTGCCAATACAACTGACAGAGAAATTCTTCAAGGAGTTAAAGAAAATAATAAGGAAATTTTTATGGAGAGGGGGGAAACCGAGGATAGCACTAGATAAATTAACAGAATGGTATAAACAAGGAGGCTTACAACTGCCAATCTTTAAAAATTATTATAGAGCTGCACAATTAAGATACCTATCAGATTTTTATCAAACAAGGGAAAAGCCAGATTGGACGAGATTAGAATTAGATAAAATAGGGGAAAAGATACCTGAACAGAAATTATATAAATGGGATGAAAAATTGGTACAACATAGAAGTTCTCCAGTATTACATCATCTCCTCAATATTTGGAAGAAGATTCATGTAGAAAGAAATAAAACAAATTATCAATTACCAAAACTAATATTGACGCAAAACAAGTTACTCCCTTTTACAATCGATAACCTTTCCTTTAGAGAATGGGAAAAAAAAGGGATTAAAAGAATAGAAAATTGTTTTTCAGGAAATAGATTCTTATCCTTTGAACAAATGAAAGATAAGTACAATATAACTGGAGATACAGCGCTGGCATATTACCAATTGAGATCCTACTTGAAGGATAAATTAGGAAGCAGTTTGAGTTTGCCAGAGGGAAGTAACCTTGAATATGTGATTACAGATACAATGTTAATCAAAAGATTTATAACAAATATGTATATTAAACTGCAAGAAAAGGAGAATGAGGAAACAAATGGTAAAACTAAACAAAAATGGGAACAAGATTTAAATATAAAGATAAAAAAGGAAACATGGGAGAAGTTATGCTCCGGAACGATGAGAAATACAATAAATACGAGGTTACGTATGATACAATATAACTGGATGCACAGGCTATACATTACACCTCAAAAGTTAAATAAATGGGACCCAACAGTATCTGATAGATGTTTTCGATGTAAAAAAGAAATGGGAACAACAATTCATCCAATCTGGACATGTGAGAAAGTAAAAAAATTTTGGGAAGATCTAAATCAGATATTAAATAAAATAACAGAAAACAATATACCAAAGAATCCAGAGATCTTCCTCCTAAGTAACATAAAAAATAAAGAATTTGGAATTGATTTGGAGGATGCAAAAAAAAGATTTGTTAAGATAGCTCTAGCCATAGCAAAAAAATGTATTATGTCAACCTGGAAATTGGAAGATAATTTGAAAATACAACAATGGTATATAGAAATGAATAAATGTATTCCATTAGAAAAAATAACATATAGTTTAAGAAACAATATTGAAATATTCAAACAAATATGGGAGCCTTATATTAAATACAATAGCGAAAACCTACCGGGGACAATCATTACCTAAGTTAACAGAAGGAAAAGGAAATGAAAAGAATGGACTCAGTAGAATTTCTGGTGTATTTTTATTGAATGACAACATTGTCTGACTGGTTTAATGTATCCTAGATTGTATACCTTAAATGGACGGGAGGGGAGAGGTAGGGATGGTGGGATGGGAGGAGGGAGGGGGGGGGGGAATGGCACTGTATATGTGTGAAAAGGAAAAAGTGTGTACCATGGTTAATGTGATTTATGGTGTGAAAAATAAAAAAAAAATTAAAAAAAAGGAATAACCCTATTTTGATATAATGAAGTTTGTTTATATTTTACCCCTCGTACCTATAACAAAATTCCTTTTAGTCCAGATCCATAATAAATGTTTTAAAACAGGCACATTAACTGTGTAGTATCTTAAGATATTTCTAAACCCATACATTCCAAATTAGATGGCCACATTGGAACAAAAAAATAATAATTATCATGCAAATTATATATTATTTTTTCTATGTAAATACAAGATCTCAATTCATTATGCCTGTAATAAACCAGAATCCCACTGAAATATAAACTGGTGAACCTGAGACTCAGAAATACAAGCTAACTCCTCTTGAGCCCAACTAGGAGATTGCATAATATCCAACATTCTATTAATGAATTTTAATTGTGCAGCTTCAAAATAATTTTGAAAATGAGGTAATTGAAGTCCTCCTCAAGCATATTTCCATGTCAATTTCTGTAATGCTACTCTCGCTAACTTTCCCTTCCATAAAAATTTCCTCGCCACCGTATTCAAATCTTGGAAAAATACTTTTGGAAGTAAACATGGAATCGATTGAAAAAGATATTGAATATGTGGAAAGATATTCATCTTAATACAATTTACCTGACCTATTAATGTTAACAGAAGATCTTTCAATTTAATCAAATCCATCTTAATCTTTCTCATTAATGGTACATAATTTAATTTATATAGAGAGTGGTAATTCTCATCAACAATTACTCCTAAATATTTAATTTTATCAGACCATCTTGACATGTAATCTGTCTACATTCACTATAATTCCCATCTGAATTTGGTAATATTTCACTCTTGTCCCAATTTACTTTATACCCAGATAATGCTCCAAATTGCTTCAAACATTTTTGCAAATGCTTCAAAGATTGTTCTGGAAGTGTTAAATATATAAATATATCAGTACATCATTGGGAAATAAATTAATCTCATATTCATCATCTGCAATTTTTATCTCTTTAATATTATCAGTTTGTCTGATTGCTTGAGCTAAAGGTTCTATGACCAATGCAAATAAGGCTGGTGGCAATGGACTGCCTTGACATGTTGATCGTGCTAAATTGAATGACGAAGAAGTTTGGCCATTCATCACCATCCTCGCAACTGGATTTTTATATAACCCAATCAGTAAAAAATGGCCCAAAATTAAATTTTTCTAACACTTTAAATAAAAAATTCCATTCAATCCAATCAAATGCTTTTTCCGCATCAAGCACGACAACCATTGGTTGGTTGGGTTGCTGTCTCAATGCATTGATCAGCATAATCAATCTGAGAATATTATCGGAAGCATACCTGTTCTTAATAAAACCTGCTTGATCAGCATGTACTAATTGAGGTAAATATTTAGCAAGTCTATTTGCCAATATTTTAGCTATTATTTCATAATCTACTTTTAATATAGAAATTGGCCAATATGAGGCCACATTCAACAGGTCTCTGTCTTTCTTTAGAATTACTGTAATTATCGCACTTGGACAATATTCTGTTAATGATTATTCATCTGTTATTTGTTGAAGCACATTCATAAATATAGGGGACAAATCTTTATAAAACACCTTATAAAACTCAACAGTAAATCCATCATCTCCTGGAGATTTCCGATTTGGCTTCTCCTGTATAGCCTCCTTTATCTCAAAGTCTGTAAATGGAGACTCCAATTCTTTCACTTCATCTTTCCCAAAAATTGGCAAAGCAGATAAAAAAGATTCAATAGAACCATTATATCATTTCTGATAAAATGAACAAAATCTATCATTAATTTACTGAGGTTTATAGGTAACTGTTGAATTCTTTTTAAAAGCATTAATAGTTCTCGAAGCCTGTTCTTTCAATAGCCTTATGAGTTCTGTCACCTAATTCATAATAATGCTGCTTAGATCTTTGAATTAATCGCTCATTTTGATATGTTTGCAATGTATTATGATGTAATTTCAACTTAGTTAATGCTGCCATAACTGCCGTTAATCTTCAGTAATATTCTTCTGAAATTCTTTTTCCAACTCTATTATCTGTTTCTCCAACATCAAGCTTTCTGCCAAATACTTTTTTTAAAACTTTTGCTGAATAACTAATAAATTGGCCCCGTAAATATGCTTTCAAGGCATCCCATAAAATGAAATTACTCTGTACTGAATTAATGTTTATTCTCAAAAAGAAAGCAAATTTTTCCTTAACAAAACTAATAAACTCAGGTTATTTCAATAACATTGCATTAAATCTCCAACAGTAAGTTGATTGCATAACCTCAGAACTGACGCAAGATATAAATAACATAGAATGATTGGACACAATTTTGCTCTTATATTCAGCCTGAAAAATTCGAGCTTGAAGGTGTGCCGATACCAAAAAGAGAGGATGGTGTTGAAACATATCAGCTCCTGTTTGATCGGCAACATGGATCCATTCCAAATTGCCTACCTTAGCAACAAGCAGATGCCATCTCACTGGCTCTACACAAAGCCCTGGAATACTTGAACATCAAAGATGCATAAGTCAGATGCCATCCCATACTTCTTAACACTATGGAGATGTGGAGCTGTGAAGTGTGGTGGGATCACGTAGAAGGTGGTGGAAATGGTGGAGGATGTGTTGGATGCAGAGGCTGGTGGGGTAGTAGAACAAGGGGAATCCCATGCCCACTGCGGTTTGGGGTGGAGGGGGCCTTGGCAGATGAGCGGACAATGGAGGATATGCAGGTGAGGGCTGAGTTGAAGGCAGTAGAGGGGAAACCATGTTTTTTGAAGAGTGGGGGGGGGGGGGGTTACCTCTGATAATCTTACATGGTAGACGTCCTGGAGCCGATGCAAGAGAAATGCAGGAATTGCAAGAAAGAAATGGAATTCTTGCAGGGGACAGGATGTGAAGAGGCGCAGTCGAGTTGGGCTCTCTCTCCCTTTGTCTAGCATCCTATTCATTATGTTTCACCTCTAGTCCACCAACCCTGCATGGTATCCACTCTCAGTTGTCCACTACATTTCCCCAGTCTCAATAAGTTACTCAAACAATGTTTGTTTATATTAACGAAGACAAGTGCAAGACCATCAGCTCTCCATCACTGAAATTGAGCTCCTTGATTTTGAACAGAAACATGGGCTGGAAGCACATAAAGAGGTGCAAATGGAATCTCAGAGAGCGAAGGAGAGTTACCTCGCCGCAGAAGGACCCCAGGGATCCAGTTACCCCGCCGCAGGAGGACAACATGGATCCAGTTCCCCGGCGCAGAAGGACCCTGGGGATCCATTTACCCCGCCGCAGGGGGAGGGACGCAGCCCCTATCAGTTTCAATTGTTGTACTGCCAGCTAATTGGCAGGCAGTGCGGGCAGCTGATTGGGGGGCAGCGGAGCCCGCTGATTGGTGAGATATCCGGACGGCTGATTGGAGGGGCAACGCGGCCCACTGATTGGCAGACGGCTGATTGAAGGATAGCATGCTCGGCGTGTGACGTAACGCCGTGGGGACGCGCGCCTCAGATGGAGGTGTTCGGTGCGGATTCGCTCAGAGCCGGAGCCACAAAGCTGCAGGTTTGTTGGTCTTCTTCCCGCCCCCGCCCCCCCCCCCCCCCACCCCCCACCCCCCACCCCCCACCACCCCCACCCCATCGGGTTCACTCGGCAGATGGATGCGGTTCCATTCCGTTCCCCGTTCTGGGATGCCGGTCACCAGGGGACAGGGCGCTCCCCGCAGGGGAACGCTGGAGGAAGCCGGCCGGCCTCCTGGTGTCCACAGGAGACAGGCATCTCGCCGCCGGCTCGGACCCGATCCCTTCTGCAGAGATAAGAGCTATGAGCCAGGCGTCCAACCGTGCCGGCTGGGGAGGAATCCAGACCAACACCAGGTGTTAGTTGGATGCGATAAGGGGAGAGGTGAAAGGTGTCTGTGTGAAAGGAGACTGGGCAGAGCTGGGGGGAGGGGAAGCCAGGGAAGCTGACCTTGATGCCCTCCGGATGGAGGGAGCCCAGTTGGAAGGTGAGGTGCTGCTCCTCCAATTTGTTGGGGCGGGGGCGAGGTCCTCAGTCTGGTAGGACCTTGTTGGCAAGGGAGTGGGGAAGGGAACTGAATTGGGTGCCCACTGGGAGATCCACGCTATCGTGGCGGACTGAGCCAAGGTGCTCAACAAAGTGAGCTCCCTGTCTGTCCAATGTAGAGGACAAGACTCTCGCTTAAGTGACCAATCTTGGACATGTGGCAGCATTGGAAGATGAGAGGATATGTTCAGTCCAATTGGTGGGAAGCTGGAGTTAAGTATGATGTCACAGAGGCAACAGAGCCTTCGGCCATGTTTATATATTTTAAGGTAGTGTGAATTCTGGACCATGAGACTTTTTCTCTGCCATTGATATCCTGTGGGACAGCAGGGACTAAGACCAGTATTCCCCATTTGGTGACTTTTATGCCCTGGACAACTGTCAGAATTAATATTGTTGTTATAGTTCTTGTACCCTATATTCACATATTCCAGCAGCCTGCCCACATCTTGTTGATGACCCTCAGAGTTTTCCCAGAGTTTGTAGTGTTGTTGACCACGTTACCAGCATTTGTGTCATCATGTAACATTGGCTGCAGAAAAATGTCTTGCTTCCTCTTACTTGGATCCTATTCCCTTCACAGGGTTTAAAAGAGTTTCCAGGCAAGAAGCTGCATGCAAACACAACATTGATATCTGACGTAGTAACTTGATTCAATGGAACCAGAGTATTAACAAGTTTTGCCCATTGAATGTGGTGTGGGGGATCACAGCACAGAGAAATCCCACATCTGCTCAGTGGCTGATTTCAGGTTCAGCCGACTTGTCGACATGGAGGGTCATGCCAGAGAGAGACCATTCCATTGTGATGCTTATGGTGAGTTGGGGCTTTATCCAGACTTGCTGGAAGCTCAGCGCTCTGCTCATACTGGAGAAATGCTGTTCATCTGTTCGAAGTGTGGCAAAGGATTTGACAGCTCTAACACTTGCTGCAGCACAAGTGTGCTCACGCTTGGGGGAGGCCATTCATGTACTGACTTTGGAAAGAGCTTTCAAACCTCTACGAATCTGAAGGAGCGTGGATGTGCTCACGCAGGTGAGAGACCATTCACCTGCTCTGACTGTGGGAAGAAATTCACTCGGTCCTCCAACCTGGTTGCACACCAGCGAATTCACACTGGGGAGAGGCCGTTCACCTGCTCTGAATGCGGGAAGAGCTTCACACAGGCCTCCTACCTGTTGATACACCAACGAATTCACACTGGGGAGAGACCGTTCACCTGCTCCCAGTGCGGGAAAGGATTCACTCAGTCTTCACATCTGCTGACACACCAGGCCGTTCATACAGGAGAGAAACCATTCACTTGTGGTGAGTGTGGGAAGGGATTTGCTGAGTCTTCCAGTCTGCTGAAACACCAGCGAATTCACAGTGGGGAGAGACCTTTCACTTGCTCTGAGTGTGGTAAGAGATTTGCTCAGTCCTCACATCTCCGGCAACACCAGATGTTGCACAGTGGGGAGAAGCCGTTCACCTGCTCAGAGTGTGGAAGGAGGTTTACTCAGTCCTCTGGTCTGCGGGCACACCTACTTATTCACACTGGGGAGAGGCCGTTCACCTGCTCTGAGTGTGGGAAGGGCTTCAATTTGTCCTCACAGCTACTGGCACACCAGAGAATTCACACAGGGGAAAGACCATTTACCTGTTCCCAGTGTGGGAAACGATTCACTCAGTCTTCCATCCTGATGAAACACCAGCGGCTTCACACTGGGGAGAGACCGTACACTTGCTCTGACTGTGGGAAAGGCTTTACCCGGACCTCACACCTGCGGCAACACCAGAGAATTCATACCGGGGAGAGACCATTCACATGCTCTAAGTGCGGGAAGGGATTCACCCGGTCATCCATCCTGCTGAAACACCAGCGAGTTCACATTGGGAACTAGTTCACCCTGTCTCAGGGATGAACAATGTCTGCTTGATGTTTGATCCAGGATTATTGTACTGAGGGGTGTCCATTTTCTGTGAGATCAAGCTGAGATGAACAGAACAATCCAATTAATCCCATTCCCTGAATTGAATTGATTTTTGTCACATGTATGATGATACATGTTTTGTTTAGTGTGCTATCTTGGCAAGTCAACTTGTAGATAGTGCAGCAGGTAAGAAAATAGAGTGATTATAATGCATGTAAGGAGAAAATCTGCTGGGAGCAGGTTGCTAATGTTGCTGCAATCCAGTGCCATTTTGCAAGCATATCACCTACATCACACGGTGATGTAGGTATTTGTTCTCTGCACCATCATCAAGTTAAACAGCAGTGAAACAGTTCCTTCAGTCCAGCCTGTTCATGTCAACCAAGTTGTTCTCCTGAGCATATCCAAATAATTGTAATTGTCCCTGTCTCGACTGTCTTCTCTGGCAGCTCACCCTGCATACTCATCACCCACATTGGGGGAAAAAGTGGCCACTCGGGTCCCTTTTTTAATCTCACCTGAAACCTCTAGTTTTAGACTTTACCCCAGAGCAGGAAGAAGAATTTATAGGAGTCTTGAGAACAAACTGACCAAGTAATTCATTGAAAATGAATCTTTACTTGATATTTTTATCTTTCTCCTCTACTTTTACTGTTACAAATGCATATTTTGCACACAGCAGTTTGTAGCTGTCGTTATCATTTGCATTAATCCAGCAGAAAGTGGACGGTATTTGTTTTAGCTCTTCCAATGCCACATAATCTGTGTTCAGTTTCACCTTTACTTCATAAATTTAGTTCCTGCCCTGGAGGTGATAACAAAGCAAACATTACTCTGGTTCATCTCCACGGACGTCAACCAGTTCAAACCTGTTTTCAGAGGGTAGTGCACAAGCATCTCTGTCCAGTTCACCCTTTTTTGGCTGCGACTTGGACAATAGCCATTCAATTTTTCCTTATTATTAGATCCTCAGGAGAGTTTTGATCAATAAATCCAAATCTCCTGTCATTTGGATACCCACCATGCTGGTTTGGTCTGTGTGAATCTTCTCCTTGCTATCCTAAGCCCAATTTTATTTCAACAGTGATTTTATATTTATGAATAGCAATCTACCTAGTTATACCTATAGGAACTAAACACATCCAATAAGGCACCAGTCCATCTAGCTGATTCTAAGTATATTGACTTTTAATCCCTCGTCCCAAGTCTCTTCTGGTTCAATGTTTTTGTGTATCATGATCTGTTTATGGATGAGTTTATTTTCCTGTGACCATGTATGGATCACTTCTTTACCTTCCTCTTCCTGTGTTTCCAATCAGCATGAAGGGGGAAAATAGATGGCCATGCTGTTGCTGTCAACCATCTGGGACCCTGTCACTCCTCCCAACCACATTGATTATTTCAGATGTTCCTTTTCACACAACTTCCAGCTTCCTTCCTCTGATTGAGATTGGATGTGTCAGTCCTTGCTGATGAGGTCCTACCCTGATAGGATGAAGTTCCATCCACCTTTGATGTACTTTTTGGCCAATGTTGCCGCGTAATCCTTTCTCTGGGAGAATGCAGTGCTGTTGGAAGAGGGATTAATCTTTACATCACTAGTGAGTGCACAATTATCTTAATAAGTAAATCTAGCGGCTGCATTCTTTGGTGTTGATTACATCATTGGGGTGTACAGTGGTCTCCCTAATGGTGGCACACATGCATTCACGCCCCTCTGGGCTCTCCATTATTGACTATCGTGTTGTCTGTGATCGTGTGTGCACTGTATTCCATGTTTATACTGTCCAATATCATGTATGATATTGAATTGAAATGAAGTAAAAGAGGCTTCAATTTGAGTGCTATCTGGCAATCCAACTCACATAGCAGGAAGTACAATGATAACAAATAAACAAGGCAACAGTGTAATCTTGTATTAAGTATAGTTCAAAAAAGACAATGTAAGGGCATCATCTTGTCAGAATCTGATTACAGAGGAAAGAAAACTGTCCTTGAATCTGGATGTTGATGATTTCAAGCTTTGTTTACCTTCTGCTGGATGGATGATGGGGCCAGGGAGGAAGATAATTTTACTGTTGTGTGACGAGTTCTGTTATATTTTATATAGCTTCTGATATAGTAGGAGGTGTAGACAGTTGATGGAGGGGAAGTTGGATTTGCATCATGGCCTGAGTTGTATGTACAACTCTTTGGAGTTTCTTGTGGTCTTGTGCAGAGCAGTTCTCGTACCTGGCTGTGAATTATTCAGACAGGATGCTTTCCATGTTAATAGGTGGTAAAGGACGATAGAACAGCACAGAAACAGGCCCTACGGCCCACCTCGCCTATGCCAAGCTATTTATTCCATCTTGTCCCATTCATCTGCATCTGGATCATTCTCCTTCCATCCCTCTATCTGGATACCCCTGAGACGTTTAAATCAAGCCTACATGCACCAGCTCTGTTGGGAGCTCGTTCCACACTCTTATCACCGTATGAATGACAAAGTTCCCTTAGGGCTGACACGGTTAGCTTATTGATTAATGCACCACCACCTTTACAGCACCTGCGATCAGGATTGGGGTTTGAATCCCGCGCTGTCTGTCAGGAGTTTGTACGTTCTCCTCGACTGTGTGGGTTTTCCCCAGGGGCTCCGGTTTCCTTTCACTGTTCGAAACATACTGCAGGTATAGGTTAATTGGGTATAAATTGGGCACAGATTCGTGGGCTAAAAGGGCTTGTTACTTGTGCTGCATGTCTAAATTTAAATTTAAAAAAATTTAATCCGTGTCCTCTAGACTTGTCTCAGCCAGCCTCAGTGGAAAAGCCTGTTTGCATTAAGCCTTTATAAATGTTTTATACTCTTTCAAATCTCATCTGATGTGCCAAGGAAGAAAGTCTGAACCAATTCAACCTTTCAAGAAGGATGTGAAAGTTATGGAGAGCGTGCAGAGGAGATTGACCAGGATGATATCTGGATTGGAGAATGTTTTACCAGTCAAGCTTTTCTCTTTGGAATAAAGAAGAATGAGAGGTCTTCAAGACTTTTGGATCTTGCGTAGGGACTGTTGGAACAAGTTATGAGTGAGGGGTGAAGTAAGCAGGTTCCAAGCAGATAAGTCAGCAACGGGATCGGTAAATGTTCTTTTGGATCTCTCCATTGGCCATTAGTTCTAGCCCAGGGTAGGAGTGGGACTAAAAGGCTTTGGTGACCAAAGGCTGAGGACGATTCCAATAAGGTAAGATCTTTGATTTTAAGGTAGGAAGGTTTAACAGAGACAGCAGTGATCTGGGACAGCACAATTGTGAGATGCTTCCGGCTGTAGCTCTTGCGAGACTGAGTTAGGGAGCTGGATGAACTCAGGATAATTCGGGAGGCACTTGTAGAGAGGAGCTTCAAGGAGACTGTCACCCCTAAAAGGCAGAAGACAGGTAATTGGGTGACTTAGGAGAGGTAAGGGGGGAGAGGCGGACAGAGCAGAGGACCCCTGTGGCCGTTCCCCTCAATAGTAAGTATATCGTTTTGGATACTGTTTAGGTGGGGGTGGGGGGGGGGTGGAGGGGGAAACTATCTACCAGGTACAGGTTGTAGTGGTCATTTCTCTGGTGCAGAAGCTGGTGCCCTAGCTCAGAAAGGTAGTGGGGAGAACAATGGTAATTGGGGACTCATTGATTAGGCGAACAGATGGACCTCTCGGTGGGAGAGCATTTTGGTGAGAGTAACCACAACTCCCTCAGCTTCAGCCAAGCATTGGAAAAGGATAAAAACAGTCAAACTGGGGAAAGTGCTTAACTGGGGAAGGAATAAATATGAAGGGATGGGGCAGGAACTAGCAACAGTAAATTGATAACAGATGTTTAAGGGTAAAAGCACAGAAGTAATGTGGAGGAAGTTTATGGACCACGTGCTGGGTTCAGGATAGGTTTGACCCACTGGAACAATGAAAAGATGGTAGGAAAAGGGAACTGTGGCTGATGAAACAGATCAGGCAACTAGTCAGGAGGAAGAAGGAAGATGGGGGCATGAGAAGGCCTTGTATTTAAGGGGAAACCCAAAACGTTCTATGCATATGTGAAGAGCAGAAGGATGACAAGAATGAAGGTGGGGCCGATAAAGGAGGCAATGTGCCTGGAGGCAGAGGAGGTTGGGGAGGTCCTAAATGAATATTTTGCATCAATATTCACAAGAGAAAAGGACCTTGATCACAGTGAGATCAAAATTGAACAGACCTCTGTGCTGGATAATGTGGAGATTAAGGAAGAGGAACTTAAAAGCATCAAGATTGCTGTGTCCCCAGGGCCCGATGCAATACACCCCATGCTGCTGTGGGAAGTGAGAGATAGCTGGGGTAGTAGCTTTGATCTTTGAATCCTCTTTGGCTGAAGGGGAGGTGCCAGAGGATTGGAGAATGGCAAATGTAGTCCCCTTGTTTAAAAAAGATAATAGGGTGAATCCTGGGAATTATAAACCGGTGAGTCTTGTGTCAGTGGTGTGCAAACTATTGGAGAGAATTCTTAAGGATAGGATCTATGAGGATTGGAGAAGTACTGTCTACTCAAGGATAGTCAGCATGGCTTTGTGAAGGGAAGATTGTGCCTCTTGAGTCTAATTGAGTTTTTTGAGGAGGGTAGAGCAGTAGATGTGGTCTATTTGGGTTTTAGCAAGGCATTTAACAAGATCCCCCATGAGAGACTTGTTCACAAAGTCGTGAGTTACGGGATCAATGGGACCTTGGCTGTGTGGATAAAAAATTGACTTGTAGGAAGAAAGCAGAGTAGTTCTGGGAGGAAAGTATTCTGCCTGGAGGTCGGTGACTAGTGGAGTGCCACAGGGATCTGTCCTGGGACCCCTGGTCTTTATGATTTATATAAACTATCTGGATGAAGAGGTAAAAGGATGGGTCAGTAAGTTTGTAGATGATACAAAGGTTGGGGGAGTTGTGGATAGAGCTGAAGGTTGTCGAAGGTTACAAGATGATATAGACAGGATGCAAAGTTGATGAGAAAAGTGGCAGATGGATTTCAATCCGGATAAGTGTGAGATGATGTATTTTGCAAGGACAAATGAGAAGGCTGAGTACAGGGTTAATGGTCAGTTACTTGAGTGTGACTGAACAGAGAGTCCTTAAGGTTGAAATCCATACATTCCTCGAGGTCACCGCACAGGTTGCTTGGAGAGTTAAGAAGGATGGGGGATTGAGTTCAGGAGTAAAGAGGTCATGTGGCAACTTGACAAATCTTTGGTGCGACCACACTTAATAGTATTGGGTTCAGTTCTGGTCACCCCATTACAGGAAGGATGTGGAAGCTATGGAGAGGGTGCAGAGGAGATTTACCAGGATGTGGCCTGGATTGAAACACAAGTCTTATGAGGCAAGGTTAGCAGAGCTGGGACTTTTCACTTTAGAGTATAGAAGAGCTCAAGGAGATTTGATAGAGGTCTACAAGATAATGAGTGGCATAGATCGGGTGGACAGTTAGTGCCTGCTTCCCAGGGCAGGAACAGCAAACACCAGAGGACACATGTCCATAGTCAATGGAAAGAAGTTTAGGGATACGTCAGAGGTAAGTTTGTTGCGGGTTGTGCACGAGCATAGTGAAAAGACTGAGATAACGGGCTGAGAGCTCGAGCTACACAACTGCTTTACTTTGAATTCTGCACTGCAGCCTTTAAAGCTAAGTTCCGGAACTTGCGTCACACTGACGCAAACGCGCACGCGCCCTTCCGTTCTGGACCAGAAGTGATGGTCTCATGATGCCATCTTTGCTGCACCTTCCAACCCCAGAATATGCCCTAGGAAATGGGGACTCTGACTAATGAGGGTATCCTACACATGGGCTACCTACAGGGTGTACATACTACTGTACCCTGATAATTTGGAGGATGGCTACAATGCCGGTGTCGGCTGGGTCTACAGCGATACTCTGGTTGGCTTAAGGGGTTGCTAGTCCCTTACCTGCAAACACATGGCAAATAAGAAGTGAAACTGAGGTGCTGCAGTTTTATAACCCGCCCTGCTCAGCAGGGGCTGGACAATGGGATGGCGTGCTCTGGCTGGTGGACTCACGCCTGATTGTGAGGCTGGGCGGCACCTCAATGTTGATGGACAGCTGGATGTAGCTTCAGACAAAACAGGAAATGGTTTTAGTCTATGTAACACTCCACCCCTTCTGAAGTCATGTTAAACTGGATATGCAATATGGGCATAGGGGAAAGATGTGCATTCTGAGTGCTGGAGGAGGCACGTAGTGGTGGTCAATGGTAATGTTCCCAAATCAGTCCCCCCTCAATGAAAAGCAGTTGCTGGGTCCCGATGGAGTGGGGTGCTGTGGTTGCCGCTCCCATCTGGCAGAGGAGAGGTGAAAAGAAAGGAATTTTCATGGTGACCGACTCGGATGCATGGTTTTCCCTGCATGGCTGGCAAATGTGAGCACCCTTACTTTCTTGAGAACAGGCAGTGCCAGGGCATCCATAGGTGTCGAGCCCTGTTCTGGCATAGTCTTGCCCTCACAACTGGGTGCCATCTGCAGTACAGGGCCTGGGTGTGCCTTGCCCCCTATCCCGTGGTGTGGCAGGGGGCAGACTGGCAGACATGCATCCAGGATGTACCCGAAGTACCTGTTCTTGGGTTGTTGTTGGGCTTCCGGATGCCGTGCCTACTTGGGTCTGCTGACAGGGGCCACAAATGTCTGCGTTGGATCCATTGTGAGGATAGCCAGGATGAATTGAGCTGACCGTTTCCAAATTAGTGTTTAAACAAAGGCTCCAAAAGCCCCAACCCATGAGGGGTTTTGGTAATGGGAGGGGGGAGGGAATCTGGGGTGGCATTGTCATTTTAATAGAAGTTGCTGGGAGGTGTGGGGGAGAGGAGATAAAGGAACTGACTGCTGCTAGTCAATCGCATGAGCATATCATGTGTATGGTGACAAATGACTTTCCAAGCTAAAGTCCATCGAATGATAAATACATAGTGCAAAAATCTCACACCACAACCCGCCCCAGCAATAACGCACTCAGCAGTGCGTTAATCCATTAAATAGTACACAGCACATTGTACTTCAATTACTTCAATAAATGGTGTACATTAAAAACAGTGGCAAATGACTGCAGTGTAAACGTTACTCCCTTCTGTATTTGCGTCAGACCCACACATCATTCAAGCATTGGGAGGAAGGAGATGCAAGGGGGAACTCGGGAAACAACCCTGCCGTCTCACTCTTCTCCACGTGGCCACGACCGTAATGTGCTGGTGTGGAATGATATGGCACATTAACGGCAGGCATGAAGGGAACCGTAGTGCTGCAGGTACAGTTGCTGAGGAGGGTAGGCATTATGGAAAATGGTGGAATGCCTGTCCACTGCAGCACTGCGTTCCCACAGCGCAGGTGACAACCCAGACACTGCCTGCGCCTGCTTGGTAACTTCCACCCGGCGTACTGCATCCTCCTCCCTCAGATTGGCAAGCTCTCCTTGATTCAGCTGCATCTCAGCACGCAGGCGATCCCTCTCTCCTGCCTCCTTGTCCAGTGATGTCATCATGTTCTCTAACTCCTTTGAGAGAAGCTGAGCCTTTGTCAACCTCTGAGCCTTGTGTCTTTGTTGGGGAACTGTGGAACATATCAGGAAAAGGGGATCAATAGTGGAATTATGTGCTTTTCGACGCATAAAACCTCGATGATAATATACCTGTCTCCTCAAGTGACAGTCTCCCCTCATCCCTTCCACAGACAGTGATTGCTGCAACAACATCAATGCTTTCAGCGATGCCTGTATCCACACCAGTAGATCCGTCTGCACTGATGTGTCCCTCCTCGGCCTGCATATCTTCCCCCATCGGCACTGCTGGCTGCCGCTGTCTTCGGTAAACTTGTACCTCTCACTTTGTTCGTTTTAGATTGGTCACAGTGTTTGAGCTACCGAAAGAAAGTAGAAAAGAAAAGAGAGCAGTTCAGATTTTACAAATGTTTATTACAAATTCAAAAGCTGATTTCACACTACAATATGCAAGCCCTTCCCAACTATACTTATCAACACTTGGACTGGTCCCAACTGCCGAAGCGAGGCATCGACTGCACACTTGTAGTAGGTTGTCAGGGCGCCGGTAGCAGCTTCTCCACCTCCCCTGACCGGGATGTTGCTGGACTCTAGAAGTTCTTCTTGCTGAGAGATGTTGCCACCTCTCGGAGAGTCTCAAACTTCAGCAGCGGGACCATGGCTTATATTACCCAAAAACTGCTTACCCAAGCATCTATTCCCAGCACAGCAAGAAAGATAAGCGAGCAAGCTAGCATGTTAGGCTTCTAACAAATAACATAATTTTCAGCTTATCTCTTTGAATACAATGGTTTATTATGCATCAAGGCTAGGCCTCTGACAGTCTGTGACCAAACCAAGCAGGAAGATTAAATGTTCTTGGTACACAGATGTCCTTTCTTCAGATAACAGCATCTCTGGCCCCTCGGTGGAATTTTGCTTATGTCTGCTGATTCTAAAAACAAGCAGGTTCTCAGCCTTGCAGAACCCAGAGCTGCAAATTTAAAAAAGCAGGTTAGAATCTTCCATTACAGCCGCCTGAGTAGACTCTGGGATAAGCACTGGGGAATCAGGGCTTCTCCAATGTGTTCAGTGGTGTTGTGGAGCAGCTAGTCCCCCAGATGTTGTGGCATCGATCAAAGTACTGCCAGTCTAAACATCTGCTGCCACTCCTGTTGTGATCTAGCACAGTGTGGAACTTCTTCCTCAAGTTCTTGAGCTTGGTGACTACCTGGCCTTTCCTGTGGCTGTTACCACGTGCTGAAAGTGCACTGGGCAGTCGTTCAAAGGTAGGGCCACCCTTCACTGTCCCTGTGAGCTCCCTTTCCTGGGCTTCCTGAGACATGAAGTCGAGAAGCAGTCTAATCTCTGCATCTCTCCAATTAGAAGTAATTATTTCTTCACTGCTACTCTAAGCCCTCAAAGCTATTCCTAAATGGGAAAGTACCTGGAATGCCACCTTGTTGTGCACACTATCGGTGTTTTAAGTTCCCGCTCCAGCGTCTCAGGCTGCGATAGCACCAGTCTGCCCTTAACCAGCCTTCTGCAGCCGCTGTACATTCAGGTCATTTGCTGGAGTGCAACGCTTCACCGAGAAGGGTTGGAATCGACGCCTCAGCCACCCACGGTGCATTCAGAGAGGTAAGTATTTAGGTGTAAGGGCAAATAACCTCTGCCTTTACAGACAAGTGTTTGCTCTGCCTAAAAGTGGCTAATGCAATAAGATATTTTAAACTTTAGAGAAAAAAACAATTATGTACATGGCCGTGGAATTTCCTTCTAAGCAAAGCTGGGGATTGTTAAAATCTATAAATAGATAAGCAAAGCAAATAATACAATAGGAGGAAGTAAGGGGTTAAAAAGCAAACACTGCAAATGCAGGAGCAGACAGGTGTTGTTCCCCAATCCCTGAGCAATTACTTCCCCTTTCCTGAGCAGATTATGTGGCTGCTGTACCCATACCCCACCAGAGTCCTCCGGCTTGGGAGGGTCCATCTCATCTAATTTGGGCAGTGGAGAGGAGAGAGCTCCCCTGCACTCTCAGACATTTATTGAGCTTATCAACCGCCTCCTGCAGTACATTGAGCTACCCCTCAAGGACGGGTGTCAGAGCGCAAATTTTACTTTTGAAGAGACCTTTCATCTGCTCAATGAGGCCCGAGACTTGCGGATGATGGGGGATGTGTAGCAGCCACACAATGCCGGTCTCTGTGGCCCAGTTTTGAGTCTTTGCTTCAGTAAAATGTGTGCCCTGATTGAACTGTACCTCCCATGGTGTTCCATAGATGGAGGAGAGGTATTTCAGTCCGCGGATGGTGCTGTCTGGGTCTACTCGTCCACAGGGCACTGCAACCAGGACCTTAGAGAAAGTGTCCACCATCGTCAGGACATGTGCTTTCTTTCTCTGGTGTGGGAGAGGGCCAATGTAGTCTATTTGCTAAACGTCCTGTCCCAGTGCCATGCTGAATATGCCCTGGGATCCCAGTTGGCCAACCCATGCTGGCAAATGGGGAAGTTGTCTACCACTGTCCATGGCTGGACCTAGGTAAGTGCCACCCCTAAGCCCTGCCCCCAACAATGGGTGGCATCGGAATCTAAATAGCCCCTTTTGCGCTGGGCACAAGTGGCCAGAACATCAGAGTCCATGTTTGTATTGGAGGTGGAGGCTGCGCAAATTTGGGTGTCCCTGTCCACTACAGCATTGTGGTTGGCTTCCGCCACGTGCTGATTTGTGTGGGCATCCATGTGGTTAACAGTGATGGTGCGTTGGCTGGCCTGTTCCCAGATGAACTGCCACTGTTGCTGCCCCCAAAGTGGGCGGTTGTGAATTTTCCAGCCCGTTTTGTACCACCTAGGCATCCAGACCTTCATCCCATTAGCCACAACCCAGGAGTTGGTGTAAATATGCTGGGCCAGTGCTGGATCTGATGTCTACGTTGACGGCAGCCAATTCGGCGGGCCCCCCCCGGCCCCTCTAGAAATCTGGTCTTACCTGTTGCTGGCTGTAGAGCTGCTGCTCGCCAGAGTTGGCTGCCATTTTTCCAGCAGCTGTAAAAATGAACCTGAATCAGGTGTGTTGTTGTTCCTGGTCTGAGAGGGAATCGAAGGGAGAAGGGGTAACTGGGGGAAGCTTGATCAGTGTTTCCTGGCTAGTGGGGAGGGACATCACCTGCTCATGGAGTCTGCTAACTCCTGGCCCTGATTTCGTCCAGTCAGCAATACATCAGCACCATTTTATGATGCAGGACGCTTCTCCTGAGTTGCATCGGCTGACTTTATCCAATGTCTGATGGGTTGGTGAGGCCGGAGGATGACTGTCTCTTTAATTGTCTGGTGCTTGGTGGCGAGCAGAACTAAATAGCACACCAGGAGCTGGCTTTTGAAGTGGGTGTAGCGGGCGGCAGGTTGGGGTAAGGAGCTCTGCAGCCATTGATTTTTCTGCCAAAGGCTCCACTTGGCTATGCTGGTGGTGGTAGAGATGTGGAGTTCAAATGGGACACCATTTGAGGAGGCCCATTCAACAGCCTGCTTTGTTGTGACAAAAGCAAGCTGATGTTTGGGCCCCCAGTGGAAGAAGGCCTTCTTTCTGGAGATTGTATACAGTGGGCAAAGCAGCTCAGTAAGGTGGGGAATATGTTGGTGCCAGAAGCCTAGAAGGGCAACAAAATTTTGTGTTTCATTCTTGTTGGCAGGGCTGAGAATTTTATTTTTTGTAGTCTCCAGGATGTCTCTCTGCCCTCAGAGGACAGACTGATTGGGATCCTGGACCTTCTCCCAGTTGATGGCCCAGTCCTGGTCATGGATGCCAGAAATGAGGGAGTCGAGGGCTTATCCCACCATCTCCTCAGTGAATCCCTGTATAAAGACATCATCAATATAGTGGAACACAGTGATGTCGGGTGGGAGGTTGATATTTTGAACGTCACAGGCTATGAGGCCATGACTGAGGGTGGGACTTTGGATATACCCCTGGGGTAGGCAGCAAAAGGTGAATTGCCAAGTGAAGGTGAACTGGTCCTGGGAGTTGGGAGAATGGAGAAGAAGGCATTGGCAAGGTCAAGGACGGCATACCAGGGTTATTTTTCTCTGCTCACGATGTTCTCCACCAGAGTGACCACGTCAGGAACGGTGGAGGCGAGAGGTGGGGCGGCCTTGTTTAATTTGTGGTAGTTGATGGTCATCCGCCATGTGCCATTTTTCTTCCAAATGATCCAAACTGGGCTGTTGAAGGGGGAGACCATGGGTCTTATTACCCCTTCATGGAGGAGGGCATCGATTGTCTGTGCAGCATCGCCACTTCCTCTTGATAGCCGGTATTGGAGGGTACGGACTGGGGTGTGGGGGGGGGGGGGGAATGACGAGGGGACTCCACCTGGCCACCCCGACCACAAAGGTAAATATACCTTTTAGTGATCAGCCCTTGAGCACATTCATGCTGAGAATGCACTCAGGGTAGGCAGACATTAAAACCAGGATGAGGCATGGAGGGTCATTTCTGATGGAGGGGCAGAAAGAGTGCAACCATCCTATCCCTCTATCTTAACCTTCGGTCCCCTCCACCCCTTAGGATTCCTAAGGACAATGGTGTGTTCAGCACCAGATTCCACTAGTGCCATCCAACGCTGGGTGTTCTTTTTATCCCAATGAACAGTCACTGGGATGAATGGCCTCGAGTCGCCCTTGTGGGACAAGACAATTGAGCAGATCCACTGGGGTCCCTGGCCTCCATCCTTTGGGGTCAGCACTGTATTGTGCCATCCAGTGGGGGAGTGGGGGGGTCCTGGCGCGATGTCATGGTTGTATTGCTCTTCCCCATCTGGGGTGTGCATTTCAGGTGCAGGAGGGGCAGAGGGTTGGTTGGTGAGATGCACAGGGTGATGGCAGTCTCTTTGTTTCTTTTTCATAGTGTTCGTACCACATGGTGAACAGGGAGGGGGTAGATGCTCTCTGGAGGAGAGAATGCGCTATGCCTGCCCGCAGCACGGTTTGGAATTGTTCCTTCCTAAGGTTGCTGACTGGTTGTCTCCTGGGCTTGGTTTCCTGGGCTTCACCCTTCCTGTGCTCCCCAGGTCAGGTCTCTACATAGTGGACCTGCGTGGGGGTTCCCTTGGCAAGCACTCCCTGCTCCAGGTGCTCTAAGCCCTCTAACAAAACAATGGCTTCACTGATAGTTGTACCGTTTGCCATTCCCATATGACCCCAAGATCCGGGTGAACGGTAGAGACCAGGTGGCCCGACAGGGCAGGGATACTAGGGCATCCTCAGGGGAGTCACTTTCAGGAATCCCATGGTACAGGCTGGTAACAAGGGCCCATTCCTGGATCACTCTCATGCCTTTGCAGACAGTATGCCACTGCGGTCAGGATAAGTCCCACTCCAGCAACGTGGGGAATTTGGGTTGTACTACCTCCACAACGTAGTCCCAGAGAGTACTTCCTTCTATTCCCTGGGTGTGGACAGACTCCCCAGGGTGCTGGCCTCCAGATGGGAGAGCGGACCAAAGCCGGACTAGCCAGGCAGCCAAATACTCGCCCACTGGTGGTACCAGTCGGCCAGTGCAGCCAACTCCTTCATGGAGTACTCCCACTCGGTGACCTCACACTGGCCTTGCGCCTGCCCAGTTGAAACCTTGCCCTGATCGGCACTCTCCCCATTGGGGGAAACCGGTAGGGTGTCCTTGTAGCAGATCTATAACAGTGTGGTCACCGGCCAGGCTTGGGAAATGGGGAAGGGGACACGTATACTCAGACTCGGCCTCCACAGGATCATCATTGTCCATCCAAATGTCCCCGACCCTGGTCCATGGATCGACCTCCTCGACACACTGGGTCAACCTGCCACTCAGACCGGCGAGCTGCCCTGATCAGGTCGCAGGAGGCTTTGGTACAGTTAGCCTCCATGCAATCCGCTTGGGCGATGGCATTCTCCAGTGCATCCCGCGTAGATCTGCACTCAATTTTCCCACCAGCATCCTGGGCCCTGCATTGATGGGCCTCCGCCATGAACTGCATTTTTGCCTTAGTATTGATGCTAGCAGCCACAGGTCCCAGGGTACCCCAAATCCTTCAAAAGGGAGACCAATTACTGTCCACAGGGGTCTATCCAGGGTGACCCGTTGACCGGCCTGGCATGTTCTGCCAGCCATGCTGCTAACTGGCCAAATCCGTCGGCATCATCGAGCCACACAAGAATGGTGAAATTGGACTTCGGAGTTGCTTGCAGGCAGGCTGTGCCCGGCTCCTCCGGTAAGCACAGATACCCCACAGCCCACATACCGGCCACAGTACCCAGGGTAGCTGTTACGAGCAATAGCTTGTAAACAGGATGCGTATCTCCCCATTCCCACGTAGTGAACTGGTCTATGTCTGGTTGTGGCCTTCTGAACCCTGCTCGCAGCACCAATGGTTGTGTTGAGATTCATTTAGGGTTCAGAAGGAAACAAGCCCAGACACAGTGAATGGATAACTAAAGGATTTATTAACATAGAAACAAACGGACTGGCTACCCTAGCAGTACAGTGGCAGGTCAGGAGCAATTAACAGTACTAAGCAAAGTAATTAGCAATTTACAAGCAGTTGGAATCTAAACCCAGCAGCAGCATGCAATCAGAAGCAGTTCCAGGAGAGAGGAGGGGGAACACAACAGCCTTCTGACCCTGGAATATGCCCATAGGAAAAGGGGATTCTGACTTTGGAGGGTATCCTACACATGGTCTACCTACACATTCCCGTACCCCTGATAATTGGGAATACAGCTGCAATGCCGGTGTCGGCTGTGTCCCTTACCTGCAAGCACATGGCAAAGAGGCAGTGAAACTGAGGTGCTGCAGTTTATAACTCTGGATCGTGTGGGGGAAAAACCTCTTTTGTAATTTTTTTTTAAAGAATTCCTCCCAGGTCTTCCCAGAAAGATCTTACCTTTGTACAGAGCCAGGTGGAGTGGACAAAAGTTCCAACCTCCACACCAGGCCTAAAGCACATTTGTGAAATTTCAGGCTTTGATTTATAAAATATTTGTGGTGTGAGAAGTTGTATTGCACCAACCTGTATCTGGTGTTAATAACCCCAGTCATGCTATCCAGATACAGGTCTTGCCACCACTCTTCATTCATTGTTGTGCTCAAAACCAACTCCCATTTCTCCCTTGACCTGTATAAGCCCAGTTTCGGGCCCTCACTTCAGAATACATAATACATCTAAATTTATCTCTAAGATTTACACACATTCCCTGTAGAATTAAAATCTCCATGTTACTACATCTAGGTCAATGGTCTCAATTTTCCCTGAAGAAATATCTATTAGACAAATTGTATTTGTTCCTCAACTGCTTGAATTACATAACCTGCCTTCATTTGTAACAATCCTTGATACACCTGATCCCTTTATGGCACCAGGTGTCCAGGATTTTATTCCCCACAGCCAAGGGCATCAAGTTGTTCTGGGTCAAGAGCACTTTGGGAGATCCCCATCTTTCAATCTGTTATGAGCCCAGAGGACCCCAAAACCCAGCAGCAATAGAAATTCACCAAGACAAATGGTTAATTAAATAAAATTTACTTTTAATTTTCTTTAAAAATAAAAATTGGGTCAAACTTTAATTTAACCTAATTCTTCTAATTCTAAGTGCACATGTATGTAATGTATAATGTTCTTTGATTCACATCCAATCATTCACTTTTCACTTCTCCAAGTTCACCATATCAGGCAATTCTTTACTGTGCACAGAATTTAACATGAATTTTCACCAGGCTTTGGTGCTTAAAGTTAAATGTTTACTGCTCAGGAAGATTCTTGTTTGTTTCAGAGAGAGAAATTTGTTGCTTGTTGGACACGCACACAAACTGATTTCCTATGATCAATCATTTCAGTGTCTTGCAGGAAAAGAAACTTACCCCATTGTGGGTTTTCCAAATGGTAATGCCTTCTTTCAGGTCACTACAGACTTCCTGTTGTTTCCCTTATTTCAGAAACACTCCAGCCAGCCATTTCTTCTTGTAAGGACCACTAGGGTTTTCAACAGGCTGAACTCAAAACTCACAACCTGCCTTCAATATGGGGTTTTCAAAAAGCCTGCCAGCTTGGCATGTTGCAGCCTCCAAAAGCTATTGCAGAACTGATCTCTCCCTCTCCCTCCTTGTGAAAACCAAATAACCACTCCCAAGACTACAAACCCAATCCTTGAAAGATCTTTATTAGCACTTGATCCATTTGCACCTGCGTCTGACGTTTCTTCCAAAGCAGTTTTATTGTCTTTGTAAAGGCACTGGTACCTCAACATCTCACTTTCAGCAAAACTCTTGCATTTTAAATGAGATCTCTTTTGTGGAGTGTTACTCTGTGAAGTGACCTACACACAATCTATCTCTTTTAAAGACCTATTTGTATATAATATATACTCTGTAACGAATCCAATACATTGATATAATCTTTGCCATATCCGGTGTATGCTTTAGTATGGGGTTATCTGTTTTGTTAGAAATTAATTTAGTGTCCCATTTGTATACAAACACTCCTGCTCTCTTTTCACCTACTGCATGTAGTCCAATTTGTGCCCATGAGGAGGGAATCCCTGTCCCTCAAAGAGTGAGGTAATAAACCTTGCCTGGGTTGACCATATATTTTTGGATATCTGGTAATTTTAACCCCCTCCCCCCAATTATAATCCCATATCAATTTTTCCATGGAGATTCTAGCATTCTAGCCACTTTACCATTCCACTGGAACCTTCTGACACATTCGTTGAACATCTTTAAAAAAAGCCCTGGGGCAATGAAATGAGTAATGATTGAAAAAGATACTGGAGCCTTGGCATCACCTTCATTCTATTACAGTTAACTCTGCCCACCAGTGTTATGGGCAGAGTCCTCCATCTAGCAAGGTCCTCCTCAATCTTCTGGACAAAAGGACATAATTAGGTTTGCATAAGTTATGCAAATCTTTGTCTACTTTTATCTCCAGATATTTAATGACTTCTTGTGGTCATTTCAATTGACTGCTCTGTTGATATTGTCAATATATATCAACAATATATATCTGTTGATATATATCCCTGTTCATCAAAGGCATAAATCTCATTTTTGTCCAGATTTTTGTCCAGATTTACTTCCGAGACCTTACCATAATCCTCTAGAGTGGTCCTCAGCCTGTGGCCAACAACTCCCCGGGGTCTGTCAAATGTACTAACACATCATCAGTGAAAAGGTTGAATTTTGTGTTCCACCTGTCCCACCATGAACCCCTGTATGTCTGGATCCTGCCCGCCAGTGGCTCAATTTCCATATGAACACCACTGGAGACAACATATAGCCCTTCCTACTGGACCTACTCAATGGAAACACTGGAGACATCTGCCCATTTGTAATAAATTTTGCTTTGGGATTATGATATTGTGTCTTCACCCAATTAATAAATGTTTGACCCATACCAAATTTCTCCAGTAACTTGAACAAAATGTAACTCCAATCTATTGAAGGCCTCCGCATCCAGAGCTGCAACCAGTCCTGGATCCACCCCCAACTGCCAGATATACTATATTAAGCAATCTAGCTACGTTGCTTGCTGATTGTCTCCTTACCACAAATCCAGCTTGATCTGGATTCATTAATTTTGGCAAATATTCAGCCAACCTATTGGCTAATGCTATTGCAATGATCTTATAATCTGTATTTAATAATGAGATGGGTCTATATGAGGTGGGATTCAGAGGGTCCCTGGCTTTCTTTGGGAATCACTGTGACAATGCTGTTGAGAAATACTCTGGGAAGATCTTTGAGTCTTTATAAAATTCAGCAGGGAAACCATCCTCCCCCTGTGATTTTCCACCTGCATGGAGCTCAGGGTCCATGTAATCTCCCCTTGAGAGGAAGGGCACTCAACTCCCCTTGCTCTTCCTGATCCAAATTTGGTAGATTTGATGAAAGCAAGAAATCACCTATTTTGGTAGGATCAGCCCCTGACTCAGATTTATACATTTCCTTATAAAACCTTCCAAATGTTTTGTTTATTTCTTTTGGTTTATATGAGATCTTGCCTTCCGCTGTTTGAATCGCATTGATTGTTCTTGAGGCCTCTTCCACCCTCACCTTCCAGGTTAAGAGTTTATGGGCCTTCTCCACCAAGTCATAGTACTGTTGTCTAGATCTTAAAATCAACTTTTCTGTCTTGTATGTTTGTAATGTATTTGAACTTCTGTGATAATCCTTTTCCATTTGGGCTATCTCTGGTTCTAGGGCTTTAACCTCCTTCATGTGTCCTTTTTTGATGCTCTTGTTATAACCAGTTATTTGGCCTCTTAAATAAGCCTTCAGTGTGTCCCATATGTTAGAATATTTTCTTTAGTAGAGAGGCAGTTCATCACACAGAAAAATTCTATCTGGCTTTGACAAAGGTACAAAATTCCAGTTTTCCCAACAAGCAACATATTTAAACACCGTCTATACACCAAGGCCTGCTTATCTGACATTATGATGGATAAAGTCAAAAGTGAATGGTCTGATAGAACTCGGTTTCCACTATCCTACTTTCCAATTAGGATGTAGCCAAAAATAAATCAATTCTAGTGTAGGAATCGTGTTGTCTCAAGAAAAAGGAGACATTAGGGTTTCTCTCGGCTTCAGCCTTCTCCAGGCATCTATGAGATTCAGTTCTTTTATAAAGGCCAGGGTAGATTTAGCTACCCTGGCCCTTGTTACTTTTCTGACAAAAATTGAAATCCCTTCCAATCAAGACATTCTCCTACCCTTCAGTTACTTTCAAGAATATGCCCTGTATAAATGTCCTGTAATTGAAATTTGGGGCATAAGTGTGCAGGATTCTATGTATATTTGACAGTGTATCATCATGAATCTCCCTGCCTGGTCTGTAACCACGTCTCAGACCACCACTGGAACATTCTAGCCACTCCCATGGCTCTGGAATTGGAGGAGAATGTCACCACCTGGGTCACCTACCACTTTTTTAGCTTTGTATGTTATTGCTTTGTAAGATGCAACTCCTACAAAATCACTAGTCTGTCTGCATTTTTTGAAGGTGTCAAGACTCATTTTCTCTTTATCTATCTGTTGATCCCATTTATGTTAGAACACAAATTTAATTGTCTTACCCATTACCCCTGGGCCCATCTATTATTCTATCTCCCCCTCCTTCTTGTCTTCCGATGCTTATCTATTCCATTTGTCTTCCGCCGACTTCTGGGGCAGACGTCCATCCTTGAGACAAACTTAAACCAAAATGACTAAAACCAACAATTTTTAAAAAATCCCCTCTCCCCCCTACCCAATCTACCCCTGCCCTTCCCGGTGCCCCTTTCCAAAACATAGGCACTAACTCCCCCACCATTTTGGAATGTGCATCTAACACTATAGCATCTAACTATAATATAGCCTCCTCCTCCTCTGCCTGTCCAAAGCTCCCAACTTCCTTTCTTCTTTAAAAATTTAATCCTCATGATAAACAAAATGCAACCATTATTTCTATTAATTTTACATCATTTACAGTGGATCACCTCATGTCTTTAGCCCTTCATCCTATTATCTCCCTTGGGGATCATTCTGGGTGGAGGCCAGGGTGTTAGTAAATCTAAATGTCTCTGAATTTTTTTTCACCCCCCCAGGTAGGAACACTTTCAGGGTTGCTGGATGTAGCAGCGTAAAGCCAATTTCTTTCTTCATTTAATTTTTACTGAATCAAACTCTTTGCGCTTTTTTATAAGGAACGTGCTTATATCAGGATAAAAGAGGACTTTTCCCCCTTCGAATTCTACTGGGCCACCCCTATCCCTGGCACCTGCAGCTGTTGTTCAGAGAATCCATTTCCTGTCTTGATATTTCTGAAGTTTTATCTGTCCCGCACCTGTCTCGGGGAGGAAAGACCAGTGGGCTCTTTCTATCTGGAGACCCTCTCCCACTTATTCTTTCCCAGTATCTCAGGGATCCACTCGCTGAAAAATGTAGTGAGGTCTTTCCTTTCAATTACTTCTTTTACTCCTACAATTTTTGTTCCTGCTAAAATTTTCTAATATATCTAATTTATCCCATATTTTTTCTCTGTCCTGAGCCCAGGCAACACTCTCTTCTAACCTTTCTATACAGTCATCTACCTTTCCACCCTCTTCTCCACCCTTTCACCCTCCCAGACAGTTCCCCCATGGCCCTCCTAATTTCTCCCATCTCTGCTGCCAAATCTTTTAAATCTTTCTGTAATCTATTTTCTGAGGCCTCCACCACCAACCCCATCATCACTCTGAAGTCCATTGAGGGTTCCAAACCCCCTTCCTCTCTCCACTATCCTCCTCAGCTCTACCCATGGTACCGGGCCTCTTTGTTGGCCAGTCTCTTCCTTCCCATCCCCATCATTATCCGATGTCTCTCTTACAAGGCTGGGCTCCCTTCTGCTGCCGTCGTGTCACACCTCAACCCCCTGCTCCCTCTGGGTTGCAGGCAGGGCACTTTCATGACACTGCCTGTGCTCTTTCCCTGGCTTTTTAGTGTGGGGAAAAGCTACCCATGTCTTCCTTCACCTCCCTGATGCTTCCTGCCCTCTCCTGCTGTCATCCCCGCTGTTTTCGAGGGTTTCCCTGGGGTTCCTTCTCCAACCTGTTGATGCAAGTCTGAGGCTGCACCTCTCCCTGCTTCCAGCCTTCTCTTTTTATGAATATTTTATGTCTGTTACATTCTAAATGTAGTATTACATGACAATAATGGAACCTTTAACCTTTAGTTCTAATCTTACCTACCAGTGGGAACAAATTGCCTGTTTCTATCTTATCTTTTCCTTTCATTTTTTTTTGGTTTTTATAAAATCCTCTTTAATTTTTATAAATTCCAGTGAGTATCATCCCAGGTGACTCAATCCATCTCTGAAATCAATCTATTGAATCCACTCTAGACTTCCTCCAAAACTAGTGTAATCTTTCTCAAGCTAAACACAATCTGCTCGAGGACCACAGCAGATCAAGCATCATCAGAGGGAGATAAAGAATGGTTCATGTTTCAAGCCAAAAACCTTTACTTTCTCATAACCATCCTTCTGCATAACAGCATCCAGCAATCTTTTATCATTTAAATAATAATATGATCTTGTAGCGGCTGCTATCAGCAGCACTACCAAAATGAAGTACGTCCTCACAACACGAGGGTGAACCAGTAATGCGCTGCTTACTGTCTGGTGCCCGCTGGTCTAAGGGAGTCACTGCCTGCTCAATGACATGTAACCAGGAAGTGGCGATGTCTCCCAGGCAATGCATGTCGCTAAACGTGGGCTTCTGAGAAGGGAAGGGAGGCCAATGCCATCTTGTACCAAACGACTGGGGTGACGATTCAGCTTGTCTAACCCCATGTTCGCTCATCCTGCTACACCACCCTCCCCCTGCTCCCCAACCCTTTGAGCAAGTCGCAATACTGTCTTTAGGTGGGCAGCCTCTGTGCCTGACCTGGGGAGCCGGGACAGACTGGCCTGAGTTCAAATGTGCTGCCTTGAGGCGGTCAATGGTAAACGTGTCCTGCCACCTGCCAATGTTCAGGCTGAAAATGACACCATTGCACTGCAACACCTTAAAGGGGCCTTCGTAGGGGCATTGCAGGGGTGTTCCTTGCTGTCCTCTGCGAATGAAAATTAAGTCAGTAAACTGTAGATCTGCAGGGATGTGGTAGGGTGGAGAGTTGTGTCAGGAAGGTGGCGGAGGTTTTGGCTTACCCATTTGTTCCCTCAACGCTGGAGGGCATCTAAGGCACTGGTTTGTGGGCCGGGAGGGTTGAAGTGAATGTCCCCTGGGATGGTAAGCGAGGAACTGTGCACTATCTCAGCTGATGATGCTGGCAGGTCTTTTGTGCTGTGAGAATTCCCAACAGCTCCCTTGGGAGTTTGTCCATCCAATTGGGACCTTGTAGTCAAGCTTTCAGGGTTGCTTTCAGATGGTGGTGAAAACGCTCGACAAGTCCGTTTGCTTGAGGATGGCAGGGCAAGGTATGGTGTAACTTGCTGCTACAGAACTTGGCTGGGTTGGACCAGAGCGAGGACATGAACTGGGCCCCTCAGTCTGAGCTGATGTGGGTCAGGATGCCAAAGTGTGCAACCCAAGTGGACAAGAAAGCTCTGGCGCAAGACACGTGAGCAGGCGTATCGCTTCCAGCTAACGGGTAAAACAGTCAACTATTGTGAATAAATACAGCATACCTTGGCTCATGGGGACCGGACCACAATGTCCATGTGCACATGGTCAAACCAGCCTTGTGTCAGTGCAAAACTCTGGAGAGTGGCCTTGGTGTGTCTGTGCACTTTGGCAATACAAGCAAGTGTTAGCCCATAGAGTTACGTCATATAACCATATAACCATAATAACAATTACAGTACGGAAACAGGCCATCTCGGCCCTTCTAGTCCGCACCGATTTATGTGAAACTCCACTAATTCCACCTACCTGCTCCCTGCCCATAACCCTCCTACCCCCTCACATCCATGTACTCATCCAACCTTCTCTTAAATGACAAAACTGACCCTGCTGCAACCACCTTCTTCTGGAAGTTCACCAGCCACCCCTCTCTGAGTGAAGAAGCTTCCTCTCATGTTACTTCTAAAGTTTTGCCCCCTAACCCTTAACTCATGACCCCTTGCTCCAATTGCCCCTACCCTCAGGGGAAAGAGCCTATTCACATCTACTTTGTCTATCCCCCTCATAATTTTATCCCCCTCATAATTTTAAATACCTCTATCAGATTCACCCCCCCTCAACTTTCTACACTCCAATGAATAAAGACCCAGTCTAATCAATCTCCATATTCGAGATACTGCAACCCAGTCACCATTTTAGTAAATCTTCTCTGCACCCTCTCTACCTTATTGATATCCTTCCAATAATTTGGAGACCAGAACTGCACACAATATGGCAGAGGCCATGTCACATGAACTTGTTGGACAACAGATGTAGACCTTATGGAATGGTGTGACAGGCGTGAATTTGGTTGAACACCTGTTGTCGCCAGAAATCAATAACCTTCTGGCTGATGATGGGAGTCCAGTGGGGCTGGATGTCCACATCCTCTGCTTGATCTTTGGCCAGTTGGGGCCACTTATTGTGTATGTTGTATATTAATGATTTGGATTATGGAATGAATGACTTTGTGGCCAAGTTTGCACATGATATGAAGGTAGGTGGAGGAGCAGGTGATGTAGAGGAAACAGGGAGGCTGCAGGAAGACTTGGACAGATTGGAAGAATGGGCAGAGAAGTGAAATATAATGTCAGAAAGTGTATGGACATGAACTTAGGTGGGAAAATTTAAATGGAGAGTAAATTGGAAATACTCATGAAAAGGGACCTGGGAATCTTTGTGCCTGAAGGAAACTGAAGGCAAATGCAATGCTGGCGTTCATTTCACGAGGAATGGAATAGAATGTAAGAGCAGGGATGTGATATTGAGGTACTGGTGAGACCTCACTTGGAGTATTGTGAGCTCATTAAAGGATGTGCTGACATTGGAGAAGGGTCAGAGGAGTGAACTGGAAGATGATTCCAAGAATGAAAGGGTTATATGAGGAGTGTCTGACAGCTCTTGGCCTGTATTCATTGGAATTTAGGAGAATGAGGGGAAATATCATTGAAACATTTTGAATGTTGAAAGGCATGGACAGTGTAAATGTAGCAAGGTTGCTTCCCATTGTGAGAGAGTCTAGGACAAGAGGGCACAACTTCAGGATTGAAGAGTGACCACTTAGAACAGATGTGTTGGAATTTATACAGAAAAAAGGGAAAAGGTAACCAGAGGGAAAACCAGACCCTCAGGAATCAATGTGGTCAATTTTGTGTGAAACCACAGGCAGGGTTTTCAGCAGTTTTTTCTCTGTTTTTACTGTGAAGAAAGACACGAGGACTGGGAAACATGGGGCAGTCAATGGTAGTGTTGAACAGTCAGTATTAAGGTTGAGGAGGTGCTGAAGATACTCCTGGACCTGATCAGATATATCCGAGTATACTGTGGGGAAGCGAGAAAGGAAATTGCAGGTGCCCTAGGAGAGATTTATAAGGCATTATTAAAAACAGGTGAGGAGGGTAACAAGAAGGAATGTAGGGAAACTGGGAACTACAGGCCAATGAGCCTCACGTCTGTACTTGGAGTATTCTGGGGGAGGATGTAGATGCACTTGGATAATGGCTGATAACGGATACTCAGCATGGTTTTATAATGTCTCACAAATCTCAGATGTTTTGAAGAAGTGACCAAAAAAAGTTGACAAGGCCAGAGATGTAGATGTTGTAATCGATTTCGGCAAGGTTGGCTGCTCTGCAAGGTTAGATTGCATGGGTTCCGTGAAGACATAGGAGAATGAATATATTGGTTTCATGGAAGAAAGCAGAAGCTGATGGTGGAAGGTCACTTTTCCGACTGGAAGCCTGTGGCTGGTGATGTGCCTCAGGGTTTTGTACTGGCCCCATTGCTGTTTGCTGTCTGTAATGAAATGGATGAAAATGAACATACCAGTGTTCGCAAGCTTGCTAAATACACTCAAGGGCTTGTATTGTAGATGATGATTGGTGTAGCAGTTAGTGCAATGATGTTTGGGACTGGAGTCAGAAACCTGCGATGTCTGTAAGGAGTTTGTACATTCTCCCTGTATCTGAGTGGGTTTTCTCCATGTGCTCTGGTTTCCAACCCACCATTCAAAATGTACCGGGGGTTTGTAGGTTAATTGGGTGCTATGGACTTGTGGGAGAAAGGGCCTGTTACCGTACTGTATGTCTAAATTGGAAGTAAAAGTTCTCCTTGTTTTACTTCTGAAATTGGAGCAGGATCTTGATTGGTTGGAGAGGTGGGAAGTTGATGGAATTTAATGCATTTTGGGAAGTCTAACGTGTGTCGAATCTCCACAGTGAATGGTAGAGATCTGGATGGTGTTGTAGAGCAGAGGGATCCAGTAGTACCTTGAAAGTGGAGTCACGGGTAGATCAGAGTGGTCAAAAAGGTTCTCAGCACATTGGCCTTCATCAGTCAGAGAACAGAAGTCATGTTTCAGTTGTATAAGACATTGGTGATAGATTAGGAGTTAAAATTATGAAAAATAAAGTAGCAAAAATAGTAGTAGATTTAATGAAAGATATGGATCTAGTGGCTATTTGGAGAATTCATCCAAATGAAAAGGATTATTTCTTTTATTCATTTTGATACAGGCCAGATTACTTACAAACCACAGGAAATAAATGATAAAGTTTAGCATAAACTTCCTTAAAATATCATTCAGAATCTTTGAGCAATAACAATAAAATAGGAGTATTTGAGACAAGTTAAATTGCATTTGACAGGTTGGAGTGGGACTTTCCATTTGAAACATTTAATGCTTTTATAATTCCAAATACGTTCATAAATTGGATAAAGGCATTATATGACCACCCAAAAGAACATAAAATTAGCCTATTTGCAGATGATGGTATAATATATTTAATGAGACCATAAAATAACATTAAATAGATTGAATGAGAGATTAAAAGAGTACAGATTAATATCACGTTATAAAGTTAATGTTGATAAAAGTGATGTGATGCCTTTGGTCAATAAAGATTATTCTCAGTGTAAAAGATTGATAAAGTTTAAGTGGCTAAATAATGCAATCAAATATTTAGGAATAAAAAATAAATAGAAATATAAATAATTTGTTTGTTAAATTATTTACAATTATTAAAAAAGATGGAAGAAGACTTGAGAAGATGGAAAGATGTACCAATAATGCTAATAGGACATTGAATAAAATGATACAAGAATTTATTTGGAAAGGTAAGATGTCAAGAGTTGAAGTCATGTGATGGAATAGTGACCGGTAAGAAAATACCAGCCCTGTCCAGAAAAGTTTTTAAAAAAGTAAAGAAAAAACAAAGCCACAAACACAGAAACCATAACAAATTAAAAATAAAAGTGTGGAGAAAATGGCAGCAAAGAAAGAAAAACCAAAAACAACGGGAAGAAAAGAAGACGTCGAAAGAAAAAATTGAAGGCCTTACCTGTACGAGGAGGCCCGCCGTGGAGAGAGAAGCCCGCTCCCTGAGGTCAGTGGAAACCCCGAGCTCAGGACTACAAAGATGGCTCACGGAGCCAAACAAAAGTGCGCAACCGCGATGCACAAGACAAAAGCAACACTGACGGGAGGGAGCAACACTGACAATTAAATCTCCACAGCTGAAACAGACAAGAATAACACAACAGCAAGACTCCCAACAGGAAAACATAGAAAATAACGGGAACAAGAAGGAAGAGAATAAAAATAGTAAATCAGAGAAACAACAGATAACCAACCCAGAGGAAGAAGACCAACACCAAGACACCTTTAATAAAAGTAATAAAAACAAAAATACCCAACAAAATAAAATAAACAACCCAACAAGAACGTCAGAAGAGACAGAAGTAAAGGACACAGATCCTGGAATGGACTCAGAAGAAGAGGAGGGAGAACATCAAACTTTACACACAGAAATGGAAGATGAAGGGAAGGGACAGTACATGGATCTTCTTTGGCTTGGCTTCGCGGACGAAGATTTATGGAGGGGGTAAAAAGTACATGGATAAAAATGTTTTTAAAGAATATATGGAAACATTAAAAGAATGGCTGACACAAGAATTCAGTGAAATAAAAAGAAGAATAAAAGGTACAGAAGAAAAAGTGAATAGATTAGAGATGGTCATGACAGAAATAGGAAAAAGAGTAGACAAGGTGGAAGAACAAGAAACAGCCATAGAAATGGAGGAAGATGACTTAAAAGAAATTAGAAGAATCTGATTTTAAAAAAGTTAAAGAAACACAGGAGCTGTTAGCTCAGAAGATAGATATAATGGAAAACTATAATAGGAGAAACAATATAAAGATAGTGGGCCTTAAGAAAGATGAAGAAGGCAAAAATATGAAAGAATTTATAAAAGAATGGATCACCAGGGTCCTAGGAATGCCAAAATTACAGGAAGGACTGGAAATAGAAAGGGCACACAGAACATTAGGCCCTAAACCACAACCACAACAAAAACCAAGATTCATTCTAGTAAAATTCCTAAGATACATGACAAGATAAAATATATTGGAGAAGGCAATGAAAAAAATAAGAGAAGACAAAAACAAATTTTCTACCCAGACATAAGTTTTGAACTCCTGAAGAAGAGGAAGGAGTTTAACGCAACAAAATCGACCCTATGGAAAAAAACGTTTAAAATAGTTATCCCGGGGCAGCAAAACAAACTTTTCTCGGATCCAGAAAAAGCACGAAAATTTGCAGAACACCTACAAAACAAACAGAGATGAAGAGATGTAACAAGAACAAAAATGACAACAAACTATATATAAAGAAGAATAAAGTATAAGTAAGAACTAAGAAGGGAAAGAAAGGAAGTAAGGAGGGAATTAAGAGAGTGAGCTTTGTTATATATGAAGATTAAAATCTTTTCTGGAGGGGCTGGGTGGGGAAGGATAACAGTCACTGCGAGGGGGTTCGCAAATCCAAATGGAGAGGGGAGATGTGGTTGCCCAACAAGTGACAGAGGGCAACTCAGAGAGGGGAGGGACTATTGGGGTTAAAGGAATTTTAGATATGGGAATAGTGGAAATATTTGATGTTTTAGAAATGTTGTCTTTCAATGTGTTTTTAAGAAAAAAAACAGAAATGGATAAGAAGGGAAGGTGGTGATGAGGAAACAGAAAGAAAGATAAACAAAGTATGAAATGGCCATGTTGAACTATATGACTTTCTTCTTCTTTGGCTTGGCTTTGCGGACGAAGATTTATGGAGGGGGTAAAAAGTCCACGTCAGCTGCAGGCTCGTTTGTGGCTGACAAGTCCGATGCGGGACAGGCAGACACGGTTGCAGCGGCTGCAGGGGAAAATTGGTTGGTTGGGGTTGGGTGTTGGGTTTTTCCTCCTTTGCCTTTTGTCAGTGAGGTGGGCTCTGCGGTCTTCTTCAAAGGAGGTTGCTGCCCGCCAAACTGTGAGGCGCCAAGATGCACGGTTTGAGGCGATATCAGCCCACTGGCGGTGGTCAATGTGGCAGGCACCAAGAGATTTCTTTAGGCAGTCCTTGTACCTTTTCTTTGGTGCACCTCTGTCACGGTGGCCAGTGGAGAGCTCGCCATATAACACGATCTTGGGAAGGCGATGGTCCTCCATTCTGGAGACGTGACCCACCCAGCGCAGCTGGATCTTCAGCATCGTGGACTCGATGCTGTCGACCTCTGCCATCTCGAGTACTTCGACGTTATGACGTTATTAATGGAATACATAACCAAATCAAATCAAAAGGAAGAAGCTGTTAAATTTACTGAAGAAAGAAAAAATTGATATAGCATTCGTGCAAGAAACACATCTAATTGAAGAAATTAAAGAGAGATCGGATAGGACATGTAACAGCTGCATCATATAATTCAAAAGCCAGAGGAGTAGCTATATTAATCAATAAAAATGTACCAATCAAAATAGAAGAGGAAATAATAGATCCAGCAGGGAGGTATGTAATGATAAAATGTCAGATATATTCAGAATTTTGGAATTCTGAATGTATACGTACCTAATGAAGAAGATCAAAAATTTATGCAAGATATCTTTTTGAAGATCGCAGATACGCAAGGGAATATACTAATAGGAGGGGATTTTAACCATAATTTGGACTCAAACATGGATAAAACTGGAAAAAAGACTAACAGAAAGAACAAAGTAACCAAATTTATAATGAAATCGATGGAAGAAATGCAACTTTTGGATACATGGAGGAAACAACACCCAAAGGAAAAGGAATATTCATATTATTCGGGTAGACATAAAACATACTCAAGAATAGACCTGTTCTTCTTGTCAGCCCACATTCAAGGGAGAGTTAGGAAACGGAATATAAAGCTAGATTGTTATCGGATCACTCACCCCTGTTATTGGCAATAGAGCTGGAGGACATCCCACCGAGAACGTATGGTTGGAGATTAAACTCCATGCTACTTAAAAGACAGGATTTTAGAGAATTCATTGAGCGACAAATTAAAATGTACTTTGAAATAAATATGGAATCAGTGAAAAATAAATTTATACTATGGGACGCAATGAAAGCATTCATCAGAGGACAGATAATAAGTTATGTAACTAAGATGAAGAAGGACTACAATCGGGAAATAGAACAGTTGGAAAGGGAAATAACAAATACAGAAAAAGAATTAGCAATAAAGGAAGATGCAACTAAAAGATGAGAATTGACAGACAAGAAATAAAATATGAAACACTACAAACATATAAGGTGGAGAAGAATATAATGAAGACAAAACAGAAGTATTATGAGCTAGGAGAAAAAAAAATGGACAAAATACTAGCTTGGCAGCTTAAGACAGAACAAACTAAAAGAATGGTATTGGCATCAAGGAAAAAGGAAAAACAAATTACATATAACTCAATGGAGATCAACGAAAACTTCAGGGAATTCTACGGACAACTATATCAAACTGAAAATGAAGGGAAAGAAGACAAAATAGATGAATTTCTAACTAAAATTTAACTACCGAAATTGTAAACAGAGGAGCAAAATAAATTAATTAAACCATTTGAAATAGAAGAAATACAGGAAATATTAAAAAACCTACCAAAAAATAAAATACTGGGAGAGGATGGACTCCCAATAGAATTCTATAAAACATTTAAAGCAGGGGTCTCAAGCTTGCAGCCCGCGGGCCAACTGCGGCCCTCAGGACGATAGTTTGTAGCCCCACCTTAATATGAAAGTTTAATGTTAGTGCGGCCCGCGAGTTTGATATGATTGGCACTTTTCAGTGTTGTGTGCGGAGCTGAACGAACCTACCAATCACGGTGGGGTATATTGCTCTCAGGGGCGGGACATTAGCTGGGCTTATTGCAAAATTGCATATTTGTGTGCATTTTCTGTTTGTCATTATATGCACGCGGCACATGCGCAATTTCCGCGGCTTCACGCGCTTCAGCGTCCAGTCTGAACCCGGAAGTTGTTGCTCAGCGGGACAGAAAAAGAAACGGAAAAGACGCATCGGCTAAACACTGAAACTTCAACGCAACAGTGACACCAAATGGAATTATATATTTATACAGCCTCCAACATGTCTTTTTCAAAGCCTGCAGTGAAGAGAAAGGTTGGTGATGAGCACAGACAATTTCAGGAAAAGTGGGAAGTGCAATATTTCTTTGTTGAGCACAGGGGTATCCTGACGTGTCTTATTTGCACAGAGAAAGTTGCAGTGCACAAAGAATACAATTTGAAACGTCATTACACAGCTAGACATGCTGAGGAGTATGCAAAATTCCAAGGAGATGAGAGAGCCAACCGGGTTGCTAATCTTAAAACATGTCTAGTGAGGCAACAAGATTTCTTTAAGAAAGCAACCAAAGAGAATGATGCAGCAGTCAAAGCTAGCTGCGTGGTTGGTGAGATGATTGTTAAAGCAGGAAAGCCATTCACAGAAGGTGAATTTGTCAAAAAGTGCATATTACAGGCTGCAAGTATTGTCTGTCCAGAAAAGAAAGGTCAGTTTAGCAACATCAGCCTTTCTGCCAACACCATGGCAGAGCGCATTTCTGACCTGTCAAGTGACGTTTATGATCAACTGTGTGAGAAAGGGGGCGTGGCAAGATGGCGTAGGGAACAGATGTGCCTTCCAGACCTCTCCTGACTCTGATTTATTGTTTTGTCTTTAAATAGTTTAAATAATGATGATAGTTTAATGAAATGGGAGTTGGGAGAGGGAACTGGGTGGGCACTAGTTTCCAGAAGTCATCAGCTACCTGTGAGTTATCTCACACCCAATATTTTGGGGGAGTTACCGCTTTGGGCGGTTTAAACAGGAGGAGGTAGTTGTGACCTCCGACCTGTTTTTTTTTTGTTTTTAATTTTTGGGTTAAGAAGTGAAGGTTTTTTTATTATTTTTTAAAATAAATAATTTTTTTTAAACTCTTTGTTTTCTGATTGTAATTGAGAGGGAATTAGGAGGTTTTTTTTCTCTTTTTTGGGGGGGTGGTTTTACATTGAGGGAGAAGAGTTTAATAAAATTAAGTTAATTTCGATAGAGAATTTTGAAGATGATATAAATGAAGAATATGGAGAATTTTATAAGAGTTTGAACTTTTTTTTTCTTTTTCTTTTTTTTATATAAGGGGAGGGGAAGGGAATAAAAAGTTTATCTGATTGTTTTTCTAAAGGATGTTTTTGTTCTCTCGATGAATTATAAAGGAAACTTGGTATTAATGGAAATTCTGTATTTATGTATTAATTATGATTTTTTGCATAACAGATATGTGGTTGATATATGACTTTAATATTTGAACTCAGTTTTAAAGTGGATTTCATTTGTTAAATGCATGTATTATGTTTGATTTAAATATATGTTTAAGGGTATTATTTTAGTATTGATATTTTTTTTGTTGTTAGTAATTTTTTTGTTAAGTTTTATCCTTTTTTGTAAGTGGGGTTTTTTCTATTTTATTTACAACCTTGTTAATTAATTCTTCACTCTTAATTTTGGGGGGAGGGTTGGACTAATTTTAAATTAGATGATTAATGTGTTATAATTATTGGGGGGGTTAATTTGTGTAGTTTAATGATGTAGTATTCTAATTTTTATTCTTATTTTTTATTATTTCTTTAAATGTAATTTTTATTTTATTCATGTCATAAAATTTTAAAGTTTAAAAAAAAACTGTGAGAAAGCAAAATGTTTCAGTCGCTCTTGATGAGACCACAGACATCACTGACACTGCCCAGCTCGAAATTTATATTCGTGGTGTTGATGACAATTTTGAAGTCACAGAGGAGTTGCTCACAGTAATTCCAATGCGTGGCCAGACCACTGCTCAGGAGGTATTTTACCAGCAGTGTGATGCCATTGAGAATGCCGGTTTGCCATGGAAGAGGTTTGTTGGAATAACAACCGATGGAGCACCATCAATGACAGGGAGGAAAAATGGACTGGTGGCACTTGTTAAAAAAAAACTGGAAGAGGAGAGTGTGGAGGAGGCCATTGCTCTGCACTGCATTATCCATCAGCAGGCCCTTTGCAGCAAATGCCTGAAGTTTGACAATGTGATGTCTGTCGTTGTGAAATGCATCAACCAAATCAGATCCAGGAGCTTAAAGCACAGAGGTTTCTGTGCTTTTTTTTAGAGGAAATGGAGTCAGATTATGGGGATGTGCTCTACTTCACCGAGGTACGTTGGCTCAGCAGGGGAAACATATTGAAAAGGTTTTTTGAGTTGAGAGCGGAAGTGAAAACATTAATGGATAAAGATGGGGTTGCTGTTCCCATGCTAAGTGATCCCAAATGGCTCATGGACTTAGCTTTTCTTGTTGATATTACACATGAGCTTAATGTACTGAAAAAGAAGTTGCAAGGCCAGGGGCAACTTGTCAGTCCTGCCTATGACAATGTGAGAGCATTCTCTGCGAAACTTATGTTATGGAAAGCCCAGCTTTCTCAGACAAACCTTTGCCATTTCCCAGCATGCAAGGCACTCATGGATTCAGGCACACCATTCAGTGGTGAGAAGTATGTGCATGTCATTTTGAAGCTACAGAAGGAATTTGATCACAGATTTGCAGACTTCAAGATGCACAGTGCCACATTTCAAATTTTTGCGGACCCCTTCTTTGATGTGCAAGATGCCCCTCCTGTGCTTCAAATGGAGCTCTTTGACCTGCAGTGCAACTCTGAACTCAAAACCAAGTTCAGGGAGGTGAGTGTAAAAGCAGACAAGCTTGGGCAATTTTTGAGAGAATTGCCCCCCAGCTTCTCTGAGCTCTCCCGAATGTTCAGGAGCACATACTTGTGTGAAAAGCTCTTCTCTACCTTGAACTTCAATAAGTCCAAGTACAGGTCCACACTTACTGACGAGCATCTTCAAACCCTACTGAGGGCCTCAACTGCCTCCTCCCTTAAGCCAAATGTGGCTCGGCTATGCGAGAGGAAGCGCTGCCAGATCTCGAGCAGTAAGAAGTAGGCAGAAGAAGACATGTTCATAACAGTTTATGTTCAATGTTCCATTCATGTTCAGAAAGTTAAAGGTTAAAGAATTGTTAATACAGACATTTGAATCTGTATAATAATTACATTTCTCCAGTCAGCAACTATATGTGGTTTCTTCGGTTTTCTATATCTGCTGTATTATTATTATTTTCATTATTATTATTCTCATTTTATTTATTTATTACTGATTGATTTTATTTTTTTTCTTATGAATTTTTAATTTATTAATTTTTTCATCTTATTTTGTGTTTAAAAAAATAAATAAATAAATAAATAAAAATAAAGAAATTTGATAACATTGGAATGCTTTTGTAAGAGCTTTTCTTGTGGAAAACCTGATGTGGCCCAGGCTCACCCAGACTCTACCTCCAGCGGCCCCCGGGTAAATTGAGTTTGAGACCCCTGGTATAGACCAATATCTCTACTTAACACAGATTATAAGATAATAGCTAAACTATTAGCAAACAGATTGCCGACTGTGTACCAAAAATAGTAAAACTGGACCAAATTGGATTTATTAAAAAAAAGACGAACAATGGACAATATCTGTAAATTCATTAACTTAATCCATGCACTACAAAGAAACAAAACTCCAACAGTTGCGGTTGCTTTAGACGCAGAGAAAGCCTTTGACAAAGTAGAATGGAATTATTTATTCAAAGTACTACAAAAATTAAACCTACCAGAGAAATATATCAATTGGATTAAAGCATTCTATAAGGGACCATTAGCAAAAGTGACAGGAAATGGATATATATCAAACCAATTTAAATTAAACAGATCAACAAGGTCGGGGTGTCCACTATCTCCCTCACTGTTTGCGTTAGCTATAGAACCACTAGCAGAACAGATCAGAACAGAAGATAAAATAAGAGGGATAAAAATAAAAGAGAAGGAATATAAAATCAGTCTATTTGCAGATGACGTTATATACTTAACAGAACCAGAAATATCAATAAAAGAATTACATGAGAAATTGAAGGAATATGAAGAAGTATCAGGGTACAAGATCAACGCAAATAAGTGAAGCAATGCCAATTAATAATGCGGATTTCACAAAGTTTAAGAAAGAATCACCATTTAGATGGCAAACACAAGCAATTCGATACCTAGGTATACAACTAAATAATAATCTCGGCCATCTATATAAACTAAATTATCAGCCATTAATGAAAAATTACAAGATGACTTAGAGCTCTGGAAAGACTTACCACTAACACTGATAGGAAGGATAAACTGTATTAAAATGAACATCTTCCCAAGGATACAATACCTATTTCAATCATTACCAATTCACCTAACAGAAATTCTTCAAGGAGCTAAAGAAAATAATAAGGAAATTCTTATGGAAAGGGGGGAAACCGAGGATAGCACTAGATAAATTAACAGAATGATACAAACAAGGGGGCTTACAGCTACCAAACTTTAAAAATTATTATAGAGCAGCACAATTAAGATATCTATCAGATTTTTAACAAACAAGGGAAAAACCAGATTGGACCAGATTAGAGCTAGATAAAATAGGGGAGAAGATACCTGAACATATACTATATAAGTGGGATAAAAAATTGGTGCAACTTAGGAATTCACCAGTATTGCACCATCATCTCAACATTTGGAAGAAGATTCATGTAGAAAGGAATAAAATAAATTATCAACTACCAAAATTAATACTGACACAAAATCAACTAATCCCTTTCACAATAAATAACCTTTCTTTCAGATAATGGGAGAGAAAAGGGATCAAAAGAATAGAAAATTGTTTTTTTGGGAAATAAATTATTTTCTTTAGAACAAATGAAGTACAAATATTATGTTTGCATACCACCAACTGAAAACCTACTTGAAGGACAAATTTGGAAACAGTCTGAGGTTACCAGAAGGAAGAAATTTTGAATATGTGATTACAGACACAATGATAATTAAAAAAATTATAACAAACATGTACATCAAAATGTAAGAAAAGGAGAATGAGGAAACAAACTCTAAACCTAAACAAAAATGGGAAAAAGATCTAAACATAAAGATAAAGAATGAAACATGGGAAAAGCTATGCTCCGGAACTATGAGAAATACAATAAACACGAGGTTACGCATGATACAATATAATTGGTTACATAGGCTGTACATCACACCCCAAAAGTTAAATAAATGGGACCCAACAGTATCAGACAGATGTTTTCGCTGTAAAAAGGAAACGGGAACAACAATACATGCAATTTAGGCATGTGAGAAAGTGAAAAAATTTGGGGAAGATCTAAAACAGATATTAAATAAAATCACAAAAAGCAATATACCAAAAAAAAACAGATCTTCCTCAAGTAATATAAGAAATAAAAAATTTGGACTCAATTTGGATGGAGCACAAAAAAGATTTATTATGATAGTCCTAGCTGTAGCAAAAAAATGTATTATGTCAACCTGGAAATTAGAAGACAACTTGAGAATACAACAATGGTACATAGAAATAAATAAATGTATTCCATTGGAAAAAATAACATATAATTTAAGAAATAACATCACAATATTCGAACAAATATGGGAACCATACATGAAACACAATAGAGAAATCCTACCACGGACCTCCACCACCCAAAATGACAGAAGGAGAAGACAACGAAATGAACTGACTCAGTATATAAAAGTAAAAGACAAAAATTTCTTGTTTGTTTTTATTGTTATGACATTGTTTAATGGGTTTAATGTATCTTACAGATTGAACTTTGAATAAATGGGAAGGGGGGTGAGGGAGGGAGGAGGGAGGGGGGGAAAAGGGGAGAAAATGACACTATATATTCAAGAGAAAAATGTCTATGTATTTTGGTCAGTATGGTGTGAAAATTAAAAAGAGTTGGTCTAGAAATATGTAAATTTGATCAAGATTATCAAATTTTAAGAATTATATTAAAGCAGCTCATTTGAGATTCTTGTGTTCAGATTGAAATGAATAACATTGGAGAATCTATCCCAGAACAAATTTTATATAAATGGAATAGTGAGTTGTTTAAAGGGACTAAGGAGACATTAGTCTTAAAGCATATATTTAAAATATTGAATGGAATTCATATGGAGAGAGGACCTTTTTTATCAACTATCAAAAATGATAAAACAAAATCAACTTCCTTTTATTTTGATTAATTCTTTATTTGATAGTTGGTAGAGTAAAGGGATATAGAGGATAAAAGATTGTTTCTTAGGATCATTCTTTTTAACTTTTGAACAATTAAAAGATAAATATAATATACCAAATAATACAATATTTGCATACTATTAGTTAAAATTGTATTTAAAAAAGAAATTTGGAATAGATTTGAGGCTTCCAAAACAAAGTCAATTTGAAGATATTGTAACAGATGTGTTTATGGTCAAGATATTTATTACTAATATGTATATAAAGTTACAAGAAATTATGAGGAAAAAAGATTTATATAAATCAGGGGTCTCTAACTCAATTTACCCGGGGGCTGCTGGAGGTAGAGTCTGGGTGAGGCTGGGCTGCATCAGGTTTTCCACAAGAAAGGCTCTTACAAAAGCATTCCAATGTTATAAGATGAAAAAAATAATAAATTAACAATTCATAAGAAAAAAAATAAAATCAATCAGTAATAAATAAATAAAATGAAAATAATAATAATACAGCAGATATAGAAAACTGAAGAAACCACATATAGTTGCTGACTGGAGAAATGTAATTATTATTCAGATTCAAATGTCTGTATTAACAGTTCTTTAACCTTTAACTTTCTGTACATGAATGGAACATTGAACATAAACTGTTATGAACATGTCTTCTTCTGCCTACTTATTACTGCTCGAGATCTGGCAGCGCTTCCTCTCGCATAGCCGAGCCACATTTGGCTTAAGGGAGGAGGCAGTTGAGACCCTCAGTAGGGTTTGAAAATGCTCGTCAGTAAGACTGGACCTGTACTTGGACTTATTGAAGTTCAAGGTAGAGAAGAGCTTTTCGCACAAGTATGTGCTCCCAGAAAGACACATGGTCTGCTTGAACATTCGGGAAAGCTCAGGGAAGCTGGGGGGAAATTCTCTCAAAAATTGCCCAAGCTTGTCTACTTTTCGACTCACCTCCCTGAACTTGGTTTTGAGTTCAGAGTTGCACTGCAGGTCAAAGAGCTCCATTTGAAGCACAGGAGGGGCATCTTGCACATCAAAGGAGAAGGGGTCCACAAAAATTTGAAATGTGGCTCTGTGCATCTTGAAGTCTGCAAATCTGTGATCAAATTCCTTCTGTAGCTTCAAAATGACATGCACATACTTCTCACCACTGAATGGTGTGCCTGAATCCATGAGTGCCTTGCATGCTGGGAAATGGCAAAGGTTTGTCTGAGAAAGCTGGGCTTTCCATAACATAAGTTTCGCAGAGAATGCTCTCACATTGTCATAGGCAGGACTGACAAGTTACCCCTGGCCTTGTAACTTCTTGTTCAGTACATTAAGCTCATGTGTAATATCAACAAGAAAAGCTAAGTCCATGAGCCATTTGGGATCACTTAGCATGGGAACAGCAACCCTATCTTTCTCCATGAATGCTTTCACTTCCGTTCTCAACTCAAAAAACCTCTTCAATATGTTTCCCCTGCTGAGCCAACGTACCTCAGTGAAGTAGAGCACATCCCCATAATTTGACTCCATTTCCTCTAAAAAAAGCACGGAAACTTCTGTGCTTTAAGCTCCTGGATCTGATTTGGTTGATGCATTTCACAACGACAGACATCACATTGTCAAACTTCAGGCATTTGCTGCAAAGAGCCTGCTGATGGATAATGCAGTGCAGAGCAATGGCCGCCTCCACACTCTTCCAGTTTTTTTTTTAAACAAGTGCCACCAGTCCATTTTTCCTCCCTGTCATTGATGGTGCTCCATCGGTTGTTATTCCAACAAACCTCTTCCATGGTAAACCGGCATTCTCAATGGCATCACACAGCTGGTAAAATATCTCCTGAGCGGTGGTCTGGCCATGCATTGGAATTACTGTGAGCAACTCCTCTGTGACTTCAAAATTGTCATCAACACCACGAACATAGATTTCGAGCTGGGCAGTGTCGGTGATGTCTGTGGTCTCATCAAGAGCGACACTGAAACATTTTGCTTTCTCACACAGTTGATCATAAACGTCACTTGACAGGTCAGAAATGCGCTCTGCCATGGTGTTGGCAGAAAGGCTGATGTTGCTAAACTGACCTTTCTTTTCTGGACAGACAATACTTGCAGCCTGTAATATGCACTTTTTGACAAATTCACCTTCTGTGAATGGCTTTCCTGCTTTAACAATCATCTCACCAACCACGCAGCTAGCTTTGACTGCTGCATCATTCTCTTTGGTTGCTTTCTTAAAGAAATCTTGTTGCCTCACTAGACATGTTTTAAGATTAGCAACCCGGTTGGTTCTCTCATCTCCTTGGAATTTTGCATACTCCTCAGCATGTCTAGCTGTGTAATGACGTTTCAAATTGTATTCTTTGTGCACTGCAACTTTCTCTGTGCAAATAAGACACGTCGGGATACCCTTGTGCTCAACAAAGAAATATTGCACTTCCCACTTTTCCTGAAATTGTCTGTGCTCATCACCAATCTTTCTCTTCACTGCAGGCTTTGAAAAAGACATGTTGGGGACTGTATAAATATATAATTCCATTTGGTGTCACTGTTGCGTTGAAGTTTCAGTGTTTAGCCGATGCGTCTTTTCCTTTTCTTTTTCTGTTCCGCTGAGCAACAACTTCCGGGTTCAGACTGGACGCCGAAGCGCGTGAAGCGGGAGCGGCCGCGGAAATTGCGCATGTGCCGCGTGCATATAATGACAAATAGAAAACGCACACAAATATGCTTATATTCGCAATAAGCCCAGCTGATGTCCCGAGAGCAATATACCCCACCGTGATTGGTAGGTTCGTTCAGCTCCGCACACAACACTGAAAAGTGCCAATCATATCAAACTCGCGGGCCGCACTAACATTAAACTTTCATATTAAGGTGGGGCCACAAACTAGCATCCCGAGGGCCGCAGTTGGCCCGCGGGCCTCAAGCTTGAGACCCCTGATATAAGTCAAAAATGCAATGGGAGAAAGATTTAAACTTACAACTTCAAGAGGAAATGAGGTCAAAACTGTTTCAAGAAAGTGTTATGAATACAGTTAATGCCAGATACCAAATAGTCCAATATAATTTTCTCCCATCAATTATATTATAATCCACAAAAATTAAATGGACTTAATTCTAATTATTCTGATGTGTTTTCAATGCATAAAAGAAATTGGGACTTTTTTACATGTGGTACGATCCTGTGAAAAAGGTTTTGGAACAATTAGGACAAATTATGAAGATAAAGATACAAAAGGATCCAAGAATATTTTTACTTGGGAATGTATATGAAAAGGATGCAAAGTTGAAATTGGATAAATGGCAAGAGAAATTTTTAAGTATAGTGATAGCGACTGCGAAGAAATGTATAGTGGTAACATGGAAATTTGAAAATGTAGTTTCATTAATTAGATGGCATAGTGAAATGCAAAATTGTATACCTTTAGAAAAAATTACATATAGTTTAGGAAATCGAATTGAAAATTTTTATAATATTTGGAAACCATATTTGGATTTTATAAATAAATTTCCATCCACCTCTTCCACCTTACCCACCCTTCTCAATTAGAGACTATAATAACAATCAATGGATATGTATACGCTAACAATATTATATATGTAGCAATAGGTATTCTTTCCTTTTCCTTTTCTTTTTTTTCTTTCTTTTGGGAGGGAGGAGGGTTGGGGAGAAAGATACATGTCCTTTTTATTGCATCACTATGCATGACTAAACAATTAATGTCACATTATTGATTTTTTTTGTATTGATACAATGATAAATAAAATTTTCAAAAAACAATCCAAAGTGGGTTATGATGGCAGTTTTGAGAATGTCATTGGGGTTAACTGGGATCTGATGATAGCCCCTGATGAGGTCCACCTTAGAGAATATCCATGCCCCTTGCAGATTAGTGGTGAAGTCCTAGATATGGGGCACGGGGTATCTGTTGGGTGTGGTGGCCTCATTAAGGGGGGAGGCCCATGGACTATCAGAGCACTGCACAATGTAGAGTTCCTCCATCTTTCAAAACTCTAGCCAGATCCCTCCATAATAATTTGGTGTCTAACCCTGTGTTTGGGATCCACCGAGTTGAAATGGGATGTAGTGATGGAGGGGAATTCCACTAAGACTCGAGCGAATTTATTGTCGGCAGTACTCACCAAATGTAGATTGGGGTTAGTAAGTTCTTGAGTGTGAGTGTCTGAAATGTCCAGGTGTGTACCAGTCGACGTCCCTTAATGTCCCTGAGTTGGCTGTCAGGAAATCGCCACCCAGTAACATTTGTTGTACAGCCACCACCGTAAGGTGAATTGTCTGTCCCCAAAGCAGAAGGGAATTGTACAGGTGCCAAATGTCTGAATGTTGGAGGTGTTTGCTGCTCAAAGCTCTCAGCCCACCTTACTGCTGCGGGCTTCTAGGCTGGACGGGGAGAAGACGCTGCACTGTTCCCTGGTGTCCACTAAGAAATATCGGCCCAACAGGGAGTCTTGGATGTGGAGAAGGCTGTGCAGTTGGCCGGTCGTCACAGCCATCAATGATGGCCAGCCTTAACATTTCCATGGAATGCGCAGGGGGAGCGGCATTGACGGGCCTCTGAACCCCACTGTTGATGATAGAAACAGTACTGCTCACCGGTGGGGTGCATCAATCGGGTGGTCAGTCGCTCAGCAGGCTTCCTGGCTGAGCGTTGCTGATGAGGTGCTGTCACCTGTTCAATCAAAATGCAGACATCCCTCTTAATTGCCCATATCACGTCTGCTCAGGCAGCCACCCTCCTGGGGTCATTGAAGCCCTCCTCCGTGATGAGCAGCTGCTCCAGAAAGATCTGCTGGAACAGTGGGAAAGAGGTGTGGCCATCATTGAGAGCGAGCATGTCAGTCATGAGGGCAGAAGGGGCCCTGTCCCCCAAACCATCGATGTGCAGCAATCAGACTGCATGCTCGCTCTTCGAGAGCCCGAAAGTGCAGGTTAATAGCTCCTTGAGGGCCACATACTTCCCTTGCTCAGGGGGTTGCTGGAGGAAGTCGATGATGCGGGCTGTGGTGTCTTGATTGACGGCGCTGAGCACATGGTAGTTGCACATGTTGTCTGAAGTGATGTGACATCCAGAAGCCTGGCAGCTTCAATACGATGGGGATTGATTGTAGGCTGTTCCTCCATCATTGGACCCAAAGCACCACTTGGACCAGTCAGGGTCACCACTGTAGCAGGGTTGCTACGGTTATAGCTCAGGTTACAACTTTAAGTAGAAAGAAGATTCGCACACCTAGGGAGTGTAATCAACACTGACTTTATTTGGCTGCAGCTCTGCCTTTTATAGGCAGCCGGCCATGTCACCACTGGGGTGTGGCTTGAGCGAGGCCGGCTTCTGATTGGTCGTCCCGGATGCGCGGGCCTGGATTGGACCCCTTGCGATCCGCTGGCTGTGATTGGCCAATTCAATTGCTATTCCTGTGGCCTATGGGAGCGCGTGTCTCATCCCACGTGATGTCAGCACGATCATCAAGTTCGACAACTGTTTGCTGTGTCAGCCCCTGGAGTGGGCCATGGGCCACTGCAGCAGAATGATTTCAATCCAGATAAGTGTGAGGTAACGCATTTTGGAAGGACAAACCAGATGGCTGAATACAGGGTTAATGGTCAGTTACTTTAGAGCAGGGGTGTCAAACTCAAATTCACGGAGGGCTAAAATTAAAAACTTGGACTAAGTCGAGGGCCGAACTAAATATTTATTGAAAATTTTCAACAACATCTGCATGTTTTCTCTTCTTTCGACATATGTAATGTTAAACTTTAGGATATAACTTTAGGAGGATAATGTTACAGGTCAGGAGTAGGTAGCTCAAGTTCACCCTTTGCTTGACCTGAGGGAAACATATTTGGTCCCTGTGGAGATGTAGTCAGCATTCACAGGCTGTGTCCATTTTGGCCTGCATCAGGACTCAGCATTTCCTGCTCACTCCTCAGGCTCTAGGCCTCTATTCACCCTTGACCCACCATCCCTCTACCTGACCAGTCCTTTACCCAACCTCTACTCACCCCTCACTCCACTCGCTCTGCCTCTACCCACCCCATCCTATACACGCCCCTCTACTGCCTCTCCCCTCAACCTGTTCCTCCCTCTACCCGTCTCTCACCCTCTAATCACCCCTCCCCTACTCGCCCTGCCCCTCCCCTTTTACCTCGTCCCTATCCACCCCTCCTTCTACTCATCCCTCCCTCTAACTGCCCCTCGCACCACCATAACTTCCCCTGCCCATTACTCCTCACCTACACCCTCTGCCCACCCCTGCTTACCCACCCACTCAGGCCCAGCGCGCTGCCGATCAGCCTTTGCGGACAGCCACCATCTCTCTCTTCACGTGCAGAGCCGAACCAGCCGTCCCTGGGGTCCGCGCGGGTGCAAGCGTTGAAGGCCGTGGCGACCGGGAGAAGTGCGCTCACACTATGGAAGGGCCGTCCGGTGCCAGTCGCGTGGGGCTCGCGCTGCCCGGGGGCCATGCGCAGCCTGCCATGCCCGTCGCGCCGACAGGAAATCACAGGCGCTCGCCCATCCGCCGCACCGCTCGACAGGTGGGAGAAGTGACTGATTGTGCGGGGAGCCTTCCAACTGGCTTGCCGGCTGATGACATCGACAGACTTCTCGTGTTACAATGGGGAAGGATGGTGGGGGTGACATTACGAAAAAACAGCATCGGCTCTCGCTGCAGGGCGGGCCACCTCTAATACATTTTTGAAATGATCTTGCGGGCCAAATATAATTATATCGTGGGCCAAATTTGGCCCGCGGGCCAGAGTTTGACATGTGTGCTTTAGAGTGTGGATGAACAGAGGGACCTGGGGATTCAAATCTATACATCCCTCAAGTCACCACACAGGTTTATAGGATAGTTAAGAAGGCCTATGGGATGCTGGGCTTCATTAATAGGGGATTGAGTTCAGGAGAGGTCATGTTGCAACTCTACAAATCTCTGGTGAGACCACAATTAAGAGTATTGTGTTCACCTCATTATAGGAAGGATGTGGAAGCTATGGAGAGGGGGCAGAGGAGATTTACCAGGATGCTGCCTGGATTGAAAAACAAGTTAACAGAGCTGGGACTTTTCTTTTTAGAGCGTAGAAGGATGAGAGGAGACTTGATTGAGGTCTACAAGCTTATAAGAGGCATAGAATGGCTGGACAGAAAGCACTTGTTTCCCAGTGGACATGTACAAAGCTAAGGGACAGAAATTTAGGGCAGATATTAGGGTTAAGTTTTTTTTTACACAGGGCATTGTGGGTGCCTGGAATGCCTTGCCGGGATGGTGGTGGAGGCTGAAACATTGGGGGCATTTAAGAGGCTCTTAGACAGATACATGGGTAGGGAGGGTTTAGTACTTTTTTTAAAAGAAGGAATATATGGGTCAGCACAACATTGAGGGATGAAGGGTCTGTACTGTGCTGTATTGTTCTATGTTGATTTGACAGAGTGAAGATGCTGAGCGAAGCGATCTCCCAGTCTGCTTCCAGTCTATCTGATGTAGAAAGGCCACTGGATGCCATAGATTATTCCTGCAGATTCACAAGTGAAACATTGCTTCACTTGGGAGGACTGTTTGGAGCCCCAAATGGTGGTAAAGGTGGAGGTCTGGATGCAAGTATGGCACTTCCTGCAGTCACAGGGGAAGGTGCCAAGGGGGCGATTAGTGGGAAGGGATGAGTAGACAAGGGAGTTACGGAGGGATTGGTCCTGACAGAAGGTAGAAAGGGGAAGATGTGTCTGGTGGTCAGATCATGTTGTAGGTAGCAGAAATTGCGGTGCATAATATGTTGAATGAGGAGGCTTCTTGGGTGGTAGGTGAGGACAAGGGGAATCATGTTTTACTTGCGTCTATGGGCAGAGTGGCCTTGGACAGATGAGCGGGAAATGGAGGAGATTCAGGTGAAGCTTAAGTTGATAGTGGTGGAGGGGAAGCCATGTTTTTTCTCTCAGATGATCTAGACAGGAAGACCATTTTGGAAGCAGATACAGGGAAGACTGAGGAATTGAGAGAAAGGATTAGAATCCTTGTGGGGGACTCTGTGAAGAAGTGTAATCAAGGAAGTTGAGGGAGTTGGTGGGTTTGTAAAATAAAAAAAAAAATCTGTAGAAAGTTTGTCTCCCAAGATGGAGACAGATCAAGAAAAGGGAGAGTGTCACCAGAGATGGACCAGGTGAATCTGAGGTCAGGGTGAAAGTGGATAAAGTTGACAAGCTCATCATGGGTGCATGAGACAGCACTTTTGCAGCAGAGAAAGAGTTAAGGAGCCTTGTCTGTGTAGGTTTGCAGCATGAATTGCTCCACAAAGCCAATAAAAAGGCAGACGTACATGGGACCCTTGCAGGTGCCCATGGCACCTTTGTCCTGGAGAAAGTGTAATGAGTCGAAGGAGAAGTTATTAAGAGTGAAAACAAGTTCTGCCAGGCAGAGGTGGTGGTGGTGGAGGGGGACTGGTTCGGTCTGTTGTTTTAAATAAAAATGAGGGGCTTTGAGACCTTCTGTATGGGGGGTGGAGGTGTAGAGAGATTGAATGTCCACAGTAAAAATGAGGCGATCATGTTCAGAGAATTGGAAATTATTGAAGGGATGGAGGCCATTGTAAAGTATCATCGATGATGATAGGGAGGGATTGGACCAGGGGAGAAAATGGAATTGATGTAGGATGATACTGATTTGGTGGGGCAGGAGCATGCGGAAACAATGGATCTACTTGGATAATGGGGTTGGGACCTTGGAACCTTGGGTTAGGAGGTAGAACCAGGCAAGGTGACTGGTATTTCAATGCTGTGTTTCAATTTCTTATAACAGTAATGTTTGGACATGATAAAAATGCAAGCTTTAACATTCCCTTCTTTTTTATCATGAAGATGATAACTATCAAAAGGCCTGTGGAGAATACTTGGGCAGCATAAAAACAGTAAATCTATAAGGGTAGCTCGGAGTATCATAAAAGTTTTACATCCAGTGCCAAAGCATTGTGCAAAAGGATAGGTGTAGCAGCCAGACATTTCACACCAATTTCTTGTAAGCCCCGTATCTTTTTTTTTGCATGTGGTTCACCCATTTAGTGATGTTGTAAGAGCTCTACGTACAGCAGCCTTGACCTATAATTTTACAGATTTCCCTTCGACCAGCCATATAACCTTTTACAGCATGGAAACAGGCCATATCAGCCCCTCGAGTCCATGCCAGTTCACTCGAACAACTCCACTAGTTCCCCTCTCCCACTCTCTGCCCATAACCCTCCAACCCCCCCTCATATCCATGTACACATCCATAATAAACTCAGGGTCCATTCATTTCTGGATTGTCACAGTATAGATGGCAACCATCTCTGCTGACAGTTGAGACACCATCTTCCCAGCTACTTAGAGCCCATTAGCCATTTCATTAGCCAATAGCCTCAACACTGTTGGAAAATCAGCTCTTTGGATGCCTTTCTCATTATCATCGAAGGGGAACAGAATCATAAATACTTGCTCCATCTTGGAGATACCTCTTTTCGTCTTGGCGAGAGTATTGGTGTAGCTTCTGTACATGACGCATAGGGGACTACGTATCCCAATTAAGAGGACCATGTCCAATTGGCAGTCAGCCGTGGATATGTCCTATGTCAAAAATAAAATGTTTGGGGCATAGCATCATGGCGTAGGAAGAAGACATAGAAAAGCACCTCCTAACAGAACTAGTTAAAACCCAATTTACAACTTTTTGGATAACTAAAAATACTTAAAAGTACTGGTGAAGATCTCTACCCTACAGTCATGAGGAAGATTAAAGCACAGTTGGGGAAGAAAATGGCAGTTAAACAGTTGGGAAGTGTAGAAGAAATTTGGCCTACCTCACAGAATGAGCCTCCAGCCTCGAGTTCAGCTCTTTCTCAGCCTCAGCGAACATCAGCAGGAAACCCTATTCCACACAGATGCTAACCTTGCGTACAGTGACACAAGATGGCGCTGGCGACAGACAGCAGCCTTCCCTGGATCAAGAAGACGCTTCATGCATGCACATATCGCTTGAACAGGCCCAGGCTGTGGGGGGACCCGACCTCCATCAGCCTAGTGATCCTGGGCTGGAGGGGGTCCACACACACAGTTGGATGGCTCTGACGGTTTTGTTAACGAAGGAGGAAGACATCGCTGCATTGGTAGAAGAATAACAACTGTTGGAAGAAGCTCCAAGCCTGACTGAGGGTAGGCCTATAAAAATAAAATCAGACCCTACATCACTTAATCCTGTTCTAAATGATATAGTTAAACAGATTGGAAGTTTAGCTATGCAAATGAATCAGGGATTTTCAGAAATGAGGGGTGCAATATCTGAAATAAGGGGAGAAATGTCTACTATCAAAATGTCTGCGAGCTGTGGATAAGGTTCAAGATAATTTTTAAAAATAGAAGAATCATTTTTTGACTGTAAAGATGAAATGGATCAATATAAAGAAAGAGTAGATCAGATAGAAGATTCATTTACTTGCTGGGAGGTTCAGAAGACAGATTTGTTGAAGAAGATTGATGTTCTGGAAAATAAAAGTCAGAGGAATAATATTAAAATTGTGGGATTACCGGAAGATATCGAGGGCTCGAATCCACTTCACTTTTTTCAAAAATGGATTCCTGAGGTCTTGGGTGCAACTAAATTTTCAGATGGGTTGCAACTGGACAGAGTGCACCAGACGATTAGAAGAAAGCCATACCCAGGGCCAAACTCCACATTCTGTTTTGATCTGGTGTCTACACGACCAAGACCGAGAGACGATTTTAAGACTTGCAGTCCAGAATGCCAGCCGTAATCAGAGCCCTTTGATTGTTCAGAATAATAGAGTATTCTTTATGCTGATTTAAGTCAGGATATTATTAAATGTTGTAAATAATTTAATTCAGCTAAAGCTATTCTGTAGCAGAAAAGTTTGCGTTCCGTTATCCTGCCATGTTGAAGGTTTTTTATGGTAATTATCAGTCTCAATTTTTTGATAATGATCATGAGGCCCTCATCTTTGTTAATTCTTCACCTGTTAATAACCAGGGTCAAGGTCAGTCTTTTTAACAACCTGTGGTGGTTTCTGGAGGGGGGATCGAGAAAAGAGAGATGGATACACAACAACTGATTGATATTGATGATGATGATCAAGTTAATCATGTACTAGAAGCAGCTTACCATACTTGATGTAACTGTCTTTTTTTTCTGTTTGTTCTGCTCAGGGTGGAGGGGGTTGTTCAACTGCCAACTCTTCCAAAGTCGTCGGCCACTTGTGGTGTTGGTCACTCCCATATAATCGAGGGGGGGTACTACACTTATATTGTTGTAGTTTTTATTTTTTGGGGGGGATGGTTTTTTAGTTATTATGGGGTTTCTTTTCTTTGCTTTTTCTGTCTTTCAATTAGTTTTTCAGTTCTGGAAGCCATGTCAGGTGGCCTCATCTCTGAGGGAGATTCAAATTGTTATGGCTAATTTGAATATTGCTACTTTTAATGTTAATGGGCTTAATAACCTGATTAAAAGAAAACAGGTATTAGCTTACATTAAAAAGATGAAGATTGATATTGCATTTTTACAAGAAACACATTTGACTGAAAAGCAACATCATAAGTTGAAGAGAGATTGGATTGGGCATGTTATAGCATCGTCTTTCAATTCTAAAGCAAGAGGTGTTGCTATGTTAATGCATCAAAAGTTATCCTTTATATTGGATTCAGTTTTTGCAGTGGGTAGAGTATTGGTAGTTAATTGTAAGATTTTTTTCGGAGGCTTGGACTTTGATGAATGTTTATGCTCCTAATGTAGATGATGATGCATTTATGATGGAAGCGTTTTTGAATTTAAATCAGGCTTATGACAATGTGTTGCTGGGTGGTGACATTAATTGTTGCTTAGATCCTTTATTAGATAAATCTCCAACAACTTTAGGTAAAACAAAGAGTTTTACTCTTCATTACCATCAAACAGTTGTTGATGGTAATGAAGGATTTGAACTTGGTAGAGATTTGGAGGAGGTTAAACCTGACAGAAAAAGAATTTTCCTTTTATTCAGTGAGGGATGAATCTTATTTGAGTATTGATTTATTTTTAGTATCAGCACAATTAGAAGGTACATTTACTCAAGCTGAATATAAAAGTAGGACTTTGTCTGATCATTCTTTGCTATTAATTTCCTGTACTGGTTCAGAAAGAGTTGAAACTGCATCTTCTTTTGGCTTGGCTTCGCGGACAAAGATTTATGGAGGGGTAATGTCCACGTCACCTGCAGGCTCGTTTGTGGCTGACAAGTCCGATGCGGGACAGGCAGACACGGTTGCAGCGGTTGCAAGGGAAAATTGGTTGGTTGGGGTTGGATGTTGGGTTTTTCCTCCTTTGTCTTTTGACAGAGAGGTGTGCTCTGCGGTCTTCTTCAAAGGAGGTTGCTGCCCACCGAACTGTGAGGCGCCAAGATGCATGGTTTGAGGCGATATCAGCCCACTGGCGGTGGTCAAAATGGCAGGCACCAAGAGCTTTCTTTAGGCAGTCCTTGTAGCTCTTCTTCGGTGCACCTCTGTCTCAGTGGCCAGTGGAGAGCTCGCCATATAATACGATCTTGGGAAGGCGATGGTCCTCCATTCTGGAGACGTGACCTACCCAGCGCAGTTGGATCTTCAGCAGCATGGATTCGATGCTGTCGGCCTCTGCCATCTCGAGTACTTCGATGTTGGAGATGAAGCCGCTCCAATGAATGTTGAGGATGGAGCAGAGACAACGCTGGTGGAAGCGTTCTGGGAGAAGTAGGTGATGCCGGTAAAGGATCCATGATTCGGAGCCAAACAGGAGTGTGGGTATGACAACGGCTCTGTATATGCTAATCTTTGTGAGATTTTTCAGTTGGTTGTTTTTCCAGACTCTTTTGTGTAGTCTTCCAAAGTCTGTTGTCTATCTCGTTGTCGATCCTTGCATCCGATGAAATGGTGCAGCCGAGATAGGTAAACTGGTTGACCGTTTTGAGTTTTGTGTGCCCGATGGAGATGTGGGGGGGCTGGTAGTCATGGTGGGGAGCTGGCTGATGGAGGACCTCAGTTTTCTTCAGGCTGACTTCCAGGCCAAACATTTTGGCAGTTTCCGCAAAACAGGACAACAAGCTCTGAAGAGCTGGCTCTGAATGGCAACTAAAGCGGCATCGTCTGCAAAGAGTAGTTCACGGACAAGTTGCTCTTGTGTCTTGGTGTGAGCTTGCAGGCGCCTCAGATTGAAGAGACTGCCAACCGTGCGGTACCGGATGTAAACAGCGTCTTCATTGTTGAGGTCTTTCATGGCTTGTTTCAGCATCATGCTGAAGAAGATTGAAAAGAGGGTTGGTGCGAGAATGCAGCCTTGCTTCACGCCTTTGTTAATGGAGACGGGTTCAGAGAGCTCATTGCTGTATCTGACCCGACCTTGTTGATTTTCGTGCAGTTGGATAACCATGTTGAGGAACTTTGGGGGGCATGCCAGAGCCCTTTCCTACTCACGGTGTCGAAGGCTTTGGTAAGGTCAACAAAGGTGATGGGACACATTGAAAGGTTACTTGAGGGGTCAAATTATTAGTTTTTCAGCTAAAGTTTAAAAGAAACAGTATTTGGCAGAGAGTCAGGACTTAGAGAAACATAGAAACATAAAAGATAGGAGCAGGAATAGGTCATTCAGCCCTTCGAGCCTGCTCCGTCATTCAATGAGATCATGGCTGATCTTAAAGTTCAGTACCCCATCCCCGCCTTCTCTCCGTAACCCCTAATTCCCTTATACTGAAGAAATATATCTAATTCCCTCTTAAATATATTCAATGAACCTGCCTCTACTGCTCTCTGTGGCAATGAATTCCACAGATTCACCACCCTCTGGGTAAAGAAATTGCTCCTCACCTCGGTTCTAAATGGTTTGCCTATTATCTTCGAACCATGGCCCCGGGTTCTGGACTCCCCCACCATTGGAAACATCCCTTCCGCATCCATTCTGTCCAGTCCTGGCAGAATTTTATATCTCTATGAGATCCCCTCTCAATCTTCTAAATTCCAGCGAGTACAATCCCAAATTGGGCAATCTTTCCTCATAAGTTATTCCTGCCATTCCAGGTATCAGCCTGCTGAATCGCCTTTGCACTCCCTCCATTGCAAGAACATCCTTCCTCTGATAAGGCGACCAAAACTGCACACAATACTCCAGGTGTGGTCTCACCAAGGCTCTGTTCAGCTGCAGTAAGGTATCCTTATTCCTATACTCAAACCCTCTTGATATGAAGGCCAACATACCATTTGCTTTTTTAACTGCCTGCTGTACCTGCATGCTTGCCTTCAGTAACTGGTTCACAAGAACCCCTAGGTCTCTCTGCACTTTTCCATCTCTCAATCTGTTGCCATTCTGCCCTCCGGTTTGTATCACCAAAGTGGATAACCTCACACTTATCCACATTGTAGTGCATTTGCCATGTATCTGCCCAGTCCCCCAATTTATCCAAATCACACTGGAGCTTCCTGACCCCCCTCTTCAGTGTACACAACCCCTCCTTGTTTAGTGTCATCTGCAAATTTGGAGATATTACATCCAATCCCCTCATTTAGATCATTAATGTAAATTGTGAACAGCTGGGGTCCCAGTACAGATCCCTGTGGCACCCCACTGGTCACCGCCTGCCACTCAGAAAATTAGACGTTTATTCCAACTCTCTGTCTTCTATCTGCCAGCCAGTTCTCAATCCACATCAATACCTTGCCCCCAATCCCATGAGCCTTGATTTTGCATGCCAGTCGTTTATGTGGAACCTTATCGAAGGCCTTTTGGAAATCCAGGTACACCACATCCACTGGCTCTCCCCCATCTATTTTACCTGTCACCATCTCAAAGAATTCCAATAGATTGTCAAGCATGATTTACCTTTTGTAAATCCATGTTGACTCTGTCCAATCCTTTCTCTGCTAGTCATATGCTCCGCTATTACATCCTTAATAATGGATTCCATTATTTTGCCCACTACTGATGTAAGGCTCACAGGCCTATAATTTCCCGCTTTTTCTCTAACCCCTTTTTAAATAGTGGGGTAACATTAGCTACCCTCCAATCCATGGGTACTGATCCTGAGTCTATCGAGATTTGGAAAATAATTCTTAAAGCATCTGTTATCTGAATGTCCACTTCTTTAAGTACCCTAGGATGTAGATTATCAGGCCCTTAGGATTTATCCGCCTTCAATCCCTTCAATTTCCCCAAGACCATGTCCTTAGAGATACTGATTTCTTTCAGCTCCTCCCTTGCGTTAGGATGTTTCCCAACATCCTTGGGAGGTTATTTGTATCCTCTCTTGTGAAAACAGAATTTAATTGGTCTGCCATTTCCTTATTGCCCATTGTATATTCCCCTGATTCTGACTGCAAGGGACCTACTCTGGATTTCACCAATCTTTTCCTCTTGTCATATCTATAAAAGCTTTTGCAGTTGGTTTTTATGTTTGCCGCAAGCTTACTTTCATAATTTATTTTTGCCCTCTTGATTAATCCCTTTGTCCTCCTTTGAGGCATCTTGAACTTTTCGCACTCTTCGGATTTGGTACTTTTTTTGGCCAATTAATATGCTCTCTCTTTGGACATAATGCTGTCTCTAATTTCCCTTGTTATCCATGGTTGAGTCACCTTTTTTGGTTTATTTTTATGCCAAACTAAACTAAACAAAATCTGCAATTCTTCCATTAGATCTTTGAATGCTTTCCGTTGTCTATCCACTGTCAACCCCCTCCCCCCCATAAACACCACCCAATCAATCTTACTCTACTCCCGTCTCATATCATCATAATTCCCTTTATTTAAATTCAGGACCTTAGTCTCGGTTTTAATTTCTTCACTCTCCATGTCGAGTGAGAATTCGATCATATTGTGATCGCTCCAACCCTACAACAAGATCGCTACAATAAGATTGCTGATTAGCCCCTTTTCATTACATAATACCCAGTCTAAAATGGCCTGCTCCCAAGTAGACAAATTGGAAAAGAAGTACAACGGGCTACATCGGAAGGTTAAAAAAAAAAGATCATTTAACTAAGTTAAAGTTGTGGTATAATACTTTGCAAACTTTGTTGCAAAGAACTAAACAACATTATTATGAGCTGGGCGAACGCGCTCATAAAGTATTAGCATGGCAATTGAAGATGGAACAGGTTTCTAGAACTATAAATGCTATTAGACGAGGCTTAACAATTACCTATAAACCTCAGGACATTAATGATGAATTTCATTTATTTTATGAAGACGTACACTTCTGAAGTTATGGAAGATAATGTTAGATTGATGCATTTTTCTCTAAGCTGGATTTACCATCATTAAGGGATAAAGAGGTGAAAGATTTAGATGGATTTTTTTAATGGAAATGAAAAAGGCATCACAAGCAATGCCGAGATGGTTTTACTTCAGAATTTTATAAAGAATTCTATGGCCTGTTGTTTCCTGTTTTGAAGCAGACCACTGAGACAGGTTCTTTTTCTAAAGCATTGATTACAGTAATTCCTTAGAGACCCATTAAATGTAGGGTCATACAGACCGATTTTTTTACTGAATGTGAATTCTAAGATAGTAGCTAAGGTCTTAGCTAATAGGCTAGCTAAATATTTACTGGTGCTGATTCATGTAGATCAGGCTGGGTTTATTAAGAATTGGTATTCAGCAGACAATATGGTTAAGTTAATTTCCTTAATTAATGTTTCTCGGGAGCAACCCGACCAACATATGATAGTGGCCATAGATGTTGAGAAGGCATTTGATGGAGTGGAATCGTTTTTTTTTAATTTAAAGTACTAGAAAAATTTAAATTTGGACCACTCTTTACTGGTTGGGTGAAGGCCTTATATAAAAATCCATCAGCAAGGGTGGTGACAAATATCTTCTTCATTTACAGGCAGGGGTGCCCTTTGTCAACAGCTTTGTTTGCATTAGTAATAGAACCATTGGCTCAAATGATTAGGCAAGATGGTAATATTAAAGATATTGAAGTGAATGTAGATGAGTATAAAATAAACTTATTTGCAGACGATGGTTTGATATGTTTAACATATCCTGTGCAATTTTTGGGATATCTTCAAGCATGTTTGGAGCAGTATGGCGGGATGTCAGGTTATAAAGTTAATTGGGATAAGAGTGAGATAATGCCTTTAGCAAAGGAAGACAATTCATTTTGTAAGCCGATAACACAATTTTGGTGTTCTGATAAAATTAAATACCTGGGAATAGTTGTTGATGTTAATTATAATAATTTATATTAGTTGAATTATTTACCTTTATTGAATAAAATTAAATATGATCTAAATAGATGGAAAGATTTACCAATAACTTTGATAGGACATGTAAATTGTATTAAAATGATCATTTTTCCTGTTGCAATCGATTCTGTGTAAAATTCCAAAAAAGATTTTTAAAGATCTGAAATCATTAGTGCAATTTTTTTTTGTGGAAATGTAAATTGGCAAGGGTCTCATTACAAAAATTGACCTGGAAATATGCTTTAGGAGGATTGCAATTACCACATTTTCAGAATTATTATGAAGCGGTGCAGTTAAAATTTATGAATAGCTGTTTGAAATTGGCTAAAATTGAAATGGCTCAGATTCATGAACAAAGAATAGATCCATTTCTTTACAAACGGAATCTTCAACTTTTGCAAAATTATAATTTACCTGTGTTAAAATATTTTATGGAGTTATGGCAAAATAAAAACCAAATTATTGGAACTAAGGGTAAAATCTCAGCTGAAACCCCACTGTATCAGAACAAATTGTTTTCTTTTTCAATGAATAATCAATATTTGAAATCATGGGAACAGAGAAGCATTAAGCTTATGAAAGAATGTTACGAAGCTGGGTATTTTGTTCCATTTCATAGGCTTAAAGAAAAATTTGGAATTACGTCAAATACATTATTTGCATATTATCATGTTCGAGCTTTGCTGTTAGATAATTTTGGACATGAGTTAAAATTAGCAAGGTGAACTAAATTTTAAACTTTATTTATTGATGGTGGTAAAAAAAAGAATTTATTTCAGAAATGTATGCAACAGGGGGCATGGCAAGATGGCGTAGGGAACAGATGTGCTTTCCAGACCTCTCCTGACTCTGATTTATTGTTTTGTCTTTAAGTGCCTGTTAAAGTTCTTTTAAAAGTTTATAAATAATAAGAGGTGTTGGATTAGTGCCTAATGGTTTATATGCAAAAAAAAAGGTAAAAGAAAACATCAACAGACTGTTAAAAAACTACATTTTCTGAAATTGTCTGAGCCAACTTGTTTACAAGAAGCTAGGACTCAGCGTAGAATGGATTCAGAGGAAGACGTACAGAGTTCGGCATTGAAACTCTGTTTTAAGCCGGTGAGGCTCTTTGAAGGTCGCATTCAACAGCTTTCAGACCAAAGAGCTGGACGGGTGCCAGTATTTCATACAACAGCCATTGTGAGTGCTGTTACTCAGACTTTGACAGTTGAATCAGCTGGGGCGCCACCAGCTGGAGAGTTAAAGAGCTGTCATTCAACTGCTACAGTGGTGGCGCTGCAAAATGCATCTTCAATTATAACGGTTTTTCCAGACATCGATTCAGTGAAGATGATTAAAGAGATTTGGCTTAAAGATAACTCTGATCTTCAGTCTCCTGGCATTGCTGGGGGGACTTTGAGATGGATTTTTATACGAAGTCAAACTGCTAGAAAAGATACTAAATTAAGGGAAGGGACAGAAGATCCCGTGGTCTCTAAGGAACAGCAAGACCCCATTATGCCTGAATCTACTTCTGTTGAAATGTCTGTTAAGGATCTTGAAGATAAGATATATTCTGTACTGTATCGAGTCACTTAGCTAATTTTGTGAACCTGTTAATTTCCAAGATTAATGCGATGGCAGAAGTCATTAATGGAGCTTTTAAGCTTGAAACCATTGAAAGATTTGAAATGTGTGATCAAGGTTTAGTCGATGCACAGGATCAACTGCAAGATGAAAATAGAATAATTGAAACATTGCAGATCCAAAATAAAAATTTAGCAAAAAAGGTTGATTATTTGGAGAATCAATCTAGATGGAACAACGTGAAAATTGTTGGTTTGCCAGAAGGCATAGAAGGACCAGATCCAAGAAAATTTTTTACTGAATGGATTCCACGAGTGTTAGGACAGGATAAATTCCCTGAAGGTTTAATACTGGAACGTGCTTATAGAGTTTTAAGAAGAAAATCTTTTTCAGGGCAGAATCCAAGATCTGTTTTGATCTGTTTAAACTATTGTGACAGAGAGACAATTTTAAGTACGGCTATTACAATTTTAAGTACAGCAAAATAGATCTCCTTTGATGGTTCAGAATAATCCTGTTTTCTTCTATCAAGATTTGAGTCAAGAAATTATGTTTCAACAACGCAAATTTAATTCTGTGAAAGAACGGTTGTGGAAAAAAAGACATAAGGCAACATTCAGGTATTCTGTGGTACTGAAGATTTTTCAGGATGGAAATCAGCCAAATTTCTTTGACAATCCTAAAGAGGTTATGGACTTTGCTCAGTCTCTACCAATCATGCAGTTTCAGGAACGATGTAGTCCTTCAAGGTCTCCAAAGAGAGTAGAGATGTAAGGTGGGATCCAGATTTTTAAAAGAAATGGAAGCAATGGTGACCGAAGTGGTAACGTTGATTTAAAAAAAAAAATATTTTATCTTTTTTTTGAGAAGAGTTTAAATAATGATAGTTTAATGAAATGGGAGTTGGGAGAGGGAACTGGGTAGGCACTAGTTTCCAGAAGTCATCAGCTACCTGTGAGTTATCTCACACCCAATATTTTGGGGGAGTTACCGCTTTGGGCGGTTTAAACAGGAAGAGGTAGTTGTGACCTCCGACCTGTTTTTTTTTCTTTTTAATTTTTGGGTTAAGAAGTGAAGGTTTTTTAAAATTTTTTTTTAAATAAATAATTTTTTTTTAACTCTTTTTGTTTTCTGATTGTAATTGAGAGGGAATTAGGAGGTTTTTTTCTCTCTTTTTTTTCTCTTTTTTTGGGGTTTTTTTTCTCTTTTTCTTTTTTAAGAGGATGATGTCACAGAAGATAATAAGTCAAAAATTGAGGATGTGGAATTAGATGAAGATGAGGGGAAAGGTGATAAGAAGAAAAAGAAGAAAATTAAGTACAAATACATTGAGGGAGAAGAGTTTAATAAAATTAAGTTAATTTCGATAGAGAATTTTGAAGATGTTATAAATGAAGAATATGGAGAATTTTATAAGAGTTTGAACTTTTTCTTTTTTTATATAAGGGGAGGGGAAGGGAATAAAAAGTTTATCTGATTGTTTTTCTAAGGGATGTTTTTGTTCTCTCGATGAATTATAAAGGAAACTTGGTAGTAATGGAAATTCTGTATTTATGTATTATTAATTATGATTTTTTTGTATAACAGATATGTGGTTGATATATGATTTTAATATTTGAACTTAGTTTTAAAGTGGTTTTCATTTGTTAAATACATGTATTATGTTTGATTTAAATATATGTTTAAGGATATTATTTTAGTATTGATTTTTTTGTTGTTAGTAATTTTTTTGTTAAGTTTTATCCTTATTTTTGTAAGTGGGGTTTTTTCTATTTTATTTACAACATTGTTAATTAATTCTTCACTCTTTATTTTGGGGGAGGGTTGGACTAATTTTAAATTAGACGATTAATGTTGTGTTATAATTATTGGGGGGGTTAATTTGTGTAGTTTAATGATGTAGTATTCTAATTTTTATTCTTATTTTTTATTTTTTCTTTAAATGTAATTTTTATTTTATTCATGTCAAAAAATTTTAAATAAAGTTTAAAAAAAAAGAAATGTATGCAACAGAAATGTATGCAACATAAAATGAGTAAACCAGATGTTTATAAAATGAGAATTAAATGGGAGAAGGACTTATCTATTTCCATATCTCAGGATGATTTTGGATGACTATGTGTGAAGACAGCGTGACCAAATTGTGAGATTGTGGGATAAATGTGAGATATAGACTAATTCATTATAACTTTGTCCATCAGCTTTACTTAACCCGTGAAAAGTTAAAGAAATATGGTTTCAGTTGTTCGGATTTGTGTTTTTGATGTGGTGAAGAGATTGATTCATTTTTACATTCAGTATGGCTTTGTGAGATGGTGAAAACTTTTTGGTATAGGATTATGTAATTTTTGGTGGGTTTATTTAAATCTTCGTCCGCGAAGCCAAGCCAAAGAAAAAAAAAAAATTTAAATTCAAGCATTCACTTGATCCTTTACTATTTTTATTGGGATATAGTACAACATTGAGTTTGGGGTTAAAATTAGAGAAGTTTCCTACTGCATTTATTCGATTAGCGCTAGCAGTGGTGAAAAATTGTATAGCTATTACTTGGAAGAATGAGATTGAGTGAGTATATGGCTGAGTATACTCAGCCAAAGATGGCATTTCCATTGGAAAAGATAACTTATAATTTATGTAATAATTATTCATTTTTTGTTAAAAAATAATTATTCATTTTTTGGAAATAGGATATTGTGGCCATTAGTGAAGGTTCCAGGAAGGGTATGTTTAGCAGTTAAATATTCCAGGATTCCGTTGTTTTAGGCATGATAGAATGGGAATGGGGGGGGGGGGTAGGTGTGATAGAAGATGGAGGAGTTGCATTGCTTATTAGAGAGAACATTACAGCAGTGCTGTGGCAGGATTGCTTGGTGGATCATCCAGCGAGGTTATTTGGGTAGAATTGAGGAATGGCAGAGGCAGGAATACATTAATGGGAGTGTATTATAGACCACCAAATGGGCTAAGGGAATTAGAAGAGAAAATTTGTAAGGAGATTGTGTAATAAACATAAGGTGGTAGTTATGGATATTTCAACTTTCCAAACATTAACTTGGATCCCCATACAATAAGAGGGCTGGATGGGGTAGAGTTTGTTAAGTGTGTTCTGGAAAGTTTTCTTAATCAATATGTGGAAGAACCGACTCGAGAGTATTGGATCTCCTATTAGGGAACGAGATGGGTTAGGTGGAGCCCATATATGAAGTATATGGTTTAAAAATATAGTAGATTTTTTTTTCTTCCCTGGATTGAGATGGCATCCTGTTATACATATATGTTAACTCTTTTCTTTTCTCTCCTTTTTCTTTTGGGTAGTTATAAGTGGGGGAGAGAATGGGTAGGGAGAAGGAGGGAATTAGGGAGAATATTATGTGTATTTGTATTTTTTACTTGCTTGTATGTCTTATTTTGGATAATAAATAAAATATACAAAAAATGTTTCATTGTATACAGTAAATGTATGGTTATGTAACGGTAGGCACCATTTAATAAAAGATGTCATGTAATCCTTTTGTCCTCCACATGTTTATCTCCTTACTTTGTCTCTGATCTGTTCAGCCTTAAAAAAAATCCATTCTATCACTTCCTGCTTTGGGGAGATACCGCCCATTCGGTTGGTTAGATTATGGGAATAGATTCAACAATTGTAAATATTCATCTTATCAACATATAATTAGGACACATTTAAAAAGGTATTATGCGGTCACACAAAATTAATCTTTTCAGTCATGACTCTGGTACTCAGTTCAAGGCAACAAAAAGTCATAACAATAAAGTTCCCATGTGGTAGGTGGGCCCTTTTTTAATTCAGACTGTTAGAATAAAAGTCTTGAGGTTTTAGGTGGGCTTTTTCCTTCAGTCTGTTCAGTGCATCTAGTGAGGTTGTCCTTCAGTCAGTGTTATTTAATTGCACCTGGAATGGCCCTTCCCCACCAAGTTCCCAATTTCCTCCAATCCCACTTCCTCACGAGGATGTAATTTTCAGGTTCGACGTTAGGATATTCACCACTTCGATTCTGTTGGATCACCCTCTTTTAGGTGGGCTTGATGTACCTGTGAATGCACCGCTCTAAAAAGTCTTAGATTACTCTGACATTGGCTCATTTATTGATAATGAATCCCCACTGGTGGTGCAGGTTTTTTGCTCCCCAAGGTGTCTGTATTGGCTGCCCATGGACCATCTCTGCAGCAGATAGACCTGACTTAACCTGCAGTGTCATCGCATTTTAAACAATGCTCGGGGTAGCACTTTTTAGCCCTGTTTCCTCAGTCAAGTTCTCCTGCTTAGTTTTAATGTTCCATTTGCACATTCCACTATTCCTGCTGCCCGGGTTTGATGGAAGTTGTGGAAATATTGCAGGATCCCCAATTCTTTGTTTATCTTAGCGACAAAGTGAGGGCCATTCTCTGAACTCAGTGCCTCAGGCAGACCAGACATAGCAGGGAAATATTTCACTTAATAAAATGTTAAAATAATAGTCAAAGCAGTGTTGTCTTAATGATCAAAGCAGTATCATGTTAACAATCAAAGCAGCAATATTTACAGCAAAATGTGATAATTGAGTAAAATCTAATTATAAACAAAAATGGCTAATTGTAATCACGAAAAATGATTGATTATAAGCAAGAAAGTGGCCTCCTGGCATGAGGTACGGCCCTGCTGGCATTGGCATGAAATATTTCTTTGTTCCTTTTTCTTCCTTTCCATCTGCTTCACTGAAATTTGGACTCCATGTCTGCAGTAAGGTATTTACAGTAATATTTATCATTGCCAATGAGGGTATCATTGTGCACGTAATCAAGTAACAAAGCTTTCAGATACTGTACACACATCTGGCCGATGGATCGTAAAGGAGGCAGAGGAAGGGATAGGTTGGAGTTACAGGAAGGCAGTCAACCCTAACAGTCAGGAGTCAGGGAACTGGGTGACTGTAAGGAAAGGGGGAAGACAGGCAGTGCAGAGTTCCCCTGCGGCCATTCCCCTCAACAAGTATACTGCTTTGGATACTGTTGGGGTGGGGGGATGATCTACAGGGGACGTCATGGAGGTCGGGTCTCTGGCACATGGAGGTTGAGTCTCTGGCACAGGGGCTAGACCCTTGGCTCAGAAGGGAAGGGGGGAAAAAAAGGGGACTTGCTGGTTAGAGGAGCAGATAGGAAGTTTGCTGGATTGAGATTGAGGCTCCCGGTTGGTTTGTTGCCTCCCAGGTGCCATGGTTAAGGATGTCTCTGATCGAGTCCACAGCATTCTGGAGGGGGAGGGTGAGCAGCCAGAAGTTGTGGTCCACATGGGGACCAATGACATAGATAGAAGTGGGAATGAGGTCCTGAAGAAGGATTATATATAGTTAGGGAAGTTAAAAAGCAGGACCTCAAGGGTGGCGATCTCATGATTGCTGCCTGTGCCACATGCTAGTGAGAGTAGAAATAGGAAGTTGTGGAGGATGAATGTGTGGTTCAGGAGCTGGGGCAGGGGTTTAGATTTCTGGATCATTGGGATCTCTTCTGGGGCAAGTCGTGAACTGTACAAAAGGGACAGGCTGCACTTGAACTGGAGGGGGACCAGTATCCTGGCAGGTAGGTTTCCTAGAGCTGTTGGGAAGAATTTAAACTAGTTTGGTTGGGGGGGGGGGGCGGTGGGATTCAGAATGAGAGTAGGGAGGAAGAACACCTAGATTGGAAGGAATGGAGGGAACAGAATGAAAATATAAATGAAGTAAGCTGGAAGGTAAAGGTAGTTGGTAACTGAAGGAGTTACATGTGAGGAGCGTCTCTCAAGTGCATATATTTTAATACAAGGAGCATTGTAAATAAGGAGAATAAGCTTAAGGCATGGATGGCCACATGGAAATAGGATATTGTGGCCATTAGTGAAGGTTCCAGGAAGGGTATGTTTAGCAGTTAAATATTCCAGGATTCCGTTGTTTTAGGCATGATAGAATGGGAATGGGGTGGGGGTGGGTGTGATAGAAGATGGAGGAGTTGCATTGCTTATTAGAGAGAACATTACAGCAGTGCTGTGGCAGGATTGCTTGGTGGATCATCCAGCGAGGTTATTTGGGTAGAATTGAGGAATGGCAGAGGCAGGAATACATTAATGGGAGTGTATTATAGACCACCAAATGGGCTAAGGGAATTAGAGGAGAAAATTTGTAAGGAGATTGTGTAATAAACACAATCCAAACATTAACTTGGATCCCCATACAATAAGAGGGCTGGATGGGGTAGAGTTTGTTAAGTGTGTTCTGGAAAGTTTTCTTAATCAATATGTGGAAGAACCGACTCGAGAGTATTGGATCTCCTATTAGGGAACGAGATGGGTTAGGTGACAGAGGTTTGTGTTGGGGAACACTTTAGGTCTAGTGATCACAATACTATTAGTTTTAGGCTCGTTGTGGAAAAGAATAGAGATGGGCCAAAGGTTCAGATTCTCGATTGGAAGAAAGCAAGTTTCAAGGGGATAAGAAAAGATTTGGAGCGTGTGGATTGGGATAAGATTTTCAGGGAAAAATGTAGCTGATAAATGGAGGATATTCAAAGGAGAAGTTCTGAGAGTGCAGAGTCAGTCTGTCCTCATGAGGATTCAAGGAAAGGTTAGAAACTATAGGGAGCCTTGATTTTCAAAAGATATTTGGGAACTTGGTTCAGAGGAAGAGGGATGTACAGCAGATATAAACAGCAGGGGATAGGTGAATTGCTTGAGGAATACAAGGAGAGTGAAAAAAATCTTAAGAAATAAATTAGAAAGGCCAAAAGGAGACATGAAGCTGCTTTGGCAGAAAAAGTAAAAATAAATTCAAAGGGTTTCTACTGGTAAATTTTTTTTTAAACTTTATTTATCATATTTTAAATAAGGATAATAAAATCAAATAAGAACATTAAAAAAAACCTTGTTACAAAAATACATTAGAAAGATACATAATCTTAAATTAGTAAATTAATAAACAACCTCAACCCCCCTTAAAAAAAACCAAACTACGTCTATTTCTACAAATTAATGGAGCCTTATACAGTCTAAAATACCTCAGTATAACATATATAAAAATTAATTAAAAATAATGAAAATATCTTAATTAACATATACTAAGACCAATATATTTTAAATATGGATCCCACATTTTAATAAAAAATGAATAATTATTATGTAGTCTATATTTTTTTCCAGTTACAAGATTTCAACTCATTATGCCACCTTTGAATACTAATCTCCACATCATCTTTCCATGTTACTGCAATACATTTTCTCGCAACAGCTAAAGTTAAAAGCAATTTGAAATTTATCCAATTTCAGTCCCCTTAAATCCGTCATAAATCCTAATAAAAATAATATAGGATCAAGCAATAACTGAAATATTATACAAACATTCTAAAAATTGACTAACTTTTAACCAAAAATGTTGCAACTTTTCACATAACCAAACCAAATGTTATAAAAGACCCTTTTTGTATTTCACACCAGAAACATAAATCTGAGTCCCTAAAACCATATCTTTTCAACTTCTCCAGTGTTATAACTGATGTACAAAATTATAATTAACTAAATTATACCTTACATTAATCAACTTAGTTTCTGCATTCTCACATATCTTTAACCAATCCTCCTCCAAAACAGTAAGTTGTAAATCTTTCTCCCATTTACTTTTTATTCTGAAAACACCAAGTTTATTCATTTTCTCTTGCAACAAACTATACATTTCTGACATAAATCCTTTTTTCAAAGATTATGTAATTAATTTTTCAAATCTAGACAAATTAGGGAGTTTAATTTCTTGTCCAAAGTTTTCTTTTAAAAAATCTTAAATTTGATAATAAGCAAATATTGAATTCATGGAAATATGAAGTTTTTCTTGTAATTGATTAAAAGAAAGAAAAATTCCTCTCTCAAAAAAATCCTCTACGCTTTGAATACCTTTTGAATCCCATTCCTTTAAATAACAACTATCCATTGAAAATGGTATAATCCTATTTCTATGAGTCCGACCAGTAATTTTACCCTTAGCTCCATTATACAATTTCTCTTATACCAAATGTCAATTAAATGTCAAAGTACAGGAACATTATAAGACTTCAAAAAACTTGGTCTCCACTAATATATATAAAAGAATTTACATCACTTTCTGAAAGTTGAGTTAGTTCTACTTTAGCCCATATAAGAATTTGGCCCCTATCTAACATTCAATTAATAAATTTCAATTGTGCTGCCTCATAATAATTTTCAAAATACTTCCAGGTCAATTTTTGCAATGAAACTCTAGATAATTTACTCTTCCACAAAAGTAAACAAACAGCCAAATTTAGTTATTTAAAAAAAGATTTTGGTAAAAAACAAGGAATAGACTAAAAAAGATACTGTATTCGTGGAAAGACATTCTTCTTAATACAATTCACCCTTCCTATTAAAGTTAAGGGTAAATCTTTCCACTTCTTCAAACCTGCTTTAACTTTTCTTAACAATGGTATATAATTCAACTGATATAACTGACAATAATCCACATTTATTATAACTCTTAAATACTTTATCTTTTCAGACCAACGAATCTGAGTAATCTGTTTACACTTGAATAATCATCATTTGAAACAGGTAACAATTCACTCTTGTCCCAATTAATTTTATATCCAGACATATTTCCATATTGTTCAAAACAGGTCTGTAATCTTTAGTAAACTAAAGATTGTTTAGGGTTTGTTAAATAAATTAACACATCAATTAATTTTATATTCATCCTCTCCAACAGTAATACCTTTAATATTAACATTTTGTCTAATAGATTGAGCTAAAGGTTCAATCACTAAAGCAAATAAAGCTGGGGACAATGGACAACCCTGTCTCATTGATCTTGATAAAGTAAATGATGAAGAAATTACTCCATTTGTTACTACCCTAGCTGAAGAATTATTATATAAGCTTTTACCCATCCAATAAAAATGGGACCATATTTAAAATGTTCCAAAACTTTAAATAAAAAGTGCCATTCAACATGATCAAAAGCTTTTTCTGCATCTAAAGCCACTACCAAAGGTAAATCACACTGTTCTCTAGAAGCATTAATTAATGTAATTAATTTAATAACATTATCAGCTGAATAGCGATTTTGAATAAATCCTGTTTGATCCACATGAATTAACTTTGGTAAATATTTCACTATTCTATTTGCCAAACTTTAGCTACAATTTAATAATCTACATTTAGCAAAGAAATTGGAGTTTACGAGGCTACTTTTAACAGATCTCTATCTTTTTTTTGGAATAACCGTAATCAGTGCTCTGGAAAAAGATTCCAGAAGAGATGACATTTCTACTGCTTGTTATAATACTTGTTGAAATACCAGAAGTAGTAAATCATAAAATTTCATAAAATTCCAAAGTAAATCCATCCTCTCCTGAAGATTTCCCATTAGGCATCATCTGTAACACCTCTTTAATTTCCATATCCGTAAAAGAAGAATCTAACTCTTGAATTTATAAATCATTCAAAACTGGAAGATCTAATCCAGCCAAAAAAGATTCCATTCTATCAACATCTTGCTCAAACTCTGACTTATATAAATCCTGATAAAAAGAACAAAATTCATCATTAATTTCTTGAGGTTTATAAGTAATTTTCATCCCTTTTTCAACAGCATTTATTGTTCCGTTTTTAACTGATAAGCTAAAACCTTTCCCCCAATTCATAATACCGCTGTTTAGATCTTTGAATTAACTTCTCATACTGATATGTTTGTAAAGTATCAAAACGCATTTTCAAATTAGATAACTGTATCCTTTTATTGTCAGAAACATTCCTCTGCAAATCTTTCTCCAAATTTTTAATCTTTTCCTCAAACCTAGTACTATCTACCAAATATTTTTTTCTCAACCTTAGCAGTATAACTAATAATTTGACCTCTTAAGTATGCTTTCAAAGCATCCCATAACACTAATTTACTTTGCACTGAATTCTCATTTAATTGTAAAAACGTAATTTGATCTCTAATAAAAGTAATAAATTCTGGCTGTTTCAATAATGTAATATTAAATCTCCATCTATAATTAATTGGAACCACATCAGAACTACCACATTAAATCAATAAAAGTGAATGATCTGACAATTTTTGACTTTTATAATCAGCACTAACTGTTCTTGAAAAAGATTCATGTCCAGCTGAATAAAATGAAAAGTCTTTTTCAGTCGGATTCCTCCTTCTCCAAATGTCCACCAAATTTAAATCTTTCATAACTTCCACCAGGCAATTTGCCATCTTTAATTTTCTTACAGATTTTGGGGATTTATCTAATAAAGGTTCTAAACAACAATTAATATCTCCTCCCACCAATATATTATCATTTGTCTGACTTAATCCCTAAAAGACTTCAGTGATAAACTTTTCATCATCTACATTAGGAGCATAAACATTTAACAATGTCCATAATTCAGAAAAAAATCTTACAATTAACCATCAATGCCCTACCCTTCTTTTCCAATACTGAATCCAATGTAAAAGACAATTTTTTATGGATTAAAATAGCAAATCCACATGCTTTAAAATTAAAAGAAGATGAAATAACTTGGGCCACCCAATCCCTTTTCAATTTTAAATGTTCTTTTTCCATCAAATGTGTTTATTACACAAAAGCAATATCCACATTCATTTTCTTAATATAAGCTAATACACGTTTCCTTTTATCAGATTATTCAAACCCTTAACATTAAAAGTTGCAAAATTTAAGTTAACATTATAACTAAAATAAATCCAATACACAATAAAAAATACAAATACAACTAAAGCTCCAAACTACTAATGAATATATAAAAAAACCTCTCCCCCCAAACAACAAAAGAGGAAGAAAAAAACCCACCCCAAAAGAAAAATAAAACAGCCCCCTTCCCCCTCTAAAGTAAAATACAAATACCCCCCCTAAAAAAAACTGCAAAAGCAGTACACCCCCTATTAACCAGGTGCAGTTAATTCCAACAGTGGCTGATGACTTTGGTAATAACTGGGTCGTCATCTTCTCCCCAACCAGACAACTCCAGAATGAAGTACATAGTCCAATCAAGATTCGGATGTAGTCGGAACTTCCACCTCCAAATCCACCAATTGTTCAGTTTCCAGCTTTCTACCTCCCTGTCCATTTCCAGCTTTATTTATAGTCACCAAAGGTTTTGTAGAAAGATCTTGAGTCAGCAAAGAATTAGCAAAAATTAATGCATCTTGTGCCCTTTCAAAAAATTCTGACTGGTACTGCCCATAAAACACCTTCAAAATTGCTGGATATCGAAAAGCACATCTATATCCCTTCTTCCACAAAACCGCTTTAGCCACATTAATCTCCTTCCATCTCAAAATCAGCATAGAAAAAGGCCTTATTACCCTGTACCATCATCTGGCCTTGATTCATAGGAGCTTGCTGAATTGACACACGTAAAATCATCTCCCGATCTTGATACCTCAGACATCTATCCAAAACTGCCCGCGGCGGCTGACCTGGTAAAGGTTTCCTTCTTAAGGCACGATGGGCTCTGTCTAATTCCAAGCCCTCAGGAAAATATTCGGAACCCAAAACATCAGGAATCCATTCTATAAAAAACCTTGTAGGATTTGCTCCCTCAATACCCTCAGGTAAACCCACTATTTTAATATTATTCTGATAACTTTGATTTTCCAATGAATCCATCTTTTGCAAAAAGTTTTTTTTCTCCATTTGCCATCCAGTAATAGATTCTTCAATCTGGTCATCTCTATCTTCAACATTCTTCACTCTGTCTTGAACCACGTCAACAGCTGTCAAACATTTATTAATGTCAAACTTCATTGAGGCAATATCCCCAGACATGTCAGTTATTCTGACTCTAATCAGCAAACTCTTCATCAATACTATGAAAACTAGTAGATATATAATCCATCAAATTTTCATTTTGCTTAGTTATCCCTTCTAACATAGTTACCACATCAGGTCCAAGCGAAGGGCTCCGCAGATTTGGAGATTTATATAGTGAAGGTGCCTTTAAAGTTTTAGTCTTACCCTCCATGATGTTAGCAGCAGCTCATTACCTTCTTCATCTAAATGGTAACTTCTTCCTCACTCACCTCTCCAGCAGCCTGCCTGCGGGTCTGGGCCCCTCTCCAATTTGGGCTGACAACATCAGCGCGGCGGTGGTCGGGCCCCCCCGCAGCCCGGACCCTCTCGATGGTTTCGTGCATGCACACACTAGAGCACATACTAGCAATGGCAGTCGTGTGGGATCAGGCCTCAAGTGAGGACGTGTCGGCATGTACCCGCGTGCCCAAAGATGCACTGACGTGTTCGTACTTACGACCCCGGTCACCCACACTTGGCCACGCTACCAGCAGCGCTCAGCGTGGCGCTCCTGCACACCTCTTGGAGTGTTGCCAGAGAGGCAACAGCGGCGCCACCTTCAGACAACTTGTCTGAAGAAATATGCTGGGGCTTCGGATCCATTGAAAATCGATCCTGAGCCTTCAGTTCTATGGTAGGCCCAAGTTCTTTTTTCCAGTGCTTTAAAATATAGTTTCTTTGATTTTTGTAATTTCCCTCTTTTTGCTTCTTTCATTCTCATAGCATAGGAAACTTTTCCTTAATTTCATGTTTTAAACTGTCCAGCTGAGGAGAGATGACTTCCCACATCTTCACCCTATGCCATGCCATGCTCCCTACAGGTAAAAATAAAAGAATAGTGAGGGATAAAATTGGACCCTTTTTTAAACATTTTTTAAAATTTCTCACACTGTAAGCCATATCTACCAAAATATGTACAAACGTTTTTCATTAAATATACACAGTGTCATTTCCCTCCCCCCCTTCCCACCCCCCTCCAAAACCTATAAATATTCAACATATACAAAACAATGAAACCATAAAACAACGTCTTCCCACAAGGGAAAAACAAACAAGAAATATATGTCATCTACTTTTACACACTAAAGCAAATTGTTTTTATCCTCTTATCATTTTAGGGGGTGGAATTCCGAGGCAAGCTCTCTCTGTTATGTTCCATGTATGGTTCCCAACTTTAATTTTTAAATTATACGTTATTTTTTCCAGTGGAATACATTTATTAATTTCCATATACTATTGCTGTATTCTCAGATTCTCTTCCATTTTCCAAGTTGGCATTATACATTTTATTTCTACTGCTAAGGCTATCATAATGAATCTTTTTTGTGCTTTATCCAATTTGAGGCCTAATTCTTTACTTCTTATGTTACTTAAAAGAAAGATCTCTGGGTTTTTTGGTATGTTATTATTTGTGATTTTATTTAGTATCTGATTTAATTCTTCCCAAAACGTATTCACTTTTGTACATGCCCAAATTGCATGTATTGTTGTTCCCATTTCATTTTTACAGCAGAAACATCTATCTGATATTGTTGGATCCCATTCTTTTAATTTTTGAGGAGTAATATATAACCTGTGTAACCAATTATACTGAATTATGTGTAACCTTGTGTTTATTGTATTCTTCATAGATCCAGAACATAACTTTTCCCATGTTTCATTCTCTATTTTTATATTTAAGTCCTTTTCCCACTTTTGTTTGGGTTTATAGCTTGTTTCATCATTTTCCTTACCTTGTAGCTTAATGTACATATTTGTTATAAATCTTTTAATTATCATGGTATCTATAATCTCATATTCAAAGCAGGTTCCTTCTGGTAATCTCAATCTGTTTCCCAATTTTTCCTTTAAATAAGCTTTCAGTTGATATGCAAACATTGTACTGTGAGTTATTCCATATTTGTACTTCAACTGTTCAAATGTTAATAAATTATTTCCAAAATAAAATTTTCTATTCTCTTGATTCCTTTTCTCTCCCATTCTCTAAAGGAAAGGCTATCTATTGTAAAAAGGATTAGTGGATTTTGCGTCAGTACCAATTTTGGTATTTGGTTATTCATTTTTTTTCCTTTCTACGTGAATCCTCTTCCATATATTAAGTAAATGATGCAATACTGGTGAGCCATTATATTTCACTACCTTTTCATCCCACTTATAAAGTATATGTTCCGGTACCTTCTCCCCTATTTTATCTAGTTCTATCTTAGTCCAGTCTGGTTTTTCCCTTGTCTGGTAAAAATCTGATAAATACCTTAATTGTGCGGCTCTATAATAATTTTTAAAGTTTGGTAACTGCAAACCACCTTGGTTATACCTCTCTGTTAATTTATCTAGCGCTACCCTCGATTTCCCCCCTTTCCACAAGAATTTCCTTATTATTCTCTTTAGTTCAACAAAGAATTTCTCTGACAAGGGAATTGGTAACATTTGAAATAAGTATTGTTTCCTTGGGAACACATTAATTTTAATGCAGTTCACCCTCCCTATCAATGTTAGTGGTAATTCTTTCCAATGTTCTAAGTCTTCCTGTAATTTCTTTATTAATGGCTGATCATTTAGTTTGTACAAGTGGCTTAAGTTATTGTCTAATCTGATACCTGTCCCGCATTGGACTTGTCAGCCACAAACGAGCCTGCAGCTGATGTGGACTTTTACCCCCTCCATAAATCTTTGTCTGCGAAGCCAAGCCAAAGAGAAGAATCTGATATCTAGGTATTGGATTGCTTGTGTTTACCATTTAAATGGTGATTCTTTTTAAAATTCTGTATAATTCACATTACTCATTGGCATCACTTCACTTTTATTTACATTGACCTTATACCCTGAAATTTCTCCATATTCCTTCAATTTCTTATGTAGTTATTTTATTGATATCTCTGGTTCTGTTAAGTATTTTTTTTCTTTGGCTTGGCTTCGCGGACGAAGATTTATGGAGGGGGTAAAAAGTCCACGTCAGCTGCAGGCTCGTTTGTGGCTGACCAGTCCGATGCGGGACAGGCAGACACGATTGCAGCGGTTGCAAGGGAAAATTGGTTGGTTGGGGTTGGGTGTTGGGTTTTTCCTCCTTTGCCTTTTGTCAGTGAGGTGGGCTCTGCGGTCTTCTTCAAAGGAGGCTGCTGCCCGCCAAACTGTGAGGCGCCAAGATGCACGGTTTGAGGCGTTATCAGCCCACTGGCGGTGGTCAATGTGGCAGGCACCAAGAGATATACTATGATGTTATCTGCAAATAAACTGATTTTATACTCCTCTTTTATTTTTATCTCTTTTATTTTATTTTCTATTCTTATCAGCTCTGCCAATGGTTCTATTGCTAAGGCGAACAGTGATGAAGATAATGGACATCCCTGCCTAGTTGATCTATTTAATTTGAATTGGTTCGACACATATCCATTTACTACTACCTTTGACAACAGTCCATTATATAATGCTTTAATTCAATTAATTTTTTTTTGGCAAATTGAACTTCCGTAATACTTTAAATAAGTCGTTCCACTCTAGGCTTTTTCTGTATCCAAGGCAACAGCCACCATTAGTTTTTTACTTCCTTGAGCTACATGAATTAAATTAATAAGTTTGAAGGTGGGAGGAAACCAGGCAACCAAAGAAAACCTCTGCAGATCACAGGGAGGATTTGCAAACTTCTTTCAGACAGTGCCGGCTTCAAACCGGGGTCACTGGTGCTGTAGTACCATCGTGCTAACCTTGATGCAAACTGTGCTGCCATGATTCCATAGCCCTTCTAGCAGTTTGTTCTGGACAGGTACCACCTTCTGAGGGAAAAATTGCTCCTCACATCTCTCTCAAATCTCTCTGCCTCTCACCCTTAATTTTATACCCCCAGCTTTACCTCATAAAAATACTGCAGTTATTCACTTTATCCATGTCCCTCATGATTTTAAATACCTGAATGACCCTCGCACTCTGAAAATTCTTGCTTCGCACGAAATCCTCTCTCTGGAACTCTGCCCTCTATGCTGTTAGCATAGTGGTTAGTGCAGCGTCAGTGACTGGGACTGGAGTTCGAATCCTGCACTCTCTGTTAGAATTTTGTACATTACCCCCGTGAACATTCCCTTCTTCCACTTAGCCTTCCTAGACAATCCCCCGGGAGGCTCCGATAATTCAGAGGTTGTTGTAAACCAGGGGTTGCAAGTTTGTTCCTCACTGGGGCCTCATTTCTGTGAGTGGCACTGGACAAAGTGGCGACTCGCTGTCTTCCTTATGGTAGAAAAAGTTAAAAGAATTTCATGCATGTTACATTCTATAATGTGACTATAATGGAACCTTTACCTTTTTTTAACCTTTAGAAATTACTCAACCTGACCATCCAACCTGCACATAAAGAAGGCTCTGTTGTGACCTTCTTCCTTCTCTTGGACACCTTGTTCTGGCCTTCAGCCCACTCTGAAAACTGCTGCTCAGACATCAACCATCTTGCCTTCACCTCACTTATTCCAACCTCAGCCCCTAGGAAAGCTCTGCTGTCCACTCTGTCTGCACCAATCCTGACCTCACTATCAAACCCACAGACAAGGGTGGCACTGATGTGGTTGGAGCACTGACCTCCACTTCTCAGACACCACCATTTATTTACCCCTTGAATAGGATCCCACCAAAAAAAATCAAGTCTCTCTCACACACTATCTCTGACCTCATCACTTCTGGTCATCTCCCTTCCACAACCTCTGACCTTATTGTTTCTCAGCCCTGCATTGCCTACTTCAACCTCATACCCAAGATCCCCAAACTTAGTTGTCCCAATAGACCCATTGTTTCTGTGTGCTCCTGCCCCACTGAACTGGTATTTGCTAACCTCGACTCAGTTCGGTCCTCCCAGTCCAGCCCCTCTGGACCTACATCTGCCACATCTCACATGTTCTCTATCACATCAACAACTTCAAATTCCCTGAACCCGACCACCTCATCCTCAGTATGGATGTCCGATACATCTCTATTCCCCCATACCAAAGGTCTCAATGCCCTTTGTTTCTTTCTATTCAATAGACCCAACCAGTCCCCCTCCACCACCACCCTCCTCCATCTGGCAGAATTTGCCCTTCCCCTCAATAACTTCTCCTTTGACTTGTCCCACTTTCTCCACTCAAAGGGATATCTGCTATGCCTGTCTTTTGGTTAGCTACATGGAGTAATCCATACTACCATCCTACACAAGAAGGCTCCTCAACTCTTCCTCTGCCACATCAGTGATTACATTGGTGCTGCCTCATGCACCATAACGAGCTAGTTGAATTTATCCACTTTGCTTCCAACGTCCTCCCCGACCTCAAATTCACTTGATCCAACTCTAGTAACACTCTCCCTTTTTTTTCGATCCCTCGAAAAAAACACTCGACAGACATTTTCTATAAACCAACCAGTGAAGAAAGCCTTCATAACAAGGGGAGTTGAGTATAGGAGCTTTTGTACAAGGCCCTGGTGAGACCATACCTGGAGTATTGTGTGCAGTTTTGGTCTCCAAGTTTGAAGAAGGACATTCTTGCTATTGAGGGAGTGTGGTGTAGACAATTGCATAAACAACTTAATTTGGTCCCTAATAAACGTAACAAACTCGGGCTGCTTTAACGTTATATTAAATCTCCACCTGTAATTAGATTGAACCATATCAGAACCAGTACAAGAAATTAATAAAAGTGAATGATCAGACAAAATCCTCCAAAATTCTACCAAATTCAAATCTTTCATCACAACTGCTAAACATTCCACCATCTTGTTTTTTCTCAGAGATTTTGGATATTTATCCAACAAAGGATCCAAACAACAATTAAAATCTCCTCCTACTAAAATATTATCATTCGCTTGATTCAAACCCAAGAAAACCTCAGTAATAAATTGTTCATCATCCACATTAGGAGCAAAAATGTTTAACTATGTCCAATCTTCAGAGAAAATTTTACAATTAACCCTATCCGCCTTCTCTGAGACTGATTCCAGTAAAAAAGGCAATTTCTTATGAACTAAAATAGCTACCCCACAGGCAAGATGCAATAACCTGTCCAACCCAACCCTTTTTAGTTTTAAATGTTCTTTTTCAGTCAAATGAGTTTCTTGTAAAAAAGCTATATCCACCTTCAATTTTTTAATGTAAGCCAAAACACGCTTTCTTTTTATCGGGTTATTCAAACCTTTAACATTAAAAGTTGCAAAATTTAAACTAGACATACTAATACAATTTTAATCCGGGCACTTCACACCAGGAATATCAAAATAAAGGATCCTAAAAAAAAATTACAAAAACAACCCTCTGTAATAAAGAAAACAACCAAATAAACTAAAAAAAAACTTTATTAAAAAAAACCCTTCCCCTTAACTAAATTGAAACAAAAATACCCTCAGGGTGCGGTTAATATCACCACTGGCTGATGACTTCAGAAACAACAGGGTCATCCACCAGAGCACAATGAGAAAATACATATAGTCCATTCATGATTCAGTTGAGACTTGAGGATCTTTCTCCAAATCCATCAATTAATTGTCCAGTTTCCAGCTTTTTATTCCCCTTTCCATTCCCAGTCTTATTCATGTTCACCAAAGGTTTTGCGGACAAATCGTAAGTCAACTTGTAATCTGGCAAAGAATTAGCAAAGGTTAATGCATCCTGCATTGGGGTTCCCCAAACGGTCTTTTCCCAGTGTGATAAGGGCTTGGACAAACTCTTCTACCGACTCACCAGGCTGCTGTTTTCTGGACGCCAGGAGGTAACGGGAGTAGACTTAATTGATTTTGGGCTTGCATAGCGCCCATAGCTCAGCCATTGCCTCGGTGTAGGTCGTGCAGCTTCTGATGGCCTGGAAAGCTTTCTGGCCAACTCTTACCTGTAGGACTTTCAGCCTCTTCTCATCCAAGTCAACCACTCCAGCAGTGGCCTCCAGAAAGTTGTTGAAGCTATTGACACACTGTTCGAAGAGTTCCGATGCACCCGGGACTTGGGGATCTACCTCTAGCCAATCGGGGCACAGCAACGTCTCTGCAACATTACTGGAGACATTAAAAATTTATGTACAATAAATTGTTGGGCACTACCAGTTGCCCCAATAATCACAAGGACAAAGACTGAGGGGAACGATAGGCTTTATTGTACATAAGACTTGAGCTGGCCCAGATCCAAGCTAGGGAAATGCAGGGAAGGGAGAGGTGGCTCAACCTTTATGGCCTGGGTCACAGGGAAGGAGTCCAGGGGAGTGTGTCATCAGGGGGTGGGCCAGCCCGAGCCTTTACTGGCCAATAAGTACTTACAATCCATACCATTACACACGGTCGAAGGTCTTTCCAGCCGATGAAACCCGTACAGCCCACGATCTCCAGTCAAGGGAGGAATCTGCCACACCTACTGGATTCCAACGCAGCTCACCGGGAGGAAGTGCAAACTTTATACAGATGGCACCAGACTCGAACCTGCAGTGCTGGGTCTGTAACAGCATTATGCTAACCATGACACCCAGGTATTTTCCTGTGTTAACAATCTAGTGATTCAGCAGCGCGGAGACTGGCTGAACCTCTTTTTACACTGGGAGTACAAATGCCTTCTATAAAACATCTGGGACTGCTACAGAGTTGATGTCTTAGCAAACAGAGCGGATGAACAATTTGATGGGAAGATCGAGGGTGTAAATAAAAGCAGAATTCTCAAAATGTTATTGAGGGAAGAAAGAAAATGGAATTAAAGCAAAAGAACCTGAACATTATAAACAGATTAAGGCAGTAAGGAAGTTCTGAATTTTAAAAAGGCCCTGGTTTTTTAGGGGGCTCCTGCCTTCTATACACTGCTCCTGAATACTTTCCTCAGTCTTGACGAAGGGTTTCATCTGGAAATATTGACCCTTCTCCTTCTCTCACTGATGCTGCTCGACTCGACCCACTGTCTTCTCCCAGCAGACTTCAGCTTCACATTCCAGCAACTGCATTTTGTGTGTTTTATTCTTGCAATGCGTCCATTTCAGGAGGTGTGTCTGGGGACAGAGGGGCCAGGGGAGATGAGTGGGACATGGAGCAGTTGACAGTGAGGGGTGAATTGGTTGGTTCTGGGGACGGAGGGGCCAGGGGAGATGAGTGGGACATGGAAGGAATGACAGTGAAGGGTGAGGTGTGTTTGGGGATAGAAGAGCCAGGGGAGGTGAGTGGGACATGGGGGGGGGGGGGGGGGGGGAGGACAGTGTGGGGAGTGAGGTGTCTGGGGACAGAGGGGCCGGGAGTAGTGAGTGGGACATGGGGGGGATGACAGTGAGGGGTGAGTTGTTTTGTCTGGGGACAGAAGGGCCAGGGAAAATGAGTGGGATGTGGTGGGGATCGCAGTGAGGGATGAGGTGTGTCTGGGGACAGGGGAGATGAGTGAGACAAGGGGGAGGACAGTGAGTGGTGAGGTGTGTGTGGGGACAGAGGGACCAGGGAAGATGAGTGGGACATGGAGGGGATGACTGTGAGGTGTGTCTGGAGATAGAGTGGCCGGGGTAGATGTTGGACACGGAGGGGAGAGGAGAGTGAGGACAGGGCTACATTCATGGCAGTACTGCCGGCTAATTGGCTGGGCTGTGGCGTTGCTCGTGACGTTAGACGTCGGGATATGACGTCAGACGCAGACGTGTGGCGCCGCCTCGTCGGGAATGATTTCGTTCGACAGGGGGACTTGCTGACGCCCAGGTTTGTGCGCCTCCACCTTCCTTCACCTGCACCCATCTCCCCACCGCGCTAGGCCCCCGAATGCAGCTGAACGTCGGTCGCCGGCACCGTTCTTTGTGAAGTGAGCAGCTCACACTCGCCCCCTTCCCTTCTCCTGGTTTGGGGTCCTGTTGCGCAGGTGTAAGGCGATGCGATTGACAGTTGCCACGACCATCCGCAGGAGGAGGGGGGGCTTCCCGGGGAGAGCTCGTCCTTCCGATTGGAGCATTGCTGGGCGATGGGGTGCCCGTTTGGTACCGAGGCTTGTTCCAGCCCAAGCATTGACCATTCTCCCACTGCTGCTGTTCAACTCACTGAGCTTCTCCACGAGCAGGTTGTTTGGCTGCAGCAGCTGCAGTCACTCTGTGTCTCCGGCTCACACATCGGTTGCGCTTACGTTTGTTGGAGGCGAAGAAGGTAGAGTGGTTTCTGGAGTGCGAGGTATTGTGGGTAGCATCCCTTCCATCAATTTCCTCTGGAGCAGCAGGGACCAAGACAAATAACGTCAAATATGGAATTATTTGAATAAATTATTTCAGAGGTTCCAACAGCTGCAGTATGTCGCGTGTCCCTAAATTATTCATGTGTTGCATGAAGAGTCCCCAGTCCTTTCCTCTTTTCAGATCTAATGTCAGAACTCAGTTGGCGTAGTGGTTAGCGCAACGCCTTTACAGTGCCAGTGATCTGGACCGGACTGGGTTTGGATTCAAATCTCATGCTGTCTGTAAGGAGTTTGAATGTTCTCTCCGTATCTGCGTGGGTTTTCTTCAGGGGCTCCGGCTTCCTCCAGCTGTTCAAAAAATGCACCTGGAATGTACGTTGGTGGAGTGTAAATTGGGTGGCATGGACTCATGGGCTGAAATGGCATGTTACCATAGCATCACATCCAGCCCTGAGATTCTTTTTCCTGCAGAATTACTTATTAGTAGTGCAAAAAAAAAAACGATACACACAAAAATGAGCCCCTGATTGAGTATGTTGTTGAGGAGTTTGATGGAGGAGGGGAGCAGTTGTTCCTGAACCTGATGTTTGATCAAAATATAGGGCGTCTGGTTCCATGTATGAAATTTCATCTCCAACTTGTCTGTCAATTCCACCAGCCTATCCAAATCTTCTTGCTGTCCATGATGATCCTCCTCACTGTTTGTAATATTGTTGACCACGTGTTTCCAGGATTAGTATTATCAGGGTGGTGTGATTCACGCTAGTGTCCCAGAGTTGAATCTGCCATTGTCTTTAAGAAGTTTGTATATTTTCCCTTTGTCTTCATGGGTTCCCTCCTGCTGCTCTGGTTTGTTCCACCCTTTAAGATGAAGAGGGGTTGTAGGGGTGGCAGGTTAATTGGTGTGTTTGGGGGGCATAGACTTGTGGACTGAAAGGGCCTGCTGCTATGCTGTACAAATTTAAATTCAAATTGTTACATTGCTCCCTCTTCACAGGGTTAAGAAACAGAATGTTTCCAAGCAGGAAACTGCAGACAACCAGCATGTTGGTACCTAAGGGAGTGTGGAGATCACAGCACTGAGAAGTTGCACAACCATTCATTGTCGTGGTTCAGTAAATTGGATGACATGGAGAGTCACATGACCAGTCACAGTGCAGAGAATCCATTTCAATGCGATACATACAGCGAGATGGGGCTTTATCCAGATTTGTTGGAAGCTCAGTGCTCTGCTCAAAGTGGAGAGGGGCTCTTCATCTGTTCGGAGTGTGGGAAGGGATTCGCCAGCTCTGACACCTGCTGTGACACCGGTGTGTTCAAACCAGGGGGAGACCATTCACTTGCTGCCTGTGGAAAGACCTCTGCGAATCTGAAGGAGCGTGGATGTGCTCACACAGGAGAGAGGCCATTCACCTGCTCCGAATGTGGGAAGAAATTCACTCGATTCTCCAACCTGGTAGCACACCAGCGAATTCACACTGGGGAGAAGCCATTCACCTGCTCTGAATGTGGTAAGAGCTTCACACAGGCCTCCTACCTACTGATACACCAACGAATTCACACCGGGGAGAGACCATTCACCTGCTCTCAGTGCGGGAAAGGATTCACTCAGTCTTCACATCTGCTGACACACCAGGCCATTCATACAGGAGAGAAACGATTCACTTGTGGGGAGTGTGGGAAGGGATTTGCTGAGTCTTCCAGTCTGCTGAAACACCAGCGAATTCACAGTGGGGAGAGACCATTCACTTGCTCTGAGTGTGGTAAGAGATTTGCTCAGTCCTCACACCTGCGGCAACACCAGATGTTACACAGCGGGGAGAAGCCGTTCACCTGCTCAGAGTGTGGAAGGAGGTTTACTCAGTCCTCTGGACTGCGGGCACACCTACTTATTCATACTGGGGAGAGGCCGTTCACCTGCTCTGAGTGTGGGAAGGGCTTCAATCTGTCCTCACAGTTACTGGCACACCAGAGAATTCACACAGGGGAAAGACCATTCACCTGTTCCCAGTGTGGGAAACGATTCACTCAGTCTTCCATCCTGATGAAACATCAGCGGCTTCACACTGGGGAGAGACCGTACAGCTGCTCTGACTGTGGGAAGGGCTTTACCCGAACCTCACACCTCAGGCGGCACCAGAGAATTCATACTGGGGAGAGACCATTCACCTGCTCTCAGTGTGGGAAGGGATTCACCCGGTCATCCAACTTAGTGAACCACCAGCGAGTTCACACTGGGGACTAGTTCATTCTGTCTTCTTCATGCTTCAAGTCTATCTGAAGTTCAGGTTGTGGGAAGTGATTGACAAACTAGTTGAAAGAGGAATACAATCCTGGATCATCGGACTAAGGGGTGATCATTTTTTTTGGAGGATCAGGCTGAGATGAACAGATCTAGCCTTCCCACTTCCTCAATTCAGTTGTTCATTGTCCCATGCACTGAGATACAGTGAAAGACTTTGTTTTACGTGCTATCTAGACAACTTGAACTTGACCCAAATCCAACACCACAGATAAGAGAATAGAATGTTTATAATGAATGTTAGAAGATCTGCCAGGATCAGCTGCCAAAAATCCAGCTGGATCCAGCACTATTTTGAAAGACGTCGGCTGTGGCTTGCTGATGTCAAGCACAATATTCAACACCATGACTCAATCCAGAGAGAATAAAAGTGACATAGAGTCATGGTGTTGCATGGCATGGAAATGCCCCTCAGCCCAACTTAACTGTGTAGACAAGCTGCTTGTCCTATTTCCCTCTCTAAACCTTTCCTATCCATGTACCTGTCTTTTAAACCTTATTGTGTCCCCCTCCTCCACAACCTCTGACAGCTTGTACACATTCCACCACCTCTGTGTGAAAAGGTTGCCCTCTCTTCAGAGAACTCTTCTTTCCTGGGGAAACAACAGGGGAGCCGCTCATGATTTTGCATACCTGGACAATGTCCTCAGCATCTTACACTCCAGGTAAAAAACTCCCAGCCTCTCCTTATAACTCTGTCCTGGTAACAAGACACATCCTCATGAATATTTTCTCTATCCTTTTCCAGCTTAATGACATTCTTCCTCCAGCTGGGCAAATAAAATTGCATGATCAAAGACCTCAAATATCATTTCATAGTCTTCACATGATAGATCATGGCGAGTAGGTGGCAATCTCCACTGCTTCCCAGCTCTGAAACCTACTTCTACATTCATGTACATTTATATAGAGCCAAACAAGCTGTTACAGAAAATAGGATTACATCATGGAATAAACCCTTTGTAAACGATATCAAGGCCTTTACTACAATTTTTTTTCTGTTAAAATCTTAATTTTATCTAATAGGAAGGAGAGAATGCCAATAACCATTGTTAATGTCCTTGACTACAGTTAAGGCCACAACGTAGTTTATTTATAACTTGAAGACAAATGCATCAATAATCACTGTTAGCGTCAATACCTACTGCTAGTGCTCTTGACTACGTTTAAGGCTAAACTAAATAATATCTCACTGAACAGATACTGTATTAAAACAGATTGATCGTCAATGAGCACATACTTTCACAAAGTGACAGTGTCGATCCTAATACATTTTCTTTCACACGTGGAGCAACATGGTGGCCGTAGTACTTCGTGCGACACTGTTACAGCATCAGCAATTGGAACTGGGGTTCGAATTCTGTGCTGTCTATAAGGAGTTGGTGTGTTCTCCCCATGTCTGTATGGGTTTTCCCTGAAGTCTCCAGTTTCCTCCCACTGTTCAAAATGTACTGGGGTTGTAGGTTAATTGGGTGTAATTGAGGGCACAGACTCATAAGCCAAAAGAGTTTCTGTGCTGGAGCCTCAATTTAAAATATTTAAATTTTAAATTTATAACATCTTCCAGCAAACACCCATACCTCATATACAGGTGAACAATTTTACATTCATGATTTATTTCAATGTATAGAAAAAGTTTCAGCTGAATAGCTGACATGAATTGTCACAAGAGCTGTCATCATTTTGATGTGAGGCAGGACTTGCTGGATCATAGCTGTGCTCAAACTGGGGGGGCAGGCCCAGTGTGGGAAGGGGTTCACCAGCTCTCACCCACCCTGCTGTGACATCTGTCTGGCTCCCTGTCTCCTCCAAGTTTTTCAAAGAGCAATACTAAGATGCTTTGATGTGTATGCTATCCAGGGGATCCAGCTCACACAGCAGGAGTTCCAATAACAACAAAGCAACAAAAGTAGGGGAGAGCACAAAAGCCTTCAGTTGCTGTAATTGTAGTAAAAAACACACCAAAATGCTGAAAGAACTCAGCTGGTCTTACAGTGTCCTTTTTTTCAGAAGACCAAGATACATTGCTGATGTTTTGGGCCTGAACTCTTCTTCAAGGAATAAGCATAATGAGCCAAAAGCAGGTAATCTGAGAATTCAGACAGTGCCATCTGGGGGAGGAATCCAGAGTAACACCAGGTGTTAATTAGATATGAAAAGGGGAGAGGCAAGAATTGATTATGTCTGTGTGAACGGAGATGGAAAAGGTAGAGAGACAGAGCTGGGGGAGGGTGATGGGGGAAGAAATGGGGTGGTTAACGAAAACCAGAGAAGTCAGTTGGAGGGTGCCCAGTTGGAAAATGAGGTGTTCCTCTAATTTGCGGGTGGTCTCAGTTTGGCAGTACATGAGACCATAGACAGACATGTCAGCAAGGGAATGGGACGGAGAATTGAAATGGGTGGCCACTGGGAGATTATGCTGTGTGGACAGAGTTGAGGTGCTCAACAAAGTGATAACCCAGTCTGCATCCAGTGTAGAGTGCAGTCTTACATTAAGTCAATTAGCTCAACATGATGAAAAGTGTAAAAGCACAGTTCAGGGAAAAAGTAATCCTCTCCACCAGCTCCAAAAACTAGCAGGTGACAGGACACTTTGTATTTCTGCTTAATTCCCAACTTGCTTTGTGGAATCGATCTGCACTGGTATGATCTCTTGTACTAGTATTTTTGTACCTGGTCATGGAAGAGTCACATGTTGCAATGACCTCTGTTCATTTTGTGAAGCCATCAATAATCTTGAAACAAATCCTTTTCCCTCACCCAGGCTTGATGGGTTTGGTGAGGTTTTTCCAGGGCCCTAGCACCCCAATCTGAACCTGGACCCAAACTTCTTACCCTCATTCTATTTGTCACAAATATACTTTTGAAGTATTCAGTTGCTTATTAAAGTATTTTTCTTTGGCTTGGCTTCGCGGATGAAGATTTATGGAGGGGGTATACTTACTGAAGAATCACATCCTATTATGGCCAGTTTGGATAATTCTGTCATACGGGTTTAAAAGCTGCTTCTCTTGAGTGCTAAGATACTGGTAAGTTCTTGTGTTGCTTTTCCACTTTCCCATATCCTGTCCCCAGTCCCTCCTAGTCTTAATCTTGTCTTTCTTTCCTCTTCCAATGTTCATTGGTCTGGGATGCTTATGTTCTGCCTTATTTACATTATGATCTTGGTCATTTTGGGAACACACCATAACAATTGTCCACACAAGGCTTTATGTGCCGATCCACACTGGGCCACCAGCTTAAGCTTGGTAGTTGCCTTGAGCTCTTGTTGGGTCCCCAACCTTGCCATTCATTGGCCTGTATGTCCTTACAGAAGAAGATTTATGGTGTCCTGTTAGTTTAATTATTCAGAGTTCTCATCCTTGAACTTTGAGGATGATCTATTTGGAAAGGGGAGCTTTTGTTGCTAGTGCAGTGTTCTGAGTAAATGCAAGCAGGCTTATTCCAGAGGTTAGGTGAGGAAAGAGCCAGGGGTTCAGGGTGAAAGGTGAAATGTTTAAAGGAAACATTGGGGGTACTTTACACAGAGTGTGGAATAAGCTGGCACCTGAAGTGTGAATGTGGGCTTGATTTTGATATTTAAGAAAAATTTGGATAGGTATATGGATGGGAGGAGTACAGAGGGCTGTGATCCAGATCCAGATCATTAGGACAAGGCAGAATAATAATGGGCACATGCGCGATGTGCCGAAGAACCTGTTTCTGTTCTGTAATGTTCTATTTTTTTATATAATGAATATTTCTCCACCATGTCGAGCAGGTGGGGCTGACGGAATAACAATTTTAATTCAGCCATCCAACTGAATTGGGATTGCGGCTGACATAAGTAAAAAGCTGAAATACTATTAAACCAGTTTGTATTTTACTAGATTCACTGTAACAAAATTTCCAGAAACACTCTAAAACTCCAATCAAAACAATTAAAAATCTTTAGTCAACTAAGAAAACCATTCTTATGGGCAAGAGCAACTTTGAAGGTTGCTCTCCAGATCTTTCAATTTACCAAACTGAAGTTCTCTATGTGAGCAAACACAGATTCCCAATTTCACCCAATGCCCATTTCTCTCTGAAATGTGGCATCTCACATTTTCAAGACTTTAACCTGGATTCCATGTGGGATCTCTGAAATCAATGCCAAAATAAGAAATAATTTTTAAAAATTAACATAGATAAGCAAAACAAAACTCTATTTCATGGATTCAGAAACTGAAAATGAACAATTCCCACAGTGAAAATGTTTCATCTTTCTCAGAAAAAGTAAAGATGAATGGATGGGGCCATACTCACACAACTTCTTAAAGAGATTCTGTCTCTTAAAACCAAAACTCCTGCAAATTTATTTCACATAAAATAGCAGAAGTTTTCACTTAGTTATATTTTATTATGTCTGGTGCATAGGATTAAGGTTGAAGATCCCTTAATTGTCACATACACAGTTACACACATTTTTTTCACTTGTGCCCATGAAGGCCAGTTCTGCACTCCCACCAAGAGAAAGATTAGCAAAAGTGAGGCAAAAGAGAAATTGAGTGTCCATGGATCCTGCCACCACCTCCAGATGTTCCTGTAACATCCATAACTGAACAACCTCTTATCTGAACCCGAGCTCCAAGTCACCCTCTTCAACCCCTAGTTCCAAAACCTATAGTTAGGAAGTGTCAGCACCTGATGTCCTTCATCCTTGCCATCAGCACCCTCACAAATCCTGCTGCCAGCCTCCAGTAGTCAGCACCCTGGTGTGAGGCCTGTGACTGCTGAGCTCATTGATGGTCCACACCTGTGAGCTCCTGCCCTCTTGAGTCTTGTCCCAGACCTCTCCCTCTCACGGGAGGGGTATTCTCTGGCCCTGATGCCCTGCAATCCTCATGGTCTGGGCTGCTGACAGTGAGCACAAAACTCTGGCTTTAAAAAACACTGCCAGCCCCACTTCAGGGAGATACGGGGTGTAACAACTCCTACAGGTGGATGCTTGCAAGCAGATGTTTTCCTCGAAATGTCATACGGGGGCTGTTCTGATGAAGATCAGAAGCAACAGAATGTGGTGAAATACATAAATTCTGCAGACTTTCTTGTTTAAGCATCTAGTGAATGCAGCTCAAAACATCATGCAAACTTCCATCCCATCCATGGATTCCATCGACATCTCCCGCTGCCCAGGAAAAGCAGTCAAACACTGAAGGGCCCATCAGATGCTGGACACATACTCTTCTCCCTCCTCCATTGGGGGGAGTGTGAATGCATGCATGAACAGGCTCAAAGTGAGTTTCCTTGCAGCCACCAGGTTTCTGAATGAAACTCACAGCAGTGCTCTCGTGATGTCCTTGCACAGTGATGATAGATGTTCCTTCTCATTGCAATCATATACTCTGTAAATTGTGCCCATGATAGAGATAACCTGTTTGACGAAGAACCCTCTCACTGTATTAAGTATTTTGTGACTACAGTAATAAATATAAATGATTTATTCCTGAAGAAAGCTGTCTCCAATGCTTTAGCTCCTTATCCATGCGCAGTTCCACTGTTCTCTAAAATATCTCATTGCCAATTCCTCCCTGGACCTTATGGGATTGTGTGCACCTACACGGAGCCTGTTCTGGCTCTCTGAAGGCTACAGCCAGTTCAGTCCTGTTCACACTTGTTATTTAGAGGCCCCACTCATTGCTCAAAGTTTTTAAATCTATTATCCAAGCACCATGTATAATCCTGTTGCCAGGGTCGAGGGGTCCTAGCGATTCATCAGTCACCCACATTCTGTGATATGAGATCCAAGGTCACTCCTGCTGGAATCAGAACTGGCCTCACAACCAGAAAAGTACTGTCTCAATTTCATTTGTCCAAATGGTGCTGCACATTAGAGATCAGTCCAAAACTATCATAAAATGTCAGGCCGAAAGTCTATGTCTATGTCGTCATCATTTTCTACAGGTTAATGTGCTGGCCTAAAGTGTAATCCAGAATAATTTGTTGTATTAGAACACAATTCAGATGAATATTGTCCACCACACTGTGGTAAAATGGTAAAACACAAGAAACCAAGAGAAGGAGTGGTTCACGACCCATTAAGCCTGCCCACCATTCAATATGATCATGGCTTTCTATTCTGGCCTTTTCTCTGTCAGTTTCCCATCATGCTGAATTCATCCATCTCTAAAATATTTATCTCCATCCCAAATATACCAAATGATCCGGTCTTCACCACCTCAATTTGAAATGACCAGTCCCTTATTTGTAATGATGTCCAGTGGTTTATGAGATGCCCACTTGTAGAAACATCTCAACATCTCCCCTGCCATTCAAGAAAAGGTAGATGCTTATTAGTTTATTAGCTAATTAGCGGTAGCCAGTTAAAGAAAGGTGGAGCGAACAGTGTAAGAGATCACAAGATATAAGAGCAGACAGAGACCCATCGGGTCTGCTCTGCCATTTAATTGAGCTGATCCTTATCACTCAAGCCCCTTCCCCGCCTTTCTCCCCATATCCCTTGATGCCCTGACTGATCAAATACCTGTCAGTCTCTGCCTTAAATACACCAACGGCCTCGCTTCCACAGCTGCCTGTGGCAACAAGTTCCATACATTTATGACCTGGCCATAAAAATTTCTCCACATTTCTGTTTTAACTGGACAGTCTTTTATCCTGAAATTGTGGCCTCTTGTCCTAGACTCGCTTAGGAAACAACTTTACCACATCAACTCTGTCCAGGCCTTTCACCATTTGAAATACCTCTATGAGGTTCCCTCCTCGTCCTTCTGTACTCCAATGAGTACAGTCCAAGAACCAGCAGGTATTCGTCATATGCATTTTCAATCTTTTTATTGGTTTTTTGAAAAATATATCAGAAACAGATAGATATGGTATTGTGGCTACAGGAATTATTGTGGACATGACGAAATAACCACAGAAGGTGTTTCTAGAGTGAATCAAACGGATTTACTCTTCATCACCCATGCAACATTTTAAAAACCAGAATCACGCACTGACATCACATGGCCGGTTCAATGCATTCTGGGAGTTGTAGTGCCGCGGCACGGATGCCGCCCCCCCCCCAGAACTAGCAAAAAGGTTTGTCTGTCTAGGTGGTTGATCCTGCAATCTCTGTTGGCTGCTGCAATGGGGAAGACTTGTCCACATGAGCTGGTTTAAGCCTGTCAATAGTGAAAGACTATGGCTTCCCTCCAATGTCCAAAAGACAGGTTGACCTAGTTTGAGTATCGATAGGTCCTTCATAGGGCATCTGCAAAGGTTGACCAAGTGCTCCTGTGCGGACAAAGACATATTCACAGGTTTTGAAGTCTTCAGGCACAAAAGAAGAGTGTTCTCCATGTGTCAATGATGGTATAGGGATCAATTTTCCTACGGTCTCCCTTAGCCTGATCAACAGTTCCTTAGGATCATCACTGGAGTTGGAATGATAGGGGACGAACTCCCCTGGAACCACCAACAGCACACAATACACGAGCTCTGCAGATGAATGTGTTTTAATGCCCAGTAATACCCAGGACAATTCACCATCCCAGTTTGAGCCCTCTAACTAAGCCATTAAGACTGACTTGAGGTGTCAATGAAATCCTTCTACCATTCCATTGGCCTGGGGATGATAGGCATTAGAATGATGAATTGTTGAACCAAGGAAGCAAGACAAGGCCATCCACAGTGAGGAAGTAAATTGTGGTCCTCTCCAGGAACTGAGGAATGACCAAGCACAAGTGTCTGCAATAGCATCTACCATAGACATGGCCTCAGGCCACCGCGTAAACTTGTATATTACTGTAAAAAGATAACAGTTTCCTCTTGAAACAGGAAGCGGACCAACGATGTCCACATGGACGTGAGCAAAACACCGAGTAACTGCCGGGAAGGATTGCAGCAGTGCCTTAATATGCCACTGAACTTTTGCTTTTTGGCAGGCAATGCAGGACCTTGCCATTTGTGTAACATCCTTTTTTAAGACCATGCCCACACGAACCTGACCAAAACAATCCAAACAGTCGATCTAATCAATGGATGTGAGAGACCATGCACAGAGTTGAATACTCTATGTTTCCATGATGCTGGAACTGCTGGACATGGGTGTCCCGTTGATACATCACAGAGGAGTAGTTTGCCATTAGCTCCAAACTGGACATCTTTTAATTGCAGGTCATGATTGCAGTCTGATAAGCATTCGTCTCATGGTCATATTCTTGGGCTGTGGCCAAAGCTGTGTAGTCAATACCTTGAGTGGAGCAGAGCAGGACAGTGCATCAGCATTGTCTTTTCTGTAAATATATTATTTTTGTGGAGAATTCTGAAATGAATGATAATTGCTGTTGTCACGCTGACCAGGGCTCTGCAACCTTGGAAAATGCAAATGTTAAGGCCTTTTGGTCAGTGTATATAGTAAAATCTCTGTCTTCCAAAAAAATAATGTAAGTGTCGAATAGACAAGTAAATGGCCAAATGCTCCTTACAAAAGCACTCTATTTCTTATCTGCTTCACGAATATGGTGGCTGAAGAACACTAACAGTTTCCATTGCCTGTTGACATATTAATGAAGTTCACCTCCTACGGACGTAGGAAGCACTTGTAGAAAGGGTGGTGGCTGCATTTAAAACTGGGTATCTGAGCATAGTGGCATGAGTCAGCAAATCTTTCATCTTCAAGAAGGCATTGTTTTCCTCTTCAGTCCAATGGATAGTTCTGCATTTCTGGACAGTAAATCAAAAAGAGGCTTCATGATATGAGCTGTTTCCCGAAGAAACCGACAGTAAAAATTTATCTTTCCCAAGAATTCCTGCTGGCTTTTAAACATAGCAGGTCTTGAGTATTTGGCAATGGCCTCAACTTTGGATGGCATTGGAGTCACGCCTTCCTGAGTAATCCTGTGCCCCAAGAAATCAATCATTTCTTGTCCAAAAAACCATTTATCTAGATTGATGGTCAGTTCAAATTCTTAAAGATGAAAAAAAAACACGTACAATAATTGGACTTGTCTTTCCTTGCTGTGCTTTTTAGCCAGCCATAGAATGTCTCACTCCGCTGCTAAAGCCCTCAGGTCTTCAAATGAACATTTGGATAACAAGAGCCTAATATCATCTGGCATTTGCTCTAAAAAGAGCAGCTTGAATAACATACTGGAACAGCTGCCAGGAACAGCACTTCATCCATTAGATCTGAAAACCCATGGTCTCTCAACCCATCGAAATGTAGTAGTTTGGCTGCCCTTTCCCAATGGGACATACCATATACACATAACAAAAGTGCTTTTAAAGCATCATACTTGCTGGTATGTGGTGGATCTTGTAAGAAGTCGCTGACCCTCTTAGCGATGGTCTGGTCCAGGGCACTGACAAGATGGTAATAATGAGTGGGGTCCAACTCGACTTTTCGAAGGTGAAATTGTGCCTCAGCCTGTTGGAACCACAGTTCAGGCTCAGCTGTCCAGAAAGGTGGCAGCTTCACAGCAACAGCTGCAGAGTCCGTGTTTGTCCAAAAATATGTTTTTGGACTCATTGGGATCACCAGTTGTGGCCACTAGAATCACAGTGGATATGAAGAAATAACCACACAAGGCTAGGGTGAATAAAGTAGATCTACTCTTTGTAACCTGTGCAACTTTTAAAAAGCCAGAATCACACGCTCGACACGCCCTGACATCATCATGCACTGATGTCACATGGCTGGTTCGATGCCTTCTGGAAGTTGTCGTGCTGCCTTCGCACTGGTACAGTATAATGTTCAGGTAACAGTAAATTAAAATTACAGATAGGAAACAAAGGTAAACAAGATACGCATGATCCATGTTATCAAAAAATACCTAATTGTTAACCCCAACCTATTATATGGGTGATTACTATCGAAGTCAGGTGTCAACTACTAATTTCAAAACTGATTAGTTCAGATAAAAAGGGGGAAAATATTAAGACCAAGAATAATTGATCTATACATTTTGAAAATAATTTAAAAAAGAACCCCAAGATATATATTTTTTACTCGTTGCAGTAGTTGAATGCCTAATTTTCTCTAGAGAGAGGGATGCCATCGGATCCAATATCCATTGCGTCTGTGTGGGTGGGACAACATCCTTCCAACGCAGCAAAATGTGCCTTCCAGCAATCAGGGAAGCAAAACCAACAACATGGGATGAGATGGAGTCAAAATTATGCCCATTGGTCCACTCATTCCAAAAATAAAAGTGCCCGGAGAGAGATTTATATCAAGAATTAAAGATAGTGTAGTAAATACCTCTTTCCAGTCATTACAAATGGAGGATCATCGCCAGAACATATGATACAAAGGACCTTCCTGAGTTGGACATTTAGAGAATATATTGGGGTAAAATTTAGCAAATTAAACTTTGGAATAGTGGGCCCTATGGACTATTTTAAATTGTAATAAGGAATGTTGAACACAGAGAGAGGATAAATGTACTGAAAGTCATGATCCCAAACTTTCTTCATGTTCTTTTTTTTCTTTGGCTTGGCTTCGCGGACGAAGATTTATGGAGGGGAACTATTGTCAGATCTTAATAATAGTTCAAAAAGGGCTGAAAACAGTCCTTTCTGATTAGGTCCAAAATTAAATACTTCCCAAATAAGATTAAAATCTAAATCCTCATCATTAAGGAGTTTAAGACACTCTTAATCTGTAAATAGCGAAAGAAATGTTGATTGGGTAATTTAAATTTGGCAGATAATTTCTCAAAAGAGGCAAAGTTTTGGTCTACATACAAGACCAAGAAAAATTGAATACCCAATCTGGACCATTGAGTTTATCTAATGTATTGAACTGAAGGAGTTTTTTTAAAAAAAAGAATTACATAAAATTAGATGAATTGATAAAAATCTATGATAACCAAAATGCCTTTTAAATTGGAGCCAAATACTTCAATTATGTCTAACTACCAAATTATCAGTTAGTTTGGAAAGCGAAAAAAGCAAATGTGCTCCAAGTATTGAGTTAAGAGAATGTCTTTTCATGGATTTAATCTCTAAATAAATGCAGCATTCCTCATATGTTAACCCTTTCATTCTTGGTATCATTCCAGTAAATCTGTGGATTCCGGTTCTTTTGGTGGACCTCACAAAATGACTTTATCAAAACTTTGGAGTTATCTGCACAGAATCTCACATAGATGCTCTTTCTGTGAAAGTTGGCAGAGACTGACCTCGTGCTTCACAGCTCTTTCCTTTGTCTTGCTCACACATGGGCGGAGTTACATTTGGCCCAATCAAAACTTCACCCAATGCAATTGCTAGTAAGTACAAATTCCATTGCTATAAATTATTGACAGCCTCTTATCAGACCTGCTCGTTTGATTGGTTCAGAGTAAATCCCTACAGTTGGTCATTGTGCTAATTGGTCCTTTTGAAATGCCATCCCCGTCTTACTAGAATGCTGCAAAACAGTTTCCTTTCTCATTCCTCCCTTTTGTGATTTCATCACAACTCCCTAAGCAGTCGTGGTGATTTATAAGTGGCATATCCCAACAAAGGGGATATTGTACACTCGTCCCTAACCCACCATCGGCCACTTCCTCACTGTCTATTCCCCATACTTATCAATATTCCCCAGACTCCAACACTCAGCTTCCCAATTCTATCTGAACCTGTATCTCCTTCTCCTCCCACTGCTCAATCTCAACCCTCACTGATTCCATCCTTTGCAACATCATAGAGGCGACTGGACTTACTCAAGTAAAAAAAAAATTCTTAATTAATGGCAACAACCAGCATCCAGTCAAGAGGAGAATTACTATTATGACTACTACAATCATCACAGCTTAGTAACCCATGAACCCCAAAGTCCAAAGTTCGGCTGTAACCATTTAAAGAAACGGTGGCCATAACCATTATTCTCCTTTAATTCTTGCCGAAAATTCTTAAGTTTATTCATAGCCCGAGTAAAGGAACCATCTGGAGCTGTGTTGTTTCAAATAAAGGTGCATCATTGTTTGCCAGACATAACGCAGACACCTCCTTCTTTAGCCATTAACCAGTCCGAGGTTTGTTGATTCTGCCATGTCATTTTGCAGGTAGCATCAACCTGTTCTCCCAAGGCATTCAATACATCATTAGAATAATTGACAAATCTGTTGGTTATAATTCTGCATTCTTCACAATTCCAATTATTGGTAGTAAGACTTACCATCCTGTTAAAGAACAAACCCTGCAACATATAAACTAATTAATATCCTTTCAGTACATTTCTTCTGTCTTCTCTTCTTCTCCCTTATCATCCCCCCTTTTAAATCGAACCAGATCTCCCAGGGACTCTAAACAAAGAACTTGTCATTTATTTCTTATCTGCACTGCCTGCATTCCAAAGCTATCTGTTGACACAAGCCCGTATCATTCATGGAGCCGCTTCTCATTCCAGACATCTGGCTTCCATTTTGTATTTTAATTCACTTTAAAACTACATTCCTTTTCTTACTTTTTTCTTTTGGTTTATAACTTTTAATTAGCTAACATCCCAATTGCACGTAAGATATGACTCCCTCATGGCCCTCCAAATATTCAGGTTAACCAAGTAAGCCATCCATTCTGCCCCTTGGTCCCTTTCTAAAACTGTCTAACTAATTATGGATATCTTGCATCACCTCTAAAGATTCATCTGCAACCTTTGTAATCCCCCTTAATCCCCTATAATCGAGTATACCCCTCCCTGGGTAGCATACTGATAATCCACTGTATATCTGATTTGTTGTGAGAAAAGCCTCGATTCTACCAATTCTCAATTAACAGCCTCCATCTCTGCCATTGTCTCATTGCCCAATGCTGTTAAGCCACAGATAAGATGATTGCGATTCTTCGCAGCCACCACCCCAGCTGATCTTCCAAGGGATATGGAGCTGAGGACTCGCCATCCAATGTCAGATCCAAGGGTAACAGGATTGTTATGGTTCGATGACTCTCGCATTTTCTGGGCATAGGATGACAAGAGGTTCTAACGTTCCTATGGCAAACAAGGCTGGGAGGCAGTTTCCTGTAACACATAGGCTTTCTTTAACTGATAACATGCGGTGGGGTCTTAGTACATTTGTTATACCAATGTCTGGGATCTCTCCCTCTCCCTCTAAGCAAATTCGAGGGTGATTTATCCTACCCTTTATTTTTCCCATAGTTTTTTTTTCCCTCAGCAGCATCGCCACAAACTAACTGAGTTCCTTGAATTAAATTCAAATATTCCTTCTTTAAAAAAGTGCATGAGAAGTATCCTTCCTTAATCTCATAATCATGTTCCCAGCAGTGTTATTCTATACAAGGCAAATCATCTTTCAATTTTATCATCCCACATCCCCATCTCGGACCATCAAAACACATGGGGTAACTGTTATTTAAGAAATATGCTGGCTGTGTTAATTCAGATGTGAATGCGTTGTAAAGTGAGTACCCTGGCAACCTCCTCTAGTCACACTGCCTATCTGATCAAATAAGCGTGGATGGCTTGGAACCACTTCACTGATTCATTAGCCAATATAGCCCTAACTTCTGATTGGCGCTATAAACATTAATCTTATCAACATATATAAGACACATTTTAAAGGGTATTATGCTGTCACCAAAAATTCCTCTTTTCAGTCTTGACTCTGGTCTTCAGTTCAATTGTCAGGGCTATAAGAGGCATAACAATAAAGTTCTCGTGTTGAATGTGGGCATCTTTTTTTCAGTCTATCATAATAAAAGTCTTAATGTCTTAGCTGGGCCTTTTTCCTTAAGTCTGTTTGGAGTATCTAGTGAGGCTGTCTTTCAAGCTTTACTGTAATCAGTGTTATTACCAGGACCTGGAATTGTCCTTTCCAGTGAGTTCCCAATTTCTTCAGATCCAATTCTTTACCAGAACGTAATTCTCAGGTTTGACATTAGGATGTTCAGCACTTTGATCTGTTGGATCAGCCTCCTTTAGATATGTTTGTTTTACCTCTGAATGCATCTCTCAAAAAATTTTAGTTAGAATTCTCAAATATTTGCTTATGTCCTCACCTAATGATAATAATCCATCCCTACTGGTGGTGCAGGCTTTGCTCCCAAAGATGACCATTTTGGCTGTCCGTGGACCATCTCTGTACCAGATAGCCCTGACTTAGCCTGCGGTGTCATCTGCATTTAAGACAATGCTAGGGTAGCACATTTTAGCCCTTTTTCCTCAGTCGATTTGGCCAGTTTAGTTTTTTTTAAATTTGCATATCCACTATTCCTGCTGCCTGGGGTTAACAGGAGCAGTGGAACCACTGTAATCCCCAATTCCTTCATCCAATTCAACCCAGTTTCTGCTGAAAACTTAGTCAATTTGTTCTTTAAGGACCCAGACAAATCACTAATAACAAGACAATACTTATAGTTATGTACTTAATACTATAAAATAAATCCATATACACTAAAATGGTAGGCATTCAATTTCTTTACCAGGATCATTCTGTCGGCAGATAATAATTTGAATATTTGGAATGTCCTACTTTCTTAGATTAGTGATGTGCCCCTCCTGTGCCACTCATCCTTAGCCAATCTACGTTGTTGCATATATATAATTAAGTAGTTCAAGTAAAATAAATTTAATTTGGTACAGAAATTATCCGGCAGGGGTGGCTCATAATTTGATTCTGGCACACCCATGCTGTTTTTTTTTCCCAAAATGAGCAACAATTTTACATCAAAGTTAAGTTTGAAACTTCTTTATCATAACTAGCTCTGGACACTGTGGCTGCTGGGGTATATATGAGGGTGGCCTTACCCACAAGGAATCTTTTGATTCCTCCTTCTCACTACTCTGAAGGAATAGGGTCGCCCTGCCTGATATCGTGTCCCCGGGGTTTTCTTTTTTCACCTTCTGCTTGTTAACCATTTTCCGCCTGCGGGAATGCATTACCATTCTAATCATAACTATCATTTCTTTAATCTGAAATGCTAAATCAGGTTCACATTCTGTTGTTGGTGCTGGTCTGTTCCTTATTTAAATTTAATCTTTATTACACATTGTTGTGGAAAAAGAAACTTAAGCACTGCTTAGGAAGCCATGATCTCATTGAATCTCATTGAATGGCAGAGCAGGCTCAAAGGGCCAAATGACCTACTCCTGCTCCTATCTTCTATATTTCTATGTTTTTATTTTAAAAGCCTGGTACCAGGGAGAAACCAGTATCCTCTAAAAGCGAAGATCCAAATCTCTCTCTCTCTCTAGCTAGAAGAAGCTTGTACATTTATAATCAGAATACATGTGATAACAGGAACATTTGCAACGGAAAAAGCAAAGCTCTTTACAAATTGTGTCAGAAATCCATCAACTTGAAGGTCGTTAAAGCTTATCAAAACAGAGAGAGAACTAAAGGAAATGTGAAAAAAATCAGTCCTCCCTGTTAGAGATAACACTTTATGTTACTTAGGAGGAAGATCTCTGGATTTTTTGGTATATTGTTTTCTGTAATTTTATTTAATATTTGGTTTAGATCTTCCCAAATTTTTTCTACTTTCTCACATGTCCAGATTGCATGAATTGTTGTTCCCATTTCTTTTTTACATCGAAAACATCTATCAGATACTGTTGGGTCCCATTTATTTAACTTTTGAGGTGTAATGTATAGCCTGTGTATCCAGTTATATTGTATCATACGTAACCTCGTATTTATTGTATTTCTCATCGTTCCAGAAAATAACTTCTCCCATGTTTCCTTTTTTATCTTTATATTTAAATCTTGTTCCCATTTTTGTTTAGTTTTACCATTTGTTTCCTCATTCTCCTTTTCTTGCAGTTTAATATACATATTTGTTATAAATCTTTTGATTATCATTGTATCTGCAATCACATATTCAAGGTTACTTCCCTCTGGTAGCCTCAGACTGCTTCCTAATTTGTCCTTCAAGTAGGATCTCAATTGGTAATATGCCAGCACTGTATCTTGAGTTATATTGTATTTATCTTTCATTTGTTCAAAGGATAATAATCTATTTCCTGAAAAACAATTTTCTATTCTTTTGATCCCTTTTTTCTCCCATTCTCTAAAGGAAAGGTTATCTATTGTAAAAGGGAGTAACTTAATTTGCGTCAATATTAGTTTTGGTAATTGATAATTTGTTTTATTCCTTTCTACATGAATCTTTTTCCAAATATTGAGTAGATGATGTAATACTGGAGAACTTCTATGTTGTACCAATTTTTCATCCCATTTATATAATATGTGTTCAGGTATCTTTTCCCCTATTTTATCTAATTCTAATCTAGTCCAATCTGGCTTTTCCCTTGTTTGATAAAAATCTGATAGGTATCTTAATTGTGCGGCTCTATAATGATTTTTAAAGTTTGGCAGTTGTAAGCCTCCTTGTTTATACCATTCTGTTAATTTATCTAGTGCTATCCTCGGTTTCCCCCCTTTCCATAAAAATTTCCTTATTATTTTCTTTACCTCCTTGAAGAATTTCTCTGTCAAATGTATTGGCAATGCCTGAAATAGGTATAATATCCTTGGGAAAATGTTCATTTTAATACAGTTTATCTTTCCTATTAGTGTTAATGGTAAATCTTTCCAATGCTCTAAATCGTCCTGCAATTTTTTCATTAGTGGATAATAATTGAGTTTATATAGATGGCCGAGATTTTTATTTACTTGTATACCTAGGTATCTTATTGCTTGCATTTGCCATCTGAATGGTGATTCCTTCTTAAATTTTGAGAAATCCGCAGTATTCATTGGCATTGCTTCACTTTTATTTACGTTAATCTTGTAATCCGACACTTCTCCATATTCCTTCAATTTCTTATATAATTCTTTTATTGATAGTTCTGGTTCTGTTAAGTATACTATAACATCATCCGCAAATAAACTGATTTTATATTCCTTGTCTTTTATTTTTATCCCTTTTATATTATTTTCTGTTCTTATCAATTCTGCTAGTGGTTCTATAGCTAACGCGAACAATAAGGGTGATAGTGGGCATCCCTGCTGTGTTGATCTGTTTAAGTTAAATTGCTTTGATATATATCCATTTACTGTCACTTTCGCCAATGGCCCCTTATATAATGCTTTAATCCAATTAATATACTTCTCTAGTAAACTGAATTTTTGCAATACTTTGAATAAATAATTCCATTCTACTCTGTCAAAGGCCTTCTCTGCGTCTAAAGCAACTGCTACTGTTGGCTCTTTACTCCCTTCTACTGCATGAATTAAGTTAATACATTTACAAATATTGTCTGTTGTGCGTCTTTTTTTAATAAATCCAGTTTGGTCTAGATTTACCATTTTCGGTACATACTCTGCTAATCTGTTTGCTAATAGTTTAGCTATTATCTTATAATCTGTGTTAAGTAATGTTATTGGTCTATATGACGCTGGTGCGAGTGGATCTTTCCCTTTCTTTAGTATTACTGTAATTATTGCTGTTTTACATGAATCTGGTAAGCTTTGTGTTTTATCAATCTGGTTTATTACTTCCAGGAGGGGAGGAATTAATAAATCTTTAAATGTTTTATAGAATTCTATTGGGAATCCATCCTCTCCTGGTGTTTTATTATTTGGTAATTTTTTTATTATCTCTTGTATTTCTACTATTTCAAATGGTTCTGTTAATTTATTTTGTTCCTCTATTTGTAATTTTGGTAGTTCCATTTTAGTTAAAAATTCATCTATTTTCCCTTCTTTCCCTTCGTTTTCAGTTTGGTATAATTGTACATAGAATTCTCTAAAGTTTTCCTTGATCTCCTTTGGATTATATGTGATTTGTTTGTCTTTTTTCCTTGATGCCAATACCATTTTCTTAGCTTGTTCTGTCTTAAGCTGCCATGCTAGAATTTTGTGCGTTTTTTCCCCCAGTTCATAATATTTCTGTTTTGTCTTCATTATGTTCTTCTCCACCTTATATGTTTGTAGTGCTTCATATTTTATTTTTTTATCTCTGCCAATTCTCTTCTTTTAGTTGTATCTTCCTTCATTGCTAATTCTTTTTCTATATTTACTATTTCCCTTTCCAACTGCTCTGTTTCCTGATTATAGTCCTTCTTCATCTTGGTTACATAACTTATTATTTGCCCTCTAATGAACGCTTTCATTGCATCCCATAGTATAAACTTATCTTTCACTGATTCCGTATTTATTTCAAAATACATTTTAATTTGTTTTTCAATAAATTCTCTAAAATCCTGCCTTTTGAGTAGCATGGAGTTTAATCTCCATCTATACATTCTTGGAGGGATGTCCTCAAACTTTATTGTCAATATTAAGGGTGAATGGTCCGATAATATTCTAGCTTTATATTCTGTTTTTCTTACTCTATCTTGCATACGAGCTGATAACAAAAATAGGTCTATTCTTGAGTATGTTTTATATCTACCCGAGTAATATGAATATTCCTTTTCATTTGGGTGTTGTTTCCTCCATATATCCAAAAGTTGCATTTATTCCATCGATTTAATTATAAATTTGGTTACTTTGTTCTTTCTGTTAATTTTTTTCCCAGTTTTGTCCATATTTGAATCCAAATTCAGGTTGAAATCCCCTCCTATTAATATGTTCCCTTGTGTATCTGCTATTTTCAAAAAAATATCTTGCATAAACTTTTGATCTTCTTCGTTAGGTGAATATACATTGAGTAGATTCCAAAACTCCGAATATATCTGACATTTTATCATTACATATCTCCCTGCTAGAACTATTATTTCCTCTTCTATTTTAATTGGCACATTTTTACTAATTAATATAGCTACTCCTCTTGCTTTTGAATTATACGACACTGCTGTTATGTGTCCTACCCAATCTCTCTTTAATTTCTTGTGCTCCAATTCAGTTAAATGTGTTTCTTGCACAAATGCTAAATCAATTTTTTCTTTTTTCAGTAAATTTAGCAGTTTCTTCCTTTTAATTTGGTTATGTATTCCGTTAATATTTAAAGTCATATAGTTCAGCGTAGCCATTTCATACTTTGTTTATCTTCCCTTTCCGTTTCTCCATCATCACCTTTCCTTCTTATCCATTTCTGCTTTCTTGTTTTGAACACATTATAAGACAACATTTGTAAAACATCAAACATTTTCCTTATTCTCCTATTTAAAACTTCTTTAACCCCATTCTCCCCACCCCCTCCTGAGTTGCCCTTTATCCCTTGTAGGACAACCACATCTCCCCTCTCCATTTGGATTTGCGAATTCACTCGCAAACGTCAACTGATTTTGTAGTGACCGTAACTCCTCCCCACCCAGCCCCCCCCAGAAAAGATTTCAATTTTCATATGTAACAAAGGTCACTCTTTTAATTCCCTCCTTATTCCCTCTATTCCCTTTCCCTCCCTTATTAATTCTTGTCTATACTCTATATATTTTCCTCTAAATACGGATACATTCATGTATCTTCTTTGGCTTGGCTTCGCAGACGAAGATTTATGGAGGGGGTAAATGTCCACGTCAGCTGCAGGCTCGTTTGTGGCTGACAAGTCCGATGCGGGACAGGCAGACACGGTTGCAGCGGTTGCAGGGGAAAATTGGTTGGTTGGGGTTGGGTGTTGGGTTTTTCCTCCTTTGCCTTTTGTCAGTGAGGTGGGCTCTGCGGTCTTCTTCAAAGGAGGTTGCTGCCTGCCAAACTGTGAGGCGCCAAGATGCACGGTTTGAGGCGATATCAGCCCACTGGCGGTGGTCAATGTGGCAGGCACCAAGAGATTTCTTTAGGCAGTCCTTGTACCTTTTCTTTGGTGCACCTCTGTCACGGTGGCCAGTGGAGAGTTCGCCATATAACACGATCTTGGGAAGGTGATGGTCCTCCATTCTGGAGACGTGACCCACCCAGCGCAGCTGGATCTTCAGCAGCGTGGACTCGATGCTGTCGACCTCTGCCATCTCGAGTACTCCGACGTTAGGGATGAAAGCGCTCCAATGAATGTTGAGGATGGAGTGGAGACAATGCTGGTGGAAGCGTTCTAGGAGCCGTAGGTGATGCCGGTAGAGGACCCATGATTCGGAGCCGAACAGGAGTGTGGGTATGACAACGGCTCTGTATACGCTTATCTTTGTGAGGTTTTTCAGTTGGTTGTTTTTCCAGACTCTTTTGTGTAGTCTTCCAAAGGTGCTATTTGCCTTGGCGAGTCTGTTGTCTATCTCGTTGTCGATCCTTGCATCTGATGAAATTGTGCAGCCGAGATAGGTAAACTGGTTGACCGTTTTGAGTTTTGTGTGCCCGATGGAGATGTGGGGGGGCTGGTAGTCATAGTGGGGAGCTGGCTGATGGAGGACCTCAGTTTTCTTCAGGCTGACTTCCAGGCTAAACAGTTTGGCAGTTTCCGCAAAACAGGACGTCAAGCGCTGAAGAGCTGGCTCTGAATGGGCAACTAAAGCAGCATCGTCTGCAAAGAGTAGTTCATGGACAAGTTTTTCTTGTGTCTTGGTGTGTGCTTGCAGGCGCCTCAGATTGAAGAGACTGCCATTCGTGCGGTACCGTATGTAAACAGCGTCTTCATTGTTGAGGTTTTTCATGGATTATATGCATCACACATATACCCCTTTACACACATACATATCGTTCATGGTCATTTTTACTCTCATTACATGTCTTCATCTCTCTGCTTGCTTTGTAGTTGTTCTGCAAATTTCCTTGCTTCCTCTGGATCCGAGAATAGTTTGTTTTGTTGCCCTTGAATAACTATTTTAAGTACCGCTGGGTACTTTAACATAAATTTATATCCTTTTTTCCATAAGATCGTTTTTGCTGTATTGAACTCCTTCCTCTTCTTCAGGAGTTCAAAACTTATGTCTGGATAGAAAAAAAATTTTTGACCTTTATATTCCAGTGGCTTTTTGTCCTCTTACTTTCTTCATTGCTTTCTCCAATATATTTTCTCTTGTTGTATATCTTAAGAATTTTACTAAAATGGATCTTGGTTTTTGCTGCGGTTGTGGTTTCGGAGCTAAAGTTCTATGTGCCCTCTCTATTTCCATTTCTTCCTGTAATTCTGGTCTTCCTAGGACCCTGGGGATCCAATCTTTTATAAATTCTCTCATATTCTTGCCTTCTTCATCTTCCTTAAGGCCCACTATCTTTATATTATTTCTTCTATTATAGTTTTCCATTATATCTATCTTCTGAGCTAACAGCTCCTGTGCCTCTTTAACTTTTTTATTAGATTCTTCTAATTTCTCTTTCAAGTCTTCTACTTCCATTTCTACAATTATTTCTCGTTCTTCCATATTTTCCACTCTTTTTCCTATCTCTGATATGGACATTTCCATTTTATTCATTTTTTCTTCTGCATTCTTAATTCTTCTTTTTATCTCATTAAATTCTTGTAATTGCCATTCTTTCACTGATTCCATATATTCTTTAAAAAAATATACATCCATTGTCTTGCCTTTCTCTTCTTTTTCCACTTCTTTCTGTTCTTCTTCTTCCTCTGGATTGACCATCTGTTGTTTCCTTGTTTTCTTTTTACCCTCTTCTTTCTTGTTGTCGTTATTGTCTGTGTTCTGCACCTGCTGCTGTGCTGCAGGTGTCTCTCTCAGCTGTGGAGATCGACTCTGCAGCTGTTCCCCCCTTCCGTCAGTGTGTTTTTTTTCATGCGCGGTTGCGCACTTTTACTCGGCTCTGCGAGCCATTTTTGTAGTCCCGAGCCCGGGACTTCCACTGACCTGCGGGAGCGGGCTTCTCTCTCCGTGGCGGGCCTCTTCGGACAGGTAAGGCCTTCACATTCTTCTTCCGACATTCTTTCTTCCTCTTTTCTTCCCGTTGTTTTCGACTTTTCTCTCTTCGCTGCCATTTTCTTCTCACCTTTATTTTTACTTTATTTATAAATTTACTTTATTATAAATTTTAATCTTGTACCTTTGTGCTTTGTGTGTTTTTTTTTAACTTTTCGGGAGAGGGCTGGAATTCCCTGACCAGCCACTACTCCATCACGTGACTCCTCCTCCATCCCTCTAGAAATTAATGTCAATATTGCATTCACTGTTCACTCAACCTGGAGGTATCCTGAAAGTTATCCTGCACTAGGACTCCCAAGCCTATTTGCACCTCCAAAATTTGAAATTTTTCAAATTTTTCCCCATCTAAATAATAGTCTGCCCATCTATTTCTTGTACCAAGGTGTATTATGACTGTTCACTTCCCATCATTGTATTTCATCTGCTATCTCTGCCCATTCTCCTAATCTCTCCAAGTCTCTGCAGCTTTTCCATGTTCTCAATACCACCAGCTCCACCACCTATTTTGGTGTCATCTACATATTTAGACATAAAGCCAAATCAACATAAAAAGAAACGGCTCCAGCACCGACCCCTGCAGAACACCACTAGTAATATGCAACCAACCCGAATAGGATCCCTTTATTCCCACTCTGTGTTTCCTGTCTATTAACCAATGCTGTAATTCATCTTGTTAAGCAAGCTCATGTTGTTGAAGGCATTTTGAAAGTCCAAGAGTTTCTCCCCTGTGTTTCCTGTTTGTGACCTCATCAAAAAATTGTAGTAGGTTTGTCAGGCATGATTTTCCTTTAAGGAAACCATGCTGACTTGGTCCTATCTTGTGATGCTCCTCTAGGTACTCTGTAACCTCAGCTTTAATTGATTCCAACATCTTCCCAACCACCAACGTCTGACTAATAGGTCAAGAGTTTCCTTTCTGCTGCCTCCTTCCCTTCTTTAACAGCGGAGTGACATTCACAATTCTCCAGTTCCTCTGGAAGAGTGAAGAATTGATACAACCACCCATTTACTTCGAAGGCCGGTCTTCTCGGTGGATCGGGAGCTGATGATAGGCTGAATGTAAGTCAATGGTGGAAAATACACAGTATTGGGCGATCTGATTCACCACATCTGTGATCCGTGGAAGGGGGTACGCATCCAGAAGCATGAAGCGGTTGATTGTCTGGCTGTAGTTAACCACAATCCGTGGCTTCTCCCTGTTTTTAACCACCGCCACCTGAGCCCTCCAGGGATTCGAGCTAGGTTCGATAATGCCCTGGTCCAGCAGTCTGCGCACCTCGCTTGTGATAAATTTCCTGTGTTCATAACTATATTGCCAGCTATTGGTGGCCACAGGCTTCCAGCCAGGGGTGAGGTTTGCGAAGAGTGCTGGTGGAGCAACTTGGAGGGTGGAGAGGCTACAGGGGCATGGGGGCAGGAGGCTTCCGGGGTGGAGTGGCTACAGACAGAGAGTGGAGCGTGAGGCCCCCCAATGTGCAGGGAAACAGTTTGAAACTGACACTGAAAATCCAGTCCCAGCAGTGCAGGGGTACACAATTGGGGAAGGAGTCAAATAAGCAATTGGTATAGAGTCCATGTATTTTAATCAGTTCCATTGCTTTTGTGAGGGGATGGAGGAAGTCCTGGTCGAGGGTTACTAATGCAGAGACTTGTAATGGGGACAGTGCAGTCCTGCATGATGATGTCACGCAAAAGGTTGGGCCTGAAGAGACAGCGTCGAGGAGTTGCTGTTGTTGCCTGCAGCCTTCTGGGGGTGTCGGCCAGCCAATGGTAAGTGTTGGGGGTCGCTGCTTGCTGTCGGCAGTGGGGCAGTCAGTCGGGCGGTCGGCAGTGGTGGGTCCCTGGTCGGCAGCATCTGGTCCCCGGTCAGTAGCATCGGTCGTACCAGTGTGTCCCCAGTCGGCAGCGTTGGTGGGTATTGGGTTAGTAGTGTCGGTCGCAGCTGTGGGTACCTAGTCAGCTGCCTTGGTGGTGGTGGGTCCCCAGTCGGCAGCGGCGGTGAGTGTGGCGTGACCCTGGTCGGCAGCGGCGGTGGGTCCCTGGTCAGTGGCGGTGATGGCAGCGGCGGGCTCAGCAGTGATGGCGGCGGTGGGTCCCTGGTTGGCAGCAGCGGCAGTGATGGCGGCAGTGGGCTCAGTGGTGATGGCGGCAGCGGGTCCCTGATTGGCAGCGGCGGCGGTCGTTGAGGTCGGGGCTGGGGCCTGGTCAGACGTTGGTTCGTGAGGGAGGGTGAACGTCATTTTGGTGAGGGTGGGTTGTACCTTGCGTGCTCAGCATCTGCCCCATGACGTCAGGTGCTGCCATGCGGTGGAGCCCATGCTCTCATTGGATGAGAGCTCTGAGGAAGAAGTGTTTGAATGGGAGGGTGGTGAATGGGCTTCACACGAAGCACTGTGTTTGATGGTGGCCATTTTGGAACAATAGACTACACCAAAGTGGCTGTTTTTAAGGCACTTCTGGCACCTGGCTTTTCTTGCCGAGACTGGGACCTGCTGTGCTTGTTCCTCCCACAGAAATAACACTTTGGGATTGCATCGGGCAGTGTAGCAACAGCCGACAGGCTGTCGGTGTGCCGGGGGTTAGTAGGGTAGAGGGAGAGCATCCTACTCACATCAGATTGTGGGGCCCAGCCCCAAGAGTACACGTCCATACTTAAGATCGCAGCCTCCATTGTCTCTGCGATCTGGATCATGTTCTCCAGGTTTTCTTCCCCCATGCTCGAGCAGGCGCTGCCTCACCTCATCGAACCCTGGCCACATAGGCATCCCGAATGAGCTCATCTGTGGTCTCCACAGCAGTTCTGTCTGTGCAGGCACAATCTCTGCCCATTGCCCATCGTCACTGGGCTGTTGCCTCCTTGTTGCAATTTTGTTGCAAGTTTGTACCCTGTTCACCAGTTGCTTGTAGAACCCTTTCAGCTTTCTTTACAACCCTGGCACCTTCAGGAAACAATGTATCTATATCCTCAGATCTGTCTGCTCCACTGGACTCCTCAGTGCCCTATTATTTATTGTATATGTCCATAGTTTGCCCTTCCAAAGTGCATCACCTCACACTTGCCTACATTAAACTCCATCTGCCATTTACTGGCCCATTCTCCCAGTAGGTTCAGATCTTTGAAAATCTACCTTGCTGTCCACAATGCCTCCTATATTTGTGTCATCAGCAAACTTGCTGATCCAATCACCACATTATCATCCAGATCATTGATATAGACAACAAGCAACAATAGTCCCAAAAACACATCCCAGAGGCACACCACTCATCACAGGCCTCCAGTCTGAGAAGCAACCATCCACTACCACTGCCCTGGGCTCCAAACCCATCCTCTCCCTGTCTATCCCACTCTCTCTTCCCCACTCTCACTGCCCCACTTTCTCTCAATCTCCCTCTCCAGCATCATTTTCAATCAGTCCTATAACTACCCTTGTCTCTCTTTTACTCTTTATATATTTAAAAAACTCAGTATCCTTTTGTATGTTATTTGCCAACTTCCTTTCATAATTCATATTTTCTTTCCTAATGACTGTAAGTTTTTAAACGTTTCCCAGTCCTCAGTTTTCCACTAATTTTTGCTTTCTTGTATGCCCTCCCTTTTGGTTTCATTATAGTTGTTTTCAATTTGTACTGTCTGTGGTCTTCCGATGAGGAATTCAAGGATCCAATTGCAGGGGTGGGGTGGTGGGCAGGGGTTTGGATCTTCTTGACAAGCACTGAGGGAATGATGGTGTTGAAGGCTGAGGAACCTATGAAGTCTCTGAAGAGGAGCTGTGTATATGAGTATCTGTTTTTGAGGTGATCCAGAGCCAGTGATAGTGCACCAGCTGTGGAGTGATTATGACAATGAGGACAGGGAAAGAGAGAGACTCAGGCGAGCAGTTGAATGGAAACTGGAGAAGTTGATGTTAATGCTCTATGGTTGGAGAGTGACTGACAGCTCTTGGCCCATCCTCCAGGGCTGTGGCAGCCATGCCACCTGGCACCAGGTAACTTTGCTGAGCCATTTGCGTACTGACATAACAGAACGCCATTCCCTCAGCTGAGGCCCTCAGAGGAGGGAGCCTTTGAGTTGATGGGCTTGTTGTCAGTGTATCTCAAAATTCTTACCTTTTTTTTTAGACATACAGCCATTTCGGCCCATGAGCTCATGCCGCCCAATTACACCCATTTGACCTACAGCCCCCAGTATATATTTTGAACATAGCCCCCAGGGCAAACCCACGCAGACATGGGGAGAAACAAACTCCTTACAGACAACATGGGATTTGAACCCCGGTCCTGATCGCTGGCACTGTAACAGTGTTGCGCTAATCGTTACGCTAACCAAGTCACCACACAGCAAAACTGCAGCCACAGTTAATTAGGATACACCAACTACTATCATATATTACCACAATATGCTAAGAGAGAACAAATATAAATATTTAGTTGCAGTTGAAGAGGCAAGGTTCCAGTTGTGCAGTTACATCTCTTGGTGGTCCCAGACTATTCTATGGTTATGGTTAAGGAATCAGAACTTATTTTTATGAACATGTCATGGAATTCGTTGTTTTGTGGCAGCATCACAATGCAAACAAGAAGTTCAAGAACTCCAGCTGGAAATGTTAGGAGCGTCCGGTAACCAGAGTTCTTGGTGCCTGGGGAAGGTCGCAGCTTGCGAGTCCATCCCTTAGTCCACACTAAAGGCAGATGCGATAGGAAAAATGGATCCTTGCCTTCTAGTGGGGCAGGTTAGCAAGGTTCTGGGACATTGATCAAACATTGGTGAGGCTGCTTCTCTCCTTTTGGACCCAGATGGTCTTCAGCCTGAGAATTCAGGGACACAGGGTTTATTTCACACACTAGGATTATAATAACAGGCTGAGAAGAGGGAAGCTGAATCAGAATCAGAATTTATTGTCATTACGAGTCACAAAACTCGTGGTTTTGCGACAGCAACACAGTCCAAACATTCATATAAACCACCTTACAAAAATAAATAAAAATAGTGCACGAAAACTCAAAGTAAGGCAGTGACTTTGGTTCCTTGAAAATTTAGGAATCTGATAGCAGTGGGGAAGAAGGTGTCCCTGTGCTACTGAGTGCTTGTCTTCAGGCTCCTGTACCTTTTTCCCAATGGTAGCATGGTGGTGGGGGGGTCCTTGAGGATAGAGGCTGCTTTTTCATATAGCATTTGACTCGATAAAGTTCACATTTATTGTCAAAGTGACATAACATACAACCCTCAGATTCTTTTGCTGTGGGCCAGGCAGCTGTAAACTCTACTCAAGAAGAAACATGTCTGCAAAAGAAACGTTAAAGAAAGGAAAAAAATGTAAACAAACTGCAAATACAGAAAATAAATATTTGTAATGAATAATGAGGAAAGTAAGAGTCCTTAAATCAGTTTCTGAGGAGTCTGATGGTGGAAGGGTAGCAGCTGTTCTGAACCTGGTGGTGCGAGTCTTGTGACACCTATACCTCTTTACTGATGGTAATAACAAGAATGGAGCATGTGCTGGGTGGTGTGGGTCTTTGATAATTGCTGCTGCACTCTGATGGCAGCGTTCCATGTAGACTTTCTCAATGGTGGGGAGAGTTTTGCCTGTGACGTACTGGGACATGTCCGCTCACTTAAGAAGAACCAAACCAGGCCTGAAAACCGGGCCACAGAGTGTATGCGCTTGTTGGTAGTCCCTGAAAACAGGAACATGTAGTCCAAAAGGATTAACAAAGGCACAAATGGAGGTGGCTTGAACTATGTACAAAACAGAATCCCATTCAAAATAACGGTGGCAATTTCTCCTTGAACGGTGCCATCGCCTCAATGGTTGAATGTCTGTTGTTGTAGTTCCGACTGGAATAACTTCTTCATGTGTAAAGGGAAACAATTAGCATGTGTATAAAGCCTTTCTCAAATTCAAGAGGTCCAAAGAGTTTTTACTAGTCAAGTACTTTTGAAATGCACTCACTAAACCACCTCAACCGATTTGAGCACGATCTAATCAAACTGCAATGTGTTAATGACAGTCTGTGTTGATTGGGAATCCAGTCTCTAGGGGATGCATTATTGCACCTGGAGCTTCACTTCCCTCTACCCCCATACAGGATCAATGGCTGTCTTCATTACCCATAATCCTCCATGCAGCTGGAACCACTCTGCCTTTCCCTGGCGCTGACACAGCAGAGCGGTTCCAGCTGCATGGAGGATTATGGGTGACCAAGATGGCCATTGTTCCTGCATTGAGCCGTCGCTCGAGTTGCTAGGAATAGTTTTGTTAATAACCCCGATTAAATTTAAGGTTAGTGTTTTTAGCCAATTATCTTTAATCAGTGGAATCTCGTGTGGATCAGTGGAATCCAGTTGCCGTGATACTGGTTTTCCATGTCCTGGAGAATCCTTTCACCAAGTTTCTCAATGACTTCACCAAAATTAACAGCAAAGAAGTCCCAAGTATGAATGCAGAAAATGAATTTTCAATGACATGTTGCACTTCATGGTTTTGTATTCTTGAAGCATGTTGTCAATCAGCTGGAAGTATTTTGATGTTCTGTATTTGCCAAGAAAATTCTCAACAACATTTTAAATGCCTAAGACAACATTTGCACAGCACCTGTACTGAGTCCATGGCCAGGCATGCTTGGACTGACCAAAACTGCAAGACAGGAAATCACAATTATATCACAGTATGTGCTGGGAAAACCTTTTAAGGTGATTTCTGTGATCATTAGTCCAAAAGTGCCCAGGAAGCAAAGTGTGTTCATTGTCCAGCGTCACTAGTCTTGCTAACATTCTTGTGATTCTTCTCTGAATCCTTTCCAGCATAATGGCTTGCTTAGCAGATCTGGGAACAATACTCTTAAGTGCAGTCTGCCGTCAGACTGACGGGTTGAAAGAGAATCAAGGCTGGACACGTGTTATGAACAAACCGTGGTCTTACACTTTATTTCTCTTTTGCTTGACTTCGCGGACGAAGATTAATGGAGGGGTAATGTCCACGTCAGCTGCAACCTCGTTTGTGGCTGACAAGTCCGATGCGGGACAGGCAGACACGGTTGAATTCACAAAAGGCCACACTGACACAGCACACAGACATGGTACACTGAGAAACATGTTCAGCACCCATCACCCTCAGGCACTGTATACCGAGAAATGAGGGTTAACTTGTTCAGCACCCACCACCCACAGACATGGTATACTGAGAAACGAAGGTTTAATTTGGTCAGCACCCACCACCCACAGGTACTGAATACCGAGAAACAAGGATTTAACCCCTCATCTCTGCCCCCTCCCCCGTTACTTACCTCACAGGGCCGTCTCCCCGGTACTTACCCCACAGGGCTGCCCCCACCCCGGCCTCACTGGCACACTCCACAGGGCTGCTCCGCCACCCCCGGCACTTACCTCACAGGGTTGCCCCCCCCTCGGGTACTTAACCGGATAGGGCTGCCCCCGCCATTCCCTAACCGTCCGCCCAGCACCTCAACTCCGCACCCTCACCGCCCGACCCTTCATCTACGCTCCGTCACCGCCAACCTGGCCCCTCCGCCCCGCCCGCTCGGCCCCTCCCCGCCCGCTCGGCCCCTCCCCGCCCGCTCGGCCCCTCCCCGCCCGCTCGGCCCCTCCCCGCCCGCTCGGCCCCTCCCCGCCCGCTCGGCCCCTCCCCGCCCGCTCGGCCCCTCCCCGCCCGCTCGGCCCCTCCCCGCCCGCTCGGCCCCTCCCCGCCCGCTCGGCCCCTCCCCGCCCGCTCGGCCCCTCCCCGCCCGCTCGGCCCCTCCCCGCCCGCTCGGCCCCTCCCCGCCCGCTCGGCCCCTCCCCGCCCGCTCGGCCCCTCCCCGCCCGCTCGGCCCCTCCCCGCCCGCTCGGCCCCTCCCCGCCCGCTCGGCCCCTCCCCGCCCGCCCGTCCTCCCTCACCGCCCGCCCGGCCCCTCATTGCCACTGTCATCCCACAGACCAATTCCACTGCGGCTGGACATCGGAGGCCACTGCCATTGGACGGAAGCGTTCTGACTGGCAGGCTGACGTTCCAGCTGATTGGAGGGCGAGGGGTAACGTGCGCGGCTGGGCGGCCTCCCTTCCTGGGACGGATAGGATTGGAAAGGGACGGGAAATCTCGGACACGTCTGTTTTCTGGAGGCTGCTTTCATCTCCCTCCCGGCCTGGAAGCCACCTGCGTCGGACCCCGTGCGACTGGGATGTCGCAGTCCAAAGCCCCGCGGTTTAGTGACGCGGCGGTGCAGATTCTGGTGGAGCAGGTGAGGTCCCGCAGCGAGGACCTTTTCCCTTCGGATGGGAGCAAGCTGCCCCGTCAGACCCTCCGCCAGGCCTGGAAGGAGGTGGCCGTCAGCGTGAACACCTGGAGTGACAGCCCCAGGACGGGGGAACAGTGTCGCAAGAAGTTCAACGACCTGACCCGGACAGCCAGGGTGAGTGGGCTCCGGCCGGTGATGCACCGGAGAACTGGGGGTAAATGTCTGGCGACGATGCAGGAGACGAGGGGTAAAGTTATTTACAGTAACACCGAGTACAAGAGCATCGGAGTCTTGCAGGAGGGAAAAAGGTACAGATGCCAGAAATGAAAAAGCAGCAAAGGTGGGTCAGCAGCTGAGACCAGCATCTGTGGGAAGGCTTCAGCTCAAAGGCCTTTGTCAGCTCGATTCTACGCCCTGAGCTGCGGATGATTTTCTTCCAGAGGAGAGAAATCATCTCCCGACACAATTCAGAGAATTCTCACTGTGAAGATTCCAGGTCTTGCACCTTGTGGAGTTTAAATCTCAGAGGCCAGAGTGAATGCTAGCAGGTTGTTTCCTCTCATGGGGCATTGTGAGACCAGTGGACATGGTCCCAAAATACAGGGTAGTGCTTTACAGGAGACGAAGGAGTTGCATCAGCACGATCTTATTGACTAGTGAAGCATGCTCAAGTGGCTGAATGGCCCACTCCTGTTACTTCTCCTTCCCAGCCCTTGGGGCATTGGCTCTGGGCACTACAGGTTTGAATGCAGCACAGAAGGAATGATCCAACCTGGCTTCAGGCATGAGGGAAGTCAGTCATATGCGGGACTGGAGAAGCCAAGGCTGTTCTCCTTGGGACAGAGGAGGGGGACGTGATTTAGAATCAGAGTTGAGAGAAACTTCCCACTGGCAGCTGAGTGAAGAACCAGGGGTCTCCGAATGAACTTCAAATATGCCTGAGTGAGACCAGGATGCTTCTTTAACATGGTTGGGATGGCAGTGAGGAAGATTAACTTGGCACTCATGATGAAGCTGCTTCAGGGTGTGGAAGGGCAGAACTTGCAGGGTTGTGGTGGGAGAGGGGTAGTGGGGAGTAGAATGATCTTGTGGAGCTACAAGAGTGGGTGAGCCCCTACCGTGAGATGGTTCTGTGACTTTTCCACAGGATAAACTGGCACAGAGGAGAAGCTGTGTTCTTCATCTCACCCGCATGGAGCAGGAAGCCCTGGAGCTGTGGAGAGCCAGCAGGAGGAGAATGGAGAAGCAGCCAGCTGCAGTTCAGCCCCCACAGGGTAAGGCTCCTCTCCCTTCCCCACTCCCCTTCCACAGGCTATGGCTTGGCCTTTGGGTTTCCGTGCTGCCCTCAGTAATGAAGGAGTAGGGACCCTGAGCCTGGCTATCATTCAGTAAGATCAGGACTTACATCAACGCCTCTTGTGTCGCTACCAAGCCTTCAATCCCCAAACCTCTCAAATATCTATTTGCCTCTACACTAAATATTCTCAATGATCCAACTTCCACAACTCTCAAGGGCAGAACAGTTGGCATAGTGGTTAATGTAACACCTTTACAGCACCAGCGATCGGGATCAGGGTTCGAATCCTGCACTGTTCGTAAGGAGTTTGTACACTCTCACTGCATCTGCTTGGGATTTTTCCAGGGGCTTCGGTTTCCTCCCACCGTTCACAACATACTGGAGGTTTGTAGGTTAATTGGGTGTAAATTGGGCAGCATGAACTCATGGCTAAAATGGCCAGTTACCATGCTGTATATCTAAATTTAAATGAAAGAAATTGTTATGCATCTCCATCTAAATAACCTGTATTTATTTTGAAATGGCACCCCCTTGTTCAAGATTCTCCTGCTAGTGACAACATTTAACCCCCATTCAGCTGCTCCACTGAGAAGTCTCATTGAGGGATGCCTTCTGTGAAGAAGTTTCCCTCCCCTCTTCAAATGGAGTTAGTTCTGTGAAAGTCTCTCTCACTGCTCAATATCTGTTATCCCTGCTATTCACAGACTCCATGACCATGTGTGATCACCCAGACTCGCTCTTTCCCTGCCTCCTTCTCTTCCTTCTCCCAAACTTCCCTTATCAGTTCTTAGCCTTTTTCTCCCACCAGTAGCCTGTACTTTGCTCCTCTCTCTCCTCCTCTTTTCCACCACCTTTTTATTCAGGCACACTTTTTTTTTCCTAAACCTTACAAAGTGCTCAAGCACAAAACTTTAGCTACCGTATACTTGCCGATGCTGGCTGACCTGAGTTTCTCCCAGCAGTTATAGAGAGGAGCTTCACCCCCTAAAAGACAGGACACAGGTAAGTGGGTGTCTTAGGAGAGGGAAAGGGGAGAGACAGACAGTGCAGAGCACTGTTCTCCTCAGTAATAAGTATAGTGTTCTTGATACTGTTGGGGGGGGGGGGGGCGGTGAAGGCGGGTGAAACGATCTATCAGGAACAAGACAAGGTGGTCACATCTCCAGCATAGAGTCTGGCCCCTCAACTCAGAAAAGAAGGGAGAGAAGAGGAGAGTGATGGCAATTGGCAACGTTGTTTAGGAGAGCAGATAGGAGGTTTGATGAATAAGATTGAGGATGCAGATGGTGCCAGAATGGGACGACTCTGATCGAGTACATAGTATTCTGGAGGGGGAGGGCAATCAGCTAAATGTCATGGTCCACGTGGGGACCAATGACATAGATAGGAGTAGGGATGAGGTCCTGAAAAGGGAATATATGGAGTTAGGATGGAAGTTAATAAGCAGGACCTCAAGGCTGGTAATCTCAGGATTTCTGTCTGTGCCAGAGAGGGTAGGAACAGGAAGTTGTGGCAGATGAATGTCTGGATGAAGACTTGGTGCAGGGGCAGGAGTTCATATTTCTGGATCATTGGGACCTCTTCTGAGGAAGGTCTGATCTGTATAAAAAGGATGGGCTCCACCTGAACTGGACAGGAACCAATTTCATGGTGGCCAGACTTGGTAGAGTTGTTGGGGAGGGTTTAAACCAGTTTGCCAGGGGGTGTGTAAATCAGAATGTGAGTGAAGAGATTAGGGTAGAAGGACAAAAGCCAGATGCTATGTGCTCTGAGTAGGTGAGGAAGGACAGACAGAGGACAAAACATGAAGGTAGCCTGTTAGGGGAGTTGAAATGTGTCTATTATAGTATTAGAAATAAAGGGGATGAACTTAGAGTGTGGAACGACAACGTCGTGGCCGTTACTGAAACATGGCTGGAGGAAGGGCAGGATTGGTTGATGCAGGCTTAGGTATTTTAAAAGGAATAGGGTGGGGGGGGGAGGGGAGGAAATAGCATTACTGGTCAGGGAGAGCATCACAGCAGAGGGAGTATCCACTGAGTTGGTGTGGGTAGAAATCAGAAATCAGGAGAGAGCTATCACTGTGCTGGGAGTCATCTATAGGCCCCCAAATAGCCCTCTGGACACCGAGGAACAGATAAGCAGGCAGATTTTGGAATGGTGCAGGAAATACAGGGTTGTAGTTATGGGTGATTTCAATTTCTCTAATATTGACTGGAACCTACTGTCTGCAAGAGGGATAGATGGGGCTGAATTTGTCAGGTGTGTCCAAGAAGGATTCCTGACCAGCATGTGGACCGGCCGACGAGAGGAGAGGCCATACTGGATCTGGTTCTGGGGAATGAACCTGGTCAGGTGGTGGGGGAGCATTTTGGTGAGAGTGACCACAACTCCCTTAGCTTCAGCAAAGCAATGGAAAAGGATAAAAAACAGTCAAAGTGGGGAAGGGGAAGTGATGAGGCAGGAACTAACAAGAATATTGAAAACATATGTACAAGGGTGAAAGCACAGAAGTCATGTGATGGAAGTTTAGGGACAACTTGTGCAGGGTTACAGATAGGTTTGGTCCACTAGGACTAGGAAAAGGGAACCGTGACTGATGAAACAGGTCAGGCAACTAGTTAGAGGAAGAAGGAAGCATACATTAGATATATGAAGCAGGAAAGAGGAAGAGCTCATGAGATGTATCTGGTAGCCAGGAAGGAGCTTAAAAAAACCACATAAGAGAGCTCAAAGAGGGCATGAGAGGGCCTTGTCATTAAGGGTAACCCCAAGACGTTCTATGCAAATTTGAAGAACAGAAGGGTGACCAGAATGAAAGTGGGGTCGCTAAAGGATAAAGGAGGCAACATGTGCATGGAGGCAGAGGAGGTAGGGGAGGTCCTAAATGAATACTTTGCATCAGTATTCACAAGAAAAAAGGACCTTGATCACAGTGAGGTCAAAATTGAACAGACATCTGTGGTGGACAATGTGGAGATTAAGGAAGAGGAAGTGTTGGATCTTCTTAAAAACATCAAAATTGATGTGTCCCTGGGGCTGGATGTGATACACCCCAGGCTGCTGTGGGAAGTGAGAAGAAATACCTGGGGAAATAGCTTTCGTCTTTGAGTCCTTTTGGCCTCGAGAGAGGTGTCAGAGAATTGGAGAATGGCAAGTGTTGTCCCCTTTTTTAAATAAAGGTAATATGGAGAATCCTGGGAATTATAAACCGGTGAGTTTACACGTCAGTGGTGCGTAAACTAATGGAGAGGATTCTTAAGGATAGGATCTATGAGCATTTGGAGAAGTACTGTCTACTCAAGGATAGTCAGCATGGGTTTGTGAAGGGAAGATCGTGCCTCATGAGTCTAATTGAGTTTTTTGAGGAGGGTAGAGCAGTAGATGTGGTCTACTTGGGTTTTAGCAAGATCCCCCATGAGAGACTTGTCCAGAAAGTAATAAGTCATGGGATCAGTGTGACCTTGGCTGTATGGATAAAAAATTGGCTAGTAGGAAGAAAGCAGAGAGTAGTTCTGAAAGGAAAGTATTCTGCCTGGTGGTCTGTGACTAGTGGAGTGCCACAGGGATCTGGTCTGGGACCCCTAGTCTTTATGATTTTTATCAATGACCTGGATGAAGAGGTGGAAGGATGGGTCAGTAAGTTTGTGGATGATATAAATGTTGGGGGAATTGTGGATGGAGCTGAAGGTTGCAAGACGATAAAGACAGGATGCAGAGTTGGTTATAAAAGTGGCAGATGGGAGTTCAATCCGGATAAGTGCAGGGTGATACATTTTGGAAGGACAAAGTAGAGGCTGAGTACAGAGTTAATGGTCGGTTACTTAAGAGTGAGGATGAACAGAGGGACCTTGGGGTTCAAATCTATACATCTCTCAAGATTGCCGCACAGGTTGATAGGATAGTTAAGAAACCAGGATCAGCAAACACCTGAGGACATGTGTACAAAGTGAAGGGAGGGACGTTTAGGGGAGACATGGGTAAGTTTTTTTTTACGCAGGGAGTTGTGGGTGCCTGAAATGCCTAGCTGGGGATGGTGGTTGAAGCTGAAATATTGGGGGCATTTAAGAGACTCTTAGACACATGGATGAAAGGAAAATAGGGGGTTACAGGATAGGGAGGGTTTAGAATTTTTTTTTAACTACGGCCGAAGGGCCGGTATCTATCCTGTTTATGTTTCAATATGATCACTCTTCACTCCTCTAAAGTCTTCCGAACACAAACTCAACCTGTTCACAATAACAGAAAATGCTAGGAAAACACATCAATTCTGCAGCATCTGTGGAAATAGAAACAACGTTTGAGATCTGTTTCTCTTCCAGACACTGCCCAGTCTTCTGAATTTTTTATCCTTACCTTTAGGATTTTTATTTCAGTTTTCCAACATCTGCAGTTGTTTTTTGAATTTCACTTCCCAATCTATTGATGGGATAATCCATTTATCCTAACAATTAACCTGAAGACCCTCTTACAGACTGCTTCACACTGCTAGATCCTGTTATTTGGTATGGCAACCTCAACTATGCATAGTATTTCCTATACTAATGTAACCAAATGTCTCCTACTTCTGATCTGAAGAAATGGCTATGATCTTTGAGCCATTTCTCCACCATCCTTTTGTGAGAACATCTAGATCACTCCGTGCTTCAATCACATGTAATCTTTTCTCCATTTAAATAACCTGCCTAAGATTCTGCTTATCAAGTGCTCACCTTGTCCGTCGATACCTCATGTGGTTACAAGATCCTGGTCTCAACCTGCCCATTGTATTTTGGTGACATTGACACACCTCTGGCCCCTCCTCCAGGTCATTAATATAAATAACAAAAGAACTGAGGGGGCAAGAACTAATTCTGGAGGTAATGCACAACATTCTAGCCTGAAAAAAGAAATAATTAATCCCAACTCGATATTCACTTTCAATCTCTGTTGATGAAACTTCTTCAAATGTCATGATCTTTGCATCTTGTGCTCTAATCCTTTATGTGGCCGTTTGGAAGTCCAAACACTCTGCCTGTTACATTGACAAAAATACACAATGAAATGGGTCAATCAGTTTCCTTTTATGAAACCATTGTGAAAGTTTAATTGGATTAAGGTTTAGGAATGAGTAGCTATTTCTTTGATTATGGAATAGCATTTTACAAACCACAGATGTTAAACTAACTGGCTTTTACGTTCCTCTCATGAGCAAGAAGCCACGTTTGCCATTTTCCAGTCGACCGGTATCATCCTGGAACTTGGTGCATTTGAAAACCACCATCTCTGCAGCTGATTCCTGTAAAAGTCTTGGATTCTGATGATCTGACTACTTTCAGTCATAGAACATAGAACACTGCAGCACAGTACAGGCCTTTCAACTGTCGATGTTGCTGAAAAAGTTCTAAACTGTCCCTACCCTGTAACCCTCTTTTTCTTTCATCCATGTGTCTGTCTAACAGTCTCTTAAATGGCCCCAATGTTCAGCCTCCACCACCATCCCCACAAGGCATTCCAGGCTCCCACAACTCTCTGTGGTTTAAAAACTTCCCTCCTTTCACTTTGTACACATGTCCTCTGGTGTTTACTCATCCTGCCCTGGGAAATGGGTGCTGTCTGTCCACCCTATCCATGCCTCTCATAAGCTTGTAGACCTTCATAAAGTCTCCTCTCATCCTTCTACACTCCAAACAGAAAAGTTCCAGCTCTGCTACCTTAGCTTCCATAGCTTCTACATCCTTCCTATAATGGGGTGACCAGAATTGAACATAAGTGTGGTCTTACCAGAGATTTGTAGAGTTGTAACATGACCTCTACACTCCTGAACTCAATTTCCCATTAATGAATCCCAGCATCCCATAGACCTTCTTATCTATCCTATCAAACTGTGCGGTGACCTTGAGGGATGTATGGATTTGAAACCTAAGGTCCCTCTGTTCGTCCACATTCTTAAGTAACCGACCATTAACTCTGACCTCAACCTCTGCTTTGTCCTTCCAAAATACATCACCTCACACTTATCTGGATTGAAATCCATCTGCCACTTTTCTGCCTGACTCTGCATCCTCTCTTCATCCTCTTGTAACCTCCTACAACCTTCAGCACCATCCACGACTCCTCCAATCCAACCTTTGTATCATCCACAAACTTACTGATGCATCCTTCCACCTCTTCATCCAGGTAATTTATAAAAATCACAAACAGCAGAGGTTCCAGAACAGATGCCGGCAGCCCTCCACTAGTTGCTGACCTCCAGGCAGAATACTTCCTTTCCACTACTACTCTTTCCTTTCTACCTGCAAGCCAATTTTTATCCACACAGCCAAGGTTCTTCTGATCCAGTGCCTTATGTCTTTCCAAACGAATCTCTCATGGGGAACGACATATGCCTTACTAAGATCCATAGAGACCAAATCTACCACCCTACTTTCCTCAATTTATTTTGTTACCTCCTCAAAAAACTCAAATGAGCTCCTGAGGCACAACCTTCTCTTCACAAAGCCATGCTGACTATCCTTGAGTAGATTGTACTTCTCCAAATGCTCATAGATCCTATTCTTAAGAATCCTCTCCATTAGTTTACACACCACTGATATAAGACTCACTGGCTTATAATTTCCAGGCTTCTCCCTATTACTTTTTTTAAAAACAAAGGGACCATATTTGTCATTCTCCAATCCTCTGACACCTCCCCTGTGGTCAAAAGGACTCGAAGATCATAGCCATTTCTCCAGCTCACTTCCCACAGCAGGCTGTGGTACATTGTGTCTGGCCCCAGGGACTTATCAATCTTAATGTTTTTAAGAAGATCCAGCACTTCCCTTCTTTAATCTGAACCTTGTCCAGTACACAGACCTGTTCTATTCTGACCTCACACTGATCAAGGTCCTTTTCTCTTGTGAATTCTCATGCAAAGTATTCATTTAGGACCTCCCCAACCTCCTCTGCCTCCAGTTACATGTTGCCTCCTTTATCCTTTAGCAGCCCCACCTTCATTGGCATCATCCTTCTGTTCTACATGCCAAGGCCTTTTCATGCCCCCTTCGAGCTCTCCTAATTGCTTTCTTAAGCTCCTTCCTGGCTACCATATACTTCTCATGAGCCCTTCCTGTTTCCTGCTTACTTTATCTAATGTCTGCTTCCTTCCTACCATTTTTTCCCTGTCCCAATAGGATAAACCTATCAGGAACCCAGCACAACTGATCCCTTAACTTTCTTCTTGTTGGTTCTGTATTTTCACCCTTAAACATCTGTTTACAATTTAGCTTGCTAATTATTTACTCTTCCCACCATAATTAGCCCTTCCCCAGTTAAACATTTTCCCACTTTGACTGTTTTTATCCTTTTCCATAGCTTTGCTGAAGGTGAGGGAGTTGTATCACTCTCACCAAAATGGTCCCCTGCCTAGGGGTCCTCCACCTGACCAGATCCATTCCCCTGAACCAGATCCAGTGTAGCCTCTCCTCTCATCAGCTGGTCCACATACTGGTCAGGAATCCTTCTTGGACACACCTGACAAATTCAGCCCCATCTATCACTCTTGCAGTCAGTAGGTGCCAGTCAATATTAGGAAAGTTGAAATCACCCATAACTACGACCCTGTATTTCCCACACCATTCCAAAAATCTGCCTGCTTATCTGCTCCTTGATGTCCAGAGGGCTATTTGGGGGCCTATAGATCACTCCCAGCACGGTGATAGCTCCCTTCCCATTTCTGACATCCACCCTCGCTGATTCAGTGGACACTCCCTCTGCAGCGTCCTCCCTTTCTACAACCGTGATACTATCCCTGACCATTAATGCTACTCCTCACCTTTTCTACCTCCCATCCTATTCCTTTTAAAACACGTCAACCCTGGTACCTGCATCAGCTAATCATTCCTTTCCTCCAGCCAACTCTCTGTAACAGCCACAACATCATATTCCACGTTCACCCCCTTTATTCCTAATACTTATAGTGTTGAAATAGACACATTTCAAAATCAGAATTTATTTTCAAGTACAATTCAGTGTTTTACAACAGCATCAGAGTGCAAACATTCAAATTTTAACCATCTTACAATATTATGATATAAAAAAAAATATTGCATGAAAAGTAAGGCAGTGTCTTTGGTTCATTGATTATTCAGGAGTCTGATGGCAGCGGGGAAGAAGCTGTCCTTGTGGCGCTGAGTGCTCGTCTTTAGGCTTCAGGATCTTTTCCCCTGATGGTAGCAGAGTGAAGAGGGCATGGCCTGGGTGGTGGGGGGTGTTTGAGGACAGAGGCTGCAATTTTTAAGACACCGCCTCATGTAGACATCCTTGATCGAGTGAAGTCTGGTGGCTGTGATGTTGTTTGAGTTGGCGCCTCCATACCAAGCAGTGATGCAACCAGCCAGAACCCTCTCCATGGACACCTGTAGATGTTTGAGTATTTGCTGACATACCAAACAGCCTCAGACACCTCACAAAGTATAGCCGCTGACAAGCCTTCTTTGTGATTGAATCAATGAGGAGGCTCCTGGGCAGATTCTCAGAGATGTTGACACCCAGGAATTTGAAGTTCTTGACCCTCTCTACTACTGAGCCCTCAATGAGGACTGGGCTGTGTTCCTCTGACTTCTTTCTGAAGTCTACAATCATTTCCTTGGTTTTGCTGATAGTGAGCGTAAGATTGTTGTTGTAATATAATTCAACGAGCTGATTTATTGCCATCCTGTACACTTCCTCATAGTCGTTTACGATTCTGCTGACGACTGTGGTGTTATCAGTGAACTTGTAGATGACATTAGAATTGTATCTGGTCACACAGACATGGGTGTATGACGAGTAGAGCAGTGGGATAAGCACACATCCTTGAGGTGTCCCCAAGTTGATAATCAGTGAGGAGGAGACTTTGTTTCCAATTCGTACTGATTGTGGTCTGATGAGAAAGTCAAGGATCTTGTTGCAGAGGGGGAGCACAGATCCCCAGATTGTAGCTTCTTGACCAGCATTGAGGGAATAGTGGTATTGAAGGCCAAGCTGTAGTTGATGAAGTGCAGCCATGTGTATAAATTGTTATTTTTGAGGTGATCCAGAGCTGAGTGGAGAGCCAGTGAAATTGCATCTGCTGTGGAGCGATTGTGACAATAAGTGAATTGCAGTGGGACCAGGTTTAAACCCTCCCCAACCATTCTAGCAAATCTATCCACCAGGATATTAGTCCCTCTCCAGTTCAGGTGCAGCCCGACCTTTTTGTACAGGTCAGACCTTCCCAGAAGAGATCCCAATGATCTACAAATCTGCACCCCTGCCCCCTGCAGCAACTCTTCAGCCATGCATTCATCTGTCATAACTTCCTTTTTCTACCCTCTCTGGCATGTGGCACAGACAGCAATTTCAAGTTTACCACCACTGAGGTCCTGCTTTTTAACTTCTTTCCTAACTCCCTATATTCTCTCTACAGGACCTGATCCCCACTCCTCTCTACGCCATTGGTCCCCACATGGACAACAACATCTGGCTGCTCACCCTCCCACCTTGACCAGAGATGTCCCTGACCCTGGGACCTCAGATGCAGCATGCTTTAGGGGAGGTTTGATCCCATTCACAGAATCTCCATCCACACGCCGAACAAACAAATCCCCAATCACCATTGCTTTCCTTTCCTCTCCCCTTAGCTGAGGGGCCAGTCTCTTTGCCAGAGATGTGACCACTACAAGTTGTCCCTGGTAGATCACTGCTTCCCTTCCCCATCCCCAATAGTATTATTGAGGGGAATGAACACAGGGGTGCTCAGCACTGTCTGCCTATTCCCCTTCCCTCCTCTAACAGTCACCCAGCTGCCTGTCTCCTGACTTGTAGTTCTGTGACTTTTTCCCCCTACGAATGGGAATTTTGCATGGAGTTTGAAATGAGCCCATCTTGTTGTTCGCAATGTCTTCCACGGTGAAGAACCATGCGAAATAATCAGTCCAACATTTCTTCATTTCCTTGTGACTCGAGAGGTCCCACCATCCTCTTCACCACTCCTTCCCTTTTAAATAGCCATCGAAATTTCCACTGTTTGTTTAAGATGACAGTGTTTTCCGGATGAGCATGTTTGTCTGTTGCTGCTGAATTCTGAGAAGTTCCCAACCCTGTGATCCACCGCTAGCCCATGCTCCTTTCTCTGCGCCAGTCTCTTGCTAATTGAAGTCCCAGCAGCGGCCGCCTCCCCTTTGTCACTGCTGACTCACTCACCCGTTTGTTCCAGGTCTGTCCCATTCCTGGGCAGCTGCCGGACAAGGTTTGGAGAAGGAGCAACCTCCCAAAGGTGCAGCAACCACAACTTTGCCGTACTCAACACCAGGAGCCGGTAGTGAGAGAGACAACTGGGCAGCAGTCTCCACACTGGATGAGCTGTTTGGCAAGGGCGACCAGGATTCATCTGCGGTGGGCCGACTGGTGGAGGAAACGAGGGCCCAAAGACAGGGGCCGCTGTCCAGCCAGGCAGAATCAAATGAGGATAGAGATGTCCACAGCCCAGCCTTCAGGCACAGAGTGTTTCACGTGCACCACCAGCTGCTGGAAGCCTTGGACAGTCTGTCCAGCAGCTGCCTCGCCTTATCGCAGAGCACAGAGTCTGCTCCCACCCTGGCACAACTCCTGCTCCAAACCCTGTCCGGCCTGCAGTGCCTCAGCCAGCGAGCGCCCGGTTATGTGGCTGCTGCCAGGAAATCCTCCACCCAGGCATCAGTGGGCCCAGTGCTGGCATCTCTGGTCCAGCACCAAACGGCTGCCCTCCAGGGTCTGGTCTGCAGCGTCTCCACTGGCCTGGAAAGGCTGCGGGAGAGGGTGGATGGGGGCTTCGACCGGGTCTCGCACCTCCTGCAGTCGGTGCTCCCAAGGGGCAGTAGCACAGTGGACACTGAACGTCAGGGCAGCTTTGCATGAGCACACCAGTCAGCACTGGCCTCCAGCCAGGGACACACGAGTCACCCAGAGTCAATGAGTCACCCTCCCACTGAAGCAGAGGCCCAGACTGGGAAACCCCATGTGCTGAGTTCAGTGACAGTCACCCTCCAACTGATGCACGGGCCCAGACTGGGAAACCCCGCAGACCTGGGTCAGTGACAGTCACCCTCCCACTGACACAAGGCCCCAGACTGGGAAACCCCATGTGCTGAGTTCAGTAACATTTACCCATCCACTGAAGCAGGAGCCCAGACTGGGAAACCCCATGTGCTGAGTTCAGTAACCGTCACCCTCCCTCTGGCGCAGGAGCCAGGACTGGGAAACCCCATGTGCTGAGTTCAGTGACAGTCAGCCTCCAACTGATGCAGGGGCCCAGACTGAGAAACCCCACAGACCTGGATCAGTGACAGTCACCCTCCCACTGACACAAGGGCCCAGACTGGGAAACCCCATGTGCTGAGTTCAGTTACATTTACCCTCCAACTGACGCAGGGGCCCAGACTGGGAAACCCCTCATGCTGAGTTCAGTGACAGTAACCCTCCCATGACACAGGGGCCCAGATTAGTAAACCCTGTGGACTGGGCCAGTGACTGTCACCATCCTCAACTGGTGATTTAAAATCCCTGGAATGTCTCTTAAGGATCCCAATCATGTAGAAAACGTGGCGATGCTTGTTCCTGTGATTTGAAGGTGTAGCCTTTGTAACTGTGAGTCCATGTAGCTGGGATAATATATCTTTTGGATAAAGAAGAGAGACTGCTTGTATGTCCACAGTGAACCTATCATGTCATTCAGCAGCTAATGGGAGTGGTTTTACAATGCAGCCTCTGATGGGATGAGATCACTGCACAGCAACACTGCACTGCAACAGTGTAATCTGCTCTCAGGTGTGACTGAGGTCCAGGACCCTGGGGAAAAGAGGAGCTGGAGGAGAGCCCTTGAACCCATTCCCAAAGACTATGGCCTGATCTGCAGCAAGACCCATTTGCCCCATCTCCCTCCATTCCCTCAACATCCAGGAGTCCCTCTACAATTCTACAACATCAGGGCTGCTCCCTCTGCTCCTTTTCCACCACAATCTCCCTTCCTGTACACCTCCTCCATGTCATGGGGCCTTTCAGCCAATAAGTACAGCCAAGCAAAACAACCCAATCCCTCCTAACCTGAAATAAAAGCAGTCCATCAACAGGCTTATTGTCATGTGCTAAGATGCAGTGCTAGAGGTTTTATGAGCAGATAAGTAGACATGTATAGTTCAGCAGGACACAATGCAGAATTCAGGTCGGAAGAGCAGAGCACTTGTCGAGTGTGAGAGGAGAACTGTTGGGAGCAAGTGTCATAATGCTTCTGAGCCATACATGTGACTCCATTAGATTCCATCAGCCAAGTTGTACAACACAAGAGTTTCTGCTGACAATCCCACTTGCCTGAATTAACCCGTACCCTGTACAGTCAGGTCCCTGTCCATTTCCTTTTCAAAGCATATGTTTATTTGTTCTGACATTTTTGAATAAAATAAACTTCCATCCAATGTGAATTAGATAATTCAGATCTCCACAGTTCCAGAATCATGAAAAACAAACTAAATATAAAAATAAATACCATCCCCAAAATATAATTGTTGTGAAAATTGATTTTTCATCTTCAGCAATACCACAAATTTAACTCTAAAAATACCCTTTTCCTTGTTGATTATTAATGGTTATCATTCTCATTTAAAAAATCTTGGAAAATCTCTTAGTAAAAACATTTTTTTAAAACTCCAGCAGGTCACACAGTGTCAATAGGGGATGAAGATGTTTTTTAATCACAGTGGATTCTTTATAAATTGAAATCGTTCGGTCTCTTCCCTCCCTTAGTTTTGTATCCATACATTTCCATTCCTGTACATTGTTACAATCATTTCTATTTACACGGTGGCACCTTGCCGTTACTCCCTGGTGTTGTTTGAGGGACATCCCCTCAGTGCCCAGTAATGGAAGAATTCTGGGCTGTGGCCCTTCCCCACAGCCCCCTCATGTTGGCTGCACCGAGCCTCAACACATACCCCTGCAGCCAGAAATGTGCAAATTGACAGCATTCCCGCACCAACATCTCTGCTGAAAGGCCAACAGGTTTTAGGCAGAGCAAAGTTGGTCTTTCACTGGTTATCTGACTGTACATCCTGGGAACAGCCCTTAGATCAAAGAGCCCTCTGTAACACTGCCACTGGGGATGAACCCTGCTCCACACATTCTTTGTGGACCTGAATTCGGCAAAGAGATGGGCAACTGTCTCCACTCCATCGCATTCATCTTGAGAACATGTGTTGTGGGTGATGTACTGGTTGTACAGGAAGGATTTGACTGGAAGGATTTGACAGGAAGGATTTGACTTGGTGATTCTGTTGCTGCCTCTACCAGCTCCTCTTATGGCTCCATCAGTTCCATTTGGCCTCTCTTTATGTTACTTTATCAGATTCCAACACTGGCAATCTTTTTCTGACCTCCTGCTGCACCTGATACAACTCGTCTTCCTCCACATGACCTCTTGGTTTTTCTTGCATCTCTCTCCTTTTATCTGGCATCTGCCAATCCTTGGTCTCTGTCCATCATATTCCACCACTGGTTGGCCAATCCTGTGGGGTCCCAGCCTCACCCCTCTCATCTAGACACTATTCCTGTGCTGACTTCCCTCAGTCTTGCAAAATGGCTTCGGCTTGAAATGTCAAGCATTCTTTTTCTCCCACTGATGCTGCCTGCTCCTCTGAGTTCCTCCAGCAGACTGTGTTTAGCCTCAACAGTGAGTTTCACAAGATCACAACCCTCCAAGTGAAGATGTTTCTCTTCATCTCAGTTCCAAAAGGTTTACCCCCAATCATTAGACAGTGACCTCTTGTTTTGGTCCTTCCCAACATCGTGAACATTCTTCCTGCATCTAACCTGTCTAGTCTTGTCAATATTGTATTTTTTTCTTTGGCTTGGCTTCGCGGACGAAGATTTATGGAGGGGGTAAAAGTCCACGTCAGCTGCAGGCTCGTTTGTGACTGACAAGTCCGATGCGGGACAGGCAGACACGGTTGCAGTGGCTGCAGGGGAAAATTGGTTGGTTGGGGTTGGGTGTTGGGTTTTTCCTCCTTTGCCTTTTGTCAGTGAGGTGGGCTCTGCGGTCTTCTTCAAAGGAGGTTGCTGCCCGCCAAACTGTGAGGCGCCAAGATGCACGGTTTGAGGCGATATCAGCCCACTGGCGGTGGTCAATATGGCAGGCACCAAGAGATTTCTTTAGGCAGTCCTTGTACCTTTTCTTTGGTGCACCTCTGTCACGGTGGCCAGTGGAGAGCTCGCCATATAACACGATCTTGGGAAGGCGATGGTCCTCCATTCTGGAGATGTGACCCACCCAGCGCAGCTGGATCTTCACATCACAATGAAATCCACTCTCAATCTTCAACATTCCAATGAGTATAACTCCAATCTATCCAGTCTCTTCAAATTTCAGTTCTGCCATTCCCAGGAAGAAGTATGGTGAACCTTCAATAGCAAAAATATTCTTCCTCAGATTAGGTGACCAAAAATGTACACGATATTCAAGATCTGGCCACATGGCCCTATATAATTACAGCAAGACCTTGTGTTATTCAAAGCATCTCACAATAAATGCCAATTGCTTTCTCCACCCCCTGCTGTACCTGCATTCCAACCTTTGATGACATGCATCATGACACCCAGGTCTCACTGCACCTCCCTTTTCCTATTTTTCCTTCTGTGACCATCTTCTAGTTGTCCTGATCTCTGGAACCTCTCTTGTTAGGCTCTGCTTATATGAAGGAAAAAAGTGCACAGCCAGGTGATCAGACTTGCGGTTTCAGGAAAGAACTGTCGGCCTTCCTTATCTTGGTGTAGCAGTAATCGAGTGTGCTGGGACCTCTAGTACAACACGTTACATGCTCGTGATAGCTGGGCAGAATTTTCTTGAGACAGGCCTAGTTGACATAGTAGTTAGCACAATGCCTTTACAGCACCAGCAATTAGAACCGGATCAGGGTTCGAATCCCACACTGTAAGGTGTTTGTACATCTCCCCCATGTCTGCGTGGGTTTTCACCGAGGGCTCTTGTTTCCTCCCACTGTTCAAATCATACCCAGGGGTGTAGGTTAATGGGGTGTAAATTGGGTGGCATGGACTCGTGGGCCGAAATGGTCTGTTACTGTTCTGTATGTCTAAGGTTTTTTTTTAAATTAAAATGTAAAGTCACCGACTAAGATTTATAGTGCATCGGGCTGGGCTGCCTCTTGTTTGCTGACCACATCAGACATCTCTGCAAGTGCCTGTTTGTAATCAGCATCAGGAGGGATGTAAATCTGATGAAAATCATTGAGAACTCACAGGGTAGATAGAAGTGTCTTCATTTAATTAAGATCTTCTCCAAGCCAGTGGAAGAGGAAATCAACATGATCCCAATGCCAGTGCACCAGCCAATATTAATTGACAAGCACACATTGCCCCCACTCTGTTTAGTAATGCCTGGACATCCACCAATAACATGGCCAATCCCCTGCACTTCAGTTTGGATTACATCCGTCACACCATGTTTCCAGCCTCAACCTTGGTGGTGGCCTGGCCCTTTAAGGCCCCTTGTTTGCAGCCGGCCTGACTCAGCCATTCAGTTCCCTGCCTCGTTCCCTTGCCAACATGTTTGTTCATGGTCTCATGCACTGCCAGACAGAGACCACCCACAAAATGGAGGAACAACACCTCATCTTCCATCTGGGTATCTTCAACCATTAAAGCCCCCCTTCCAACTTCTTCCTCCTATTTCCTTCCCTCTAGCTCTGTCTGTCTCCCTCTTCCCCTTTCCCTCTATCATTTCACAGAGCCAAAATCAATTCTCACCTTTCCTCTTCACCTTCTCATATCCAATCAACATGTTTTATCTGTTGGTCTGAACACCCCCTCCCCCCACCCGTTTCTTCTGCCTTTCTTTCCCCAGCACTTATTTTTTCACTCTTACCTTGAAGGCCTTGGACCTTGAAGAAGGCCTCAGGTCCGAAACACTGGTAATATATATTTATCTCCGATGGATGCTGTGAAACCTGTTGAGCTCCTCCACCATTTCTGTGTTTTGGCTATAATCACAGTAGCAGACTTTCATGCTTCACTCCATTTTTATTTCCACAAATAATACACCTCTGGCAGTATTTGATCGCCTCACACCCCTGTTTGGACATAAAGAATTTCCTTTAAGTTTCACATCTCATTATAGACTGTATAGAAGATGTACTTGTGGCCTGGTGCTTAATATGACGACCTCTTCCTCAATGTCAGCAGGATGAAGAGACTGGTCATGGAAGAGGGACGGAGCTCACACACTGTCAGCAGTGCGAAGGTGGAGATGGTAGATAGCAGTGAGTGATTGGGATAAATATCTCCAGTGACTTGTTGCTCATTGGTTAATGAAGAAGGCAATTGTCAGAGGTGACATGACAGACGATTTGGCTAATGAGGCTGCATGGATGGAGCTGAGGAACAAGAAAGGCCTTATTGGCCTACTACTACTGGCCCCAAAATAGCCAGTGGGAATCAGAGGGGCAAATACTCCAGGAGATTGCTGCCAGCTGGGTCAGAGTTAGTGTTATGATTAGTGAAACACTGTTACAATGACAGTGATTGGGGTTTGAATCTGATCCTGTCTGTAAGGGGTTTATGTGTTCTCCCCATGTCTGCATGGGTTTCCTCCCACTGTTCAAATTGGCAGTATGGACTCATGGGCCGAAATGACCTGTATGTCTAAATTTAAATAATATTTGGGACAAAGACATTTTTTTCCTTTATTTGCCTGTGCTCTGCAGTTCTAAATTTGTAATTAAACATTTCACATGTGATTAAAGTGCACATTCCAGATTTTATTCAGTTATTAGCACTTTTTATACATAGTCCCTCATTTCTGGGCACCATAACATTTGGGACATTTGGCTTCACAGGTATTTGTGAGAACTCGGGTATGTTTGATTGCTTCATTGGTGCAGGTAGAAGAGAACTGGGTTTGCTTCTGAGCTTTTGATCATCTTTGGAGTCGGTCACTGTTATTTTTCAACTTGAAGACCAGAGTTATGCCAATGAAAGTTAAAGAAGCCGTTATGAGGCTGTTATGAGAATAAAACAGCGAGAGACATCGTCCAAATCTAAGGATTACTAAAATCAACAGTTTGGAATATCGTTAAGAAAGAGTGGACTGATGAACTCAGTAATTGCAAAGGGACTGGTATTCCAAGGAAGACTTCCACGGCTGATGACAGAATAATTCTCATCATCATGAAGAAAACTCTAAACAGATCAGAAATGCTCTTCAGGAGGCAGGTGTGGATAAGTCAATGACGACTAACTGCAAAAAACAAACCTTCCCACAATTGCTGCCTACAAATGAGCCTTGTGTCAATGGGGTACCAGATACCTTAGTCCCTCTGTATTTCCAAGCTTTGCAGCCTCTCAGCATTCAGGTAATAAATGGTGAGAATGGCTGGCACCAGAGGATCTCACAGTGGAGAGCTGGGAGAATGTTGCCAGAGCTGGAAGGTGATTTGGCCTAAGGTACCCATTTCCCAGCAATTTACCAATCACCTATGCTCTGCAAAGTGAGACAATACGGTGCAGGAACAGGTCTGATCAGGTTATACTACATGAAATTGCTTTTGCCTTCTGTAAGGCCGACAGGTTCGCCATGGGCAGAAATTGCCTGAAGCACCTCTTACAGTCAGAGGAAGAGAAGCAAAAGAGAGTCCTCCCCCCAGAGTCACTGAGTGCCCGTAGATTTTCCCCCGCAGCAACACAGAGTCCAGTCCAAACCATTGGCCCCCCCAAGCTCCAGATCCGAACTCCCGACACGGTCAGGAACCTTTCAGCACCTTCTCCATCTTGGTTCCGATACCCTTTCAGCCAGTTTCGAGTCCGTCTCCAGCAGTCCGGTACAAGTCCCCCGAGAGCAGCCTCCAGCAGCTCCTTGTGTCATCACCGGAAGGCTGTTTAGGTCCTTGGGCCGCAGAACCCCTCTCTGGTCCACCACTGTGGTCCCTGTCCCATGGGTCACTCTACTTCTCAGATGGGTCCCTGTTTTCTGGTGCCCTGCGCCAGTCCTCCGCTCCCCTGGAGTCTGCAACCCCTCGAAGCTGCTGCTGATCAGAGGTGTCACCATCTTGGGCCTCGACCCTGCGGTCACGGGATTTTAAAGAAAACCACTGTCGGCTCCTTTAGCAGGCCGTTCAAAGCCAGTACTGTGCTGACAGCAGTCGGACCCCGTGGGAGCCCTGTGTCTCTGTTCCCTCTCTCCATGGGACCACACCAGTGACAGTGCTGCTGTAACAATTTTAACTGATCCCATCCACCTGCACTTGGTCCATATCCATCAGTTCCATCTGTCATTCTCTCTCCCTCAATGCCTCTTCAATATTGCCTTCATATCAGCTTCCTCCATGGCCCCTACTAGCATTTTCCAGCCACCTAACTCTGCAAAAAATGAAACTTACCATTAAACTTTATTCTGTCACCTTAAATTTATGGCCTCTGGTATTTGAAACTTCTACAAAAGAACCAGTCTGATCATTTATCCCATTCATGCCTCTCATCATTTTGTATACATGTCAGATTACCTCTCAGGTCAACACTCCAAAAGAAAACAGTTCAAACCTGTATCGGAAACCTGCATCCAGGAGGAACAGGGTGAATTGGTCACGTGGGTGTATTTGGGTGGTGTGGGCTCGTGGGCTGGAAGGATCCATTACTGTGGTGTAATTTCAACTTCTGTACCCCCCACCTGGAAGGTGGTGACTAGAACTGCACATAGTTGAAAGTGCAGGCCTTTCAACCCATGATATAGTGCTGACCTATATAAACATAAACCTACTCTGCCATAAATCTACCCCATCCCAACCTCACTGCCCATAATCTATTGTTCCTACATCCATCAGCCTGACTCAGAGCCTCTCCAGTCCCAATTCTACCAGCTTCCACCATCACCTACAGTAATGCATTCCAGGCAGACTCCCACCACTTTCTGTGGAAAACAACTCGACTCTGTCATCTCTATTCACCTAACACATTGGGCTGGGCTCAGCCAATTGGCTGACATGAAGAGTTATGAGACCAGTCAGGTTGCACAGAAACCATTCCATTGTGATGTGTGCGGTGAGGTGGGGCTTAGTCAGGACACTGCGAGCTCATCACCCCACTCACATATAAAGGGGAACTTCACACAGAGAGTGATGGGAGTATGAACAAGTTTCCAGCTGAAGTGGTGAATGCAGGCTCAATTTTAACATTTAAGAAGAACTTGGAGAGGTACATGGATGGGAGAGGGTGTTCACCTGCTCCATATGCGATTATGGATTTTCCCTGGTCATCCCACCTGCGGCAACACCAGAGAGTTCATACAGGGGATGTTGACCCTGTCTCCTCCGACCTTTTCAGGGAACAGCAAAGTCTGCTTGATGTTCAGAGAGTCGTAAAAGATCGATAAGCTTGTTAGAAGTGGAACACAATCCTGGATTGTAGCTCTGAGGTGTGCCATTCAGTGGGGATCAGGATGAGGTGAACAGATCCGTGCAGACAATCCCAGTTCCAGGGGATACTTCCCCTGCAGAAAACAGTGAGGCCATTTGGCCCAGCCTACTCTATAAGGGAATGAAGCTTGAGCTGCATTAATATCCAGCAGGTTAAAATGGTCTGTGTGGAATGGTATTCACAGCTCTGTGAAATTTGTTTCCCCCATTGATGATATTGCCTCAGCAATGGTCATGATGGATTCGACAATGGCTGGACAGAAGAAGCCAGAGAGTAGTGGTGGATGATTGCTTCTCAGACTGGAGGCCTGTGACCAGTGGTGTGCCTCAGGGACCATTATTGTTTGTCATCTATATCAATAATCTGGATGATAATGTGGTAAATTAGATCAGCAAGTTTGCAGATGATATTAAGATTGGAGACATTGTGGACAACAAAGAAGGTTTTCAAAGGGATCAGAATCAGCTGAAAAAATGGCAGATGGAATTTAATGCAGACAAGTGTGAGGTGTTGAATTTTGGAAGGACAAAAAGAAAGGAAATACATGGTGAATGGTCAGGCCCTGAGGAGTGTGGTAGAACAGAGGGATGTGGGAATACAGATACATAATTCCCTGAAAGTGGTGTCACAGGCAGACAGGGTTGTGAAGAAAGCTTTTGGCATCTTGGCCTTCATAAATCACTGTATTGAGTATAGGAGTTGGGGTGTTATGGTAAAGTTGTATAAGACATTGGTGAGGCCAAATTTGGAGCATTTTCTGCAGTTTTGGTCACCGAACTACAGAAAGGATATCAGTAAGAAAGAAAGAGGGCAGAGAAGATTTACTAGAACTTTGCCCAGACTTCAGGAACTGAGTTACAGGGGAAGGTTAAACAGGTTTGTGGATTCCAGTTTGTGTGAGATAATAGATTATAGGAAGTAAAGTTAGTATGAATTAAATAAAGAATAATAGACTAGACTAGAGGAAGTTAAGAGTGTGAGGAAGGGTTATGCAAGTATAATAGAAGAAAGGTCTTATAGTTAGAAAGAATTAGCAAATTCTGCAAATAGAATTTGTAAGTCCTGGGGGTTGAGATGTTTGAATAAGAACAAAGGCAGATTCATGAATAAGGACAATGACATGATGGAACCCAGACAGGATACCCCATGGTATTTTTCAAGTTTACAGAAACTGCATACGTAGGCAGACAGAATTACCAAATGCCAAACCAATCCAGGAGGCAGAAGAATGTTAAGGGGGGGGGGGGTATCTCTACACTGAAATGAACTGGATAAAAGTTGGGTGAGCCCCAGTACGTGTGTATATTCCCATGGTAAGGGGAAGCACCCAACTTTGCACTGTTGTACAATAAATGTTCTTCGTTCTCAATTTTTGTCTCGAGTGAAATCTGTGAAGGTACTTCTATTTCCCACAGGTTCGTTCGGCGGAGCACGCAAAATGATGACACCCAAACTTTCATCTTGATCAGAATACTTTATTCTGCAGAATATCTGAGCTATCTGCTCAATGCTGTTACAGACATGTCTCTGTAAGAAGCAGGCAGAGATTGTTTCACATGTGTTTTTACAACTTTCCTTTGTTGAGTCAGGTTACATTTGGCCCAATCAAAAGTTTACACCACACATACACATTAGGTTTTGTAATGGAAGATTTAAACCATGTTTTTTTACTTTTGCAGCCTTTGCTTCTGCAAGGCTGAGAACCTGCTTGTTTTAAGAATCAGCAGACATAAGCTAAATTCCACCATGGGACCCGTTTACAAAGTATTAGATTACCACCTCTATTGACAAGAGAGGGAGGAGACTGGGACTCAGAACATTGTGAGACTGTGAGAGATGAGTAAAACTGATATAAAAATATGAAGATGAGGAAACTAATATAGATATATGGGTAAATGAATAAAGCCAGTATGTCCAGGATAAGAAATGGATATTAGAATGTAGGAAGCAGTCTGATTAAGATAAGAATCTCCTAGCCTTTAGACAAAATCAGCAAGTTCATTGTATGAATGAGATAAGGATAGACAATAGATAATAGAATGTAGGAAGTAGAGTTAATCTGAATAAGATAAGGGTCTTCTAGCCCCAGATAGAATTAGCAGGTTTGCATATGTAATTAGTAAGCCTTAGACAGTATCAGCCAGTTCTACATATGAAGGGGACACAGCCCTGAGGGTCGGGAAGGTGTAAATTAGAACAAAGACAGGTTTGTGAATAAGGACAATGAAGATAATGACATGATGAGACACCAACAGGATACTCCCTGGTCCTCCAAGTGCACAGAAACAGCACGTAGGCAGGCAGGATTGCCTAATGCCAAACCTCACCAGGAGGCAGAAGAATGTAAGGGGGAGGGTATTCCTATACTGAAATGAACTGTATAAAAGTTGGGTGAACCCCAGTGTATGTGTGTATTCCCAGGGTAAGGGGAAGCTCCCAACTTTGCATTGTTGGATAATAAATGTTCTTTGTTCTCAATTTTTGTCTCGAGCGAAATCTGTGAAGGTACTTCTGTTTCTCACAAATGGGGCCTCATCTGGGATCGCACTCTCTCCACTGACAGAGTGCCCGACTACGGGGGTAGGTGCACCCCGGTTGATTCAGCTGGACTCCCGGATGAAGGGTGACTGGTCAGTGGACAAAGCGAGTGATATCCGAGATGAGGCATTGAGAACAAAAGACGGGAGGACGTTAAGGAAGCGCGCTAGGAATAGCTACTGGATCCCGGTAAGAGGAATTTATTTACCTGTTAGTATGGGAGGAGTTAGTAGCAAGGAATACAATCCTGGAGAAGGATGGGAAGATCAGATACCTAAACATAGGATTAATGTTATCTGATTGGGGTGCGGGGAAAACCCGTGGGTAAGATAAACAGACCATGGTCAGGTATTGCTATCAGGAATGGGTTAAGAATCTGATAAAAGGGAGTTCGGTATATTGGCCAAAGTTTGGATCCGACGAGGACTTGATGTGTCAGGCATTGAACATCTGGCTCTACCAAAATCAAGGAGGTAATAACGAGAGCAGAGAATATGCAGCCTGTTGGCTCAGTGGATCGTTTGATCAAATGATTTTGAGTGAAAAGGAATGTAAGAACAAGAAGGATGAGGAACCTTCTGCCCCTGAAATACAAGGATGGGATGTGTTACATTCCCTTCCTCCACCTTATGTTCCCCCTGTGCCGGCTCCTATCTTTCCCCTCTCACTTACACTTTACCCTTTTTCACCTTCCCCTCTTCCTCCACAGTTAGAGAAATAAAAAGAAAGTAGGGATGGTACCACCTCAATTGACATGAGAGGGAGGAGACTTGGATTCAGAACAGTGAATGACCCTCCAGGAGGGAAAGGCAGAACCCTTTGATTCATTTCCCAGAGAGCAGGAACCTAGACATTATAAAGGAGAGGATAAGCCAGAAATTAACTGGATGAGACCTTTACGGGAAGTTCCTTTGGGAGGGGGGTCTCGGTTTCGTAAATGTGCCCCTGACTAGTATGGAGGTGCGTAATTTTAAGAGAGAATGCCCAATAAACAGAAAGGAAAGGCTAAGATTTTGCAGGCAGTCAAGGAAGTTGTGGAGGGACAGCAAGGAAAGGGTAGGTGGTGTGTGCCAGCTCCTGGACATTGGGCGGAGCTCTGGTAGTGGGAGAGTAGAGACCAGAGCAGGGGCAAGGGTAGAGGGGAATTCTGGGGATGACGACCATTCCCGGGACCTCATGGTAATCCCAGTAGGAATTGGTGTCTAGTTTGCTACCATTGTTAAAAGGAGGGACATTTTAAGAGAGAATGCCCAATGCGAGCCAGGGAGACGTGACCTTACGCACTGATGTGTTGGAATATAGGGGTTAATTAATCATAGAAAATATGTAGAATGTATGCTTATGTACTATTCAGTTTGTATACATGAATTCAGTACTATGTAACAATTTAATATTTACCTCATGGTGAAGGGAAAGAGTAATGTAAGTAAGGGGCAGCGACAGTATGTAGCAAAGTTGGCTGATTACAGTAGGTTTAGAATTGCCTGCTCCCAAAATACAAAAGAGAGGATATGTATGAAACAATTTAGTAGGAATGTTAAGGCAAAGGAGGTGTTGATTAGCACAAACAAAAAGAATCTGACAGAGACTGTCAGAAACAAAGAGAATGGAATCAGTAAGGAGGTGTTGAGTAGAACAGAAGAATATGGCCATATGAGAACAAAGAAATAATTAGAAATATCTGGGGTATGAATTGATTTCTGATCAAAACAACAGGATATTCTGACCTTGAAGATTAAGATGGGAGCTCTACACCCCAGATAACTGCAGAGCAGGAAATTACTTGTGATAAATCTTATGCAAAAAATCTAGCAAAGGAAACCAACTTTTGTTCTGTATAAGGTTGAGTGATATAAACTGTAGAGACTGGACAGTAGAGGTCAGTCTTGTGGAATAACTCACTGTGCAGGTGACCTATGAACTAACGACTGAACCAGAGCTCTGTTAAGCTTTATTCTTATGCTGTGTAATAAACTGATTCTCCTATCACTTCATTTAACGAACACGCTGGACTCAGACGACACATAGACTAAATTAAGGGTAGGGTAAAGCCAGAGTCCAACAGATGGAAGCAGATTATGAATAGGGGGGGTCACGGTTCTCAGTCAATACACACCGTGGGGCTGCACGGAGAACCATTGGTAAATTTAAGCATAGGACCCCACAGTGACAAGATGGTATTTTTAGTAGATTCTGGGGCAGCTCTGTCTAGTATTTTACAACCAGCCGAGGGTGTTAAGATAGAGGGGACCGTGATGATTTCGGGAGTAGGAGTAAGAGATTTTACGGTCCCTGTATTAAGGGATGTAAGAATACAAATGGGAGAAAAGATAATAACAGAGGATATTTTACTAGTTCCCCAAGCTGGAGTTTGTTTGTTAGGACGAGATTTACAGGACCAATTGGCTATCGGCACCAGACCACAGGAATCGGGTATCGGGGTTCAATTGTATGTATTAAGCAAGAACTAATAAATCCTGGAGTACGGGCAGAAAGAGGCAATAGAGGAGTGTTAGTTATTCCTCCCCTGCAAGTTACTCTAAAAGATCCTGAGCAAGTAATTAGACGAAAGCAGTATCCAATTCCGATGGCTGGCCGAAAGGGGCTGCAGCCAGTAATTGACCAGTTGGTGAAAGATGGTATACTCGAACCTTGTATGTCACCTTTTAATACCGCAATTTTACCTGTCCAAAAACCAGACGGTACCTATCGATTAGTGCAAGACTTGAGGGAGCTGAACGAAATTATTCTCACCTGTCACCCGGTTGTACCTAATCCCTATACAATAATGGGTAAAATCGATCCCCATAGTAAATGGTTTAGTGTGATTGACCTCAAAGATGCTTTCTGGACCTGTCCATTAGCAACAGAGAGCAGAGACATGTTTGCCTTTGAATGGGAAAATCCTTTTACTGGACGCAAGAATCAATACCGGTGGACGGTCCTTCCCCAGGGCTTTACAGAATCACCAAATTTATTCGGCCAGGTCTTAGAACAAATATTAGATGAGGCTCCTCGGAGAGAGAATTGTCAGTTGATACAATATGTTGATGATTTGTTAATTACGGGAAAAACGTACGAATTAGTTAAACAGTATACTGTTGAACTTTTGAATTTTCTGGAGAATAAGGGTCTCATGGTAAGCGAATCCAAATTACAATTTGTTCAATCAGAAGTTAAATACTTAGGTCATCTGGTAAGTCAGGGAACTAGGAAAATAAGTCCAGAGAGGATACGTGGTATTCTACAGATCCCATCTCCCAAGAATGCCCAAGAACTTAGGAAATTCCTTGGTTTAGTGGGATACTGTAGAATCTGGATTGAAAATTATTCTAGCCTGGTCAGATTCCTCCATGATAAACTCACGATTCTCGGGGGCGTAGCTGTTGTCTGGACAGAGGAAGCGATTAAAGATTTTAACTTGGTGAAACAGCGCCTTATCAGTGCCCCAGTGTTGGCTTTTCCCGACCTGTATAAGCCATTTGACCTATATATCAATGCGAAAGGAGGTGTAGCCACTGGAGTACTAACACAAGAGAGGGCAGGCTGTAGACAGCCAGTTGCTTTTCTGTCAAAAGTTTTAGAACCTGTTGGTCGTGGTTGGCCAGAATGTGTGCAAGCTATTTTAGTTGAGGAAGGACGAAAAATTACTTTTGGTGCCCCGATGATAGTTCACACCCCTCACACAGTCCGCAATATTCTCTTACAACATGCTGGAAGGTGGCTTACAGACTCTAGAATTTTAAAATATGAAGCGATCCTAATGGATAGGGATGATTTGACCCTGATTACGAATAAAGAACACAATCCAGCAGCTTTCTTGGTTTCTCCAAATTCTGACAATACCATAAATGATTTAGAGCATGTATGTTTAGAGGTAATAGATTTACAGACCAAAATTAGAGAGGATTTAAGCGATGAGCCTTTACAGGAGGGTGAAAGGTGGTTTATTGATGGATCTTCCTGTTGCATTGATGGCACTCGCTATAGCGGGTATAGTGTAGTGGATGGGAAGGAAGGAGTAGTGATTGAAGCCGGTCGCCTCCCCGGTCATTGGTCAGCACAATCTTGTGAATTGTATGCCCTCTGTCGAGCTCTCCAGGGTTTAGAGGGAAAGGTGGGCACAATCTATACCGACTCAAAGTATGCTTTTGGTGTAGGCACACCTTTGGTAAGATTTGGAAAGAGCGGGGAATGATAACTGGGAAAGGACAAAAGTTGATCCATGAAAACTTAATTGTTCAATCCTTAGATGCTCTTATGTTACCTGAGGAGATAGCTGTGGTTCATGGTAAATTATTGACAGTCTTGAAGCACGGGGGAACAGACAGGCAGATGAAGCTGCCAAACAGGCTGCACTCACAGAAAAAATAGACATGCAGCTGTAACTCCCCACCCCACATGAGGTTCAAAAGACTCCCATCTTTTCACGGGAAGGGGAGGTTTATATGAAAGACCAGGGAATGTGTCAAACTGCCGATGGGTTGTGGTGGATGGCAGAGGGACGCCAAGTACTGAACAAAGCCTTGGCTCGTCAGATTATTGATCATTTCCACCAGCAGACACAGGCACTTGTTGATGCTTTTGTACGGTCCTTTAATTGCTCAGGAATATACACCATAGCTAAGCAAAGTACTCAGGGGAGCCTAATCTGTCAACGAGTGAATAAGAAAGTCATGCGCCAGGTAATGCCTGGCGGTCGCGAAATAGCCGTATGCCCATTTCAACGACTACAGATTGACTTCACGGAATTACCTAAGATAGGGGTTTATAAATACCTCCTGGTGATGGTGGATCATTTTACTCGATGGGTTGAGGCTTTCCTGACCCCTAATGATCGTGCTAGCACCGTGATCCGGATATTACTAGAGTGTGTTATTCCGCGCTATGGCATTATTCAAACCATTGACTCAGATCGAAGTACACATTTTACCTCTCAGGTACTCCAGGGTGTGTGTAAAATTCTGGGAATAAATTGGCAGTTACATACCCCATGGCACCCCCAGAGTTCAGGCCATGTTGAACAGATGAAACAGACCCTGAAAAATCAACTCACTTGACTTCGTGAGGAAACTAGCCTCTCCTGGATTAAATGCTTACCCTTAGCTTTAATTAGGACTCGCACAGCTCCTCGTAAGGACCTTGATGTCTCACCATATGAAATGATGTTTGGTCTTCCTTACATGGGATTCCACATTGATACCCTGAGGCTAATGACCAGTACATATCTAAATATTTACAGGGACTTTCTACTTCTCTGTATGACTTACGACAGAAGGGTTTATTAGCTCAAAACCCACCCCTGGACTATCCTATTCATTCTGTTAAACCTAGTGATTGGGTATATGTAAAAGCGTGGCAAGACCATAAACTAAAACCGATATGGGACGGCCCTTATTGTGTACTTCTGATTACAGACACTGCAGTGCGAACAAAAGAAAAGGGGTGGACTCACATACAACGCATTAAACAAGCTAACCCATGAACTAAAGACGTTGATAATACACCCTCCACCTGGTGTGCAGTCTCGCATCCTTCTGGTCTGAAAGTTATGCTTGCTGTATTGTTTTTCTGCTGGTTCCCCATTTTTGGGAAACCACCCAATTGTACACAATGTATTAAGTCCTGCTGGAATAGGGGCAGCAGAGGTGATAATTACTTTGAGGAATGGACAAGTTTACCTTTAGAATGCAGACAGGCACTAGACTCTATTTATAGTGGGGTACCTTATTTAGTATGGTTTAATTTAGGATCCCAACATGGACCAGGGAAACAGACCTGCCCTAGGGGAGTGGATTGGGTTGGCATCCTGGCCTCTACATGGTACAAAGAAGATGGTGGGAAAATGATAGGTAGAACATTAGTCAGGGCTATACCTGGATTAGGGATGAAGGGGGTATATATGCTAATACTCGCAGACAAGCTGCTACTCACAGGTTAGGTAACAATAAACGCTCCCCCCCAACTTGGCATCTTGTAAATCATCCTTTGGGTCACGAATACATTCGGAAGGCTAAAGGCAATCACTATAAGGGGGATTCGAGTTGTAAACGGCTCAAGCTGCTCCAGAATACCACAGCTGTTTGGCATTTAAACCGTTTAACCAGACTCCAGGCAGTTTTGAAGATTATCACCAAACAGACCAGCGATGGCCTTGGATTTATTGGCTGAAGAACAATGACAGATACGAGCTACAGCTTATCAAAACTGCCTGGCCCTCGATTACTTGTTAGCTGCTGAGGGCAGCATTTGTGGAAGATCAATTGATGACAACAGTCACAATGGTTAGGAGGTTGAACTTTTTACTGGTGACTGGAGGTGGATACTCACAGCCCTTATAGCAGTTGGACTCATTACTTTAGCCATCATGAAACTTCCCTGCCTAATGACTTGTGTGCAGTGTTTAATTCAACGGCCCCTTAGTCAGATCACTACAACCCAAAGGATGTATGTTTCCCAAACTCCATCTGATAATGCTGAGATTACAGTTCGTTTACTGACTCGCTGGGAAAAAGACCAAGTTTCCAGTTGAGAATTTACTAAGCGTAGCTAAAGAAAAAGTGGGGATTGTGAGAGATAATAGATTATAGGAAGTAAAGTTAGTATGAATGAAATAAAGAATAATAGACTAGACTAGAGGAAGTTAAGTAAATGCTGAATAGAGAGTGTGAGGAAGGGTTACGCAAGTATAATAGAAGAAAGGTCTTATAGTGATAGAAAGAATTAGCAAATTCTGCATATAGAATTAGTAACTCCTGGGGGTTGAGATGTTTGAATAAGAACAAAGGCAGATTCATGAATAAGGACAATGACATGATGGGACCCAGACAGGTATACCCATACCCATGGTATTTCAAGTTTACAGAAACTGCATACGTAGGCAGACAGAATTACCAAATGCCAAACCAATCCAGGAGGCAGAAGAATGTTAAGGGGGGGGGGGGTATCTCTACACTGAAATGAACTGGATAAAAGTTGGGTGAGCCCCAGTATGTTTGTGTATTCCCATGGTAAGGGGAAGCACCCAACTTTGCACTGTTGTACAATAAATGTTCTTCGTTCTCAATTTTTGTCTCGAGCGAAATCTGTGAAGGTACTTCTATTTCTCACAGGTTCGTTCGGCGGAGCACGCAAAATGATGACACCCAAACTTTCGTCTTGATCAGAATACTTTATTCTGCAGAATATCTGAGCTATCTGCTCAATGTCTCTGTAAGAAGCAGGCAGAGATTGTTTCACATGTGTTTTTACAACTTTCCTTTGTTGGGTCAGGTTACATTTGGCCCAATCAAATGTTTACACCACACATACACTTTAGGTTATTTAATGGAAGATTTAAACCATGTCTTTTACTTTTGCAGCCTTTGCTTCTGCAAGGCTGAGAACCTGCTTGTTTTTTTTAGAATCAGCAGACATAAGCTAAATTCCACCATGGGGCCCAGGATGCAGTTGAATCAGAAGACACAATCTAATTTACACTATGGGGCCCAGGGATGCATATGAATTAGTCGATATACCTAAATTCCACCATGAAGCCCAGAGATGCAGTTTTATTTTTGTTGGTCGCAGACTGTCAGGAGACCTTGAAGATAATTAAATCATTTATTCAAAGAGATAAACTATGAAGTAAACAACTTTTGGGTAATATAAGCCATGGTCCCATTGCTGAAGTTTGAGACTCTCCAAGAGGTGGCAAAATCTTTCAGCAAGAAGAAGAACTTCTCGAGTCCAGCTAACGTTCCGGTCGAGGGAGGTGGAGAAGCTGCTACCGGTGCCCCGACAACCTATTACAAGTGTGCAGTCATTGCCTCGCTTCGGCAGTTGGGACCAGTCCATGCGTTGATAAGTATAGTTGGGAAGGGCTAGCATATTGTAGTTTGAAATCAGCTTTTGAATTTGTAATAAACATTTGTATAAACTGAACTGTTCTCGGTGTGGGTGTCTATTTTCTTTCGGTAGCTCAAACACTGTGACCAATCTAAAATGAACCAAGTGAGAGGTACAAGTTTACCCAGGACAATTGGCGCTGCGAGCGGGGTTGGTCTCAAGATGTTTCTCCGAAAGAAAGAGGTGAGCCCTGAGCAGTTCTTGATTCTGGGATGGACTTCCAAAGACAATGGGTTTGGCATGTTGGCCAATACCCTGTCTTTGTTGGGACCACCCATCAGTTGGGATGAGAAGTTAGATCCATCAAGTGCACCTCTGGGAGAGCGGGTTGCCACTCTTCTTCAAGAAAGTAAATTTCCCATTAAAAAGGGGATGCTGGCGGACGGTTTTTGGCTGCTGGCCAGAGCCTTACACCACTCCATTCAGCATGAAGCAGAATCAGTTCAAAGAGAAGTAGAATCTCAGCATAAGAGCGAGAAACTAGAGGAGAAGCTAGAAGTCCTGCAACAATGCTGTTCCTTGATGAGCAAGATTGTTTGCACTTGTCAGGACCAAGCCAAAGAATGGGAGGATAAGCATGTCCAACTGATCGGCCGTAATATTAAACTCCGGCAGCAGCTCTGTGCAGACAAAGAAAGGCATGGAGTAGAACCCGATCCACATCGTATTCGTGCCATGATAAGGAATGGCAATGATCCTGATGTAATTGATGAATGGTTGACCGTTTTGAGTTTTGTGTGCCCGATGGAGATGTGGGGGGGCTGGTAGTCATGGTGGGGAGCTGGCTGATGGAGGACCTCAGTTTTCTTCAGGCTGATTTCCAGGCCAAACATTTTGGCAGTTTCCGCAAAGCAGGACGTCAAGCGCTGAAGAGCTGGCTCTGTATGGGCAACTAAAGCGGCATCATCTGCAAAGAGTAGTTCACGGACAAGTTTCTCTTGTGTCTTGGTGTGAGCTTGCAGGTGCCTCAGATTGAAGAGACTGCCATCCGTGCGGTACCGGATGTAAACAGCGTCTTCATTGTTGGGGTCTTTCATGGCTTGGTTCAGCATCATGCTGAAGAAGATTGAAAAGAGGGTTGGTGCGAGAACACAGCCTTGCTTCACGCCATTGTTAATGGAGAAGGGTTCAGAGAGCTCATTGCTGTATCTGACCCGACCTTGTTGGTTTTCGTGCAGTTGGATAATCATGTTGAGGAACTTTGGGGGACATCCGATGCGCTCTAGTATTTGCCAAAGCCCTTTCCTGCTCACGGTGTCGAAGGCTTTGGTGAGGTCAACAAAGGTGATGTAGAGTCCTTTGTTTTGTTCTCTGCACTTTTCTTGGAGCTGTCTGAGGGCAAATACCATGTCAGTGGTTCCTCTGTTTGCGCGAAAGCCGCACTGTGATTCTGGGAGAATATTCTCGGCGACACTAGGTATTATTCTATTTAGTAGAATCCTAGCGAAGATTTTGCCTGCAATGGAGAGCAACGTGATTCCCCTGTAGTTTGAGCAGTCTGATTTCTCGCCTTTGTTTTTGTACAGGGTGATGATGGTGGCATCACGAAGATCCTGAGGCAGTTTACCTTGGTCCCAACAAAGCTTGAAAAACTCATGCAGTTTGGCATGCAGAGTTTTGCCGCCAGCCTTCCAGACTTCTGGGGGGATTCCATCCATACCTGCTGCTTTGCCACTTTTCAGTTGTTCGATTGCCTGATATGTCTCATCCAGGGTGGGAACCTCATCCAGCTCTAGCCTTAGGGGCTGTTGAGGGAGCTGGAGCAGGGCGGAATCTTGGACTGAGCGGTTGGCACTGAAAAGAGATTGGAAGTGTTCTGACCATCGGTTGAGGATGGAGATCTTGTCGCTGAGGAGGACTTTGCCGTCTGAGCTGCGCAGCGGGCTTTGGACTTGGGGTGAGGGGCCGTACACAGCCTTTAGAGCCTCGTAGAAACCCCTGAAGTCGCCAATGTCCGCGCTGAGCTGTGTTCGTTTGGCGAGGCTAGTCCACCACTCATTTTGGATCTCCCGGAGTTTGCGCTGAAGATGGCTGCATGCGCGACGGAAGGCTTGTTTCTTACCAGTCAACCAGTTTACCTATCTCGGCTGCACCATTTCATCAGATGCAAGGATCGACAATGAGATAGACAACAGACTCGCCAAGGCAAATAGCGCCTTTGGAAGACTACACAAAAGAGTCTGGAAAAACAACCAACTGAAAAACCTCACAAAGATAAGCGTATACAGAGCCGTTGTCATACCCACACTCCTGTTCGGCTCCGAGTCATGGGTCCTCTACCGGCACCACCTACGGCTCCTAGAACGCTTCCACCAGCGTTGTCTCCGCTCCATCCTCAACATCCATTGGAGCACTTACACCCCTAACGTCGAAGTACTCGAGATGGCAGAGGTCGACAGCATCGAGTCCACGCTGCTGAAGATCCAGCTGCGCTGGATGGGTCACGTCTCCAGAATGGAGGACCATCGCCTTCCCAAGATCATGTTATATGGTGAGCTCTCCACTGGCCACCGTGACAGAGGTGCACCAAAGAAAAGGTACAAGGACTGCCTAAAGAAATCTCTTGGTGCCTGCCACATTGACCACCGCCAGTGGGCTGATAACACCTCAAACCGTGCATCTTGGCGCCTCACAGTTTGGCGGGCAGCAACCTCCTTTGAAGAAGACCGCAGAGCCCACCTCACTGACAAAAGGCAAAGGAGGAAAAACCCAACACCCAACCCCAACCAACCAATTTTCCCTTGCAACCGCTGCAATCGTGTCTGCCTGTCCCGCATCGGACTTGTCAGCCACAAACGAGCCTGCAGCTGATGTTGACTTTTTACCCCCTCCATAAATCTTCGTCCGCGAAGCCAAGCCAAAGAAAAAAAAAAAATTGATGAATGGGACGGGAATATCTGGAATGATGACAATGGTAATAATGCAGATACTCTTCAGCATGTGCGTAACATACTACTCTCCACCCACTGTTCACGCCCGCCCCGTAAGGCAGCAGATTTCCCAAACAGACGGAAGGGGGGGATGATGTAAGGGTAGAGATTGAAGGGATAGATACCCCAGTCTCCCAAGCGGATCCAGGGGAAAATACCCGAACCCATGCTTATGCTCTATGGCTTACCCCCTCTACGGGATGGCCTAGGCCTCGTCCCATCCACTGGGCAAAGGATCCTGTGGGCCAAAGTGGGAGCAGGGGTCAAGAGCAGTCAATGACACGTGACTTCTCTATAAAAGAGCTGGCTGTTATTGGAGATCGATTTAGGCAAAAGGCGGGAGAAACTCTGGCGGCCTGGCTCCTGGGTATTTGGGAACAAGGAGGGGGTAATGTATATTTAACCCCTGAGGAATTGTTGGGATTAGTAACATTGACTACTGATATCTGGGTCACTGCTGAGCTGCGGGGTAGAGGAAGAGAGGTGGATTACTTACTTGCCACTCTAGGGGATGCCCTGCTACAAGTATATCCATCACCAGTAGATTGGGATTTACATTTGCAGAACCATTGGGACACCCCAAAGGAGGGTATAACAGTAATTCATCAGCAGGCCTGGCCTCTGCCTTGTATGAAGGGCATTTGGCATAAGTATACCCACATGGTCTGCTGCCTCCCTGGTGCAAGGGTACGAGATATCACAAATCGGGTCAAAAATATTCTGAGAGGAGAAGGAGAGCCACCTGATGTCTTGGTACATGTGGATACAAACGACATTGACAAGAAAAGGGAGAAGGTAATGAAAAGGGATTACAGTGAAGCTGGGACAAATGCTGAAAGGCAGGAATTCTAGGGTGGTGATCTTGGGATTACTACCTGTTCCAAATGCAAGTGATGAAAAGAATGTAAGGATAAGGAAAATGAACGTGTGGCTGAGGGGCTGGGGTATAAGGCAAGTATTTGGCTTCTTGGATCATTGGGATCTCTTTTGGCGAATGCATGATCTGTACAAGAAGGACGGGTTCCACGTAAATCCAAAAGGTGTCAACATTTTGGCATGAATATTTGGTACAGCAGTGAGGCAAGGTTTAAACTAATTTGGCAGGGGTATGGGAAACTGAGTGATAGAGAAAAGGGTAGGGAAGATAAAGAAATGGCCAGGAAAAGTAAAATAAGAAAAAGTAATGTTGGGAGGAGAATGTAAAAAATCAGATGGTGCAGTGAGTTTTTGGGTCAATGATAGTGTTAAGAAAATTACAAAGAAAAGTAGTGGGCAGAAAAATCAAAAGAAAAGATCACAGAAGTCACTAGATATTAAAAGGACAAAGAGCATAAGGGCACTTCTGAATGTCCGCAGTATTAGAAATAAGGTTAGTGAACTTGAGGCGCAAATCGGTACCCATGCCTATGATTTGGTAACCATCACGGAAACATGGCTACAAGGTGACCATAAATGGGAATTAAACTTTCAAGGATATCAGGTGGTGCAAAGAGATAGACAGGATGGTAAGGGAGGTGGAGTTGTACACTTAATCAAAGATGAGCTCCAGGCAATAGTGAGGGATGATATAAGATCTAAAGAGGATAATGTTGAGTCCATTTGGGTAGAAATAAAGAATAACAAAGGGAAAAAATTATTGGTGGGTGTTATCTATCGCCTACCAAATAACAATAGTTTTGTGCTACAGGAAATAAATTGAGATAAGTGAGGCATGTAATAATGATACAGCAGTAGTTATGGGGGACTTTAACTTCCACATAGATTGGGAAAATCAAGTTGGTCGTGGGAGTCTGGAAGAGGACTTCAAAGAATGCATCCACAATAGCTTTCTTGAGCAGCATGTTAAGGAACCAACAAGAGAAAATGCTCTCCTGGATCTGATGTTGTGCAATGAGATAGGTAGAGTAAATGATGTAATAGTCAGAGACCATCTGGGAAATAACGATCATAGTATGATTGTATTTCTCATTCAGATGGAAGGGGAAATAGTTAGATCTAAAACTAATATATTATGCTTAAACAGGGGTGATTACCATATGATGAGGGAGGAATTGGGCAGAGTGGACTGGGAGCACAGGCTAATTGATGAAACAGTTGAGGAACAGTGGAAGATTTTCAAAGAAATAATTTGTAATGCTCAACAAAAATATATTCCGATCAGGAAAAATCATCCGTGGTTAACAAAGGAAATAAAGGAGAGTATAAAATTGAAGGTGCAGGTGTACAAAGTACTATCGAGCCTGCTCCACCATTCAATACGATCATGGCTGATCTAATTTATGACCTAACTCCACTTACCTGCCTTCTCCCCATATCCCCTAATTCCTCTATCATGTAAAAATTTATCTAACTGAATTTTTAATATGTCTAATGAAGCAGCCTCAACCATTCCCTGGATAGAGAATTCCAAACATTCACTACTCTCTGGGAAAAACTATTTTTCCTCATCTCTGTCCTAAATCTACTCTCCCGAATCTTGAGACTGTGCCCTCTCGTTTTAGTTTCCTTATGATTTTTCCGAGGTCTTGACTTAGATCCACCCAAAAGGCCCTCATCTTTGTACATGTCCAGGTTGCATGCACAATGGTTCCTGTCTCAATGCCGGATCTAAAATATTGATCTGATACTTCTGATAGAGCTGTTCAATTTTTGTGGCGTTAGGTATGGCTGGTGCAGAAAATTGTACTTCACCAGCCTGTACCACGCATTGATGGTTGTAGTCATGTTGGTCCAACATAAGTCAGACCAGGACTGTTCATCACTCACTATTCCTAAGTCTGACTCCCACTTCTGCCTTGATTTGTGGAGATCTGGTTTGGGTCCTTCTGCTTAGAGCAGGAAATACATTGCTGAGATAAACTTGCATGTTTTCTTTGGCTTGCTTCGCGGACGAAGATTTATGGAGGGGGTAAATGTCCACGTCAGCTGCTCTCTCGATTGTGGCTGACAAGTCCGATGCGGGACAGGCAGACACAGTTGCAGCGGTTGCAGAAGAAAATTGGTTGGTTGGGGTTGGGTGTTGGGTTTTTCCTCCTTTGTCTTTTGTCAGTGAGGTGGGTTTCAAATCATGGTCTCTATGTCGCTGCAATCTGATGGGACCTATGGTTGGACCTAATTTGTCCAGTTGAAAAGATCTTATAGACAATAGACAATAGACAATAGACAATAGGCGCTGGAGTAGGCCCTTCAGCCCATTGAGCCAGCACCGCCATTTTACAGATCATGGCTGATCACTACTATCAGTACCCCTTTCCAGCCTTATCCCCATAACCCTTAACTCCTTTGCCCACTAGAGTCTTATCTAACTCTCTTTTGAACATAATCAGCGAATCTGCCTCTACCACCCTCTGTGGCAGAGCATTCCACAGATTCACACTTCTCTGGGTAAAAAAATGTTTTCTCATCTTCGTCCTAAAGGGCCTACCCTGTATTCTTAAACTATGCCCTCTAGTCCTCGTCTCCCCCATCATTGGGAACAAGTAATCCGACTTCACCCTGTCTATCCCCCTGATAATTTTGTATACCTCAATCATGTCTCCCCTCATCCTTCTAAACTCCATGGGATACAAGTCCAGTTTTTCTAGCCTTTCAGTATATGTCAACCCCGCCATCCCTGGAACTAACCTTGTAAATCTGTGCTGCACACCCTCTATAGCTAGTATGTCCTTCCTCAAAATTGGAGACCAAAACTGGACGCAATACTCCAGGTGGGGTCTCACCAGGGCCCTGTACAACTGCAGAAGGGTGTCTCTGTTCCTATACTCCAATCCCCTATTTATGAAAGCCAACATGCCATTTTCCTTCTTCACAGCTTTCTGAACCTGCATGTTAGCCTTCAGTGACCGGTGAACAAGTACACCCAGATCCATTTGCACCTCCCCACTCCCTAGCTTGTCTCCATTTAAATAATACTCAGCTTTCCTATTATTTCCCCCAAAATGGATAACCTCACATTTGCTCACATTGAACGTCATCTTCCATTCAGCAGCCCACTCCCCCAACCTGTCCAAATCCCTCTGCATTTTCCTGACATCCACCTCACACCCCACACCGCCACCCAGTTTAGTGTCATCTGCAAATTTGCTCATGTTATTAATAATCTCCTCATCCAAATCATTTACATAAATTCCAAACAACTGAAGACCCAAAACCGATCCCTGCGGCACTCCACTCGTCACATCCTGCCATCCTGAAAAAGACCCGCTTACTCCAACCCTTTGTTTCCTATTTCTTAACCAATTTCCTATCCATGTCAGCACCTTACCTCCAATACCATGCTCCCTGATCTTGCCCACTAGCCTCCCATGCGGTACCTTATCAAAGGCCTTCTGGAAGTCCAAATACACCACATCCACTGGCTCTCCCAAATCCACCCTCTTTGTCACATCCTCAAAAAATTCCAGAAGGTTAGTCAAGTATGACTTACCCTTAAGGAATCCATGCTGACTAGTCCTTATACTATTATTTCTGCCTAACTGTTCTGCTATTACTCCTTTTATGATAGATTCCAATATCTTCCCCACCACTGACGTCAGGCTGACCAGTCTATAATTTCCCGTTTTCTCCCTCCATCCCTTCTTAAAAATCGGCACCACATCAGCCACTCTCCAATCCTCAGGGACCTCCCCCGAATCTATGGAACTTTGGAAAATGTCGACCAGTGCCTCCACAATTTCCATAGCAACTTCTTTAAGCACCCTGGGATGCAGCCCATCAGGCCCTGGGGATTTATCAGCTCTCAGTCCCAACAATTTACTCACAACCTCCTGCTGCTGGATCCGGATATCTATTAGATCCCCTAAAGCTCCCCAAGTCTCTTGATACCGCATGACCACTACCCCCTAACTGACCATAACCTATATCCTCCTTGATGAAGACAGTTGCAAAGTATTTGTTAAATTCCTCAGCCATTTCCTTGTTTCCGGTAATAATTCCACCCTTTTCCATTCTTAATGGACCAATTTTGGACCGAACCAATTTCTTCCTCTTCACATATTTAAAAAAGCTTTTGCTATCCTCCATTATATTATTTGCTAATTTCCTCTCATACTTCATTTTCCCCTCTCTTATGACTTTCTTAGTTACCCTCTGATGCTCTCTGAAGGTTTCCCAATCCTCTAACTTCCCACTCCGCTTCGCTATCTTATACTTACTCCCTTTGGATTTGATATTGCACTTGATTTCATTAGTTAGCCACGGCTGCCATTTGCATCTCCTAGAGCCTTTCCTCCACTTTGGAATAAATTTGTCCTGAATCCTGTGAAAAATGTCCAAAAATACCTGCAATTTTTCCCCAGTTGTCCTCCCAGCTAGTGTATTTTTCCATTTTATTTTGGCTAGCTCCTCCCTCATCCCCTTTATTTAACTGCAGTACAGATGCTTCCGACTTCCTTTCTTTTTCCCTTTCTAATTGCAGCTCGAAAGTAACCATACACGGTCACTATTCTCTAATGGCTCCCCTACATCGAGGTCACTTATTAACTCTGCGTCGCTGCACAGCACCAAGTCCAGATTCGACTTCCCCCTGGTAGGTTCCTCCACTAGCTGCTCCAAGAAAGTATCTGTAGACATTCAATAAACTCACTCTCTTGTGTTCCTGCCCTCGTCTGATTATCCCAGTCCACCTTCATGTTGAAGTCCCCCATAACTACCATATTGCTACCACTTTAACATGCAACTCTTAATTCCTGATTTATACTTCTACTGATATCTGAGCTACTTTTCGGAGGCCTGTAAATGACGCCCATTATGGTCCTCATGCCTTTGCAATTTCTTAATTCTATCCAAACAGACTCTACCCCACCTGTTTCAATGTCTTTCCTTTCAAACGCCTGAATTTCATTTCTTACCAACAGAGCTACCCCACCTCCTCTTCCTAACTTTCTGTCTTTTCTATAGGACGTGTACCCGGGAACATTTATTTCCCAATCCTGCCCTTCCCGGAGCCATGTCTCCGTTTCTCCGACAATGTCATAACCTCCCATTGCCATTTGCGCCTCAAGCTCATCCATTTTATTCCTTACACTTCGTGCATTCATACACAATACCTTGATACCATATCTCCTTTCTCCCTCCACCTTTGTTCTCGATGCACTTGCCCCTACTCTTCTATCACTTATAGTTCCCTTTTTCCTTATTGTTTCACCGTCTAACGGAACCACCCCTATATTCACTCTCCTATCTGCTTCCCTATCAGTCCTGTCCCTACCCCCTGCCAAATTAGTTTAAATCAAATCCGACAGCATTATTAAACCTAAATGCCAGTATATTGGCCCCCGTTGCATTCAGGTGTAAACCATCCCTCCTGTAGAGGTCTTGTCTTCCCCAGAAGAGATCCTAATGGTCTATGAACCTGAATCCCTGCACTCTGCACCATTCCTTCAGCCACACATTTATCCTCCTGATTTTATTATTTTTGCCCCCACCCACGCTCAGCACAGGTAGCAGCCCCGAGATTACAATCCTGGAGGTCCTGCTTCTTAACCTCCTTCCGAGCTCATGGTAGTCCCTCTTCAGAATCTCCTCCTTCATCTTATCCACATCATTTGTACCCACGTGTATCAGGAATTCTGGCTGTTCACCTTCCAACCCCAGGATACTCTGAACCCTATCCGAGACGTCTCGCACCCTGGCTCCTGTTGCCACACACCATACGGGAACACTTGTCAGGTTCGCAGAATCTTTTGTCTGTTCCCCTGATGATGGAGTCCCCAATGACCACCTTGTTCCCCTTCCTTCCTTTCCGCACCACCGGTTCCCTTGGTACCTCTGGCAGGTTATCTTCCCCAACTGCATCCAATACAGTATATTTGTTGCTAAGAGCAGTAGCCACCAGGGTGCTCAACACAGAGCTAGCAACTTTCCCCTCTCCCCTGACAGTAGTCCACTTACCTGACCCCCCCAATCCAGAGGTAAGCACTTCCCTGAGCGTTGTATCTATAAATTCTTCACTCTCCCTGATAAGCCTCAGATCATCAAGCTGCAACTCCATTTCTTTAATTTTATTCTTTAATACTTGTGTCTCGTTACATCCCCTGCAGGTATGTCCTGTGGGAAGATTTAAGGTCCTGTCACTTACCTCCTCACTCTCTCTTGCGAGAGTAAGAGAGTAAAGGTAACAGTGGAATGTCTTGTTTGATAAATCATACTTATGTGCGAGTTGATTGAATGACAAAAGTTGCCCCGCTATAACAGTCCTCTATGCACCTGATGGCATTCTGATGCCAGGTGTCCAGGATCTTGTTACCTACCATCATTGGTATTAATTTATTTGGAGTCAGGGGTGTTTTTGGGGACAACCCCACTTTGATACATAACATAACATAACATAACAATTACAGCACGGAAACAGGCCATTAGGCCCTTCTAGTCCGCACCGAACCAAACACCCCTTTCTAGTCCCACCTCCCTGCACAATGCCCATAACCCTCCATCTTCCTAAGTATTGGTTAATTTTATTCCAGATAGTGATGATTTGTTTTAGTATAGGGCTGCCTGCTTTGGCAGATTACAATTTGGCAACCCATTTATAAATCAAGTCCTCTCCCACCTTCTCGCCCACCTTGTGCAGGGAAATTTGTGCCCAGGATGGTACATCTCCTCCCTCGAAGAGTGGGTGATGTATCTTGACTGGGCTGTCCAATGGTATTTCTTGAAGTCTAGTATTAATAATTTTCCCAAACTGTAATGCCAGGTCCATTTTTCCATAGTGACCCTGGGCACCTTTCCATTCCATAGGAACGTTCTTACCTGTGAGTACAAATTTTGCAAGAATCCCTAGGGCAACACCACGGGCAGTGTCTGGAAGAGCTACTGAAGCATCAGCAACACATTCATTTTAACACAGTTAACCCTGCCCACCAAGGTTAAGGGCAGGGACATCCACCTATTTAAGTCCTCCTCGATTCTTTCAAGCAACGGGGTATAATTCAACATATAAATTATTCATTATTTTTTATTCTAACTCATAGAAATTTGATCCCGTTTTGTGGCCACTTTAAATAAATGTTCTGCTGACATTGACTGTAGTCCCGCTTAGTAAGTGGCATAATTTCACTCATTCCAATTAACCTTGTAGTCAGCAATCTCCCCATAGTCCTCCAGTGTAGAGTGCAGCCTGGACAATGAGTTTACCAGGACTGTTCGATATATCAGTATGTCATCTGCAAATAAATTGATTTTATGTTATTCCTGGCCTGCTCAAAAACTTTTAATGTCTGGATCCCATCGAATGGCTTCGGCTAACAACTCCATGGCTAATATGAACAGAGGAGACAGCGGGCACCCTTGTCTACTTGATGTTGTAAATGGGAAAGCTGGAGAAATTTGTCCATTGGTCACAACATTAGCCTTGGGCACATGATACAGAGCCCTTATGGAATTTAGAAAAGTTGGCCCTAACCCCAACTTTTAGAGCACTTTGAATAGAAAATCCCACTTCAGCCTGTCAAATGCCTTTTCTGCATTCAGGGCCACAGCCAGACCCTCTCTCGTTTTTGGTTTGTGCCAGATGCATCATACTCCACAGTCTGCTATCATTGTCCACTGCCTGTCTATTTTGCACAAAGCCTGTCTGGTCTTTGTTTATTAATTTTGGCAAATATTTTGTCAATTTATTTACCCGGGCCTTGGCAAGTATCTTATAATCTGCAATTAACAGTGAGATAGGAAGAGAGCAATAATGGATCTTTGTCTTTTTTAAGTATTGTCATAATGATTGCTGTTGAAACATATTCTGGGAGGCTATGGGTCTCCATTGCCTGGTCCACCACCTCCATATAGAGGGGTATTAGTAAATCTTTAAATTCCTTACAGAACTCAGGTCTTCCCTGGAGACTTGTTAGTCTGCAGCGAGTTCAATGATTTCCATATCTCTTCCTCCATGAAGGGAAGATCTAGGCTACCCTGTTCTTCTGAGTCGAAATTTGGAAGCTCTAATTTGGACAGGAACCTGTTGACTTTAACCTGATTTGTATAGATATAAAATTCTCTGAAGGTCTCATTGATCTCTTTTGGTTTATACATGGTCCTGCCATTCCCAGTTTGTATTGAATTGAGTGTCCTTGAGGCCTATTCTGCCCTCAACTGCCAAGAGAGGATTTTATGGGCTCTCTCCCCCAATTGATAGTATTTTTGTTTAGGCCTTTTCCATGTTATAGGTTTGAAGTGCATTATATTTCATTTTATTGTTTGCTAGAGCCCTGTAATGTCCTCTGAGTCTGATTTCTGATATTTCTTTTCTAAAGCCGCTTTTAGGTGTCCCGATGAAGATTACCCGCCTGCAGGCGCGGCTAGCAGAGTTCAGCTGGCACGTTTAGGTGGCCACGGAATGGACAGCTTTCTGGCACCTAAACATGCCAGCTGACTGCTAGCTGTCTAGCAGCAAAAGCTGGCTACTCAGGACAGCAGTCTGACAGCTCATCTCCTTGCTGCCTGGCAGCCCCCTCCCCGCTGCCTGAAGACCCCGGTGCGGGACTTCAGGACTGGGGCGGCTGGCGGGGGAGTACGGACCTGGGGTGGCCGGGTGGGTGCTGGGATGGCCGAGGGGAAGTATGGGGCTGGGGTGGCCGGGGGGGTGGGGACGGAACGGGGCTGAGGCGGCTGGCGGGGAGTACGGGGCTAGGGCAGGCAGCAGGGGAGTAAGGGTCTGAAGTGGCTGGGGGGGGGTGGGGAAGTACAGAGCTAAGGCAGCCAGCAGGGGAGTATGGGGCTGGAGCAGCCGTCCCCGAGAATCCTGACATTGAATGCTGTCACCTTTTAAATTTAGTGGGATTTTGTGTGTGTGTGTAAGCCCCGTAGTCCCATGCCAGGGGACTGTCAGGCAGCGGGGAGGGTAAGTGTCGGCAGCAGGGAGGGTAGCTGTCACCAGCGGGGAAGGTGGCTGTCAACAGGTCACCAGCTGACAGTCAGCCTGCCTGCTGCTCAGCACCTGAAAGCTTTGCCTGAGCTGCTTTCATCTGCAATGGGGAATACTCCAAGTAGGATATTATACCTGATGGAGAAGGGTAGGGTGAGTAGACCTACTGCTGGCTTTTACAGTTTCAGATGGCTACCCAACAGCCACACAGGATTATAATGTGCAGCTTTACAGTCGGGTATTGTGGCTATCTGAAAGTGGCTTAAGTGAGTAATTACTTGTTCTAATTCATCCACCTCCCTCATATATTCTTTCTTCACTGTCTTGGTGTTTCCAATTATCTGGCCTATAAAATATGCTTTGAGGGTATCCCATTGGAGGAATTCATCAGGAGTAGAGGTACAGTTGGCCTCACAAAATGTGCTCTTATAAAACTACAAAACTCCAGCTTCTTTAACAGCAATGCATTAAGACACTATCTGTATGCCATATCATACTTATCTGGCATTTCTATTGTTAGTGTCAGGGGTGAGTGATCTGAGAGAAGTCTAGCTGTGTACTCAGCCTCTATGATCCTACCCTCTATATGGCTGAAGCCAGGAAAAAAGTCAATTCTAGAATTGGAGTCATGCTGTTTTGAGTAGAAGGAAAAATCTCTCTCCCCCAGGTGTTTCTGCCTCCACACATCTATCAAATTGAGCTCCTTAATACAGCTAATGGTAGCCTTCATCACCTTTGTTTTAGTTATTTTCTTTGTTGACTTATCTAAGACGGGATCCAGACAAAAAATAAAATCTCCCCCAATCAGGATGTTCTCCTTCTGCCAATCTTAGGAAAGTGTTCTATATGAACTTTTCATCATCAAAGTTTGGGGTGTACATGTTAACTAGGGTTCAGGATTATGAATTTATTTGACAGTGCCCCATTACAAATCTTCTCGTTTTGTCTATGGTGTGACACATATGTTGTATATAGATATGTTTTTGGGAGATAAATTGTGGCAGTTTGTTTTAGTGTAGGTCACATTCAAACACTTCAAAACAGGTCTCATTTAAAATTCTGGGGCTCTGCTCAAGCCAGACAGGGTGGCTCCTGGGGGCCTTTGCAAAAACTTTGGGGAGTGCCCAAGAGACTTCACCAATGGATAGTTGTTTTGAAAAGCAACAGATGAAAGAGCTTGGAGGAATAGTTCAGAGCCACAGGGTGGCTGGAATTGCAGCTTGCTGTTCTAAAAGGGTCATGTGGTTTTGCAGCAGAGAGAGTCAAAGAAGCTGTTTCTCTGACAGAGAGAGAGGAGAGAATTCAGTTCTGCAGTTTTACAGTTAGCAGCAGCAGCTAGAGGTGGAACACGACAAGCTGGCAAGCTTGTGCAAAACCCCATTTGGAAGACAGGTTGTGAGTGCTTAGTTCAGCCTGATCAAAGCCCTTGTGGTTCATATAAGAGGAGAGGACTGGCTGCCTAATGTTTCACTTGAAATAAGGGAAATAAAAAGGAACTCTGTGGTGACCTGAAAGAAAGAGGTTATCACCTGAAAAACCCTGAGGGGGCAAGTTTCTTCAGCGAGACACTATTGTGGCTGATTAGAAGGGATCAGTTTGTGTCCTGGAATAACAAATCTCTCTCTGAAAACCAACAAGAACCTTACTGAGCGGTAACCATTTACCTTTCAAGCACCAAAGCCTGGTGCAATTCATAAATGTTAAATTTTGTGCACAGTATAAGAATTGCCTGCAACCAGTGAGCTTGGAGGAATGAGAAGTGAGATTGGACTGTGAATCAAAGAATGTTTCCGAACTTATACACACATTACATACAGATGCACTTAGAATGAGAAGGGGGCTAAGTTAGGTTAGTTAAGTTAATAGTAATGTTAAAGCATGATCCAGTTTTCATGTCTAAAGATAACTAAAAGCAACATTTGTTTAATTAACAATTTGTCTCGGTGAATATCCATTGCTGCTGGGTTTTGGGGTCCTATGGGCTTGTAACAATGACAGGTCACTCCTGTGAATGTCACTGGAGGAGTCATGGGTAAGGTGTGCACTACACTTAGCTGGTCCATTGTACTGTGATAGATCAGTGCTTGCAGAGAATTGCACACCAGGTGGTACAGGGAACTGGGAATGTGTTTGGAATTCCCTGTCTGTGAATTGTGTACATGTGTGGGAGAGTATGGTAGGGTGGCGCCCAATGTGTCTGCTTGCACCATTATAGTTTTCCTCTCTACCGTGTAGAAGATTGGCAAACACTCGTATCAGAGACCAACCTGGGTCGGATGTGAATGTCCAAATAGTTATTAAGTAATGAGGGTGATTAAGTATCATTTGAAATCTTCCCTTCTTCGTCTCCCATGTGTTACCCTTGATTGTGACCCATGTCCAGACTCATCTCTCTGTGAACCCACTGAACCTGATACTATTCGCAACACAATCAGGCAGTGGTCAGCATGGAATAAACTGCAAACACCGAGAGAGGAGGACTTGGTGGATACTGTGGGGTGTTTCCCTGAGTAAACCATTCAGGTCATCTGGCAGAATGCCTCATTACCAGTGCTCACAAACAAGCACCAGGACTTGGCTTGGATGGCAGTGAGAGGAGTTGACCCATGCAGTGAACTGAGATTCACGGGTGATGGATTGTGCAGATGGCTGATTCCTCCACCAAGCTCCGCCCCTACCTACCCATATATAACCCAGAGCATAGAAAACATAGAAAATAGGTGTAGGAGTAGGGAATTTAGCCCTTCAAGCCTACACTGACATTCATTTCGATCATGGCTGATCATCCATTCAGTACCCTGTTCCAGCTCTCTCTCCATACCCCCTGATCCCCCTAGTCACAAGTACTAAATCTAACTCTCTCTTAAATATAGCTATGGAACCAGCCTCAATCACTTCCTGTGGCAGAGAATTCCATAAATTTACCACCCTCTGAGTGAAAAAATTCTTCCTCATCTCAGTCCTAAAGGACTTCCCCTTTATCCTTAAACTGTGACCCCTGGTTCTAGACTTGCTCAACATTAGGAACAATCTTCCTGCATCTAGCCTGTCAAATCCCTTAAGAATTTTGAACATTTCTATTAAATCTCCTCTTAATTGTCTGAACTCCAGCGAGTACAAGCCCAGTCATTCTAGCCTTTCTTCATATGCAAGTCCTGCCATCCCTGGTAAACCTTTTCTGCACTCTCTCCATTGGCAATGATGTCCTTCCTCAGATAAGGACACCAAAACTGAACACCAAGGCCCTATACAACTGCATCAAGACCTCTCTGCTCCTGCACTCAAATCCTCTTGATATGAATGCCAACATATCATTCGCCTTTTTTACTGCTTGCTGCACCTGCATGCCCACTTTTAATGACTGATGCACAGTGACACACAGGTCTCTTTGCATCTCCCCTTTTCCTAATTGGATACCATTAAGATAGTACTCAGCCTCCCATTCTTTCCTCCAAAGTGGATAACCACACACTTATCCACATTATATTGCATCTGCCATGCATTTGCCCACTCACCCAACCTGTCCAAGTCACCCTGCACACTCTTAACAGCCTCTACACAGCTTACAATACTACCCAGCTTAATGTCATCTGCAAACTGTGAAATGATGTTTTCTATTTCCTCTTCTTCTTTCTTTGGCTTGGCCTCGCAGATGAAGATTTATGGAGGGGTAATGTCCATGTCAGCTGCAGGCTCGTTTGCGGCTGACAAGTCCGATGCGGGACAGGCAGACACGGTTGCAGCGGTTGCAAGGGAAAATTGGTTGGTTGGGGTTGGGTGTTGGATTTTTCCTCCTCTGTCTTTTGTCAGTGAGGTGGGCTCTGCGGTCTTCTTCAAATGAGGTTGCTGCCCACCGAACTGTGAGGTGCCAAGATGCACGGTTTGAGGCGATATCAGCCCACTGGCAGTGGTCAATGTGGCAGGCACCAATAGATTTCTTTAGGCAGTCCTTGTACCTCTTCTTTGGTGTACCTCTGTCATGGTGACCATTAGAGAGCTCGCCATATAACACGATCTTGGGAAGGCAATGGTCCTCCATTCTGGAGACGTGACCTACCCAGCGCAGTTGGATCTTCAGCAGCGAGGATTCGATGCTGTCGGCCTCTGCCATCTCGAGTACTTCAATGTTAGGGATGAAGTTGCTCCAATGAATGTTGAGGATGGAGCGGAGACAACGCTGGTGGAAGCGTTCTAGGAGCCGTAGGTGATGCCGGTAGAGGACCCATGATTCGGAGCCGAACAGGAGTGTGGGTATGACAACGGCTCTGTATACGCTAATCTTTGTGAGGTTTTTAATTTGGTTGTTTTTCCAGTCTCTTTTGTGTAGTCTTCCAAAGGCTCTAATATATATATATATATATATATGTATAAAATAACTGGGGTCCAAGCACTGAGCCTTGTGGTCTTCTTTGGCTTGGCTTCGCGGACGAATATTTATGGAGGGGTAACTGTCCACGTCAGCTGCAAGCTCGTTTGTGGCTGACAAGTCCGATGCGGGACAGGCAGACACGGTTGCAGCGGTACCCCACTAGTAACTGACTGCCATTCTGAAAAGTACCCGTTTATTCCTACTCTTTGCTTCCTATCTGTCACCTCAATAACATATCCCCTATACCGTGTGCCTTAAATTTTTATAGTAATCTCCTGTGTGGGACCTTATCAAAAGCCTTCTGAAAATCCAGGTAAACCATTTCTACTGGTTCTCCCCTACCCACTCTACTAGTTACATCCTCAAAAAATTCAATAAGATTAGTCAGACACAATTTTCCATTCATGAATTCACCACTTTCCAGATGTGCCGCAATCACATCTTTAATAACTGACTCTAACATTTTCCCCACTACTGATATCAAGCTAACTGGTCTATAATTCCTTGATTTCTCTTTCTCTCCCTTTTTAAAAAGTGGAGTTACATTAGCCACCCTCCAGTCCTCAGGAACTACTCTAGAATCTAAAGAGTTTTGAAAAATTATCAACAATGCATCCACTATTTCATGGGCTACTTCCTTTAGCACTCTGGGATGCAGATCATCTGGCCCTGGGGACTTGTCTGCCTTTAATCCCTTCAATTTATCTAACACAACCTCATAACTTACACTTATTTTCCTTACCGAAGACCCTTGTAAGAACCTACCCTCTGTTATAAGCTAATAAAAGCATGTGTTCTCCCTCCAGTCGTGAGAGAGCTTTGATTTGCACTACAATTTTATTAGCTTATTAACTAGAAGATGGAGGTGCTGCTCAAGCCACGTTTGCTCCTGATCGACCCTCTGATTCCCCCTCTGATCCCGGATGTTGCCAAGGAGTTTGCTTACTGGCTGGACTGCTTACAGGTCTACCTGAAAGCGGCCAGAGATATGTTCAACACTGATGAACTCTAGATCAGCCCTCGTTCCCAAGGTAGGGACTAAGGGGGATGCAGTCATTCAGGACTGTGCAACCTATGATGTTGCCATTGAAGCTTTGAAGGCCCGGACCTGAAGTCGCAAAACGAGGTCCTAGCGAGACCTGGAGAGAACATTGACAACTATCTGCTTGACCTGTGGATTCTTGCCAAGAAGTGCTGGAATGAAACAGTTACTGGCTGTGTTGGCGAGGAAGAGCAGATCTGGAACACCCTAGTTGTGAGGGTCCATTTGAGGAATGAGGAAGCGACTACTTGGGTCGGGTATGAAAGACTTAGCCAGCTACGTTGAACTGGCTAGCTCGAGACCGACGACCTCGAAGCCAACGACAACGCTGTCCCCAGCAAACCCTTCCTAGGACCAGCAGCCCCCACTCCCCCTGCCCTAATGGCAGCCACATCCCAAGCACAGGATTTCTTCTTCTGTGGTAGAAACTGTAATGGAGGATTTAGACCAGCTTATGCAAGAAGGGATGCAGTTGAATCGGAAGACATAATCTAAATTCCACCATGGGGCCCAGGGATGCAGTTGAATTGGAAGACAATTTAATTTACACCATGAGGCCCAGGATGCATATGAATCAGTAAACATTATCTGATTTCCACCATGAGGCCCAGGATGCATATGAATTGGTAGACATAATCTAGACCTTGAAGATAATTAAATCATTTTTTCAAAGAGCTAAACTATGAGTAAACAATTTTTGGGTAATATAAGCCATGGTCCCACTGCTGAAGTTTGAGACTCTCCGAGAGGTGGCAAGATCTCTCAGCAAGAAGAAGAACTTCTAGAGTCCAGCTAACGTCCCAGTCGGGGGAGGTAGAGAAGCTGCTACCAGCGCCCAGACAACCTACTACAAATGTGCGGTCGTTGCCTTGCTTCGGCAGTTGGGACCAGTCCAGGCGTTGATAAGTATAATTGGGAAGGGCTTGCATATTGTAGTTTGAATTCAGCTTTAGATTTAGTCATTAAAAATTTGTATAAACTGAAGTGCTCTCGGTGTGTGTGACTGTTTTCTTTCGGTAGCTCAAACACTGTGACCAATCTAAAACGAACAAAGTGAGAGGTACAAGTTTACCCAGGACAGAAGCCAACATCCTCACTCTCGATGCTCAGCTAAAGGCTCTGCCTGCTTCAGCTGGAGTAAGAGGGGACACTGGGTGAGGGTCTGCCACGTGAAGGGGACCCCCGGGAAATCCCCAGCCTGCACAGCTCCTGGCTCTGACTCCAATCCCAAGCCATTACCCTCAGTCCCCAGCTCACTAGAATGCACCTGCTGTGCTACTCATCAACATAGGTTGGTGGTTGGAAAAACTTGGAATTTAGCGCCATCATCATCATCAGAGGAAGAAGGGTGGCCATCCTGCCGCACCACGAGGTCGACACCTTCTTGCCTGCTGGAGCATCAGGAGGGAGAGGGCTAATCGAGCAAGGAGAACTTTGGAGTCTTCGGGGTCCTAGCATTGATGATACTGGTACTGTTGGGTCTTGACTTCTTGTGTCACCTTAAAAGTGTGACCTTGGAGTATTCTGGTCCCATCCCTCCCATAACGGTTCAGAATGGAGGGTCATTAAAATTGGAGCCCACATGCAGCCTCTTCACACTTAATATCGACTCCCCCCGCCCACCACGCTTCCCAAACTTCTCTCTGGATTGCAAGCCAATTGCTTCAAAGAGCAGCCAGTACAGTGCTGGTGATCAGGAATTCATAAAATCAGAGACTCAGTGCCAGCTCAATGAGAATATCATTGAACTAGCCTGTGGAGGGCACAAGTGGTGATGGTACAAAGGGAAAATAAGTCCAGGCTAGTAATTGACTATAACCAAACAATTAATGGTTTCACATTCCTGGACGCTTACCCCCTCCCTCGAATTGCGAATATGGTGAATGATATTGTGCAGTATCGGGTCTATTCAACCATTGACATGAAGGCTGCCAATCACCAGCTGCCAATCTGTTCCGAGGACCACCCCATATTGTTTTTGAGGCAAACGGCCATCTCTATTTATTTCAGTATTACCAATGGGGTTTCTATCTTCTAGAGGCAGATGGACAGGATGGTGGATGAGCATAGATAGAAGGCTACCTTCCCCTACCACAATAATGTTACATAGGAACATAGGAACGTCAGAAGTAGGAACAGGAGTAGGCCAAAAATGGCCCGTCGAGCCTGCTCCACCATTCAATATGATCATGGCTGATCTAATTTATGACCTAACTCCACCTACCTGCCTTCTCCCCATATCCCCTAATTTCTCTATCAAGTAAAAATTTATCTAACCAAATTTTAAATATGTTTAATGAGACAGCCTCAACCACTTCCCTGGTTAGAGAATTCCAAACATTTACTACTCTCTGGGAAAAACTATTTTTCCTCATCTCTGTCCTAAATCTACTCCCCCGAATCTTGAGACTGTGTCCTCTTGTTTTAGTTTCCCCGGCCAGCTCAAAAAACCTTCCTACATCTATTCTATAACGCCCTTCATAATCCTATATATTTCTATAAGATCTCCTCTCATTCTTCTGAACTCGAGCGAATACAATCCTAGACAATTTAATCTTTCATCATAAGTCAATCCCTTCATCCCAGGGATCAACCTAGTAAACCTTCTCTGGACCGTCTCCAAAGCCAGTATATCCTTTCTCAAATATGGAGACCAGAACTGGACACAGTACTCCAGGTGCGGTCTCACCAGTTCCTTATACAGTTGCAACATTACCTCCCTACTCCTGAATTCAATTCCTCTAGCGATGAAGGCCAACATTCCATTTGCCTTCTTAATAACCTGCTGCACCTGCAACCTAACTTTTTGTGATTCATGCACAAGCACTCCCAAGTCCCTCTGCACAACAGTATGCTGTAGTTTTTCACCCTTTAAGTAATATTCAGCACTTTTATTTTTCTTGCCAAAGTGGATAACCTCACACTTACAAACATTGTACTCAATCTGCCAGACCTTTGCCCACTCATTCAGCTTAACTATATCCCTCTGCAGACTCTCCACATCCTCATTACAATTTGCTCTTCCACTCAATTTGGTGTCATCCGCAAACTTGGCTACACCACATTTTGTCCCCTCCTCCAAGTCATCAATGTAAATGATGAACAGTTGTGGGCCTAACACTGACCCCTGCGGCACCCCACTTACCACTCTCTGCCAACCTGAAAAACTCCCATTTATCCCGACTCTCTGCCTCCAGTCAGACAACCAATTTTCAATCCAGGCCAATATACTTCCCCGGACTCCACTTTCCTGTAACTTACTGATAACTCTCTTGTGCGGCACCTTATCAAATGCTTTCTGGAAATCCAAATATACAACATCAACTTGTTCCCCTCTATCCACCGCACCCATTATATCCTCAAAGAATCCTAACAAGTTTGTCAAACAAGATCTTCCCTTTCTAAAACCATGCTGCGTCTGCCTGATTGAACCCTTACATTCCAAAAGTTTCACTATTTCATCTTTAATGACGGCTTCAAGCATTTTTCCAACTACAGACGTCAAGCTAATTGGCCGATAATTTCCAGTCTTCTGCCTACATCCCTTCTTAAAAAGTGGCGTGACATTTGCTGTCTTCCAGTCTGCCGGAACCTGCCCAGAATCCAAGGAATTTTGGTATATGACCACCAATGCATCAACTATAACTTCTGCCATTTCCTTCAGAACCCTTGGATGCATATCATCAGGACCAGGTGATTTGTCTGGCTTTACTCCCATTAGATTCTCCATCACTACTTCCTTTGTAACAACTATTTTATCAAGGCCCTCCCCAACATTCGCATCCTTAACTCCGCATTTGGGCATGCTGGACGTGTCTTCCACCATGAAGACTGACACAAAATATTTGTTTACTGCCTCGGCCATTTCCTCATTTTTTGCTACCAGTTTTCCTTTCTCATCCTCCAAGGGTCCTATTGTTAACTCTGGCCACCTTCTTCCGTTTTATATATTTATAAAAATTTTTGCTTTCTGTTTTTATATTTTGTGCCAATTTAATTTCATAATCTTTTTTCCCATTTCTTATTACCCGCTTTGTAACCCCTTGTTGTCTCTTAAAGTTTTCCCAATCTTCCAGTTTCCCACTGCTCTTTGCAGTTTAGTACACCTGTGCCTTTAATTTTATACTCTCCTCTATTTCCTTTGTTAACCACAGTTGATTTTTCCCTCCCTTGCTGCCCTTTTTCCTGACCGGAATATATTTTTGTTGAGCATTACAAATTATTTCTTTGAAAATCTTCCACTGTTCCTCAACTGTTTCATCAATTAGCCTGTGCTCCCAGTCCACTCTGCCCAATTCCTCCCTCATCCTATGGTAGTCACCCCTGTTTAAGCATAATATATTAGTTTTAGATCTATTTCCCCTTCCATCTGAATGAGAAATTCAATCATACTATGATAGCTATTTCCCAGATGGTCTCTGACTATTACATCATTTACTCTACCTATCTCATTGCATCCAGGAGAGCATTTTCTTTCGTGGGTTCCTTAACATGCTGCTCAAGAAAGCTATCGCGGATGCATTCTATGAAGTCCTCTTCCAGACTCCCACAACCAACTTGATTTTCCCAATCTATGTGGAAGTTAAAGTCCCCCATGACTACTGCCATATCATTATTACATGCCTCACTTATCTCTCTATTTATTTCCTGTGCCATGAAACTATTGTTATTTGGTGGGTGATAGATAACACCCACCAATAATTTTTTCCCTTTGTTATTCTTTATCTCTACGCAAATGGACTCAACATTATGCCCTTTAGATCTTATATCATCCCTCACTACTGCCTGAAGCTCATCTTTGATTAAGAGTGCAACTCCACCTCCCTTACCATCCTGTCTATCTCTTTGCACCACCTGATACGCTTGAAAGTTTAATTCCCATTTAGGGTCTCCTTGTAGCCATGTTTCCTTGATGGCTACCAAATCATAGGCATGTGTACCGATTTGCACCTCAAGTTCACTAACCTTATTTCTAATACTGCGGGCATTCAGATAAAGTGCCCTTATGCTCTTTTTCCTTTTAATATCTAGTGACTTCTGTAACCTTTTCTTTTGATTTTTCTGCCCACAAATTTTTTTTGTAATTTTCTTAACACTATCATTGACCTGAAAACTCACTGCACCATCTGATTTTTTACATTCTCCTCCCAACATTACTTTTCTTATTTTACTTTTCCTGGCCATTACTTTATCTTCCCTACCCTTTTCCCTATCACTCTGGTTCCCATAACCCTACCAAATTAGTTTAACACTTGCCCCACTGCTGTACCAAACATACTTGCCAAAATGTTGACACCTTTTGGATTTAGGTACAACCCATCCCTCTTATAAAGATCATGCCTTCCCCAAAAGAGATCCCAATGATCCAAGAAGCCAAATCCTTGCCTTGTACACCAGCACCTCAGCCACACATTCATTTTCCTTATCCTTACATTCTTTTCATCACTTGCATTTGGAACAGGTAGTAACTCCGAGATCACCACCCTTGTGTTGCAGTCTTTCAGCTTTCGTTCCAGTTCACTGTAATCCCTTTTCATTACTCCTCCCTTTTCTTGACAATGTAGTTTGTACCCACATGTACCACATGTCCCTCTCCTCTCAGAATATTTTGGACCCGATTTGTGATATCTCATACCCTTGCACCAGGGAGGCAGCGCACCATGAAGGTATACTTATCTGGCTCACAGAACCTCCTGTCTGTACCCCTGACAATGGAGTCCCCAATAACTACTGCATTTCCCTTTTTCCTTTTCTTTTGCACCACTCAGCCAGGCTCATTGCCATTGACCTGGTGCCCGTAGCCATCTTTTATCCGGTCATCTCCCTCAACAGAATCCAACACAAAATAACTGTTGCTGAGTGGGATAGTCACTGGTGTGCTCTCCGTTTTTCTCGCTTTTTTCTTTCCCCCCCCTGATGGTTTCCCACTTATCTGACACGGGTTCTGTAATGTTTATAGCCCTGAAAGTTGAGTTAAATCCTCACTCTCCTTTACAAGCAGCAGGTCATCATTCTGCAACTCAATATCCCTAATTCACTCCCTTAGTAACTCCATCTCGGTACACCTGGTGCAGATGTGGCCATTTGGGGAGGTGGAGGTCACCCATTGTTCCCACACCTGACGCCCAGCATAGAGCACTAACCCTATTAGCATGACTCTAAATACGAAGGCAAATAAATCAGGTTACCTTTTCTCCTAGCCAGCTTTCGCCGAAGTCTGATGAGCCAAAGCCATGAAGTCTCACTGCTTCACTGAGCCAAAGCCAGGAAGTCTCACTGCTTCACTGAGCCAAATCCCCGAAGTCTCACACCTTCACTGAGCCAAAGCCACGATCTCACTCCTACACTGAGCCAAAGCCATGAAGTCTCACTCCTTCACAGAGCCATAGCCACCAAGTCACACTCCTTCACAGTGCCAAAGCCATGAAGTCTCACTCATTCACTGAGCCAAAGCCATGAAGTCTCACTCCTTCACTGAGCCAAATCCTCAAAGTCTCTCTCGTTCACAGAGCCATAGCCACGGTCTCACTCCTTCACTGAGCCAAAGCCATGAAGTCTCACTCCTTCACTGAGCAAAAGCCACAAAGTCTCTCTCCTTCACTGAGCCAGAGCCACGAAGTCTCACTCCTTCACTGAGCCAAAGCCACGAAGTCTCACTCCTTCATTGAGACAGCCAGTAAGTCTCACTCCTTCAGAACCAAAGCCAGGAAGTCTCAGTCCTTCACTGAGCCAAAGCCACGAAGTCTCATTCCTTCACTGAGCCAAAGCCATGAAGTCTCACTCCCTCACTGAGCCAGCCTGTAATTCTCACACCATCGAAGACAAAGCCAGGAAGTCTCACTCCTTCACTGAGCCAAAGCCAGGAAGTCTCACTGCTTCACTGAGCCAAATCCCCGAAGTCTCACACCTTCACTGAGCCAAAGCCACGATCTCACTCCTACACTGAGCCAAAGCCATGAAGTCTCACTCCTTCACAGAGCCAAAACCAGGAAGTCTCAGTCCTTCATTGAGCCAAAGCCACGAAGTCTGACTGCTTCACTGAGCCAAAGCCACGAAGTCTCTCTGCTTCACTGAGCCAAAGCCACGAAGTCTCACTCCTTCACTGAGCCAAAGACAGGATGTCTCACTCCTTCACTGAGCCAAAGCCAGGAAGTCTCGATCCTTCAGAGTCAAAGCCAGGAAATTTCACTCCTTCACTGAGCCAAAGTCATGAAGTCTCAATCCTTCACTGAGCCATAGCCACGGTCTCACTCCTTCACTGAGCAAAAGCCAAAAAGTTTCTCTCCTTCACTGAGCCAAAGCCACGAAGTCTCATTCCTTCAGTGAGCCAGCCAGTAAGTCTCACTCCTTCACTGAGCCAAAGCCACGGTCTCACTCCATCACTGAGCCAAATCCTCAAAGTCTCTCTCCTTCACAGAGCCATAGCCACCAAGTCTCACTCCTTCAGAACCAAGGCCAGGAAGTCTCAGTCCTTCACTGAGCCAAAGCCACGAAGTCTCATTCCTTCACTGAGCCAAAGCCATGAAGTCTCACTCCTTCACTGAGCCAGCCTGTAATTCTCACACCATCGAAGACAAAGCCAGGAAGTCTCACTCCTTCACTGAGCCAAAGCCATGAAGTCTCACTCCTTCACTGAGCCATGTCCACAAAGTCTCTCTCGTTCACAGAGCCATAGCCACGAAGTCTCACTCCTTCACTGAGCCAAAGCAATGAAGTCTCTCTCCTTCACTGAGCCAAAGCCATGAAGTCTCACTCCTTCACTGAACCATAGCAACGGTCTCACTCCTTCACTGAGCAAAAGCCACAAAGTCTCTCTCCTTCACTGAGCCAAAGCCATGAAGTCTCACTCCTTCACTGAACCATAGCAACGGTCTCACTCCTTCACTGAGCCAAAGCCATGAAGTCTCTCTCCTTCACTGAGCCAAAGCCATGAAGTCTCACTCCTTCACTGAACCATAGCAACGGTCTCACTCCTTCACTGAGCAAAAGCCACAAAGTCTCTCTCCTTCACTGAGCCAGAGCCACGAAGTCTCACTCCTTCACTGAGCCAAAGGAACGAAGTCTCACTCCTACACTGAGCCAAAGCCATGAAGTCTCACTCCTTCACTGAGCCAGCCTGTAATTCGCACTCCATCGAAGCCAAAGCCAGGAAGTCTCACTCCTTCACTGTGCCAAAGCCAAGAAGTCTCAGTCCTTCACTGAGCCACAGCCAGGAAGCCTCACTCCTTCACTGAGCCAAATCAACAATGTCTCTCTCCTTCACTTTGCCATAGCCAGGAAGATTCACTGCTTCACTGAGCCAAAGCCAGGAAATCTCACTCCTTCACTGAGCCAAAGCCACAAAGTCTAACTCCTTCACTGAACCAAAGTCAGGAAGTCTCCCTGCTTCATTGAGCCAAAGCCACGAAGTCACACTCCTTCACTGAGACAATGCCAGGAAGTCTCACTCCTTCACTGAACCAACCAGTAAGTCTCAATCCTTCAGCTCCAAAGCCAGGAAGTCTAACTCCTTCACTGAGCCAAAGCCAGGAAGTCTCAGTCCTTCACTGAGTCAAAGCCTCAAAGTCTCTCCCCTTCACTGAGCCATAGCCACCAAGTCTCATTCCTTCACTGAGCCAAAGGCACGAAGTCTCACTCCTTCACTGAGCCAGCCAGTAAGTCTCACTCCTTCACTGAGCCAAAGCCACGGTCTCACTTCATCACTGAGCCAAATCCTCAAAGTCTCTCTACTTCACAGAGCCATAGCCACCAAGTCTCACTCCTTCACAGTGCCAAAGCCACCAAGTCTCATTCCTTCACTGAGCCAAAGGCACGAAGTCTCACTCTTTCACCGGAGCCAAAGCCACGAACTCTCACTCCTTCACTTAGCCAAAACCATAAAGTCTCACTCCTTCAATGAACCAAAGCCAGGAAGTCTCATTACTTCACTGAGCCAAAGCCAGGAAGTCCACACTCCTCCACAGAGCCAAAGCCAGTAAATCTCAATTCTTCAGAGCCAAAGCCACGGTCTCACTCCTTCATTGAGCCAAAGCTTCAAAGACTCTCTCCATCACTGAGCCAAAGGCAGGAAGTCTCACTGCTTCACTGAGCCAAAATGTCGGACTCACTCCTTCACTGAGAAAAAGGCACGAAGTCTCACCCTTTCCCTGAGCCAAAGCCACGAAGTCTCACTCCATCACTAAGCCAAAGCCTCAAAGTATCACTCCATCATTGAAATAATGCCAGGAAGTCTCACTCCTTCATTGAGCCAAAGCCAGGAAGTCTCACTCCTTCACTGAGCCAAAGCCAGTAAATCTCACTGCTTCAGAGCCAATTCCAGGAAGTGTCACTCCTTCACTGAGGCAAAGCCAGGAAGTCTAAATCCTTCACTGAGCCAAAGCCACAAAGTCTCACTCGTTCACTGAGCCAATGCCAGGAAGTCTCACTGCTTCACTGAGCCAAAGGCAGGAAGACTCACTGCTTCACTGAGCCAAAACCACGGCCTCACTCCTTCACTGAGCCAAAGGCACGAAGTCTCACTCTTTACTGAGCCAAAGTCACGAAGATTCACTACTTCACTGAGCTAAAGTCACGAAGTCTCACTCCTTCTATGAGCCAAAGCCACGAAGTCTCACTCCATCACTTAGCCAAAGCCCTGAAGTCTCACTCCTTCACTGAGCAAAAGTCACAAAGTCCCTCTCATTCACTGTGCCAAATCCAGGAGGTCTCACTCCTTCACTGAGCCAAAGCCACAAAGTCTCACTCGTTTACTGAGCCAAGCCAGAAAGTCTCACTGCTTAAGTGAGCCAAACGCAGGAAGACTCACTGCTTCACTGCGCCAAAACCACGGACTCACTCCTTCACTGAGCTAAAGCCAGGAAGTCTCACTCCTTCAGAGTCAAAGCCAGGAAATCTCACTCCTTCACTGAGCCAAAGCCATGCAGTCTCACTCCTTCACTGAGCCATAGCCACGTTCTCACTCCTTCACTGAGCAAAAGCCACAAAGTCTATCTCCTTCAATGAGCCAGAGACACGAGGTCTCACTCCTTCACTGAGCCAAAGAAACGAAGTCTCACTCCTTCACTGAGCCACCCTGTAAGACTCACTCTTTCAGTGTGAAAGCCAGGAAATCTCAGTCCTTCACTGAGCCAAAGCCACGAAGTCTCACTCCTTCACTGAGACAAAGCCATGAAGTCTCTCTCCTTCACTGAGTCAAAGACACGGTCTCACTCCATCACTGAGCCAAAGCCTCAAAGTCTCTCTCGTTCACTGAGCCATAGCCACCGAGACTCACTCCTTCACAGTGCCAAAGCCAGGAAGTCTCACTCCTTCACTGAGCCAGCCTGTAAGTCTCACTCCATCAGAGCCAAAGCCAGGAAGTCTCACTCCTTCACTGAGCCAAAGCCACGAAGTCTCACTCCCTCACTGAGCCAAAGCCAGGAAGTCTCACTGCTTCACAGAGCCAAAGCCACGAAGTCTCACTCCTTCACTGAGCCAAAGGAACGAAGTCTCACTCCTTTACTGAGCCAAAGCCAGGAAGTCTCACTGCTTCACTGAGACAAAGCCACGAAGACTCACTGCTTGACTGAGCCAAAGCCACGAAGTCTACTCCTTCACTGAGCCAAAGCCAGGAAGTCTCACTCCTTAAGAATCAAAGCCAGGAAATCTCACTCCTTCACTGAGCCAAAGCCATGAAGTCTCACTCCTTCACTGAGCTATAGCAACGGTCTCACTCCTTCACTGAGCAAAAACCACAAAGTCTATCTCCTTCACTGAGCCACAGACACGAGGTCTCAGTCCTTCACTGATCCAAAGGCACGAAGTCTCACTCCTTCTCTGAGCCATCCAGTAAGACTCACTCTTTCAGTGCTAAAGCCAGGAAGTCTCAGTCCTTCACTGAGCCAAAGCCACGAAGTCTCACTCCTTCACTGAGCCATAGCCATGAAGTCTCTCTCCTTCACTGAGTCAAAGACACGGTCTCACTCCATCACTGAGCCAAAGCCTCAAAGTCTCTCTCGTTCACTGAGCCATAGCCACCAAGTTTCACTCCTTCACAGTGCCAAAGACAGGATGTCTCACTCCTTCACTGAGCCAAAGCCAGGAAGTCTCGTTCCTTCAGAGTCAAATCCAGGAAATTTCACTCCTTCACTGAGCCAAAGCCATGAAGTCTCAATCCTTCAGTGAGCCATAGCCACGGTCTCACTCCTTCACTGAGCAAAAGCCACAAAGTTTCTCTCCTTCACTGAGCCAAAGCCACGAAGTCTCACTCCTTCACTGAGCCAGCCAGTAAGTCTCACTCCTTGACTGAGCCAAAGCCACGGTCTCACTTCATCACTGAGCCAAATCCTCAAAGTCTCTCTCCTTCACAGAGCCATAGCCACGAAGTCTCACTCCTTCACAGTGCCAAAGCCATGAAGTCTCACTCATTCACTGAGACAAAGCCATGAAGTCTCACTCCTTCACTGAGCCATATCCTCAAAGTCTCTCTCGTTCACAGAGCCATAGCCACGAAGTCTCACTCCTTCACTGAGCCAAAGCCATGAAGTCTCACTCCTTCACTGAGCCAAATCCATGAAGTCTCACTCCTTCACTGAGCCATAGCAACGGTCTCACTCCTTCACTGAGCAAAAGCCACAAAGTCTCTCTCCTTCACTGAACCAGAGCCACGAAGTCTCACTCCTTCACTGAGCCAAAGCCACGAAGTCTCACTCCTTCACTGAGCCAGCCAGTAAGACTCACTCCTTCAGAGACAAAGCCAGGAAGTCTCACTCCTTCACTTAGCCAAAGGTACGAAGTCGCACTCCTTCACTGAGCCAAAGCCATGAAGTCTCACTCCTTCACTGAGCCAGCCTGTAATTCTCACTCCATCGAAGCCAAAGCCAGGAAGTCTCACTCCTTCCCTGAGCCAAAGGAACAAGTCTCACTCCTTTACTGAACCAAAGCCAGGAAGTCTCACTCCTTCACTGAGCCAAAGGAACGAAGTCTCACTCCTTCAATGAACCAAAGCCAGGAAGTCTCACTGCTTCACTGAGCCAAAGCCAGGAAATCTCACTCCTTCACTGAGCAAAAGCCAGGAAGTCTCACTGCTTCACAGAGCCAAAGCCAGTAAATCTCACTCCTTCAGAGCCAAAGCCAGGAAGTCTCACTCCTTCACTGAGCCAAAGCCAGTAAATCTCACTGCTTCAGAGCCAATTCCAGGAAGTGTCACTCCTTCACTGAGGCAAAGCCAGGAAGTCTAAATCCTTCACTGAGCCAAAGCCACAAAGTCTCACTCGTTCACTGAGCCAATGCCAGGAAGTCTCACTGCTTCACTGAGCCAAAGGCAGGAAGACTCACTGCTTCACTGAGCCAAAACCACGGCCTCACTCCTTCACTGAGCCAAAGGCACGAAGTCTCACTCTTTACTGAGCCAAAGTCACGAAGATTCACTACTTCACTGAGCTAAAGTCACGAAGTCTCACTCCTTCTATGAGCCAAAGCCACGAAGTCTCACTCCATCACTTAGCCAAAGCCCTGAAGTCTCACTCCTTCACTGAGCAAAAGTCACAAAGTCCCTCTCATTCACTGTGCCAAATCCAGGAGGTCTCACTCCTTCACTGAGCCAAAGCCACAAAGTCTCACTCGTTTACTGAGCCAAGCCAGAAAGTCTCACTGCTTAAGTGAGCCAAACGAAGGAAGACTCACTGCTTCACTGCGCCAAAACCACGGACTCACTCCTTCACTGAGCTAAAGCCAGGAAGTCTCACTCCTTCAGAGTCAAAGCCAGGAAATCTCACTCCTTCACTGAGCCAAAGCCATGCAGTCTCACTCCTTCACTGAGCCATAGCCACGTTCTCACTCCTTCACTGAGCAAAAGCCACAAAGTCTATCTCCTTCAATGAGCCAGAGACACGAGGTCTCACTCCTTCACTGAGCCAAAGAAACGAAGTCTCACTCCTTCACTGAGCCACCCTGTAAGACTCACTCTTTCAGTGTGAAAGCCAGGAAATCTCAGTCCTTCACTGAGCCAAAGCCACGAAGTCTCACTCCTTCACTGAGACAAAGCCATGAAGTCTCTCTCCTTCACTGAGTCAAAGACACGGTCTCACTCCATCACTGAGCCAAAGCCTCAAAGTCTCTCTCGTTCACTGAGCCATAGCCACCGAGACTCACTCCTTCACAGTGCCAAAGCCAGGAAGTCTCACTCCTTCACTGAGCCAGCCTGTAAGTCTCACTCCATCAGAGCCAAAGCCAGGAAGTCTCACTCCTTCACTGAGCCAAAGCCACGAAGTCTCACTCCCTCACTGAGCCAAAGCCAGGAAGTCTCACTGCTTCACAGAGCCAAAGCCACGAAGTCTCACTCCTTCACTGAGCCAAAGGAACGAAGTCTCACTCCTTTACTGAGCCAAAGCCAGGAAGTCTCACTGCTTCACTGAGACAAAGCCACGAAGACTCACTGCTTGACTGAGCCAAAGCCACGAAGTCTACTCCTTCACTGAGCCAAAGCCAGGAAGTCTCACTCCTTAAGAATCAAAGCCAGGAAATCTCACTCCTTCACTGAGCCAAAGCCATGAAGTCTCACTCCTTCACTGAGCTATAGCAACGGTCTCACTCCTTCACTGAGCAAAAACCACAAAGTCTATCTCCTTCACTGAGCCACAGACACGAGGTCTCAGTCCTTCACTGATCCAAAGGCACGAAGTCTCACTCCTTCTCTGAGCCATCCAGTAAGACTCACTCTTTCAGTGCTAAAGCCAGGAAGTCTCAGTCCTTCACTGAGCCAAAGCCACGAAGTCTCACTCCTTCACTGAGCCATAGCCATGAAGTCTCTCTCCTTCACTGAGTCAAAGACACGGTCTCACTCCATCACTGAGCCAAAGCCTCAAAGTCTCTCTCGTTCACTGAGCCATAGCCACCAAGTTTCACTCCTTCACAGTGCCAAAGACAGGATGTCTCACTCCTTCACTGAGCCAAAGCCAGGAAGTCTCGTTCCTTCAGAGTCAAATCCAGGAAATTTCACTCCTTCACTGAGCCAAAGCCATGAAGTCTCAATCCTTCACTGAGCCATAGCCACGGTCTCACTCCTTCACTGAGCAAAAGCCACAAAGTTTCTCTCCTTCACTGAGCCAAAGCCACGAAGTCTCACTCCTTCACTGAGCCAGCCAGTAAGTCTCACTCCTTGACTGAGCCAAAGCCACGGTCTCACTTCATCACTGAGCCAAATCCTCAAAGTCTCTCTCCTTCACAGAGCCATAGCCACGAAGTCTCACTCCTTCACAGTGCCAAAGCCATGAAGTCTCACTCATTCACTGAGACAAAGCCATGAAGTCTCACTCCTTCACTGAGCCATATCCTCAAAGTCTCTCTCGTTCACAGAGCCATAGCCACGAAGTCTCACTCCTTCACTGAGCCAAAGCCATGAAGTCTCACTCCTTCACTGAGCCAAATCCATGAAGTCTCACTCCTTCACTGAGCCATAGCAACGGTCTCACTCCTTCACTGAGCAAAAGCCACAAAGTCTCTCTCCTTCACTGAGCCAGAGCCACGAAGTCTCACTCCTTCACTGAGCCAAAGCCACGAAGTCTCACTCCTTCACTGAGCCAGCCAGTAAGACTCACTCCTTCAGAGCCAAAGCCAGGAAGTCTCACTCCTTCACTTAGCCAAAGGTACGAAGTCGCACTCCTTCACTGAGCCAAAGCCATGAAGTCTCACTCCTTCACTGAGCCAGCCTGTAATTCTCACTCCATCGAAGCCAAAGCCAGGAAGTCTCACTCCTTCCCTGAGCCAAAGGAACAAGTCTCACTCCTTTACTGAACCAAAGCCAGGAAGTCTCACTCCTTCACTGAGCCAAAGGAACGAAGTCTCACTCCTTCAATGAACCAAAGCCAGGAAGTCTCACTGCTTCACTGAGCCAAAGCCAGGAAATCTCACTCCTTCACTGAGCAAAAGCCAGGAAGTCTCACTGCTTCACAGAGCCAAAGCCAGTAAATCTCACTCCTTCAGAGCCAAAGCCAGGAAGTCTCACTCCTTCACTGTGCCAAAGCCAAGAAGTCTCAGTCCTTCACTGAGCCACAGCCAGGAAGCCTCACTCCTTCACTGAGCCAAAACAACAAAGTCTCTCTACTTCACTTTGCCATAGCCAGGAAGATTCACTGCTTCACTGAGCCAAAGCCAGGAAATCTCACTCCTTCACTGAGCCAAAGCCACAAAGTCTCACTCCTACACTGAGCCAAAGTCAGGAAGTCTCCCTGCTTCATTGATCCAAAGCCACGAAGTCTCACTCCTTCAATGAGCCAAAGCCAGGGAGTCTCACCCCTTCACTGAGCCAAAGCCAGGAGGTCTCACAACTTCACTGAGCCAAAGCCATGAAGTCTCACTGCTTCACTGAGACAAAGGCAGGAAGACTCACTGCTTCACTGAGCCAAAACCACGGACTCACTCCTTCACTGAGCCAAAGGCACGAAGTCTCACTCTTTACTGAGCCAAAGTCACGAAGTTTCACTCCTTCACTGAGCCAAAGTCACGAAGTCTCACTCCTTCTCTGAGCCAAAGCCACGAAGTCTCACTCCATCACTTAGCCAAAGCCCTGAAGTCTCACTCCATCACTGAGCAAAAGTCACAAAGTCACTCTCATTCACTGTGCCAAATCCAGGAAGTCTCACTCCTTCAATGAGCCAAAGCAAGGAAGTCTCACTCCTTCACAGAGCCAAAGCCAGGGAGTCTCACCCCTTCACTGAGCCAAAGCCAGGAGGTGTCACACCTTCACTGAGCCAAAGGAATGAAGTCTCATTCCTTCACTGAGCCAAAGCCACAAAGTCTCACTCGTTTACTGAGCCAAAGCCAGAAAGTCTCACTGCTTCACTGAGCCAAAGGCAGGAAGACTCACTGATTCACTGAGCCAAAACCACGGACTCAATCCTTCACTGAGCCAAAGGCACGAAGTCTCACTCTTTACTGAGCCAAAGTCACGAAGTTTCACTACTTCACTGAGACAAAGTCACGAAGTCTCACTCCTTCTATGAGCGAAAGCCACGAAGTCTCACTCCATCACTTAGCCAAAGCCCTGAAGTCTCACTCCTTCACTGAGCAAAAGTCACAAAGTCCCTTTCATTCACTGTGCCAAGTCCAGGAGGTCTCACTCCTTCACTGAGCCAAAGCCACAAAGTCTCACTCGTTTACTGAGCCAAAGCCAGAAAGTCTCACTGCTTCAGTGAGCCAAACGCAGGAAGACTCACTGCTTCACTGAGCCAAAACCACGGACTCACTCCTTCACTGAGCCAAAGCCAGGAAGTCTCACTCCTTCAGAGTCAAAGCCAGAAAATCTCACTCCTTCACTGAGCCAAAGCCATGAACTCTCACTCCTTCACTGAGCCATAGCCACGGTCTCACTCCTTCACTGAGCAAAAGCACCAAAGTCTATCTCCTTCACTGAGCCAGAGACACGAGGTCTCACTCCTTCACTGAGCCAAAGACACGAAGTCTCACTCCTTCACTGAGCCACCCTGTAAGACTCACTCTTTCAGTGTGAAAGCCAGGAAATCAGTCCTTCAGTGAGCCAAAGCGACGAAGTCTCACTCCTTCACTGAGCCAAAGCCATGAAGTCTCTCTCCTTCACTGAGTCAAAGACAAGGTCTCACTCCATCACTGAGCCAAAGCCTCAAAGTCTCTCTCGTTCACTGAGCCATAGCCACCGAGACTCACTCCTTCACAGTGCCAAAGCCAGGAAGTCTCACTCCTTCACTGAGCCAGCCTGTAAGTCTCACTCCATCAGCGCCAAAGCCAGGAAGTCTCCCCCCTTCACTGAGCTATAGCTACCAAGTCTCACTCCTTTACTGAACCAAAGCCAGGAAGTCTCACTCCTTCACTGAACCAAAGCCACGAAGTCCACACTCCTTCACTGAGCCAAAGCCAGTAAATCTCAATCCTTCAGAGCCAAAGCCAGGAAGTCTCACTCCTTCACTGAGCCAAAGCCACGGTCTCACACCTTCATTGAGCCAAAGCTACAAAGTCATTCTCCTTCACTGAGCCAAAGGCAGGAAGTCTCACTGCTTCACTGACCCAAAGCCATGAAGTCTCACTCCTTCACTAAGCCAAAGCCACAAAGTCTCACTCCATCATTGAACTAATGCCAGGAAGTCTCACTCCTTCATTGAGCCAAAGCCAGGAAGTCTCACTCCTTCACTAGGCAAAAGCCAGTAAATCTCACTGCTTCAGAGCCAATTCCAGGAAGTGTCACTCCTTCACTGAGCCATAGTCAGGAAGTCTAAATCCTTCACTGAGCCAAAGCCACAAATTCTCACTCGTTCACTGAGCCAATGCCAGGAAGTCTCACTGCTTCACTGAGCCAAACGCAGGAAGTCCACACTCCTCCACAGAGCCAAAGCCAGTAAATCTCAATTCTTCAGAGCCAAAGCCAGGAAGTCTCACTACTTCACTGAGCCAAAGCCACGGTCTCACTCCTTCATTGAGCCAAAGCTATAAAGTCTCTCTCCTTCACTGACCCAAAGGCAGGAAGTCTCACTGCTTCACTGAGCCAAAATGACGGACTCACTCCTTCACTGAGCAAAAGGCACGAAGTCACACTCTTTCACTGAGCCAAAGCCACGAAGTCTCACTCCTTCACTAAGCCAAAGCCACAAAGTCTCACTCCATCATTGAACTAATGCCAGGAGGTCTCACACCTTCACTGAGCCAAAGCCATGAAGTCTCACTCCTTCACTGAGACAAAGCCACAAAGTCTCACTCGTTTACTGAGCCAAAGCCAGAAAGTCTCACTGCTTCACTGAGACAAAGGCAGGAAGACTCACTGCTTCACTGAGCCAAAACCACGGACTCACTCCTTCACTGAGCCAAAGGCACGAAGTCTCACTCTTTACTGAGCCAAAGTCACGAAGTTTCACTCCTTCACTGAGCCAAAGTCACGAAGTCTCACTCCTTCTCTGAGCCAAAGCCACGAAGTCTCACTCCATCACTTAGCCAAAGCCCTGAAGTCTCACTCCATCACTGAGCAAAAGTCACAAAGTCCCTCTCATTCACTGTGCCAAATCCAGGAAGTCTCACTCCTTCAATGAGCCAAAGGAAGGAAGTCTCACTCCTTCACAGAGCCAAAGCCAGGGAGTCTCACCCCTTCACTGAGCCAAAGCCAGGAGGTGTCACACCTTCACTGAGCCAAAGCAATGAAGTCTCATTCCTTCACTGAGCCAAAGCCACAAAGTCTCACTCGTTTACTGAGCCAAAGCCAGAAAGTCTCACTGCTTCACTGAGCCAAACGCAGGAAGACTCACTGCTTCACTGACCGAAAACCACGGACTCACTCCTTCACAGAGCCAAAGCCAGGAAGTCTCACTCCTTCAGAGTCAAAGCAAGGAAATCTCACTCCTTCACTGAGCCAAAGCCACGGTCTCACTCCTTCATTGAGCCAAAGCTATAAAGTCTCTCTCCTTCACTGACCCAAAGGCAGGAAGTCTCACTGCTTCACTGAGCCAAAATGACGGACTCACTCCTTCACTGAGCAAAAGGCACGAAGTCACACTCTTTCACTGAGCCAAAGCCACGAAGTCTCACTCCTTCACTAAGCCAAAGCCACAAAGTCTCACTCCATCATTGAACTAATGCCAGGAAGTCTCACTCCTTCATTGAGCCAAAGCCAGGAAGTCTCACTCCTTCACTGAACCAAAGCCAGTAAATCTCACTGCTTCAGAGCCAATTCCAGGAAGTGTCACTCCTTCACTGAGCCATAGTCAGGAAGTCTAAATCCTTCACTGAGCCAAAGCCACAAATTCTCACTCGTTCACTGAGCCAATGCCAGGAAGTCTCACTGCTTCACTGAGCCAAACGCAGGAAGTCCACACTCCTCCACAGAGCCAAAGCCAGTAAATCTCAATTCTTCAGTGCCAAAGCCAGGAAGTCTCACTACTTCACTGAGCCAAAGCCACGGTCTCACTCCTTCATTGAGCCAAAGCTATAAAGTCTCTCTCCTTCACTGACCCAAAGGCAGGAAGTCTCACTGCTTCACTGAGCCAAAATGACTGACTCACTCCTTCACTGAGCAAAAGGCACGAAGTCACACTCTTTCACTGAGCCAAAGCCACGAAGTCTCACTCCTTCACTAAGCCAAAGCCACAAAGTCTCACTCCATCATTGAACTAATGCCAGGAAGTCTCACTCCTTCATTGAGCCAAAGCCAGGAAGTCTCACTCCTTCACTGAACCAAAGCCAGTAAATCTCACTGCTTCAGAGCCAATTCCAGGAAGTGTCATTCCTTCACTGAGCCAAAGCTAGGAAGTCTAAATCCTTCACTGAGCCAAAGCCACAAAGTCTCACTCGTTCACTCAGCCAATGCCAGGAAGTCTCACTGCTTCACTGAGCCAAAGGCAGGAAGACTCACTGCTTCACTGAGCCAAAACCACGGACTCACCCTTCACTGAGCCAAAGGCACGAAGTCTCACTCTTTACTGAGCCAAAGTCACGAAGTTTCACTACTTCACTGAGCCAAAGTCACGAAGTCTCACTCCTTCTCTGAGCCAAAGCCACGAAGACGCACTCCATCACTTAGCCAAAGCCCTGAAGTCTCACTCCTTTACTGAGCAAAAGTCACAAAGTCCCTCTCATTCACTGTGCCAAATCCAGGAAGTCTCACTCCTTCAATGAGCCAAAGCAAGGAAGTCTCACTCCTTCACTGAGCCAAAGGCAGGAAGACTCACTGCTTCACTGAGCCAAAACCACGGACTCACCCTTCACTGAGCCAAAGGCACGAAGTCTCAATCTTTACTGAGCCAAAGTCACGAAGTTTCACTACTTCACTGAGCCAAAGTCCCGAAGTCTCACACCTTCTCTGAGCCAAAGCCACGAAGACGCACTCCATCACTTAGCCAAAGCCCTGAAGTCTCACTCCTTTACTGAGCAAAAGTCACAAAGTCCCTCTCATTCACTGTGCCAAATCCAGGAAGTCTCACTCCTTCAATGAGCCAAAGCAAGGAAGTCTCACTCCTTCACTGAGCCAAAGGCAGGAAGACTCACTGCTTCACTGAGCCAAAACCACGGACTCACCCTTCACTGAGCCAAAGGCACGAAGTCTCACTCTTTACTGATCCAAAGTCACGAAGTTTCACTACTTCACTGAGCCAAAGTCACGAAGTCTCACTCCTTCTCTGAGCCAAAGCCACGAAGACGCACTCCATCACTTAGCCAAAGCCCTGAAGTCTCACTCCTTTACTGAGCAAAAGTCACAAAGTCCCTCTCATTCACTGTGCCAAATCCAGGAAGTCTCACTCCTTCAATGAGCCAAAGCAAGGAGGTGTCACACCTTCACTGAGCCAAAGGAATGAAGTCTCATTCCTTCACTGAGCCAAAGCCACAAAGTCTCACTCGTTTACTGAGCCAAAGCCAGAAAGTCTCACTGCTTCACTGAGCCAAAGGCAGGAAGACTCACTGATTCACTGAGCCAAAACCACGGACTCAATCCTTCACTGAGCCAAAGGCACGAAGTCTCACTCTTTACTGAGCCAAAGTCACGAAGTTTCACTACTTCACTGAGCCAAAGTCACGAAGTCTCACTCCTTCTATGAGCCAAAGCCACGAAGTCTCACTCCATCACTTAGCCAAAGCCCTGAAGTCTCACTCCTTCACTGAGCAAAAGTCACAAAGTCCCTTTCATTCACTGTGCCAAGTCCAGGAGGTCTCACTCCTTCACTGAGCCAAAGCCACAAAGTCTCACTCGTTTACTGAGCCAAAGCCAGAAAGTCTCACTGCTTCAGTGAGCCAAACGCAGGAAGACTCACTGCTTCACTGAGCCAAAACCACGGACTCACTCCTTCACTGAGCCAAAGCCAGGAAGTCTCACTCCTTCAGAGTCAAAGCCAGAAAATCTCACTCCTTCACTGAGCCAAAGCCATGAACTCTCACTCCTTCACTGAGCCATAGCCACGGTCTCACTCCTTCACTGAGCAAAAGCACCAAAGTCTATCTCCTTCACTGAGCCAGAGACACGAGGTCTCACTCCTTCACTGAGCCAAAGACACGAAGTCTCACTCCTTCACTGAGCCACCCTGTAAGACTCACTCTTTCAGTGTGAAAGCCAGGAAATCAGTCCTTCAGTGAGCCAAAGCGACGAAGTCTCACTCCTTCACTGAGCCAAAGCCATGAAGTCTCTCTCCTTCACTGAGTCAAAGACAAGGTCTCACTCCATCACTGAGCCAAAGCCTCAAAGTCTCTCTCGTTCACTGAGCCATAGCCACCGAGACTCACTCCTTCACAGTGCCAAAGCCAGGAAGTCTCACTCCTTCACTGAGCCAGCCTGTAAGTCTCACTCCATCAGAGCCAAAGCCAGGAAGTCTCCCCCCTTCACTGAGCTATAGCTACCAAGTCTCACTCCTTTACTGAACCAAAGCCAGGAAGTCTCACTCCTTCACTGAACCAAAGCCACGAAGTCCACACTCCTTCACTGAGCCAAAGCCAGTAAATCTCAATCCTTCAGAGCCAAAGCCAGGAAGTCTCACTCCTTCACTGAGCCAAAGCCACGGTCTCACACCTTCATTGAGCCAAAGCTACAAAGTCATTCTCCTTCACTGAGCCAAAGGCAGGAAGTCTCACTGCTTCACTGACCCAAAGCCATGAAGTCTCACTCCTTCACTAAGCCAAAGCCACAAAGTCTCACTCCATCATTGAACTAATGCCAGGAAGTCTCACTCCTTCATTGAGCCAAAGTCAGGAAGTCTCACTCCTTCACTAGGCAAAAGCCAGTAAATCTCACTGCTTCAGAGCCAATTCCAGGAAGTGTCACTCCTTCACTGAGCCATAGTCAGGAAGTCTAAATCCTTCACTGAGCCAAAGCCACAAATTCTCACTCGTTCACTGAGCCAATGCCAGGAAGTCTCACTGCTTCACTGAGCCAAACGCAGGAAGTCCACACTCCTCCACAGAGCCAAAGCCAGTAAATCTCAATTCTTCAGAGCCAAAGCCAGGAAGTCTCACTACTTCACTGAGCCAAAGCCACGGTCTCACTCCTTCATTGAGCCAAAGCTATAAAGTCTCTCTCCTTCACTGACCCAAAGGCAGGAAGTCTCACTGCTTCACTGAGCCAAAATGACGGACTCACTCCTTCACTGAGCAAAAGGCACGAAGTCACACTCCTTCACTGAGCCAAAGCCACGAAGTCTCACTCCTTCACTAAGCCAAAGTCACAAAGTCTCACTCCATCATTGAACTAATGCCAGGAGGTCTCACACCTTCACTGAGCCAAAGCCATGAAGTCTCTCTCCTTCACTGAGTCAAAGACAAGGTCTCACTCCATCACTGAGCCAAAGCCTCAAAGTCTCTCTCGTTCACTGAGCCATAGCCACCGAGACTCACTCCTTCACAGTGCCAAAGCCAGGAAGTCTCACTCCTTCACTGAGCCAGCCTGTAAGTCTCACTCCATCAGCGCCAAAGCCAGGAAGTCTCCCCCCTTCACTGAGCTATAGCTACCAAGTCTCACTCCTTTACTGAACCAAAGCCAGGAAGTCTCACTCCTTCACTGAACCAAAGCCACGAAGTCCACACTCCTTCACTGAGCCAAAGCCAGTAAATCTCAATCCTTCAGAGCCAAAGCCAGGAAGTCTCACTCCTTCACTGAGCCAAAGCCACGGTCTCACACCTTCATTGAGCCAAAGCTACAAAGTCATTCTCCTTCACTGAGCCAAAGGCAGGAAGTCTCACTGCTTCACTGACCCAAAGCCATGAAGTCTCACTCCTTCACTAAGCCAAAGCCACAAAGTCTCACTCCATCATTGAACTAATGCCAGGAAGTCTCACTCCTTCATTGAGCCAAAGCCAGGAAGTCTCACTCCTTCACTAGGCAAAAGCCAGTAAATCTCACTGCTTCAGAGCCAATTCCAGGAAGTCTCACTCCTTCACTGAGCCATAGTCAGGAAGTCTAAATCCTTCACTGAGCCAAAGCCACAAATTCTCACTCGTTCACTGAGCCAATGCCAGGAAGTCTCACTGCTTCACTGAGCCAAACGCAGGAAGTCCACACTCCTCCACAGAGCCAAAGCCAGTAAATCTCAATTCTTCAGAGCCAAAGCCAGGAAGTCTCACTACTTCACTGAGCCAAAGCCACGGTCTCACTCCTTCATTGAGCCAAAGCTATAAAGTCTCTCTCCTTCACTGACCCAAAGGCAGGAAGTCTCACTGCTTCACTGAGCCAAAATGACGGACTCACTCCTTCACTGAGCAAAAGGCACGAAGTCACACTCTTTCACTGAGCCAAAGCCACGAAGTCTCACTCCTTCACTAAGCCAAAGCCACAAAGTCTCACTCCATCATTGAACTAATGCCAGGAGGTCTCACACCTTCACTGAGCCAAAGCCATGAAGTCTCACTCCTTCACTGAGACAAAGCCACAAAGTCTCACTCGTTTACTGAGCCAAAGCCAGAAAGTCTCACTGCTTCACTGAGACAAAGGCAGGAAGACTCACTGCTTCACTGAGCCAAAACCACGGACTCACTCCTTCACTGAGCCAAAGGCACGAAGTCTCACTCTTTACTGAGCCAAAGTCACGAAGTTTCACTCCTTCACTGAGCCAAAGTCACGAAGTCTCACTCCTTCTCTGAGCCAAAGCCACGAAGTCTCACTCCATCACTTAGCCAAAGCCCTGAAGTCTCACTCCATCACTGAGCAAAAGTCACAAAGTCCCTCTCATTCACTGTGCCAAATCCAGGAAGTCTCACTCCTTCAATGAGCCAAAGGAAGGAAGTCTCACTCCTTCACAGAGCCAAAGCCAGGGAGTCTCACCCCTTCACTGAGCCAAAGCCAGGAGGTGTCACACCTTCACTGAGCCAAAGCAATGAAGTCTCATTCCTTCACTGAGCCAAAGCCACAAAGTCTCACTCGTTTACTGAGCCAAAGCCAGAAAGTCTCACTGCTTCACTGAGCCAAACGCAGGAAGACTCACTGCTTCACTGACCGAAAACCACGGACTCACTCCTTCACAGAGCCAAAGCCAGGAAGTCTCACTCCTTCAGAGTCAAAGCAAGGAAATCTCACTCCTTCACTGAGCCAAAGCCACGGTCTCACTCCTTCATTGAGCCAAAGCTATAAAGTCTCTCTCCTTCACTGACCCAAAGGCAGGAAGTCTCACTGCTTCACTGAGCCAAAATGACGGACTCACTCCTTCACTGAGCAAAAGGCACGAAGTCACACTCTTTCACTGAGCCAAAGCCACGAAGTCTCACTCCTTCACTAAGCCAAAGCCACAAAGTCTCACTCCATCATTGAACTAATGCCAGGAAGTCTCACTCCTTCATTGAGCCAAAGCCAGGAAGTCTCACTCCTTCACTGAACCAAAGCCAGTAAATCTCACTGCTTCAGAGCCAATTCCAGGAAGTGTCACTCCTTCACTGAGCCATAGTCAGGAAGTCTAAATCCTTCACTGAGCCAAAGCCACAAATTCTCACTCGTTCACTGAGCCAATGCCAGGAAGTCTCACTGCTTCACTGAGCCAAACGCAGGAAGTCCACACTCCTCCACAGAGCCAAAGCCAGTAAATCTCAATTCTTCAGTGCCAAAGCCAGGAAGTCTCACTACTTCACTGAGCCAAAGCCACGGTCTCACTCCTTCATTGAGCCAAAGCTATAAAGTCTCTCTCCTTCACTGACCCAAAGGCAGGAAGTCTCACTGCTTCACTGAGCCAAAATGACTGACTCACTCCTTCACTGAGCAAAAGGCACGAAGTCACACTCTTTCACTGAGCCAAAGCCACGAAGTCTCACTCCTTCACTAAGCCAAAGCCACAAAGTCTCACTCCATCATTGAACTAATGCCAGGAAGTCTCACTCCTTCATTGAGCCAAAGCCAGGAAGTCTCACTCCTTCACTGAACCAAAGCCAGTAAATCTCACTGCTTCAGAGCCAATTCCAGGAAGTGTCATTCCTTCACTGAGCCAAAGCTAGGAAGTCTAAATCCTTCACTGAGCCAAAGCCACAAAGTCTCACTCGTTCACTCAGCCAATGCCAGGAAGTCTCACTGCTTCACTGAGCCAAAGGCAGGAAGACTCACTGCTTCACTGAGCCAAAACCACGGACTCACCCTTCACTGAGCCAAAGGCACGAAGTCTCACTCTTTACTGAGCCAAAGTCACGAAGTTTCACTACTTCACTGAGCCAAAGTCACGAAGTCTCACTCCTTCTCTGAGCCAAAGCCACGAAGACGCACTCCATCACTTAGCCAAAGCCCTGAAGTCTCACTCCTTTACTGAGCAAAAGTCACAAAGTCCCTCTCATTCACTGTGCCAAATCCAGGAAGTCTCACTCCTTCAATGAGCCAAAGCAAGGAAGTCTCACTCCTTCACTGAGCCAAAGGCAGGAAGACTCACTGCTTCACTGAGCCAAAACCACGGACTCACCCTTCACTGAGCCAAAGGCACGAAGTCTCAATCTTTACTGAGCCAAAGTCACGAAGTTTCACTACTTCACTGAGCCAAAGTCCCGAAGTCTCACACCTTCTCTGAGCCAAAGCCACGAAGACGCACTCCATCACTTAGCCAAAGCCCTGAAGTCTCACTCCTTTACTGAGCAAAAGTCACAAAGTCCCTCTCATTCACTGTGCCAAATCCAGGAAGTCTCACTCCTTCAATGAGCCAAAGCAAGGAAGTCTCACTCCTTCACTGAGCCAAAGGCAGGAAGACTCACTGCTTCACTGAGCCAAAACCACGGACTCACCCTTCACTGAGCCAAAGGCACGAAGTCTCACTCTTTACTGATCCAAAGTCACGAAGTTTCACTACTTCACTGAGCCAAAGTCACGAAGTCTCACTCCTTCTCTGAGCCAAAGCCACGAAGACGCACTCCATCACTTAGCCAAAGCCCTGAAGTCTCACTCCTTTACTGAGCAAAAGTCACAAAGTCCCTCTCATTCACTGTGCCAAATCCAGGAAGTCTCACTCCTTCAATGAGCCAAAGCAAGGAGGTGTCACACCTTCACTGAGCCAAAGGAATGAAGTCTCATTCCTTCACTGAGCCAAAGCCACAAAGTCTCACTCGTTTACTGAGCCAAAGCCAGAAAGTCTCACTGCTTCACTGAGCCAAAGGCAGGAAGACTCACTGATTCACTGAGCCAAAACCACGGACTCAATCCTTCACTGAGCCAAAGGCACGAAGTCTCACTCTTTACTGAGCCAAAGTCACGAAGTTTCACTACTTCACTGAGCCAAAGTCACGAAGTCTCACTCCTTCTATGAGCCAAAGCCACGAAGTCTCACTCCATCACTTAGCCAAAGCCCTGAAGTCTCACTCCTTCACTGAGCAAAAGTCACAAAGTCCCTTTCATTCACTGTGCCAAGTCCAGGAGGTCTCACTCCTTCACTGAGCCAAAGCCACAAAGTCTCACTCGTTTACTGAGCCAAAGCCAGAAAGTCTCACTGCTTCAGTGAGCCAAACGCAGGAAGACTCACTGCTTCACTGAGCCAAAACCACGGACTCACTCCTTCACTGAGCCAAAGCCAGGAAGTCTCACTCCTTCAGAGTCAAAGCCAGAAAATCTCACTCCTTCACTGAGCCAAAGCCATGAACTCTCACTCCTTCACTGAGCCATAGCCACGGTCTCACTCCTTCACTGAGCAAAAGCACCAAAGTCTATCTCCTTCACTGAGCCAGAGACACGAGGTCTCACTCCTTCACTGAGCCAAAGACACGAAGTCTCACTCCTTCACTGAGCCACCCTGTAAGACTCACTCTTTCAGTGTGAAAGCCAGGAAATCAGTCCTTCAGTGAGCCAAAGCGACGAAGTCTCACTCCTTCACTGAGCCAAAGCCATGAAGTCTCTCTCCTTCACTGAGTCAAAGACAAGGTCTCACTCCATCACTGAGCCAAAGCCTCAAAGTCTCTCTCGTTCACTGAGCCATAGCCACCGAGACTCACTCCTTCACAGTGCCAAAGCCAGGAAGTCTCACTCCTTCACTGAGCCAGCCTGTAAGTCTCACTCCATCAGAGCCAAAGCCAGGAAGTCTCCCCCCTTCACTGAGCTATAGCTACCAAGTCTCACTCCTTTACTGAACCAAAGCCAGGAAGTCTCACTCCTTCACTGAACCAAAGCCACGAAGTCCACACTCCTTCACTGAGCCAAAGCCAGTAAATCTCAATCCTTCAGAGCCAAAGCCAGGAAGTCTCACTCCTTCACTGAGCCAAAGCCACGGTCTCACACCTTCATTGAGCCAAAGCTACAAAGTCATTCTCCTTCACTGAGCCAAAGGCAGGAAGTCTCACTGCTTCACTGACCCAAAGCCATGAAGTCTCACTCCTTCACTAAGCCAAAGCCACAAAGTCTCACTCCATCATTGAACTAATGCCAGGAAGTCTCACTCCTTCATTGAGCCAAAGTCAGGAAGTCTCACTCCTTCACTAGGCAAAAGCCAGTAAATCTCACTGCTTCAGAGCCAATTCCAGGAAGTGTCACTCCTTCACTGAGCCATAGTCAGGAAGTCTAAATCCTTCACTGAGCCAAAGCCACAAATTCTCACTCGTTCACTGAGCCAATGCCAGGAAGTCTCACTGCTTCACTGAGCCAAACGCAGGAAGTCCACACTCCTCCACAGAGCCAAAGCCAGTAAATCTCAATTCTTCAGAGCCAAAGCCAGGAAGTCTCACTACTTCACTGAGCCAAAGCCACGGTCTCACTCCTTCATTGAGCCAAAGCTATAAAGTCTCTCTCCTTCACTGACCCAAAGGCAGGAAGTCTCACTGCTTCACTGAGCCAAAATGACGGACTCACTCCTTCACTGAGCAAAAGGCACGAAGTCACACTCCTTCACTGAGCCAAAGCCACGAAGTCTCACTCCTTCACTAAGCCAAAGTCACAAAGTCTCACTCCATCATTGAACTAATGCCAGGAGGTCTCACACCTTCACTGAGCCAAAGCCATGAAGTCTCACTCCTTCACTGAGACAAAGCCACAAAGTCTCACTCGTTTACTGAGCCAAAGCCAGAAAGTCTCACTGCTTCACTGAGACAAAGGCAGGAAGACTCACTGCTTCACTGAGCCAAAACCACGGACTCACTCCTTCACTGAGCCAAAGGCACGAAGTCTCACTCTTTACTGAGCCAAAGTCACGAAGTTTCACTCCTTCACTGAGCCAAAGTCACGAAGTCTCACTCCATCACTTAGCCAAAGCCCTGAAGTCTCACTCCATCACTGAGCAAAAGTCACAAAGTCCCTCTCATTCACTGTGCCAAATCCAGGAAGTCTCACTCCTTCAATGAGCCAAAGGAAGGAAGTCTCACTCCTTCACAGAGCCAAAGCCAGGGAGTCTCACCCCTTCACTGAGCCAAAGCCAGGAGGTGTCACACCTTCACTGAGCCAAAGCAATGAAGTCTCATTCCTTCACTGAGCCAAAGCCACAAAGTCTCACTCGTTTACTGAGCCAAAGCCAGAAAGTCTCACTGCTTCACTGAGCCAAACGCAGGAAGACTCACTGCTTCACTGACCGAAAACCACGGACTCACTCCTTCACAGAGCCAAAGCCAGGAAGTCTCACTCCTTCAGAGTCAAAGCCAGGAAATCTCACTCCTTCACTGAGCCAAAGCCACGGTCTCACTCCTTCATTGAGCCAAAGCTATAAAGTCTCTCTCCTTCACTGACCCAAAGGCAGGAAGTCTCACTGCTTCACTGAGCCAAAATGACGGACTCACTCCTTCACTGAGCAAAAGGCACGAAGTCACACTCTTTCACTGAGCCAAAGCCACGAAGTCTCACTCCTTCACTAAGCCAAAGCCACAAAGTCTCACTCCATCATTGAACTAATGCCAGGAAGTCTCACTCCTTCATTGAGCCAAAGCCAGGAAGTCTCACTCCTTCACTGAACCAAAGCCAGTAAATCTCACTGCTTCAGAGCCAATTCCAGGAAGTGTCACTCCTTCACTGAGCCATAGTCAGGAAGTCTAAATCCTTCACTGAGCCAAAGCCACAAATTCTCACTCGTTCACTGAGCCAATGCCAGGAAGTCTCACTGCTTCACTGAGCCAAACGCAGGAAGTCCACACTCCTCCACAGAGCCAAAGCCAGTAAATCTCAATTCTTCAGTGCCAAAGCCAGGAAGTCTCACTACCTCACTGAACCAAAGCCACGGTCTCACTCCTTCATTGAGCCAAAGCTATAAAGTCTCTCTCCTTCACTGACCCAAAGGCAGGAAGTCTCACTGCTTCACTGAGCCAAAATGACTGACTCACTCCTTCATGAGCAAAAGGCACGAAGTCACACTCTTTCACTGAGCCAAAGCCACGAAGTCTCACTCCTTCACTAAGCCAAAGCCACAAAGTCTCACTCCATCATTGAACTAATGCCAGGAAGTCTCACTCCTTCATTGAGCCAAAGCCAGGAAGTCTCACTCCTTCACTAGGCAAAAGCCAGTAAATCTCACTGCTTCAGAGCCAATTCCAGGAAGTGTCACTCCTTCACTGAGCCATAGTCAGGAAGTCTAAATCCTTCACTGAGCCAAAGCCACAAATTCTCACTCGTTCACTGAGCCAATGCCAGGAAGTCTCACTGCTTCACTGAGCCAAACGCAGGAAGTCCACACTCCTCCACAGAGCCAAAGCCAGTAAATCTCAATTCTTCAGAGCCAAAGCCAGGAAGTCTCACTACTTCACTGAGCCAAAGCCACGGTCTCACTCCTTCATTGAGCCAAAGCTATAAAGTCTCTCTCCTTCACTGACCCAAAGGCAGGAAGTCTCACTGCTTCACTGAGCCAAAATGACGGACTCACTCCTTCACTGAGCAAAAGGCACGAAGTCACACTCTTTCACTGAGCCAAAGCCACGAAGTCTCACTCCTTCACTAAGCCAAAGCCACAAAGTCTCACTCCATCATTGAACTAATGCCAGGAGGTCTCACACCTTCACTGAGCCAAAGCCATGAAGTCTCACTCCTTCACTGAGACAAAGCCACAAAGTCTCACTCGTTTACTGAGCCAAAGCCAGAAAGTCTCACTGCTTCACTGAGACAAAGGCAGGAAGACTCACTGCTTCACTGAGCCAAAACCACGGACTCACTCCTTCACTGAGCCAAAGGCACGAAGTCTCACTCTTTACTGAGCCAAAGTCACGAAGTTTCACTCCTTCACTGAGCCAAAGTCACGAAGTCTCACTCCTTCTCTGAGCCAAAGCCACGAAGTCTCACTCCATCACTTAGCCAAAGCCCTGAAGTCTCACTCCATCACTGAGCAAAAGTCACAAAGTCCCTCTCATTCACTGTGCCAAATCCAGGAAGTCTCACTCCTTCAATGAGCCAAAGGAAGGAAGTCTCACTCCTTCACAGAGCCAAAGCCAGGGAGTCTCACCCCTTCACTGAGCCAAAGCCAGGAGGTGTCACACCTTCACTGAGCCAAAGCAATGAAGTCTCATTCCTTCACTGAGCCAAAGCCACAAAGTCTCACTCGTTTACTGAGCCAAAGCCAGAAAGTCTCACTGCTTCACTGAGCCAAACGCAGGAAGACTCACTGCTTCACTGACCGAAAACCACGGACTCACTCCTTCACAGAGCCAAAGCCAGGAAGTCTCACTCCTTCAGAGTCAAAGCAAGGAAATCTCACTCCTTCACTGAGCCAAAGCCACGGTCTCACTCCTTCATTGAGCCAAAGCTATAAAGTCTCTCTCCTTCACTGACCCAAAGGCAGGAAGTCTCACTGCTTCACTGAGCCAAAATGACGGACTCACTCCTTCACTGAGCAAAAGGCACGAAGTCACACTCTTTCACTGAGCCAAAGCCACGAAGTCTCACTCCTTCACTAAGCCAAAGCCACAAAGTCTCACTCCATCATTGAACTAATGCCAGGAAGTCTCACTCCTTCATTGAGCCAAAGCCAGGAAGTCTCACTCCTTCACTGAACCAAAGCCAGTAAATCTCACTGCTTCAGAGCCAATTCCAGGAAGTGTCACTCCTTCACTGAGCCATAGTCAGGAAGTCTAAATCCTTCACTGAGCCAAAGCCACAAATTCTCACTCGTTCACTGAGCCAATGCCAGGAAGTCTCACTGCTTCACTGAGCCAAACGCAGGAAGTCCACACTCCTCCACAGAGCCAAAGCCAGTAAATCTCAATTCTTCAGTGCCAAAGCCAGGAAGTCTCACTACTTCACTGAGCCAAAGCCACGGTCTCACTCCTTCATTGAGCCAAAGCTATAAAGTCTCTCTCCTTCACTGACCCAAAGGCAGGAAGTCTCACTGCTTCACTGAGCCAAAATGACTGACTCACTCCTTCACTGAGCAAAAGGCACGAAGTCACACTCTTTCACTGAGCCAAAGCCACGAAGTCTCACTCCTTCACTAAGCCAAAGCCACAAAGTCTCACTCCATCATTGAACTAATGCCAGGAAGTCTCACTCCTTCATTGAGCCAAAGCCAGGAAGTCTCACTCCTTCACTGAACCAAAGCCAGTAAATCTCACTGCTTCAGAGCCAATTCCAGGAAGTGTCATTCCTTCACTGAGCCAAAGCTAGGAAGTCTAAATCCTTCACTGAGCCAAAGCCACAAAGTCTCACTCGTTCACTCAGCCAATGCCAGGAAGTCTCACTGCTTCACTGAGCCAAAGGCAGGAAGACTCACTGCTTCACTGAGCCAAAACCACGGACTCACCCTTCACTGAGCCAAAGGCACGAAGTCTCACTCTTTACTGAGCCAAAGTCACGAAGTTTCACTACTTCACTGAGCCAAAGTCACGAAGTCTCACTCCTTCTCTGAGCCAAAGCCACGAAGACGCACTCCATCACTTAGCCAAAGCCCTGAAGTCTCACTCCTTTACTGAGCAAAAGTCACAAAGTCCCTCTCATTCACTGTGCCAAATCCAGGAAGTCTCACTCCTTCAATGAGCCAAAGCAAGGAAGTCTCACTCCTTCACTGAGCCAAAGGCAGGAAGACTCACTGCTTCACTGAGCCAAAACCACGGACTCACCCTTCACTGAGCCAAAGGCACGAAGTCTCAATCTTTACTGAGCCAAAGTCACGAAGTTTCACTACTTCACTGAGCCAAAGTCCCGAAGTCTCACACCTTCTCTGAGCCAAAGCCACGAAGACGCACTCCATCACTTAGCCAAAGCCCTGAAGTCTCACTCCTTTACTGAGCAAAAGTCACAAAGTCCCTCTCATTCACTGTGCCAAATCCAGGAAGTCTCACTCCTTCAATGAGCCAAAGCAAGGAAGTCTCACTCCTTCACTGAGCCAAAGGCAGGAAGACTCACTGCTTCACTGAGCCAAAACCACGGACTCACCCTTCACTGAGCCAAAGGCACGAAGTCTCACTCTTTACTGATCCAAAGTCACGAAGTTTCACTACTTCACTGAGCCAAAGTCACGAAGTCTCACTCCTTCTCTGAGCCAAAGCCACGAAGACGCACTCCATCACTTAGCCAAAGCCCTGAAGTCTCACTCCTTTACTGAGCAAAAGTCACAAAGTCCCTCTCATTCACTGTGCCAAATCCAGGAAGTCTCACTCCTTCAATGAGCCAAAGCAAGGAGGTGTCACACCTTCACTGAGCCAAAGGAATGAAGTCTCATTCCTTCACTGAGCCAAAGCCACAAAGTCTCACTCGTTTACTGAGCCAAAGCCAGAAAGTCTCACTGCTTCACTGAGCCAAAGGCAGGAAGACTCACTGATTCACTGAGCCAAAACCACGGACTCAATCCTTCACTGAGCCAAAGGCACGAAGTCTCACTCTTTACTGAGCCAAAGTCACGAAGTTTCACTACTTCACTGAGCCAAAGTCACGAAGTCTCACTCCTTCTATGAGCCAAAGCCACGAAGTCTCACTCCATCACTTAGCCAAAGCCCTGAAGTCTCACTCCTTCACTGAGCAAAAGTCACAAAGTCCCTTTCATTCACTGTGCCAAGTCCAGGAGGTCTCACTCCTTCACTGAGCCAAAGCCACAAAGTCTCACTCGTTTACTGAGCCAAAGCCAGAAAGTCTCACTGCTTCAGTGAGCCAAACGCAGGAAGACTCACTGCTTCACTGAGCCAAAACCACGGACTCACTCCTTCACTGAGCCAAAGCCAGGAAGTCTCACTCCTTCAGAGTCAAAGCCAGAAAATCTCACTCCTTCACTGAGCCAAAGCCATGAACTCTCACTCCTTCACTGAGCCATAGCCACGGTCTCACTCCTTCACTGAGCAAAAGCACCAAAGTCTATCTCCTTCACTGAGCCAGAGACACGAGGTCTCACTCCTTCACTGAGCCAAAGACACGAAGTCTCACTCCTTCACTGAGCCACCCTGTAAGACTCACTCTTTCAGTGTGAAAGCCAGGAAATCAGTCCTTCAGTGAGCCAAAGCGACGAAGTCTCACTCCTTCACTGAGCCAAAGCCATGAAGTCTCTCTCCTTCACTGAGTCAAAGACAAGGTCTCACTCCATCACTGAGCCAAAGCCTCAAAGTCTCTCTCGTTCACTGAGCCATAGCCACCGAGACTCACTCCTTCACAGTGCCAAAGCCAGGAAGTCTCACTCCTTCACTGAGCCAGCCTGTAAGTCTCACTCCATCAGAGCCAAAGCCAGGAAGTCTCCCCCCTTCACTGAGCTATAGCTACCAAGTCTCACTCCTTTACTGAACCAAAGCCAGGAAGTCTCACTCCTTCACTGAACCAAAGCCACGAAGTCCACACTCCTTCACTGAGCCAAAGCCAGTAAATCTCAATCCTTCAGAGCCAAAGCCAGGAAGTCTCACTCCTTCACTGAGCCAAAGCCACGGTCTCACACCTTCATTGAGCCAAAGCTACAAAGTCATTCTCCTTCACTGAGCCAAAGGCAGGAAGTCTCACTGCTTCACTGACCCAAAGCCATGAAGTCTCACTCCTTCACTAAGCCAAAGCCACAAAGTCTCACTCCATCATTGAACTAATGCCAGGAAGTCTCACTCCTTCATTGAGCCAAAGTCAGGAAGTCTCACTCCTTCACTAGGCAAAAGCCAGTAAATCTCACTGCTTCAGAGCCAATTCCAGGAAGTGTCACTCCTTCACTGAGCCATAGTCAGGAAGTCTAAATCCTTCACTGAGCCAAAGCCACAAATTCTCACTCGTTCACTGAGCCAATGCCAGGAAGTCTCACTGCTTCACTGAGCCAAACGCAGGAAGTCCACACTCCTCCACAGAGCCAAAGCCAGTAAATCTCAATTCTTCAGAGCCAAAGCCAGGAAGTCTCACTACTTCACTGAGCCAAAGCCACGGTCTCACTCCTTCATTGAGCCAAAGCTATAAAGTCTCTCTCCTTCACTGACCCAAAGGCAGGAAGTCTCACTGCTTCACTGAGCCAAAATGACGGACTCACTCCTTCACTGAGCAAAAGGCACGAAGTCACACTCCTTCACTGAGCCAAAGCCACGAAGTCTCACTCCTTCACTAAGCCAAAGTCACAAAGTCTCACTCCATCATTGAACTAATGCCAGGAGGTCTCACACCTTCACTGAGCCAAAGCCATGAAGTCTCACTCCTTCACTGAGACAAAGCCACAAAGTCTCACTCGTTTACTGAGCCAAAGCCAGAAAGTCTCACTGCTTCACTGAGACAAAGGCAGGAAGACTCACTGCTTCACTGAGCCAAAACCACGGACTCACTCCTTCACTGAGCCAAAGGCACGAAGTCTCACTCTTTACTGAGCCAAAGTCACGAAGTTTCACTCCTTCACTGAGCCAAAGTCACGAAGTCTCACTCCATCACTTAGCCAAAGCCCTGAAGTCTCACTCCATCACTGAGCAAAAGTCACAAAGTCCCTCTCATTCACTGTGCCAAATCCAGGAAGTCTCACTCCTTCAATGAGCCAAAGGAAGGAAGTCTCACTCCTTCACAGAGCCAAAGCCAGGGAGTCTCACCCCTTCACTGAGCCAAAGCCAGGAGGTGTCACACCTTCACTGAGCCAAAGCAATGAAGTCTCATTCCTTCACTGAGCCAAAGCCACAAAGTCTCACTCGTTTACTGAGCCAAAGCCAGAAAGTCTCACTGCTTCACTGAGCCAAACGCAGGAAGACTCACTGCTTCACTGACCGAAAACCACGGACTCACTCCTTCACAGAGCCAAAGCCAGGAAGTCTCACTCCTTCAGAGTCAAAGCCAGGAAATCTCACTCCTTCACTGAGCCAAAGCCACGGTCTCACTCCTTCATTGAGCCAAAGCTATAAAGTCTCTCTCCTTCACTGACCCAAAGGCAGGAAGTCTCACTGCTTCACTGAGCCAAAATGACGGACTCACTCCTTCACTGAGCAAAAGGCACGAAGTCACACTCTTTCACTGAGCCAAAGCCACGAAGTCTCACTCCTTCACTAAGCCAAAGCCACAAAGTCTCACTCCATCATTGAACTAATGCCAGGAAGTCTCACTCCTTCATTGAGCCAAAGCCAGGAAGTCTCACTCCTTCACTGAACCAAAGCCAGTAAATCTCACTGCTTCAGAGCCAATTCCAGGAAGTGTCACTCCTTCACTGAGCCATAGTCAGGAAGTCTAAATCCTTCACTGAGCCAAAGCCACAAATTCTCACTCGTTCACTGAGCCAATGCCAGGAAGTCTCACTGCTTCACTGAGCCAAACGCAGGAAGTCCACACTCCTCCACAGAGCCAAAGCCAGTAAATCTCAATTCTTCAGTGCCAAAGCCAGGAAGTCTCACTACCTCACTGAACCAAAGCCACGGTCTCACTCCTTCATTGAGCCAAAGCTATAAAGTCTCTCTCCTTCACTGACCCAAAGGCAGGAAGTCTCACTGCTTCACTGAGCCAAAATGACTGACTCACTCCTTCATGAGCAAAAGGCACGAAGTCACACTCTTTCACTGAGCCAAAGCCACGAAGTCTCACTCCTTCACTAAGCCAAAGCCACAAAGTCTCACTCCATCATTGAACTAATGCCAGGAAGTCTCACTCCTTCATTGAGCCAAAGCCAGGAAGTCTCACTCCTTCACTAGGCAAAAGCCAGTAAATCTCACTGCTTCAGAGCCAATTCCAGGAAGTGTCACTCCTTCACTGAGCCATAGTCAGGAAGTCTAAATCCTTCACTGAGCCAAAGCCACAAATTCTCACTCGTTCACTGAGCCAATGCCAGGAAGTCTCACTGCTTCACTGAGCCAAACGCAGGAAGTCCACACTCCTCCACAGAGCCAAAGCCAGTAAATCTCAATTCTTCAGAGCCAAAGCCAGGAAGTCTCACTACTTCACTGAGCCAAAGCCACGGTCTCACTCCTTCATTGAGCCAAAGCTATAAAGTCTCTCTCCTTCACTGACCCAAAGGCAGGAAGTCTCACTGCTTCACTGAGCCAAAATGACGGACTCACTCCTTCACTGAGCAAAAGGCACGAAGTCACACTCCTTCACTGAGCCAAAGCCACGAAGTCTCACTCCTTCACTAAGCCAAAGCCACAAAGTCTCACTCCATCATTGAACTAATGCCAGGAGGTCTCACACCTTCACTGAGCCAAAGCCATGAAGTCTCACTCCTTCACTGAGACAAAGCCACAAAGTCTCACTCGTTTACTGAGCCAAAGCCAGAAAGTCTCACTGCTTCACTGAGACAAAGGCAGGAAGACTCACTGCTTCACTGAGCCAAAACCACGGACTCACTCCTTCACTGAGCCAAAGGCACGAAGTCTCACTCTTTACTGAGCCAAAGTCACGAAGTTTCACTCCTTCACTGAGCCAAAGTCACGAAGTCTCACTCCTTCTCTGAGCCAAAGCCACGAAGTCTCACTCCATCACTTAGCCAAAGCCCTGAAGTCTCACTCCATCACTGAGCAAAAGTCACAAAGTCCCTCTCATTCACTGTGCCAAATCCAGGAAGTCTCACTCCTTCAATGAGCCAAAGGAAGGAAGTCTCACTCCTTCACAGAGCCAAAGCCAGGGAGTCTCACCCCTTCACTGAGCCAAAGCCAGGAGGTGTCACACCTTCACTGAGCCAAAGCAATGAAGTCTCATTCCTTCACTGAGCCAAAGCCAGAAAGTCTCACTGCTTCACTGACCGAAAACCACGAACTCACTCCTTCACAGAGCCAAAGCCAGGAAGTCTCACTCCTTCAGAGTCAAAGCCAGGAAATCTCACTCCTTCACTGAGCCAAAGCCACGGTCTCACTCCTTCATTGAGCCAAAGCTATAAAGTCTCTCTCCTTCACTGACCCAAAGGCAGGAAGTCTCACTGCTTCACTGAGCCAAAATGACGGACTCACTCCTTCACTGAGCAAAAGGCACGAAGTCACACTCTTTCACTGAGCCAAAGCCACGAAGTCTCACTCCTTCACTAAGCCAAAGCCACAAAGTCTCACTCCATCATTGAACTAATGCCAGGAAGTCTCACTCCTTCATTGAGCCAAAGCCAGGAAGTCTCACTCCTTCACTGAACCAAAGCCAGTAAATCTCACTGCTTCAGAGCCAATTCCAGGAAGTGTCACTCCTTCACTGAGCCATAGTCAGGAAGTCTAAATCCTTCACTGAGCCAAAGCCACAAATTCTCACTCGTTCACTGAGCCAATGCCAGGAAGTCTCACTGCTTCACTGAGCCAAACGCAGGAAGTCCACACTCCTCCACAGAGCCAAAGCCAGTAAATCTCAATTCTTCAGTGCCAAAGCCAGGAAGTCTCACTACCTCACTGAACCAAAGCCACGGTCTCACTCCTTCATTGAGCCAAAGCTATAAAGTCTCTCTCCTTCACTGACCCAAAGGCAGGAAGTCTCACTGCTTCACTGAGCCAAAATGACTGACTCACTCCTTCACTGAGCAAAAGGCACGAAGTCACACTCTTTCACTGAGCCAAAGCCACGAAGTCTCACTCCTTCACTAAGCCAAAGCCACAAAGTCTCACTCCATCATTGAACTAATGCCAGGAAGTCTCACTCCTTCATTGAGCCAAAGCCAGGAAGTCTCACTCCTTCACTGAACCAAAGCCAGTAAATCTCACTGCTTCAGAGCCAATTCCAGGAAGTGTCATTCCTTCACTGAGCCAAAGCTAGGAAGTCTAAATCCTTCACTGAGCCAAAGCAACAAAGTCTCACTCGTTCACTCAGCCAATGCCAGGAAGTCTCACTGCTTCACTGAGCCAAAGGCAGGAAGACTCACTGCTTCACTGAGCCAAAACCACGGACTCACCCTTCACTGAGCCAAAGGCACGAAGTCTCACTCTTTACTGAGCCAAAGTCACGAAGTTTCACTACTTCACTGAGCCAAAGTCACGAAGTCTCACTCCTTCTCTGAGCCAAAGCCACGAAGACGCACTCCATCACTTAGCCAAAGCCCTGAAGTCTCACTCCTTTACTGAGCAAAAGTCACAAAGTCCCTCTCATTCACTGTGCCAAATCCAGGAAGTCTCACTCCTTCAATGAGCCAAAGCAAGGAAGTCTCACTCCTTCACTGAGCCAAAGGCAGGAAGACTCACTGCTTCACTGAGCCAAAACCACGGACTCACCCTTCACTGAGCCAAAGGCACGAAGTCTCACTCTTTACTGATCCAAAGTCACGAAGTTTCACTACTTCACTGAGCCAAAGTCACTAAGTCTCACTCCTTCTCTGAGCCAAAGCCACGAAGACGCACTCCATCACTTAGCCAAAGCCCTGAAGTCTCACTCCTTTACTGAGCAAAAGTCACAAAGTCCCTCTCATTCACTGTGCCAAATCCAGGAAGTCTCACTCCTTCAATGAGCCAAAGCAAGGAAGTCTCACTCCTTCACTGAGCCAAAGCCAGGGAGTCTCACCCCTTCACTGAGCCAAAGCCAGGAAGTCTCACACCTTCACTGAGCCAAAGCCATGAAGTCTCACTCCTTCACTGAGACAAAGCCACAAAGTCTCACTCGTTTACTGAGCCAAAGCCAGAAAGTCTCACTGCTTCACTGAGACAAAGGCAGGAAGACTCACTGCTTCACTGAGCCAAAACCACGGACTCACCCTTCACTGAGCCAAAGGCACGAAGTCTCAATCTTTACTGAGCCAAAGTCACGAAGTTTCACTACTTCACTGAGCCAAAGTCCCGAAGTCTCACACCTTCTCTGAGCCAAAGCCACGAAGACGCACTCCATCACTTAGCCAAAGCCCTGAAGTCTCACTCCTTTACTGAGCAAAAGTCACAAAGTCCCTCTCATTCACTGTGCCAAATCCAGGAAGTCTCACTCCTTCAATGAGCCAAAGCAAGGAAGTCTCACTCCTTCACTGAGCCAAAGGCAGGAAGACTCACTGCTTCACTGAGCCAAAACCACGGACTCACCCTTCACTGAGCCAAAGGCACGAAGTCTCACTCTTTACTGATCCAAAGTCACGAAGTTTCACTACTTCACTGAGCCAAAGTCACGAAGTCTCACTCCTTCTCTGAGCCAAAGCCACGAAGACGCACTCCATCACTTAGCCAAAGCCCTGAAGTCTCACTCCTTTACTGAGCAAAAGTCACAAAGTCCCTCTCATTCACTGTGCCAAATCCAGGAAGTCTCACTCCTTCAATGAGCCAAAGCAAGGAGGTGTCACACCTTCACTGAGCCAAAGGAATGAAGTCTCATTCCTTCACTGAGCCAAAGCCACAAAGTCTCACTCGTTTACTGAGCCAAAGCCAGAAAGTCTCACTGCTTCACTGAGCCAAAGGCAGGAAGACTCACTGATTCACTGAGCCAAAACCACGGACTCAATCCTTCACTGAGCCAAAGGCACGAAGTCTCACTCTTTACTGAGCCAAAGTCACGAAGTCTCACTCCTTCTATGAGCCAAAGCCACGAAGTCTCACTCCATCACTTAGCCAAAGCCCTGAAGTCTCACTCCTTCACTGAGCAAAAGTCACAAAGTCCCTTTCATTCACTGTGCCAAGTCCAGGAGGTCTCACTCCTTCACTGAGCCAAAGCCACAAAGTCTCACTCGTTTACTGAGCCAAAGCCAGAAAGTCTCACTGCTTCAGTGAGCCAAACGCAGGAAGACTCACTGCTTCACTGAGCCAAAACCACGGACTCACTCCTTCACTGAGCCAAAGCCAGGAAGTCTCACTCCTTCAGAGTCAAAGCCAGAAAATCTCACTCCTTCACTGAGCCAAAGCCATGAACTCTCACTCCTTCACTGAGCCATAGCCACGGTCTCACTCCTTCACTGAGCAAAAGCACCAAAGTCTATCTCCTTCACTGAGCCAGAGACACGAGGTCTCACTCCTTCACTGAGCCAAAGACACGAAGTCTCACTCCTTCACTGAGCCACCCTGTAAGACTCACTCTTTCAGTGTGAAAGCCAGGAAATCAGTCCTTCAGTGAGCCAAAGCGACGAAGTCTCACTCCTTCACTGAGCCAAAGCCATGAAGTCTCTCTCCTTCACTGAGTCAAAGACAAGGTCTCACTCCATCACTGAGCCAAAGCCTCAAAGTCTCTCTCGTTCACTGAGCCATAGCCACCGAGACTCACTCCTTCACAGTGCCAAAGCCAGGAAGTCTCACTCCTTCACTGAGCCAGCCTGTAAGTCTCACTCCATCAGAGCCAAAGCCAGGAAGTCTCCCCCCTTCACTGAGCTATAGCTACCAAGTCTCACTCCTTTACTGAACCAAAGCCAGGAAGTCTCACTCCTTCACTGAACCAAAGCCACGAAGTCCACACTCCTTCACTGAGCCAAAGCCAGTAAATCTCAATCCTTCAGAGCCAAAGCCAGGAAGTCTCACTCCTTCACTGAGCCAAAGCCACGGTCTCACACCTTCATTGAGCCAAAGCTACAAAGTCATTCTCCTTCACTGAGCCAAAGGCAGGAAGTCTCACTGCTTCACTGACCCAAAGCCATGAAGTCTCACTCCTTCACTAAGCCAAAGCCACAAAGTCTCACTCCATCATTGAACTAATGCCAGGAAGTCTCACTCCTTCATTGAGCCAAAGTCAGGAAGTCTCACTCCTTCACTAGGCAAAAGCCAGTAAATCTCACTGCTTCAGAGCCAATTCCAGGAAGTGTCACTCCTTCACTGAGCCATAGTCAGGAAGTCTAAATCCTTCACTGAGCCAAAGCCACAAATTCTCACTCGTTCACTGAGCCAATGCCAGGAAGTCTCACTGCTTCACTGAGCCAAACGCAGGAAGTCCACACTCCTCCACAGAGCCAAAGCCAGTAAATCTCAATTCTTCAGAGCCAAAGCCAGGAAGTCTCACTACTTCACTGAGCCAAAGCCACGGTCTCACTCCTTCATTGAGCCAAAGCTATAAAGTCTCTCTCCTTCACTGACCCAAAGGCAGGAAGTCTCACTGCTTCACTGAGCCAAAATGACGGACTCACTCCTTCACTGAGCAAAAGGCACGAAGTCACACTCCTTCACTGAGCCAAAGCCACGAAGTCTCACTCCTTCACTAAGCCAAAGTCACAAAGTCTCACTCCATCATTGAACTAATGCCAGGAGGTCTCACACCTTCACTGAGCCAAAGCCATGAAGTCTCACTCCTTCACTGAGACAAAGCCACAAAGTCTCACTCGTTTACTGAGCCAAAGCCAGAAAGTCTCACTGCTTCACTGAGACAAAGGCAGGAAGACTCACTGCTTCACTGAGCCAAAACCACGGACTCACTCCTTCACTGAGCCAAAGGCACGAAGTCTCACTCTTTACTGAGCCAAAGTCACGAAGTTTCACTCCTTCACTTAGCCAAAGTCACGAAGTCTCACTCCATCACTTAGCCAAAGCCCTGAAGTCTCACTCCATCACTGAGCAAAAGTCACAAAGTCCCTCTCATTCACTGTGCCAAATCCAGGAAGTCTCACTCCTTCAATGAGCCAAAGGAAGGAAGTCTCACTCCTTCACAGAGCCAAAGCCAGGGAGTCTCACCCCTTCACTGAGCCAAAGCCAGGAGGTGTCACACCTTCACTGAGCCAAAGCAATGAAGTCTCATTCCTTCACTGAGCCAAAGCCACAAAGTCTCACTCGTTTACTGAGCCAAAGCCAGAAAGTCTCACTGCTTCACTGAGCCAAACGCAGGAAGACTCACTGCTTCACTGACCGAAAACCACGGACTCACTCCTTCACAGAGCCAAAGCCAGGAAGTCTCACTCCTTCAGAGTCAAAGCCAGGAAATCTCACTCCTTCACTGAGCCAAAGCCACGGTCTCACTCCTTCATTGAGCCAAAGCTATAAAGTCTCTCTCCTTCACTGACCCAAAGGCAGGAAGTCTCACTGCTTCACTGAGCCAAAATGACGGACTCACTCCTTCACTGAGCAAAAGGCACGAAGTCACACTCTTTCACTGAGCCAAAGCCACGAAGTCTCACTCCTTCACTAAGCCAAAGCCACAAAGTCTCACTCCATCATTGAACTAATGCCAGGAAGTCTCACTCCTTCATTGAGCCAAAGCCAGGAAGTCTCACTCCTTCACTGAACCAAAGCCAGTAAATCTCACTGCTTCAGAGCCAATTCCAGGAAGTGTCACTCCTTCACTGAGCCATAGTCAGGAAGTCTAAATCCTTCACTGAGCCAAAGCCACAAATTCTCACTCGTTCACTGAGCCAATGCCAGGAAGTCTCACTGCTTCACTGAGCCAAACGCAGGAAGTCCACACTCCTCCACAGAGCCAAAGCCAGTAAATCTCAATTCTTCAGTGCCAAAGCCAGGAAGTCTCACTACCTCACTGAACCAAAGCCACGGTCTCACTCCTTCATTGAGCCAAAGCTATAAAGTCTCTCTCCTTCACTGACCCAAAGGCAGGAAGTCTCACTGCTTCACTGAGCCAAAATGACTGACTCACTCCTTCACTGAGCAAAAGGCACGAAGTCACACTCTTTCACTGAGCCAAAGCCACGAAGTCTCACTCCTTCACTAAGCCAAAGCCACAAAGTCTCACTCCATCATTGAACTAATGCCAGGAAGTCTCACTCCTTCATTGAGCCAAAGCCAGGAAGTCTCACTCCTTCACTAGGCAAAAGCCAGTAAATCTCACTGCTTCAGAGCCAATTCCAGGAAGTGTCACTCCTTCACTGAGCCATAGTCAGGAAGTCTAAATCCTTCACTGAGCCAAAGCCACAAATTCTCACTCGTTCACTGAGCCAATGCCAGGAAGTCTCACTGCTTCACTGAGCCAAACGCAGGAAGTCCACACTCCTCCACAGAGCCAAAGCCAGTAAATCTCAATTCTTCAGAGCCAAAGCCAGGAAGTCTCACTACTTCACTGAGCCAAAGCCACGGTCTCACTCCTTCATTGAGCCAAAGCTATAAAGTCTCTCTCCTTCACTGACCCAAAGGCAGGAAGTCTCACTGCTTCACTGAGCCAAAATGACGGACTCACTCCTTCACTGAGCAAAAGGCACGAAGTCACACTCCTTCACTGAGCCAAAGCCACGAAGTCTCACTCCTTCACTAAGCCAAAGCCACAAAGTCTCACTCCATCATTGAACTAATGCCAGGAGGTCTCACACCTTCACTGAGCCAAAGCCATGAAGTCTCACTCCTTCACTGAGACAAAGCCACAAAGTCTCACTCGTTTACTGAGCCAAAGCCAGAAAGTCTCACTGCTTCACTGAGACAAAGGCAGGAAGACTCACTGCTTCACTGAGCCAAAACCACGGACTCACTCCTTCACTGAGCCAAAGGCACGAAGTCTCACTCTTTACTGAGCCAAAGTCACGAAGTTTCACTCCTTCACTGAGCCAAAGTCACGAAGTCTCACTCCTTCTCTGAGCCAAAGCCACGAAGTCTCACTCCATCACTTAGCCAAAGCCCTGAAGTCTCACTCCATCACTGAGCAAAAGTCACAAAGTCCCTCTCATTCACTGTGCCAAATCCAGGAAGTCTCACTCCTTCAATGAGCCAAAGGAAGGAAGTCTCACTCCTTCACAGAGCCAAAGCCAGGGAGTCTCACCCCTTCACTGAGCCAAAGCCAGGAGGTGTCACACCTTCACTGAGCCAAAGCAATGAAGTCTCATTCCTTCACTGAGCCAAAGCCACAAAGTCTCACTCGTTTACTGAGCCAAAGCCAGAAAGTCTCACTGCTTCACTGACCGAAAACCACGAACTCACTCCTTCACAGAGCCAAAGCCAGGAAGTCTCACTCCTTCAGAGTCAAAGCCAGGAAATCTCACTCCTTCACTGAGCCAAAGCCACGGTCTCACTCCTTCATTGAGCCAAAGCTATAAAGTCTCTCTCCTTCACTGACCCAAAGGCAGGAAGTCTCACTGCTTCACTGAGCCAAAATGACGGACTCACTCCTTCACTGAGCAAAAGGCACGAAGTCACACTCTTTCACTGAGCCAAAGCCACGAAGTCTCACTCCTTCACTAAGCCAAAGCCACAAAGTCTCACTCCATCATTGAACTAATGCCAGGAAGTCTCACTCCTTCATTGAGCCAAAGCCAGGAAGTCTCACTCCTTCACTGAACCAAAGCCAGTAAATCTCACTGCTTCAGAGCCAATTCCAGGAAGTGTCACTCCTTCACTAAGCCAAAGTCACAAAGTCTCACTCCATCATTGAACTAATGCCAGGAAGTCTCACTCCTTCATTGAGCCAAAGCCAGGAAGTCTCACTCCTTCACTGAACCAAAGCCAGTAAATCTCACTGCTTCAGAGCCAATTCCAGGAAGTGTCATTCCTTCACTGAGCCAAAGCTAGGAAGTCTAAATCCTTCACTGAGCCAAAGCCACAAAGTCTCACTCGTTCACTCAGCCAATGCCAGGAAGTCTCACTGCTTCACTGAGCCAAAGGCAGGAAGACTCACTGCTTCACTGAGCCAAAACCACGGACTCACCCTTCACTGAGCCAAAGGCACGAAGTCTCACTCTTTACTGAGCCAAAGTCACGAAGTTTCACTACTTCACTGAGCCAAAGTCACGAAGTCTCACTCCTTCTCTGAGCCAAAGCCACGAACACGCACTCCATCACTTAGCCAAAGCCCTGAAGTCTCACTCCTTTACTGAGCAAAAGTCACAAAGTCCCTCTCATTCACTGTGCCAAATCCAGGAAGTCTCACTCCTTCAATGAGCCAAAGCAAGGAAGTCTCACTCCTTCACTGAGCCAAAGGCAGGAAGACTCACTGCTTCACTGAGCCAAAACCACGGACTCACCCTTCACTGAGCCAAAGGCACGAAGTCTCACTCTTTACTGATCCAAAGTCACGAAGTTTCACTACTTCACTGAGCCAAAGTCACTAAGTCTCACTCCTTCTCTGAGCCAAAGCCACGAAGACGCACTCCATCACTTAGCCAAAGCCCTGAAGTCTCACTCCTTTACTGAGCAAAAGTCACAAAGTCCCTCTCATTCACTGTGCCAAATCCAGGAAGTCTCACTCCTTCAATGAGCCAAAGCAAGGAAGTCTCACTCCTTCACTGAGCCAAAGCCAGGGAGTCTCACCCCTTCACTGAGCCAAAGCCAGGAGGTCTCACACCTTCACTGAGCAAAAGCCATGAAGTCTCACTCCTTCACTGAGACAAAGCCACAAAGTCTCACTCGTTTACTGAGCCAAAGCCAGAAAGTCTCACTGCTTCACTGAGACAAAGGCAGGAAGACTCACTGCTTCACTGAGCCAAAACCACGGACTCACTCCTTCACTGAGCCAAAGGCACGAAGTCTCACTCTTTACTGAACCAAAGTCACGAAGTTTCACTCCTTCACTGAGCCAAAGTCACGAAGTCTCACTCCTTCTCTGAGCCAAAGCCACGAAGTCTCACTCCATCACTTAGCCAAAGCCCTGAAGTCTCACTCCATCACTGAGCAAAAGTCACAAAGTCCCTCTCATTCACTGTGCCAAATCCAGGAAGTCTCACTCCTTCAATGAGCCAAAGGAAGGAAGTCTCACTCCTTCACAGAGCCAAAGCCAGGGAGTCTCACCCCTTCACTGAGCCAAAGCCAGGAGGTGTCACACCTTCACTGAGCCAAAGCAATGAAGTCTCATTCCTTCACTGAGCCAAAGCCACAAAGTCTCACTCGTTTACTGAGCCAAAGCCAGAAAGTCTCACTGCTTCACTGAGCCAAACGCAGGAAGACTCACTGCTTCACTGACCGAAAACCACGGACTCACTCCTTCACAGAGCCAAAGCCAGGAAGTCTCACTCCTTCAGAGTCAAAGCCAGGAAATCTCACTCCTTCACTGAGCCAAAGCCACGGTCTCACTCCTTCATTGAGCCAAAGCTATAAAGTCTCTCTCCTTCACTGACCCAAAGGCAGGAAGTCTCACTGCTTCACTGAGCCAAAATGACGGACTCACTCCTTCACTGAGCAAAAGGCACGAAGTCACACTCTTTCACTGAGCCAAAGCCACGAAGTCTCACTCCTTCACTAAGCCAAAGCCACAAAGTCTCACTCCATCATTGAACTAATGCCAGGAAGTCTCACTCCTTCATTGAGCCAAAGCCAGGAAGTCTCACTCCTTCACTGAACCAAAGCCAGTAAATCTCACTGCTTCAGAGCCAATTCCAGGAAGTGTCACTCCTTCACTGAGCCATAGTCAGGAAGTCTAAATCCTTCACTGAGCCAAAGCCACAAATTCTCACTCGTTCACTGAGCCAATGCCAGGAAGTCTCACTGCTTCACTGAGCCAAACGCAGGAAGTCCACACTCCTCCACAGAGCCAAAGCCAGTAAATCTCAATTCTTCAGTGCCAAAGCCAGGAAGTCTCACTACTTCACTGAGCCAAAGCCACGGTCTCACTCCTTCATTGAGCCAAAGCTATAAAGTCTCTCTCCTTCACTGACCCAAAGGCAGGAAGTCTCACTGCTTCACTGAGCCAAAATGACTGACTCACTCCTTCACTGAGCAAAAGGCACGAAGTCACACTCTTTCACTGAGCCAAAGCCACGAAGTCTCACTCCTTCACTAAGCCAAAGCCACAAAGTCTCACTCCATTATTGAACTAATGCCAGGAAGTCTCACTCCTTCATTGAGCCAAAGCCAGGAAGTCTCACTCCTTCACTGAACCAAAGCCAGTAAATCTCACTGCTTCAGAGCCAATTCCAGGAAGTGTCATTCCTTCACTGAGCCAAAGCTAGGAAGTCTAAATCCTTCACTGAGCCAAAGCCACAAAGTCTCACTCGTTCACTCAGCCAATGCCAGGAAGTCTCACTGCTTCACTGAGCCAAAGGCAGGAAGACTCACTGCTTCACTGAGCCAAAACCACGGACTCACCCTTCACTGAGCCAAAGGCACGAAGTCTCACTCTTTACTGAGCCAAAGTCACGAAGTTTCACTACATCACTGAGCCAAAGTCACGAAGTCTCACTCCTTCTCTGAGCCAAAGCCACGAAGACGCACTCCATCACTTAGCCAAAGCCCTGAAGTCTCACTCCTTTACTGAGCAAAAGTCACAAAGTCCCTCTCATTCACTGTGCCAAATCCAGGAAGTCTCACTCCTTCAATGAGCCAAAGCAAGGAAGTCTCACTCCTTCACTGAGCCAAAGCCAGGGAGTCTCACCCCTTCACTGAGCCAAAGCCAGGAGGTCTCACACCTTCACTGAGCCAAAGCCATGAAGTCTCACTCCTTCACTGAGACAAAGCCACAAAGTCTCACTCGTTTACTGAGCCAAAGCCAGAAAGTCTCACTGCTTCACTGAGACAAAGGCAGGAAGACTCACTGCTTCACTGACCGAAAACCACGGACTCACTCCTTCACTGAGCCAAAGCCAGGAAGTCTCACTCCTTCAGAGTCAAAGCCAGGAAATCTCACTCCTTCACTGAGCCAAAGCCATGAAGTCTCACTGCTTCACTGAGCCATAGCCACGGTCTCACTCCTTCACTGAGCAAAAGCCACAAAGTCTATCTCCTTCACTGAGCAAGAGACACGAAGTCTCACTCCTTCACTGAGCCACCCTGTAAGACTCACTCTTTCAGTGCGAAAGCCAGGAAATCTCAGTCCTTCACTGAGCCAAAGCCACGAAGTCTCACTCCTTCACTGAGGCAAAGCCATGAAGTCTCTCTCCTTCACTGAGTCAAAGACACGGTCTCACTCCTTTACTGAACCAAAGCCAGGAAGTCTCACTCCTTCACAGAACCAAAGCCAGGAAGTCTCACTCCTTCACTGAGCCAAAGCCAGTAAATCTCACTCCTTCAGAGCCAAAGCCAGGAAGTCTCAATCCTTCACTGAGCCACAGCCAGGAAGCCTCACTCCTTCACTGAGCCAAATCAACAAAGTCCCTCTCCTTCCCTTTGCCATAGCCAGGAAGATTCACTGCTTCACTGAGCCAAAGCCAGGAAATCTCACTCCTTCACTGAGCCAAAGCCACAAAGTCTCACTCCTTCACTGAGCCAAAGCCAGGAAGTCTCCCTGATTAATTGAGGCAAAGCCACGAAGTCACACTCCTTCACTGAGACAATGCCAGGAAGTCTCACTCCTTCACTGAGCCAACCAGTAAGTCTCAATCCTTCAGATCCAAAGCCAGGAAGTCTAACTCCTTCACTGAGCCAAAGCCAGGAAATCTCAGTCCTTCACTGAGCCAAAGCATCAAAGTCTCTCCCCTTCACTGAGCCATAGCCACCCATCTCATTCCTTCACTGAGCCAAAGCCACGAAATCTCTCTCCTTCACTGAGCCAAAGCCACGGTCTCACTCCTTCACTGAGCCAAAGGCACGAAGTCTCACTCTTTCACCGGAGCCAAAGCCACAAACTCTCACTCCTTCACTGAACCAAAGCCAGGACGTCTCACTACTTCACTGAGCCAAAGCCAGGAAGTCCACACTCCTTCACTGAGCCATAGCCAGTAAATCTCAATCCTTCAGAGCCTAAGCCAGGAAGTCTCACTCCTTCATTGAGCCAAAGCTACAAAGTCATTCTCCTTCACTGAGCCAAAGGCAGGAGGTCTCACTGCTTCACTTAGCCAAAGCGACGGACTCACTCTTTCACTGAGCCAAAGGGACAAAGTCTCACTCCTTACTGAGCCAAAGTCACGAAGTTTCACTCCTTCACTGAGCCAAAGTCACGAAGTCTTACTCCTTCTCTGAGCCAAAGCCACGAAGTCTCACTCCATCACTTAGCCAAAGCCCTGAAGTCTCACTCCTTCACTGAGCAAAAGTCACAAAGTCCCTCTCCTTCACTGTGCCAAATCCAGGAAGTCTCACTCCTTCACTGAGCCAAAGCAAGGAAGACTCACTCCTTAACTGAGCCAAAGCCAGGGAGTCTCACCCCTTCACTGAGCCAAAGGCAGGAAGTATCAACCCTTCTTTGAGCCAAAGCCATGAAGTCTCAATCCTTCAGAGTCAAAGCCAGGAAATCTCACTCCTTCACCGAGCCAAAGCCATGAAGTCTCACTGCTTCACTGAGCCATAGCCACGGTCTCACTCCTTCACTGAGCAAAAGCCACAAAGTCTATCTCCTTCACTGAGCAAGAGACACGAGGTCTCACTCCTTAACTGAGCCAAAGCCAGGGAGTCTCACCCCTTCACTGAGCCAAAGGCAGGAAGTATCAACCCTTCTTTGAGCCAAAGCCATGAAGTCTCAATCCTTCAGAGTCAAAGCCAGGAAATCTCACTCCTTCACCGAGCCAAAGCGACGAAGTCTCACTCCTTCACTGAGCCAAAGCCATGAAGTCTCTCTCCTTCACTGAGTCAAAGACAAGGTCTCACTCCATCACTGAGCCAAAGCCTCAAAGTCTCTCTCGTTCACTGAGCCATAGCCACCGAGACTCACTCCTTCACAGTGCCAAAGCCAGGAAGATTCACTCCTTAACTGAGCCAAAGCCAGTAAATCTCACTCCTTCAGAGCCAAAGCCAGGAAATCTCACTCCTTCACTGAGCCAAAGCCACGAAGTCTCACTGCTTCACTGAGACAAAGCCACGAAGACTCACTGCTTCACTGAGCCAAAGCCACGAAGTTCACTCCTTCACTGAGCCAAAGCCAGGAAGTCTCACTCCTTAAGAGTCAAAGCCAGGAAATCTCACTCCTTCACTGAGCCAAAGCCATGAAGTCTCACTCCTTCACTGAGCTATAGCAACGGTCTCACTCCTTCACTGAGCAAAAGCCACAAAGTCTATCTCCTTCACTGAGCCAGAGACACGAGGTCTCAGTCCTTCACTGATCCAAAGCCACGAAGTCTCACTCCTTCACTGAGCCATCCCTTAAGATTCACTCTTTCAGTGCTAAAGCAAGGAGGTCTCAGTCCTTCACTGAGCCAAAGCCACGAAGTCTCACTCCTTCACTGATCCAAACCCATGAAGTCTCTCTCCTTCACTGAGTCAAAGACACGGTCTCACTCCATCATTGAGCCAAAGCCTCAAAGTCTCTCTCGTTCACTGAGCCATAGCCACCAAGTCTCACTCCTTCACAGTGCCAAAGACAGGATGTCTCACTCCTTCACTGAGCCAGCCTGTAAGTCTCACTCCATCAGAGCCAAAGCCAGGAAGTCTCACTCCTTCACTTAGCCAAAGCCACGAAGTCGCACTACTTCACTGAGCCAAAGCCAGGAAGTCTCACTGCTTCACCGAGCCAAAGCCACGAAGTGTCACTCCTTCACTGAACCAAAGCCAGGAAGTCTCACTCCTTCACTGAACCAAAGCCAGGAAGTCTCACTCCTTCACAGAGCCAAAGCCAGTAAATCTCACTCCTTCAGAGCCAGAGCCAGGAAGTCCCACTCCTTCACTGTGGCAAAGCCAAAAAGTCTCAGTCCTTCACCGAGCCACAGCCAGGAAGACTCACTCCTTAAATGAGCCAAATCAACAAAGTCTCACTCCTTCACTGAGCCAAAGTCAGGAAGACTCCCTGCTTCATTGAGCTAAAGCCACGAAGTCACACTCCTTCACTGAGACAATGCCAGGAAGTCTCACTCCTTAACTGAACCAACCAGTGAGTCTCAATCCTTCAGCTCCAAAGCCAGGAAGTCTCAATCCTTCACTGAGCCAAAGCCAGGAAGTCTCAGTCCTTCACTGAAACAAAGCCTCAAAGTCTCCCCCCTTCACTGAGCTATAGCTACCAAGTCTCACTCCTTTACTGAACCAAAGCCAGGAAGTCTCACTCCTTCACTGAACCAAAGCCACGAAGTCCACACTCCTTCACTGAGCCAAAGCCAGTAAATCTCAATCCTTCAGAGCCAAAGCCAGGAAGTCTCACTCCTTCACTGAGCCAAAGCCACGGTCTCACACCTTCATTGAGCCAAAGCTACAAAGTCATTCTCCTTCACTGAGCCAAAGGCAGGAAGTCTCACTGCTTCACTGACCCAAAGCCATGAAGTCTCACTCCTTCACTAAGCCAAAGCCACAAAGTCTCACTCCATCATTGAACTAATGCCAGGAAGTCTCACTCCTTCATTGAGCCAAAGCCAGGAAGTCTCACTCCTTCACTAGGCAAAAGCCAGTAAATCTCACTGCTTCAGAGCCAATTCCAGGAAGTGTCACTCCTTCACTGAGCCATAGTCAGGAAGTCTAAATCCTTCACTGAGCCAAAGCCACAAATTCTCACTCGTTCACTGAGCCAATGCCAGGAAGTCTCACTGCTTCACTGAGCCAAACGCAGGAAGTCCACACTCCTCCACAGAGCCAAAGCCAGTAAATCTCAATTCTTCAGAGCCAAAGCCAGGAAGTCTCACTACTTCACTGAGCCAAAATGACGGACTCACTCCTTCACTGAGCAAAAGGCACGAAGTCACACTCTTTCACTGAGCCAAAGCCACGAAGTCTCACTCCTTCACTAAGCCAAAGCCACAAAGTCTCACTCCATCATTGAACTAATGCCAGGAGGTCTCACACCTTCACTGAGCCAAAGCCATGAAGTCTCACTCCTTCACTGAGACAAAGCCACAAAGTCTCACTCGTTTACTGAGCCAAAGCCAGAAAGTCTCACTGCTTCACTGAGACAAAGGCAGGAAGACTCACTGCTTCACTGAGCCAAAACCACGGACTCACTCCTTCACTGAGCCAAAGGCACGAAGTCTCACTCTTTACTGAGCCAAAGTCACGAAGTTTCACTCCTTCACTGAGCCAAAGTCACGAAGTCTCACTCCTTCTCTGAGCCAAAGCCACGAAGTCTCACTCCATCACTTAGCCAAAGCCCTGAAGTCTCACTCCTTTACTGAGCAAAAGTCACAAAGTCCCTCTCATTCACTGTGCCAAATCCAGGAAGTCTCACTCCTTCAATGAGCCAAAGGAAGGAAGTCTCACTCCTTCACAGAGCCAAAGCCAGGGAGTCTCACCCCTTCACTGAGCCAAAGCCAGGAGGTGTCACACCTTCACTGAGCCAAAGCAATGAAGTCTCATTCCTTCACTGAGCCAAAGCCACAAAGTCTCACTCGTTTACTGAGCCAAAGCCAGAAAGTCTCACTGCTTCACTGAGCCAAACGCAGGAAGACTCACTGCTTCACTGACCGAAAACCACGGACTCACTCCTTCACAGAGCCAAAGCCAGGAAGTCTCACTCCTTCAGAGTCAAAGCCAGGAAATCTCACTCCTTCACTGAGCCAAAGCCACGGTCTCACTCCTTCATTGAGCCAAAGCTATAAAGTCTCTCTCCTTCACTGACCCAAAGGCAGGAAGTCTCACTGCTTCACTGAGCCAAAATGACGGACTCACTCCTTCACTGAGCAAAAGGCACGAAGTCACACTCTTTCACTGAGCCAAAGCCACGAAGTCTCACTCCTTCACTAAGCCAAAGCCACAAAGTCTCACTCCATCATTGAACTAATGCCAGGAAGTCTCACTCCTTCATTGAGCCAAAGCCAGGAAGTCTCACTCCTTCACTGAACCAAAGCCAGTAAATCTCACTGCTTCAGAGCCAATTCCAGGAAGTGTCACTCCTTCACTGAGCCATAGTCAGGAAGTCTAAATCCTTCACTGAGCCAAAGCCACAAATTCTCACTCGTTCACTGAGCCAATGCCAGGAAGTCTCACTGCTTCACTGAGCCAAACGCAGGAAGTCCACACTCCTCCACAGAGCCAAAGCCAGTAAATCTCAATTCTTCAGTGCCAAAGCCAGGAAGTCTCACTACTTCACTGAGCCAAAGCCACGGTCTCACTCCTTCATTGAGCCAAAGCTATAAAGTCTCTCTCCTTCACTGACCCAAAGGCAGGAAGTCTCACTGCTTCACTGAGCCAAAATGACTGACTCACTCCTTCACTGAGCAAAAGGCACGAAGTCACACTCTTTCACTGAGCCAAAGCCACGAAGTCTCACTCCTTCACTAAGCCAAAGCCACAAAGTCTCACTCCATCATTGAACTAATGCCAGGAAGTCTCACTCCTTCATTGAGCCAAAGCCAGGAAGTCTCACTCCTTCACTGAACCAAAGCCAGTAAATCTCACTGCTTCAGAGCCAATTCCAGGAAGTGTCATTCCTTCACTGAGCCAAAGCTAGGAAGTCTAAATCCTTCACTGAGCCAAAGCCACAAAGTCTCACTCGTTCACTCAGCCAATGCCAGGAAGTCTCACTGCTTCACTGAGCCAAAGGCAGGAAGACTCACTGCTTCACTGAGCCAAAACCACGGACTCACCCTTCACTGAGCCAAAGGCACGAAGTCTCACTCTTTACTGAGCCAAAGTCACGAAGTTTCACTACTTCACTGAGCCAAAGTCACGAAGTCTCACTCCTTCTCTGAGCCAAAGCCACGAAGACGCACTCCATCACTTAGCCAAAGCCCTGAAGTCTCACTCCTTTACTGAGCAAAAGTCACAAAGTCCCTCTCATTCACTGTGCTAAATCCAGGAAGTCTCACTCCTTCAATGAGCCAAAGCAAGGAAGTCTCACTCCTTCACTGAGCCAAAGGCAGGAAGACTCACTGCTTCACTGAGCCAAAACCACGGACTCACCCTTCACTGAGCCAAAGGCACGAAGTCTCAATCTTTACTGAGCCAAAGTCACGAAGTTTCACTACTTCACTGAGCCAAAGTCCCGAAGTCTCACACCTTCTCTGAGCCAAAGCCACGAAGACGCACTCCATCACTTAGCCAAAGCCCTGAAGTCTCACTCCTTTACTGAGCAAAAGTCACAAAGTCCCTCTCATTCACTGTGCCAAATCCAGGAAGTCTCACTCCTTCAATGAGCCAAAGCAAGGAAGTCTCACTCCTTCACTGAGCCAAAGGCAGGAAGACTCACTGCTTCACTGAGCCAAAACCACGGACTCACCCTTCACTGAGCCAAAGGCACGAAGTCTCACTCTTTACTGATCCAAAGTCACGAAGTTTCACTACTTCACTGAGCCAAAGTCACGAAGTCTCACTCCTTCTCTGAGCCAAAGCCACGAAGACGCACTCCATCACTTAGCCAAAGCCCTGAAGTCTCACTCCTTTACTGAGCAAAAGTCACAAAGTCCCTCTCATTCACTGTGCCAAATCCAGGAAGTCTCACTCCTTCAATGAGCCAAAGCAAGGAGGTGTCACACCTTCACTGAGCCAAAGGAATGAAGTCTCATTCCTTCACTGAGCCAAAGCCACAAAGTCTCACTCGTTTACTGAGCCAAAGCCAGAAAGTCTCACTGCTTCACTGAGCTAAAGGCAGGAAGACTCACTGATTCACTGAGCCAAAACCACGGACTCAATCCTTCACTGAGCCAAAGGCACGAAGTCTCACTCTTTACTGAGCCAAAGTCACGAAGTTTCACTACTTCACTGAGCCAAAGTCACGAAGTCTCACTCCTTCTATGAGCCAAAGCCACGAAGTCTCACTCCATCACTTAGCCAAAGCCCTGAAGTCTCACTCCTTCACTGAGCAAAAGTCACAAAGTCCCTTTCATTCACTGTGCCAAGTCCAGGAGGTCTCACTCCTTCACTGAGCCAAAGCCACAAAGTCTCACTCGTTTACTGAGCCAAAGCCAGAAAGTCTCACTGCTTCAGTGAGCCAAACGCAGGAAGACTCACTGCTTCACTGAGCCAAAACCACGGACTCACTCCTTCACTGAGCCAAAGCCAGGAAGTCTCACTCCTTCAGAGTCAAAGCCAGAAAATCTCACTCCTTCACTGAGCCAAAGCCATGAACTCTCACTCCTTCACTGAGCCATAGCCACGGTCTCACTCCTTCACTGAGCAAAAGCACCAAAGTCTATCTCCTTCACTGAGCCAGAGACACGAGGTCTCACTCCTTCACTGAGCCAAAGACACGAAGTCTCACTCCTTCACTGAGCCACCCTGTAAGACTCACTCTTTCAGTGTGAAAGCCAGGAAATCAGTCCTTCAGTGAGCCAAAGCGACGAAGTCTCACTCCTTCACTGAGCCAAAGCCATGAAGTCTCTCTCCTTCACTGAGTCAAAGACAAGGTCTCACTCCATCACTGAGCCAAAGCCTCAAAGTCTCTCTCGTTCACTGAGCCATAGCCACCGAGACTCACTCCTTCACAGTGCCAAAGCCAGGAAGTCTCACTCCTTCACTGAGCCAGCCTGTAAGTCTCACTCCATCAGAGCCAAAGCCAGGAAGTCTCCCCCCTTCACTGAGCTATAGCTACCAAGTCTCACTCCTTTACTGAACCAAAGCCAGGAAGTCTCACTCCTTCACTGAACCAAAGCCACGAAGTCCACACTCCTTCACTGAGCCAAAGCCAGTAAATCTCAATCCTTCAGAGCCAAAGCCAGGAAGTCTCACTCCTTCACTGAGCCAAAGCCACGGTCTCACACCTTCATTGAGCCAAAGCTACAAAGTCATTCTCCTTCACTGAGCCAAAGGCAGGAAGTCTCACTGCTTCACTGACCCAAAGCCATGAAGTCTCACTCCTTCACTAAGCCAAAGCCACAAAGTCTCACTCCATCATTGAACTAATGCCAGGAAGTCTCACTCCTTCATTGAGCCAAAGTCAGGAAGTCTCACTCCTTCACTAGGCAAAAGCCAGTAAATCTCACTGCTTCAGAGCCAATTCCAGGAAGTGTCACTCCTTCACTGAGCCATAGTCAGGAAGTCTAAATCCTTCACTGAGCCAAAGCCACAAATTCTCACTCGTTCACTGAGCCAATGCCAGGAAGTCTCACTGCTTCACTGAGCCAAACGCAGGAAGTCCACACTCCTCCACAGAGCCAAAGCCAGTAAATCTCAATTCTTCAGAGCCAAAGCCAGGAAGTCTCACTACTTCACTGAGCCAAAGCCACGGTCTCACTCCTTCATTGAGCCAAAGCTATAAAGTCTCTCTCCTTCACTGACCCAAAGGCAGGAAGTCTCACTGCTTCACTGAGCCAAAATGACGGACTCACTCCTTCACTGAGCAAAAGGCACGAAGTCACACTCCTTCACTGAGCCAAAGCCACGAAGTCTCACTCCTTCACTAAGCCAAAGTCACAAAGTCTCACTCCATCATTGAACTAATGCCAGGAGGTCTCACACCTTCACTGAGCCAAAGCCATGAAGTCTCACTCCTTCACTGAGACAAAGCCACAAAGTCTCACTCGTTTACTGAGCCAAAGCCAGAAAGTTTCACTGCTTCACTGAGACAAAGGCAGGAAGACTCACTGCTTCACTGAGCCAAAACCACGGACTCACTCCTTCACTGAGCCAAAGGCACGAAGTCTCACTCTTTACTGAGCCAAAGTCACGAAGTTTCACTCCTTCACTGAGCCAAAGTCACGAAGTCTCACTCCATCACTTAGCCAAAGCCCTGAAGTCTCACTCCATCACTGAGCAAAAGTCACAAAGTCCCTCTCATTCACTGTGCCAAATCCAGGAAGTCTCACTCCTTCAATGAGCCAAAGGAAGGAAGTCTCACTCCTTCACAGAGCCAAAGCCAGGGAGTCTCACCCCTTCACTGAGCCAAAGCCAGGAGGTGTCACACCTTCACTGAGCCAAAGCAATGAAGTCTCATTCCTTCACTGAGCCAAAGCCACAAAGTCTCACTCGTTTACTGAGCCAAAGCCAGAAAGTCTCACTGCTTCACTGAGCCAAACGCAGGAAGACTCACTGCTTCACTGACCGAAAACCACGGACTCACTCCTTCACAGAGCCAAAGCCAGGAAGTCTCACTCCTTCAGAGTCAAAGCCAGGAAATCTCACTCCTTCACTGAGCCAAAGCCACGGTCTCACTCCTTCATTGAGCCAAAGCTATAAAGTCTCTCTCCTTCACTGACCCAAAGGCAGGAAGTCTCACTGCTTCACTGAGCCAAAATGACGGACTCACTCCTTCACTGAGCAAAAGGCACGAAGTCACACTCTTTCACTGAGCCAAAGCCACGAAGTCTCACTCCTTCACTAAGCCAAAGCCACAAAGTCTCACTCCATCATTGAACTAATGCCAGGAAGTCTCACTCCTTCATTGAGCCAAAGCCAGGAAGTCTCACTCCTTCACTGAACCAAAGCCAGTAAATCTCACTGCTTCAGAGCCAATTCCAGGAAGTGTCACTCCTTCACTGAGCCATAGTCAGGAAGTCTAAATCCTTCACTGAGCCAAAGCCACAAATTCTCACTCGTTCACTGAGCCAATGCCAGGAAGTCTCACTGCTTCACTGAGCCAAACGCAGGAAGTCCACACTCCTCCACAGAGCCAAAGCCAGTAAATCTCAATTCTTCAGTGCCAAAGCCAGGAAGTCTCACTACCTCACTGAACCAAAGCCACGGTCTCACTCCTTCATTGAGCCAAAGCTATAAAGTCTCTCTCCTTCACTGACCCAAAGGCAGGAAGTCTCACTGCTTCACTGAGCCAAAATGACTGACTCACTCCTTCACTGAGCAAAAGGCACGAAGTCACACTCTTTCACTGAGCCAAAGCCAGGAAGTCTCACTCCTTCACTGAGCCAAAGCCACGGTCTCACACCTTCATTGAGCCAAAGCTACAAAGTCATTCTCCTTCACTGAGCCAAAGGCAGGAAGTCTCACTGCTTCACTGACCCAAAGCCATGAAGTCTCACTCCTTCACTAAGCCAAAGCCACAAAGTCTCACTCCATCATTGAACTAATGCCAGGAAGTCTCACTCCTTCATTGAGCCAAATCAGGAAGTCTCACTCCTTCACTAGGCAAAAGCCAGTAAATCTCACTGCTTCAGAGCCAATTCCAGGAAGTGTCACTCCTTCACTGAGCCATAGTCAGGAAGTCTAAATCCTTCACTGAGCCAAAGCCACAAATTCTCACTCGTTCACTGAGCCAATGCCAGGAAGTCTCACTGCTTCACTGAGCCAAACGCAGGAAGTCCACACTCCTCCACAGAGCCAAAGCCAGTAAATCTCAATTCTTCAGAGCCAAAGCCAGGAAGTCTCACTACTTCACTGAGCCAAAGCCACGGTCTCACTCCTTCATTGAGCCAAAGCTATAAAGTCTCTCTCCTTCACTGACCCAAAGGCAGGAAGTCTCACTGCTTCACTGAGCCAAAATGACGGACTCACTCCTTCACTGAGCAAAAGGCACGAAGTCACACTCCTTCACTGAGCCAAAGCCACGAAGTCTCACTCCTTCACTAAGCCAAAGTCACAAAGTCTCACTCCATCATTGAACTAATGCCAGGAGGTCTCACACCTTCACTGAGCCAAAGCCATGAAGTCTCACTCCTTCACTGAGACAAAGCCACAAAGTCTCACTCGTTTACTGAGCCAAAGCCAGAAAGTCTCACTGCTTCACTGAGACAAAGGCAGGAAGACTCACTGCTTCACTGAGCCAAAACCACGGACTCACTCCTTCACTGAGCCAAAGGCACGAAGTCTCACTCTTTACTGAGCCAAAGTCACGAAGTTTCACTCCTTCACTGAGCCAAAGTCACGAAGTCTCACTCCATCACTTAGCCAAAGCCCTGAAGTCTCACTCCATCACTGAGCAAAAGTCACAAAGTCCCTCTCATTCACTGTGCCAAATCCAGGAAGTCTCACTCCTTCAATGAGCCAAAGGAAGGAAGTCTCACTCCTTCACAGAGCCAAAGCCAGGGAGTCTCACCCCTTCACTGAGCCAAAGCCAGGAGGTGTCACACCTTCACTGAGCCAAAGCAATGAAGTCTCATTCCTTCACTGAGCCAAAGCCACAAAGTCTCACTCGTTTACTGAGCCAAAGCCAGAAAGTCTCACTGCTTCACTGAGCCAAACGCAGGAAGACTCACTGCTTCACTGACCGAAAACCACGGACTCACTCCTTCACAGAGCCAAAGCCAGGAAGTCTCACTCCTTCAGAGTCAAAGCCAGGAAATCTCACTCCTTCACTGAGCCAAAGCCACGGTCTCACTCCTTCATTGAGCCAAAGCTATAAAGTCTCTCTACTTCACTGACCCAAAGGCAGGAAGTCTCACTGCTTCACTGAGCCAAAATGACGGACTCACTCCTTCACTGAGCAAAAGGCACGAAGTCACACTCTTTCACTGAGCCAAAGCCACGAAGTCTCACTCCTTCACTAAGCCAAAGCCACAAAGTCTCACTCCATCATTGAACTAATGCCAGGAAGTCTCACTCCTTCATTGAGCCAAAGCCAGGAAGTCTCACTCCTTCACTAGGCAAAAGCCAGTAAATCTCACTGCTTCAGAGCCAATTCCAGGAAGTGTCACTCCTTCACTGAGCCATAGTCAGGAAGTCTAAATCCTTCACTGAGCCAAAGCCACAAATTCTCACTCGTTCACTGAGCCAATGCCAGGAAGTCTCACTGCTTCACTGAGCCAAACGCAGGAAGTCCACACTCCTCCACAGAGCCAAAGCCAGTAAATCTCAATTCTTCAGAGCCAAAGCCAGGAAGTCTCACTACTTCACTGAGCCAAAGCCACGGTCTCACTCCTTCATTGAGCCAAAGCTATAAAGTCTCTCTCCTTCACTGACCCAAAGGCAGGAAGTCTCACTGCTTCACTGAGCCAAAATGACGGACTCACTCCTTCACTGAGCAAAAGGCACGAAGTCACACTCCTTCACTGAGCCAAAGCCACGAAGTCTCACTCCTTCACTAAGCCAAAGCCACAAAGTCTCACTCCATCATTGAACTAATGCCAGGAGGTCTCACACCTTCACTGAGCCAAAGCCATGAAGTCTCACTCCTTCACTGAGACAAAGCCACAAAGTCTCACTCGTTTACTGAGCCAAAGCCAGAAAGTCTCACTGCTTCACTGAGACAAAGGCAGGAAGACTCACTGCTTCACTGAGCCAAAACCACGGACTCACTCCTTCACTGAGCCAAAGGCACGAAGTCTCACTCTTTACTGAGCCAAAGTCACGAAGTTTCACTCCTTCACTGAGCCAAAGTCACGAAGTCTCACTCCTTCTCTGAGCCAAAGCCACGAAGTCTCACTCCATCACTTAGCCAAAGCCCTGAAGTCTCACTCCATCACTGAGCAAAAGTCACAAAGTCCCTCTCATTCACTGTGCCAAATCCAGGAAGTCTCACTCCTTCAATGAGCCAAAGGAAGGAAGTCTCACTCCTTCACAGAGCCAAAGCCAGGGAGTCTCACCCCTTCACTGAGCCAAAGCCAGGAGGTGTCACACCTTCACTGAGCCAAAGCAATGAAGTCTCATTCCTTCACTGAGCCAAAGCCACAAAGTCTCACTCGTTTACTGAGCCAAAGCCAGAAAGTCTCACTGCTTCACTGACCGAAAACCACGGACTCACTCCTTCACAGAGCCAAAGCCAGGAAGTCTCACTCCTTCAGAGTCAAAGCCAGGAAATCTCACTCCTTCACTGAGCCAAAGCCACGGTCTCACTCCTTCATTGAGCCAAAGCTATAAAGTCTCTCTCCTTCACTGACCCAAAGGCAGGAAGTCTCACTGCTTCACTGAGCCAAAATGACGGACTCACTCCTTCACTGAGCAAAAGGCACGAAGTCACACTCTTTCACTGAGCCAAAGCCACGAAGTCTCACTCCTTCACTGAACCAAAGCCAGTAAATCTCACTGCTTCAGAGCCAATTCCAGGAAGTGTCACTCCTTCACTGAGCCATAGTCAGGAAGTCTAAATCCTTCACTGAGCCAAAGCCACAAATTCTCACTCGTTCACTGAGCCAATGCCAGGAAGTCTCACTGCTTCACTGAGCCAAACGCAGGAAGTCCACACTCCTCCACAGAGCCAAAGCCAGTAAATCTCAATTCTTCAGTGCCAAAGCCAGGAAGTCTCACTACCTCACTGAACCAAAGCCACGGTCTCACTCCTTCATTGAGCCAAAGCTATAAAGTCTCTCTCCTTCACTGACCCAAAGGCAGGAAGTCTCACTGCTTCACTGAGCCAAAATGACTGACTCACTCCTTCACTGAGCAAAAGGCACGAAGTCACACTCTTTCACTGAGCCAAAGCCACGAAGTCTCACTCCTTCACTAAGCCAAAGCCACAAAGTCTCACTCCATCATTGAACTAATGCCAGGAAGTCTCACTCCTTCATTGAGCCAAAGCCAGGAAGTCTCACTCCTTCACTGAACCAAAGCCAGTAAATCTCACTGCTTCAGAGCCAATTCCAGGAAGTGTCATTCCTTCACTGAGCCAAAGCTAGGAAGTCTAAATCCTTCACTGAGCCAAAGCCACAAAGTCTCACTCGTTCACTCAGCCAATGCCAGGAAGTCTCACTGCTTCACTGAGCCAAAGGCAGGAAGACTCACTGCTTCACTGAGCCAAAACCACGGACTCACCCTTCACTGAGCCAAAGGCACGAAGTCTCACTCTTTACTGAGCCAAAGTCACGAAGTTTCACTACTTCACTGAGCCAAAGTCACGAAGTCTCACTCCTTCTCTGAGCCAAAGCCACGAAGACGCACTCCATCACTTAGCCAAAGCCCTGAAGTCTCACTCCTTTACTGAGCAAAAGTCACAAAGTCCCTCTCATTCACTGTGCCAAATCCAGGAAGTCTCACTCCTTCAATGAGCCAAAGCAAGGAAGTCTCACTCCTTCACTGAGCCAAAGGCAGGAAGACTCACTGCTTCACTGAGCCAAAACCACGGACTCACCCTTCACTGAGCCAAAGGCACGAAGTCTCACTCTTTACTGAGCCAAAGTCACGAAGTTTCACTACTTCACTGAGCCAAAGTCCCGAAGTCTCACTCCTTCTCTGAGCCAAAGCCACGAAGACGCACTCCATCACTTAGCCAAAGCCCTGAAGTCTCACTCCTTTACTGAGCAAAAGTCACAAAGTCCCTCTCATTCACTGTGCCAAATCCAGGAAGTCTCACTCCTTCAATGAGCCAAAGCAAGGAAGTCTCACTCCTTCACTGAGCCAAAGGCAGGAAGACTCACTGCTTCACTGAGCCAAAACCACGGACTCACCCTTCACTGAGCCAAAGGCACGAAGTCTCACTCTTTACTGATCCAAAGTCACGAAGTTTCACTACTTCACTGAGCCAAAGTCACTAAGTCTCACTCCTTCTCTGAGCCAAAGCCACGAAGACGCACTCCATCACTTAGCCAAAGCCCTGAAGTCTCACTCCTTTACTGAGCAAAAGTCACAAAGTCCCTCTCATTCACTGTGCCAAATCCAGGAAGTCTCACTCCTTCAATGAGCCAAAGCAAGGAAGTCTCACTCCTTCACTGAGCCAAAGCCAGGGAGTCTCACCCCTTCACTGAGCCAAAGCCAGGAGGTCTCACACCTTCACTGAGCCAAAGCCATGAAGTCTCACTCCTTCACTGAGACAAAGCCACAAAGTCTCACTCGTTTACTGAGCCAAAGCCAGAAAGTCTCACTGCTTCACTGAGACAAAGGCAGGAAGACTCACTGCTTCACTGAGCCAAAACCACGGACTCACTCCTTCACTGAGCCAAAGGCACGAAGTCTCACTCTTTACTGAGCCAAAGTCACGAAGTTTCACTCCTTCACTGAGCCAAAGTCACGAAGTCTCACTCCTTCTCTGAGCCAAAGCCACGAAGTCTCACTCCATCACTTAGCCAAAGCCCTGAAGTCTCACTCCATCACTGAGCAAAAGTCACAAAGTCCCTCTCATTCACTGTGCCAAATCCAGGAAGTCTCACTCCTTCAATGAGCCAAAGGAAGGAAGTCTCACTCCTTCACAGAGCCAAAGCCAGGGAGTCTCACCCCTTCACTGAGCCAAAGCCAGGAGGTGTCACACCTTCACTGAGCCAAAGCAATGAAGTCTCATTCCTTCACTGAGCCAAAGCCACAAAGTCTCACTCGTTTACTGAGCCAAAGCCAGAAAGTCTCACTGCTTCACTGAGCCAAACGCAGGAAGACTCACTGCTTCACTGACCGAAAACCACGGACTCACTCCTTCACAGAGCCAAAGCCAGGAAGTCTCACTCCTTCAGAGTCAAAGCCAGGAAATCTCACTCCTTCACTGAGCCAAAGCCACGGTCTCACTCCTTCATTGAGCCAAAGCTATAAAGTCTCTCTCCTTCACTGACCCAAAGGCAGGAAGTCTCACTGCTTCACTGAGCCAAAATGACGGACTCACTCCTTCACTGAGCAAAAGGCACGAAGTCACACTCTTTCACTGAGCCAAAGCCACGAAGTCTCACTCCTTCACTAAGCCAAAGCCACAAAGTCTCACTCCATCATTGAACTAATGCCAGGAAGTCTCACTCCTTCATTGAGCCAAAGCCAGGAAGTCTCACTCCTTCACTGAACCAAAGCCAGTAAATCTCACTGCTTCAGAGCCAATTCCAGGAAGTGTCACTCCTTCACTGAGCCATAGTCAGGAAGTCTAAATCCTTCACTGAGCCAAAGCCACAAATTCTCACTCGTTCACTGAGCCAATGCCAGGAAGTCTCACTGCTTCACTGAGCCAAACGCAGGAAGTCCACACTCCTCCACAGAGCCAAAGCCAGTAAATCTCAATTCTTCAGTGCCAAAGCCAGGAAGTCTCACTACTTCACTGAGCCAAAGCCACGGTCTCACTCCTTCATTGAGCCAAAGCTATAAAGTCTCTCTCCTTCACTGACCCAAAGGCAGGAAGTCTCACTGCTTCACTGAGCCAAAATGACTGACTCACTCCTTCACTGAGCAAAAGGCACGAAGTCACACTCTTTCACTGAGCCAAAGCCACGAAGTCTCACTCCTTCACTAAGCCAAAGCCACAAAGTCTCACTCCATTATTGAACTAATGCCAGGAAGTCTCACTCCTTCATTGAGCCAAAGCCAGGAAGACTCACTCCTTCACTGAACCAAAGCCAGTAAATCTCACTGCTTCAGAGCCAATTCCAGGAAGTGTCATTCCTTCACTGAGCCAAAGCTAGGAAGTCTAAATCCTTCACTGAGCCAAAGCCACAAAGTCTCACTCGTTCACTCAGCCAATGCCAGGAAGTCTCACTGCTTCACTGAGCCAAAGGCAGGAAGACTCACTGCTTCACTGAGCCAAAACCACGGACTCACCCTTCACTGAGCCAAAGGCACGAAGTCTCACTCTTTACTGAGCCAAAGTCACGAAGTTTCACTACATCACTGAGCCAAAGTCACGAAGTCTCACTCCTTCTCTGAGCCAAAGCCACGAAGACGCACTCCATCACTTAGCCAAAGCCCTGAAGTCTCACTCCTTTACTGAGCAAAAGTCACAAAGTCCCTCTCATTCACTGTGCCAAATCCAGGAAGTCTCACTCCTTCAATGAGCCAAAGCAAGGAAGTCTCACTCCTTCACTGAGCCAAAGCCAGGGAGTCTCACCCCTTCACTGAATCAAAGCCAGGAGGTCTCACACCTTCACTGAGCCAAAGCCATGAAGTCTCACTCCTTCACTGAGACAAAGCCACAAAGTCTCACTCGTTTACTGAGCCAAAGCCAGAAAGTCTCACTGCTTCACTGAGACAAAGGCAGGAAGACTCACTGCTTCACTGACCGAAAACCACGGACTCACTCCTTCACTGAGCCAAAGCCAGGAAGTCTCACTCCTTCAGAGTCAAAGCCAGGAAATCTCACTCCTTCACTGAGCCAAAGCCATGAAGTCTCACTGCTTCACTGAGCCATAGCCACGGTCTCACTCCTTCACTGAGCAAAAGCCACAAAGTCTATCTCCTTCACTGAGCAAGAGACACGAAGTCTCACTCCTTCACTGAGCCACCCTGTAAGACTCACTCTTTCAGTGCGAAAGCCAGGAAATCTCAGTCCTTCACTGAGCCAAAGCCACGAAGTCTCACTCCTTCACTGAGGCAAAGCCATGAAGTCTCTCTCCTTCACTGAGTCAAAGACACGGTCTCACTCCTTTACTGAACCAAAGCCAGGAAGTCTCACTCCTTCACAGAACCAAAGCCAGGAAGTCTCACTCCTTCACTGAGCCAAAGCCAGTAAATCTCACTCCTTCAGAGCCAAAGCCAGGAAGTCTCAATCCTTCACTGAGCCACAGCCAGGAAGCCTCACTCCTTCACTGAGCCAAATCAACAAAGTCCCTCTCCTTCCCTTTGCCATAGCCAGGAAGATTCACTGCTTCACTGAGCCAAAGCCAGGAAATCTCACTCCTTCACTGAGCCAAAGCCACAAAGTCTCACTCCTTCACTGAGCCAAAGCCAGGAAGTCTCCCTGATTAATTGAGGCAAAGCCACGAAGTCACACTCCTTCACTGAGACAATGCCAGGAAGTCTCACTCCTTCACTGAGCCAACCAGTAAGTCTCAATCCTTCAGATCCAAAGCCAGGAAGTCTAACTCCTTCACTGAGCCAAAGCCAGGAAATCTCAGTCCTTCACTGAGCCAAAGCATCAAAGTCTCTCCCCTTCACTGAGCCATAGCCACCCATCTCATTCCTTCACTGAGCCAAAGCCACGAAATCTCTCTCCTTCACTGAGCCAAAGCCACGGTCTCACTCCTTCACTGAGCCAAAGGCACGAAGTCTCACTCTTTCACCGGAGCCAAAGCCACAAACTCTCACTCCTTCACTGAACCAAAGCCAGGACGTCTCACTACTTCACTGAGCCAAAGCCAGGAAGTCCACACTCCTTCACTGAGCCATAGCCAGTAAATCTCAATCCTTCAGAGCCTAAGCCAGGAAGTCTCACTCCTTCATTGAGCCAAAGCTACAAAGTCATTCTCCTTCACTGAGCCAAAGGCAGGAGGTCTCACTGCTTCACTTAGCCAAAGCGACGGACTCACTCTTTCACTGAGCCAAAGGGACAAAGTCTCACTCCTTACTGAGCCAAAGTCACGAAGTTTCACTCCTTCACTGAGCCAAAGTCACGAAGTCTTACTCCTTCTCTGAGCCAAAGCCACGAAGTCTCACTCCATCACTTAGCCAAAGCCCTGAAGTCTCACTCCTTCACTGAGCAAAAGTCACAAAGTCCCTCTCCTTCACTGTGCCAAATCCAGGAAGTCTCACTCCTTCACTGAGCCAAAGCAAGGAAGACTCACTCCTTAACTGAGCCAAAGCCAGGGAGTCTCACCCCTTCACTGAGCCAAAGGCAGGAAGTATCAACCCTTCTTTGAGCCAAAGCCATGAAGTCTCAATCCTTCAGAGTCAAAGCCAGGAAATCTCACTCCTTCACCGAGCCAAAGCCATGAAGTCTCACTGCTTCACTGAGCCATAGCCACGGTCTCACTCCTTCACTGAGCAAAAGCCACAAAGTCTATCTCCTTCACTGAGCAAGAGACACGAGGTCTCACTCCTTAACTGAGCCAAAGCCAGGGAGTCTCACCCCTTCACTGAGCCAAAGGCAGGAAGTATCAACCCTTCTTTGAGCCAAAGCCATGAAGTCTCAATCCTTCAGAGTCAAAGCCAGGAAATCTCACTCCTTCACCGAGCCAAAGCGACGAAGTCTCACTCCTTCACTGAGCCAAAGCCATGAAGTCTCTCTCCTTCACTGAGTCAAAGACAAGGTCTCACTCCATCACTGAGCCAAAGCCTCAAAGTCTCTCTCGTTCACTGAGCCATAGCCACCGAGACTCACTCCTTCACAGTGCCAAAGCCAGGAAGATTCACTCCTTAACTGAGCCAAAGCCAGTAAATCTCACTCCTTCAGAGCCAAAGCCAGGAAATCTCACTCCTTCACTGAGCCAAAGCCACGAAGTCTCACTGCTTCACTGAGACAAAGCCACGAAGACTCACTGCTTCACTGAGCCAAAGCCACGAAGTTCACTCCTTCACTGAGCCAAAGCCAGGAAGTCTCACTCCTTAAGAGTCAAAGCCAGGAAATCTCACTCCTTCACTGAGCCAAAGCCATGAAGTCTCACTCCTTCACTGAGCTATAGCAACGGTCTCACTCCTTCACTGAGCAAAAGCCACAAAGTCTATCTCCTTCACTGAGCCAGAGACACGAGGTCTCAGTCCTTCACTGATCCAAAGCCACGAAGTCTCACTCCTTCACTGAGCCATGCCTTAAGATTCACTCTTTCAGTGCTAAAGCAAGGAGGTCTCAGTCCTTCACTGAGCCAAAGCCACGAAGTCTCACTCCTTCACTGATCCAAACCCATGAAGTCTCTCTCCTTCACTGAGTCAAAGACACGGTCTCACTCCATCATTGAGCCAAAGCCTCAAAGTCTCTCTCGTTCACTGAGCCATAGCCACCAAGTCTCACTCCTTCACAGTGCCAAAGACAGGATGTCTCACTCCTTCACTGAGCCAGCCTGTAAGTCTCACTCCATCAGAGCCAAAGCCAGGAAGTCTCACTCCTTCACTTAGCCAAAGCCACGAAGTCGCACTACTTCACTGAGCCAAAGCCAGGAAGTCTCACTGCTTCACCGAGCCAAAGCCACGAAGTGTCACTCCTTCACTGAACCAAAGCCAGGAAGTCTCACTCCTTCACTGAACCAAAGCCAGGAAGTCTCACTCCTTCACAGAGCCAAAGCCAGTAAATCTCACTCCTTCAGAGCCAGAGCCAGGAAGTCCCACTCCTTCACTGTGGCAAAGCCAAAAAGTCTCAGTCCTTCACCGAGCCACAGCCAGGAAGACTCACTCCTTAAATGAGCCAAATCAACAAAGTCTCACTCCTTCACTGAGCCAAAGTCAGGAAGACTCCCTGCTTCATTGAGCTAAAGCCACGAAGTCACACTCCTTCACTGAGACAATGCCAGGAAGTCTCACTCCTTAACTGAACCAACCAGTGAGTCTCAATCCTTCAGCTCCAAAGCCAGGAAGTCTCAATCCTTCACTGAGCCAAAGCCAGGAAGTCTCAGTCCTTCACTGAAACAAAGCCTCAAAGTCTCCCCCCTTCACTGAGCTATAGCTACCAAGTCTCACTCCTTTACTGAACCAAAGCCAGGAAGTCTCACTCCTTCACTGAACCAAAGCCACGAAGTCCACACTCCTTCACTGAGCCAAAGCCAGTAAATCTCAATCCTTCAGAGCCAAAGCCAGGAAGTCTCACTCCTTCACTGAGCCAAAGCCACGGTCTCACACCTTCATTGAGCCAAAGCTACAAAGTCATTCTCCTTCACTGAGCCAAAGGCAGGAAGTCTCACTGCTTCACTGACCCAAAGCCATGAAGTCTCACTCCTTCACTAAGCCAAAGCCACAAAGTCTCACTCCATCATTGAACTAATGCCAGGAAGTCCCACTCCTTCATTGAGCCAAAGCCAGGAAGTCTCACTCCTTCACTAGGCAAAAGCCAGTAAATCTCACTGCTTCAGAGCCAATTCCAGGAAGTGTCACTCCTTCACTGAGCCATAGTCAGGAAGTCTAAATCCTTCACTGAGCCAAAGCCACAAATTCTCACTCGTTCACTGAGCCAATGCCAGGAAGTCTCACTGCTTCACTGAGCCAAACGCAGGAAGTCCACACTCCTCCACAGAGCCAAAGCCAGTAAATCTCAATTCTTTAGAGCCAAAGCCAGGAAGTCTCACTACTTCACTGAGCCAAAGCCACGGTCTCACTCCTTCATTGAGCCAAAGCTATAAAGTCTCTCTCCTTCACTGACCCAAAGGCAGGAAGTCTCACTGCTTCACTGAGCCAAAATGACGGACTCACTCCTTCACTGAGCAAAAGGCACGAAGTCACACTCTTTCACTGAGCCAAAGCCACGAAGTCTCACTCCTTCACTAAGCCAAAGCCACAAAGTCTCACTCTATCATTGAACTAATGCCAGGAAGTCTCACTCCTTCATTGAGCCAAAGCCAGGAAGTCTCACTCCTTCACTGAACCAAAGCCAGTAAATCTCACTGCTTCAGAGCCAATTCCAGGAAGTGTCATTCCTTCACTGAGCCAAAGCTAGGAAGTCTAAATCCTTCACTGAGCCAAAGCCACAAAGTCTCACTCGTTCACTCAGCCAATGCCAGGAAGTCTCACTGCTTCACTGAGCCAAAGGCAGGAAGACTCACTGCTTCACTGAGCCAAAACCACGGACTCACCCTTCACTGAGCCAAAGGCACGAAGTCTCACTCTTTACTGAGCCAAAGTCACGAAGTTTCACTACTTCACTGAGCCAAAGTCACGAAGTCTCACTCCTTCTCTGAGCCAAAGCCACGAAGACGCACTCCATCACTTAGCAAAAGCCCTGAAGTCTCACTCCTTTACTGAGCAAAAGTCACAAAGTCCCTCTCATTCACTGTGCCAAATCCAGGAAGTCTCACTCCTTCAATGAGCCAAAGCAAGGAAGTCTCACTCCTTCACTGAGCCAAAGCCAGGGAGTCTCACCCCTTCACTGAGCCAAAGCCAGGAGGTCTCACACCTTCACTGAGCCAAAGCCATGAAGTCTCACTCCTTCACTGAGACAAAGCCACAAAGTCTCACTCGTTTACTGAGCCAAAGCCAGAAAGTCTCACTGCTTCACTGAGACAAAGGCAGGAAGACTCACTGCTTCACTGAGCCAAAACCACGGACTCACTCCTTCACTGAGCCAAAGGCACGAAGTCTCACTCTTTACTGAGCCAAAGTCACGAAGTTTCACTCCTTCACTGAGCCAAAGTCACGAAGTCTCACTCCTTCTCTGAGCCAAAGCCACGAAGTCTCACTCCATCACTTAGCCAAAGCCCTGAAGTCTCACTCCATCACTGAGCAAAAGTCACAAAGTCCCTCTCATTCACTGTGCCAAATCCAGGAAGTCTCACTCCTTCAATGAGCCAAAGGAAGGAAGTCTCACTCCTTCACAGAGCCAAAGCCAGGAAGTCTCACTCCTTCACTGAACCAAAGCCAGTAAATCTCACTGCTTCAGAGCCAATTCCAGGAAGTGTCACTCCTTCACTGAGCCATAGTCAGGAAGTCTAAATCCTTCACTGAGCCAAAGCCACAAATTCTCACTCGTTCACTGAGCCAATGCCAGGAAGTCTCACTGCTTCACTGAGCCAAACGCAGGAAGTCCACACTCCTCCACAGAGCCAAAGTCAGTAAATCTCAATTCTTCAGTGCCAAAGCCAGGAAGTCTCACTACTTCACTGAGCCAAAGCCACGGTCTCACTCCTTCATAGAGCCAAAGCTATAAAGTCTCTCTCCTTCACTGACCCAAAGGCAGGAAGTCTCACTGCTTCACTGAGCCAAAATGACTGACTCACTCCTTCACTGAGCAAAAGGCACGAAGTCACACTCTTTCACTGAGCCAAAGCCACGAAGTCTCACTCCTTCACTAAGCCAAAGCCACAAAGTCTCACTCCATCATTGAACTAATGCCAGGAAGTCTCACTCCTTCATTGAGCCAAAGCCAGGAAGTCTCACTCCTTCACTGAACCAAAGCCAGTAAATCTCACTGCTTCAGAGCCAATTCCAGGAAGTGTCATTCCTTCACTGAGCCAAAGCTAGGAAGTCTAAATCCTTCACTGAGCCAAAGCCACAAAGTCTCACTCGTTCACTCAGCCAATGCCAGGAAGTCTCACTGCTTCACTGAGCCAAAGGCAGGAAGACTCACTGCTTCACTGAGCCAAAACCACGGACTCACCCTTCACTGAGCCAAAGGCACGAAGTCTCACTCTTTACTGAGCCAAAGTCACGAAGTTTCACTACTTCACTGAGCCAAAGTCACGAAGTCTCACTCCTTCTCTGAGCCAAAGCCACGAAGACGCACTCCATCACTTAGCCAAAGCCCTGAAGTCTCACTCCTTTACTGAGCAAAAGTCACAAAGTCCCTCTCATTCACTGTGCCAAATCCAGGAAGTCTCACTCCTTCAATGAGCCAAAGCAAGGAAGTCTCACTCCTTCACTGAGCCAAAGGCAGGAAGACTCACTGCTTCACTGAGCCAAAACCACGGACTCACCCTTCACTGAGCCAAAGGCACGAAGTCTCACTCTTTACTGAGCCAAAGTCACGAAGTTTCACTACTTCACTGAGCCAAAGTCCCGAAGTCTCACTCCTTCTCTGAGCCAAAGCCACGAAGACGCACTCCATCACTTAGCCAAAGCCCTGAAGTCTCACTCCTTTACTGAGCAAAAGTCACAAAGTCCCTCTCATTCACTGTGCCAAATCCAGGAAGTCTCACTCCTTCAATGAGCCAAAGCAAGGAAGTCTCACTCCTTCACTGAGCCAAAGGCAGGAAGACTCACTGCTTCACTGAGCCAAAACCACGGACTCACCCTTCACTGAGCCAAAGGCACGAAGTCTCACTCTTTACTGAGCCAAAGTCACGAAGTTTCACTACTTCACTGAGCCAAAGTCACGAAGTCTCACTCCTTCTCTGAGCCAAAGCCACGAAGTCTCACTCCATCACTTAGCCAAAGCCCTGAAGTCTCACTCCATCACTGAGCAAAAGTCACAAAGTCCCTCTCATTCACTGTGCCAAATCCAGGAAGTCTCACTCCTTCAATGAGCCAAAGCAAGGAAGTCTCACTCCTTCACAGAGCCAAAGCCAGGGAGTCTCACGCCTTCACTGAGCCAAAGCCAGGAGGTGTCACACCTTCACTGAGCCAAAGCAATGAAGTCTCATTCCTTCACTGAGCCAAAGCCACAAAGTCTCACTCGTTTACTGAGCCAAAGCCAGAAAGTCTCACTGCTTCACTGAGCCAAACGAAGGAAGACTCACTGCTTCACTGACCGAAAACCACGGACTCACTCCTTCACAGAGCCAAAGCCAGGAAGTCTCACTCCTTCAGAGTCAAAGCCAGGAAATCTCACTCCTTCACTGAGCCAAAGCCACGGTCTCACTCCTTCATTGAGCCAAAGCTATAAAGTCTCTCTCCTTCACTGACCCAAAGGCAGGAAGTCTCACTGCTTCACTGAGCCAAAATGACGGACTCACTCCTTCACTGAGCAAAAGGCACGAAGTCACACTCTTTCACTGAGCCAAAGCCACGAAGTCTCACTCCTTCACTAAGCCAAAGCCACAAAGTCTCACTCCATCATTGAACTAATGCCAGGAAGTCTCACTCCTTCATTGAGCCAAAGCCAGGAAGTCTCACTCCTTCACTGAACCAAAGCCAGTAAATCTCACTGCTTCAGAGCCAATTCCAGGAAGTGTCACTCCTTCACTGAGCCATAGTCAGGAAGTCTAAATCCTTCACTGAGCCAAAGCCACAAATTCTCACTCGTTCACTGAGCCAATGCCAGGAAGTCTCACTGCTTCACTGAGCCAAACGCAGGAAGTCCACACTCCTCCACAGAGCCAAAGCCAGTAAATCTCAATTCTTCAGTGCCAAAGCCAGGAAGTCTCACTACTTCACTGAGCCAAAGCCACGGTCTCACTCCTTCATTGAGCCAAAGCTATAAAGTCTCTCTCCTTCACTGACCCAAAGGCAGGAAGTCTCACTGCTTCACTGAGCCAAAATGACTGACTCACTCCTTCACTGAGCAAAAGGCACGAAGTCACACTCTTTCACTGAGCCAAAGCCACGAAGTCTCACTCCTTCACTAAGCCAAAGCCACAAAGTCTCACTCCATCATTGAACTAATGCCAGGAAGTCTCACTCCTTCATTGAGCCAAAGCCAGGAAGTCTCACTCCTTCACTGAACCAAAGCCAGTAAATCTCACTGCTTCAGAGCCAATTCCAGGAAGTGTCATTCCTTCACTGAGCCAAAGCTAGAAAGTCTAAATCCTTCACTGAGCCAAAGCCACAAAGTCTCACTCGTTCACTCAGCCAATGCCAGGAAGTCTCACTGCTTCACTGAGCCAAAGGCAGGAAGACTCACTGCTTCACTGAGCCAAAACCACGGACTCACCCTTCACTGAGCCAAAGGCACGAAGTCTCACTCTTTACTGAGCCAAAGTCACGAAGTTTCACTACTTCACTGAGCCAAAGTCACGAAGTCTCACTCCTTCTCTGAGCCAAAGCCACGAAGACGCACTCCATCACTTAGCCAAAGCCCTGAAGTCTCACTCCTTTACTGAGCAAAAGTCACAAAGTCCCTCTCATTCACTGTGCCAAATCCAGGAAGTCTCACTCCTTCAATGAGCCAAAGCAAGGAAGTCTCACTCCTTCACTGAGCCAAAGCCAGGGAGTCTCACCCCTTCACTGAGCCAAAGCCAGGAGGTCTCACACCTTCACTGAGCCAAAGCCATGAAGTCTCACTCCTTCACTGAGACAAAGCCACAAAGTTTCACTCGTTTACTGAGCCAAAGCCAGAAAGTCTCACTGCTTCACTGAGACAAAGGCAGGAAGACTCACTGCTTCACTGAGCCAAAACCACGGACTCACTCCTTCACTGAGCCAAAGGCACGAAGTCTCACTCTTTACTGAGCCAAAGTCACGAAGTTTCACTCCTTCACTGAGCCAAAGTCACGAAGTCTCACTCCTTCTCTGAGCCAAAGCCACGAAGTCTCACTCCATCACTTAGCCAAAGCCCTGAAGTCTCACTCCATCACTGAGCAAAAGTCACAAAGTCCCTCTCATTCACTGTGCCAAATCCAGGAAGTCTAACTCCTTCAATGAGCCAAAGCAAGGAAGTCTCACTCCTTCACAGAGCCAAAGCCAGGGAGTCTCACCCCTTCACTCAGCCAAAGCCAGTAGGTGTCACACCTTCACTGAGCCAAAGCAATGAAGTCTCATTCCTTCACTGAGCCAAAGCCACAAAGTCTCACTCGTTTACTGAGCCAAAGCCAGAAAGTCTCACTGCTTCACTGAGCCAAACGCAGGAAGACTCACTGCTTCACTGACCGAAAACCACGGACTCACTCCTTCACTGAGCCAAAGCCAGGAAGTCTCACTCCTTCAGAGTCAAAGCCAGGAAATCTCACTCCTTCACTGAGCCAAAGCCATGAAGTCTCACTGCTTCACTGAGCCATAGCCACGGTCTCACTCCTTCACTGAGCAAAAGCCACAAAGTCTATCTCCTTCACTGAGCAAGAGACACGAGGTCTCACTCCTTCATTGAGCCAAAGCTACAAAGTCATTCTCCTTCACTGAGCCAAAGGCAGGAAGTCTCACTCCTTCACTGAGCCAAAGCCACGGTCTCACTCCTTCATTGAGCCAAAGCTACAAAGTCATTCTCCTTCACTGAGCCAAAGGCAGGAGGTCTCACTGCTTCACTTAGCCAAAGCGACGGACTCACTCTTTCACTGAGCCAAAGGCACGAAGTTTCACTCCTTCACTGAGCCAAAGTCACGAAGTCTTACTCCTTCTCTGAGCCAAAGCCACGAAGTCTCACTCCATCATTTAGCCAAAGCCCTGAAATCTCACTCCTTCACTGAGCAAAAGTCACAAAGTCCCTCTCCTTCACTGTGCCAAATCCAGGAAGTCTCACTCCTTCACTGAGCCAAAGCCATGAAGTCTCACTGCTTCACTGAGCCATAGCCACGGTCTCACTCCTTCACTGAGCAAGAGCCACAAAGTCTATCTCCTTCACTGAGCAAGAGACTCGAGGTCTCACTCCTTCACTGAGTCAAAGACACGAAGTCTCACTCCTTCACTGAGCCACCCTGTAAGACTCACTCTTTCAGTGCGAAAGCCAGGAAATCTCAGTCCTTCACTGAGCCAAAGCCACGAAGTCTCACTCCTTCACTGAGGCAAAGCCATGAAGTCTCTCTCCTTCACTGAGTCAAAGACACGGTCTCACTCCTTTACTGAACCAAAGCCAGGAAGTCTCACTCCTTCACAGAACCAAAGCCAGGAAGTCTCACTCCTTCACTGAGCCAAAGCCAGTAAATCTCACTCCTTCAGAGCCAAAGCCAGGAAGTCTCAATCCTTCACTGAGCCACAGCCAGGAAGCCTCACTCCTTCACTGAGCCAAATCAACAAAGTCCCTCTCCTTCCCTTTGCCATAGCCAGGAAGTGTCACTGCATCACTGAGACAAAGTCTCGAAGTTTCACCCTTTCACTGAGCCAAAATCACGAAGTCTCACTCGTTCTCTGAGCCAAAGCCACGAAGTCTCACTCCATCACTTAGCCAAAGCCATGAAATCTCACTCTTTCACTGAGCCAAAGCCACAAAGTCCCTCTCCTTCACTGTGCCAAATCCACGAAGTCTCACTCCTTCACTGAGCAAAAGCAAGGAAGTCTCACTTGTTCACTGAGCCAAAGCCAGGAAGGCTCGCTTCTTCACTGAGCCAAAGACACGAAGTCTCACTCCTTCACTGAGACACCCTGTAAGACTCACTCTTTCAGTGCGAAAGCCAGGAAATCTCAGTCCTTCACTGAGCCAAAGCCACGAAGTCTCACTCCTTCACTGAGGCAAAGCCATGAAGTCTCTCTCCTTCACTGAGTCAAAGACACGGTCTCACTCCTTTACTGAACCAAAGCCAGGAAGTCTCACTCCTTCACAGAACCAAAGCCAGGAAGTCTCACTCCTTCACTGAGCCAAAGCCAGTAAATCTCACTCCTTCAGAGCCAAAGCCAGGAAGTCTCAATCCTTCACTGAGCCACAGCCAGGAAGCCTCACTCCTTCACTGAGCCAAATCAACAAAGTCCCTCTCCTTCCCTTTGCCATAGCCAGGAAGATTCACTGCTTCACTGAGCCAAAGCCAGGAAATCTCACTCCTTCACTGAGCCAAAGCCACAAAGTCTCACTCCTTCACTGAGCCAAAGCCAGGAAGTCTCCCTGATTCATTGTGCCAAAGCCACGAAGTCACACTCCTTCACTGAGACAATGCCAGGAAGTCTCACACCTTCACTGAGCCGACCAGTAAGTCTCAATCCATCAGATCCAAAGCCAGGAAGTCTCACTCCTTCACTGAGCCAAAGCCAGGAAATCTCAGTCCTTCACTGAGCCAAAGCATCAAAGTCTCTCCCCTTCACTGAGCCATAGCCACCCATCTCATTCCTTCACTGAGCCAAAGCCACGAAGTCTCACTCCTTCACCGAGCCAAAGCCACGGTCTCACTCCTTCACTGAGCCAAAGGCACGAAGTCTCACTCTTTCACCGGAGCCAAAGCCACGAACTCTCACTCCTTCACTGAACCAAAGCCAGGACGTCTCACTACTTCACTGAGCCAAAGCCAGGAAGTCCACACTCCTTCACTGAGCCAAAGCCAGTAAATCTCAATCCTTCAGAGCCTAAGCCAGGAATCTCACTCCTTCACTGAACCAAAGCCACGGTCTCACTCCTTCATTGAGCCAAAGCTACAAAGTCATTCTCCTTCACTGAGCCAAAGGCAGGAGGTCTCACTGCTTCACTTAGCCAAAGCGACGGACTCACTCTTTCACTGAGCCAAAGGCACGAAGTTTCACTCCTTCACTGAGCCAAAGTCACGAAGTCTTACTCCTTCTCTGAGCCAAAGCCACGAAGTCTCACTCCATCACTTAGCCAAAGCCCTGAAGTCTCACTCCTTCACTGAGCAAAAGTCACAAAGTCCCTCTCCTTCACTGTGCCAAATCCAGGAAGTCTCACTCCTTCACTGAGCCAAAATGACGGACTCACTCCTTCACTGAGGAAAAGGAACGAAGTCACACTCTTTCACTGAGCCAAAGCCACGAAGTCTACCTCCTTCATTAAGCCAAAGCCACAAAGTCTCACTCCATCATTGAACTAATGCCAGGAAGTCTCACTCCTTCATTGAGCCAAAGCCAGGAAGTCTCACTCCTTCACTGAGCCAAAGCCAGTAAATCTCACTGCTTCAGAGCCAATTCCAGGAAGTGTCATTCCTTCACTGAGCCAAAGCTAGGAAGTCTAAATCCTTCACTGAGCCAAAGCCACAAAGTCTCACTCGTTCACTGAGCCAATGCCAGGAAGTCTCACTGCTTCACTGAGCCAAAGGAAGGAAGACTCACTGCTTCAATGAGCCAAAACCTCGGACTCACTCCTTCACTGAGCCAAAGGCACGAAGTCTCACTCTTTACTGAGCCAAAGTCACGAAGTTTCACTACTTCACTGAGCCAAAGTCACGAAGTCTACCTCCTTCTCTGAGCCAAAGCCACGAAGACGCACTCCATCACTTAGCCAAAGCCCTGAAGTCTCACTCCTTTACTGAGCAAAAGTCACAAAGTCCCTCTCATTCACTGTGCCAAATCCAGGAAGTCTCACTCCTTCAATGAGCCAAAGCAAGGAAGTCTCACTCCTTCACTGAGCCAAAGCCAGGGAGTCTCACCCCTTCACTGAGCCAAAGCCAGGAGGTGTCACACCTTCACTGAGCCAAAGCCATGAAGTCTCACTCCTTCACTGAGACAAAGCCACAAAGTCTCACTCGTTTACTGAGCCAAAGCCAGAAAGTCTCACTGCTTCACTGAGACAAAGGCAGGAAGACTCACTGCTTCACTGAACCAAAACCACGGACTCACTCCTTCACTGAGCCAAAGGCAAAAGTCTCACTCTTTACTGAGCCAAAGTCACGAAGTTTCACTCCTTCACTGAGCCAAAATCACGAAGTCTCACTCGTTCTCTGAGCCAAAGCCACGAAGTCTCACTCCATCACTTAGCCAAAGCCATGAAATCTCACTCTTTCACTGAGCCAAAGCCACAAAGTCCCTCTCCTTCACTGTGCCAAATCCACGAAGTCTCACTCCTTCACTGAGCAAAAGCAAGGAAGTCTCACTTGTTCACTGAGCCAAAGCCAGGAAGGCTCGCTTCTTCACTGAGCCAAAGACACGAAGTCTCACTCCTTCACTGAGACACCCTGTAAGACTCACTCTTTCAGTGCGAAAGCCAGGAAATCTCAGTCCTTCACTGAGCCAAAGCCACGAAGTCTCACTCCTTCACTGAGGCAAAGCCATGAAGTCTCTCTCCTTCACTGAGTCAAAGACACGGTCTCACTCCTTTACTGAACCAAAGCCAGGAAGTCTCACTCCTTCACAGAACCAAAGCCAGGAAGTCTCACTCCTTCACTGAGCCAAAGCCAGTAAATCACACTCCTTCAGAGCCAAAGCCAGGAAGTCTCACTCCTTCACTGAACCAAAGCCAGTAAATCTCACTGCTTCAGAGCCAATTCCAGGAAGTGTCACTCCTTCACTGAGCCATAGTCAGGAAGTCTAAATCCTTCACTGAGCCAAAGCCACAAATTCTCACTCGTTCACTGAGCCAATGCCAGGAAGTCTCACTGCTTCACTGAGCCAAACGCAGGAAGTCCACACTCCTCCACAGAGCCAAAGCCAGTAAATCTCAATTCTTCAGTGCCAAAGCCAGGAAGTCTCACTACTTCACTGAGCCAAAGCCACGGTCTCACTCCTTCATTGAGCCAAAGCTATAAAGTCTCTCTCCTTCACTGACCCAAAGGCAGGAAGTCTCACTGCTTCACTGAGCCAAAATGACTGACTCACTCCTTCACTGAGCAAAAGGCACGAAGTCACACTCTTTCACTGAGCCAAAGCCACGAAGTCTCACTCCTTCACTAAGCCAAAGCCACAAAGTCTCACTCCATTATTGAACTAATGCCAGGAAGTCTCACTCCTTCATTGAGCCAAAGCCAGGAAGTCTCACTCCTTCACTGAACCAAAGCCAGTAAATCTCACTGCTTCAGAGCCAATTCCAGGAAGTGTCATTCCTTCACTGAGCCAAAGCTAGGAAGTCTAAATCCTTCACTGAGCCAAAGCCACAAAGTCTCACTCGTTCACTCAGCCAATGCCAGGAAGTCTCACTGCTTCACTGAGCCAAAGGCAGGAAGACTCACTGCTTCACTGAGCCAAAACCACGGACTCACCCTTCACTGAGCCAAAGGCACGAAGTCTCACTCTTTACTGAGCCAAAGTCACGAAGTTTCACTACATCACTGAGCCAAAGTCACGAAGTCTCACTCCTTCTCTGAGCCAAAGCCACGAAGACGCACTCCATCACTTAGCCAAAGCCCTGAAGTCTCACTCCTTTACTGAGCAAAAGTCACAAAGTCCCTCTCATTCACTGTGCCAAATCCAGGAAGTCTCACTCCTTCAATGAGCCAAAGCAAGGAAGTCTCACTCCTTCACTGAGCCAAAGCCAGGGAGTCTCACCCCTTCACTGAGCCAAAGCCAGGAGGTCTCACACCTTCACTGAGCCAAAGCCATGAAGTCTCACTCCTTCACTGAGACAAAGCCACAAAGTCTCACTCGTTTACTGAGCCAAAGCCAGAAAGTCTCACTGCTTCACTGAGACAAAGGCAGGAAGACTCACTGCTTCACTGACCGAAAACCACGGACTCACTCCTTCACTGAGCCAAAGCCAGGAAGTCTCACTCCTTCAGAGTCAAAGCCAGGAAATCTCACTCCTTCACTGAGCCAAAGCCATGAAGTCTCACTGCTTCACTGAGCCATAGCCACGGTCTCACTCCTTCACTGAGCAAAAGCCACAAAGTCTATCTCCTTCACTGAGCAAGAGACACGAAGTCTCACTCCTTCACTGAGCCACCCTGTAAGACTCACTCTTTCAGTGCGAAAGCCAGGAAATCTCAGTCCTTCACTGAGCCAAAGCCACGAAGTCTCACTCCTTCACTGAGGCAAAGCCATGAAGTCTCTCTCCTTCACTGAGTCAAAGACACGGTCTCACTCCTTTACTGAACCAAAGCCAGGAAGTCTCACTCCTTCACAGAACCAAAGCCAGGAAGTCTCACTCCTTCACTGAGCCAAAGCCAGTAAATCTCACTCCTTCAGAGCCAAAGCCAGGAAGTCTCAATCCTTCACTGAGCCACAGCCAGGAAGCCTCACTCCTTCACTGAGCCAAATCAACAAAGTCCCTCTCCTTCCCTTTGCCATAGCCAGGAAGATTCACTGCTTCACTGAGCCAAAGCCAGGAAATCTCACTCCTTCACTGAGCCAAAGCCACAAAGTCTCACTCCTTCACTGAGCCAAAGCCAGGAAGTCTCCCTGATTAATTGAGGCAAAGCCACGAAGTCACACTCCTTCACTGAGACAATGCCAGGAAGTCTCACTCCTTCACTGAGCCAACCAGTAAGTCTCAATCCTTCAGATCCAAAGCCAGGAAGTCTAACTCCTTCACTGAGCCAAAGCCAGGAAATCTCAGTCCTTCACTGAGCCAAAGCATCAAAGTCTCTCCCCTTCACTGAGCCATAGCCACCCATCTCATTCCTTCACTGAGCCAAAGCCACGAAATCTCTCTCCTTCACTGAGCCAAAGCCACGGTCTCACTCCTTCACTGAGCCAAAGGCACGAAGTCTCACTCTTTCACCGGAGCCAAAGCCACAAACTCTCACTCCTTCACTGAACCAAAGCCAGGACGTCTCACTACTTCACTGAGCCAAAGCCAGGAAGTCCACACTCCTTCACTGAGCCATAGCCAGTAAATCTCAATCCTTCAGAGCCTAAGCCAGGAAGTCTCACTCCTTCATTGAGCCAAAGCTACAAAGTCATTCTCCTTCACTGAGCCAAAGGCAGGAGGTCTCACTGCTTCACTTAGCCAAAGCGACGGACTCACTCTTTCACTGAGCCAAAGGGACAAAGTCTCACTCCTTACTGAGCCAAAGTCACGAAGTTTCACTCCTTCACTGAGCCAAAGTCACGAAGTCTTACTCCTTCTCTGAGCCAAAGCCACGAAGTCTCACTCCATCACTTAGCCAAAGCCCTGAAGTCTCACTCCTTCACTGAGCAAAAGTCACAAAGTCCCTCTCCTTCACTGTGCCAAATCCAGGAAGTCTCACTCCTTCACTGAGCCAAAGCAAGGAAGACTCACTCCTTAACTGAGCCAAAGCCAGGGAGTCTCACCCCTTCACTGAGCCAAAGGCAGGAAGTATCAACCCTTCTTTGAGCCAAAGCCATGAAGTCTCAATCCTTCAGAGTCAAAGCCAGGAAATCTCACTCCTTCACCGAGCCAAAGCCATGAAGTCTCACTGCTTCACTGAGCCATAGCCACGGTCTCACTCCTTCACTGAGCAAAAGCCACAAAGTCTATCTCCTTCACTGAGCAAGAGACACGAGGTCTCACTCCTTAACTGAGCCAAAGCCAGGGAGTCTCACCCCTTCACTGAGCCAAAGGCAGGAAGTATCAACCCTTCTTTGAGCCAAAGCCATGAAGTCTCAATCCTTCAGAGTCAAAGCCAGGAAATCTCACTCCTTCACCGAGCCAAAGCGACGAAGTCTCACTCCTTCACTGAGCCAAAGCCATGAAGTCTCTCTCCTTCACTGAGTCAAAGACAAGGTCTCACTCCATCACTGAGCCAAAGCCTCAAAGTCTCTCTCGTTCACTGAGCCATAGCCACCGAGACTCACTCCTTCACAGTGCCAAAGCCAGGAAGATTCACTCCTTAACTGAGCCAAAGCCAGTAAATCTCACTCCTTCAGAGCCAAAGCCAGGAAATCTCACTCCTTCACTGAGCCAAAGCCACGAAGTCTCACTGCTTCACTGAGACAAAGCCACGAAGACTCACTGCTTCACTGAGCCAAAGCCACGAAGTTCACTCCTTCACTGAGCCAAAGCCAGGAAGTCTCACTCCTTAAGAGTCAAAGCCAGGAAATCTCACTCCTTCACTGAGCCAAAGCCATGAAGTCTCACTCCTTCACTGAGCTATAGCAACGGTCTCACTCCTTCACTGAGCAAAAGCCACAAAGTCTATCTCCTTCACTGAGCCAGAGACACGAGGTCTCAGTCCTTCACTGATCCAAAGCCACGAAGTCTCACTCCTTCACTGAGCCATCCCTTAAGATTCACTCTTTCAGTGCTAAAGCAAGGAGGTCTCAGTCCTTCACTGAGCCAAAGCCACGAAGTCTCACTCCTTCACTGATCCAAACCCATGAAGTCTCTCTCCTTCACTGAGTCAAAGACACGGTCTCACTCCATCATTGAGCCAAAGCCTCAAAGTCTCTCTCGTTCACTGAGCCATAGCCACCAAGTCTCACTCCTTCACAGTGCCAAAGACAGGATGTCTCACTCCTTCACTGAGCCAGCCTGTAAGTCTCACTCCATCAGAGCCAAAGCCAGGAAGTCTCACTCCTTCACTTAGCCAAAGCCACGAAGTCGCACTACTTCACTGAGCCAAAGCCAGGAAGTCTCACTGCTTCACCGAGCCAAAGCCACGAAGTGTCACTCCTTCACTGAACCAAAGCCAGGAAGTCTCACTCCTTCACTGAACCAAAGCCAGGAAGTCTCACTCCTTCACAGAGCCAAAGCCAGTAAATCTCACTCCTTCAGAGCCAGAGCCAGGAAGTCCCACTCCTTCACTGTGGCAAAGCCAAAAAGTCTCAGTCCTTCACCGAGCCACAGCCAGGAAGACTCACTCCTTAAATGAGCCAAATCAACAAAGTCTCACTCCTTCACTGAGCCAAAGTCAGGAAGACTCCCTGCTTCATTGAGCTAAAGCCACGAAGTCACACTCCTTCACTGAGACAATGCCAGGAAGTCTCACTCCTTAACTGAACCAACCAGTGAGTCTCAATCCTTCAGCTCCAAAGCCAGGAAGTCTCAATCCTTCACTGAGCCAAAGCCAGGAAGTCTCAGTCCTTCACTGAAACAAAGCCTCAAAGTCTCCCCCCTTCACTGAGCTATAGCTACCAAGTCTCACTCCTTTACTGAACCAAAGCCAGGAAGTCTCACTCCTTCACTGAACCAAAGCCACGAAGTCCACACTCCTTCACTGAGCCAAAGCCAGTAAATCTCAATCCTTCAGAGCCAAAGCCAGGAAGTCTCACTCCTTCACTGAGCCAAAGCCACGGTCTCACACCTTCATTGAGCCAAAGCTACAAAGTCATTCTCCTTCACTGAGCCAAAGGCAGGAAGTCTCACTGCTTCACTGACCCAAAGCCATGAAGTCTCACTCCTTCACTAAGCCAAAGCCACAAAGTCTCACTCCATCATTGAACTAATGCCAGGAAGTCTCACTCCTTCATTGAGCCAAAGCCAGGAAGTCTCACTCCTTCACTAGGCAAAAGCCAGTAAATCTCACTGCTTCAGAGCCAATTCCAGGAAGTGTCACTCCTTCACTGAGCCATAGTCAGGAAGTCTAAATCCTTCACTGAGCCAAAGCCACAAATTCTCACTCGTTCACTGAGCCAATGCCAGGAAGTCTCACTGCTTCACTGAGCCAAACGCAGGAAGTCCACACTCCTCCACAGAGCCAAAGCCAGTAAATCTCAATTCTTCAGAGCCAAAGCCAGGAAGTCTCACTACTTCACTGAGCCAAAATGACGGACTCACTCCTTCACTGAGCAAAAGGCACGAAGTCACACTCTTTCACTGAGCCAAAGCCACGAAGTCTCACTCCTTCACTAAGCCAAAGCCACAAAGTCTCACTCCATCATTGAACTAATGCCAGGAGGTCTCACACCTTCACTGAGCCAAAGCCATGAAGTCTCACTCCTTCACTGAGACAAAGCCACAAAGTCTCACTCGTTTACTGAGCCAAAGCCAGAAAGTCTCACTGCTTCACTGAGACAAAGGCAGGAAGACTCACTGCTTCACTGAGCCAAAACCACGGACTCACTCCTTCACTGAGCCAAAGGCACGAAGTCTCACTCTTTACTGAGCCAAAGTCACGAAGTTTCACTCCTTCACTGAGCCAAAGTCACGAAGTCTCACTCCTTCTCTGAGCCAAAGCCACGAAGTCTCACTCCATCACTTAGCCAAAGCCCTGAAGTCTCACTCCTTTACTGAGCAAAAGTCACAAAGTCCCTCTCATTCACTGTGCCAAATCCAGGAAGTCTCACTCCTTCAATGAGCCAAAGGAAGGAAGTCTCACTCCTTCACAGAGCCAAAGCCAGGGAGTCTCACCCCTTCACTGAGCCAAAGCCAGGAGGTGTCACACCTTCACTGAGCCAAAGCAATGAAGTCTCATTCCTTCACTGAGCCAAAGCCACAAAGTCTCACTCGTTTACTGAGCCAAAGCCAGAAAGTCTCACTGCTTCACTGAGCCAAACGCAGGAAGACTCACTGCTTCACTGACCGAAAACCACGGACTCACTCCTTCACAGAGCCAAAGCCAGGAAGTCTCACTCCTTCAGAGTCAAAGCCAGGAAATCTCACTCCTTCACTGAGCCAAAGCCACGGTCTCACTCCTTCATTGAGCCAAAGCTATAAAGTCTCTCTCCTTCACTGACCCAAAGGCAGGAAGTCTCACTGCTTCACTGAGCCAAAATGACGGACTCACTCCTTCACTGAGCAAAAGGCACGAAGTCACACTCTTTCACTGAGCCAAAGCCACGAAGTCTCACTCCTTCACTAAGCCAAAGCCACAAAGTCTCACTCCATCATTGAACTAATGCCAGGAAGTCTCACTCCTTCATTGAGCCAAAGCCAGGAAGTCTCACTCCTTCACTGAACCAAAGCCAGTAAATCTCACTGCTTCAGAGCCAATTCCAGGAAGTGTCACTCCTTCACTGAGCCATAGTCAGGAAGTCTAAATCCTTCACTGAGCCAAAGCCACAAATTCTCACTCGTTCACTGAGCCAATGCCAGGAAGTCTCACTGCTTCACTGAGCCAAACGCAGGAAGTCCACACTCCTCCACAGAGCCAAAGCCAGTAAATCTCAATTCTTCAGTGCCAAAGCCAGGAAGTCTCACTACTTCACTGAGCCAAAGCCACGGTCTCACTCCTTCATTGAGCCAAAGCTATAAAGTCTCTCTCCTTCACTGACCCAAAGGCAGGAAGTCTCACTGCTTCACTGAGCCAAAATGACTGACTCACTCCTTCACTGAGCAAAAGGCACGAAGTCACACTCTTTCACTGAGCCAAAGCCACGAAGTCTCACTCCTTCACTAAGCCAAAGCCACAAAGTCTCACTCCATCATTGAACTAATGCCAGGAAGTCTCACTCCTTCATTGAGCCAAAGCCAGGAAGTCTCACTCCTTCACTGAACCAAAGCCAGTAAATCTCACTGCTTCAGAGCCAATTCCAGGAAGTGTCATTCCTTCACTGAGCCAAAGCTAGGAAGTCTAAATCCTTCACTGAGCCAAAGCCACAAAGTCTCACTCGTTCACTCAGCCAATGCCAGGAAGTCTCACTGCTTCACTGAGCCAAAGGCAGGAAGACTCACTGCTTCACTGAGCCAAAACCACGGACTCACCCTTCACTGAGCCAAAGGCACGAAGTCTCACTCTTTACTGAGCCAAAGTCACGAAGTTTCACTACTTCACTGAGCCAAAGTCACGAAGTCTCACTCCTTCTCTGAGCCAAAGCCACGAAGACGCACTCCATCACTTAGCCAAAGCCCTGAAGTCTCACTCCTTTACTGAGCAAAAGTCACAAAGTCCCTCTCATTCACTGTGCTAAATCCAGGAAGTCTCACTCCTTCAATGAGCCAAAGCAAGGAAGTCTCACTCCTTCACTGAGCCAAAGGCAGGAAGACTCACTGCTTCACTGAGCCAAAACCACGGACTCACCCTTCACTGAGCCAAAGGCACGAAGTCTCAATCTTTACTGAGCCAAAGTCACGAAGTTTCACTACTTCACTGAGCCAAAGTCCCGAAGTCTCACACCTTCTCTGAGCCAAAGCCACGAAGACGCACTCCATCACTTAGCCAAAGCCCTGAAGTCTCACTCCTTTACTGAGCAAAAGTCACAAAGTCCCTCTCATTCACTGTGCCAAATCCAGGAAGTCTCACTCCTTCAATGAGCCAAAGCAAGGAAGTCTCACTCCTTCACTGAGCCAAAGGCAGGAAGACTCACTGCTTCACTGAGCCAAAACCACGGACTCACCCTTCACTGAGCCAAAGGCACGAAGTCTCACTCTTTACTGATCCAAAGTCACGAAGTTTCACTACTTCACTGAGCCAAAGTCACGAAGTCTCACTCCTTCTCTGAGCCAAAGCCACGAAGACGCACTCCATCACTTAGCCAAAGCCCTGAAGTCTCACTCCTTTACTGAGCAAAAGTCACAAAGTCCCTCTCATTCACTGTGCCAAATCCAGGAAGTCTCACTCCTTCAATGAGCCAAAGCAAGGAGGTGTCACACCTTCACTGAGCCAAAGGAATGAAGTCTCATTCCTTCACTGAGCCAAAGCCACAAAGTCTCACTCGTTTACTGAGCCAAAGCCAGAAAGTCTCACTGCTTCACTGAGCTAAAGGCAGGAAGACTCACTGATTCACTGAGCCAAAACCACGGACTCAATCCTTCACTGAGCCAAAGGCACGAAGTCTCACTCTTTACTGAGCCAAAGTCACGAAGTTTCACTACTTCACTGAGCCAAAGTCACGAAGTCTCACTCCTTCTATGAGCCAAAGCCACGAAGTCTCACTCCATCACTTAGCCAAAGCCCTGAAGTCTCACTCCTTCACTGAGCAAAAGTCACAAAGTCCCTTTCATTCACTGTGCCAAGTCCAGGAGGTCTCACTCCTTCACTGAGCCAAAGCCACAAAGTCTCACTCGTTTACTGAGCCAAAGCCAGAAAGTCTCACTGCTTCAGTGAGCCAAACGCAGGAAGACTCACTGCTTCACTGAGCCAAAACCACGGACTCACTCCTTCACTGAGCCAAAGCCAGGAAGTCTCACTCCTTCAGAGTCAAAGCCAGAAAATCTCACTCCTTCACTGAGCCAAAGCCATGAACTCTCACTCCTTCACTGAGCCATAGCCACGGTCTCACTCCTTCACTGAGCAAAAGCACCAAAGTCTATCTCCTTCACTGAGCCAGAGACACGAGGTCTCACTCCTTCACTGAGCCAAAGACACGAAGTCTCACTCCTTCACTGAGCCACCCTGTAAGACTCACTCTTTCAGTGTGAAAGCCAGGAAATCAGTCCTTCAGTGAGCCAAAGCGACGAAGTCTCACTCCTTCACTGAGCCAAAGCCATGAAGTCTCTCTCCTTCACTGAGTCAAAGACAAGGTCTCACTCCATCACTGAGCCAAAGCCTCAAAGTCTCTCTCGTTCACTGAGCCATAGCCACCGAGACTCACTCCTTCACAGTGCCAAAGCCAGGAAGTCTCACTCCTTCACTGAGCCAGCCTGTAAGTCTCACTCCATCAGAGCCAAAGCCAGGAAGTCTCCCCCCTTCACTGAGCTATAGCTACCAAGTCTCACTCCTTTACTGAACCAAAGCCAGGAAGTCTCACTCCTTCACTGAACCAAAGCCACGAAGTCCACACTCCTTCACTGAGCCAAAGCCAGTAAATCTCAATCCTTCAGAGCCAAAGCCAGGAAGTCTCACTCCTTCACTGAGCCAAAGCCACGGTCTCACACCTTCATTGAGCCAAAGCTACAAAGTCATTCTCCTTCACTGAGCCAAAGGCAGGAAGTCTCACTGCTTCACTGACCCAAAGCCATGAAGTCTCACTCCTTCACTAAGCCAAAGCCACAAAGTCTCACTCCATCATTGAACTAATGCCAGGAAGTCTCACTCCTTCATTGAGCCAAAGTCAGGAAGTCTCACTCCTTCACTAGGCAAAAGCCAGTAAATCTCACTGCTTCAGAGCCAATTCCAGGAAGTGTCACTCCTTCACTGAGCCATAGTCAGGAAGTCTAAATCCTTCACTGAGCCAAAGCCACAAATTCTCACTCGTTCACTGAGCCAATGCCAGGAAGTCTCACTGCTTCACTGAGCCAAACGCAGGAAGTCCACACTCCTCCACAGAGCCAAAGCCAGTAAATCTCAATTCTTCAGAGCCAAAGCCAGGAAGTCTCACTACTTCACTGAGCCAAAGCCACGGTCTCACTCCTTCATTGAGCCAAAGCTATAAAGTCTCTCTCCTTCACTGACCCAAAGGCAGGAAGTCTCACTGCTTCACTGAGCCAAAATGACGGACTCACTCCTTCACTGAGCAAAAGGCACGAAGTCACACTCCTTCACTGAGCCAAAGCCACGAAGTCTCACTCCTTCACTAAGCCAAAGTCACAAAGTCTCACTCCATCATTGAACTAATGCCAGGAGGTCTCACACCTTCACTGAGCCAAAGCCATGAAGTCTCACTCCTTCACTGAGACAAAGCCACAAAGTCTCACTCGTTTACTGAGCCAAAGCCAGAAAGTTTCACTGCTTCACTGAGACAAAGGCAGGAAGACTCACTGCTTCACTGAGCCAAAACCACGGACTCACTCCTTCACTGAGCCAAAGCCATGAAGTCTCACTGCTTCACTGAGCCATAGCCACGGTCTCACTCCTTCACTGAGCAAAAGCCACAAAGTCTATCTCCTTCACTGAGCAAGAGACACGAGGTCTCACTCCTTCATTGAGCCAAAGCTACAAAGTCATTCTCCTTCACTGAGCCAAAGGCAGGAAGTCTCACTCCTTCACTGAGCCAAAGCCACGGTCTCACTCCTTCATTGAGCCAAAGCTACAAAGTCATTCTCCTTCACTGAGCCAAAGGCAGGAGGTCTCACTGCTTCACTTAGCCAAAGCGACGGACTCACTCTTTCACTGAGCCAAAGGCACGAAGTTTCACTCCTTCACTGAGCCAAAGTCACGAAGTCTTACTCCTTCTCTGAGCCAAAGCCACGAAGTCTCACTCCATCATTTAGCCAAAGCCCTGAAATCTCACTCCTTCACTGAGCAAAAGTCACAAAGTCCCTCTCCTTCACTGTGCCAAATCCAGGAAGTCTCACTCCTTCACTGAGCCAAAGCCATGAAGTCTCACTGCTTCACTGAGCCATAGCCACGGTCTCACTCCTTCACTGAGCAAGAGCCACAAAGTCTATCTCCTTCACTGAGCAAGAGACTCGAGGTCTCACTCCTTCACTGAGTCAAAGACACGAAGTCTCACTCCTTCACTGAGCCACCCTGTAAGACTCACTCTTTCAGTGCGAAAGCCAGGAAATCTCAGTCCTTCACTGAGCCAAAGCCACGAAGTCTCACTCCTTCACTGAGGCAAAGCCATGAAGTCTCTCTCCTTCACTGAGTCAAAGACACGGTCTCACTCCTTTACTGAACCAAAGCCAGGAAGTCTCACTCCTTCACAGAACCAAAGCCAGGAAGTCTCACTCCTTCACTGAGCCAAAGCCAGTAAATCTCACTCCTTCAGAGCCAAAGCCAGGAAGTCTCAATCCTTCACTGAGCCACAGCCAGGAAGCCTCACTCCTTCACTGAGCCAAATCAACAAAGTCCCTCTCCTTCCCTTTGCCATAGCCAGGAAGTGTCACTGCATCACTGAGACAAAGTCTCGAAGTTTCACCCTTTCACTGAGCCAAAATCACGAAGTCTCACTCGTTCTCTGAGCCAAAGCCACGAAGTCTCACTCCATCACTTAGCCAAAGCCATGAAATCTCACTCTTTCACTGAGCCAAAGCCACAAAGTCCCTCTCCTTCACTGTGCCAAATCCACGAAGTCTCACTCCTTCACTGAGCAAAAGCAAGGAAGTCTCACTTGTTCACTGAGCCAAAGCCAGGAAGGCTCGCTTCTTCACTGAGCCAAAGACACGAAGTCTCACTCCTTCACTGAGACACCCTGTAAGACTCACTCTTTCAGTGCGAAAGCCAGGAAATCTCAGTCCTTCACTGAGCCAAAGCCACGAAGTCTCACTCCTTCACTGAGGCAAAGCCATGAAGTCTCTCTCCTTCACTGAGTCAAAGACACGGTCTCACTCCTTTACTGAACCAAAGCCAGGAAGTCTCACTCCTTCACAGAACCAAAGCCAGGAAGTCTCACTCCTTCACTGAGCCAAAGCCAGTAAATCTCACTCCTTCAGAGCCAAAGCCAGGAAGTCTCAATCCTTCACTGAGCCACAGCCAGGAAGCCTCACTCCTTCACTGAGCCAAATCAACAAAGTCCCTCTCCTTCCCTTTGCCATAGCCAGGAAGATTCACTGCTTCACTGAGCCAAAGCCAGGAAATCTCACTCCTTCACTGAGCCAAAGCCACAAAGTCTCACTCCTTCACTGAGCCAAAGCCAGGAAGTCTCCCTGATTCATTGTGCCAAAGCCACGAAGTCACACTCCTTCACTGAGACAATGCCAGGAAGTCTCACACCTTCACTGAGCCGACCAGTAAGTCTCAATCCATCAGATCCAAAGCCAGGAAGTCTCACTCCTTCACTGAGCCAAAGCCAGGAAATCTCAGTCCTTCACTGAGCCAAAGCATCAAAGTCTCTCCCCTTCACTGAGCCATAGCCACCCATCTCATTCCTTCACTGAGCCAAAGCCACGAAGTCTCACTCCTTCACCGAGCCAAAGCCACGGTCTCACTCCTTCACTGAGCCAAAGGCACGAAGTCTCACTCTTTCACCGGAGCCAAAGCCACGAACTCTCACTCCTTCACTGAACCAAAGCCAGGACGTCTCACTACTTCACTGAGCCAAAGCCAGGAAGTCCACACTCCTTCACTGAGCCAAAGCCAGTAAATCTCAATCCTTCAGAGCCTAAGCCAGGAATCTCACTCCTTCACTGAACCAAAGCCACGGTCTCACTCCTTCATTGAGCCAAAGCTACAAAGTCATTCTCCTTCACTGAGCCAAAGGCAGGAAGTCTCACTCCTTCACTGAGCCAAAGCCACGGTCTCACTCCTTCATTGAGCCAAAGCTACAAAGTCATTCTCCTTCACTGAGCCAAAGGCAGGAGGTCTCACTGCTTCACTTAGCCAAAGCGACGGACTCACTCTTTCACTGAGCCAAAGGCACGAAGTTTCACTCCTTCACTGAGCCAAAGTCACGAAGTCTTACTCCTTCTCTGAGCCAAAGCCACGAAGTCTCACTCCATCATTTAGCCAAAGCCCTGAAATCTCACTCCTTCACTGAGCAAAAGTCACAAAGTCCCTCTCCTTCACTGTGCCAAATCCAGGAAGTCTCACTCCTTCACTGAGCCAAAGCCATGAAGTCTCACTGCTTCACTGAGCCATAGCCACGGTCTCACTCCTTCACTGAGCAAGAGCCACAAAGTCTATCTCCTTCACTGAGCAAGAGACTCGAGGTCTCACTCCTTCACTGAGTCAAAGACACGAAGTCTCACTCCTTCACTGAGCCACCCTGTAAGACTCACTCTTTCAGTGCGAAAGCCAGGAAATCTCAGTCCTTCACTGAGCCAAAGCCACGAAGTCTCACTCCTTCACTGAGGCAAAGCCATGAAGTCTCTCTCCTTCACTGAGTCAAAGACACGGTCTCACTCCTTTACTGAACCAAAGCCAGGAAGTCTCACTCCTTCACAGAACCAAAGCCAGGAAGTCTCACTCCTTCACTGAGCCAAAGCCAGTAAATCTCACTCCTTCAGAGCCAAAGCCAGGAAGTCTCAATCCTTCACTGAGCCACAGCCAGGAAGCCTCACTCCTTCACTGAGCCAAATCAACAAAGTCCCTCTCCTTCCCTTTGCCATAGCCAGGAAGTGTCACTGCATCACTGAGACAAAGTCTCGAAGTTTCACCCTTTCACTGAGCCAAAATCACGAAGTCTCACTCGTTCTCTGAGCCAAAGCCACGAAGTCTCACTCCATCACTTAGCCAAAGCCATGAAATCTCACTCTTTCACTGAGCCAAAGCCACAAAGTCCCTCTCCTTCACTGTGCCAAATCCACGAAGTCTCACTCCTTCACTGAGCAAAAGCAAGGAAGTCTCACTTGTTCACTGAGCCAAAGCCAGGAAGGCTCGCTTCTTCACTGAGCCAAAGACACGAAGTCTCACTCCTTCACTGAGACACCCTGTAAGACTCACTCTTTCAGTGCGAAAGCCAGGAAATCTCAGTCCTTCACTGAGCCAAAGCCACGAAGTCTCACTCCTTCACTGAGGCAAAGCCATGAAGTCTCTCTCCTTCACTGAGTCAAAGACACGGTCTCACTCCTTTACTGAACCAAAGCCAGGAAGTCTCACTCCTTCACAGAACCAAAGCCAGGAAGTCTCACTCCTTCACTGAGCCAAAGCCAGTAAATCTCACTCCTTCAGAGCCAAAGCCAGGAAGTCTCAATCCTTCACTGAGCCACAGCCAGGAAGCCTCACTCCTTCACTGAGCCAAATCAACAAAGTCCCTCTCCTTCCCTTTGCCATAGCCAGGAAGATTCACTGCTTCACTGAGCCAAAGCCAGGAAATCTCACTCCTTCACTGAGCCAAAGCCACAAAGTCTCACTCCTTCACTGAGCCAAAGCCAGGAAGTCTCCCTGATTCATTGTGCCAAAGCCACGAAGTCACACTCCTTCACTGAGACAATGCCAGGAAGTCTCACACCTTCACTGAGCCGACCAGTAAGTCTCAATCCATCAGATCCAAAGCCAGGAAGTCTCACTCCTTCACTGAGCCAAAGCCAGGAAATCTCAGTCCTTCACTGAGCCAAAGCATCAAAGTCTCTCCCCTTCACTGAGCCATAGCCACCCATCTCATTCCTTCACTGAGCCAAAGCCACGAAGTCTCACTCCTTCACCGAGCCAAAGCCACGGTCTCACTCCTTCACTGAGCCAAAGGCACGAAGTCTCACTCTTTCACCGGAGCCAAAGCCACGAACTCTCACTCCTTCACTGAACCAAAGCCAGGACGTCTCACTACTTCACTGAGCCAAAGCCAGGAAGTCCACACTCCTTCACTGAGCCAAAGCCAGTAAATCTCAATCCTTCAGAGCCTAAGCCAGGAATCTCACTCCTTCACTGAACCAAAGCCACGGTCTCACTCCTTCATTGAGCCAAAGCTACAAAGTCATTCTCCTTCACTGAGCCAAAGGCAGGAGGTCTCACTGCTTCACTTAGCCAAAGCGACGGACTCACTCTTTCACTGAGCCAAAGGCACGAAGTTTCACTCCTTCACTGAGCCAAAGTCACGAAGTCTTACTCCTTCTCTGAGCCAAAGCCACGAAGTCTCACTCCATCACTTAGCCAAAGCCCTGAAGTCTCACTCCTTCACTGAGCAAAAGTCACAAAGTCCCTCTCCTTCACTGTGCCAAATCCAGGAAGTCTCACTCCTTCACTGAGCCAAAATGACGGACTCACTCCTTCACTGAGGAAAAGGAACGAAGTCACACTCTTTCACTGAGCCAAAGCCACGAAGTCTACCTCCTTCATTAAGCCAAAGCCACAAAGTCTCACTCCATCATTGAACTAATGCCAGGAAGTCTCACTCCTTCATTGAGCCAAAGCCAGGAAGTCTCACTCCTTCACTGAGCCAAAGCCAGTAAATCTCACTGCTTCAGAGCCAATTCCAGGAAGTGTCATTCCTTCACTGAGCCAAAGCTAGGAAGTCTAAATCCTTCACTGAGCCAAAGCCACAAAGTCTCACTCGTTCACTGAGCCAATGCCAGGAAGTCTCACTGCTTCACTGAGCCAAAGGAAGGAAGACTCACTGCTTCAATGAGCCAAAACCTCGGACTCACTCCTTCACTGAGCCAAAGGCACGAAGTCTCACTCTTTACTGAGCCAAAGTCACGAAGTTTCACTACTTCACTGAGCCAAAGTCACGAAGTCTACCTCCTTCTCTGAGCCAAAGCCACGAAGACGCACTCCATCACTTAGCCAAAGCCCTGAAGTCTCACTCCTTTACTGAGCAAAAGTCACAAAGTCCCTCTCATTCACTGTGCCAAATCCAGGAAGTCTCACTCCTTCAATGAGCCAAAGCAAGGAAGTCTCACTCCTTCACTGAGCCAAAGCCAGGGAGTCTCACCCCTTCACTGAGCCAAAGCCAGGAGGTGTCACACCTTCACTGAGCCAAAGCCATGAAGTCTCACTCCTTCACTGAGACAAAGCCACAAAGTCTCACTCGTTTACTGAGCCAAAGCCAGAAAGTCTCACTGCTTCACTGAGACAAAGGCAGGAAGACTCACTGCTTCACTGAACCAAAACCACGGACTCACTCCTTCACTGAGCCAAAGGCAAAAGTCTCACTCTTTACTGAGCCAAAGTCACGAAGTTTCACTCCTTCACTGAGCCAAAATCACGAAGTCTCACTCGTTCTCTGAGCCAAAGCCACGAAGTCTCACTCCATCACTTAGCCAAAGCCATGAAATCTCACTCTTTCACTGAGCCAAAGCCACAAAGTCCCTCTCCTTCACTGTGCCAAATCCACGAAGTCTCACTCCTTCACTGAGCAAAAGCAAGGAAGTCTCACTTGTTCACTGAGCCAAAGCCAGGAAGGCTCGCTTCTTCACTGAGCCAAAGACACGAAGTCTCACTCCTTCACTGAGACACCCTGTAAGACTCACTCTTTCAGTGCGAAAGCCAGGAAATCTCAGTCCTTCACTGAGCCAAAGCCACGAAGTCTCACTCCTTCACTGAGGCAAAGCCATGAAGTCTCTCTCCTTCACTGAGTCAAAGACACGGTCTCACTCCTTTACTGAACCAAAGCCAGGAAGTCTCACTCCTTCACAGAACCAAAGCCAGGAAGTCTCACTCCTTCACTGAGCCAAAGCCAGTAAATCACACTCCTTCAGAGCCAAAGCCAGGAAGTCTCACTCCTTCACTGAACCAAAGCCAGTAAATCTCACTGCTTCAGAGCCAATTCCAGGAAGTGTCACTCCTTCACTGAGCCATAGTCAGGAAGTCTAAATCCTTCACTGAGCCAAAGCCACAAATTCTCACTCGTTCACTGAGCCAATGCCAGGAAGTCTCACTGCTTCACTGAGCCAAACGCAGGAAGTCCACACTCCTCCACAGAGCCAAAGCCAGTAAATCTCAATTCTTCAGTGCCAAAGCCAGGAAGTCTCACTACTTCACTGAGCCAAAGCCACGGTCTCACTCCTTCATTGAGCCAAAGCTATAAAGTCTCTCTCCTTCACTGACCCAAAGGCAGGAAGTCTCACTGCTTCACTGAGCCAAAATGACTGACTCACTCCTTCACTGAGCAAAAGGCACGAAGTCACACTCTTTCACTGAGCCAAAGCCACGAAGTCTCACTCCTTCACTAAGCCAAAGCCACAAAGTCTCACTCCATTATTGAACTAATGCCAGGAAGTCTCACTCCTTCATTGAGCCAAAGCCAGGAAGTCTCACTCCTTCACTGAACCAAAGCCAGTAAATCTCACTGCTTCAGAGCCAATTCCAGGAAGTGTCATTCCTTCACTGAGCCAAAGCTAGGAAGTCTAAATCCTTCACTGAGCCAAAGCCACAAAGTCTCACTCGTTCACTCAGCCAATGCCAGGAAGTCTCACTGCTTCACTGAGCCAAAGGCAGGAAGACTCACTGCTTCACTGAGCCAAAACCACGGACTCACCCTTCACTGAGCCAAAGGCACGAAGTCTCACTCTTTACTGAGCCAAAGTCACGAAGTTTCACTACATCACTGAGCCAAAGTCACGAAGTCTCACTCCTTCTCTGAGCCAAAGCCACGAAGACGCACTCCATCACTTAGCCAAAGCCCTGAAGTCTCACTCCTTTACTGAGCAAAAGTCACAAAGTCCCTCTCATTCACTGTGCCAAATCCAGGAAGTCTCACTCCTTCAATGAGCCAAAGCAAGGAAGTCTCACTCCTTCACTGAGCCAAAGCCAGGGAGTCTCACCCCTTCACTGAGCCAAAGCCAGGAGGTCTCACACCTTCACTGAGCCAAAGCCATGAAGTCTCACTCCTTCACTGAGACAAAGCCACAAAGTCTCACTCGTTTACTGAGCCAAAGCCAGAAAGTCTCACTGCTTCACTGAGACAAAGGCAGGAAGACTCACTGCTTCACTGACCGAAAACCACGGACTCACTCCTTCACTGAGCCAAAGCCAGGAAGTCTCACTCCTTCAGAGTCAAAGCCAGGAAATCTCACTCCTTCACTGAGCCAAAGCCATGAAGTCTCACTGCTTCACTGAGCCATAGCCACGGTCTCACTCCTTCACTGAGCAAAAGCCACAAAGTCTATCTCCTTCACTGAGCAAGAGACACGAAGTCTCACTCCTTCACTGAGCCACCCTGTAAGACTCACTCTTTCAGTGCGAAAGCCAGGAAATCTCAGTCCTTCACTGAGCCAAAGCCACGAAGTCTCACTCCTTCACTGAGGCAAAGCCATGAAGTCTCTCTCCTTCACTGAGTCAAAGACACGGTCTCACTCCTTTACTGAACCAAAGCCAGGAAGTCTCACTCCTTCACAGAACCAAAGCCAGGAAGTCTCACTCCTTCACTGAGCCAAAGCCAGTAAATCTCACTCCTTCAGAGCCAAAGCCAGGAAGTCTCAATCCTTCACTGAGCCACAGCCAGGAAGCCTCACTCCTTCACTGAGCCAAATCAACAAAGTCCCTCTCCTTCCCTTTGCCATAGCCAGGAAGATTCACTGCTTCACTGAGCCAAAGCCAGGAAATCTCACTCCTTCACTGAGCCAAAGCCACAAAGTCTCACTCCTTCACTGAGCCAAAGCCAGGAAGTCTCCCTGATTAATTGAGGCAAAGCCACGAAGTCACACTCCTTCACTGAGACAATGCCAGGAAGTCTCACTCCTTCACTGAGCCAACCAGTAAGTCTCAATCCTTCAGATCCAAAGCCAGGAAGTCTAACTCCTTCACTGAGCCAAAGCCAGGAAATCTCAGTCCTTCACTGAGCCAAAGCATCAAAGTCTCTCCCCTTCACTGAGCCATAGCCACCCATCTCATTCCTTCACTGAGCCAAAGCCACGAAATCTCTCTCCTTCACTGAGCCAAAGCCACGGTCTCACTCCTTCACTGAGCCAAAGGCACGAAGTCTCACTCTTTCACCGGAGCCAAAGCCACAAACTCTCACTCCTTCACTGAACCAAAGCCAGGACGTCTCACTACTTCACTGAGCCAAAGCCAGGAAGTCCACACTCCTTCACTGAGCCATAGCCAGTAAATCTCAATCCTTCAGAGCCTAAGCCAGGAAGTCTCACTCCTTCATTGAGCCAAAGCTACAAAGTCATTCTCCTTCACTGAGCCAAAGGCAGGAGGTCTCACTGCTTCACTTAGCCAAAGCGACGGACTCACTCTTTCACTGAGCCAAAGGGACAAAGTCTCACTCCTTACTGAGCCAAAGTCACGAAGTTTCACTCCTTCACTGAGCCAAAGTCACGAAGTCTTACTCCTTCTCTGAGCCAAAGCCACGAAGTCTCACTCCATCACTTAGCCAAAGCCCTGAAGTCTCACTCCTTCACTGAGCAAAAGTCACAAAGTCCCTCTCCTTCACTGTGCCAAATCCAGGAAGTCTCACTCCTTCACTGAGCCAAAGCAAGGAAGACTCACTCCTTAACTGAGCCAAAGCCAGGGAGTCTCACCCCTTCACTGAGCCAAAGGCAGGAAGTATCAACCCTTCTTTGAGCCAAAGCCATGAAGTCTCAATCCTTCAGAGTCAAAGCCAGGAAATCTCACTCCTTCACCGAGCCAAAGCCATGAAGTCTCACTGCTTCACTGAGCCATAGCCACGGTCTCACTCCTTCACTGAGCAAAAGCCACAAAGTCTATCTCCTTCACTGAGCAAGAGACACGAGGTCTCACTCCTTAACTGAGCCAAAGCCAGGGAGTCTCACCCCTTCACTGAGCCAAAGGCAGGAAGTATCAACCCTTCTTTGAGCCAAAGCCATGAAGTCTCAATCCTTCAGAGTCAAAGCCAGGAAATCTCACTCCTTCACCGAGCCAAAGCGACGAAGTCTCACTCCTTCACTGAGCCAAAGCCATGAAGTCTCTCTCCTTCACTGAGTCAAAGACAAGGTCTCACTCCATCACTGAGCCAAAGCCTCAAAGTCTCTCTCGTTCACTGAGCCATAGCCACCGAGACTCACTCCTTCACAGTGCCAAAGCCAGGAAGATTCACTCCTTAACTGAGCCAAAGCCAGTAAATCTCACTCCTTCAGAGCCAAAGCCAGGAAATCTCACTCCTTCACTGAGCCAAAGCCACGAAGTCTCACTGCTTCACTGAGACAAAGCCACGAAGACTCACTGCTTCACTGAGCCAAAGCCACGAAGTTCACTCCTTCACTGAGCCAAAGCCAGGAAGTCTCACTCCTTAAGAGTCAAAGCCAGGAAATCTCACTCCTTCACTGAGCCAAAGCCATGAAGTCTCACTCCTTCACTGAGCTATAGCAACGGTCTCACTCCTTCACTGAGCAAAAGCCACAAAGTCTATCTCCTTCACTGAGCCAGAGACACGAGGTCTCAGTCCTTCACTGATCCAAAGCCACGAAGTCTCACTCCTTCACTGAGCCATCCCTTAAGATTCACTCTTTCAGTGCTAAAGCAAGGAGGTCTCAGTCCTTCACTGAGCCAAAGCCACGAAGTCTCACTCCTTCACTGATCCAAACCCATGAAGTCTCTCTCCTTCACTGAGTCAAAGACACGGTCTCACTCCATCATTGAGCCAAAGCCTCAAAGTCTCTCTCGTTCACTGAGCCATAGCCACCAAGTCTCACTCCTTCACAGTGCCAAAGACAGGATGTCTCACTCCTTCACTGAGCCAGCCTGTAAGTCTCACTCCATCAGAGCCAAAGCCAGGAAGTCTCACTCCTTCACTTAGCCAAAGCCACGAAGTCGCACTACTTCACTGAGCCAAAGCCAGGAAGTCTCACTGCTTCACCGAGCCAAAGCCACGAAGTGTCACTCCTTCACTGAACCAAAGCCAGGAAGTCTCACTCCTTCACTGAACCAAAGCCAGGAAGTCTCACTCCTTCACAGAGCCAAAGCCAGTAAATCTCACTCCTTCAGAGCCAGAGCCAGGAAGTCCCACTCCTTCACTGTGGCAAAGCCAAAAAGTCTCAGTCCTTCACCGAGCCACAGCCAGGAAGACTCACTCCTTAAATGAGCCAAATCAACAAAGTCTCACTCCTTCACTGAGCCAAAGTCAGGAAGACTCCCTGCTTCATTGAGCTAAAGCCACGAAGTCACACTCCTTCACTGAGACAATGCCAGGAAGTCTCACTCCTTAACTGAACCAACCAGTGAGTCTCAATCCTTCAGCTCCAAAGCCAGGAAGTCTCAATCCTTCACTGAGCCAAAGCCAGGAAGTCTCAGTCCTTCACTGAAACAAAGCCTCAAAGTCTCCCCCCTTCACTGAGCTATAGCTACCAAGTCTCACTCCTTTACTGAACCAAAGCCAGGAAGTCTCACTCCTTCACTGAACCAAAGCCACGAAGTCCACACTCCTTCACTGAGCCAAAGCCAGTAAATCTCAATCCTTCAGAGCCAAAGCCAGGAAGTCTCACTCCTTCACTGAGCCAAAGCCACGGTCTCACACCTTCATTGAGCCAAAGCTACAAAGTCATTCTCCTTCACTGAGCCAAAGGCAGGAAGTCTCACTGCTTCACTGACCCAAAGCCATGAAGTCTCACTCCTTCACTAAGCCAAAGCCACAAAGTCTCACTCCATCATTGAACTAATGCCAGGAAGTCTCACTCCTTCATTGAGCCAAAGCCAGGAAGTCTCACTCCTTCACTAGGCAAAAGCCAGTAAATCTCACTGCTTCAGAGCCAATTCCAGGAAGTGTCACTCCTTCACTGAGCCATAGTCAGGAAGTCTAAATCCTTCACTGAGCCAAAGCCACAAATTCTCACTCGTTCACTGAGCCAATGCCAGGAAGTCTCACTGCTTCACTGAGCCAAACGCAGGAAGTCCACACTCCTCCACAGAGCCAAAGCCAGTAAATCTCAATTCTTCAGAGCCAAAGCCAGGAAGTCTCACTACTTCACTGAGCCAAAATGACGGACTCACTCCTTCACTGAGCAAAAGGCACGAAGTCACACTCTTTCACTGAGCCAAAGCCACGAAGTCTCACTCCTTCACTAAGCCAAAGCCACAAAGTCTCACTCCATCATTGAACTAATGCCAGGAGGTCTCACACCTTCACTGAGCCAAAGCCATGAAGTCTCACTCCTTCACTGAGACAAAGCCACAAAGTCTCACTCGTTTACTGAGCCAAAGCCAGAAAGTCTCACTGCTTCACTGAGACAAAGGCAGGAAGACTCACTGCTTCACTGAGCCAAAACCACGGACTCACTCATTCACTGAGCCAAAGGCACGAAGTCTCACTCTTTACTGAGCCAAAGTCACGAAGTTTCACTCCTTCACTGAGCCAAAGTCACGAAGTCTCACTCCTTCTCTGAGCCAAAGCCACGAAGTCTCACTCCATCACTTAGCCAAAGCCCTGAAGTCTCACTCCTTTACTGAGCAAAAGTCACAAAGTCCCTCTCATTCACTGTGCCAAATCCAGGAAGTCTCACTCCTTCAATGAGCCAAAGGAAGGAAGTCTCACTCCTTCACAGAGCCAAAGCCAGGGAGTCTCACCCCTTCACTGAGCCAAAGCCAGGAGGTGTCACACCTTCACTGAGCCAAAGCAATGAAGTCTCATTCCTTCACTGAGCCAAAGCCACAAAGTCTCACTCGTTTACTGAGCCAAAGCCAGAAAGTCTCACTGCTTCACTGAGCCAAACGCAGGAAGACTCACTGCTTCACTGACCGAAAACCACGGACTCACTCCTTCACAGAGCCAAAGCCAGGAAGTCTCACTCCTTCAGAGTCAAAGCCAGGAAATCTCACTCCTTCACTGAGCCAAAGCCACGGTCTCACTCCTTCATTGAGCCAAAGCTATAAAGTCTCTCTCCTTCACTGACCCAAAGGCAGGAAGTCTCACTGCTTCACTGAGCCAAAATGACGGACTCACTCCTTCACTGAGCAAAAGGCACGAAGTCACACTCTTTCACTGAGCCAAAGCCACGAAGTCTCACTCCTTCACTAAGCCAAAGCCACAAAGTCTCACTCCATCATTGAACTAATGCCAGGAAGTCTCACTCCTTCATTGAGCCAAAGCCAGGAAGTCTCACTCCTTCACTGAACCAAAGCCAGTAAATCTCACTGCTTCAGAGCCAATTCCAGGAAGTGTCACTCCTTCACTGAGCCATAGTCAGGAAGTCTAAATCCTTCACTGAGCCAAAGCCACAAATTCTCACTCGTTCACTGAGCCAATGCCAGGAAGTCTCACTGCTTCACTGAGCCAAACGCAGGAAGTCCACACTCCTCCACAGAGCCAAAGCCAGTAAATCTCAATTCTTCAGTGCCAAAGCCAGGAAGTCTCACTACTTCACTGAGCCAAAGCCACGGTCTCACTCCTTCATTGAGCCAAAGCTATAAAGTCTCTCTCCTTCACTGACCCAAAGGCAGGAAGTCTCACTGCTTCACTGAGCCAAAATGACTGACTCACTCCTTCACTGAGCAAAAGGCACGAAGTCACACTCTTTCACTGAGCCAAAGCCACGAAGTCTCACTCCTTCACTAAGCCAAAGCCACAAAGTCTCACTCCATCATTGAACTAATGCCAGGAAGTCTCACTCCTTCATTGAGCCAAAGCCAGGAAGTCTCACTCCTTCACTGAACCAAAGCCAGTAAATCTCACTGCTTCAGAGCCAATTCCAGGAAGTGTCATTCCTTCACTGAGCCAAAGCTAGGAAGTCTAAATCCTTCACTGAGCCAAAGCCACAAAGTCTCACTCGTTCACTCAGCCAATGCCAGGAAGTCTCACTGCTTCACTGAGCCAAAGGCAGGAAGACTCACTGCTTCACTGAGCCAAAACCACGGACTCACCCTTCACTGAGCCAAAGGCACGAAGTCTCACTCTTTACTGAGCCAAAGTCACGAAGTTTCACTACTTCACTGAGCCAAAGTCACGAAGTCTCACTCCTTCTCTGAGCCAAAGCCACGAAGACGCACTCCATCACTTAGCCAAAGCCCTGAAGTCTCACTCCTTTACTGAGCAAAAGTCACAAAGTCCCTCTCATTCACTGTGCTAAATCCAGGAAGTCTCACTCCTTCAATGAGCCAAAGCAAGGAAGTCTCACTCCTTCACTGAGCCAAAGGCAGGAAGACTCACTGCTTCACTGAGCCAAAACCACGGACTCACCCTTCACTGAGCCAAAGGCACGAAGTCTCAATCTTTACTGAGCCAAAGTCACGAAGTTTCACTACTTCACTGAGCCAAAGTCCCGAAGTCTCACACCTTCTCTGAGCCAAAGCCACGAAGACGCACTCCATCACTTAGCCAAAGCCCTGAAGTCTCACTCCTTTACTGAGCAAAAGTCACAAAGTCCCTCTCATTCACTGTGCCAAATCCAGGAAGTCTCACTCCTTCAATGAGCCAAAGCAAGGAAGTCTCACTCCTTCACTGAGCCAAAGGCAGGAAGACTCACTGCTTCACTGAGCCAAAACCACGGACTCACCCTTCACTGAGCCAAAGGCACGAAGTCTCACTCTTTACTGATCCAAAGTCACGAAGTTTCACTACTTCACTGAGCCAAAGTCACGAAGTCTCACTCCTTCTCTGAGCCAAAGCCACGAAGACGCACTCCATCACTTAGCCAAAGCCCTGAAGTCTCACTCCTTTACTGAGCAAAAGTCACAAAGTCCCTCTCATTCACTGTGCCAAATCCAGGAAGTCTCACTCCTTCAATGAGCCAAAGCAAGGAGGTGTCACACCTTCACTGAGCCAAAGGAATGAAGTCTCATTCCTTCACTGAGCCAAAGCCACAAAGTCTCACTCGTTTACTGAGCCAAAGCCAGAAAGTCTCACTGCTTCACTGAGCTAAAGGCAGGAAGACTCACTGATTCACTGAGCCAAAACCACGGACTCAATCCTTCACTGAGCCAAAGGCACGAAGTCTCACTCTTTACTGAGCCAAAGTCACGAAGTTTCACTACTTCACTGAGCCAAAGTCACGAAGTCTCACTCCTTCTATGAGCCAAAGCCACGAAGTCTCACTCCATCACTTAGCCAAAGCCCTGAAGTCTCACTCCTTCACTGAGCAAAAGTCACAAAGTCCCTTTCATTCACTGTGCCAAGTCCAGGAGGTCTCACTCCTTCACTGAGCCAAAGCCACAAAGTCTCACTCGTTTACTGAGCCAAAGCCAGAAAGTCTCACTGCTTCAGTGAGCCAAACGCAGGAAGACTCACTGCTTCACTGAGCCAAAACCACGGACTCACTCCTTCACTGAGCCAAAGCCAGGAAGTCTCACTCCTTCAGAGTCAAAGCCAGAAAATCTCACTCCTTCACTGAGCCAAAGCCATGAACTCTCACTCCTTCACTGAGCCATAGCCACGGTCTCACTCCTTCACTGAGCAAAAGCACCAAAGTCTATCTCCTTCACTGAGCCAGAGACACGAGGTCTCACTCCTTCACTGAGCCAAAGACACGAAGTCTCACTCCTTCACTGAGCCACCCTGTAAGACTCACTCTTTCAGTGTGAAAGCCAGGAAATCAGTCCTTCAGTGAGCCAAAGCGACGAAGTCTCACTCCTTCACTGAGCCAAAGCCATGAAGTCTCTCTCCTTCACTGAGTCAAAGACAAGGTCTCACTCCATCACTGAGCCAAAGCCTCAAAGTCTCTCTCGTTCACTGAGCCATAGCCACCGAGACTCACTCCTTCACAGTGCCAAAGCCAGGAAGTCTCACTCCTTCACTGAGCCAGCCTGTAAGTCTCACTCCATCAGAGCCAAAGCCAGGAAGTCTCCCCCCTTCACTGAGCTATAGCTACCAAGTCTCACTCCTTTACTGAACCAAAGCCAGGAAGTCTCACTCCTTCACTGAACCAAAGCCACGAAGTCCACACTCCTTCACTGAGCCAAAGCCAGTAAATCTCAATCCTTCAGAGCCAAAGCCAGGAAGTCTCACTCCTTCACTGAGCCAAAGCCACGGTCTCACACCTTCATTGAGCCAAAGCTACAAAGTCATTCTCCTTCACTGAGCCAAAGGCAGGAAGTCTCACTGCTTCACTGACCCAAAGCCATGAAGTCTCACTCCTTCACTAAGCCAAAGCCACAAAGTCTCACTCCATCATTGAACTAATGCCAGGAAGTCTCACTCCTTCATTGAGCCAAAGTCAGGAAGTCTCACTCCTTCACTAGGCAAAAGCCAGTAAATCTCACTGCTTCAGAGCCAATTCCAGGAAGTGTCACTCCTTCACTGAGCCATAGTCAGGAAGTCTAAATCCTTCACTGAGCCAAAGCCACAAATTCTCACTCGTTCACTGAGCCAATGCCAGGAAGTCTCACTGCTTCACTGAGCCAAACGCAGGAAGTCCACACTCCTCCACAGAGCCAAAGCCAGTAAATCTCAATTCTTCAGAGCCAAAGCCAGGAAGTCTCACTACTTCACTGAGCCAAAGCCACGGTCTCACTCCTTCATTGAGCCAAAGCTATAAAGTCTCTCTCCTTCACTGACCCAAAGGCAGGAAGTCTCACTGCTTCACTGAGCCAAAATGACGGACTCACTCCTTCACTGAGCAAAAGGCACGAAGTCACACTCCTTCACTGAGCCAAAGCCACGAAGTCTCACTCCTTCACTAAGCCAAAGTCACAAAGTCTCACTCCATCATTGAACTAATGCCAGGAGGTCTCACACCTTCACTGAGCCAAAGCCATGAAGTCTCACTCCTTCACTGAGACAAAGCCACAAAGTCTCACTCGTTTACTGAGCCAAAGCCAGAAAGTTTCACTGCTTCACTGAGACAAAGGCAGGAAGACTCACTGCTTCACTGAGCCAAAACCACGGACTCACTCCTTCACTGAGCCAAAGGCACGAAGTCTCACTCTTTACTGAGCCAAAGTCACGAAGTTTCACTCCTTCACTGAGCCAAAGTCACGAAGTCTCACTCCATCACTTAGCCAAAGCCCTGAAGTCTCACTCCATCACTGAGCAAAAGTCACAAAGTCCCTCTCATTCACTGTGCCAAATCCAGGAAGTCTCACTCCTTCAATGAGCCAAAGGAAGGAAGTCTCACTCCTTCACAGAGCCAAAGCCAGGGAGTCTCACCCCTTCACTGAGCCAAAGCCAGGAGGTGTCACACCTTCACTGAGCCAAAGCAATGAAGTCTCATTCCTTCACTGAGCCAAAGCCACAAAGTCTCACTCGTTTACTGAGCCAAAGCCAGAAAGTCTCACTGCTTCACTGAGCCAAACGCAGGAAGACTCACTGCTTCACTGACCGAAAACCACGGACTCACTCCTTCACAGAGCCAAAGCCAGGAAGTCTCACTCCTTCAGAGTCAAAGCCAGGAAATCTCACTCCTTCACTGAGCCAAAGCCACGGTCTCACTCCTTCATTGAGCCAAAGCTATAAAGTCTCTCTCCTTCACTGACCCAAAGGCAGGAAGTCTCACTGCTTCACTGAGCCAAAATGACGGACTCACTCCTTCACTGAGCAAAAGGCACGAAGTCACACTCTTTCACTGAGCCAAAGCCACGAAGTCTCACTCCTTCACTAAGCCAAAGCCACAAAGTCTCACTCCATCATTGAACTAATGCCAGGAAGTCTCACTCCTTCATTGAGCCAAAGCCAGGAAGTCTCACTCCTTCACTGAACCAAAGCCAGTAAATCTCACTGCTTCAGAGCCAATTCCAGGAAGTGTCACTCCTTCACTGAGCCATAGTCAGGAAGTCTAAATCCTTCACTGAGCCAAAGCCACAAATTCTCACTCGTTCACTGAGCCAATGCCAGGAAGTCTCACTGCTTCACTGAGCCAAACGCAGGAAGTCCACACTCCTCCACAGAGCCAAAGCCAGTAAATCTCAATTCTTCAGTGCCAAAGCCAGGAAGTCTCACTACCTCACTGAACCAAAGCCACGGTCTCACTCCTTCATTGAGCCAAAGCTATAAAGTCTCTCTCCTTCACTGACCCAAAGGCAGGAAGTCTCACTGCTTCACTGAGCCAAAATGACTGACTCACTCCTTCACTGAGCAAAAGGCACGAAGTCACACTCTTTCACTGAGCCAAAGCCAGGAAGTCTCACTCCTTCACTGAGCCAAAGCCACGGTCTCACACCTTCATTGAGCCAAAGCTACAAAGTCATTCTCCTTCACTGAGCCAAAGGCAGGAAGTCTCACTGCTTCACTGACCCAAAGCCATGAAGTCTCACTCCTTCACTAAGCCAAAGCCACAAAGTCTCACTCCATCATTGAACTAATGCCAGGAAGTCTCACTCCTTCATTGAGCCAAATCAGGAAGTCTCACTCCTTCACTAGGCAAAAGCCAGTAAATCTCACTGCTTCAGAGCCAATTCCAGGAAGTGTCACTCCTTCACTGAGCCATAGTCAGGAAGTCTAAATCCTTCACTGAGCCAAAGCCACAAATTCTCACTCGTTCACTGAGCCAATGCCAGGAAGTCTCACTGCTTCACTGAGCCAAACGCAGGAAGTCCACACTCCTCCACAGAGCCAAAGCCAGTAAATCTCAATTCTTCAGAGCCAAAGCCAGGAAGTCTCACTACTTCACTGAGCCAAAGCCACGGTCTCACTCCTTCATTGAGCCAAAGCTATAAAGTCTCTCTCCTTCACTGACCCAAAGGCAGGAAGTCTCACTGCTTCACTGAGCCAAAATGACGGACTCACTCCTTCACTGAGCAAAAGGCACGAAGTCACACTCCTTCACTGAGCCAAAGCCACGAAGTCTCACTCCTTCACTAAGCCAAAGTCACAAAGTCTCACTCCATCATTGAACTAATGCCAGGAGGTCTCACACCTTCACTGAGCCAAAGCCATGAAGTCTCACTCCTTCACTGAGACAAAGCCACAAAGTCTCACTCGTTTACTGAGCCAAAGCCAGAAAGTCTCACTGCTTCACTGAGACAAAGGCAGGAAGACTCACTGCTTCACTGAGCCAAAACCACGGACTCACTCCTTCACTGAGCCAAAGGCACGAAGTCTCACTCTTTACTGAGCCAAAGTCACGAAGTTTCACTCCTTCACTGAGCCAAAGTCACGAAGTCTCACTCCATCACTTAGCCAAAGCCCTGAAGTCTCACTCCATCACTGAGCAAAAGTCACAAAGTCCCTCTCATTCACTGTGCCAAATCCAGGAAGTCTCACTCCTTCAATGAGCCAAAGGAAGGAAGTCTCACTCCTTCACAGAGCCAAAGCCAGGGAGTCTCACCCCTTCACTGAGCCAAAGCCAGGAGGTGTCACACCTTCACTGAGCCAAAGCAATGAAGTCTCATTCCTTCACTGAGCCAAAGCCACAAAGTCTCACTCGTTTACTGAGCCAAAGCCAGAAAGTCTCACTGCTTCACTGAGCCAAACGCAGGAAGACTCACTGCTTCACTGACCGAAAACCACGGACTCACTCCTTCACAGAGCCAAAGCCAGGAAGTCTCACTCCTTCAGAGTCAAAGCCAGGAAATCTCACTCCTTCACTGAGCCAAAGCCACGGTCTCACTCCTTCATTGAGCCAAAGCTATAAAGTCTCTCTACTTCACTGACCCAAAGGCAGGAAGTCTCACTGCTTCACTGAGCCAAAATGACGGACTCACTCCTTCACTGAGCAAAAGGCACGAAGTCACACTCTTTCACTGAGCCAAAGCCACGAAGTCTCACTCCTTCACTAAGCCAAAGCCACAAAGTCTCACTCCATCATTGAACTAATGCCAGGAAGTCTCACTCCTTCATTGAGCCAAAGCCAGGAAGTCTCACTCCTTCACTAGGCAAAAGCCAGTAAATCTCACTGCTTCAGAGCCAATTCCAGGAAGTGTCACTCCTTCACTGAGCCATAGTCAGGAAGTCTAAATCCTTCACTGAGCCAAAGCCACAAATTCTCACTCGTTCACTGAGCCAATGCCAGGAAGTCTCACTGCTTCACTGAGCCAAACGCAGGAAGTCCACACTCCTCCACAGAGCCAAAGCCAGTAAATCTCAATTCTTCAGAGCCAAAGCCAGGAAGTCTCACTACTTCACTGAGCCAAAGCCACGGTCTCACTCCTTCATTGAGCCAAAGCTATAAAGTCTCTCTCCTTCACTGACCCAAAGGCAGGAAGTCTCACTGCTTCACTGAGCCAAAATGACGGACTCACTCCTTCACTGAGCAAAAGGCACGAAGTCACACTCCTTCACTGAGCCAAAGCCACGAAGTCTCACTCCTTCACTAAGCCAAAGCCACAAAGTCTCACTCCATCATTGAACTAATGCCAGGAGGTCTCACACCTTCACTGAGCCAAAGCCATGAAGTCTCACTCCTTCACTGAGACAAAGCCACAAAGTCTCACTCGTTTACTGAGCCAAAGCCAGAAAGTCTCACTGCTTCACTGAGACAAAGGCAGGAAGACTCACTGCTTCACTGAGCCAAAACCACGGACTCACTCCTTCACTGAGCCAAAGGCACGAAGTCTCACTCTTTACTGAGCCAAAGTCACGAAGTTTCACTCCTTCACTGAGCCAAAGTCACGAAGTCTCACTCCTTCTCTGAGCCAAAGCCACGAAGTCTCACTCCATCACTTAGCCAAAGCCCTGAAGTCTCACTCCATCACTGAGCAAAAGTCACAAAGTCCCTCTCATTCACTGTGCCAAATCCAGGAAGTCTCACTCCTTCAATGAGCCAAAGGAAGGAAGTCTCACTCCTTCACAGAGCCAAAGCCAGGGAGTCTCACCCCTTCACTGAGCCAAAGCCAGGAGGTGTCACACCTTCACTGAGCCAAAGCAATGAAGTCTCATTCCTTCACTGAGCCAAAGCCACAAAGTCTCACTCGTTTACTGAGCCAAAGCCAGAAAGTCTCACTGCTTCACTGACCGAAAACCACGGACTCACTCCTTCACAGAGCCAAAGCCAGGAAGTCTCACTCCTTCAGAGTCAAAGCCAGGAAATCTCACTCCTTCACTGAGCCAAAGCCACGGTCTCACTCCTTCATTGAGCCAAAGCTATAAAGTCTCTCTCCTTCACTGACCCAAAGGCAGGAAGTCTCACTGCTTCACTGAGCCAAAATGACGGACTCACTCCTTCACTGAGCAAAAGGCACGAAGTCACACTCTTTCACTGAGCCAAAGCCACGAAGTCTCACTCCTTCACTGAACCAAAGCCAGTAAATCTCACTGCTTCAGAGCCAATTCCAGGAAGTGTCACTCCTTCACTGAGCCATAGTCAGGAAGTCTAAATCCTTCACTGAGCCAAAGCCACAAATTCTCACTCGTTCACTGAGCCAATGCCAGGAAGTCTCACTGCTTCACTGAGCCAAACGCAGGAAGTCCACACTCCTCCACAGAGCCAAAGCCAGTAAATCTCAATTCTTCAGTGCCAAAGCCAGGAAGTCTCACTACCTCACTGAACCAAAGCCACGGTCTCACTCCTTCATTGAGCCAAAGCTATAAAGTCTCTCTCCTTCACTGACCCAAAGGCAGGAAGTCTCACTGCTTCACTGAGCCAAAATGACTGACTCACTCCTTCACTGAGCAAAAGGCACGAAGTCACACTCTTTCACTGAGCCAAAGCCACGAAGTCTCACTCCTTCACTAAGCCAAAGCCACAAAGTCTCACTCCATCATTGAACTAATGCCAGGAAGTCTCACTCCTTCATTGAGCCAAAGCCAGGAAGTCTCACTCCTTCACTGAACCAAAGCCAGTAAATCTCACTGCTTCAGAGCCAATTCCAGGAAGTGTCATTCCTTCACTGAGCCAAAGCTAGGAAGTCTAAATCCTTCACTGAGCCAAAGCCACAAAGTCTCACTCGTTCACTCAGCCAATGCCAGGAAGTCTCACTGCTTCACTGAGCCAAAGGCAGGAAGACTCACTGCTTCACTGAGCCAAAACCACGGACTCACCCTTCACTGAGCCAAAGGCACGAAGTCTCACTCTTTACTGAGCCAAAGTCACGAAGTTTCACTACTTCACTGAGCCAAAGTCACGAAGTCTCACTCCTTCTCTGAGCCAAAGCCACGAAGACGCACTCCATCACTTAGCCAAAGCCCTGAAGTCTCACTCCTTTACTGAGCAAAAGTCACAAAGTCCCTCTCATTCACTGTGCCAAATCCAGGAAGTCTCACTCCTTCAATGAGCCAAAGCAAGGAAGTCTCACTCCTTCACTGAGCCAAAGGCAGGAAGACTCACTGCTTCACTGAGCCAAAACCACGGACTCACCCTTCACTGAGCCAAAGGCACGAAGTCTCACTCTTTACTGAGCCAAAGTCACGAAGTTTCACTACTTCACTGAGCCAAAGTCCCGAAGTCTCACTCCTTCTCTGAGCCAAAGCCACGAAGACGCACTCCATCACTTAGCCAAAGCCCTGAAGTCTCACTCCTTTACTGAGCAAAAGTCACAAAGTCCCTCTCATTCACTGTGCCAAATCCAGGAAGTCTCACTCCTTCAATGAGCCAAAGCAAGGAAGTCTCACTCCTTCACTGAGCCAAAGGCAGGAAGACTCACTGCTTCACTGAGCCAAAACCACGGACTCACCCTTCACTGAGCCAAAGGCACGAAGTCTCACTCTTTACTGATCCAAAGTCACGAAGTTTCACTACTTCACTGAGCCAAAGTCACTAAGTCTCACTCCTTCTCTGAGCCAAAGCCACGAAGACGCACTCCATCACTTAGCCAAAGCCCTGAAGTCTCACTCCTTTACTGAGCAAAAGTCACAAAGTCCCTCTCATTCACTGTGCCAAATCCAGGAAGTCTCACTCCTTCAATGAGCCAAAGCAAGGAAGTCTCACTCCTTCACTGAGCCAAAGCCAGGGAGTCTCACCCCTTCACTGAGCCAAAGCCAGGAGGTCTCACACCTTCACTGAGCCAAAGCCATGAAGTCTCACTCCTTCACTGAGACAAAGCCACAAAGTCTCACTCGTTTACTGAGCCAAAGCCAGAAAGTCTCACTGCTTCACTGAGACAAAGGCAGGAAGACTCACTGCTTCACTGAGCCAAAACCACGGACTCACTCCTTCACTGAGCCAAAGGCACGAAGTCTCACTCTTTACTGAGCCAAAGTCACGAAGTTTCACTCCTTCACTGAGCCAAAGTCACGAAGTCTCACTCCTTCTCTGAGCCAAAGCCACGAAGTCTCACTCCATCACTTAGCCAAAGCCCTGAAGTCTCACTCCATCACTGAGCAAAAGTCACAAAGTCCCTCTCATTCACTGTGCCAAATCCAGGAAGTCTCACTCCTTCAATGAGCCAAAGGAAGGAAGTCTCACTCCTTCACAGAGCCAAAGCCAGGGAGTCTCACCCCTTCACTGAGCCAAAGCCAGGAGGTGTCACACCTTCACTGAGCCAAAGCAATGAAGTCTCATTCCTTCACTGAGCCAAAGCCACAAAGTCTCACTCGTTTACTGAGCCAAAGCCAGAAAGTCTCACTGCTTCACTGAGCCAAACGCAGGAAGACTCACTGCTTCACTGACCGAAAACCACGGACTCACTCCTTCACAGAGCCAAAGCCAGGAAGTCTCACTCCTTCAGAGTCAAAGCCAGGAAATCTCACTCCTTCACTGAGCCAAAGCCACGGTCTCACTCCTTCATTGAGCCAAAGCTATAAAGTCTCTCTCCTTCACTGACCCAAAGGCAGGAAGTCTCACTGCTTCACTGAGCCAAAATGACGGACTCACTCCTTCACTGAGCAAAAGGCACGAAGTCACACTCTTTCACTGAGCCAAAGCCACGAAGTCTCACTCCTTCACTAAGCCAAAGCCACAAAGTCTCACTCCATCATTGAACTAATGCCAGGAAGTCTCACTCCTTCATTGAGCCAAAGCCAGGAAGTCTCAATCCTTCACTGAACCAAAGCCAGTAAATCTCACTGCTTCAGAGCCAATTCCAGGAAGTGTCACTCCTTCACTGAGCCATAGTCAGGAAGTCTAAATCCTTCACTGAGCCAAAGCCACAAATTCTCACTCGTTCACTGAGCCAATGCCAGGAAGTCTCACTGCTTCACTGAGCCAAACGCAGGAAGTCCACACTCCTCCACAGAGCCAAAGCCAGTAAATCTCAATTCTTCAGTGCCAAAGCCAGGAAGTCTCACTACTTCACTGAGCCAAAGCCACGGTCTCACTCCTTCATTGAGCCAAAGCTATAAAGTCTCTCTCCTTCACTGACCCAAAGGCAGGAAGTCTCACTGCTTCACTGAGCCAAAATGACTGACTCACTCCTTCACTGAGCAAAAGGCACGAAGTCACACTCTTTCACTGAGCCAAAGCCACGAAGTCTCACTCCTTCACTAAGCCAAAGCCACAAAGTCTCACTCCATTATTGAACTAATGCCAGGAAGTCTCACTCCTTCATTGAGCCAAAGCCAGGAAGTCTCACTCCTTCACTGAACCAAAGCCAGTAAATCTCACTGCTTCAGAGCCAATTCCAGGAAGTGTCATTCCTTCACTGAGCCAAAGCTAGGAAGTCTAAATCCTTCACTGAGCCAAAGCCACAAAGTCTCACTCGTTCACTCAGCCAATGCCAGGAAGTCTCACTGCTTCACTGAGCCAAAGGCAGGAAGACTCACTGCTTCACTGAGCCAAAACCACGGACTCACCCTTCACTGAGCCAAAGGCACGAAGTCTCACTCTTTACTGAGCCAAAGTCACGAAGTTTCACTACATCACTGAGCCAAAGTCACGAAGTCTCACTCCTTCTCTGAGCCAAAGCCACGAAGACGCACTCCATCACTTAGCCAAAGCCCTGAAGTCTCACTCCTTTACTGAGCAAAAGTCACAAAGTCCCTCTCATTCACTGTGCCAAATCCAGGAAGTCTCACTCCTTCAATGAGCCAAAGCAAGGAAGTCTCACTCCTTCACTGAGCCAAAGCCAGGGAGTCTCACCCCTTCACTGAATCAAAGCCAGGAGGTCTCACACCTTCACTGAGCCAAAGCCATGAAGTCTCACTCCTTCACTGAGACAAAGCCACAAAGTCTCACTCGTTTACTGAGCCAAAGCCAGAAAGTCTCACTGCTTCACTGAGACAAAGGCAGGAAGACTCACTGCTTCACTGACCGAAAACCACGGACTCACTCCTTCACTGAGCCAAAGCCAGGAAGTCTCACTCCTTCAGAGTCAAAGCCAGGAAATCTCACTCCTTCACTGAGCCAAAGCCATGAAGTCTCACTGCTTCACTGAGCCATAGCCACGGTCTCACTCCTTCACTGAGCAAAAGCCACAAAGTCTATCTCCTTCACTGAGCAAGAGACACGAAGTCTCACTCCTTCACTGAGCCACCCTGTAAGACTCACTCTTTCAGTGCGAAAGCCAGGAAATCTCAGTCCTTCACTGAGCCAAAGCCACGAAGTCTCACTCCTTCACTGAGGCAAAGCCATGAAGTCTCTCTCCTTCACTGAGTCAAAGACACGGTCTCACTCCTTTACTGAACCAAAGCCAGGAAGTCTCACTCCTTCACAGAACCAAAGCCAGGAAGTCTCACTCCTTCACTGAGCCAAAGCCAGTAAATCTCACTCCTTCAGAGCCAAAGCCAGGAAGTCTCAATCCTTCACTGAGCCACAGCCAGGAAGCCTCACTCCTTCACTGAGCCAAATCAACAAAGTCCCTCTCCTTCCCTTTGCCATAGCCAGGAAGATTCACTGCTTCACTGAGCCAAAGCCAGGAAATCTCACTCCTTCACTGAGCCAAAGCCACAAAGTCTCACTCCTTCACTGAGCCAAAGCCAGGAAGTCTCCCTGATTAATTGAGGCAAAGCCACGAAGTCACACTCCTTCACTGAGACAATGCCAGGAAGTCTCACTCCTTCACTGAGCCAACCAGTAAGTCTCAATCCTTCAGATCCAAAGCCAGGAAGTCTAACTCCTTCACTGAGCCAAAGCCAGGAAATCTCAGTCCTTCACTGAGCCAAAGCATCAAAGTCTCTCCCCTTCACTGAGCCATAGCCACCCATCTCATTCCTTCACTGAGCCAAAGCCACGAAATCTCTCTCCTTCACTGAGCCAAAGCCACGGTCTCACTCCTTCACTGAGCCAAAGGCACGAAGTCTCACTCTTTCACCGGAGCCAAAGCCACAAACTCTCACTCCTTCACTGAACCAAAGCCAGGACGTCTCACTACTTCACTGAGCCAAAGCCAGGAAGTCCACACTCCTTCACTGAGCCATAGCCAGTAAATCTCAATCCTTCAGAGCCTAAGCCAGGAAGTCTCACTCCTTCATTGAGCCAAAGCTACAAAGTCATTCTCCTTCACTGAGCCAAAGGCAGGAGGTCTCACTGCTTCACTTAGCCAAAGCGACGGACTCACTCTTTCACTGAGCCAAAGGGACAAAGTCTCACTCCTTACTGAGCCAAAGTCACGAAGTTTCACTCCTTCACTGAGCCAAAGTCACGAAGTCTTACTCCTTCTCTGAGCCAAAGCCACGAAGTCTCACTCCATCACTTAGCCAAAGCCCTGAAGTCTCACTCCTTCACTGAGCAAAAGTCACAAAGTCCCTCTCCTTCACTGTGCCAAATCCAGGAAGTCTCACTCCTTCACTGAGCCAAAGCAAGGAAGACTCACTCCTTAACTGAGCCAAAGCCAGGGAGTCTCACCCCTTCACTGAGCCAAAGGCAGGAAGTATCAACCCTTCTTTGAGCCAAAGCCATGAAGTCTCAATCCTTCAGAGTCAAAGCCAGGAAATCTCACTCCTTCACCGAGCCAAAGCCATGAAGTCTCACTGCTTCACTGAGCCATAGCCACGGTCTCACTCCTTCACTGAGCAAAAGCCACAAAGTCTATCTCCTTCACTGAGCAAGAGACACGAGGTCTCACTCCTTAACTGAGCCAAAGCCAGGGAGTCTCACCCCTTCACTGAGCCAAAGGCAGGAAGTATCAACCCTTCTTTGAGCCAAAGCCATGAAGTCTCAATCCTTCAGAGTCAAAGCCAGGAAATCTCACTCCTTCACCGAGCCAAAGCGACGAAGTCTCACTCCTTCACTGAGCCAAAGCCATGAAGTCTCTCTCCTTCACTGAGTCAAAGACAAGGTCTCACTCCATCACTGAGCCAAAGCCTCAAAGTCTCTCTCGTTCACTGAGCCATAGCCACCGAGACTCACTCCTTCACAGTGCCAAAGCCAGGAAGATTCACTCCTTAACTGAGCCAAAGCCAGTAAATCTCACTCCTTCAGAGCCAAAGCCAGGAAATCTCACTCCTTCACTGAGCCAAAGCCACGAAGTCTCACTGCTTCACTGAGACAAAGCCACGAAGACTCACTGCTTCACTGAGCCAAAGCCACGAAGTTCACTCCTTCACTGAGCCAAAGCCAGGAAGTCTCACTCCTTAAGAGTCAAAGCCAGGAAATCTCACTCCTTCACTGAGCCAAAGCCATGAAGTCTCACTCCTTCACTGAGCTATAGCAACGGTCTCACTCCTTCACTGAGCAAAAGCCACAAAGTCTATCTCCTTCACTGAGCCAGAGACACGAGGTCTCAGTCCTTCACTGATCCAAAGCCACGAAGTCTCACTCCTTCACTGAGCCATGCCTTAAGATTCACTCTTTCAGTGCTAAAGCAAGGAGGTCTCAGTCCTTCACTGAGCCAAAGCCACGAAGTCTCACTCCTTCACTGATCCAAACCCATGAAGTCTCTCTCCTTCACTGAGTCAAAGACACGGTCTCACTCCATCATTGAGCCAAAGCCTCAAAGTCTCTCTCGTTCACTGAGCCATAGCCACCAAGTCTCACTCCTTCACAGTGCCAAAGACAGGATGTCTCACTCCTTCACTGAGCCAGCCTGTAAGTCTCACTCCATCAGAGCCAAAGCCAGGAAGTCTCACTCCTTCACTTAGCCAAAGCCACGAAGTCGCACTACTTCACTGAGCCAAAGCCAGGAAGTCTCACTGCTTCACCGAGCCAAAGCCACGAAGTGTCACTCCTTCACTGAACCAAAGCCAGGAAGTCTCACTCCTTCACTGAACCAAAGCCAGGAAGTCTCACTCCTTCACAGAGCCAAAGCCAGTAAATCTCACTCCTTCAGAGCCAGAGCCAGGAAGTCCCACTCCTTCACTGTGGCAAAGCCAAAAAGTCTCAGTCCTTCACCGAGCCACAGCCAGGAAGACTCACTCCTTAAATGAGCCAAATCAACAAAGTCTCACTCCTTCACTGAGCCAAAGTCAGGAAGACTCCCTGCTTCATTGAGCTAAAGCCACGAAGTCACACTCCTTCACTGAGACAATGCCAGGAAGTCTCACTCCTTAACTGAACCAACCAGTGAGTCTCAATCCTTCAGCTCCAAAGCCAGGAAGTCTCAATCCTTCACTGAGCCAAAGCCAGGAAGTCTCAGTCCTTCACTGAAACAAAGCCTCAAAGTCTCCCCCCTTCACTGAGCTATAGCTACCAAGTCTCACTCCTTTACTGAACCAAAGCCAGGAAGTCTCACTCCTTCACTGAACCAAAGCCACGAAGTCCACACTCCTTCACTGAGCCAAAGCCAGTAAATCTCAATCCTTCAGAGCCAAAGCCAGGAAGTCTCACTCCTTCACTGAGCCAAAGCCACGGTCTCACACCTTCATTGAGCCAAAGCTACAAAGTCATTCTCCTTCACTGAGCCAAAGGCAGGAAGTCTCACTGCTTCACTGACCCAAAGCCATGAAGTCTCACTCCTTCACTAAGCCAAAGCCACAAAGTCTCACTCCATCATTGAACTAATGCCAGGAAGTCCCACTCCTTCATTGAGCCAAAGCCAGGAAGTCTCACTCCTTCACTAGGCAAAAGCCAGTAAATCTCACTGCTTCAGAGCCAATTCCAGGAAGTGTCACTCCTTCACTGAGCCATAGTCAGGAAGTCTAAATCCTTCACTGAGCCAAAGCCACAAATTCTCACTCGTTCACTGAGCCAATGCCAGGAAGTCTCACTGCTTCACTGAGCCAAACGCAGGAAGTCCACACTCCTCCACAGAGCCAAAGCCAGTAAATCTCAATTCTTTAGAGCCAAAGCCAGGAAGTCTCACTACTTCACTGAGCCAAAGCCACGGTCTCACTCCTTCATTGAGCCAAAGCTATAAAGTCTCTCTCCTTCACTGACCCAAAGGCAGGAAGTCTCACTGCTTCACTGAGCCAAAATGACGGACTCACTCCTTCACTGAGCAAAAGGCACGAAGTCACACTCTTTCACTGAGCCAAAGCCACGAAGTCTCACTCCTTCACTAAGCCAAAGCCACAAAGTCTCACTCTATCATTGAACTAATGCCAGGAAGTCTCACTCCTTCATTGAGCCAAAGCCAGGAAGTCTCACTCCTTCACTGAACCAAAGCCAGTAAATCTCACTGCTTCAGAGCCAATTCCAGGAAGTGTCATTCCTTCACTGAGCCAAAGCTAGGAAGTCTAAATCCTTCACTGAGCCAAAGCCACAAAGTCTCACTCGTTCACTCAGCCAATGCCAGGAAGTCTCACTGCTTCACTGAGCCAAAGGCAGGAAGACTCACTGCTTCACTGAGCCAAAACCACGGACTCACCCTTCACTGAGCCAAAGGCACGAAGTCTCACTCTTTACTGAGCCAAAGTCACGAAGTTTCACTACTTCACTGAGCCAAAGTCACGAAGTCTCACTCCTTCTCTGAGCCAAAGCCACGAAGACGCACTCCATCACTTAGCAAAAGCCCTGAAGTCTCACTCCTTTACTGAGCAAAAGTCACAAAGTCCCTCTCATTCACTGTGCCAAATCCAGGAAGTCTCACTCCTTCAATGAGCCAAAGCAAGGAAGTCTCACTCCTTCACTGAGCCAAAGCCAGGGAGTCTCACCCCTTCACTGAGCCAAAGCCAGGAGGTCTCACACCTTCACTGAGCCAAAGCCATGAAGTCTCACTCCTTCACTGAGACAAAGCCACAAAGTCTCACTCGTTTACTGAGCCAAAGCCAGAAAGTCTCACTGCTTCACTGAGACAAAGGCAGGAAGACTCACTGCTTCACTGAGCCAAAACCACGGACTCACTCCTTCACTGAGCCAAAGGCACGAAGTCTCACTCTTTACTGAGCCAAAGTCACGAAGTTTCACTCCTTCACTGAGCCAAAGTCACGAAGTCTCACTCCTTCTCTGAGCCAAAGCCACGAAGTCTCACTCCATCACTTAGCCAAAGCCCTGAAGTCTCACTCCATCACTGAGCAAAAGTCACAAAGTCCCTCTCATTCACTGTGCCAAATCCAGGAAGTCTCACTCCTTCAATGAGCCAAAGGAAGGAAGTCTCACTCCTTCACAGAGCCAAAGCCAGGAAGTCTCACTCCTTCACTGAACCAAAGCCAGTAAATCTCACTGCTTCAGAGCCAATTCCAGGAAGTGTCACTCCTTCACTGAGCCATAGTCAGGAAGTCTAAATCCTTCACTGAGCCAAAGCCACAAATTCTCACTCGTTCACTGAGCCAATGCCAGGAAGTCTCACTCCTTCACAGAGCCAAAGCCAGGAAGTCTCACTCCTTCACTGAACCAAAGCCAGTAAATCTCACTGCTTCAGAGCCAATTCCAGGAAGTGTCACTCCTTCACTGAGCCATAGTCAGGAAGTCTAAATCCTTCACTGAGCCAAAGCCACAAATTCTCACTCGTTCACTGAGCCAATGCCAGGAAGTCTCACTCCTTCACTGAGCCAAAGCCACGGTCTCACTCCTTCATTGAGCCAAAGCTATAAAGTCTCTCTCCTTCACTGACCCAAAGGCAGGAAGTCTCACTGCTTCACTGAGCCAAAATGACGGACTCACTCCTTCACTGAGCAAAAGGCACGAAGTCACACTCTTTCACTGAGCCAAAGCCACGAAGTCTCACTCCTTCACTAAGCCAAAGCCACAAAGTCTCACTCCATCATTGAACTAATGCCAGGAAGTCTCACTCCTTCATTGAGCCAAAGCCAGGAAGTCTCACTCCTTCACTGAACCAAAGCCAGTAAATCTCACTGCTTCAGAGCCAATTCCAGGAAGTGTCACTCCTTCACTGAGCCATAGTCAGGAAGTCTAAATCCTTCACTGAGCCAAAGCCACAAATTCTCACTCGTTCACTGAGCCAATGCCAGGAAGTCTCACTGCTTCACTGAGCCAAACGCAGGAAGTCCACACTCCTCCACAGAGCCAAAGCCAGTAAATCTCAATTCTTCAGTGCCAAAGCCAGGAAGTCTCACTACTTCACTGAGCCAAAGCCACGGTCTCACTCCTTCATTGAGCCAAAGCTATAAAGTCTCTCTCCTTCACTGACCCAAAGGCAGGAAGTCTCACTGCTTCACTGAGCCAAAATGACTGACTCACTCCTTCACTGAGCAAAAGGCACGAAGTCACACTCTTTCACTGAGCCAAAGCCACGAAGTCTCACTCCTTCACTAAGCCAAAGCCACAAAGTCTCACTCCATCATTGAACTAATGCCAGGAAGTCTCACTCCTTCATTGAGCCAAAGCCAGGAAGTCTCACTCCTTCACTGAACCAAAGCCAGTAAATCTCACTGCTTCAGAGCCAATTCCAGGAAGTGTCATTCCTTCACTGAGCCAAAGCTAGGAAGTCTAAATCCTTCACTGAGCCAAAGCCACAAAGTCTCACTCGTTCACTCAGCCAATGCCAGGAAGTCTCACTGCTTCACTGAGCCAAAGGCAGGAAGACTCACTGCTTCACTGAGCCAAAACCACGGACTCACCCTTCACTGAGCCAAAGGCACGAAGTCTCACTCTTTACTGAGCCAAAGTCACGAAGTTTCACTACTTCACTGAGCCAAAGTCACGAAGTCTCACTCCTTCTCTGAGCCAAAGCCACGAAGACGCACTCCATCACTTAGCCAAAGCCCTGAAGTCTCACTCCTTTACTGAGCAAAAGTCACAAAGTCCCTCTCATTCACTGTGCCAAATCCAGGAAGTCTCACTCCTTCAATGAGCCAAAGCAAGGAAGTCTCACTCCTTCACTGAGCCAAAGCCACAAAGTCTCACTCGTTCACTCAGCCAATGCCAGGAAGTCTCACTGCTTCACTGAGCCAAAGGCAGGAAGACTCACTGCTTCACTGAGCCAAAACCACGGACTCACCCTTCACTGAGCCAAAGGCACGAAGTCTCACTCTTTACTGAGCCAAAGTCACGAAGTTTCACTACTTCACTGAGCCAAAGTCACGAAGTCTCACTCCTTCTCTGAGCCAAAGCCACGAAGACGCACTCCATCACTTAGCCAAAGCCCTGAAGTCTCACTCCTTTACTGAGCAAAAGTCACAAAGTCCCTCTCATTCACTGTGCCAAATCCAGGAAGTCTCACTCCTTCAATGAGCCAAAGCAAGGAAGTCTCACTCCTTCACTGAGCCAAAGGCAGGAAGACTCACTGCTTCACTGAGCCAAAACCACGGACTCACCCTTCACTGAGCCAAAGGCACGAAGTCTCACTCTTTACTGAGCCAAAGTCACGAAGTTTCACTACTTCACTGAGCCAAAGTCCCGAAGTCTCACTCCTTCTCTGAGCCAAAGCCACGAAGACGCACTCCATCACTTAGCCAAAGCCCTGAAGTCTCACTCCTTTACTGAGCAAAAGTCACAAAGTCCCTCTCATTCACTGTGCCAAATCCAGGAAGTCTCACTCCTTCAATGAGCCAAAGCAAGGAAGTCTCACTCCTTCACTGAGCCAAAGGCAGGAAGACTCACTGCTTCACTGAGCCAAAACCACGGACTCACCCTTCACTGAGCCAAAGGCACGAAGTCTCACTCTTTACTGAGCCAAAGTCACGAAGTTTCACTACTTCACTGAGCCAAAGTCACGAAGTCTCACTCCTTCTCTGAGCCAAAGCCACGAAGTCTCACTCCATCACTTAGCCAAAGCCCTGAAGTCTCACTCCATCACTGAGCAAAAGTCACAAAGTCCCTCTCATTCACTGTGCCAAATCCAGGAAGTCTCACTCCTTCAATGAGCCAAAGCAAGGAAGTCTCACTCCTTCACAGAGCCAAAGCCAGGGAGTCTCACGCCTTCACTGAGCCAAAGCCAGGAGGTGTCACACCTTCACTGAGCCAAAGCAATGAAGTCTCATTCCTTCACTGAGCCAAAGCCACAAAGTCTCACTCGTTTACTGAGCCAAAGCCAGAAAGTCTCACTGCTTCACTGAGCCAAACGAAGGAAGACTCACTGCTTCACTGACCGAAAACCACGGACTCACTCCTTCACAGAGCCAAAGCCAGGAAGTCTCACTCCTTCAGAGTCAAAGCCAGGAAATCTCACTCCTTCACTGAGCCAAAGCCACGGTCTCACTCCTTCATTGAGCCAAAGCTATAAAGTCTCTCTCCTTCACTGACCCAAAGGCAGGAAGTCTCACTGCTTCACTGAGCCAAAATGACGGACTCACTCCTTCACTGAGCAAAAGGCACGAAGTCACACTCTTTCACTGAGCCAAAGCCACGAAGTCTCACTCCTTCACTAAGCCAAAGCCACAAAGTCTCACTCCATCATTGAACTAATGCCAGGAAGTCTCACTCCTTCATTGAGCCAAAGCCAGGAAGTCTCACTCCTTCACTGAACCAAAGCCAGTAAATCTCACTGCTTCAGAGCCAATTCCAGGAAGTGTCACTCCTTCACTGAGCCATAGTCAGGAAGTCTAAATCCTTCACTGAGCCAAAGCCACAAATTCTCACTCGTTCACTGAGCCAATGCCAGGAAGTCTCACTGCTTCACTGAGCCAAACGCAGGAAGTCCACACTCCTCCACAGAGCCAAAGCCAGTAAATCTCAATTCTTCAGTGCCAAAGCCAGGAAGTCTCACTACTTCACTGAGCCAAAGCCACGGTCTCACTCCTTCATTGAGCCAAAGCTATAAAGTCTCTCTCCTTCACTGACCCAAAGGCAGGAAGTCTCACTGCTTCACTGAGCCAAAATGACTGACTCACTCCTTCACTGAGCAAAAGGCACGAAGTCACACTCTTTCACTGAGCCAAAGCCACGAAGTCTCACTCCTTCACTAAGCCAAAGCCACAAAGTCTCACTCCATCATTGAACTAATGCCAGGAAGTCTCACTCCTTCATTGAGCCAAAGCCAGGAAGTCTCACTCCTTCACTGAACCAAAGCCAGTAAATCTCACTGCTTCAGAGCCAATTCCAGGAAGTGTCATTCCTTCACTGAGCCAAAGCTAGGAAGTCTAAATCCTTCACTGAGCCAAAGCCACAAAGTCTCACTCGTTCACTCAGCCAATGCCAGGAAGTCTCACTGCTTCACTGAGCCAAAGGCAGGAAGACTCACTGCTTCACTGAGCCAAAACCACGGACTCACCCTTCACTGAGCCAAAGGCACGAAGTCTCACTCTTTACTGAGCCAAAGTCACGAAGTTTCACTACTTCACTGAGCCAAAGTCACGAAGTCTCACTCCTTCTCTGAGCCAAAGCCACGAAGACGCACTCCATCACTTAGCCAAAGCCCTGAAGTCTCACTCCTTTACTGAGCAAAAGTCACAAAGTCCCTCTCATTCACTGTGCCAAATCCAGGAAGTCTCACTCCTTCAATGAGCCAAAGCAAGGAAGTCTCACTCCTTCACTGAGCCAAAGCCAGGGAGTCTCACCCCTTCACTGAGCCAAAGCCAGGAGGTCTCACACCTTCACTGAGCCAAAGCCATGAAGTCTCACTCCTTCACTGAGACAAAGCCACAAAGTTTCACTCGTTTACTGAGCCAAAGCCAGAAAGTCTCACTGCTTCACTGAGACAAAGGCAGGAAGACTCACTGCTTCACTGAGCCAAAACCACGGACTCACTCCTTCACTGAGCCAAAGGCACGAAGTCTCACTCTTTACTGAGCCAAAGTCACGAAGTTTCACTCCTTCACTGAGCCAAAGTCACGAAGTCTCACTCCTTCTCTGAGCCAAAGCCACGAAGTCTCACTCCATCACTTAGCCAAAGCCCTGAAGTCTCACTCCATCACTGAGCAAAAGTCACAAAGTCCCTCTCATTCACTGTGCCAAATCCAGGAAGTCTAACTCCTTCAATGAGCCAAAGCAAGGAAGTCTCACTCCTTCACAGAGCCAAAGCCAGGGAGTCTCACCCCTTCACTCAGCCAAAGCCAGTAGGTGTCACACCTTCACTGAGCCAAAGCAATGAAGTCTCATTCCTTCACTGAGCCAAAGCCACAAAGTCTCACTCGTTTACTGAGCCAAAGCCAGAAAGTCTCACTGCTTCACTGAGCCAAACGCAGGAAGACTCACTGCTTCACTGACCGAAAACCACGGACTCACTCCTTCACTGAGCCAAAGCCAGGAAGTCTCACTCCTTCAGAGTCAAAGCCAGGAAATCTCACTCCTTCACTGAGCCAAAGCCATGAAGTCTCACTGCTTCACTGAGCCATAGCCACGGTCTCACTCCTTCACTGAGCAAAAGCCACAAAGTCTATCTCCTTCACTGAGCAAGAGACACGAGGTCTCACTCCTTCATTGAGCCAAAGCTACAAAGTCATTCTCCTTCACTGAGCCAAAGGCAGGAAGTCTCACTCCTTCACTGAGCCAAAGCCACGGTCTCACTCCTTCATTGAGCCAAAGCTACAAAGTCATTCTCCTTCACTGAGCCAAAGGCAGGAGGTCTCACTGCTTCACTTAGCCAAAGCGACGGACTCACTCTTTCACTGAGCCAAAGGCACGAAGTTTCACTCCTTCACTGAGCCAAAGTCACGAAGTCTTACTCCTTCTCTGAGCCAAAGCCACGAAGTCTCACTCCATCATTTAGCCAAAGCCCTGAAATCTCACTCCTTCACTGAGCAAAAGTCACAAAGTCCCTCTCCTTCACTGTGCCAAATCCAGGAAGTCTCACTCCTTCACTGAGCCAAAGCCATGAAGTCTCACTGCTTCACTGAGCCATAGCCACGGTCTCACTCCTTCACTGAGCAAGAGCCACAAAGTCTATCTCCTTCACTGAGCAAGAGACTCGAGGTCTCACTCCTTCACTGAGTCAAAGACACGAAGTCTCACTCCTTCACTGAGCCACCCTGTAAGACTCACTCTTTCAGTGCGAAAGCCAGGAAATCTCAGTCCTTCACTGAGCCAAAGCCACGAAGTCTCACTCCTTCACTGAGGCAAAGCCATGAAGTCTCTCTCCTTCACTGAGTCAAAGACACGGTCTCACTCCTTTACTGAACCAAAGCCAGGAAGTCTCACTCCTTCACAGAACCAAAGCCAGGAAGTCTCACTCCTTCACTGAGCCAAAGCCAGTAAATCTCACTCCTTCAGAGCCAAAGCCAGGAAGTCTCAATCCTTCACTGAGCCACAGCCAGGAAGCCTCACTCCTTCACTGAGCCAAATCAACAAAGTCCCTCTCCTTCCCTTTGCCATAGCCAGGAAGTGTCACTGCATCACTGAGACAAAGTCTCGAAGTTTCACCCTTTCACTGAGCCAAAATCACGAAGTCTCACTCGTTCTCTGAGCCAAAGCCACGAAGTCTCACTCCATCACTTAGCCAAAGCCATGAAATCTCACTCTTTCACTGAGCCAAAGCCACAAAGTCCCTCTCCTTCACTGTGCCAAATCCACGAAGTCTCACTCCTTCACTGAGCAAAAGCAAGGAAGTCTCACTTGTTCACTGAGCCAAAGCCAGGAAGGCTCGCTTCTTCACTGAGCCAAAGACACGAAGTCTCACTCCTTCACTGAGACACCCTGTAAGACTCACTCTTTCAGTGCGAAAGCCAGGAAATCTCAGTCCTTCACTGAGCCAAAGCCACGAAGTCTCACTCCTTCACTGAGGCAAAGCCATGAAGTCTCTCTCCTTCACTGAGTCAAAGACACGGTCTCACTCCTTTACTGAACCAAAGCCAGGAAGTCTCACTCCTTCACAGAACCAAAGCCAGGAAGTCTCACTCCTTCACTGAGCCAAAGCCAGTAAATCTCACTCCTTCAGAGCCAAAGCCAGGAAGTCTCAATCCTTCACTGAGCCACAGCCAGGAAGCCTCACTCCTTCACTGAGCCAAATCAACAAAGTCCCTCTCCTTCCCTTTGCCATAGCCAGGAAGATTCACTGCTTCACTGAGCCAAAGCCAGGAAATCTCACTCCTTCACTGAGCCAAAGCCACAAAGTCTCACTCCTTCACTGAGCCAAAGCCAGGAAGTCTCCCTGATTCATTGTGCCAAAGCCACGAAGTCACACTCCTTCACTGAGACAATGCCAGGAAGTCTCACACCTTCACTGAGCCGACCAGTAAGTCTCAATCCATCAGATCCAAAGCCAGGAAGTCTCACTCCTTCACTGAGCCAAAGCCAGGAAATCTCAGTCCTTCACTGAGCCAAAGCATCAAAGTCTCTCCCCTTCACTGAGCCATAGCCACCCATCTCATTCCTTCACTGAGCCAAAGCCACGAAGTCTCACTCCTTCACCGAGCCAAAGCCACGGTCTCACTCCTTCACTGAGCCAAAGGCACGAAGTCTCACTCTTTCACCGGAGCCAAAGCCACGAACTCTCACTCCTTCACTGAACCAAAGCCAGGACGTCTCACTACTTCACTGAGCCAAAGCCAGGAAGTCCACACTCCTTCACTGAGCCAAAGCCAGTAAATCTCAATCCTTCAGAGCCTAAGCCAGGAATCTCACTCCTTCACTGAACCAAAGCCACGGTCTCACTCCTTCATTGAGCCAAAGCTACAAAGTCATTCTCCTTCACTGAGCCAAAGGCAGGAGGTCTCACTGCTTCACTTAGCCAAAGCGACGGACTCACTCTTTCACTGAGCCAAAGGCACGAAGTTTCACTCCTTCACTGAGCCAAAGTCACGAAGTCTTACTCCTTCTCTGAGCCAAAGCCACGAAGTCTCACTCCATCACTTAGCCAAAGCCCTGAAGTCTCACTCCTTCACTGAGCAAAAGTCACAAAGTCCCTCTCCTTCACTGTGCCAAATCCAGGAAGTCTCACTCCTTCACTGAGCCAAAATGACGGACTCACTCCTTCACTGAGGAAAAGGAACGAAGTCACACTCTTTCACTGAGCCAAAGCCACGAAGTCTACCTCCTTCATTAAGCCAAAGCCACAAAGTCTCACTCCATCATTGAACTAATGCCAGGAAGTCTCACTCCTTCATTGAGCCAAAGCCAGGAAGTCTCACTCCTTCACTGAGCCAAAGCCAGTAAATCTCACTGCTTCAGAGCCAATTCCAGGAAGTGTCATTCCTTCACTGAGCCAAAGCTAGGAAGTCTAAATCCTTCACTGAGCCAAAGCCACAAAGTCTCACTCGTTCACTGAGCCAATGCCAGGAAGTCTCACTGCTTCACTGAGCCAAAGGAAGGAAGACTCACTGCTTCAATGAGCCAAAACCTCGGACTCACTCCTTCACTGAGCCAAAGGCACGAAGTCTCACTCTTTACTGAGCCAAAGTCACGAAGTTTCACTACTTCACTGAGCCAAAGTCACGAAGTCTACCTCCTTCTCTGAGCCAAAGCCACGAAGACGCACTCCATCACTTAGCCAAAGCCCTGAAGTCTCACTCCTTTACTGAGCAAAAGTCACAAAGTCCCTCTCATTCACTGTGCCAAATCCAGGAAGTCTCACTCCTTCAATGAGCCAAAGCAAGGAAGTCTCACTCCTTCACTGAGCCAAAGCCAGGGAGTCTCACCCCTTCACTGAGCCAAAGCCAGGAGGTGTCACACCTTCACTGAGCCAAAGCCATGAAGTCTCACTCCTTCACTGAGACAAAGCCACAAAGTCTCACTCGTTTACTGAGCCAAAGCCAGAAAGTCTCACTGCTTCACTGAGACAAAGGCAGGAAGACTCACTGCTTCACTGAACCAAAACCACGGACTCACTCCTTCACTGAGCCAAAGGCAAAAGTCTCACTCTTTACTGAGCCAAAGTCACGAAGTTTCACTCCTTCACTGAGCCAAAATCACGAAGTCTCACTCGTTCTCTGAGCCAAAGCCACGAAGTCTCACTCCATCACTTAGCCAAAGCCATGAAATCTCACTCTTTCACTGAGCCAAAGCCACAAAGTCCCTCTCCTTCACTGTGCCAAATCCACGAAGTCTCACTCCTTCACTGAGCAAAAGCAAGGAAGTCTCACTTGTTCACTGAGCCAAAGCCAGGAAGGCTCGCTTCTTCACTGAGCCAAAGACACGAAGTCTCACTCCTTCACTGAGACACCCTGTAAGACTCACTCTTTCAGTGCGAAAGCCAGGAAATCTCAGTCCTTCACTGAGCCAAAGCCACGAAGTCTCACTCCTTCACTGAGGCAAAGCCATGAAGTCTCTCTCCTTCACTGAGTCAAAGACACGGTCTCACTCCTTTACTGAACCAAAGCCAGGAAGTCTCACTCCTTCACAGAACCAAAGCCAGGAAGTCTCACTCCTTCACTGAGCCAAAGCCAGTAAATCACACTCCTTCAGAGCCAAAGCCAGGAAGTCTCAATCCTTCACTGAGCCACAGCCAGGAAGCCTCACTCCTTCACTGAGCCAAATCAACAAAGTCCCTCTCCTTCCCTTTGCCATAGCCAGGAAGATTCACTGCTTCACTGAGCCAAAGCCAGGAAATCTCACTCCTTCACTGAGCCAAAGCCACAAAGTCTCACTCCTTCACTGAGCCAAAGCCAGGAAGTCTCCCTGATTCATTGAGGCAAAGCCACGAAGTCACACTCCTTCACTGAGACAATGCCAGGAAGTCTCACTCCTTCACTGAGCCAACCAGTAAGTCTCAATCCTTCAGATCCAAAGCCAGGAAGTCTAACTCCTTCACTGAGCCAAAGCCAGGAAATCTCAGTCCTTCACTGAGCCAAAGAATCAAAGTCTCTCCCCTTCACTGAGCCATAGCCACCCATCTCATTCCTTCACTGAGCCAAAGCCACGAAATCTCTCTCCTTCACTGAGCCAAAGCCACGGTCTCACTCCTTCACTGAGCCAAAGGCAGGAAGTCTCACTCTTTCACCGGAGCCAAAGCCACAAACTCTCACTCCTTCACTGAACCAAAGCCAGGACGTCTCACTACTTCACTGAGCCAAAGCCAGGAAGTCCACACTCCTTCACTGAGCCATAGCCAGTAAATCTCAATCCTTCAGAGCCTAAGCCAGGAAGTCTCACTCCTTCATTGAGCCAAAGCTACAAAGTCATTCTCCTTCACTGAGCCAAAGGCAGGAGGTCTCACTGCTTCACTTAGCCAAAGCGACGGACTCACTCTTTCACTGAGCCAAAGGGACAAAGTCTCACTCCTTACTGAGCCAAAGTCACGAAGTTTCACTCCTTCACTGAGCCAAAGTCACGAAGTCTTACGCCTTCTCTGAGCCAAAGCCAGGGAGTCTCACCCCTTCACTGAGTCAAAGGCAGGAAGTATCAACCCTTCTTTGAGCCAAAGCCATGAAGTCTCAATCCTTCACTGATCCAAAGCCAGGAAGTCTCACTCCTTCACTGTGGCAAAGCCACAAGGTCTCACTCCTTCACTGAGCCAAACCCACGAAGTCTCAGTCCTTCACTGAGGCAAAGCCATGGTCTCGCTCCTTCATTCAGCCGAAGCCTCAAAGCCTCTCCCCTTCACTGAGCCAGACAGTAAGTCTAAATCCTTCAGAGCTAAAGCCAGGAAGACTCACTCCTTCACTGAGCCAAAGCCAGGAAGTCTAACTCCTTCACTGAGCCAAAGCCAGGAAGACTCCCTGCTTAACTGAGCCAAAGGCAGGAAGTCTCACTCCTTCACTGAGCCAAAGCCACAAAGTCTCACTCCTGAACGGGGCCAAAACCACGAAGTGTCACTGCATCACTGAGACAAAGTTTCGAAGTTTCACCCTTTCACTGAGCCAAAATCACGAAGTCTCACTCGTTCTCTGAGCCAAAGCCACGAAGTCTCACTCCATCACTTAGCCAAAGCCATGAAATCTCACTCTTTCACTGAGCCAAAGCCACAAAGTCCCTCTCCTTCACTGTGCCAAATCCACGAAGTCTCACTCCTTCACTGAGCAAAAGCAAGGAAGTCTCACTTGTTCACTGAGCCAAAGCCAGGAAGGCTCGCTTCTTCACTGAGCCAAAGACACGAAGTCTCACTCCTTCACTGAGACACCCTGTAAGACTCACTCTTTCAGTGCGAAAGCCAGGAAATCTCAGTCCTTCACTGAGCCAAAGCCACGAAGTCTCACTCCTTCACTGAGGCAAAGCCATGAAGTCTCTCTCCTTCACTGAGTCAAAGACACGGTCTCACTCCTTTACTGAACCAAAGCCAGGAAGTCTCACTCCTTCACAGAACCAAAGCCAGGAAGTCTCACTCCTTCACTGAGCCAAAGCCAGTAAATCTCACTCCTTCAGAGCCAAAGCCAGGAAGTCTCAATCCTTCACTGAGCCACAGCCAGGAAGCCTCACTCCTTCACTGAGCCAAATCAACAAAGTCCCTCTCCTTCCCTTTGCCATAGCCAGGAAGATTCACTGCTTCACTGAGCCAAAGCCAGGAAATCTCACTCCTTCACTGAGCCAAAGCCACAAAGTCTCACTCCTTCACTGAGCCAAAGCCAGGAAGACTCCCTGATTCATTGTGCCAAAGCCACGAAGTCACACTCCTTCACTGAGACAATGCCAGGAAGTCTCACACCTTCACTGAGCCGACCAGTAAGTCTCAATCCATCAGATCCAAAGCCAGGAAGTCTCACTCCTTCACTGAGCCAAAGCCAGGAAATCTCAGTCCTTCACTGAGCCAAAGCATCAAAGTCTCTCCCCTTCACTGAGCCATAGCCACCCATCTCATTCCTTCACTGAGCCAAAGCCACGAAGTCTCACTCCTTCACCGAGCCAAAGCCACGGTCTCACTCCTTCACTGAGCCAAAGGCACGAAGTCTCACTCTTTCACCGGAGCCAAAGCCACGAACTCTCACTCCTTCACTGAACCAAAGCCAGGACGTCTCACTACTTCACTGAGCCAAAGCCAGGAAGTCCACACTCCTTCACTGAGCCAAAGCCAGTAAATCTCAATCCTTCAGAACCTAAGCCAGGAATCTCACTCCTTCACTGAGCCAAAGCCACGGTCTCACTCCTTCATTGAGCCAAAGCTACAAAGTCATTCTCTTTCACTGAGCCAAAGGCAGGAGGTCTCACTGCTTCACTTAGCCAAAGCGACGGACTCACTCTTTCACTGAGCCAAAGGCACGAAGTTTCACTCCTTCACTGAGCCAAAGTCACGAAGTCTTACTCCTTCTCTGAGCCAAAGCCACGAAGTCTCACTCCATCACTTAGCCAAAGCCCTGAAGTCTCACTCCTTCACTGAGCAAAAGTCACAAAGTCCCTCTCCTTCACTGTGCCAAATCCAGGAAGTCTCACTCCTTCACTGAGCCAAAATGACGGACTCACTCCTTCACTGAGGAAAAGGAACGAAGTCACACTCTTTCACTGAGCCAAAGCCACGAAGTCTCACTCCTTCATTAAGCCAAAGCCACAAAGTCTCACTCCATCATTGAACTAATTCCAGGAAGTCTCACTCCTTCATTGAGCCAAAGCCAGGAAGTCTCACTCCTTCACTGAGCCAAAGCCAGTAAATCTCACTGCTTCAGAGCCAATTCCAGGAAGTGTCATTCCTTCACTGAGCCAAAGCTAGGAAGTCTAAATCCTTCACTGAGCCAAAGCCACAAAGTCTCACTCGTTCACTGAGCCAATGCCAGGAAGTCTCACTGCTTCACTGAGCCAAAGGAAGGAAGACTCACTGCTTCAATGAGCCAAAACCTCGGACTCACTCCTTCACTGAGCCAAAGGCACGAAGTCTCACTCTTTACTGAGCCAAAGTCACGAATTTTCACTACTTCACTGAGCCAAAGTAACGAAGTCTACCTCCTTCTCTGAGCCAAAGCCACGAAGACGCACTCCATCACTTAGCCAAAGCCCTGAAGTCTCACTCCTTTACTGAGCAAAAGTCACAAAGTCCCTCTCATTCACTGTGCCAAATCCAGGAAGTCTCACTCCTTCAATGAGCCAAAGCAAGGAAGTCTCACTCCTTCACTGAGCCAAAGCAAGGGAGTCTCACCCCTTCACTGAGCCAAAGCCAGGAGGTCTCACACCTTCACTGAGCCAAAGCCATGAAGTCTCACTCCTTCACTGAGACAAAGCCACAAAGTCTCACTCGTTTACTGAGCCAAAGCCAGAAAGTCTCACTGCTTCACTGAGACAAAGGCAGGAAGACTCACTGCTTCACTGAGCCAAAACCACGGACTCACTCCTTCACTGAGCCAAAGGCAAAAGTCTCACTATTTACTGAGCCAAAGTCACGAAGTTTCACTCCTTCACTGAGCCAAAGTCACGAAGTCTCACTCCTTCTCTGAGCCAAAGCCACGAAGTCTCACTCCATCACTTAGCCAAAGCCCTGAGGTCTCACTCCATCACTGAGCAAAAGTCACAAAGTCCCTCTCATTCACTGTGCCAAATCCAGGAAGTCTCACTCCTTCAATGAGCCAAAGCAAGGAAGTCTCACTCCTTCACAGAGCCAAAGCCAGGGAGTCTCACCCCTTCACTGAGCCAAAGCCAGTAGGTGTCACACCTTCACTGAGCCAAAGCAATGAAGTCTCATTCCTTCACTGAGCCAAAGCCACAAAGTCTCACTCGTTTACTGAGCCAAAGCCAGAAAGTCTCACTGCTTCACTGAGCCAAACGCAGGAAGACTCACTGCTTCACTGACCGAAAACCACGGACTCACTCCTTCACTGAGCCAAAGCCAGGAAGTCTCACTCCTTCAGAGTCAAAGCCAGGAAATCTCACTCCTTCACTGAGCCAAAGCCATGAAGTCTCACTGCTTCACTGAGCCATAGCCACGGTCTCACTCCTTCACTGAGCAAAAGCCACAAAGTCTATCTCCTTCACTGAGCAAGAGACACGAGGTCTCACTCCTTCACTGAGTCAAAGACACGAAGTCTCACTCCTTCACTGAGCCACCCTGTAAGACTCACTCTTTCAGTGCGAAAGCCAGGAAATCTCAGTCCTTCACTGAGCCAAATCCACGAAGTCTCACTCCTTCACTGAGGCAAAGCCATGAAGTCTCTCTCCTTCACTGAGTCAAAGACACGGTCTCACTCCTTTACTGAACGAAAGCCAGGAAGTCTCACTCCTTCACAGAACCAAAGCCAGGAAGTCTCACTCCTTCACTGAGCCAAAGCCAGTAAATCTCACTCCTTCAGAGCCAAAGCCAGGAAGTCTCAATCCTTCACTGAGCCACAGCCAGGAAGCCTCACTCCTTCACTGAGCCAAATCAACAAGGTCCCTCTCCTTCCCTTTGCCATAGCCAGGAAGATTCACTGCTTCACTGAGCCAAAGCCAGGAAATCTCACTCCTTCACTGAGCCAAAGCCACAAAGTCTCACTCCTTCACTGAGCCAAAGCCAGGAAGTCTCCCTGATTCATTGAGGCAAAGCCACGAAGTCACACTCCTTCACTGAGACAATGCCAGGAAGTCTCATTCCTTCACTGAGCCAACCAGTAAGTCTCAATCCTTCAGATCCAAAGCCAGGAAGTCTAACTCCTTCACTGAGCCAAAGCCAGGAAATCTCAGTCCTTCACTGAGCCAAAGCATCAAAGTCTCTCCCCTTCACTGAGCCATAGCCACCCATCTCATTCCTTCACTGAGCCAAAGCCACGAAATCTCTCTCCTTCACTGAGCCAAAGCCACGGTCTCACTCCTTCACTGAGCCAAAGGCACGAAGTCTCACTCTTTCACCGGAGCCAAAGCCACAAACTCTCACTCCTTCACTGAACCAAAGCCAGGACGTCTCACTACTTCACTGAGCCAAAGCCAGGAAGTCCACACTCCTTCACTGAGCCAAAGCCAGTAAATCTCAATCCTTCAGAGCCTAAGCCAGGAAGTCTCACTCCTTCATTGAGCCAAAGCTACAAAGTCATTCTCCTTCACTGAGCCAAAGGCAGGAGGTCTCACTGCTTCACTTAGCCAAAGCGACGGACTCACTCTTTCACTGAGCCAAAGGGACAAAGTCTCACTCCTTACTGAGCCAAAGTCACGAAGTTTCACTCCTTCACTGAGCCAAAGTCACGAAGTCTTACTCCTTCTCTGAGCCAAAGCCAGGGAGTCTCACCCCTTCACTGAGCCAAAGGTAGGAAGTATCAACCCTTCTTTGAGCCAAAGCCATGAAGTCTCAATCCTTCACTGATCCAAAGCCAGGAAGTCTCACTCCTTCACTGTGGCAAAGCCACAAGGTCTCACTCCTTCACTGAGCCAAACCCACGAAGTCTCAGTCCTTCACTGAGGCAAAGCCATGGTCTCGCTCCTTCATTCAGCCGAAGCCTTAAAGCCTCTCCCCTTCACTGAGCCAGACAGTAAGTCTAAATCCTTCAGAGCTAAAGCCAGGAAGACTCACTCCTTCACTGAGCCAAAGCCAGGAAGTCTAACTCCTTCACTGAGCCAAAGCCAGGAAGACTCCCTGCTTAACTGAGCCAAAGGCAGGAAGTCTCACTCCTTCACTGAGCCAAAGCCACAAAGTCTCACTCCTGAACGGGGCCAAAACCACGAAGTGTCACTGCATCACTGAGACAAAGTATCGAAGTTTCACCCTTTCACTGAGCCAAAGTCACGAAGTCTCACTCGTTCTCTGAGCCAAAGCCACGAAGACTCACTCCATCACTTAGCCAAAGCCATGAAATCTCACTCTTTCACTGAGCCAAAGCCACAAAGCCCCTCTCCTTCACTGTGCCAAATCCAGGAAGTTTCACTGCTTCACTGAGACAAAGGCAGGAAGACTCACTGCTTCACTGAGCCAAAACCACGGACTCACTCCTTCACTGAGCCAAAGGCAAAAGTATCACTCTTTACTGAGCCAAAGTCACGAAGTTTCACTCCTTCACTGAGCCAAAGTCACGAAGTCTCACTCCTTCTCTGAGCCAAAGCCACGAAGTCTCACTCCATCACTTAGCCAAAGCCCTGAAGTCTCACTCCATCACTGAGCAAAAGTCACAAAGTCCCTCTCATTCACTGTGCCAAATCCAGGAAGTCTCACTCCTTCAATGAGCCAAAGCAAGGAAGTCTCACTCCTTCACAGAGCCAAAGCCAGGGAGTCTCACCCCTTCACTGAGCCAAAGCCAGTAGGTGTCACACCTTCACTGAGCCAAAGCAATGAAGTCTCATTCCTTCACTGAGCCAAAGCAACAAAGTCTCACTCGTTTACTGAGACAAAGCCAGAAAGTCTCACTGCTTCACTGAGCCAAACGCAGGAAGACTCACTGTTTCACTGACCGAAAACCACGGACTCACTCCTTCACTGAGCCAAAGCCAGGAAGTCTCACTCCTTCAGAGTCAAAGCCAGGAAATCTCACTCCTTCACCGAGCCAAAGCCATGAAGTCTCACTGCTTCACTGAGCCATAGCCACGGTCTCACTCCTTCACTGAGCAAAAGCCACAAAGTCTATCTCCTTCACTGAGCAAGAGACACGAGGTCTCACTCCTTCACTGAGTCAAAGACACGAAGTCTCACTCCTTCACTGAGCCACCCTGTAAGACTCACTCTTTCAGTGCGAAAGCCAGGAAATCTCAGTCCTTCACTGAGCCAAAGCCACGAAGTCTCACTCCTTCACTGAGGCAAAGCCATGAAGTCTCTCTCCTTCACTGAGTCAAAGACACGGTCTCACTCCTTTACTGAACCAAAGCCAGGAAGTCTCACTCCTTCACAGAACCAAAGCCAGGAAGTCTCACTCCTTCACTGAGCCAAAGCCAGTAAATCTCACTCCTTCAGAGCCAAAGCCAGGAAGTCTCAATCCTTCACTGAGCCACAGCCAGGAAGCCTCACTCCTTCACTGAGCCAAATCAACAAAGTCCCTCTCCTTCCCTTTGCCATAGCCAGGAAGATTCACTGCTTCACTGAGCCAAAGCCAGGAAATCTCACTCCTTCACTGAGCCAAAGCCACAAAGTCTCACTCCTTCACTGAGCCAAAGCCAGGAAGTCTCCCTGATTCATTGAGGCAAAGCCACGAAGTCACACTCCTTCACTGAGACAATGCCAGGAAGTCTCACTCCTTCACTGAGCCAACCAGCAAGTCTCAATCCTTCAGATCCAAAGCCAGGAAGTCTAACTCCTTCACTGAGCCAAAGCCAGGAAATCTCAGTCCTTCACTGAGCCAAAGCATCAAAGTCTCTCCCCTTCACTGAGCCATAGCCACCCATCTCATTCCTTCACTGAGCCAAAGCCACGAAATCTCTCTCCTTCACTGAGCCAAAGCCACGGTCTCACTCCTTCACTGAGCAAAAGGCACGAAGTCTCACTCTTTCACCGGAGCCAAAGCCACAAACTCTCACTCCTTCACTGAACCAAAGCCAAGACGTCTCACTACTTCACTGAGCCAAAGCCAGGAAGTCCACACTCCTTCACTGAGCCAAAGCCAGTAAATCTCAATCCTTCAGAGCCTAAGCCAGGAAGTCTCACTCCTTCATTGAGCCAAAGCTACAAAGTAATTCTCCTTCACTGAGCCAAAGGCAGGAGGTCTCACTGCTTCACTTAGCCAAAGCGACGGACTCACTCTTTCACTGAGCCAAAGGGACAAAGTCTCACTCCTTACTGAGCCAAAGTCACGAAGTTTCACTCCTTCACTGAGCCAAAGTCACGAAGTCTTACTCGTTCTCTGAGCCAAAGCCACGAAGTCTCACTCCATCACTTAGCCAAAGCCCTGAAGTCTCACTCCTTCACTGAGCAAAAGTCACAAAGTCCCTCTCCTTCACTGTGCCAAATCCAGGAAGTCTCACTCCTTCACTGAGCCAAAGCAAGGAAGACTCACTCCTTAACTGAGCCAAAGCCAGGGAGTCTCACCCCTTCGCTGAGCCAAAGGCAGGAAGTATCAACCCTTCTTTGAGCCAAAGCCACGAAGTCTCAATCCTTCAGAGTCAAAGCCAGGAAATCTCACTCCTTCACCGAGCCAAAGCCATGAAGTCTCATTGCTTCACTGAGCCATAGCCACGGTCTCACTCCTTCACTGAGCAAAAGCCACAAAGTCTATCTCCTTCACTGAGCAAGAGACACGAGGTCTCACTCCTTCACTGAGTCAAAGACACGAGGTCTCACTCCTTCACTGAGTCAAAGACACGAAGTCACACTCCTTCACTGAGCCAAAGCCAGTAAATCTCACTCCTTCAGAGCCAAAGCCAGGAAGTCTCAATCCTTCACTGAGCCACAGCCAGGAAGCCTCACTCCTTCACTGAGCCAAATCAACAAAGTCCCTCTCCTTCCTTTTGCCATAGCCAGGAAGATTCACTGCTTCACTGAGCCAAAGCCAGGAAATCTCACTCCTTCACTGAGCCAAAGCCACAAAGTCTCACTCCTTCACTGAGCCAAAGCCAGGAAGTCTCCCTGATTCATTGAGGCAAAGCCACGAAGTCACACTCCTTCACTGAGACAATGCCAGGAAGTCTCACTCCTTCACTGAGCCAACCAGTAAGTCTCAATCCTTCAGATCCAAAGCCAGGAAGTCTAACTCCTTCACTGAGCCAAAGCCAGGAAATCTCAGTCCTTCACTGAGCCAAAGCATCAAAGTCTCTCCCCTTCACTGAGCCATAGCCACCCATCTCATTCCTTCACTGAGCCAAAGCCACGAAATGTCTCTCCTTCACTGAGCCAAAGCCACGGTCTCACTCCTTCACTGAGCCAAAGGCACGAAGTCTCACTCTTTCACCGGAGCCAAAGCCACAAACTCTCACTCCTTCACTGAACCAAAGCCAGGACGTCTCACTACTTCACTGAGCCAAAGCCAGGAAGTCCACACTCCTTCACTGAGCCAAAGCCAGTAAATCTCAATCCTTCAGAGCCTAAGCCAGGAAGTCTCACTCCTTCATTGAGCCAAAGCTACAAAGTCATTCTCCTTCACTGAGCCAAAGGCAGGAGGTCTCACTGCTTCACTTAGCCAAAGCGACGGACTCACTCTTTCACTGAGCCAAAGGGACAAAGTCTCACTCCTTACTGAGCCAAAGTCACGAAGTTTCACTCCTTCACTGAGCCAAAGTCACGAAGTCTTACTCCTTCTCTGAGCCAAAGCCAGGGAGTCTCACCCCTTCACTGAGCCAAAGGCAGGAAGTATCAACCCTTCTTTGAGCCAAAGCCATGAAGTCTCAATCCTTCACTGATCCAAAGCCAGGAAGTCTCACTCCTTCACTGTGGCAAAGCCACAAGGTCTCACTCCTTCACTGAGCCAAACCCACGAAGTCTCAGTCCTTCACTGAGGCAAAGCCATGGTCTCGCTCCTTCATTCAGCCGAAGCCTCAAAGCCTCTCCCCTTCACTGAGCCAGACAGTAAGTCTAAATCCTTCAGAGCTAAAGCCAGGAAGACTCACTCCTTCACTGAGCCAAAGCCAGGAAGTCTAACTCCTTCACTGAGCCAAAGCCAGGAAGACTCCCTGCTTAACTGAGCCAAAGGCAGGAAGTCTCACTCCTTCACTGAGCCAAAGCCACAAAGTCTCACTCCTGAACGGGGCCAAAACCACGAAGTGTCACTGCATCACTGAGACAAAGTCTCGAAGTTTCACCCTTTCACTGAGCCAAAGTCACGAAGTCTCACTCGTTCTCTGAGCCAAAGCCACGAAGACGCACTCCATCACTTAGCCAAAGCCATGAAATCTCACTCTTTCACTGAGCCAAAGCCACAAAGCCCCTCTCCTTCACTGTGCCAAATCCAGGAAGTCTCACTCCTTCACTGAGCAAAAGCAAGGAAGTCTCACTTGTTCACTGACCCAAAGCCAGGAAGGCTCGCTTCTTCACTGAGCCAAAGACACGAAGTCTCACTCCTTCACTGAGCCACCCTGTAAGACTCACTCTTTCAGTGCGAAAGCCAGGAAATCTCAGTCCTTCACTGAGCCAAAGCCACGAAGTCTCACTCCTTCACTGAGGCAAAGCCATGAAGTCTCTCTCCTTCACTGAGTCAAAGACACGGTCTCACTCCTTTACTGAACCAAAGCCAGGAAGTCTCACTCCTTCACAGAACCAAAGCCAGGAAGTCTCACTCCTTCACTGAGCCAAAGCCAGTAAATCTCACTCCTTCAGAGCCAAAGCCAGGAAGTCTCAATCCTTCACTGAGCCACAGCCAGGAAGCCTCACTCCTTCACTGAGCCAAATCAACAAAGTCCCTCTCCTTCCCTTTGCCATAGCCAGGAAGATTCACTGCTTCACTGAGCCAAAGCCAGGAAATCTCACTCCTTCACTGAGCCAAAGCCACAAAGTCTCACTCCTTCACTGAGCCAAAGCCAGGAAGTCTCCCTGATTCATTGAGCCAAAGCCACGAAGTCACACTCCTTCACTGAGACAATGCCAGGAAGTCTCACTCCTTCACTGAGCCAACCAGTAAGTCTCAATCCTTCAGATCCAAAGCCAGGAAGTCTAACTCCTTCACTGAGCCAAAGCCAGGAAATCTCAGTCCTTCACTGAGCCAAAGCATCAAAGTCTCTCCCCTTCACTGAGCCATAGCCACCCATCTCATTCCTTCACTGAGCCAAAGCCACGAAATCTCTCTCCTTCACTGAGCCAAAGCCACGGTCTCACTCCTTCACTGAGCCAAAGGCACGAAGTCTCACTCTTTCACCGGAGCCAAAGCCACAAACTCTCACTCCTTCACTGAACCAAAGCCAGGACGTCTCACAACTTCACTGAGCCAAAGCCAGGAAGTCCACACTCCTTCACTGAGCCAAAGCCAGTAAATCTCAATCCTTCAGAGCCTAAGCCAGGAAGTCTCACTCCTTCATTGAGCCAAAGCTACAAAGTCATTCTCCTTCACTGAGCCAAAGGCAGGAGGTCTCACTGCTTCACTTAGCCAAAGCGACGGACTCACCCTTTCACTGAGCCAAAGGGACAAAGTCTCACTCCTTACTGAGCCAAAGTCACGAAGTTTCACTCCTTCACTGAGCCAAAGTCACGAAGTCTTACTCCTTCTCTGAGCCAAAGCCAGGGAGTCTCACCCCTTCACTGAGCCAAAGGTAGGAAGTATCAACCCTTCTTTGAGCCAAAGCCATGAAGTCTCAATCCTTCACTGATCCAAAGCCAGGAAGTCTCACTCCTTCACTGTGGCAAAGCCACAAGGTCTCACTCCTTCACTGAGCCAAACCCACGAAGTCTCAGTCCTTCACTGAGGCAAAGCCATGGTCTCGCTCCTTCATTCAGCCGAAGCCTTAAAGCCTCTCCCCTTCACTGAGCCAGACAGTAAGTCTAAATCCTTCAGAGCTAAAGCCAGGAAGACTCACTCCTTCACTGAGCCAAAGCCAGGAAGTCTAACTCCTTCACTGAGCCAAAGCCAGGAAGACTCCCTGCTTAACTGAGCCAAAGGCAGGAAGTCTCACTCCTTCACTGAGCCAAAGCCACAAAGTCTCACTCCTGAACGGGGCCAAAACCACGAAGTGTCACTGCATCACTGAGACAAAGTATCGAAGTTTCACCCTTTCACTGAGCCAAAGTCACGAAGTCTCACTCGTTCTCTGAGCCAAAGCCACGAAGACTCACTCCATCACTTAGCCAAAGCCATGAAATCTCACTCTTTCACTGAGCAAAAGCCACAAAGCCCCTCTCCTTCACTGTGCCAAATCCAGGAAGTTTCACTGCTTCACTGAGACAAAGGCAGGAAGACTCACTGCTTCACTGAGCCAAAACCACGGACTCACTCCTTCACTGAGCCAAAGGCAAAAGTATCACTCTTTACTGAGCCAAAGTCACGAAGTTTCACTCCTTCACTGAGCCAAAGTCACGAAGTCTCACTCCTTCTCTGAGCCAAAGCCACGAAGTCTCACTCCATCACTTAGCCAAAGCCCTGAAGTCTCACTCCATCACTGAGCAAAAGTCACAAAGTCCCTCTCATTCACTGTGCCAAATCAAGGAAGTCTCACTCCTTCAATGAGCCAAAGCAAGGAAGTCTCACTCCTTCACAGAGCCAAAGCCAGGGAGTCTCACCCCTTCACTGAGCCAAAGCCAGTAGGTGTCACACCTTCACTGAGCCAAAGCAATGAAGTCTCATTCCTTCACTGAGCCAAAGCAACAAAGTCTCACTCGTTTACTGAGACAAAGCCAGAAAGTCTCACTGCTTCACTGAGCCAAACGCAGGAAGACTCACTGCTTCACTGACCGAAAACCACGGACTCACTCCTTCACTGAGCCAAAGCCAGGAAGTCTCACTCCTTCAGAGTCAAAGCCAGGAAATCTCACTCCTTCACCGAGCCAAAGCCATGAAGTCTCACTGCTTCACTGAGCCATAGCCACGGTCTCACTCCTTCACTGAGCAAAAGCCACAAAGTCTATCTCCTTCACTGAGCAAGAGACACGAGGTCTCACTCCTTCACTGAGTCAAAGACACGAAGTCTCACTCCTTCACTGAGCCACCCTGTAAGACTCACTCTTTCAGTGCGAAAGCCAGGAAATCTCAGTCCTTCACTGAGCCAAAGCCACGAAGTCTCACTCCTTCACTGAGGCAAAGCCATGAAGTCTCTCTCCTTCACTGAGTCAAAGACACGGTCTCACTCCTTTACTGAACCAAAGCCAGGAAGTCTCACTCCTTCACAGAACCAAAGCCAGGAAGTCTCACTCCTTCACTGAGCCAAAGCCAGTAAATCTCACTCCTTCAGAGCCAAAGCCAGGAAGTCTCAATCCTTCACTGAGCCACAGCCAGGAAGCCTCACTCCTTCACTGAGCCAAATCAACAAAGTCCCTCTCCTTCCCTTTGCCATAGCCAGGAAGATTCACTGCTTCACTGAGCCAAAGCCAGGAAATCTCACTCCTTCACTGAGCCAAAGCCACAAAGTCTCACTCCTTCACTGAGCCAAAGCCAGGAAGTCTCCCTGATTCATTGAGGCAAAGCCACGAAGTCACACTCCTTCACTGAGACAATGCCAGGAAGTCTCACTCCTTCACTGAGCCAACCAGCAAGTCTCAATCCTTCAGATCCAAAGCCAGGAAGTCTAACTCCTTCACTGAGCCAAAGCCAGGAAATCTCAGTCCTTCACTGAGCCAAAGCATCAAAGTCTCTCCCCTTCACTGAGCCATAGCCACCCATCTCATTCCTTCACTGAGCCAAAGCCACGGTCTCACTCCTTCACTGAGCAAAAGGCATGAAGTCTCACTCTTTCACCGGAGCCAAAGCCACAAACTCTCACTCCTTCACTGAACCAAAGCCAAGACGTCTCACTACTTCACTGAGCCAAAGCCAGGAAGTCCACACTCCTTCACTGAGCCAAAGCCAGTAAATCTCAATCCTTCAGAGCCTAAGCCAGGAAGTCTCACTCCTTCATTGAGCCAAAGCTACAAAGTAATTCTCCTTCACTGAGCCAAAGGCAGGAGGTCTCACTGCTTCACTTAGCCAAAGCGACGGACTCACTCTTTCACTGAGCCAAAGGGACAAAGTCTCACTCCTTACTGAGCCAAAGTCACGAAGTTTCACTCCTTCACTGAGCCAAAGTCACGAAGTCTTACTCCTTCTCTGAGCCAAAGCCACGAAGTCTCACTCCATCACTTAGCCAAAGCCCTGAAGTCTCACTCCTTCACTGAGCAAAAGTCACAAAGTCCCTCTCCTTCACTGTGCCAAATCCAGGAAGTCTCACTCCTTCACTGAGCCAAAGCAAGGAAGACTCACTCCTTAACTGAGCCAAAGCCAGGGAGTCTCACCCCTTCGCTGAGCCAAAGGCAGGAAGTATCAACCCTTCTTTGAGCCAAAGCCACGAAGTCTCAATCCTTCAGAGTCAAAGCCAGGAAATCTCACTCCTTCACCGAGCCAAAGCCATGAAGTCTCATTGCTTCACTGAGCCATAGCCACGGTCTCACTCCTTCACTGAGCAAAAGCCACAAAGTCTATCTCCTTCACTGAGCAAGAGACACGAGGTCTCACTCCTTCACTGAGTCAAAGACACGAAGTCTCACTCCTTCACTGAGCCACCCTGTAAGACTCACTCTTTCAGTGCGAAAGCCAGGAAATCTCAGTCCTTCACTGAGCCAAAGCCACGAAGTCTCACTCCTTCACTGAGGCAAAGCCATGAAGTCTCTCTCCTTCACTGAGTCAAAGACACGGTCTCACTCCTTTACTGAACCAAAGCCAGGAAGTCTCACTCCTTCACAGAACCAAAGCCAGGAAGTCTCACTCCTTCACTGAGCCAAAGCCAGTAAATCTCACTCCTTCAGAGCCAAAGCCAGGAAGTCTCAATCCTTCACTGAGCCACAGCCAGGAAGCCTCACTCCTTCACTGAGCCAAATCAACAAAGTCCCTCTCCTTCCTTTTGCCATAGCCAGGAAGATTCACTGCTTCACTGAGCCAAAGCCAGGAAATCTCACTCCTTCACTGAGCCAAAGCCACAAAGTCTCACTCCTTCACTGAGCCAAAGCCAGGAAGTCTCCCTGATTCATTGAGGCAAAGCCACGAAGTCACACTCCTTCACTGAGACAATGCCAGGAAGTCTCACTCCTTCACTGAGCCAACCAGTAAGTCTCAATCCTTCAGATCCAAAGCCAGGAAGTCTAACTCCTTCACTGAGCCAAAGCCAGGAAATCTCAGTCCTTCACTGAGCCAAAGCATCAAAGTCTCTCCCCTTCACTGAGCCATAGCCACCCATCTCATTCCTTCACTGAGCCAAAGCCACGAAATGTCTCTCCTTCACTGAGCCAAAGCCACGGTCTCACTCCTTCACTGAGCCAAAGGCACGAAGTCTCACTCTTTCACCGGAGCCAAAGCCACAAACTCTCACTCCTTCACTGAACCAAAGCCAGGACGTCTCACTACTTCACTGAGCCAAAGCCAGGAAGTCCACACTCCTTCACTGAGCCAAAGCCAGTAAATCTCAATCCTTCAGAGCCTAAGCCAGGAAGTCTCACTCCTTCATTGAGCCAAAGCTACAAAGTCATTCTCCTTCACTGAGCCAAAGGCAGGAGGTCTCACTGCTTCACTTAGCCAAAGCGACGGACTCACTCTTTCACTGAGCCAAAGGGACAAAGTCTCACTCCTTACTGAGCCAAAGTCACGAAGTTTCACTCCTTCACTGAGCCAAAGTCACGAAGTCTTACTCCTTCTCTGAGCCAAAGCCAGGGAGTCTCACCCCTTCACTGAGCCAAAGGCAGGAAGTATCAACCCTTCTTTGAGCCAAAGCCATGAAGTCTCAATCCTTCACTGATCCAAAGCCAGGAAGTCTCACTCCTTCACTGTGGCAAAGCCACAAGGTCTCACTCCTTCACTGAGCCAAACCCACGAAGTCTCAGTCCTTCACTGAGGCAAAGCCATGGTCTCGCTCCTTCATTCAGCCGAAGCCTCAAAGCCTCTCCCCTTCACTGAGCCAGACAGTAAGTCTAAATCCTTCAGAGCTAAAGCCAGGAAGACTCACTCCTTCACTGAGCCAAAGCCAGGAAGTCTAACTCCTTCACTGAGCCAAAGCCAGGAAGACTCCCTGCTTAACTGAGCCAAAGGCAGGAAGTCTCACTCCTTCACTGAGCCAAAGCCACAAAGTCTCACTCCTGAACGGGGCCAAAACCACGAAGTGTCACTGCATCACTGAGACAAAGTCTCGAAGTTTCACCCTTTCACTGAGCCAAAGTCACGAAGTCTCACTCGTTCTCTGAGCCAAAGCCACGAAGACGCACTCCATCACTTAGCCAAAGCCATGAAATCTCACTCTTTCACTGAGCCAAAGCCACAAAGCCCCTCTCCTTCACTGTGCCAAATCCAGGAAGTCTCACTCCTTCACTGAGCAAAAGCAAGGAAGTCTCACTTGTTCACTGACCCAAAGCCAGGAAGGCTCGCTTCTTCACTGAGCCAAAGACACGAAGTCTCACTCCTTCACTGAGCCACCCTGTAAGACTCACTCTTTCAGTGCGAAAGCCAGGAAATCTCAGTCCTTCACTGAGCCAAAGCCACGAAGTCTCACTCCTTCACTGAGGCAAAGCCATGAAGTCTCTCTCCTTCACTGAGTCAAAGACACGGTCTCACTCCTTTACTGAACCAAAGCCAGGAAGTCTCACTCCTTCACAGAACCAAAGCCAGGAAGTCTCACTCCTTCACTGAGCCAAAGCCAGTAAATCTCACTCCTTCAGAGCCAAAGCCAGGAAGTCTCAATCCTTCACTGAGCCACAGCCAGGAAGCCTCACTCCTTCACTGAGCCAAATCAACAAAGTCCCTCTCCTTCCCTTTGCCATAGCCAGGAAGATTCACTGCTTCACTGAGCCAAAGCCAGGAAATCTCACTCCTTCACTGAGCCAAAGCCACAAAGTCTCACTCCTTCACTGAGCCAAAGCCAGGAAGTCTCCCTGATTCATTGAGCCAAAGCCACGAAGTCACACTCCTTCACTGAGACAATGCCAGGAAGTCTCACACCTTCACTGAGCCGACCAGTAAGTCTCAATCCTTCAGATCCAAAGCCAGGAAGTCTCACTCCTTCACTGAGCCAAAGCCAGGAAATCTCAGTCCTTCACTGAGCCAAAGCATCAAAGTCTCTCCCCTTCACTGAGCCATAGCCACCCATCTCATTCCTTCACTGAGCCAAAGCCACGAAGTCTCACTCCTTCACCGAGCCAAAGCCACGGTCTCACTCCTTCACTGAGCCAAAGGCACGAAGTCTCACTCTTTCACCGGAGCCAAAGCCACGAACTCTCACTCCTTCACTGAACCAAAGCCAGGACGTCTCACTACTTCACTGAGCCAAAGCCAGGAAGTCCACACTCCTTCACTGAGCCAAAGCCAGTAAATCTCAATCCTTCAGAGCCTAAGCCAGGAAGTCTCACTCCTTCACTGAGCCAAAGCCACGGTCTCACTCCTTCATTGAGCCAAAGCCAGGACGTCTCACTACTTCACTGAGCCAAAGCCAGGAAGTCTCACTCCTTCATTGAGCCAAAGCTACAAAGTCATTCTCCTTCACTGAGCCAAAGGCAGGAGGTCTCACTGCTTCACTTAGCCAAAGCGACGGACTCACTCTTTCACTGAGCCAAAGGGACAAAGTCTCACTCCTTAGTGAGCCAAAGTCACGAAGTTTCACTCCTTCACTGAGCCAAAGTCACGAAGTCTTACTCCTTCTCTGAGCCAAAGTCACGAAGTCTCACTCCATCTCTTAGCCAAAGCCCTGAAGTCTCACTCCTTCACTGAGCAAAAGTCACAAAGTCCCTCTCCTTCACTGTGCCAAATCCAGGAAGTCTCACTCCTTCACTGAGCCAAAGCAAGGAAGACTCACTCCTTAACTGAGCCAAAGCCAGGGAGTCTCACCCCTTCACTGAGCCAAAGGCAGGAAGTATCAACCCTTCTTTGAGCCAAAGCCATGAAGTCTCAATCCTTCAGAGTCAAAGCCAGGAAATCTCACTCCTTCACCGAGCCAAAGCCATGAAGTCTCACTGCTTCACTGAGCCATAGCCACGGTCTCACTCCTTCACTGAGCAAAAGCCACAAAGTCTATCTCCTTCACTGAGCAAGAGACACGAGGTCTCACTCCTTCACTGAGTCAAAGACACGAAGTCTCACTCCTTCACTGAGCCACCCTGTAAGACTCACTCTTTCAGTGCGAAAGCCAGGAAATCTCAGTCCTTCACTGAGCCAAAGCCACGAAGTCTCACTCCTTCACTGAGGCAAAGCCATGAAGTCTCTCTCCTTCACTGAGTCAAAGACACGGTCTCACTCCTTTACTGAACCAAAGCCAGGAAGTCTCACTCCTTCACAGAACCAAAGCCAGGAAGTCTCACTCCTTCACTGAGCCAAAGCCAGTAAATCTCACTCCTTCAGAGCCAAAGCCAGGAAGTCTCAATCCTTCACTGAGCCACAGCCAGGAAGCCTCACTCCTTCACTGAGCCAAATCAACAAAGTCCCTCTCCTTCCCTTTGCCATAGCCAGGAAGATTCACTGCTTAACTGAGCCAAAGCCAGGAAATCTCACTCCTTCACTGAGCCAAAGCCACAAAGTCTCACTCCTTCACTGAGCCAAAGCCAGGAAGTCTCCCTGATTCATTGAGGCAAAGCCACGAAGTCACACTCCTTCACTGAGACAATGCCAGGAAGTCTCACTCCTTCACTGAGCCAACCAGTAAGTCTCAATCCTTCAGATCCAAAGCCAGGAAGTCTAACTCCTTCACTGAGCCAAAGCCAGGAAATCTCAGTCCTTCACTGAGCCAAAGCATCAAAGTCTCTCCCCTTCACTGAGCCATAGCCACCCATCTCATTCCTTCACTGAGCCAAAGCCACGAAATCTCTCTCCTTCACTGAGCCAAAGCCACGGTCTCACTCCTTCACTGAGCCAAAGGCACGAAGTCTCACTCTTTCACCGGAGCCAAAGCCACAAACTCTCACTCCTTCACTGAACCAAAGCCAGGACGTCTCACTACTTCACTGAGCCAAAGCCAGGAAGTCCACACTCCTTCACTGAGCCAAAGCCAGTAAATCTCAATCCTTCAGAGCCTAAGCCAGGAAGTTTCACTCCTTCATTGAGCCAAAGCTACAAAGTAATTCTCCTTCACTGAGCCAAAGGCAGGAGGTCTCACTGCTTCACTTAGCCAAAGCGACGGACTCACTCTTTCACTGAGCCAAAGGGACAAAGTCTCACTCCTTACTGAGCCAAAGTCACGAAGTTTCACTCCTTCACTGAGCCAAAGTCACGAAGTCTTACTCCTTCTCTGAGCCAAAGCCAGGGAGTCTCACCCCTTCACTGAGCCAAAGGCAGTAAGTATCAACCCTTCTTTGAGCCAAAGCCATTAAGTCTCAATCCTTCACTGATCCAAAGCCAGGAAGTCTCACTCCTTCACTGTGGCAAAGCCACAAGGTCTCACTCCTTCACTGAGCCAAACCCACGAAGTCTCAGTCCTTCACTGAGGCAAAGCCATGGTCTCGCTCCTTCATTCAGCCGAAGCCTCAAAGCCTCTCCCCTTCACTGAGCCAGACAGTAAGTCTAAATCCTTCAGAGCTAAAGCCAGGAAGACTCACTCCTTCACTGAGCCAAAGCCAGGAAGTCTAACTCCTTCACTGAGCGAAAGCCAGGAAGACTCCCTGCTTAACTGAGCCAAAGGCAGGAAGTCTCACTCCTTCACTGAGCCAAAGCCACAAAGTCTCACTCCTGAACGGGGCCAAAACCACGAAGTGTCACTGCATCACTGAGACAAAGTCTCGAAGTTTCACCCTTTCACTGAGCCAAAATCACGAAGTCTCACTCGTTCTCTGAGCCAAAGCCACGAAGACTCACTCCATCACTTAGCCAAAGCCATGAAATCTCACTCTTTCACTGAGCCAAAGCCACAAAGCCCCTCTCCTTCACTGTGCCAAATCCAGGAAGTCTCACTCCTTCACTGAGCAAAAGCAAGGAAGTCTCACTTGTTCACTGAGCCAAAGCCAGGAAGGCTCGCTTCTTCACTGAGCCAAAGACACGAAGTCTCACTCCTTCACTGAGCCACCCTGTAAGACTCACTCTTTCAGTGCGAAAGCCAGGAAATCTCAGTCCTTCACTGAGCCAAAGCCACGAAGTCTCACTCCTTCACTGAGGCAAAGCCATGAAGTCTCTCTCCTTCACTGAGTCAAAGACACGGTCTCACTCCTTTACTGAACCAAAGCCAGGAAGTCTCACTCCTTCACAGAACCAAAGCCAGGAAGTCTCACTCCTTCACTGAGCCAAAGCCAGTAAATCTCACTCCTTCAGAGCCAAAGCCAGGAAGTCTCAATCCTTCACTGAGCCACAGCCAGGAAGCCTCACTCCTTCACTGAGCCAAATCAACAAAGTCCCTCTCCTTCCCTTTGCCATAGCCAGGAAGATTCACTGCTTCACTGAGCCAAAGCCAGGAAATCTCACTCCTTCACTGAGCCAAAGCCACAAAGTCTCACTCCTTCACTGAGCCAAAGCCAGGAAGTCTCCCTGATTCATTGAGCCAAAGCCACGAAGTCACACTCCTTCACTGAGACAATGCCAGGAAGTCTCACACCTTCACTGAGCCGACCAGTAAGTCTCAATCCTTCAGATCCAAAGCCAGGAAGTCTCACTCCTTCACTGAGCCATAGCCACCCGTCTCATTCCTTCACTGAGCCAAAGCCACGAAGTCTCACTCCTTCACCGAGCCAAAGCCACGGTCTCACTCCTTCACTGAGCCAAAGGCACGAAGTCTCACTCTTTCACCGGAGCCAAAGCCACGAACTCTCACTCCTTCACTGAACCAAAGCCAGGACGTCTCACTACTTCACTGAGCCAAAGCCAGGAAGTCCACACTCCTTCACTGAGCCAAAGCCAGTAAATCTCAATCCTTCAGAGCCTAAGCCAGGAAGTCTCACTCCTTCACTGAGCCAAAGCCACGGTCTCACTCCTTCATTGAGCCAAAGCCAGGACGTCTCACTACTTCACTGAGCCAAAGCCAGGAAGTCCACACTCCTTCACTGAGCCAAAGCCAGTAAATCTCAATCCTTCAGAGCCTAAGCCAGGAAGTCTCACTCCTTCATTGAGCCAAAGCTACAAAGTCATTCTCCTTCACTGAGCCAAAGGCAGGAGGTCTCACTGCTTCACTTAGCCAAAGCGACGGACTCACTCTTTCACTGAGCCAAAGGGACAAAGTCTCACTCCTTACTGAGCCAAAGTCACGAAGTTTCACTCCTTCACTGAGCCAAAGTCACGAAGTCTTACTCCTTCTCTGAGCCAAAGCCACGAAGTCTCACTCCATCACTTAGCCAAAGCCCTGAAGTCTCACTCCTTCACTGAGCAAAAGTCACAAAGTCCCTCTCCTTCACTGTGCCAAATCCAGGAAGTCTCACTCCTTCACTGAGCCAAAGCAAGGAAGACTCACTCCTTAACTGAGCCAAAGCCAGGGAGTCTCACCCCTTCACTGAGCCAAAGGCAGGAAGTATCAACCCTTCTTTGAGCCAAAGCCATGAAGTCTCAATCCTTCAGAGTCAAAGCCAGGAAATCTCACTCCTTCACCGAGCCAAAGCCATGAAGTCTCACTGCTTCACTGAGCCATAGCCACGGTCTCACTCCTTCACTGAGCAAAAGCCACAAAGTCTATCTCCTTCACTGAGCAAGAGACACGAGGTCTCACTCCTTCACTGAGTCAAAGACACGAAGTCTCACTCCTTCACTGAGCCACCCTGTAAGACTCACTCTTTCAGTGCGAAAGCCAGGAAATCTCAGTCCTTCACTGAGCCAAAGCCACGAAGTCTCACTCCTTCACTGAGGCAAAGCCATGAAGTCTCTCTCCTTCACTGAGTCAAAGACACGGTCTCACTCCTTTACTGAACCAAAGCCAGGAAGTCTCACTCCTTCACAGAACCAAAGCCAGGAAGTCTCACTCCTTCACTGAGCCAAAGCCAGTAAATCTCACTCCTTCAGAGCCAAAGCCAGGAAGTCTCAATCCTTCACTGAGCCACAGCCAGGAGGCCTCACTCCTTCACTGAGCCAAATCAACAAAGTCCCTCTCCTTCCCTTTGCCATAGCCAGGAAGATTCACTGCTTAACTGAGCCAAAGCCAGGAAATCTCACTCCTTCACTGAGCCAAAGCCACAAAGTCTCACTCCTTCACTGAGCCAAAGCCAGGAAGTCTCCCTGATTCATTGAGGCAAAGCCACGAAGTCACACTCCTTCACTGAGACAATGCCAGGAAGTCTCACTCCTTCACTGAGCCAACCAGTAAGTCTCAATCCTTCAGATCCAAAGCCAGGAAGTCTAACTCCTTCACTGAGCCAAAGCCAGGAAATCTCACCCCTTCACTGAGCCAAAGGCAGTAAGTATCAACCCTTCTTTGAGCCAAAGCCATTAAGTCTCAATCCTTCACTGATCCAAAGCCAGGAAGTCTCACTCCTTCACTGTGGCAAAGCCACAAGGTCTCACTCCTTCACTGAGCCAAACCCACGAAGTCTCAGTCCTTCACTGAGGCAAAGCCATGGTCTCGCTCCTTCATTCAGCCGAAGCCTCAAAGCCTCTCCCCTTCACTGAGCCAGACAGTAAGTCTAAATCCTTCAGAGCTAAAGCCAGGAAGACTCACTCCTTCACTGAGCCAAAGCCAGGAAGTCTAACTCCTTCACTGAGCCAAAGCCAGGAAGACTCCCTGCTTAACTGAGCCAAAGGCAGGAAGTCTCACTCCTTCACTGAGCCAAAGCCACAAAGTCACACTCCTGAACGGGGCCAAAACCACGAAGTGTCACTGCATCACTGAGACAAAGTCTCGAAGTTTCACCCTTTCACTGAGCCAAAATCACGAAGTCTCACTCGTTCTCTGAGCCAAAGCCACGAAGACTCACTCCATCACTTAGCCAAAGCCATGAAATCTCACTCTTTCACTGAGCCAAAGCCACAAAGCCCCTCTCCTTCACTGTGCCAAATCCAGGAAGTCTCACTCCTTCACTGAGCAAAAGCAAGGAAGTCTCACTTGTTCACTGAGCCAAAGCCAGGAAGGCTCGCTTCTTCACTGAGCCAAAGACACGAAGTCTCACTCCTTCACTGAGCCACCCTGTAAGACTCACTCTTTCAGTGCGAAAGCCAGGAAATCTCAGTCCTTCACTGAGCCAAAGCCACGAAGTCTCACTCCTTCACTGAGGCAAAGCCATGAAGTCTCTCTCCTTCACTGAGTCAAAGACACGGTCTCACTCCTTTACTGAACCAAAGCCAGGAAGTCTCACTCCTTCACAGAACCAAAGCCAGGAAGTCTCACTCCTTCACTGAGCCAAAGCCAGTAAATCTCACTCCTTCAGAGCCAAAGCCAGGAAGTCTCAATCCTTCACTGAGCCACAGCCAGGAAGCCTCACTCCTTCACTGAGCCAAATCAACAAAGTCCCTCTCCTTCCCTTTGCCATAGCCAGGAAGATTCACTGCTTCACTGAGCCAAAGCCAGGAAATCTCACTCCTTCACTGAGCCAAAGCCACAAAGTCTCACTCCTTCACTGAGCCAAAGCCAGGAAGTCTCCCTGATTCATTGAGCCAAAGCCACGAAGTCACACTCCTTCACTGAGACAATGCCAGGAAGTCTCACACCTTCACTGAGCCGACCAGTAAGTCTCAATCCTTCAGATCCAAAGCCAGGAAGTCTCACTCCTTCACTGAGCCATAGCCACCCGTCTCATTCCTTCACTGAGCCAAAGCCACGAAGTCTCACTCCTTCACCGAGCCAAAGCCACGGTCTCACTCCTTCACTGAGCCAAAGGCACGAAGTCTCACTCTTTCACCGGAGCCAAAGCCACGAACTCTCACTCCTTCACTGAACCAAAGCCAGGACGTCTCACTACTTCACTGAGCCAAAGCCAGGAAGTCCACACTCCTTCACTGAGCCAAAGCCAGTAAATCTCAATCCTTCAGAGCCTAAGCCAGGAAGTCTCACTCCTTCACTGAGCCAAAGCCACGGTCTCACTCCTTCATTGAGCCAAAGCCAGGACGTCTCACTACTTCACTGAGCCAAAGCCAGGAAGTCCACACTCCTTCACTGAGCCAAAGCCAGTAAATCTCAATCCTTCAGAGCCTAAGCCAGGAAGTCTCACTCCTTCATTGAGCCAAAGCTACAAAGTCATTCTCCTTCACTGAGCCAAAGGCAGGAGGTCTCACTGCTTCACTTAGCCAAAGCGACGGACTCACTCTTTCACTGAGCCAAAGGGACAAAGTCTCACTCCTTACTGAGCCAAAGTCACGAAGTTTCACTCCTTCACTGAGCCAAAGTCACGAAGTCTTACTCCTTCTCTGAGCCAAAGCCACGAAGTCTCACTCCATCACTTAGCCAAAGCCCTGAAGTCTCACTCCTTCACTGAGCAAAAGTCACAAAGTCCCTCTCCTTCACTGTGCCAAATCCAGGAAGTCTCACTCCTTCACTGAGCCAAAGCAAGGAAGACTCACTCCTTAACTGAGCCAAAGCCAGGGAGTCTCACCCCTTCACTGAGCCAAAGGCAGGAAGTATCAACCCTTCTTTGAGCCAAAGCCATGAAGTCTCAATCCTTCAGAGTCAAAGCCAGGAAATCTCACTCCTTCACCGAGCCAAAGCCATGAAGTCTCACTGCTTCACTGAGCCATAGCCACGGTCTCACTCCTTCACTGAGCAAAAGCCACAAAGTCTATCTCCTTCACTGAGCAAGAGACACGAGGTCTCACTCCTTCACTGAGTCAAAGACACGAAGTCTCACTCCTTCACTGAGCCACCCTGTAAGACTCACTCTTTCAGTGCGAAAGCCAGGAAATCTCAGTCCTTCACTGAGCCAAAGCCACGAAGTCTCACTCCTTCACTGAGGCAAAGCCATGAAGTCTCTCTCCTTCACTGAGTCAAAGACACGGTCTCACTCCTTTACTGAACCAAAGCCAGGAAGTCTCACTCCTTCACAGAACCAAAGCCAGGAAGTCTCACTCCTTCACTGAGCCAAAGCCAGTAAATCTCACTCCTTCAGAGCCAATGCCAGGAAGTCTCAATCCTTCACTGAGCCACAGCCAGGAAGCCTCACTCCTTCACTGAGCCAAATCAACAAAGTCCCTCTCCTTCCCTTTGCCATAGCCAGGAAGATTCACTGCTTCACTGAGCCAAAGCCAGGAAATCTCACTCCTTCACTGAGCCAAAGCCACAAAGTCTCACTCCTTCACTGAGCCAAAGCCAGGAAGTCTCCCTGATTCATTGAGGCAAAGCCACGAAGTCACACTCCTTCACTGAGACAATGCCAGGAAGTCTCACTCCTTCACTGAGCCAACCAGTAAGTCTCAATCCTTCAGATCCAAAGCCAGGAAGTCTAACTCCTTCACTGAGCCAAAGCCAGGAAATCTCAGTCCTTCACTGAGCCAAAGCATCAAAGTCTCTCCCCTTCACTGAGCCATAGCCACCCATCTCATTCCTTCACTGAGCCAAAGCCACGAAATCTCTCTCCTTCACTGAGCCAAAGCCACGGTCTCACACCTTCACTGAGCCAAAGGCACGAAGTCTCACTCTTTCACCGGAGCCAAAGCCACAAACTCTCACTCCTTCACTGAACCAAAGCCAGGACGTCTCACTACTTCACTGAGCCAAAGCCAGGAAGTCCACACTCCTTCACTGAGCCAAAGCCAGTAAATCTCAATCCTTCAGAGCCTAAGCCAGGAACTCTCACTCCTTCATTGAGCCAAAGCTACAAAGTAATTCTCCTTCACTGAGCCAAAGGCAGGAGGTCTCACTGCTTCACTTAGCCAAAGCGACGGACTCACTCTTTCACTGAGCCAAAGGGACAAAGTCTCACTCCTTACTGAGCCAAAGTCACGAAGTTTCACTCCTTCACTGAGCCAAAGTCACGAAGTCTTACTCCTTCTCTGAGCCAAAGCCAGGGAGTCTCACCCCTTCACTGAGCCAAAGGCAGGAAGTATCAACCCTTCTTTGAGCCAAAGCCATGAAGTCTCAATCCTTCACTGATCCAAAGCCAGGAAGTCTCACTCCTTCACTTTGGCAAAGCCACAACGTCTCACTCCTTCACTGAGCCAAACCCACGAAGTCTCAGTCCTTCACTGAGGCAAAGCCATGGTCTCGCTCCTTCATTCAGCCGAAGCCTCAAAGCCTCTCCCCTTCACTGAGCCAGACAGTAAGTCTAAATCCTTCAGAGCTAAAGCCAGGAAGACTCACTCCTTCACTGAGCCAAAGCCAGGAAGTCTAACTCCTTCACTGAGCCAAAGCCAGGAAGACTCCCTGCTTAACTGAGCCAAAGGCAGGAAGTCTCACTCCTTCACTGAGCCAAAGCCACAAAGTCTCACTCCTGAACGGGGCCAAAACCACGAAGTGTCACTGCATCACTGAGACAAAGTCTCGAAGTTTCACCCTTTCACTGAGCCAAAGTCACGAAGTCTCACTCGTTCTCTGAGCCAAAGCCACGAAGACTCACTCCATCACTTAGCCAAAGCCATGAAATCTCACTCTTTCACTGAGCCAAAGCCACAAAGCCCCTCTCCTTCACTGTGCCAAATCCAGGAAGTCTCACTCCTTCACTGAGCAAAAGCAAGGAAGTCTCACTTGTTCACTGAGCCAAAGCCAGGAAGGCTCGCTTCTTCACTGAGCCAAAGACACGAAGTCTCACTCCTTCACTGAGCCACCCTGTAAGACTCACTCTTTCAGTGCGAAAGCCAGGAAATCTCAGTCCTTCACTGAGCCAAAGCCACGAAGTCTCACTCCTTCACTGAGCCAAAGCCTCAAAGACTCTCTCCTTTACTGAGCCATAGCCACGAAGTCTCAATCCGTCACTGAGGCAATCCCAGGTAGTATCACTCCATTACTGTGCCAAAGCCAGGAAGTCTCACTCCTTCACTGAGCCAAAGCCAGTAAATCTCACTCCTTCAGAGCCAAAGCCAGGAAGTCTCAATCCTTCACTGAGCCACAGCCAGGAAGCCTCACTCCTTCACTGAGCCAAATCAAAAAAGTCCCTCTCCTTCCCTTTGCCATAGCCAGGAAGATTCACTGCTTCACTGAGCCAAAGCCAGGAAATCTCACTCCTTCACTGAGCCAAAGCCACAAAGTCTCACTCCTTCACTGAGCCAAAGCCAGGAAGTCTCCCTGATTCATTGAGCCAAAGCCACGAAGTCACACTCCTTCACTGAGACAATGCCAGGAAGTCTCACACCTTCACTGAGCCGACCAGTAAGTCTCAATCCTTCAGATCCAAAGCCAGGAAGTCTCACTCCTTCACTGAGCCAAAGCCAGGAAATCTCAGTCCTTCACTGAGCCAAAGCATCAAAGTCTCTCCCCTTCACTGAGCCATAGCCACACATCTCATTCCTTCACTGAGCCAAAGCCACGAAGTCTCACTCCTTCACCGAGCCAAAGCCACGGTCTAACTCCTTCACTGAGCCAAAGGCACGAAGTCTCACTCTTTCACCGGAGCCAAAGCCACGAACTCTCACTCCTTCACTGAACCAAAGCCAGGACGTCTCACTACTTCACTGAGCCAAAGCCAGGAAGTCCACACTCCTTCACTGAGCCAAAGCCAGTAAATCTCAATCCTTCAGAGCCTAAGCCAGGAAGTCTCACTCCTTCACTGAGCCAAAGCCACCGTCTCACTCCTTCATTGAGCCAAAGCTACAAAGTCATTCTCCTTCACTGAGCCAAAGGCAGGAGATCTCACTGCTTCACTTAGCCAAAGGGACGGACTCACTCTTTCACTGAGCCAAAGGCACGAAGTCTCACTCCTTACTGAGCCAAAGTCACGAAGTTTCACTACTTCACTGAGCCAAAGTCACGAAGTCTTACTCCTTCTCTGAGCCAAAGCCACGAAGTCTCACTCCATCACTTAGCCAAAGCCCTGAAGTCTCACTCCTTCACTGAGCAAAAGTCACAAAGTCCCTCTCGTTCACTGTGCCAAATCCAGGAAGTCTCACTCCTTCACTGAGCCAAAGCAAGGAAGACTCAATCCTTAACTGAGCCAAAGCCAGGGAGTCTCACCTCTTCACTGAGCCAAAGGCAGAAAGTATCAACCCTTCTTTGAGCCAAAGCCATGAAGTCTCAATCCTTCACTGATCCAAAGCCAGGAAGTCTCACTCCTTCACTGTGGCAAAGCCACAAAGTCTCACTCCTTCACTGAGCCAAACCCACGAAGTCTCAGTCCTTCACTGAGGCAAAGCCATGGTCTCACTCCTTCATTCAGCCGAAGCCTCAAAGCCTCTCCCCTTCACTGAGCCAGACAGTAAGTCTAAATCCTTCAGAGCTAAAGCCAGGAAGACTCACTCCTTCACTGAGCCAAAGCCAGGAAGTCTAACTCCTTCACTGAGCCAAAGCCAGGATGACATCCTGCTTAACTGAGCCAAAGGCAGGAAGTCTCACTCCTTCACTGAGACAAAGCCACGGTCTCACTCATTCACTGAGCCAAAGTCAGGAAGTCAAACTCCTGCACTGAGCCAAAGCCAAAAAGTCTCACTCCTTCACTGAGCCTAAGCCAGAAAGTCTCAGTGCTTCACTGAGCCAAAGCCACGAAGTCTCACTCATTCACTGAGCCTAAGCCAGAAAGTCTCTCTCCTTCACTGAGCCAAAGCCACGAAGTCTCAGTCCTTCACTGAGTCAACGCCAGGAAGTCTCACTCCTTCACTGTGCCAAAGCCACAAAGTCTCACTCCTTCACTGAGCCAAAGCCACGAAGTCTCACTCCTTCACTGAGCCAGCCAGTAAGTCTCAATCCTTCAGAGCTAAAGCCTGGAAGTCTCACTACTTCAGTGAGCCAAAGCCAGGAAGTCTAACTCCTGCACTGAGCGAAAGCCACAAAGTCTCACTCCTTCACTGAGCCATAGCCAGGAAGTCTCACTCCTTCACTGAGCCAAAGCCATGAAGTCTCACTCCTACACTGAGCAAACGCCACCGTCTCTCTCCTTCACTGAAACAAAGCCACAAAGTCTCTCTCCTTCACTGAGCTAAAGCCACGAAGTCACCCTCCTTAACTGATCCAAAGCCTCAAAGTCTCTCCCCTTCACTGGGCCACAGCCATCAAGTTTCACTCCTGCACTGAGCCAAAGCCACGAAACCTCACTCCTTCACTGAGACAAAGCCAGTAAATTTCACTCCTTCAGAGCCAAAGCAAGGAAGTCTCACTCACTCACTGTGCCAAATCCACGAAGTCACACTCCTTCACTGAGCCAAAGCCACTAAGTCTCACTCCTTCACTGAGCCAGCCAGTAAGTCTCAATCCTTCAGAGCTAAAGCCTGGAAGTCTCACTCCTTCAGTGAGCCAAAGCCAGGAAGTCTAAATCCTGCACTGAGCGAAAGCCACAAAGTCTCACTCCTTCACTGAGCCATAGCCAGGAAGTCTCACTCCTTCACTAAGCCAAAGCAAGGAAGTCTCACATGTTCACTGAGCCAAAGCCAGGAAGGCTCACTCCTTCACTCAGCCAAAGCGAGGAAGTCTCACTCCTTCACTGAGCCAAAGCCATGAAGTCGCACTCCTTCACTGAGCCAAAGCCACTTTCTCACTCCTTCACTGAGCCAAAGCCACAAAGTCTCTATCCTTCACTGAGCCAAAGCCACGAAGTCTCAATCCTTCACTGAGCCAAAGCCAGGAAGTCTCACTCCTTCACTGAGCCAATGCCAGGAAGTCTCATTCCTTCACTGAGGCAAAGCCATGGTCTCGCTCCTTCATTCAGCCGAAGCCTCAAAGCCTCTCCCCTTCACTGAGCCAGACAGTAAGTCTAAATCCTTCAGAGCTAAAGCCAGGAAGACTCACTCCTTCACTGAGCCAAAGCCAGGAAGTCTAACTCCTTCACTGAGCCAAAGCCAGGAAGACTCCCTGCTTAACTGAGCCAAAGCAGGAAGTCTCACTCCTTCACTGAGCCAAAGCCACAAAGTCTCACTCCTGAACGGGGCCAAAACCACGAAGTGTCACTGCATCACTGAGACAAAGTCTCGAAGTTTCACCCTTTCACTGAGCCAAAGTCACGAAGTCTCACTCGTTCTCTGAGCCAAAGCCACGAAGACTCACTCCATCACTTAGCCAAAGCCATGAAATCTCACTCTTTCACTGAGCCAAAGCCACAAAGCCCCTCTCCTTCACTGTGCCAAATCCAGGAAGTCTCACTCCTTCACTGAGCAAAAGCAAGGAAGTCTCACTTGTTCACTGAGCCAAAGCCAGGAAGGCTCGCTTCTTCACTGAGCCAAAGACACGAAGTCTCACTCCTTCACTGAGCCACCCTGTAAGACTCACTCTTTCAGTGCGAAAGCCAGGAAATCTCAGTCCTTCACTGAGCCAAAGCCACGAAGTCTCACTCCTTCACTGAGGCAAAGCCATGAAGTCTCTCTCCTTCACTGAGTCAAAGACACGGTCTCACTCCTTTACTGAACCAAAGCCAGGAATTCTCACTCCTTCACAGAACCAAAGCCAGGAAGTCTCACTCCTTCACTGAGCCAAAGCCAGTAAATCTCACTCCTTCAGAGCCAAAGCCAGGAAGTCTCAATCCTTCACTGAGCCACAGCCAGGAAGCCTCACTCCTTCACTGAGCCAAATCAAAAAAGTCCCTCTCCTTCCCTTTGCCATAGCCAGGAAGATTCACTGCTTCACTGAGCCAAAGCCAGGAAATCTCACTCCTTCACTGAGCCAAAGCCACAAAGTCTCACTCCTTCACTGAGCCAAAGCCAGGAAGTCTCCCTGATTCATTGAGCCAAAGCCACGAAGTCACACTCCTTCACTGAGACAATGCCAGGAAGTCTCACACCTTCACTGAGCCGACCAGTAAGTCTCAATCCTTCAGATCCAAAGCCAGGAAGTCTCACTCCTTCACTGAGCCAAAGCCAGGAAATCTCAGTCCTTCACTGAGCCAAAGCATCAAAGTCCCTCCCCTTCACTGAGCCATAGCCACACATCTCATTCCTTCACTGAGCCAAAGCCACGAAGTCTCACTCCTTCACCGAGCCAAAGCCACGGTCTAACTCCTTCACTGAGCCAAAGGCACGAAGTCTCACTCTTTCACCGGAGCCAAAGCCACGAACTCTCACTCCTTCACTGAACCAAAGCCAGGACGTTTCACTACTTCACTGAGCCAAAGCCAGGAAGTCCACACTCCTTCACTGAGCCAAAGCCAGTAAATCTCAATCCTTCAGAGCCTAAGCCAGGAAGTCTCACTCCTTCACTGAGCCAAAGCCACGGTCTCACTCCTTCATTGAGCCAAAGCTACAAAGTCATTCTCCTTCACTGAGCCAAAGGCAGGAGGTCTCACTGCTTCACTTAGCCAAAGCGACGGACTCACTCTTTCACTGAGCCAAAGGCACGAAGTCTCACTCCTTACTGAGCCAAAGTCACGAAGTTTCACTCCTTCACTGAGCCAAAGTCACGAAGTCTTACTCCTTCTCTGAGCCAAAGCCACGAAGTCTCACTCCATCACTTAGCCAAAGCCCTGAAGTCTCACTCCTTCACTGAGCAAAAGTCACAAAGTCCCTCTCGTTCACTGTGCCAAATCCAGGAAGTCTCACTCCTTCACTGAGCCAAAGCAAGGAAGACTCACTCCTTAACTGAGCCAAAGCCAGGGAGTCTCACCTCTTCACTGAGCCAAAGGCAGAAAGTATCAACCCTTCTTTGAGCCAAAGCCATGAAGTCTCAATCCTTCACTGATCCAAAGCCAGGAAGTCTCACTCCTTCACTGTGGCAAAGCCACAAAGTCTCACTCCTTCACTGAGCCAAACCCACGAAGTCTCAGTCCTTCACTGAGGCAAAGCCATGGTCTCACTCCTTCATTCAGCCGAAGCCTCAAAGCCTCTCCCCTTCACTGAGCCAGACAGTAAGTCTAAATCCTTCAGAGCTAAAGCCAGGAAGACTCACTCCTTCACTGAGCCAAAGCCAGGAAGTCTAACTCCTTCACTGAGCCAAAGCCAGGATGACATCCTGCTTAACTGAGCCAAAGGCAGGAAGTCTCACTCCTTCACTGAGCCAAAGTCACAAAGTCTCACTCCTGAACGGGGCCAAAACCACGAGGTGTCACTGCATCACTGAGACAAATTCTCGAAGTTTCACTCCTTCACTGAGCCAAAGTCACGAAGTCTCACTCGTTACCTGAGCCAAAGCCACGAAGTCTCACTCCATCACTTAGCCAAAGCCATGAAATCTTACTCTTTCACTGAGCCAAAGCCACAAAGTCCCTCTCCTTCACTGTGCCAAATCCAGGAAGTCTCACTCCCTCACTGAGCCAAAGCAAGGAAATCTCACTTGTTCACTGTGCCAAAGCCAGGAAGGCTCACTCCTTCACTGAGCCAAAGCGAGGAAGTCTCACTCCTTCACTGAGCCAAAGCCATGAACTCGCACTCCTTCACTGAGCCAAAGCCACGTTCTCACTCCTTTACTGAGCCAAAGCCACAAACTCTCTATCCTTCACTGAGCCAAAGCCACGAAGTCTCAATCCTTCACTGAACCAAAGCCAGGAAGTCTCACTCCCTCACTGAGCCAATGCCAGGAAGTCTCACTCCTTCACTGACCCAAAGGCACGAAGTTTCACTCCTTCACTGTGCCAAACCCACGAAGTCTCAGTCCTTCACTGAGACAAAGCCATGGTCTCACTCCTACATTCAGCCGAAGCCTCAAAGCCTCTCCCCTTCACTGAGCCAGACAGTAAGTCTCAATCATTCAGAGCCAAAGCCAGGAAGACTCACTCCTTCACTGAGCCAAAGCCAGGAAGTCTAACTCCTTCACTGAGCCAAAGCCAGGAAGTCTCAGTCCTTCACTGAGCCAAAGCCTCACAGTCTCTCCCCTTCACTGAGCCATAGCCACCAAGTCTAATTCCTTCACTGAGCCAAAGCCACGAAGTCTCACTCCTCCACTGAGCCAAAGCCACGGTATCACTCCTTCACTGAGCAAAAGCCAGGAGGTCCACACTCATTCACTGAGCCAAAGCCAGTAAATTTCAATCCTTCCGAGCCAAAGCCAGGAGGTCTAACTCCTGCACTGAGCCAAAGCCACAAAGTCTCACTCCTTCACTGAGCCAAAGCCAGGAAGTCTCCCTGATTCATTGAGGCAAAGCCACGAAGTCACACTCCTTCACTGAGACAATGCCAGGAAGTCTCACTCCTTCACTGAGCCAACCAGTAAGTCTCAATCCTTCAGATCCAAAGCCAGGAAGTCTAACTCCTTCACTGAGCCAAAGCCAGGAAATCTCAGTCCTTCACTGAGCCAAAGCATCAAAGTCTCTCCCCTTCACTGAGCCATAGCCACCCATCTCATTCCTTCACTGAGCCAAAGCCACGAAATCTCTCTCCTTCACTGAGCCAAAGCCACGGTCTCACTCCTTCACTGAGCCAAAGGCACGAAGTCTCACTCTTTCACCGGAGCCAAAGCCACAAACTCTCACTCCTTCACTGAACCAAAGCCAGGACGTCTCACTACTTCACTGAGCCAAAGCCAGGAAGTCCACACTCCTTCACTGAGCCAAAGCCAGTAAATCTCAATCCTTCAGAGCCTAAGCCAGGAAGTTTCACTCCTTCATTGAGCCAAAGCTACAAAGTAATTCTCCTTCACTGAGCCAAAGGCAGGAGGTCTCACTGCTTCACTTAGCCAAAGCGACGGACTCACTCTTTCACTGAGCCAAAGGGACAAAGTCTCACTCCTTACTGAGCCAAAGTCACGAAGTTTCACTCCTTCACTGAGCCAAAGTCACGAAGTCTTACTCCTTCTCTGAGCCAAAGCCAGGGAGTCTCACCCCTTCACTGAGCCAAAGGCAGTAAGTATCAACCCTTCTTTGAGCCAAAGCCATTAAGTCTCAATCCTTCACTGATCCAAAGCCAGGAAGTCTCACTCCTTCACTGTGGCAAAGCCACAAGGTCTCACTCCTTCACTGAGCCAAACCCACGAAGTCTCAGTCCTTCACTGAGGCAAAGCCATGGTCTCGCTCCTTCATTCAGCCGAAGCCTCAAAGCCTCTCCCCTTCACTGAGCCAGACAGTAAGTCTAAATCCTTCAGAGCTAAAGCCAGGAAGACTCACTCCTTCACTGAGCCAAAGCCAGGAAGTCTAACTCCTTCACTGAGCGAAAGCCAGGAAGACTCCCTGCTTAACTGAGCCAAAGGCAGGAAGTCTCACTCCTTCACTGAGCCAAAGCCACAAAGTCTCACTCCTGAACGGGGCCAAAACCACGAAGTGTCACTGCATCACTGAGACAAAGTCTCGAAGTTTCACCCTTTCACTGAGCCAAAATCACGAAGTCTCACTCGTTCTCTGAGCCAAAGCCACGAAGACTCACTCCATCACTTAGCCAAAGCCATGAAATCTCACTCTTTCACTGAGCCAAAGCCACAAAGCCCCTCTCCTTCACTGTGCCAAATCCAGGAAGTCTCACTCCTTCACTGAGCAAAAGCAAGGAAGTCTCACTTGTTCACTGAGCCAAAGCCAGGAAGGCTCGCTTCTTCACTGAGCCAAAGACACGAAGTCTCACTCCTTCACTGAGCCACCCTGTAAGACTCACTCTTTCAGTGCGAAAGCCAGGAAATCTCAGTCCTTCACTGAGCCAAAGCCACGAAGTCTCACTCCTTCACTGAGGCAAAGCCATGAAGTCTCTCTCCTTCACTGAGTCAAAGACACGGTCTCACTCCTTTACTGAACCAAAGCCAGGAAGTCTCACTCCTTCACAGAACCAAAGCCAGGAAGTCTCACTCCTTCACTGAGCCAAAGCCAGTAAATCTCACTCCTTCAGAGCCAAAGCCAGGAAGTCTCAATCCTTCACTGAGCCACAGCCAGGAAGCCTCACTCCTTCACTGAGCCAAATCAACAAAGTCCCTCTCCTTCCCTTTGCCATAGCCAGGAAGATTCACTGCTTCACTGAGCCAAAGCCAGGAAATCTCACTCCTTCACTGAGCCAAAGCCACAAAGTCTCACTCCTTCACTGAGCCAAAGCCAGGAAGTCTCCCTGATTCATTGAGCCAAAGCCACGAAGTCACACTCCTTCACTGAGACAATGCCAGGAAGTCTCACACCTTCACTGAGCCGACCAGTAAGTCTCAATCCTTCAGATCCAAAGCCAGGAAGTCTCACTCCTTCACTGAGCCATAGCCACCCGTCTCATTCCTTCACTGAGCCAAAGCCACGAAGTCTCACTCCTTCACCGAGCCAAAGCCACGGTCTCACTCCTTCACTGAGCCAAAGGCACGAAGTCTCACTCTTTCACCGGAGCCAAAGCCACGAACTCTCACTCCTTCACTGAACCAAAGCCAGGACGTCTCACTACTTCACTGAGCCAAAGCCAGGAAGTCCACACTCCTTCACTGAGCCAAAGCCAGTAAATCTCAATCCTTCAGAGCCTAAGCCAGGAAGTCTCACTCCTTCACTGAGCCAAAGCCACGGTCTCACTCCTTCATTGAGCCAAAGCCAGGACGTCTCACTACTTCACTGAGCCAAAGCCAGGAAGTCCACACTCCTTCACTGAGCCAAAGCCAGTAAATCTCAATCCTTCAGAGCCTAAGCCAGGAAGTCTCACTCCTTCATTGAGCCAAAGCTACAAAGTCATTCTCCTTCACTGAGCCAAAGGCAGGAGGTCTCACTGCTTCACTTAGCCAAAGCGACGGACTCACTCTTTCACTGAGCCAAAGGGACAAAGTCTCACTCCTTACTGAGCCAAAGTCACGAAGTTTCACTCCTTCACTGAGCCAAAGTCACGAAGTCTTACTCCTTCTCTGAGCCAAAGCCACGAAGTCTCACTCCATCACTTAGCCAAAGCCCTGAAGTCTCACTCCTTCACTGAGCAAAAGTCACAAAGTCCCTCTCCTTCACTGTGCCAAATCCAGGAAGTCTCACTCCTTCACTGAGCCAAAGCAAGGAAGACTCACTCCTTAACTGAGCCAAAGCCAGGGAGTCTCACCCCTTCACTGAGCCAAAGGCAGGAAGTATCAACCCTTCTTTGAGCCAAAGCCATGAAGTCTCAATCCTTCAGAGTCAAAGCCAGGAAATCTCACTCCTTCACCGAGCCAAAGCCATGAAGTCTCACTGCTTCACTGAGCCATAGCCACGGTCTCACTCCTTCACTGAGCAAAAGCCACAAAGTCTATCTCCTTCACTGAGCAAGAGACACGAGGTCTCACTCCTTCACTGAGTCAAAGACACGAAGTCTCACTCCTTCACTGAGCCACCCTGTAAGACTCACTCTTTCAGTGCGAAAGCCAGGAAATCTCAGTCCTTCACTGAGCCAAAGCCACGAAGTCTCACTCCTTCACTGAGGCAAAGCCATGAAGTCTCTCTCCTTCACTGAGTCAAAGACACGGTCTCACTCCTTTACTGAACCAAAGCCAGGAAGTCTCACTCCTTCACAGAACCAAAGCCAGGAAGTCTCACTCCTTCACTGAGCCAAAGCCAGTAAATCTCACTCCTTCAGAGCCAAAGCCAGGAAGTCTCAATCCTTCACTGAGCCACAGCCAGGAGGCCTCACTCCTTCACTGAGCCAAATCAACAAAGTCCCTCTCCTTCCCTTTGCCATAGCCAGGAAGATTCACTGCTTAACTGAGCCAAAGCCAGGAAATCTCACTCCTTCACTGAGCCAAAGCCACAAAGTCTCACTCCTTCACTGAGCCAAAGCCAGGAAGTCTCCCTGATTCATTGAGGCAAAGCCACGAAGTCACACTCCTTCACTGAGACAATGCCAGGAAGTCTCACTCCTTCACTGAGCCAACCAGTAAGTCTCAATCCTTCAGATCCAAAGCCAGGAAGTCTAACTCCTTCACTGAGCCAAAGCCAGGAAATCTCAGTCCTTCTCTGAGCCAAAGCATCAAAGTCTCTCCCCTTCACTGAGCCATAGCCACCCATCTCATTCCTTCACTGAGCCAAAGCCACGAAATCTCTCTCCTTCACTGAGCCAAAGCCACGGTCTCACTCCTTCACTGAGCCAAAGGCACGAAGTCTCACTCTTTCACCGGAGCCAAAGCCACAAACTCTCACTCCTTCACTGAACCAAAGCCAGGACGTCTCACTACTTCACTGAGCCAAAGCCAGGAAGTCCACACTCCTTCACTGAGCCAAAGCCAGTAAATCTCAATCCTTCAGAGCCTAAGCCAGGAAGTTTCACTCCTTCATTGAGCCAAAGCTACAAAGTAATTCTCCTTCACTGAGCCAAAGGCAGGAGGTCTCACTGCTTCACTTAGCCAAAGCGACGGACTCACTCTTTCACTGAGCCAAAGGGACAAAGTCTCACTCCTTACTGAGCCAAAGTCACGAAGTTTCACTCCTTCACTGAGCCAAAGTCACGAAGTCTTACTCCTTCTCTGAGCCAAAGCCAGGGAGTCTCACCCCTTCACTGAGCCAAAGGCAGTAAGTATCAACCCTTCTTTGAGCCAAAGCCATTAAGTCTCAATCCTTCACTGATCCAAAGCCAGGAAGTCTCACTCCTTCACTGTGGCAAAGCCACAAGGTCTCACTCCTTCACTGAGCCAAACCCACGAAGTCTCAGTCCTTCACTGAGGCAAAGCCATGGTCTCGCTCCTTCATTCAGCCGAAGCCTCAAAGCCTCTCCCCTTCACTGAGCCAGACAGTAAGTCTAAATCCTTCAGAGCTAAAGCCAGGAAGACTCACTCCTTCACTGAGCCAAAGCCAGGAAGTCTAACTCCTTCACTGAGCCAAAGCCAGGAAGACTCCCTGCTTAACTGAGCCAAAGGCAGGAAGTCTCACTCCTTCACTGAGCCAAAGCCACAAAGTCACACTCCTGAACGGGGCCAAAACCACGAAGTGTCACTGCATCACTGAGACAAAGTCTCGAAGTTTCACCCTTTCACTGAGCCAAAATCACGAAGTCTCACTCGTTCTCTGAGCCAAAGCCACGAAGACTCACTCCATCACTTAGCCAAAGCCATGAAATCTCACTCTTTCACTGAGCCAAAGCCACAAAGCCCCTCTCCTTCACTGTGCCAAATCCAGGAAGTCTCACTCCTTCACTGAGCAAAAGCAAGGAAGTCTCACTTGTTCACTGAGCCAAAGCCAGGAAGGCTCGCTTCTTCACTGAGCCAAAGACACGAAGTCTCACTCCTTCACTGAGCCACCCTGTAAGACTCACTCTTTCAGTGCGAAAGCCAGGAAATCTCAGTCCTTCACTGAGCCAAAGCCACGAAGTCTCACTCCTTCACTGAGGCAAAGCCATGAAGTCTCTCTCCTTCACTGAGTCAAAGACACGGTCTCACTCCTTTACTGAACCAAAGCCAGGAAGTCTCACTCCTTCACAGAACCAAAGCCAGGAAGTCTCACTCCTTCACTGAGCCAAAGCCAGTAAATCTCACTCCTTCAGAGCCAAAGCCAGGAAGTCTCAATCCTTCACTGAGCCACAGCCAGGAAGCCTCACTCCTTCACTGAGCCAAATCAACAAAGTCCCTCTCCTTCCCTTTGCCATAGCCAGGAAGATTCACTGCTTCACTGAGCCAAAGCCAGGAAATCTCACTCCTTCACTGAGCCAAAGCCACAAAGTCTCACTCCTTCACTGAGCCAAAGCCAGGAAGTCTCCCTGATTCATTGAGCCAAAGCCACGAAGTCACACTCCTTCACTGAGACAATGCCAGGAAGTCTCACACCTTCACTGAGCCGACCAGTAAGTCTCAATCCTTCAGATCCAAAGCCAGGAAGTCTCACTCCTTCACTGAGCCATAGCCACCCGTCTCATTCCTTCACTGAGCCAAAGCCACGAAGTCTCACTCCTTCACCGAGCCAAAGCCACGGTCTCACTCCTTCACTGAGCCAAAGGCACGAAGTCTCACTCTTTCACCGGAGCCAAAGCCACGAACTCTCACTCCTTCACTGAACCAAAGCCAGGACGTCTCACTACTTCACTGAGCCAAAGCCAGGAAGTCCACACTCCTTCACTGAGCCAAAGCCAGTAAATCTCAATCCTTCAGAGCCTAAGCCAGGAAGTCTCACTCCTTCACTGAGCCAAAGCCACGGTCTCACTCCTTCATTGAGCCAAAGCCAGGACGTCTCACTACTTCACTGAGCCAAAGCCAGGAAGTCCACACTCCTTCACTGAGCCAAAGCCAGTAAATCTCAATCCTTCAGAGCCTAAGCCAGGAAGTCTCACTCCTTCATTGAGCCAAAGCTACAAAGTCATTCTCCTTCACTGAGCCAAAGGCAGGAGGTCTCACTGCTTCACTTAGCCAAAGCGACGGACTCACTCTTTCACTGAGCCAAAGGGACAAAGTCTCACTCCTTACTGAGCCAAAGTCACGAAGTTTCACTCCTTCACTGAGCCAAAGTCACGAAGTCTTACTCCTTCTCTGAGCCAAAGCCACGAAGTCTCACTCCATCACTTAGCCAAAGCCCTGAAGTCTCACTCCTTCACTGAGCAAAAGTCACAAAGTCCCTCTCCTTCACTGTGCCAAATCCAGGAAGTCTCACTCCTTCACTGAGCCAAAGCAAGGAAGACTCACTCCTTAACTGAGCCAAAGCCAGGGAGTCTCACCCCTTCACTGAGCCAAAGGCAGGAAGTATCAACCCTTCTTTGAGCCAAAGCCATGAAGTCTCAATCCTTCAGAGTCAAAGCCAGGAAATCTCACTCCTTCACCGAGCCAAAGCCATGAAGTCTCACTGCTTCACTGAGCCATAGCCACGGTCTCACTCCTTCACTGAGCAAAAGCCACAAAGTCTATCTCCTTCACTGAGCAAGAGACACGAGGTCTCACTCCTTCACTGAGTCAAAGACACGAAGTCTCACTCCTTCACTGAGCCACCCTGTAAGACTCACTCTTTCAGTGCGAAAGCCAGGAAATCTCAGTCCTTCACTGAGCCAAAGCCACGAAGTCTCACTCCTTCACTGAGGCAAAGCCATGAAGTCTCTCTCCTTCACTGAGTCAAAGACACGGTCTCACTCCTTTACTGAACCAAAGCCAGGAAGTCTCACTCCTTCACAGAACCAAAGCCAGGAAGTCTCACTCCTTCACTGAGCCAAAGCCAGTAAATCTCACTCCTTCAGAGCCAATGCCAGGAAGTCTCAATCCTTCACTGAGCCACAGCCAGGAAGCCTCACTCCTTCACTGAGCCAAATCAACAAAGTCCCTCTCCTTCCCTTTGCCATAGCCAGGAAGATTCACTGCTTCACTGAGCCAAAGCCAGGAAATCTCACTCCTTCACTGAACCAAAGCCACAAAGTCTCACTCCTTCACTGAGCCAAAGCCAGGAAGTCTCCCTGATTCATTGAGGCAAAGCCACGAAGTCACACTCCTTCACTGAGACAATGCCAGGAAGTCTCACTCCTTCACTGAGCCAACCAGTAAGTCTCAATCCTTCAGATCCAAAGCCAGGAAGTCTAACTCCTTCACTGAGCCAAAGCCAGGAAATCTCAGTCCTTCACTGAGCCAAAGCATCAAAGTCTCTCCCCTTCACTGAGCCATAGCCACCCATCTCATTCCTTCACTGAGCCAAAGCCACGAAATCTCTCTCCTTCACTGAGCCAAAGCCACGGTCTCACTCCTTCACTGAGCCAAAGGCACGAAGTCTCACTCTTTCACCGGAGCCAAAGCCACAAACTCTCACTCCTTCACTGAACCAAAGCCAGGACGTCTCACTACTTCACTGAGCCAAAGCCAGGAAGTCCACACTCCTTCACTGAGCCAAAGCCAGTAAATCTCAATCCTTCAGAGCCTAAGCCAGGAACTCTCACTCCTTCATTGAGCCAAAGCTACAAAGTAATTCTCCTTCACTGAGCCAAAGGCAGGAGGTCTCACTGCTTCACTTAGCCAAAGCGACGGACTCACTCTTTCACTGAGCCAAAGGGACAAAGTCTCACTCCTTACTGAGCCAAAGTCACGAAGTTTCACTCCTTCACTGAGCCAAAGTCACGAAGTCTTACTCCTTCTCTGAGCCAAAGCCAGGGAGTCTCACCCCTTCACTGAGCCAAAGGCAGGAAGTATCAACCCTTCTTTGAGCCAAAGCCATGAAGTCTCAATCCTTCACTGATCCAAAGCCAGGAAGTCTCACTCCTTCACTGTGGCAAAGCCACAACGTCTCACTCCTTCACTGAGCCAAACCCACGAAGTCTCAGTCCTTCACTGAGGCAAAGCCATGGTCTCGCTCCTTCATTCAGCCGAAGCCTCAAAGCCTCTCCCCTTCACTGAGCCAGACAGTAAGTCTAAATCCTTCAGAGCTAAAGCCAGGAAGACTCACTCCTTCACTGAGCCAAAGCCAGGAAGTCTAACTCCTTCACTGAGCCAAAGCCAGGAAGACTCCCTGCTTAACTGAGCCAAAGGCAGGAAGTCTCACTCCTTCACTGAGCCAAAGCCACAAAGTCTCACTCCTGAACGGGGCCAAAACCACGAAGTGTCACTGCATCACTGAGACAAAGTCTCGAAGTTTCACCCTTTCACTGAGCCAAAGTCACGAAGTCTCACTCGTTCTCTGAGCCAAAGCCACGAAGACTCACTCCATCACTTAGCCAAAGCCATGAAATCTCACTCTTTCACTGAGCCAAAGCCACAAAGCCCCTCTCCTTCACTGTGCCAAATCCAGGAAGTCTCACTCCTTCACTGAGCAAAAGCAAGGAAGTCTCACTTGTTCACTGAGCCAAAGCCAGGAAGGCTCGCTTCTTCACTGAGCCAAAGACACGAAGTCTCACTCCTTCACTGAGCCACCCTGTAAGACTCACTCTTTCAGTGCGAAAGCCAGGAAATCTCAGTCCTTCACTGAGCCAAAGCCACGAAGTCTCACTCCTTCACTGAGCCAAAGCCTCAAAGACTCTCTCCTTTACTGAGCCATAGCCACGAAGTCTCAATCCGTCACTGAGGCAATCCCAGGTAGTATCACTCCATTACTGTGCCAAAGCCAGGAAGTCTCACTCCTTCACTGAGCCAAAGCCAGTAAATCTCACTCCTTCAGAGCCAAAGCCAGGAAGTCTCAATCCTTCACTGAGCCACAGCCAGGAAGCCTCACTCCTTCACTGAGCCAAATCAAAAAAGTCCCTCTCCTTCCCTTTGCCATAGCCAGGAAGATTCACTGCTTCACTGAGCCAAAGCCAGGAAATCTCACTCCTTCACTGAGCCAAAGCCACAAAGTCTCACTCCTTCACTGAGCCAAAGCCAGGAAGTCTCCCTGATTCATTGAGCCAAAGCCACGAAGTCACACTCCTTCACTGAGACAATGCCAGGAAGTCTCACACCTTCACTGAGCCGACCAGTAAGTCTCAATCCTTCAGATCCAAAGCCAGGAAGTCTCACTCCTTCACTGAGCCAAAGCCAGGAAATCTCAGTCCTTCACTGAGCCAAAGCATCAAAGTCTCTCCCCTTCACTGAGCCATAGCCACACATCTCATTCCTTCACTGAGCCAAAGCCACGAAGTCTCACTCCTTCACCGAGCCAAAGCCACGGTCTAACTCCTTCACTGAGCCAAAGGCACGAAGTCTCACTCTTTCACCGGAGCCAAAGCCACGAACTCTCACTCCTTCACTGAACCAAAGCCAGGACGTCTCACTACTTCACTGAGCCAAAGCCAGGAAGTCCACACTCCTTCACTGAGCCAAAGCCAGTAAATCTCAATCCTTCAGAGCCTAAGCCAGGAAGTCTCACTCCTTCACTGAGCCAAAGCCACCGTCTCACTCCTTCATTGAGCCAAAGCTACAAAGTCATTCTCCTTCACTGAGCCAAAGGCAGGAGATCTCACTGCTTCACTTAGCCAAAGGGACGGACTCACTCTTTCACTGAGCCAAAGGCACGAAGTCTCACTCCTTACTGAGCCAAAGTCACGAAGTTTCACTACTTCACTGAGCCAAAGTCACGAAGTCTTACTCCTTCTCTGAGCCAAAGCCACGAAGTCTCACTCCATCACTTAGCCAAAGCCCTGAAGTCTCACTCCTTCACTGAGCAAAAGTCACAAAGTCCCTCTCGTTCACTGTGCCAAATCCAGGAAGTCTCACTCCTTCACTGAGCCAAAGCAAGGAAGACTCACTCCTTAACTGAGCCAAAGCCAGGGAGTCTCACCTCTTCACTGAGCCAAAGGCAGAAAGTATCAACCCTTCTTTGAGCCAAAGCCATGAAGTCTCAATCCTTCACTGATCCAAAGCCAGGAAGTCTCACTCCTTCACTGTGGCAAAGCCACAAAGTCTCACTCCTTCACTGAGCCAAACCCACGAAGTCTCAGTCCTTCACTGAGGCAAAGCCATGGTCTCACTCCTTCATTCAGCCGAAGCCTCAAAGCCTCTCCCCTTCACTGAGCCAGACAGTAAGTCTAAATCCTTCAGAGCTAAAGCCAGGAAGACTCACTCCTTCACTGAGCCAAAGCCAGGAAGTCTAACTCCTTCACTGAGCCAAAGCCAGGATGACATCCTGCTTAACTGAGCCAAAGGCAGGAAGTCTCACTCCTTCACTGAGACAAAGCCACGGTCTCACTCATTCACTGAGCCAAAGTCAGGAAGTCAAACTCCTGCACTGAGCCAAAGCCAAAAAGTCTCACTCCTTCACTGAGCCTAAGCCAGAAAGTCTCAGTGCTTCACTGAGCCAAAGCCACGAAGTCTCACTCATTCACTGAGCCTAAGCCAGAAAGTCTCTCTCCTTCACTGAGCCAAAGCCACGAAGTCTCAGTCCTTCACTGAGTCAACGCCAGGAAGTCTCACTCCTTCACTGTGCCAAAGCCACAAAGTCTCACTCCTTCACTGAGCCAAAGCCACGAAGTCTCACTCCTTCACTGAGCCAGCCAGTAAGTCTCAATCCTTCAGAGCTAAAGCCTGGAAGTCTCACTACTTCAGTGAGCCAAAGCCAGGAAGTCTAACTCCTGCACTGAGCGAAAGCCACAAAGTCTCACTCCTTCACTGAGCCATAGCCAGGAAGTCTCACTCCTTCACTGAGCCAAAGCCATGAAGTCTCACTCCTACACTGAGCAAACGCCACCGTCTCTCTCCTTCACTGAAACAAAGCCACAAAGTCTCTCTCCTTCACTGAGCTAAAGCCACGAAGTCACCCTCCTTAACTGATCCAAAGCCTCAAAGTCTCTCCCCTTCACTGGGCCACAGCCATCAAGTTTCACTCCTGCACTGAGCCAAAGCCACGAAACCTCACTCCTTCACTGAGACAAAGCCAGTAAATTTCACTCCTTCAGAGCCAAAGCAAGGAAGTCTCACTCACTCACTGTGCCAAATCCACGAAGTCACACTCCTTCACTGAGCCAAAGCCACTAAGTCTCACTCCTTCACTGAGCCAGCCAGTAAGTCTCAATCCTTCAGAGCTAAAGCCTGGAAGTCTCACTCCTTCAGTGAGCCAAAGCCAGGAAGTCTAAATCCTGCACTGAGCGAAAGCCACAAAGTCTCACTCCTTCACTGAGCCATAGCCAGGAAGTCTCACTCCTTCACTAAGCCAAAGCAAGGAAGTCTCACATGTTCACTGAGCCAAAGCCAGGAAGGCTCACTCCTTCACTCAGCCAAAGCGAGGAAGTCTCACTCCTTCACTGAGCCAAAGCCATGAAGTCGCACTCCTTCACTGAGCCAAAGCCACTTTCTCACTCCTTCACTGAGCCAAAGCCACAAAGTCTCTATCCTTCACTGAGCCAAAGCCACGAAGTCTCAATCCTTCACTGAGCCAAAGCCAGGAAGTCTCACTCCTTCACTGAGCCAATGCCAGGAAGTCTCATTCCTTCACTGAGGCAAAGCCATGGTCTCGCTCCTTCATTCAGCCGAAGCCTCAAAGCCTCTCCCCTTCACTGAGCCAGACAGTAAGTCTAAATCCTTCAGAGCTAAAGCCAGGAAGACTCACTCCTTCACTGAGCCAAAGCCAGGAAGTCTAACTCCTTCACTGAGCCAAAGCCAGGAAGACTCCCTGCTTAACTGAGCCAAAGGCAGGAAGTCTCACTCCTTCACTGAGCCAAAGCCACAAAGTCTCACTCCTGAACGGGGCCAAAACCACGAAGTGTCACTGCATCACTGAGACAAAGTCTCGAAGTTTCACCCTTTCACTGAGCCAAAGTCACGAAGTCTCACTCGTTCTCTGAGCCAAAGCCACGAAGACTCACTCCATCACTTAGCCAAAGCCATGAAATCTCACTCTTTCACTGAGCCAAAGCCACAAAGCCCCTCTCCTTCACTGTGCCAAATCCAGGAAGTCTCACTCCTTCACTGAGCAAAAGCAAGGAAGTCTCACTTGTTCACTGAGCCAAAGCCAGGAAGGCTCGCTTCTTCACTGAGCCAAAGACACGAAGTCTCACTCCTTCACTGAGCCACCCTGTAAGACTCACTCTTTCAGTGCGAAAGCCAGGAAATCTCAGTCCTTCACTGAGCCAAAGCCACGAAGTCTCACTCCTTCACTGAGGCAAAGCCATGAAGTCTCTCTCCTTCACTGAGTCAAAGACACGGTCTCACTCCTTTACTGAACCAAAGCCAGGAATTCTCACTCCTTCACAGAACCAAAGCCAGGAAGTCTCACTCCTTCACTGAGCCAAAGCCAGTAAATCTCACTCCTTCAGAGCCAAAGCCAGGAAGTCTCAATCCTTCACTGAGCCACAGCCAGGAAGCCTCACTCCTTCACTGAGCCAAATCAAAAAAGTCCCTCTCCTTCCCTTTGCCATAGCCAGGAAGATTCACTGCTTCACTGAGCCAAAGCCAGGAAATCTCACTCCTTCACTGAGCCAAAGCCACAAAGTCTCACTCCTTCACTGAGCCAAAGCCAGGAAGTCTCCCTGATTCATTGAGCCAAAGCCACGAAGTCACACTCCTTCACTGAGACAATGCCAGGAAGTCTCACACCTTCACTGAGCCGACCAGTAAGTCTCAATCCTTCAGATCCAAAGCCAGGAAGTCTCACTCCTTCACTGAGCCAAAGCCAGGAAATCTCAGTCCTTCACTGAGCCAAAGCATCAAAGTCTCTCCCCTTCACTGAGCCATAGCCACACATCTCATTCCTTCACTGAGCCAAAGCCACGAAGTCTCACTCCTTCACCGAGCCAAAGCCACGGTCTAACTCCTTCACTGAGCCAAAGGCACGAAGTCTCACTCTTTCACCGGAGCCAAAGCCACGAACTCTCACTCCTTCACTGAACCAAAGCCAGGACGTTTCACTACTTCACTGAGCCAAAGCCAGGAAGTCCACACTCCTTCACTGAGCCAAAGCCAGTAAATCTCAATCCTTCAGAGCCTAAGCCAGGAAGTCTCACTCCTTCACTGAGCCAAAGCCACGGTCTCACTCCTTCATTGAGCCAAAGCTACAAAGTCATTCTCCTTCACTGAGCCAAAGGCAGGAGGTCTCACTGCTTCACTTAGCCAAAGCGACGGACTCACTCTTTCACTGAGCCAAAGGCACGAAGTCTCACTCCTTACTGAGCCAAAGTCACGAAGTTTCACTCCTTCACTGAGCCAAAGTCACGAAGTCTTACTCCTTCTCTGAGCCAAAGCCACGAAGTCTCACTCCATCACTTAGCCAAAGCCCTGAAGTCTCACTCCTTCACTGAGCAAAAGTCACAAAGTCCCTCTCGTTCACTGTGCCAAATCCAGGAAGTCTCACTCCTTCACTGAGCCAAAGCAAGGAAGACTCCCTCCTTAACTGAGCCAAAGCCAGGGAGTCTCACCTCTTCACTGAGCCAAAGGCAGAAAGTATCAACCCTTCTTTGAGCCAAAGCCATGAAGTCTCAATCCTTCACTGATCCAAAGCCAGGAAGTCTCACTCCTTCACTGTGGCAAAGCCACAAAGTCTCACTCCTTCACTGAGCCAAACCCACGAAGTCTCAGTCCTTCACTGAGGCAAAGCCATGGTCTCACTCCTTCATTCAGCCGAAGCCTCAAAGCCTCTCCCCTTCACTGAGCCAGACAGTAAGTCTAAATCCTTCAGAGCTAAAGCCAGGAAGACTCACTCCTTCACTGAGCCAAAGCCAGGAAGTCTAACTCCTTCACTGAGCCAAAGCCAGGATGACATCCTGCTTAACTGAGCCAAAGGCAGGAAGTCTCACTCCTTCACTGAGCCAAAGTCACAAAGTCTCACTCCTGAACGGGGCCAAAACCACGAGGTGTCACTGCATCACTGAGACAAATTCTCGAAGTTTCACTCCTTCACTGAGCCAAAGTCACGAAGTCTCACTCGTTACCTGAGCCAAAGCCACGAAGTCTCACTCCATCACTTAGCCAAAGCCATGAAATCTTACTCTTTCACTGAGCCAAAGCCACAAAGTCCCTCTCCTTCACTGTGCCAAATCCAGGAAGTCTCACTCCTTCACTGAGCCAAAGCAAGGAAATCTCACTTGTTCACTGAGCCAAAGCCAGGAAGGCTCACTCCTTCACTGAGCCAAAGCGAGGAAGTCTCACTCCTTCACTGAGCCAAAGCCATGAACTCGCACTCCTTCACTGAGCCAAAGCCACGTTCTCACTCCTTTACTGAGCCAAAGCCACAAACTCTCTATCCTTCACTGAGCCAAAGCCACGAAGTCTCAATCCTTCACTGAACCAAAGCCAGGAAGTCTCACTCCCTCACTGAGCCAATGCCAGGAAGTCTCACTCCTTCACTGACCCAAAGGCACGAAGTCTCACTCCTTCACTGTGCCAAACCCACGAAGTCTCAGTCCTTCACTGAGACAAAGCCATGGTCTCACTCGTACATTCAGCCGAAGCCTCAAAGCCTCTCCCCTTCACTGAGCCAGACAGTAAGTCTCAATCATTCAGAGCCAAAGCCAGGAAGACTCACTCCTTCACTGAGCCAAAGCCAGGAAGTCTAACTCCTTCACTGAGCCAAAGCCAGGAAGTCTCAGTCCTTCACTGAGCCAAAGCCTCACAGTCTCTCCCCTTCACTGAGCCATAGCCACCAAGTCTAATTCCTTCACTGAGCCAAAGCCACGAAGTCTCACTCCTCCACTGAGCCAAAGCCACGGTATCACTCCTTCACTGAGCAAAAGCCAGGAGGTCCACACTCATTCACTGAGCCAAAGCCAGTAAATTTCAATCCTTCCGAGCCAAAGCCAGGAGGTCTAACTCCTGCACTGAGCCAAAGCCACAAAGTCTCACTCCTTCACTGAGCCAAACCCACGAAGTCTCACTCCTTCACTGAGACAAAGCCACGGTCTCACTCATTCACTGAGCCGAAACCTCAAAGTCTCTCTCCTTCACTGAGCCATATCCACGAAGTCTCACTCCTTCACTGAGCCAAAGCCAGGAATTTTCACTCCTTCACTCTGCCAAAGCCACGAAGTCTCACTCCTTCACTGAGCCAGCCAGTAAGTCTCCCTCCTTCAGAGCCAAAGCCTGGAACACTCAATCCTTTATTGAGCCAAAGACAGGAAGTCTCATTCCTTCACTGAGCCAAAGCCAGTAAATTTCACTCCTTCAGAGCCAAAGCCATGAAGTCTCACTCCTTCACTGTGCCAAATCCACGAAGTCTCACTCCTTTACTGAGCCAAATCCACGGTCTCACTCCTTCATTGAGCCAAAGCCACGGTCTGACACCTTAACTGAGCCAAAGCCTCAAAGTCTCTCCCCCTCACTGAGCCATAGCCACCAAGTCTCATTCCTTTACTGAGTCAAAGCCAGGAAGTCTCACTCCTTCACTGAGCCAATGCCACGGCCTCACTCCTTCATTGAGCCAAAGCCGCAAAATCTCTCTCCTTCACTGAGGCAAAGTCATGAATTCTGACTGCTTCCCTGAGCCAAAACCACGGTGTCACTCCTTCACTGAGCCAAAGCCAGGAAGTCTCACTCCTTCACTGAGCCAAAGCCTCAAAGACTCTCTCCTTTACTGAGCCATAGCCACGAAGTCTCAATACGTCACTGAGGCAATCCCAGGTAGTATCACTCCATTACTGTGCCAAAGCCACGAAGTCGCACTCCTTCAGTGCCAATGCCAGGAAGTCTCACACCATCACTGAGCAAAAGCCTGGAAGTCTAACGCCTTCACTGAACGAAAGCCACAATGTCTCACTCCTTCACTGAGCCAAAGCCACAAATTCACTCTCCTTCACTTAACCTAAGCCACGAAGTCTCACTCCTTTGCTGAGACAAAGCCAGGAAGTCTCACTCCTTCACTGAGCCAACCAGTAAGTCTCAATCCTTCAGATCCAAAGCCAGGAAGTCTCACTTCTTCACAGAGCCAAGGGCACGAAGTCTCACTCTTTCACTGAGCCAATGCCACGAAGTCACAAACCTTCACTAAGCCAAAGCCAAAAAGTCTCACTCCTTCACTGAACCAAAGCCTGGAAGTCTCACTACTTCACTGAGCCAAAGCCAGTATATTTCACTCCTTCAGAGCCAAAGCCAGGAAGTCTCACTCCTTCACTGTGCCAAATCCACGAAGTCTCACTCCTTCACTGAGCCAAAGCCACGGTCTCACTCCTTCATTGATGCTAAGCCAGTAAATGTCATTCCTTCAGAGCCAATGCCAGGAAATCTCACTCCTTCACAGAGCCAAAGCCAAGAAGTCTAAATCCTTCACAGAGCCAAAGCCACAAAGTCTCACTCCTTCACTGAGCCAAAGCCAGGAAGACTCCCTGCTTAACTGAGCCAAAGGCAGGAAGTCTCACTCCTTCACTGAGCCAAAGCCACAAAGTCTCACTCCTGAACGGAGCCAAAACCACGAAGTGTCACTGCATCACTGAGACAAAGTCTCGAAGTTTCACTCGTTCTCTGAGCCAAAGTCACTAAGTCTCACTCCATCACTTAGCCAAAGCCATGAAATCTCACTCTTTCACTGAGCCAAAGCCACAAAGTCCCTCTCCTTCACTGTGCCAAATCCAGGAAGTCTCACTCCTTCACTGAGCCAAAGCAAGGAAGTCTCACTTGTTCACTGAGCCAAAGCCAGGAAGGCTCAATCCTTCACTGAGCCAAAGCGAGGAAGTCTCACTCCTTCATGAGCCAAAGCCATGAAGTCGCACTCCTTTACTGAGCCAAAGCCACGTTCTCACTCCTTCACTGAGCCAAAGCCACAAACACTCTATCCTTCACTGAGCCAAAGCCACGAAGTCTCAATCCTTCACTGAGCCAAAGCCTGAAAGTCTCTCTCCTTCTCTGAGCCAAAGCCAGGAATTCTCACTCCTTCACTGTGACAAAGCCACGAAGTCTCACTCCTTCACTGAGCCTGCCGGTAAGTCTCACTCCTTCAGAGCCTAAGCCAGAAAATCTCACTCTTTCACTGAGCCAAAGCCACAAAGTCCCTCTCCTTCACTGTGCAAAATCCAGGAAGTCTCACTCCTTCACTGAGCCAAAGCAAGGAGTCTCACTTGTTCACTGAGCCAAAGCCAGGAAGGCTCACTCCTTCACTAAGCGAAAGCGAGGAAGTCGCACTCCTTCACTGAGCCAAAGCCACGTTCTCACTCCTTCACTGAGCCAAAGCCAGAAAGTCTCTATCCTTCACTGAGCCAAAGCCACGAAGTCTCAATCCTTCACTGAGCCAAAGCCAGGAAGTCTCACTCCTTCACTGAGCCAATGCCAGGAAGTCTCACTCCTTCACTGAGCCAAAGCCTGAAAGTCTCTCTCCTTCTCTGAGCCAAAGCCAGGAATTCTCACTCCTTCACTGTGACAAAGCCACGAAGTCTCACTCCTTCACTGAGCCAGCCAGTACGTCTCACTCCTTCAGAGCCTAAGCCAGGAAGCCTCACTCCTTCACTGAGCCAAAGTCAGGAAGTCAAACTCCTGCACTGAGCCAAAGCCAAAAAGTCTCACTCCTTCACTGAGCCTAAGCCAGAAAGTCTCAGTGCTTCACTGAGCCAAAGCCACGAAGTCTCACTCATTCACTGAGCCTAAGCCAGAAAGTCTCTCTCCTTCACTGAGCCAAAGCCACGAAGTCTCAGTCCTTCACTGAGTCAACGCCAGGAAGTCTCACTCCTTCACTGTGCCAAAGCCACAAAGTCTCACTCCTTCACAGAGCCAGCCAGTAAGTCTCAATCCTTCAGAGCTAAAGCCTGGAAGTCTCACTACTTCAGTGAGCCAAAGCCAGGAAGTCTAACTCCTGCACTGAGCGAAAGCCACAAAGTCTCACTCCTTCACTGAGCCATAGCCAGGAAGTCTCACTCCTTCACTGAGCCAAAGCCATGAAGTCTCACTCCTACACTGAGCAAACGCCACGGTCTCTCTCCTTCACTGAAACAAAGCCACAAAGTCTCACTCCTTCACTGAACCAACCAGTAAGTCTCAATCCTTCAGATCCAAAGCCAGGAAGTCTCACTTCTTCACAGAGCCAAGGGCACGAAGTCTCACTCTTTCACTGAGCCAATGCCACGAGGTCTCACACCTTCACTAAGCCAAAGCCAAAAAGTCTCACTCCTTCACTGAACCAAAGCCAGGAAGTCTCACTACTTCACTGAGCCAAAGCCAGGAAGTCTCACTTCTTCAATGAGCCAAAGCCAGTAAATTTCACTCCTTCAGAGCCAAAGACAGGAAGTTTCACTCCTTCACTGTGCCAAATCCACGAAGTCTCATTCCATCATTGAACTAATGCCAGGAAGTCTCACTCCATCATTGAACTAATGCCAGGAAGTCTCACTCCTTCATTGAGCCAAAGCCAGGAAGTCTCACTCCTTCACTGAGCCAAAGCCATGAAGTCTCACTCCTTCACTGAGCAAAAGTCACAAAGTCCCTCTCCTACACTGTGCCAAATCCAGGAAGGCTCAATCCTTCACTGAGCCAAAGCAAGGAAGTCTCACTCCTGCACTGAGCCAAAGCCAGGGAGTCTTACCCCTTCACTGAGCCAAAGCCAGGAAGTCTCACACCTTCACTGAGCCAAAGCCATGAAGTCTGACTCCTTCACTGAGCCAAAGCCACGTTATCACTCCTTCACTGAGCCAAAGGCACAAAGTCTCCCTCCTTCACTGACCAAAGCCACGAAGTCTCAAACCTTCACTGATCCAAATCCAGGAAGTCTCACTCCTTCACTGAGCCAAAGCCACAAACACTCTATCCTTCACTGAGCCAAAGCCACGAAGTCTCACTCCTTCACTGAGCCTGCCGGTAAGTCTCACTCCTTCAGAGCCTAAGCCAGAAAATCTCACTCTTTCACTGAGCCAAAGCCACAAAGTCCCTCTCCTTCACTGTGCAAAATCCAGGAAGTCTCACTCCTTCACTGAGCCAAAGCAAGGAGTCTCACTTGTTCACTGAGCCAAAGCCAGGAAGGCTCACTCCTTCACTGAGCGAAAGCGAGGAAGTCTCACTCCTTCACTGAACCAAAGCCATGAAGTCGCACTCCTTCACTGAGCCAAAGCCACGTTCTCACTCCTTCACTGAGCCAAAGCCAGAAAGTCTCTATCCCTCACTGAGCCAAAGCCACGAAGTCTCAATCCTTCACTGAGCCAAAGCCAGGAAGTCTCACTCCTTCACTGAGCCAATGCCAGGAAGTCTCACTCCTTCACTGAGCCAAAGCCAGAAAGTCTCTATCCTTCACTGAGCCAAAGCCACGAAGTCTCAATCCTTCACTGAGCCAAAGCCAGGAAGTCTCACTCCTTCACTGAGCCAATGCCAGGAAGTCTCACTCCTTCACTGAGCCAAAGCCTGAAAGTCTCTCTCCTTCTCTGAGCCAAAGCCAGGAATTCTCACTCCTTCACTGTGACAAAGCCACGAAGTCTCACTCCTTCACTGAGCCAGCCAGTACGTCTCACTCCTTCAGAGCCTAAGCCAGGAAGCCTCACTCCTTCACTGAGCCAAAGTCAGGAAGTCAAACTCCTGCACTGAGCCAAAGCCAAAAAGTCTCACTCCTTCACTGAGCCTAAGCCAGAAAGTCTCAGTGCTTCACTGAGCCAAAGCCACGAAGTCTCACTCATTCACTGAGCCTAAGCCAGAAAGTCTCTCTCCTTCACTGAGCCAAAGCCACGAAGTCTCACTCCTTCACTGTGCCAAAGCCACAAAGTCTCACTCCTTCACTGAGCCAAAGCCACGAAGTCTCACTCCTTCACTGAGCCAGCCAGTAAGTCTCAATCCTTCAGAGCTAAAGCCTGGAAGTCTCACTACTTCAGTGAGCCAAAGCCAGGAAGTCTAACTCCTGCACTGAGCGAAAGCCACAAAGTCTCACTCCTTCACTGAGCCATAGCCAGGAAGTCTCACTCCTTCACTGAGCCAAAGCCATGAAGTCTCACTCCTACACTGAGCAAACGCCACGGTCTCTCTCCTTCACTGAAACAAAGCCACAAAGTCTCACTCCTTCACTGAACCAACCAGTAAGTCTCAATCCTTCAGATCCAAAGCCAGGAAGTCTCACTTCTTCACAGAGCCAAGGGCACGAAGTCTCACTCTTTCACTGAGCCAATGCCACGAGGTCTCACACCTTCACTAAGCCAAAGCCAAAAAGTCTCACTCCTTCACTGAACCAAAGCCAGGAAGTCTCACTACTTCACTGAGCCAAAGCCAGGAAGTCTCACTTCTTCAATGAGCCAAAGCCAGTAAATTTCACTCCTTCAGAGCCAAAGACAGGAAGTTTCACTCCTTCACTGTGCCAAATCCACGAAGTCTCATTCCATCATTGAACTAATGCCAGGAAGTCTCACTCCATCATTGAACTAATGCCAGGAAGTCTCACTCCTTCATTGAGCCAAAGCCAGGAAGTCTCACTCCTTCACTGAGCCAAAGCCATGAAGTCTCACTCCTTCACTGAGCAAAAGTCACAAAGTCCCTCTCCTACACTGTGCCAAATCCAGGAAGGCTCAATCCTTCACTGAGCCAAAGCAAGGAAGTCTCACTCCTGCACTGAGCCAAAGCCAGGGAGTCTTACCCCTTCACTGAGCCAAAGCCAGGAAGTCTCACACCTTCACTGAGCCAAAGCCATGAAGTCTGACTCCTTCACTGAGCCAAAGCCACGTTATCACTCCTTCACTGAGCCAAAGGCACAAAGTCTCCCTCCTTCACTGAGCCAAAGCCACGAAGTCTCAAACCTTCACTGATCCAAATCCAGGAAGTCTCACTCCTTCACTGTGCCAAAGCCACAAAGTCTCACTCCTTCACTGAGCCAAAGCCACGAAGTCTCACTCCTTCACTGAGACAAAGCCATGGTCTCACTCCTTCATTGAGCCGAAGTCTCATTCCCTCACTCCTTCACTGAGCCAGACAGTAAGTCTCAATCCTTCAGAGCCATAGCCAGGAAGTCTCACTCCTTCACTGAGGCAAAGCCAGGAAGTCTAACTCCTGCACTGAGCCAAAGCCACAAAGTCTCACTCCTTCACTGAGCGAAATCCACGAAGTCTAACTCCAGCACTGTGCCAAAGCCACAAAGTTTTACTCCTTCACTGAGCCAAAGGCACGAAGTCTCACTCCTTCACTGAGACAAAGCCACGGTCTCACTCCTTCACTGAGCCGAAGACTCAAAGTCTCTCTCCTTCACTGAGCCATAGCCACGTAGTCTCACTCCTTCACTGAGCCAAAGCCAGGAATTTTCACTTCTTCACTGTGCCAAAGCCACGAAGTCTCACTCCTTCACTGAGCCAGCCAGTAAGTCTCACTCCTTCAGAGCCAAAGCCTGGAACACTCAATCCTTTATTGAGCCAAATAAAGGAAGCCTCATTGCTTCACTGAGCCAAAGCCAGTAAATTTCACTCCTTCAGAGCCAAAGCCAGGAAGTCTCACTCATTCACTGTGCCAAATCCACGAAGTCTCACTCCTTTACTGAGCCAAAGGCACGGTCTCACTCCTTCATTGAGCCAAAGACACGGTCTCACACATTAACTGAGCCAAAGCCACAAACTCTCTCCCCTTCACTGAGCCATAGCCACCAATTCTCATTCCTTCACTTGGCCAAAGTCAGGAAGTCTCACTCCTTCATTGAGCCAATGCCACTGCCTCATTCCTTCATTGAGACAAAGCCACAAAGTCTCTCTCCTTCACTGAGCCAAAGCAAGGGATGTCTCACTGCTTCACTGATCCAACACCACGGACTCACTCTTTCACGTAGCCAAAGCCACGAAGTCTCAATCCTTCATTGAGACAATGCCAGGAAGTCTTACTCCTTCACTGTGCCAAATCCACAAAGTCTCTCTCCTTCACTGAGTCAAAGCCACGAAGTCTCAATCCTTCACTGATCCAAAGCCAGGAAGTCTCACTCCTTCACTGTGGCAGAGCCACAAAGTGTTACTCCTTCACTGAGCCAAAGCCACGAAGTCTCACTCCTTCACTGAGACAAAGCCAGGAAGTCTCACTCCTTCACTGAGCCAACCAGTAAGTCTCAATCCTTCAGATCCAAAGCCAGGAAGTCTCACTTCTTCACAGAGCCAAGGGCACGAAGTCTCACTCTTTCACTGAGCCAAGGCCACGAAGTCACAAACCTTCACTAAGCCAAAGCCAAAAAGTCTCACTCCTTCACTGAACCAAAGCCTGGAAGTCTCACTACTTCACTGAGCCAAAGCCAGTAAATTTCACTCCTTCAGAGCCAAAGCCAGGGAGTCTCACTCCTTCACTGTGCCAAATCCACGAAGTCTCACTCCTTCACTGAGCCAAAGCCACGGTCTCACTCCTTCATTGATTCTAAGCCCGTAAATGTCATTCCTTCAGACACAATGCCAGGAAATCTCACTCCTTCACAGAGCCAAAGCCAATAAGTCTAAATCCTTCACAGAGCCAAAGCCACAAAGTCTCACTCCTTCACTGAGCCAAAGCCAGGAAGACTCCCTGCTTAACTGAGCCAAAGGCAGGAAGTCTCTCACTCCTTCACTGAGCCAAAGCCACAAAGTCTCACTCCTGAACGGAGCCAAAACCACGAAGTGTCACTGCATCACTGAGACAAAGTCTCGAAGCTTCACTCCTTCACTGAGCCAAAGTCACGAAGTCTCGCTCGTTCTCTGAGCCAAAGCCACGAAGTCTCACTCCATCACTTAGCCAAAGCCATGAAATCTCACTCTTTCACTGAGCCAAAGCCACAAAGTCCCTCTCCTTCACTGTGCCAAATCCAGGAAGTCTCACTCCTTCACTGAGCCAAAGCAAGGAAGTCTCACTTGTTCACTGAGCCAAAGCCAGGAAGGCTCACTCCTTCACTGAGCCAAAGCGAGGAAGTCTCACTCCTTCATGAGCCAAAGCCATGAAGTCGCACTCCTTCACTGAGCCAAAGCCACGTTCTCATTCCTTCACTGAGCCAAAGCCACAAACTCTCTATCCTTCACTGAGCCAAAGCCACGAAGTCTCAATCCTTCACTGAGCCAAACCAGGAAGTCTCACTCCTTCACTGAGCCAATGCCAGGAAGTCTCAGTCCTTCACTGAGCCAAAGCCTCAAAGTCTCTCCCCTTCACTGAGCCATAACCACCAAGTCTCATTCCTTCACTGAGCCAAAGCCACGAAGTCTCACTCCTCCACTGAGCCAAAGCCACGGTATCACTCCTTCACTGAGCCAAAGCCAGGAGGTCCACACTCATTCACTGAGCCAAAGCCAGTAAATCTCAATCCTTCCGAGCCAAAGCCAGGAGGTGTAACTCCTGCACTGAGCCAAAGCCACAAAGTCTCACTCCTTCAATGAGCCAAAGCCAGGAAGTCTAACTCCAGCACTGTGCCAAAGCTACAAAGTCTCACTCCTTCACTGAGCCAAATCCACGGTCTCACTCATTCACTGAGCCGAAGCCTCAAAGTCTCTCTCCTTCACTGAGCCATAGCCACGAAGTCTCACTCCTTCACTGAGCCAAAGCCAGGAATTTTCACTCCTTCACTCTGCCAAAGCCACGAAGTCTCACTCCTTCACTGAGCCAGCCAGTAAGTCTCCCTCATTCAGAGCCAAAGCCTGGAACACTTAATCCTTTATTGAGCCAAAGACAGGAAGTCTCATTCCTTCACTGAGCCAAAGCCAGTAAATTTCACTCCTTCAGAGCCAAAGCCATGAAGTCTCACTCCTTCATTGTGCCAAATCCACGAAGTCTCACTCCTTTACTGAGCCAAATCCACGGTCTCACTCATTCATTGAGCCAAAGCCACGGTCTGACACCTTAACTGAGCCAAAGCCTCAAAGTCTCTCCCCCTAACTGAGCCATAGCCACCAAGTCTCATTCCTTCACTGAGTCAAAGCCAGGAAGTCTCACTCCTTCACTGAGCCAATGCCACGGCCTCATTCCTTCATTGAGCCAAAGCCACAAAATCTCTCTCCTTCACTGAGGCAAAGTCATGAATTCTGACTGCTTCCCTGAGCCAAAACCACGGTGTCACTCCTTCACTGAGCCAAAGCCAGGAAGTCTCACTCCTTCACTGACCCAAAGCCTCAAAGTCTCTCTCCTTCACTGAGCCATAGCCACGAAGTCTCAATCCGTCACTGAGCCAAAGCCACAAAGTCACTCTCCTTCACTGAACCTAAGCCACGAAGTCTCACTCGTTTGCTGAGACAAAGCCAGGAAGACTCACTCCTTCACTGAGCCAACCAGTAAATCTCAATCCTTCAGATCCAAAGCCAGGAAGTCTCACTTCTTCACAGAGCCAAGGGCACGAAGTCTCACTCTTTCACTGAGCCAAGGCCACGAAGTCACAAACCTTCACTAAGCCAAAGCCAAAAAGTCTCACTCCTTCACTGAACCAAAGCCTGGAAGTCTCACTACTTCACTGAGCCAAAGCCAGTAAATTTCACTCCTTCAGAGCCAAAGCCAGGGAGTCTCACTCCTTCACTGTGCCAAATCCACGAAGTCTCACTCCTTCACAGATCCAAAGCCACGGTCTCACTCCTTCATTGATCCTAAGCCCGTAAATGTCATTCCTTCAGACCCAATGCCAGGAAATCTCACTCCTTCACAGAGCCATAGCCAATAAGTCTAAATCCTTCACAGAGCCAAAGCCACAAAGTCTCACTCCTTCACTGAGCCAAAGCCAGGAAGACTCCCTGCTTAACTGAGCCAAAGGCAGGAAGTCTCACTCCTTCACTGAGCCAAAGCCACAAAGTCTCACTCCTGAACGGAGCCAAAACCACGAAGTGTCACTGCATCACTGAGACAAAGTCTCGAAGTTTCACTCCTTCACTGAGCCAAAGTCACGAAGTCTCACTCGTTCTCTGAGCCAAAGCCACGAAGTCTCACTCCATCACTTAGCCAAAGCCATGAAATCTCACTCTTTCACTGAGCCAAAGCCACAAAGTCCCTCTCCTTCACTGTGCCAAATCCAGGAAGTCTCACTCCTTCACTGAGCCAAAGCAAGGAAGTCTCACTTGTTCACTGAGCCAAAGCCAGGAAGGCTCACTCCTTCACTGAGCCAAAGCGAGGAAGTCTCACTCGTTCATGAGCCAAATCCATGAAGTCGCACTCCTTCACTGAGCCAAAGCCACGTTCTCATTCCTTCACTGAGCCAAAGCCACAAACTCTCTATCCTTCACTGAGCCAAAGACACGAAGTCTCAATCCTTCACTGAGCCAAACCAGGAAGTCTCACTCCTTCACTGAGCCAATGCCAGGAAGTCTCACTCCTTCACTGAGCCAAAGCCTGAAAGTCTCTCTCCTTCTCTGAGCCAAAGCCAGGAATTCTAACTCCTTCACTGTGACAAAGCCACGAAGTCTCACTCCTTCACTGAGCCAGCCAGTAAGTCTCACTCCTTCAGAGCCTAAGCCAGGAAGTCTCACTCCTTCACTGAGCCAAAGCCAGGAAGTCAAACTCCTGCACTGAGCGAAAGCCACAAAGTCTCACTCCTTCACTGAGCCTAAGCCAGAAAATCTCACTCTTTCAATGAGCCAAAGGCACAAAGTCCCTCTCCTTCACTGTGCCAAATCCAGGAAGTCTCACTCCTTCACTGAGCCAAAGCAAGGAAGTCTCACTTGTTCACTGAGCCAAAGCCAGGAAGGCTCACTCCTTCACTGAGCCAAAGCGAGGAAGTCTCACTCCTTCACTGAGCCAAAGCCATGAAGTCGCACTCCTTCACTGAGCCAAAGCCACGTTCTTACTCCTTCACTGAGCCAAAGCCACAAAGTCTCTATCCTTCACTGAGCCAAAGCCACGAAGTCTCAATCCTTCACTGAGCCAAAGCCAGGAAGTCTCACTCCTTCACTGAGCCAATGCCAGGAAGTCTCACTCCTTCACTGAGCCAAAGCCTGAAAGTCTCTCTCCTTCTCTGAGCCAAAGCCAGGAATTCTCACTCCTTCACTGTGACAAAGCCACGAAGTCTCACTCCTTCACTGAGCCAGCCAGCAAGTCTCACTCCTTCAGAGCCTAAGCCAGGAAGTCTCACTCCTTCACTGAACCAAAGTCAGGAAGTCAAACTCCTGCACTGAGCCAAAGCCACAAAGTCTCACTCCTTCACTGAGCCTAAGCCAGAAAGTCTCAGTGCTTCACTGAGCCAAAGCCACGAAGTCTGACTCCTTCACTGAGCCTAAGCCAGAAAGTCTCTCTCCTTCACTGAGCCAAAGCCACGAAGTCTCAATCCTTCACTGAGCCAACGCCAGGAAGTCTCACTCCTTCACTGTGCCAAAGCCATGAAGTCTCACTCCTTCACAGAGCCAGCCAGTAAGTCTCAATCCTTCAGAGCTAAAGCCTGGAAGTCTCACTCCTTCACTGAGCCAAACCCAGGAAGTTTAACTTCTGCACTGAGCCAAAGCCACAAAGTCTCACTCCTTCACTGAGCCATAGCCAGGAAGTCTCACTCCTTCACTGAGCCAAAGCAAGGAAGTCTCACTTGTTCACTGAGCCAAAGCCTGGAAGGCTCACTCCTTCACTGAGCCAAAGCGAGGAAGTCTCACTCCTTCACTGAGACAAAGCCACAAAGTCTCACTCCTGAACGGAGCCAAAACCACGAAGTGTCACTGCATCACTGAGACAAAGTCTCGAAGTTTCACTCCTTCACTGAGGCAAAGTCACGAAGTCTCACTCGTTCTCTGAGCCAAAGACACGAAGTCTCACTCAATCACTTAGCCAAAGCCATGAAATCTCACTCTTTCACTGAGCCAAAGCCACAAAGTCCCTCTCCTTCACTGTGCCAAATCCAGCAAGTGTCACTCCTTCACTGAGCCAAAGCAAGGAAGTCTCACTTGTTCACTGAGCCAAAGCGAGGAAGTCTCACTCCTTCATGAGCCAAAGCCATGAAGTCGCACTCCTTCACTGAGCCAAAGCCACATTCCCACTCCTTCACTGAGCCAAAGCCACAAACTCTCTATCCTTCACTGAGCAAAAGCCACGAAGTCTCAATCCTTCACTGAGCCAAAGCCAGGAAGTCTCACTCCTTTACTGAGCCAAAGCCAGGAAGTCTCACTCCTTCACTGAGCCAAAGCCTGAAAGTCTCTCTCCTTCTCTGAGCCAAAGCCAGGAATACTCAATACTTCACTGAGCTAAAGCCACGAAGTCTCACTCCTTCACTGAGCCAGCCAGTAAGTCTCACTCCTTCAGAGCCTAAGCCAGGAAGTCTCACTCCTTCACTGAGCCAAAGCCAGGAAGTCAAACTTCTGCACTGAGCCAAAGCCAAAAAGTCTCACTCCTTCACTGAGCCTAAGCCAGAAAATCTCACTCATTCACTGAGCCAAAGCCACAAATTCCCTCTCCTTCACTGTGCCAAATCCAGGAAGTCTAACTCCTTCACTGAGCCAAAGCAAGGAAGTCTCACTTGTTCACTGAGCCAAAGCCAGGAAGGCTCACTCCTTCACTGAGCCAAAGCGAGGAAGTCTCACTCCTTCACTGAGCCAAAGCCATGAAGTCGCACTCCTTCACTGAGCCAAAGCCACGTTCTCACTCCTTCACTGAGCCAAAGCCACAAAGTCTCTATCCTTCACTGAGCCAAAGCCACGAAGTCTCAATCCTTCACTGAGCCAAAGCCAGGAAGTCTCACTCCTTCACTGAGCCAATTCCAGGAAGTCTCACTCCTTGACTGAGCCAAAGCCTGAAAGTCTCACTCCTTCAGTGAGCCTAAGCCAGAAAGTCTCAGTGCTTCACTGAGCCAAAGCCACGAAGTCTGACTCCTTCACTGAGCCTAAGCCAGAAAGTCTCTCTCCTTCACTGAGCCAAAGCCACGAAGTCTCAATCCTTCACTGAGCCAACGCCAGGAAGTCTCACTCCTTCACTGTGCCAAAGCCACGAAGTCTCACTCCTTCACAGAGCCAGCCAGTAAGTCTCAATCCTTCAGAGCTAAAGCCTGGAAGTCTCACTCCTTCACTGAGCCAAACCCAGGAAGTCTAACTTCTGCACTGAGCCAAAGCCACAAAGTCTCACTCCTTCACTGAGCCATAGCCAGGAAGTCTCACTCCTTCACTGAGCCAAAGCAAGGAAGTCTCACTTGTTCACTGAGCCAAAGCCTGGAAGGCTCACTCCTTCACTGAGCCAAAGCGAGGAAGTCTCACTCCTTCACTGAGCCAAAGCCATGAAGTCGCACTCCTTCACTGAGCCAAAGCCACGTTCTCACTCCTTCACTGAGCCAAAGCCACAAAGACTCTCTCCTTCATTGAGCCAAAGCCACGTAGTCTCAATCCTTCACTGAGCCAAAGCCAGGAAGTCTCACTCCTTCACTGAGCCAATGCCAGGAAGTCTCACTCCTTCACTGAGCCAAAGCCTGAAAGTCTCTCTCCTTCACTGTGACAAAGCCACAAAGTCTCACTCCTTCACTGAGCCAAAGCCAGGAAGACTCCCTGCTTAACTGAGCCAAAGCGAGGAAGTCTCACTCCTTCACTGAGTCAAAGCCACAAAGTCCCTCTCCTTCACTGTGCCAAATCCAGGAAGTGTCACTCCTTCACTGAGCCAAAGCAAGGAAGTCTCACTTGTTCACTGAGCCAAAGCCAGGAAGGCTCACTCCTTCACTGAGCCAAAGCGAGGAAGTCTCACTCCTTCAGGAGCCAAAGCCATGAAGTCGCACTCCTTCACTGAGCCAAAGCCACATTCCCACTCCTTCACTGAGCCAAAGCCACAAACTCTCTATCCTTCACTGAGCCAAAGCCACGAAGTCTCAATCCTTCACTGAGCCAAAGCCAGGAAGTCTCACTCCTTCACTGAGCCAATGCCAGGAAGTCTCACTCCTTCACTGAGCCAAAGCCTGAAAGTCTCTCTCCTTCTCTGAGCCAAACCCAGGAATTCTCAATCCTTCACTGAGCCAAAGCCACGAAGTCTCACTCCTTCACTGAGCCAGCCAGTAAGTCTCACTCCTTCAGAGCCTAAGCCAGGAAGTCTCACTCCTTCACTGAGCCAAAGCCAGGAAGTCAAACTCCTGCACTGAGCCAAAGCCAAAAAGTCTCACTCCTTCACTGAGCCTAAGCCAGAAAATCTCACTCATTCACTGAGCCAAAGCCACAAATTCCCTCTCCTTCACTGTGCCAAATCCAGGAAGTCTCACTCCTTCACTGAGCCAAAGCAAGGAAGTCTCACTTGTTCACTGAGCCAAAGCCAGGAAGGCTCACTCCTTCACTGAGCCAAAGCGAGGAAGTCTCACTCCTTCACTGAGCCAAAGCCATGAAGTCGCACTCCTTCACTGAGCCAAAGCCACGTTCTCACTCCTTCACTGAGCCAAAGCCACAAAGTCTCTATCCTTCACTGAGCCAAAGCCACGAAGTCTCAATCCTTCACTGAGCCAAAGCCAGGAAGTCTCACTCCTTCACTGAGCCAATTCCAGGAAGTCTCACTCCTTCACTGAGCCAAAGCCTGAAAGTCTCACTCCTTCACTGAGCCTAAGCCAGAAAGTCTCAGTGCTTCACTGAGCCAAAGCCACGAAGTCTGACTCCTTCACTGAGCCTAAGCCAGAAAGTCTCTCTCCTTCACTGAGCCAAAGCCACGAAGTCTCAATCCTTCACTGAGCCAACGCCAGGAAGTCTCACTCCTTCACTGTGCCAAAGCCACGAAGTCTCACTCCTTCACAGAGCCAGCCAGTAAGTCTCAATCCTTCAGAGCTAAAGCCTGGAAGTCTCACTCCTTCACTGAGCCAAACCCAGGAAGTCTAACTTCTGCACTGAGCCAAAGCAACAAAGTCTCACTCCTTCACTGAGCCATATCCATGAAGTCTCACTCCTTCACTGAGCCAAAGCAAGGAAGTCTCACTTGTTCACTGAGCCAAAGCCTGGAACGCTCACTCCTTCACTGAGCCAAAGCGAGGAAGTCTCACTCCTTCACTGAGCCAAAGCGAGGAAGTCTCACTCCTCCACTGAGCCAAAGCCATGAAGTCGCACTCCTTCACTGAGCAAAAGCCACGTTCTCACTCCTTCACTGAGCCAAAGCCACAACGTCTCTATCCTTCACTGAGCCAAAGCCACGAAGTCTCAATCCTTCACTGAGCCAAAGCCAGGAAGTCTCACTCCTTCACTGTTCCAAAGCCACGAAGTCTCACTCCTTCACTGAGCCTAAGCCAGAAAGTCTCTCTCCTTCACTGAGCCAAAGCCACGAAGTCTCAATCCTTCACTGAGCCAACGCCAAGAAGTCTCAATCCTTCACTGTGCCAAAGCCACGAAGTCTCACTCCTTCACAGAGCCAGCCAGTAAGTCTCAATCCTTCAGAGCTAAAGCCTGGAAGTCTCACTCCTTCTCTGAGCCAAACCCAGGAAGTCTAACTTCTGCACTGAGCCAAAGCCACAAAGTCTCACTCCTTCACTGAGCCATAGCAAGGAAGTCTCACTTGTTCACTGAGACAAAGCCTGGAAGGCTCACTCCTTCACTGAGCCAAAGCGAGGAAGTCTCACTCCTTCACTGAGCCAAAGCCATGAAGTCGCACTCCTTCACTGAGCCGAAGCCACGTTCTCACTCCTTCACTGAGCCAAAGCCACAAAGTCTCTATCCTTCATTGAGCCAAAGCCACGAAGTCTCAATCCTTCACTGAGCCAAAGCCAGGAAGTCTCACTCCTTCACTGAGCCAAAGCCAGGAAGACTCCCTGCTTAACTGAGCCAAAGGCAGGAAGTCTCACTCCTTCACTGAGACAAAGCCACAAAGTCTCACTCCTGAACGGAGCCAAAACCACGAAGTGTCACTGCATCACTGAGACAAAGTCTCGAAGTTTCACTCCTTCACTGAGCCAAAGTCACGAAGTCTCACTCGTTCTCTGAGCCAAAGCCACGAAGTCTCACTCCATCACTTAGCCAAAGCCATGAAATCTCACTCTTTCACTGAGCCAAAGCCACAAAGTCCCTCTCCTTCACTGTGCCAAATCCAGGAAGTCTCACTCCTTTACTGAGCCAAAGCAAGGAAGTCTCACTTGTTCACTGAGCCAAAGCCAGGAAGGCTCACTCCTTCACTGAGCCAAAGCGAGGAAGTCTCACTCCTTCATGAGCCAAAGCCATGAAGTCGCACTCCTTCACTGAGCCAAAGCCACATTCCCACTCCTTCACTGAGCCAAAGCCACAAACTCTCTATCCTTCACTGAGCCAAAGCCACGAAGTCTCAATCCTTCACTGAGCCAAAGCCAGGAAGTCTCACTCCTTCACTGAGCCAATGCCAGGAAGTCTCACTCCTTCACTGAGCCAAAGCCTGAAAGTCTCTCTCCTTCTCTGAGCCAAAGCCAGGAATTCTCACTCCTTCACTGTGACAAAGCCACGAAGTCTCACTCGTTCACTGAGCCAGCCAGTAAGTCTCACTCCTTCAGAGCCTAAGCCAGGAAGTCTCACTCCTTCACTGAGCCAAAGCCAGGAAGTCAAACTCCTGCACTGAGCCAAAGCCACAAAGTCTCACTCCTTCACTGAGCCTAAGCCAGAATGTCTCTCTCCTTCACTGAGCCAAAGCCACGAAGTCTCAATCCTTCACTGAGCCAACGCCAGGAAGTCTCACTCCTTCACTGTGCCAAAGCCACAAAGTCTCACTCCTTCACTGAGCCAACCAGTAAGTCTCAATCCTTCAGATCCAAAGCCAGGAAGTCCCACTTCTTCACAGAGCCAAGGGCACGAAGTCTCACTCTTTCACTGAGCCAAGGCCAGGAAGTCACAAACCTTCACTAAGCCAAAGCCAGAAAGTCTCAGTGCTTCACTGAGCCAAAGCCACGAAGTCTGACTCCTTCACTGAGCCTAAGCCAGAAAGTCTCTCTCCTTCACTGAGCCAAAGCCACGAAGTCTCAATCCTTCACTGAGCCAACGCCAGGAAGTCTCACTCCTTCACTGTGCCAAAGCCACGAAGTCTCACTCCTTCACAGAGCCAGCCAGTAAGTCTCAATCCTTCAGAGCTAAAGCCTGGAAGTCTCACTCCTTCACTGAGCCAAACCCAGGAAGTCTAACTTCTGCACTGAGCCAAAGCCACAAAGTCTCACTCCTTCACTGAGCCATAGCCAGGAAGTCTCACTCCTTCACTGAGCCAAAGCAAGGAAGTCTCACTTGTTCACTGAGCCAAAGCCTGGAAGGCTCACTCCTTCACTGAGCCAAAGCGAGGAAGTCTCACTCCTTCACTGAGCCAAAGCCATGAAGTCGCACTCCTTCACTGAGCCAAAGCCACGTTCTCACTCATTCACTGAGCCAAAGCCACAAAGTCTCTATCCTTCATTGAGCCAAAGCCACGTAGTCTCAATCCTTCACTGAGCCAAAGCCAGGAAGTCTCACTCCTTCACTGAGCCAATGCCAGGAAGTCTCACTCCTTCACTGAGCCAAAGCCTGAAAGTCTCTCTCCTTCTCTGAGACAAAGCCAGGAATTCTCACTCCTTCACTGTGACAAAGCCACGAAGTCTCAATCCTTCACTGAGCCAAAGCCAGGAAGACTCCCTGCTTAACTGAGCCAAAGCGAGGAAGTCTCACTCGTTCACTGAGACAAAGCCACAAAGTCCCTCTCCTTCACTGTGCCAAATCCAGGAAGTGTCACTCCTTCACTGAGCCAAAGCAAGGAAGTCTCACTTGTTCACTGAGCCAAAGCCAGGAAGGCTCACTCCTTCACTGAGCCAAAGCGAGGAAGTCTCACTCCTTCATGAGCCAAAGCCATGAAGTCGCACTCCTTCACTGAGCCAAAGCCACATTCCCACTCCTTCACTGAGCCAAAGCCACAAACTCTCTATCCTTCACTGAGCCAAAGCCACGAAGTCTCAATCCTTCACTGAGCCAAAGCCAGGAAGTCTCACTCCTTCACTGAGCCAATGCCAGGAAGTCTCACTCCTTCACTGAGCCAAAGCCTGAAAGTCTCTCTCCTTCTCTGAGCCAAACCCAGGAATTCTCAATCCTTCACTGAGCCAAAGCCACGAAGTCTCACTCCTTCACTGAGCCAGCCAGTAAGTCTCACTCCTTCAGAGCCTAAGCCAGGAAGTCTCACTCCTTCACTGAGCCAAAGCCAGGAAGTCAAACTCCTGCACTGAGCGAAAGCCACAAATTCTCACTCCTTCACTGAGCCTAAGCCAGAAAATCTCACTCATTCACTGAGCCAAAGCCACAAAGTTCCTCTCCTTCACTGTGCCAAATCCAGGAAGTCTCACTCCTTCACTGAGCCAAAGCAAGGAAGTCTCACTTGTTCACTGAGCCAAAGCCAGGAAGGCTCACTCCTTCACTGAGCTAAAGCGAGGAAATCTCACTCCTTCACTGAGCCAAAGCCATGAAGTCGCACTCCTTCACTGAGCCAAAGCCACGTTCTCACTCCTTCACTGAGCCAAAGCCACAAAGTCTCTATCCTTCACTGAGCCAAAGCCACGAAGTCTCAATCCTTCACTGAGCCAATTCCAGGAAGTATCACTTCTTCACTGCGCCAAAGCCTGAAAGTGTCTCTCCTTCTCTGAGCCAAAGCCAGGAATTCTCAATCCTTCACTGTGACAAAGCCACGAAGTCTCACTCCTTCACTGAGCCAGCCAGTAAGTCTCACTCCTTCAGAGCCTAAGCCAGGAAGTCTCACTCCTTCACTGAGCCAAAGTCAGGAAGTCAAACTCCTGCACTGAGCCAAAGCCACAAAGTCTCACTCCTTCACTGAGCCTAAGCCAGAAAGTCTCAGTGCTTCACTGAGCCAAAGCCACGAAGTCTCACTCCTTCACTGAGCCTAAGCCAGAATGTCTCTCTCCTTCACTGAGCCAAAGCCACGAAGTCTCAATCCTTCACTGAGCCAACGCCAGGAAGTCTCACTCCTTCACTGTGCCAAAGCCACAAAGTCTCACTCCTTCACTGAGCCAACCAGTAAGTCTCAATCCTTCAGATCCAAAGCCAGGAAGTCCCACTTCTTCACAGAGCCAAGGGCACGAAGTCTCACTCTTTCACTGAGCCAAGGCCACGAAGTCACAAACCTTCACTAAGCCAAAGCCAAAATGTCTCACTCCTTCACTGAACCAAAGCCTGGAAGTCTCACTACTTCACTGAGCCAAAGCCAGTAAATTTCACTCCTTCAGAGCCAAAGCCAGGGAGTCTCACTCCTTCACTGTGCCAAATCCACGAAGTCTCACTCCTTCACTGAGCCAAAGCCACGGTCTCACTCCTTCATTGATCCTAAGCCCGTAAATGTCATTCCTTCAGACCCAATGCCAGGAAATCTCACCTCCTCACAGAGCCAAAGCTAATAAGTCTAAATGCTTCAAGAGCCAAAGCCACAAAGTCTCACTCCTTCACTGAGCCAAAGCCAGGAAGACTCCCTGCTTAACTGAGCCAAAGGCAGGAAGTCTCACTCCTTCACTGAGCCAAAGCCACAAAGTCTCACTCCTGAATGGAGCCAAAACCACGAAGTGTCACTGCATCACTGAGACAAAGTCTCGAAGTTTCACTCCTTCACTGAGCCAAAGTCAGGAAGTCTCACTCGTTCTCTGAGCCAAAGCCACAAAGTCCCTCTCCTTCACTGTGCCAAATCCAGGAAGTCTCACTCCTTCACTGAGCCAAAGCAAGGAAGTCTCACTTGTTCACTGAGCCAAAGCCAGGAAGGCTCACTCCTTCACTGAGCCAAAGCGAGGAAGTCTCACTCCTTCACTGAGCCAAAGCCATGAAGTCGCACTCCTTCACTGAGCCAAAGCCACGTTCTCACTCCTTCACTGAGCCAAAGCCACAAAGTCTCTATCCTTCACTGAGCCAAAGCCACGAAGTCTCAATCCTTCACTGAGCCAAAGCCAGGAAGTCTCACTCCTTCACTGAGCCAATTCCAGGAAGTCTCACTCCTTCACTGAGCCAAAGCCTGAAAGTCTCACTCCTTCAGTGAGCCTAAGCCAGAAAGTCTCAGTGCTTCACTGAGCCAAAGCCACGAAGTCTGACTCCTTCACTGAGCCTAAGCCAGAAAGACTCTCTCCTTCACTGAGCCAAAGCCACGAAGTCTCAATCCTTCACTGAGCCAACGCCAGGAAGTCTCACTCCTTCACTGTGCCAAAGCCACGAAGTCTCACTCCTTCACAGAGCCAGCCAGTAAGTCTCAATCCTTCAGAGCTAAAGCCTGGAAGTCTCACTCCTTCACTGAGCCAAACCCAGGAAGTCTAACTTCTGCACTGAGCCAAAGCCACAAAGTCTCACTCCTTCACTGAGCCATAGCCAGGAAGTCTCACTCCTTCACTGAGCCAAAGCAAGGAAGTCTCACTTGTTCACTGAGCCAAAGCCTGGAAGGCTCACTCCTTCACTGAGCCAAAGCGAGGAAGTCTCACTCCTTCACTGAGCCAAAGCCATGAAGTCGCACTCCTTCACTGAGCCAAAGCCACGTTCTCACTCCTTCACTGAGCCAAAGCCACAAAGTCTCTATCCTTCATTGAGCCAAAGCCACGTAGTCTCAATCCTTCACTGAGCCAAAGCCAGGAAGTTTCACTCCTTCACTGAGCCAAAGCAAGGAAGTCTCACTTGTTCACTGAGCCAAAGCCAGGAAGGCTCACTCCTTCACTGAGCCAAAGCGAGGAAGTCTCACTCCTTCACTGAGCCAAAGCCATGAAGTCGCACTCCTTCACTGAGCCAAAGCCACGTTCTCACTCCTTCACTGAGCCAAAGCCACAAAGTCTCTATCCTTCACTGAGCCAAAGCCACGAAGTCTCAATCCTTCACTGAGCCAAAGCCAGGAAGTCTCACTCCTTCACTGAGCCAATTCCAGGAAGTCTCACTCCTTCACTGAGCCAAAGCCTGAAAGTCTCACTCCTTCAGTGAGCCTAAGCCAGAAAGTCTCAGTGCTTCACTGAGCCAAACCCACGAAGTCTGACTCCTTCACTGAGCCTAAGCCAGAAAGTCTCTCTCCTTCACTGAGCCAAAGCCACGAAGTCTCAATCCTTCACTGAGCCAACGCCAGGAAGTCTCACTCCTTCACTGTGCCAAAGCCACGAAGTCTCACTCCTTCACAGAGCCAGCCAGTAAGTCTCAATCCTTCAGAGCTAAAGCCTGGAAGTCTCACTCCTTCACTGAGCCAAACCCAGGAAGTCTAACTTCTGCACTGAGCCAAAGCCACAAAGTCTCACTCCTTCACTGAGCCATAGCCAGGAAGTCTCACTCCTTCACTGAGCCAAAGCAAGGAAGTCTCACTTGTTCACTGAGCCAAAGCCTGGAAGGCTCACTCCTTCACTGAGCCAAAGCGAGGAAGTCTCACTCCTTCACTGAGCCAAAGCCATGAAGTCGCACTCCTTCACTGAGCCAAAGCCACGTTCTCACTCCTTCACTGAGCCAAAGCCACAAAGTCTCTATCCTTCATTGAGCCAAAGCCACGTAGTCTCAATCCTTCACTGAGCCAAAGCCAGGAAGTCTCACTCCTTCACTGAGCCAATGCCAGGAAGTCTCACTCCTTCACTGAGCCAAAGCCTGAAAGTCTCTCTCCTTCTCTGAGACAAAGCCAGGAATTCTCACTCCTTCACTGTGACAAAGCCACGAAGTCTCAATCCTTCACTGAGCCAAAGCCAGGAAGACTCCCTGCTTAACTGAGCCAAAGCGTGGAAGTCTCACTCGTTCACTGAGACAAAGCCACAAAGTCCCTCTCCTTCACTGTGCCAAATCCAGGAAGTGTCACTCCTTCACTGAGCCAAAGCAAGGAAGTCTCACTTGTTCACTGAGCCAAAGCCAGGAAGGCTCACTCCTTCACTGAGCCAAAGCGAGGAAGTCTCACTCCTTCATGAGCCAAAGCCATGAAGTCGCACTCCTTCACTGAGCCAAAGCCACATTCCCACTCCTTCACTGAGCCAAAGCCACAAACTCTCTATCCTTCACTGAGCCAAAGCCACGAAGTCTCAATCCTTCACTGAGCCAAAGCCAGGAAGTCTCACTCCTTCACTGAGCCAATGCCAGGAAGTCGCACTCCTTCACTGAGCCAAAGCCTGAAAGTCTCTCTCCTTCTCTGAGCCAAACCCAGGAATTCTCAATCCTTCACTGAGCCAAAGCCACGAAGTCTCACTCCTTCACTGAGCCAGCCAGTAAGTCTCACTCCTTCAGAGCCTAAGCCAGGAAGTCTCACTCCTTCACTGAGCCAAAGCCAGGAAGTCAAACTCCTGCACTGAGCCAAAGCCAAAAAGTCTCACTCCTTCACTGAGCCTAAGCCAGAAAATCTCACTCATTCACTGAGCCAAAGCCACAAATTCCCTCTCCTTCACTGTGCCAAATCCAGGAAGTCTCACTCCTTCACTGAGCCAAAGCAAGGAAGTCTCACTTGTTCACTGAGCCAAAGCCAGGAAGGCTCACTCCTTCACTGAGCCAAAGCGAGGAAGTCTCACTCCTTCACTGAGCCAAAGCCATGAAGTCGCACTCCTTCACTGAGCCAAAGCCACGTTCTCACTCCTTCACTGAGCCAAAGCCACAAAGTCTCTATCCTTCACTGAGCCAAAGCCACGAAGTCTCAATCCTTCACTGAGCCAAAGCCAGGAAGTCTCACTCCTTCACTGAGCCAATTCCAGGAAGTCTCACTCCTTCACTGAGCCAAAGCCTGAAAGTCTCACTCCTTCACTGAGCCTAAGCCACGAAGTCTGACTCCTTCACTCAGCCTAAGCCAGAAAGTCTCTCTCCTTCACTGAGCCAAAGCCACGAAGTCTCAATCCTTCACTGAGCCAACGCCAGGAAGTCTCACTCCTTCACTGTGCCAAAGCCACGAAGTCTCACTCCTTCACAGAGCCAGCCAGTAAGTCTCAATCCTTCAGAGCTAAAGCCTGGAAGTCTCACTCCTTCACTGAGCCAAACCCAGGAAGTCTAACTTCTGCACTGAGCCAAAGCCACAAAGTCTCACTCCTTCACTGAGCCATAGCAAGGAAGTCTCACTCCTTCACTGAGCCAAAGCAAGGAAGTCTCACTTGTTCACTGAGCCAAAGCCTGGAACGCTCACTCCTTCACTGAGCCAAAGCGAGGAAGTCTCACTCCTTCACTGAGCCAAAGCGAGGAAGTCTCACTCCTTCACTGAGCCAAAGCCATGAAGTCGCACTCCTTCACTGAGCCAAAGCCACGTTCTCACTCCTTCACTGAGCCAAAGCCACAACGTCTCTATCCTTCACTGAGCCAAAGCCACGAAGTCTCAATCCTTCACTGAGCCAAAGCCTGGAACGCTCACTCCTTCACTGAGCCAAAGCGAGGAAGTCTCACTCCTTCACTGAGCCAAAGCGAGGAAGTCTCACTCCTTCACTGAGCCAAAGCGAGGAAGTCTCACTCCTTCACTGAGCCAAAGCCACGTTCTCACTCCTTCACTGAGCCAAAGCCACAACGTCTCTATCCTTCACTGAGCCAAAGCCACGAAGTCTCAATCCTTCACTGAGCCAAAGCCAGGAAGTCTCACTCCTTCACTGTGCCAAAGCCACGAAGTCTCACTCCTTCACTGAGCCTAAGCCAGAAAGTCTCTCTCCTTCACTGAGCCAAAGCCACGAAGTCTCACTCCTTCACTGTGCCAAAGCCACGAAGTCTCACTCATTCACAGAGCCAGCCAGTAAGTCTCAATCCTTCAGAGCTAAAGCCTGGAAGTCTCACTCCTTCTCTGAGCCAAACCCAGGAAGTCTAACTTCTGCACTGATCCAAAGCCACAAAGTCTCACTCCTTCACTGAGCCATAGCAAGGAAGTCTCACTTGTTCACTGAGCCAAAGCCTGGAAGGCTCACTCCTTCACTGAGCCAAAGCGAGGAAGTCTCACTACTTCACTGAGCCAAAGCCATGAAGTCGCACTCCTTCACTGAGCCAAAGCCACGTTCTCACTCCTTCACTGAGCCAAAGCCACAAAGTCTCTATCCTTCATTGAGCCAAAGCCACGAAGTCTCAATCCTTCACTGAGCCAAAGCCAGGAAGTCTCACTCCTTCACTGAGCCAAAGCCAGGAAGACTCCCTGCTTAACTGAGCCAAAGGCAGGAAGTCTCACTCCTTCACTGAGACAAAGCCACAAAGTCTCACTCCTGAACGGAGCCAAAACCACGAAGTGTCACTGCATCACTGAGACAAAGTCTCGAAGTTTCACTCCTTCACTGAGCCAAAGTCACGAAGTCTCACTCGTTCTCTGAGCCAAAGCCACGAAGTCTCACTCCATCACTTAGCCAAAGCCATGAAATCTCACTCTTTCACTGAGCAAAAGCCACAAAGTCCCTCTCCATCACTGTGCCAAATCCAGGAAGTCTCACTCCTTCACTGAGCCAATGCCAGGAAGTCTCACTCCTTCACTGAGCCAAAGCCTGAAAGTCTCTCTCCTTCTCTGAGCCAAAGCCAGGAATTCTCACTCCTTCACTGTGACAAAGCCACGAAGTCTCACTCCTTCACTGAGCCAGCCAGTAAGTCTCACTCCTTCAGAGCCTAAGCCAGGAAGTCTCACTCCTTCACTGAGCCAAAGCCAGGAAGTCAAACTCCTGCACTGAGCCAAAGCCACAAAGTCTCACTCCTTCACTGAGCCTAAGCCAGAAAATCTCACTCATTCACTGAGCCAAAGCCACAAAGTCCCTCTCCTTCACTGTGCCAAATCCAGGAAGTCTCACTCCTTCACTGAGCCAAAGCAAGGAAGTCTCACTTGTTCACTGAGCCAAAGCCAGGAAGGCTCACTCCTTCACTGAGCTAAAGCGAGGAAATCTCACTCCTTCACTGAGCCAAAGCCATGAAGTCGCACTCCTTCACTGAGCCAAAGCCACGTTCTCACTCCTTCACTGAGCCAAAGCCACAAAGTCTCTATCCTTCACTGAGCCAAAGCCAGGAAGTCTCACTCCTTCACTGAGCCAATTCCAGGAAGTCTCACTCCTTCACTGCGCCAAAGCCTGAAAGTCTCTCTCCTTCTCTGAGCCAAAGCCAGGAATTCTCAATCCTTCACTGTGACAAAGCCACGAAGTCTCACTCCTTCACTGAGCCAGCCAGTAAGTCTCACTCCTTCAGAGCCTAAGCCAGGAAGTCTCACTCCTTCACTGAGCCAAAGTCAGGAAGTCAAACTCCTGCACTGAGCCAAAGCCACAAAGTCTCACTCCTTCACTGAGCCTAAGCCAGAAAGTCTCAGTGCTTCACTGAGCCAAAGCCACGAAGTCTCACTCCTTCACTGAGCCAAAGCCAGAATGTCTCTCTCCTTCACTGAGCCAAAGCCACGAAGTCTCAATCCTTCACTGAGCCAACGCCAGGAAGTCTCACTCCTTCACTGTGCCAAAGCCACAAAGTCTCACTCCTTCACTGAGCCAACCAGTAAGTCTCAATCCTTCAGATCCAAAGCCAGGAAGTCCCACTTCTTCACAGAGCGAAGGGCACGAAGTCTCACTCTTTCACTGAGCCAAGGCCACGAAGTCACAAACCTTCACTAAGCCAAAGCCAAAAAGTCTCACTCCTTCACTGAACCAAAGCCTGGAAGTCTCACTACTTCACTGAGCCAAAGCCAGTAAATTTCACTCCTTCAGAACCAAAGCCAGGGAGTCTCACTCCTTCACTGTGCCAAATCCACGAAGTCTCACTCCTTCACTGAGCCAAAGCCACGGTCTCACTCCTTCATTGATCCTAAGCCCGTAAATGTCATTCCTTCAGACCCAAATGCCAGGAAATCTCACCTCTTCACAGAGCCAAAGCTAATAAGTCTAAATCCTTCACAGAGCCAAAGCCACAAAGTCTCACTCCTTCACTGAGCCAAAGCCAGGAAGACTCCCTGCTTAACTGAGCCAAAGGCAGGAAGTCTCACTAGTTCTCTGAGCCAAAGCCACAAAGTCCCTCTCCTTCACTGTGCCAAATCCAGGAAGTGTAACTCCTTCACTGAGCCAAAGCAAGGAAGTCTCACTTGTTCACTGAGCCAAAGCCAGGAAGGCTCACTCCTTCACTGAGCCAAAGCGAGGAAGTCTCACTCCTTCATGAGCCAAAGCCATGAAGTCGCACTCCTTCACTGAGCCAAAGCCACATTCCCACTCCTTCACTGAGCCAAAGCCACAAACTCTCTATCCTTCACTGAGCCAAAGCCACGAAGTCTCAATCCTTCACTGAGCCAAAGCCAGGAAGTCTCACTCCTTCACTGAGCCAATGCCAGGAAGTCTCACTCCTTCACTGAGCCAAAGCCTGAAAGTCTATCTCCTTCTCTGAGCCAAAGCCAGGAATTCTCACTCCTTCACTGTGACAAAGCCACGAAGTCTCACTCCTTCACTGAGCCAGCCAGTAAGTCTCACTCCTTCAGAGCCTAAGCCAGGAAGTCTCACTCCTTCACTGAGCCAAAGCCAGGAAGTCAAACTCCTGCACTGAGCCAAAGCCACAAAGTCTCACTCCTTCACTGAGCCAAACCCAGGAAGTCTAACTTCTGCACTGAGCCAAAGCCACAAAGTCTCACTCCTTCACTGAGCCATAGCAAGGAAGTCTCACTCCTTCACTGAGCCAAAGCAAGGAAGTCTCACTTGTTCACTGAGCCAAAGCCTGGAACGCTCACTCCTTCACTGAGCCAAAGCGAGGAAGTCTCACTCCTTCACTGAGCCAAAGCGAGGAAGTCTCACTCCTTCACTGAGCCAAAGCCATGAAGTCGCACTCCTTCACTGAGCCAAAGCCACGTTCTCACTCCTTCACTGAGCCAAAGCCACAACGTCTCTATCCTTCACTGAGCCAAAGCCACGAAGTCTCAATCCTTCACTGAGCAAAAGCCTGGAACGCTCACTCCTTCACTGAGCCAAAGCGAGGAAGTCTCACTCCTTCACTGAGCCAAAGCGAGGAAGTCTCACTCCTTCACTGAGCCAAAGCGAGGAAGTCTCACTCCTTCACTGAGCCAAAGCCACGTTCTCACTCCTTCACTGAGCCAAAGCCACAACGTCTCTATCCTTCACTGAGCCAAAGCCACGAAGTCTCAATCCTTCACTGAGCCAAAGCCAGGAAGTCTCACTCCTTCACTGTGCCAAAGCCACGAAGTCTCACTCCTTCACTGAGCCTAAGCCAGAAAGTCTCTCTCCTTCACTGAGCCAAAGCCACGAAGTCTCAATCCTTCACTGAGCCAACGCCAGGAAGTCTCACTCCTTCACTGTGCCAAAGCCACGAAGTCTCACTCATTCACAGAGCCAGCCAGTAAGTCTCAATCCTTCAGAGCTAAAGCCTGGAAGTCTCACTCCTTCTCTGAGCCAAACCCAGGAAGTCTAACTTCTGCACTGATCCAAAGCCACAAAGTCTCACTCCTTCACTGAGCCATAGCAAGGAAGTCTCACTTGTTCACTGAGCCAAAGCCTGGAAGGCTCACTCCTTCACTGAGCCAAAGCGAGGAAGTCTCACTACTTCACTGAGCCAAAGCCATGAAGTCGCACTCCTTCACTGAGCCAAAGCCACGTTCTCACTCCTTCACTGAGCCAAAGCCACAAAGTCTCTATCCTTCATTGAGCCAAAGCCACGAAGTCTCAATCCTTCACTGAGCCAAAGCCAGGAAGTCTCACTCCTTCACTGAGCCAAAGCCAGGAAGACTCCCTGCTTAACTGAGCCAAAGGCAGGAAGTCTCACTCCTTCACTGAGACAAAGCCACAAAGTCTCACTCCTGAACGGAGCCAAAACCACGAAGTGTCACTGCATCACTGAGACAAAGTCTCGAAGTTTCACTCCTTCACTGAGCCAAAGTCACGAAGTCTCACTCGTTCTCTGAGCCAAAGCCACGAAGTCTCACTCCATCACTTAGCCAAAGCCATGAAATCTCACTCTTTCACTGAGCAAAAGCCACAAAGTCCCTCTCCATCACTGTGCCAAATCCAGGAAGTCTCACTCCTTCACTGAGCCAATGCCAGGAAGTCTCACTCCTTCACTGAGCCAAAGCCTGAAAGTCTCTCTCCTTCTCTGAGCCAAAGCCAGGAATTCTCACTCCTTCACTGTGACAAAGCCACGAAGTCTCACTCCTTCACTGAGCCAGCCAGTAAGTCTCACTCCTTCAGAGCCTAAGCCAGGAAGTCTCACTCCTTCACTGAGCCAAAGCCAGGAAGTCAAACTCCTGCACTGAGCCAAAGCCACAAAGTCTCACTCCTTCACTGAGCCTAAGCCAGAAAATCTCACTCATTCACTGAGCCAAAGCCACAAAGTCCCTCTCCTTCACTGTGCCAAATCCAGGAAGTCTCACTCCTTCACTGAGCCAAAGCAAGGAAGTCTCACTTGTTCACTGAGCCAAAGCCTGGAAGGCTCACTCCTTCACTGAGCTAAAGCGAGGAAATCTCACTCCTTCACTGAGCCAAAGCCATGAAGTCGCACTCCTTCACTGAGCCAAAGCCACGTTCTCACTCCTTCACTGAGCCAAAGCCACAAAGTCTCTATCCTTCACTGAGCCAAAGCCAGGAAGTCTCACTCCTTCACTGAGCCAATTCCAGGAAGTCTCACTCCTTCACTGCGCCAAAGCCTGAAAGTCTCTCTCCTTCTCTGAGCCAAAGCCAGGAATTCTCAATCCTTCACTGTGACAAAGCCACGAAGTCTCACTCCTTCACTGAGCCAGCCAGTAAGTCTCACTCCTTCAGAGCCTAAGCCAGGAAGTCTCACTCCTTCACTGAGCCAAAGCCAGAATGTCTCTCTCCTTCACTGAGCCAAAGCCACGAAGTCTCAATCCTTCACTGAGCCAACGCCAGGAAGTCTCACTCCTTCACTGTGCCAAAGCCACAAAGTCTCACTCCTTCACTGAGCCAACCAGTAAGTCTCAATCCTTCAGATCCAAAGCCAGGAAGTCCCACTTCTTCACAGAGCGAAGGGCACGAAGTCTCACTCTTTCACTGAGCCAAGGCCACGAAGTCACAAACCTTCACTAAGCCAAAGCCAAAAAGTCTCACTCCTTCACTGAACCAAAGCCTGGAAGTCTCACTACTTCACTGAGCCAAAGCCAGTAAATTTCACTCCTTCAGAGCCAAAGCCAGGGAGTCTCACTCCTTCACTGTGCCAAATCCACGAAGTCTCACTCCTTCACTGAGCCAAAGCCACGGTCTCACTCCTTCATTGATCCTAAGCCCGTAAATGTCATTCCTTCAGACCCAAATGCCAGGAAATCTCACCTCTTCACAGAGCCAAAGCTAATAAGTCTAAATCCTTCACAGAGCCAAAGCCACAAAGTCTCACTCCTTCACTGAGCCAAAGCCAGGAAGACTCCCTGCTTAACTGAGCCAAAGGCAGGAAGTCTCACTAGTTCTCTGAGCCAAAGCCACAAAGTCCCTCTCCTTCACTGTGCCAAATCCAGGAAGTGTAACTCCTTCACTGAGCCAAAGCAAGGAAGTCTCACTTGTTCACTGAGCCAAAGCCAGGAAGGCTCACTCCTTCACTGAGCCAAAGCGAGGAAGTCTCACTCCTTCATGAGCCAAAGCCATGAAGTCGCACTCCTTCACTGAGCCAAAGCCACATTCCCACTCCTTCACTGAGCCAAAGCCACAAACTCTCTATCCTTCACTGAGCCAAAGCCACGAAGTCTCAATCCTTCACTGAGCCAAAGCCAGGAAGTCTCACTCCTTCACTGAGCCAATGCCAGGATGTCTCACTCCTTCACTGAGCCAAAGCCTGAAAGTCTCTCTCCTTCTCTGAGCCAAAGCCAGGAATTCTCACTCCTTCACTGTGACAAAGCCACGAAGTCTCACTCCTTCACTGAGCCAGCCAGTAAGTCTCACTCCTTCAGAGCCTAAGCCAGGAAGTCTCACTCCTTCACTGAGCCAAAGCCAGGAAGTCAAACTCCTGCACTGAGCCAAAGCCACAAAGTCTCACTCCTTCACTGAGCCTAAGCCAGAAAATCTCACTCATTCACTGAGCCAAAGCCACAAAGTCCCTCTCCCTCACTGTGCCAAATCCAGGAAGTCTCACTCCTTCACTGAGCCAAAGCAAGGAAGTCTCACTTGTTCACTGAGCCAAAGCCAGGAAGGCTCACTCCTTCACTGAGCCAAAGCGAGGAAGTCTCACTCCTTCACTGAGCCAAAGCCATGAAGTCGCACTCCTTCACTGAGCCAAAGCCACGTTCTCACTCCTTCAGTGAGCCAAAGCCACAAAGTCTCTATCCTTCACTGAGCCAAAGCCACGAAGTCTCAATCCTTCACTGAGCCAAAGCTAGGAAGTCTCACTCCTTCACTGAGCCAATTCCAGGAAGTCTCACTCCTTCACTGAGCCAAAGCCTGAAAGTCTCTCTCCTTCTCTGAGCCAAAGCCAGGAATTCTCAATCCTTCACTGTGACAAAGCCACGAAGTCTCACTCCTTCACTGAGCCAGCCAGTAAGTCTCACTCCTTCAGAGCCTAAGCCAGGAAGTCTCACTCCTTCACTGAGCCAAAGTCAGGAAGTCAAACTCCTGCACTGAGCCAAAGCCACAAAGTCTCACTCCTTCACTGAGCCTAAGCCAGAAAGTCTCAGTGCTTCACTGAGCCAAAGCCACGAAGTCTCACTCCTTCACTGAGCCTAAGCCAGAATGTCTCTCTCCTTCACTGAGCCAAAGCCACGAAGTCTCAATCCTTCACTGAGCCAACGCCAGGAAGACTCCCTGCTTAACTGAGCCAAAGGCAGGAAGTCTCACTCCTTCACTGAGACAAAGCCACAAAGTCTCACTCCTGAACGGAGCCAAAACCACGAAGTGTCACTGCATCACTGAGACAAAGTCTCGAAGTTTCACTCCTTCACTGAGCCAAAGTCACGAAGTCTCACTCGTTCTCTGAGCCAAAGCCACGAAGTCTCACTCCATCACTTAGCCAAAGCCATGAAATCTCACTCTTTCACTGAGCCAAAGCCACAAAGTCCCTCTCCTTCACTGTGCCAAATCCAGGAAGTCTCACTCCTTTACTGAGCCAAAGCAAGGAAGTCTCACTTGTTCACTGAGCCAAAGCCAGGAAGGCTCACTCCTTCACTGAGCCAAAGCGAGGAAGTCTCACTCCTTCATGAGCCAAAGCCATGAAGTCGCACTCCTTCACTGAGCCAAAGCCACATTCCCACTCCTTCACTGAGCCAAAGCCACAAACTCTCTATCCTTCACTGAGCCAAAGCCACGAAGTCTCAATCCTTCACTGAGCCAAAGCCAGGAAGTCTCACTCCTTCACTGAGCCAATGCCAGGAAGTCTCACTCCTTCACTGAGCCAAAGCCTGAAAGTCTCTCTCCTTCTCTGAGCCAAAGCCAGGAATTCTCACTCCTTCACTGTGACAAAGCCACGAAGTCTCACTCCTTCACTGAGCCAGCCAGTAAGTCTCACTCCTTCAGAGCCTAAGCCAGGAAGTCTCACTCCTTCACTGAGCCAAAGCCACAAAGTCTCACTCCTTCACTGAGCCTAAGCCAGAAAGTCTCAGTGCTTCACTGAGCCAAAGCCACGAAGTCTCACTCCTTCACTGAGCCTAAGCCAGAATGTCTCTCTCCTTCACTGAGCCAAAGCCACGAAGTCTCAATCCTTCACTGAGCCAACGCCAGGAAGTCTCACTCCTTCACTGTGCCAAAGCCACAAAGTCTCACTCCTTCACTGAGCCAACCAGTAAGTCTCAATCCTTCAGATCCAAAGCCAGGAAGTCCCACTTCTTCACAGAGCCAAGGGCACGAAGTCTCACTCTTTCACTGAGCGAAGGCCACGAAGTCACAAACCTTCACTAAGCCAAAGCCAGAAAGTCTCAGTGCTTCACTGAGCCAAAGCCACGAAGTCTGACTCCTTCACTGAGCCTAAGCCAGAAAGTCTCTCTCCTTCACTGAGCCAAAGCCACGAAGTCTCAATCCTTCACTGAGCCAACGCCAGGAAGTCTCACTCCTTCACTGTGCCAAAGCCACGAAGTCTCACTCCTTCACAGAGCCAGCCAGTAAGTCTCAATCCTTCAGAGCTAAAGCCTGGAAGTCTCACTCCTTCACTGAGCCAAACCCAGGAAGTCTAACTTCTGCACTGAGCCAAAGCCACAAAGTCTCACTCCTTCACTGAGCCATAGCCAGGAAGTCTCACTCCTTCACTGAGCCAAAGCAAGGAAGTCTCACTTGTTCACTGAGCCAAAGCCTGGAAGGCTCACTCCTTCACTGAGCCAAAGCGAGGAAGTCTCACTCCTTCACTGAGCCAAAGCCATGAAGTCGCACTCCTTCACTGAGCCAAAGCCACGTTCTCACTCCTTCACTGAGCCAAAGCCACAAAGTCTCTATCCTTCATTGAGCCAAAGCCACGTAGTCTCAATCCTTCACTGAGCCAAAGCCAGGAAGTCTCACTCCTTCACTGAGCCAATGCCAGGAAGTCTCACTCCTTCACTGAGCCAAAGCCTGAAAGTCTCTCTCCTTCTCTGAGACAAAGCCAGGAATTCTCACTCCTTCACTGTGACAAAGCCACGAAGTCTCAATCCTTCACTGAGCCAAAGCCAGGAAGACTCCCTGCTTAACTGAGCCAAAGCGAGGAAGTCTCACTCGTTCACTGAGACAAAGCCACAAAGTCCCTCTCCTTCACTGTGCCAAATCCAGGAAGTGTCACTCCTTCACTGAGCTAAAGCAAGGAAGTCTCACTTGTTCACTGAGCCAAAGCCAGGAAGGCTCACTCCTTCACTGAGCCAAAGCGAGGAAGTCTCACTCCTTCATGAGCCAAAGCCATGAAGTCGCACTCCTTCACTGAGCCAAAGCCACATTCCCACTCCTTCACTGAGCCAAAGCCACAAACTCTCTATCCTTCACTGAGCCAAAGCCACGAAGTCTCAATCCTTCACTGAGCCAAAGCCAGGAAGTCTCATTCCTTCACTGAGCCAATGCCAGGAAGTCTCACTCCTTCACTGAGCCAAAGCCTGAAAGTCTCTCTCCTTCTCTGAGCCAAACCCAGGAATTCTCAATCCTTCACTGAGCCAAAGCCACGAAGTCTCACTCCTTCACTGAGCCAGCCAGTAAGTCTCACTCCTTCAGAGCCTAAGCCAGGAAGTCTCACTCCTTCACTGAGCCAAAGCCAGGAAGTCAAACTCCTGCACTGAGCGAAAGCCACAAATTCTCACTCCTTCACTGAGCCTAAGCCAGAAAATCTCACTCATTCACTGAGCCAAAGCCACAAAGTCCCTCTCCTTCACTGTGCCATATCCAGGAAGTCTCACTCCTTCACTGAGCCAAAGCAAGGAAGTCTCACTTGTTCACTGAGCCAAAGCCAGGAAGGCTCACTCCTTCACTGAGCTAAAGCGAGGAAATCTCACTCCTTCACTGAGCCAAAGCCATGAAGTCGCACTCCTTCACTGAGCCAAAGCCACGTTCTCACTCCTTCACTGAGCCAAAGCCACAAAGTCTCTATCCTTCACTGAGCCAAAGCCACGAAGTCTCAATCCTTCACTGAGCCAAAGCCAGGAAGTCTCACTCCTTCACTGAGCCAATTCCAGGAAGTCTCACTCCTTCACTGCGCCAAAGCCTGAAAGTGTCTCTCCTTCTCTGAGCCAAAGCCAGGAATTCTCAATCCTTCACTGTGACAAAGCCACGAAGTCTCACTCCTTCACTGAGCCAGCCAGTAAGTCTCACTCCTTCAGAGCCTAAGCCAGGAAGTCTCACTCCTTCACTGAGCCAAAGTCAGGAAGTCAAACTCCTGCACTGAGCCAAAGCCACAAAGTCTCACTCCTTCACTGAGCCTAAGCCAGAAAGTCTCAGTGCTTCACTGAGCCAAAGCCACGAAGTCTCACTCCTTCACTGAGCCTAAGCCAGAATGTCTCTCTCCTTCACTGAGCCAAAGCCACGAAGTCTCAATCCTTCACTGAGCCAACGCCAGGAAGTCTCACTCCTTCACTGTGCCAAAGCCACAAAGTCTCACTCCTTCACTGAGCCAACCAGTAAGTCTCAATCCTTCAGATCCAAAGCCAGGAAGTCCCACTTCTTCACAGAGCCAAGGGCACGAAGTCTCACTCTTTCACTGAGCCAAGGCCACGAAGTCACAAACCTTCACTAAGCCAAAGCCAAAATGTCTCACTCCTTCACTGAACCAAAGCCTGGAAGTCTCACTACTTCACTGAGCCAAAGCCAGTAAATTTCACTCCTTCAGAGCCAAAGCCAGGGAGTCTCACTCCTTCACTGTGCCAAATCCACGAAGTCTCACTCCTTCACTGAGCCAAAGCCACGGTCTCACTCCTTCATTGATCCTAAGCCCGTAAATGTCATTCCTTCAGACCCAATGCCAGGAAATCTCACCTCCTCACAGAGCCAAAGCTAATAAGTCTAAATCCTTCAAGAGCCAAAGCCACAAAGTCTCACTCCTTCACTGAGCCAAAGCCAGGAAGACTCCCTGCTTAACTGAGCCAAAGGCAGGAAGTCTCACTCCTTCACTGAGCCAAAGCCACAAAGTCTCACTCCTGAATGGAGCCAAAACCACGAAGTGTCACTGCATCACTGAGACAAAGTCTCGAAGTTTCACTCCTTCACTGAGCCAAAGTCTGGAAGTCTCACTCGTTCTCTGAGCCAAAGCCACAAAGTCCCTCTCCTTCACTGTGCCAAATCCAGGAAGTCTCACTCCTTCACTGAGCCAAAGCAAGGAAGTCTCACTTGTTCACTGAGCCAAAGCCAGGAAGGCTCACTCCTTCACTGAGCCAAAGCGAGGAAGTCTCACTCCTTCACTGAGCCAAAGCCATGAAGTCGCACTCCTTCACTGAGCCAAAGCCACGTTCTCACTCCTTCACTGAGCCAAAGCCACAAAGTCTCTATCCTTCACTGAGCCAAAGCCACGAAGTCTCAATCCTTCACTGAGCCAAAGCCAGGAAGTCTCACTCCTTCACTGAGCCAATTCCAGGAAGTCTCACTCCTTCACTGAGCCAAAGCCTGAAAGTCTCACTCCTTCAGTGAGCCTAAGCCAGAAAGTCTCAGTGCTTCACTGAGCCAAAGCCACGAAGTCTGACTCCTTCACTGAGCCTAAGCCAGAAAGACTCTCTCCTTCACTGAGCCAAAGCCACGAAGTCTCAATCCTTCACTGAGCCAACGCCAGGAAGTCTCACTCCTTCACTGTGCCAAAGCCACGAAGTCTCACTCCTTCACAGAGCCAGCCAGTAAGTCTCAATCCTTCAGAGCTAAAGCCTGGAAGTCTCACTCCTTCACTGAGCCAAACCCAGGAAGTCTAACTTCTGCACTGAGCCAAAGCCACAAAGTCTCACTCCTTCACTGAGCCATAGCCAGGAAGTCTCACTCCTTCACTGAGCCAAAGCAAGGAAGTCTCACTTGTTCACTGAGCCAAAGCCTGGAAGGCTCACTCCTTCACTGAGCCAAAGCGAGGAAGTCTCACTCCTTCACTGAGCCAAAGCCATGAAGTCGCACTCCTTCACTGAGCCAAAGCCACGTTCTCACTCCTTCACTGAGCCAAAGCCACAAAGTCTCTATCCTTCATTGAGCCAAAGCCACGTAGTCTCAATCCTTCACTGAGCCAAAGCCAGGAAGTCTCACTCCTTCACTGAGCCAAAGCAAGGAAGTCTCACTTGTTCACTGAGCCAAAGCCAGGAAGGCTCACTCCTTCACTGAGCCAAAGCGAGGAAGTCTCACTCCTTCACTGAGCCAAAGCCATGAAGTCGCACTCCTTCACTGAGCCAAAGCCACGTTCTCACTCCTTCACTGAGCCAAAGCCACAAAGTCTCTATCCTTCACTGAGCCAAAGCCACGAAGTCTCAATCCTTCACTGAGCCAAAGCCAGGAAGTCTCACTCCTTCACTGAGCCAATTCCAGGAAGTCTCACTCCTTCACTGAGCCAAAGCCTGAAAGTCTCACTCCTTCAGTGAGCCTAAGCCAGAAAGTCTCAGTGCTTCACTGAGCCAAACCCACGAAGTCTGACTCCTTCACTGAGCCTAAGCCAGAAAGTCTCTCTCCTTCACTGAGCCAAAGCCACGAAGTCTCAATCCTTCACTGAGCCAACGCCAGGAAGTCTCACTCCTTCACTGTGCCAAAGCCACGAAGTCTCACTCCTTCACAGAGCCAGCCAGTAAGTCTCAATCCTTCAGAGCTAAAGGCTGGAAGTCTCACTCCTTCACTGAGCCAAACCCAGGAAGTCTAACTTCTGCACTGAGCCAAAGCCACAAAGTCTCACTCCTTCACTGAGCCATAGCCAGGAAGTCTCACTCCTTCACTGAGCCAAAGCAAGGAAGTCTCACTTGTTCACTGAGCCAAAGCCTGGAAGGCTCACTCCTTCACTGAGCCAAAGCGAGGAAATCTCACTCCTTCACTGAGCCAAAGCCTTGAAGTCGCACTCCTTCACTGAGCCAAAGCCACGTTCTCACTCCTTCACTGAGCCAAAGCCACAAAGTCTCTATCCTTCATTGAGCCAAAGCCACGTAGTCTCAATCCTTCACTGAGCCAAAGCCAGGAAGTCTCACTCCTTCACTGAGCCAATGCCAGGAAGTCTCACTCCTTCACTGAGCCAAAGCCTGAAAGTCTCTCTCCTTCTCTGAGACAAAGCCAGGAATTCTCACTCCTTCACTGTGACAAAGCCACGAAGTCTCAATCCTTCACTGAGCCAAAGCCAGGAAGACTCCCTGCTTAACTGAGCCAAAGCGAGGAAGTCTCACTCGTTCACTGAGACAAAGCCACAAAGTCCCTCTCCTTCACTGTGCCAAATCCAGGAAGTGTCACTCCTTCACTGAGCCAAAGCAAGGAAGTCTCACTTGTTCACTGAGCCAAAGCCAGGAAGGCTCACTCCTTCACTGAGCCAAAGCGAGGAAGACTCACTCCTTCATGAGCCAAAGCCATGAAGTCGCACTCCTTCACTGAGCCAAAGCCACATTCCCACTCCTTCACTGAGCCAAAGCCACAAACTCTCTATCCTTCACTGAGCCAAAGCCACGAAGTCTCACTCCTTCACTGAGCCAAAGCCTGAAAGTCTCTCTCCTTCTCTGAGCCAAACCCAGGAATTCTCAATCCTTCACTGAGCCAAAGCCACGAAGTCTCACTCCTTCACTGAGCCAGCCAGTAAGTCTCACTCCTTCAGAGCCTAAGCCAGGAAGTCTCACTCCTTCACTGAGCCAAAGCCAGGAAGTCAAACTCCTGCACTGAGCCAAAGCCAAAAAGTCTCACTCCTTCACTGAGCCTAAGCCAGAAAATCTCACTCATTCACTGAGCCAAAGCCACAAATTCCCTCTCCTTCACTGTGCCAAATCCAGGAAGTCTCACTCCTTCACTGAGCCAAAGCAAGGAAGTCTCACTTGTTCACTGAGCCAAAGCCAGGAAGGCTCACTCCTTCACTGAGCCAAAGCGAGGAAGTCTCACTCCTTCACTGAGCCAAAGCCATGAAGTCGCACTCCTTCACTGAGCCAAAGCCACGTTCTCACTCCTTCACTGAGCCAAAGCCACAAAGTCTCTATCCTTCACTGAGCCAAAGCCACGAAGTCTCAATCCTTCACTGAGCCAAAGCCAGGAAGTCTCACTCCTTCACTGAGCCAATTCCAGGAAGTCTCACTCCTTCACTGAGCCAAAGCCTGAAAGTCTCACTCCTTCACTGAGCCTAAGCCACGAAGTCTGACTCCTTCACTCAGCCTAAGCCAGAAAGTCTCACTCCTTCACTGTGCCAAAGCCACGAAGTCTCACTCCTTCACAGAGCCAGCCAGTAAGTCTCAATCCTTCAGAGCTAAAGCCTGGAAGTCTCAGTCCTTCACTGAGCCAAACCCAGGAAGTCTAACTTCTGCACTGAGCCAAAGCCACAAAGTCTCACTCCTTCACTGAGCCATAGCAAGGAAGTCTCACTCCTTCACTGAGCCAAAGCAAGGAAGTCTCACTTGTTCACTGAGCCAAAGCCTGGAACGCTCACTCCTTCACTGAGCCAAAGCGAGGAAGTCTCACTCCTTCACTGAGCCAAAGCGAGGAAGTCTCACTCCTTCACTGAGCCAAAGCCATGAAGTCGCACTCCTTCACTGAGCCAAAGCCACGTTCTCACTCCTTCACTGAGCCAAAGCCACAACGTCTCTATCCTTCACTGAGCCAAAGCCACGAAGTCTCAATCCTTCACTGAGCCAAAGCCTGGAACGCTCAGTCCTTCACTGAGCCAAAGCGAGGAAGTCTCACTCCTTCACTGAGCCAAAGCGAGGAAGTCTCACTCCTTCACTGAGCCAAAGCGAGGAAGTCTCACTCCTTCACTGAGCCAAAGCCACGTTCTCACTCCTTCACTGAGCCAAAGCCACAACGTCTCTATCCTTCACTGAGCCAAAGCCACGAAGTCTCAATCCTTCACTGAGCCAAAGCCAGGAAGTCTCACTCCTTCACTGTGCCAAAGCCACGAAGTCTCACTCCTTCACTGAGCCTAAGCCAGAAAGTCTCTCTCCTTCACTGAGCCAAAGCCACGAAGTCTCAATCCTTCACTGAGCCAACGCCAGGAAGTCTCACTCCTTCACTGTGCCAAAGCCACGAAGTCTCACTCATTCACAGAGCCAGCCAGTAAGTCTCAATCCTTCAGAGCTAAAGCCTGCAAGTCTCACTCCTTCTCTGAGCCAAACCCAGGAAGTCTAACTTCTGCACTGATCCAAAGCCACAAAGTCTCACTCCTTCACTGAGCCATAGCAAGGAAGTCTCACTTGTTCACTGAGCCAAAGCCTGGAAGGCTCACTCCTTCACTGAGCCAAAGCGAGGAAGTCTCACTACTTCACTGAGCCAAAGCCATGAAGTCGCACTCCTTCACTGAGCCAAAGCCACGTTCTCACTCCTTCACTGAGCCAAAGCCACAAAGTCTCTATCCTTCATTGAGCCAAAGCCACGAAGTCTCAATCCTTCACTGAGCCAAAGCCAGGAAGTCTCACTCCTTCACTGAGCCAAAGCCAGGAAGACTCCCTGCTTAACTGAGCCAAAGGCAGGAAGTCTCACTCCTTCACTGAGACAAAGCCACAAAGTCTCACTCCTGAACGGAGCCAAAACCACGAAGTGTCACTGCATCACTGAGACAAAGTCTCGAAGTTTCACTCCTTCACTGAGCCAAAGTCACGAAGTCTCACTCGTTCTCTGAGCCAAAGCCACGAAGTCTCACTCCATCACTTAGCCAAAGCCATGAAATCTCACTCTTTCACTGAGCAAAAGCCACAAAGTCCCTCTCCATCACTGTGCCAAATCCAGGAAGTCTCACTCCTTTACTGAGCCAAAGCAAGGAAGTCTCACTTGTTCACTGAGCCAAAGCCAGGAAGGCTCACTCCTTCACTGAGCCAAAGCGAGGAAGTCTCACTCCTTCATGAGCCAAAGCCATGAAGTCGCACTCCTTCACTGAGCCAAAGCCACATTCCCACTCCTTCACTGAGCCAAAGCCACAACTCTCTATCCTTCACTGAGCCAAAGCCACGAAGTCTCAATCCTTCACTGAGCCAAAGCCAGGAAGTCTCACTCCTTCACTGAGCCAATGCCAGGAAGTCTCACTCCTTCACTGAGCCAAAGCCTGAAAGTCTCTCTCCTTCTCTGAGCCAAAGCCAGGAATTCTCACTCCTTCACTGTGACAAAGCCACGAAGTCTCACTCCTTCACTGAGCCAGCCAGTAAGTCTCACTCCTTCAGAGCCTAAGCCAGGAAGTCTCACTCCTTCACTGAGCCAAAGCCAGGAAGTCAAACTCCTGCACTGAGCCAAAGCCACAAAGTCTCACTCCTTCACTGAGCCTAAGCCAGAAAATCTCACTCATTCACTGAGCCAAAGCCACAAAGTCCCTCTCCTTCACTGTGCCAAATCCAGGAAGTCTCACTCCTTCACTGAGCCAAAGCAAGGAAGTCTCACTTGTTCACTGAGCCAAAGCCAGGAAGGCTCACTCCTTCACTGAGCTAAAGCGAGGAAATCTCACTCCTTCACTGAGCCAAAGCCATGAAGTCGCACTCCTTCACTGAGCCAAAGCCACGTTCTCACTCCTTCACTGAGCCAAAGCCACAAAGTCTCTATCCTTCACTGAGCCAAAGCCAGGAAGTCTCACTCCTTCACTGAGCCAATTCCAGGAAGTCTCACTCCTTCACTGCGCCAAAGCCTGAAAGTCTCTCTCCTTCTCTGAGCCAAAGCCAGGAATTCTCAATCCTTCACTGTGACAAAGCCACGAAGTCTCACTCCTTCACTGAGCCAGCCAGTAAGTCTCACTCCTTCAGAGCCTAAGCCAGGAAGTCTCACTCCTTCACTGAGCCAAAGTCAGGAAGTCAAACTCCTGCACTGAGCCAAAGCCACAAAGTCTCACTCCTTCACTGAGCCTAAGCCAGAAAGTCTCAGTGCTTCACTGAGCCAAAGCCACGAAGTCTCACTCCTTCACTGAGCCAAAGCCAGAATGTCTCTCTCCTTCACTGAGCCAAAGCCACGAAGTCTCAATCCTTCACTGAGCCAACGCCAGGAAGTCTCACTCCTTCACTGTGCCAAAGCCACAAAGTCTCACTCCTTCACTGAGCCAACCAGTAAGTCTCAATCCTTCAGATCCAAAGCCAGGAAGTCCCACTTCTTCACAGAGCGAAGGGCACGAAGTCTCACTCTTTCACTGAGCCAAGGCCACGAAGTCACAAACCTTCACTAAGCCAAAGCCAAAAAGTCTCACTCCTTCACTGAACCAAAGCCTGGAAGTCTCACTACTTCACTGAGCCAAAGCCAGTAAATTTCACTCCTTCAGAGCCAAAGCCAGGGAGTCTCACTCCTTCACTGTGCCAAATCCACGAAGTCTCACTCCTTCACTGAGCCAAAGCCACGGTCTCACTCCTTCATTGATCCTAAGCCCGTAAATGTCATTCCTTCAGACCCAAATGCCAGGAAATCTCACCTCTTCACAGAGCCAAAGCTAATAAGTCTAAATCCTTCACAGAGCCAAAGCCACAAAGTCTCACTCCTTCACTGAGCCAAAGCCAGGAAGACTCCCTGCTTAACTGAGCCAAAGGCAGGAAGTCTCACTAGTTCTCTGAGCCAAAGCCACAAAGTCCCTCTCCTTCACTGTGCCAAATCCAGGAAGTGTAACTCCTTCACTGAGCCAAAGCAAGGAAGTCTCACTTGTTCACTGAGCCAAAGCCAGGAAGGCTCACTCCTTCACTGAGCCAAAGCGAGGAAGTCTCACTCCTTCATGAGCCAAAGCCATGAAGTCGCACTCCTTCACTGAGCCAAAGCCACATTCCCACTCCTTCACTGAGCCAAAGCCACAAACTCTCTATCCTTCACTGAGCCAAAGCCACGAAGTCTCAATCCTTCACTGAGCCAAAGCCAGGAAGTCTCACTCCTTCACTGAGCCAATGCCAGGAAGTCTCACTCCTTCACTGAGCCAAAGCCTGAAAGTCTCTCTCCTTCTCTGAGCCAAAGCCAGGAATTCTCACTCCTTCACTGTGACAAAGCCACGAAGTCTCACTCCTTCACTGAGCCAGCCAGTAAGTCTCACTCCTTCAGAGCCTAAGCCAGGAAGTCTCACTCCTTCACTGAGCCAAAGCCAGGAAGTCAAACTCCTGCACTGAGCCAAAGCCACAAAGTCTCACTCCTTCACTGAGCCTAAGCCAGAAAATCTCACTCATTCACTGAGCCAAAGCCACAAAGTCCCTCTCCCTCACTGTGCCAAATCCAGGAAGTCTCACTCCTTCACTGAGCCAAAGCAAGGAAGTCTCACTTGTTCACTGAGCCAAAGCCAGGAAGGCTCACTCCTTCACTGAGCCAAAGCGAGGAAGTCTCACTCCTTCACTGAGCCAAAGCCATGAAGTCGCACTCCTTCACTGAGCCAAAGCCACGTTCTCACTCCTTCAGTGAGCCAAAGCCACAAAGTCTCTATCCTTCACTGAGCCAAAGCCACGAAGTCTCAATCCTTCACTGAGCCAAAGCTAGGAAGTCTCACTCCTTCACTGAGCCAATTCCAGGAAGTCTCACTCCTTCACTGAGCCAAAGCCTGAAAGTCTCTCTCCTTCTCTGAGCCAAAGCCAGGAATTCTCAATCCTTCACTGTGACAAAGCCACGAAGTCTCACTCCTTCACTGAGCCAGCCAGTAAGTCTCACTCCTTCAGAGCCTAAGCCAGGAAGTCTCACTCCTTCACTGAGCCAAAGTCAGGAAGTCAAACTCCTGCACTGAGCCAAAGCCACAAAGTCTCACTCCTTCACTGAGCCTAAGCCAGAAAGTCTCAGTGCTTCACTGAGCCAAAGCCACGAAGTCTCACTCCTTCACTGAGCCTAAGCCAGAATGTCTCTCTCCTTCACTGAGCCAAAGCCACGAAGTCTCAATCCTTCACTGAGCCAACGCCAGGAAGACTCCCTGCTTAACTGAGCCAAAGGCAGGAAGTCTCACTCCTTCACTGAGCCAACCAGTAAGTCTCAATCCTTCAGATCCAAAGCCAGGAAGTCCCACTTCTTCACAGAGCCAAGGGCACGAAGTCTCACTCTTTCACTGAGCCAAGGCCACGAAGTCACAAACCTTCACTAAGCCAAAGCCAAAAAGTCTCACTCCTTCACTGAGCCAAAGCCATGAAGTCTCACTACTTCACTGAGCCAAAGCCAGTAAATTTCACTCCTTCAGAGCCAAAGCCAGGGAGTCTCACTCCTTCACTGTGCCAAATCCACGAAGTCTCACTCCTTCACTGAGCCAAAGCCACGGTCTCACTCCTTCATTGATCCTAAGCCCGTAAATGTCATTCCTTCAGACCCAATGCCAGGAAATCTCACCTCTTCACTGAGCCAAAGCCAATAAGTCTAAATCCTTCACAGAGCCAAAGCCACAAAGTCTCACTCCTTCACTGAGCCAAAGCCAGGAAGACTCCCTGCTTAACTGAGCCAAAGGCAGGAAGTCTCATTCCTTCACTGAGCCAAAGCCACAAAGTCTCACTCCTGAATGGAGCCAAAACCACTGAGACAAAGTCTCGAAGTTTCACTCCTTCACTGAGCCAAAGTCAGGAAGTCTCACTCGTTCTCTGAGCCAAAGCCACGAAGTCTCACTCCATCACTTAGCCAAAGCCATGAAATCTCACTCTTTCACTGAGCCAAAGCCACAAAGTCCCTCTCCATCACTGTGCCAAAGCCTGAAAGTATCTCTCCTTCTCTGAGCCAAAGCCAGGAATTCTAACTCCTTCACTGTGACAAAGCCACGAAGTCTCACTCCTTCACTGAGCCAGCCAGTAAGTCTCACTCCTTCAGAGCCTAAGCCAGGAAGTCTCACTCCTTCACTGAGCCAAAGCCAGGAAGTCAAACTCCTGCACTGAGCGAAAGCCACAAATTCTCACTCCTTCACTGAGCCTAAGCCAGAAAATCTCACTCTTTCAATGAGCCAAAGCCACAAAGTCCCTCTCCTTCACTGTGCCAAATCCTGGAAGTCTCACTCCTTCACTGAGCCAAAGCAAGGAAGTCTCACTTGTTCACTGAGCCAAAGCAAGGAAGGCTCACTCCTTCACTGAGCCAAAGCGAGGAAGTCTCACTCCTTCACTGAGCCAAAGCCATGAAGTCGCACTCCTTCACTGAGCCAAAGCCACGTTCTTACTCCTTCACTGAGCCAAAGCCACAAAGTCTCTATCCTTCACTGAGCCAAAGCCACGAAGTCTCAATCCTTCACTGAGCCAAAGCCAGGAAGTCTCACTCCTTCACTGAGCCAATGCCAGGAAGTCTCACTCCTTCACTGAGCCAAAGCCTGAAAGTCTCTCTCCTTCTCTGAGCCAAAGCCAGGAATTCTCACTCCTTCACTGTGACAAAGCCACGAAGTCTCACTCCTTCACTGAGCCAGCCAGTAAGTCTCACTCCTTCAGAGCCTAAGCCAGGAAGTCTCACTCCTTCACTGAGCCAAAGCCAGGAAGTCAAACTCCTGCACTGAGCGAAAGCCACAAATTCTCACTCCTTCACTGAGCCTAAGCCAGAAAATCTCACTCTTTCAATGAGCCAAAGCCACAAAGTCCCTTTCCTTCACGGTGCCAAATCCTGGAAGTCTCACTCCTTCACTGAGCCAAAGCAAGGAAGTCTCACTTGTTCACTGAGCCAAAGCAAGGAAGGCTCACTCCTTCACTGAGCCAAAGCGAGGAAGTCTCACTCCTTCACTGAGCCAAAGCCATGAAGTCGCACTCCTTCACTGAGCCAAAGCCACGTTCTTACTCCTTCACTGAGCCAAAGCCACAAAGTCTCTATCCTTCACTGAGCCAAAGCCACGAAGTCTCAATCCTTCACTGAGCCAAAGCCAGGAAGTCTCACTCCTTCACTGAGCCAAAGCAAGGAAGTCTCACTTGTTCACTGAGCCAAAGCCAGGAAGGCTCACTCCTTCACTGAGCTAAAGCGAGGAAATCTCACTCCTTCACTGAGCCAAAGCCATGAAGTCGCACTCCTTCACTGAGCCAAAGCCACGTTCTCACTCCTTCACTGAGCCAAAGCCACAAAGTCTCAATCCTTCACTGAGCCAAAGCCTGGAACGCTCACTCCTTCACTGAGCCAAAGCGAGGAAGTCTCACTCCTTCACTGAGCCAAAGCGAGGAAGTCTCACTCCTTCACTGAGCCAAAGCCATGAAGTCGCACTCCTTCACTGAGCCAAAGCCACGTTCTCACTCCTTCACTGAGCAAAAGCCACAACGTCTCTATCCTTCACTGAGCCAAAGCCACGAAGTCTCAATCCTTCACTGAGCCAAAGCCTGGAACGCTCACTCCTTCACTGAGCCAAAGCGAGGAAGTCTCACTCCTTCACTGAGCCAAAGCGAGGAAGTCTCACTCCTTCACTGAGCCAAAGCCATGAAGTCGCACTCCTTCACTGAGCCAAAGCCACGTTCTCACTCCTTCACTGAGCCAAAGCCACAACGTCTCTATCCTTCACTGAGCCAAAGCCACGAAGTCTCAATCCTTCACTGAGCCAAAGCCAGGAAGTCTCACTCCTTCACTGTGCCAAAGCCACGAAGTCTCACTCCTTCACTGAGCCTAAGCCAGAAAGTCTCTCTCCTTCACTGAGCCAAAGCCACGAAGTCTCAATCCTTCACTGAGCCAACGCCAGGAAGTCTCACTCCTTCACTGTGCCAAAGCCACGAAGTCTCACTCCTTCACAGAGCCAGCCAGTAAGTCTCAATCCTTCAGAGCTAAAGCCTGGAAGTCTCACCCCTTCTCTGAGCCAAACCCAGGAAGTCTAACTTCTGCACTGAGCCAAAGCCACAAAGTCTCACTCCTTCACTGAGCCATAGCAAGGAAGTCTCACTTGTTCACTGAGCCAAAGCCTGGAAGGCTCACTCCTTCACTGAGCCAAAGCGAGGAAGTCTCACTACTTCACTGAGCCAAAGCCATGAAGTCGCACTCCTTCACTGAGCCAAAGCCACGTTCTCACTCCTTCACTGAGCCAAAGCCACAAAGTCTCTATCCTTCATTGAGCCAAAGCCACGAAGTCTCAATCCTTGACTGAGCCAAAGCCAGGAAGTCTCACTCCTTCACTGAGCCAAAGCCAGGAAGACTCCCTGCTTAACTGAGCCAAAGGCAGGAAGTCTCACTCCTTCACTGAGACAAAGCCACAAAGTCTCACTCCTGAACGGAGCCAAAACCACGACGTGTCACTGCATCACTGAGACAAAGTTTCGAAGTTTCACTCCTTCACTGAGCCAAAGTCACGAAGTCTCACTCGTTCTCTGAGCCAAAGCCACGAAGTCTCACTCCATCACTTAGCCAAAGCCATGAAATCTCACTCTTTCACTGAGCCAAAGCCACAAAGTCCCTCTCCATCACTGTGCCAAAGCCTGAAAGTCTCTCTCCTTCTCTGAGCCAAAGCCAGGAATTCTAACTCCTTCACTGTGACAAATCCACGAAGTCTCACTCCTTCACTGAGCCAGCCAGTAAGTCTCACTCCTTCAGAGCCTAAGCCAGGAAGTCTCACTCCTTCACTGAGCCAAAGCGAGGAAGTCAAACTCCTGCACTGAGCGAAAGCCACAAATTCACACTCCTTCACTGAGCCTAAGCCAGAAAATCTCACACTTTCAATGAGCCAAAGCCACAAAGTCCCTCTCCTTCACTGTGCCAAATCCTGGAAGTCTCACTCCTTCACTGAGCCAAAGCAAGGAAGTCTCACTTGTTCACTGAGCCAAAGCAAGGAAGGCTCACTCCTTCACTGAGCCAAAGCGAGGAAGTCTCACTCCTTCACTGAGCCAAAGCCATGAAGTCGCACTCCTTCACTGAGCCAAAGCCACGTTCTTACTCCTTCACTGAGCCAAAGCCACAAAGTCTCTATCCTTCACTGAGCCAAAGCCACGAAGTCTCAATCCTTCACTGAGCCAAAGCCAGGAAGTCTCACTCCTTCACTGAGCCAATGCCAGGAAGTCTCACTCCTTCACTGAGCCAAAGCCTGAAAGTCTCTCTCCTTCTCTGAGCCAAAGCCAGGAATTCTCACTCCTTCACTGTGACAAAGCCACGAAGTCTCACTCCTTCACTGAGCCAGCCAGTAAGTCTCACTCCTTCAGAGCCTAAGCCAGGAAGTCTCACTCCTTCACTGAGCCAAAGCCAGGAAGTCAAACTCCTGCACTGAGCGAAAGCCACAAATTCTCACTCCTTCACTGAGCCTAAGCCAGAAAATCTCACTCTTTCAATGAGCCAAAGCCACAAAGTCCCTCTCCTTCACTGTGCCAAATCCTGGAAGTCTCACTCCTTCACTGAGCCAAAGCCACGTTCTTACTCCTTCACTGAGCCAAAGCCACAAAGTCTCTATCCTTCACTGAGCCAAAGCCACGAAGTCTCAATCCTTCACTGAGCCAAAGCCAGGAAGTCTCACTCCTTCACTGAGCCAAAGCAAGGAAGTCTCACTTGTTCACTGAGCCAAAGCCAGGAAGGCTCACTCCTTCACTGAGCTAAAGCGAGGAAATCTCACTCCTTCACTGAGCCAAAGCCATGAAGTCGCACTCCTTCACTGAGCCAAAGCCACGTTCTCACTCCTTCACTGAGCCAAAGCCACAAAGTCTCTATCCTTCACTGAGCCAAAGCCACGAAGTCTCAATCCTTCACTGAGCCAAAGCCACGAAGTCTCAATCCTTCACTGAGCCAAAGCCTGGAACGCTCACTCCTTCACTGAGCCAAAGCGAGGAAGTCTCACTCCTTCACTGAGCCAAAGCGAGGAAGTCTCACTCCTTCACTGAGCCAAAGCCATGAAGTCGCACTCCTTCACTGAGCCAAAGCCACGTTCTCACTCCTTCACTGAGCCAAAGCCACAACGTCTCTATCCTTCACTGAGCCAAAGCCACGAAGTCTCAATCCTTCACTGAGCCAAAGCCTGGAACGCTCACTCCTTCACTGAGCCAAAGCGAGGAAGTCTCACTCCTTCACTGAGCCAAAGCGAGGAAGTCTCACTCCTTCACTGAGCCAACGCCATGAAGTCGCACTCCTTCACTGAGCCAAAGCCACGTTCTCACTCCTTCACTGAGCCAAAGCCACAACGTCTCTATCCTTCACTGAGCCAAAGCCACGAAGTCTCAATCCTTCACTGAGCCAAAGCCAGGAAGTCTCACTCCTTCACTGTGCCAAAGCCACGAAGTCTCACTCCTTCACTGAGCCTAAGCCAGAAAGTCTCTCTCCTTCACTGAGCCAAAGCCACGAAGTCTCAATCCTTCACTGAGCCAACGCCAGGAAGTCTCACTCCTTCACTGTGCCAAAGCCACGAAGTCTCACTCCTTCACAGAGCCAGCCAGTAAGTCTCAATCCTTCAGAGCTAAAGCCTGGAAGTCTCACTCCTTCTCTGAGCCAAACCCAGGAAGTCTAACTTCTGCACTGAGCCAAAGCCACAAAGTCTCACTCCTTCACTGAGCCATAGCAAGGAAGTCTCACTTGTTCACTGAGCCAAAGCCTGGAAGGCTCACTCCTTCACTGAGCCAAAGCGAGGAAGTCTCACTACTTCACTGAGCCAAAGCCATGAAGTCGCACTCCTTCACTGAGCCAAAGCCACGTTCTCACTCCTTCACTGAGCCAAAGCCACAAAGTCTCTATCCTTCATTGAGCCAAAGCCACGAAGTCTCAATCCTTCACTGAGCCAAAGCCAGGAAGTCTCACTCCTTCACTGAGCCAAAGCCAGGAAGACTCCCTGCTTAACTGAGCCAAAGGCAGGAAGTCTCACTCCTTCACTGAGACAAAGCCACAAAGTCTCACTCCTGAACGGAGCCAAAACCACGAAGTGTCACTGCATCACTGAGACAAAGTCTCGAAGTTTCACTCCTTCACTGAGCCAAAGTCACGAAGTCTCACTCGTTCTCTGAGCCAAAGCCACGAAGTCTCACTCCATCACTTAGCCAAAGCCATGAAATCTCACTCTTTCACTGAGCCAAAGCCACAAAGTCCCTCTCCATCACTGTGCCAAAGCCTGAAAGTCTCTCTCCTTCTCTGAGCCAAAGCCAGGAATTCTAACTCCTTCACTGTGACAAATCCACGAAGTCTCACTCCTTCACTGAGCCAGCCAGTAAGTCTCACTCCTTCAGAGCCTAAGCCAGGAAGTCTCACTCCTTCACTGAGCCAAAGCGAGGAAGTCAAACTCCTGCACTGAGCGAAAGCCACAAATTCACACTCCTTCACTGAGCCTAAGCCAGAAAATCTCACTCTTTCAATGAGCCAAAGCCACAAAGTCCCTCTCCTTCACTGTGCCAAATCCTGGAAGTCTCACTCCTTCACTGAGCCAAAGCAAGGAAGTCTCACTTGTTCACTGAGCCAAAGCAAGGAAGGCTCACTCCTTCACTGAGCCAAAGCGAGGAAGTCTCACTCCTTCACTGAGCCAAAGCCATGAAGTCGCTCTCCTTCACTGAGCCAAAGCCACGTTCTTACTCCTTCACTGAGCCAAAGCCACAAAGTCTCTATCCTTCACTGAGCCAAAGCCACGAAGTCTCAATCCTTCACTGAGCCAAAGCCAGGAAGTCTCACTCCTTCACTGAGCCAATGCCAGGAAGTCTCACTCCTTCACTGAGCCAAAGCCTGAAAGTCTCTCTCCTTCTCTGAGCCAAAGCCAGGAATTCTCACTCCTTCACTGTGACAAAGCCACGAAGTCTCACTCCTTCACTGAGCCAGCCAGTAAGTCTCACTCCTTCAGAGCCTAAGCCAGGAAGTCTCACTCCTTCACTGAGCCAAAGCCAGGAAGTCAAACTCCTGCACTGAGCGAAAGCCACAAATTCTCACTCCTTCACTGAGCCTAAGCCAGAAAATCTCACTCTTTCAATGAGCCAAAGCCACAAAGTCCCTCTCCTTCACTGTGCCAAATCCTGGAAGTCTCACTCCTTCACTGAGCCAAAGCAAGGAAGTCTCACTTGTTCACTGAGCCAAAGCAAGGAAGGCTCACTCCTTCACTGAGCCAAAGCGAGGAAGTCTCACTCCTTCACTGAGCCAAAGCCATGAAGTCGCACTCCTTCACTGAGCCAAAGCCACGTTCTTACTCCTTCACTGAGCCAAAGCCACAAAGTCTCTATCCTTCACTGAGCCAAAGCCACGAAGTCTCAATCCTTCACTGAGCCAAAGCCAGGAAGTCTCACTCCTTCACTGAGCCAAAGCAAGGAAGTCTCACTTGTTCACTGAGCCAAAGCCAGGAAGGCTCACTCCTTCACTGAGCTAAAGCGAGGAAATCTCACTCCTTCACTGAGCCAAAGCCATGAAGTCGCACTCCTTCACTGAGCCAAAGCCACGTTCTCACTCCTTCACTGAGCCAAAGCCACAAAGTCTCTATCCTTCACTGAGCCAAAGCCACGAAGTCTCAATCCTTCACTGAGCCAAAGCCTGGAACGCTCACTCCTTCACTGAGCCAAAGCGAGGAAGTCTCACTCCTTCACTGAGCCAAAGCGAGGAAGTCTCACTCCTTCACTGAGCCAACGCCATGAAGTCGCACTCCTTCACTGAGCCAAAGCCACGTTCTCACTCCTTCACTGAGCCAAAGCCACAACGTCTCTATCCTTCACTGAGCCAAAGCCACGAAGTCTCAATCCTTCACTGAGCCAAAGCCAGGAAGTCTCACTCCTTCACTGTGCCAAAGCCACGAAGTCTCACTCCTTCACTGAGCCTAAGCCAGAAAGTCTCTCTCCTTCACTGAGCCAAAGCCACGAAGTCTCAATCCTTCACTGAGCCAACGCCAGGAAGTCTCACTCCTTCACTGTGCCAAAGCCACGAAGTCTCACTCCTTCACAGAGCCAGCCAGTAAGTCTCAATCCTTCAGAGCTAAAGCCTGGAAGTCTCACTCCTTCTCTGAGCCAAACCCAGGAAGTCTAACTTCTGCACTGAGCCAAAGCCACAAAGTCTCACTCCTTCACTGAGCCATAGCAAGGAAGTCTCACTTGTTCACTGAGCCAAAGCCTGGAAGGCTCACTCCATCACTGAGCCAAAGCGAGGAAGTCTCACTACTTCACTGAGCCAAAGCCATGAAGTCGCACTCCTTCACTGAGCCAAAGCCACGTTCTCACTCCTTCACTGAGCCAAAGCCACAAAGTCTCTATCCTTCATTGAGCCAAAGCCACGAAGTCTCAATCCTTCACTGAGCCAAAGCCAGGAAGTCTCACTCCTTCACTGAGCCAAAGCCAGGAAGACTCCCTGCTTAACTGAGCCAAAGGCAGGAAGTCTCACTCCTTCACTGAGACAAAGCCACAAAGTCTCACTCCTGAACGGAGCCAAAACCACGAAGTGTCACTGCATCACTGAGACAAAGTCTCGAAGTTTCACTCCTTCACTGAGCCAAAGTCACGAAGTCTCACTCGTTCTCTGAGCCAAAGCCACGAAGTCTCACTCCATCACTTAGCCAAAGCCATGAAATCTCACTCTTTCACTGAGCCAAAGCCACAAAGTCCCTCTCCTTCACTGTGCCAAATCCAGGAAGACTCACTCCTTTACTGAGCCAAAGCAAGGAAGTCTCACTTGTTCACTGAGCCAAAGCCAGGAAGGCTCACTCCTTCACTGAGCCAAAGCGAGGAAGTCTCACTCCTTCATGAGCCAAAGCCATGAAGTCGCACTCCTTCACTGAGCCAAAGCCACATTCCCACTCCTTCACTGAGCCAAAGCCACAAACTCTCTATCCTTCACTGAGCCAAAGCCACGAAGTCTCAATCCTTCACTGAGCCAAAGCCAGGAAGTCTCACTCCTTCACTGAGCCAATGCCAGGAAGTCTCACTCCTTCACTGAGCCAAAGCCTGAAAGTCTCTCTCCTTCTCTGAGCCAAAGCCAGGAATTCTCACTCCTTCACTGTGACAAAGCCACGAAGTCTCACTCCTTCACTGAGCCAGCCAGTAAGTCTCACTCCTTCAGAGCCTAAGCCAGGAAGTCTCACTCCTTCACTGAGCCAAAGCCAGGAAGTCAAACTCCTGCACTGAGCCAAAGCCACAAAGTCTCACTCCTTCACTGAGCCTAAGCCAGAAAATCTCACTCATTCACTGAGCCAAAGCCACAAAGTCCCTCTCCTTCACTGTGCCAAATCCAGGAAGTCTCACTCCTTCACTGAGCCAAAGTCACGAAGTCTCACTCGTTCTCTGAGCCAAAGCCACGAAGTCTCACTCCATCACTTAGCCAAAGCCATGAAATCTCACTCTTTCACTGAGCCAAAGCCACAAAGTCCCTCTCCTTCACTGTGCCAAATCCAGGAAGACTCACTCCTTTACTGAGCCAAAGCAAGGAAGTCTCACTTGTTCACTGAGCCAAAGCCAGGAAGGCTCACTCCTTCACTGAGCCAAAGCGAGGAAGTCTCACTCCTTCATGAGCCAAAGCCATGAAGTCGCACTGCTTCACTGAGCCAAAGCCACATTCCCACTCCTTCACTGAGCCAAAGCCACAAACTCTCTATCCTTCACTGAGCCAAAGCCACGAAGTCTCAATCCTTCACTGAGCCAAAGCCAGGAAGTCTCACTCCTTCACTGAGCCAATGCCAGGAAGTCTCACTCCTTCACTGAGCCAAAGCCTGAAAGTCTCTCTCCTTCTCTGAGCCAAAGCCAGGAATTCTCACTCCTTCACTGTGACAAAGCCACGAAGTCTCACTCCTTCACTGAGCCAGCCAGTAAGTCTCACTCCTTCAGAGCCTAAGCCAGGAAGTCTCACTCCTTCACTGAGCCAAAGCCAGGAAGTCAAACTCCTGCACTGAGCCAAAGCCACAAAGTCTCACTCCTTCACTGAGCCTAAGCCAGAAAATCTCACTCATTCACTGAGCCAAAGCCACAAAGTCCCTCTCCTTCACTGTGCCAAATCCAGGAAGTCTCACTCCTTCACTGAGCCAAAGCAAGGAAGTCTCACTTGTTCACTGAGCCAAAGCCAGGAAGGCTCACTCCTTCACTGAGCTAAAGCGAGGAAATCTCACTCCTTCACTGAGCCAAAGCCATGAAGTCGCACTCCTTCACTGAGCCAAAGCCACGTTCTCACTCCTTCACTGAGCCAAAGCCACAAAGTCTCTATCCTTCACTGAGCCAAAGCCACGAAGTCTCAATCCTTCACTGAGCCAAAGCCAGGAAGTCTCACTCCTTCAGTGAGCCAATTCCAGGAAGTCTCACTCCTTCACTGCGCCAAAGCCTGAAAGTGTCTCTCCTTCTCTGAGCCAAAGCCAGGAATTCTCAATCCTTCACTGTGACAAAGCCACGAAGTCTCACTCCTTCACTGAGCCAGCCAGTAAGTCTCACTCCTTCAGAGCCTAAGCCAGGAAGTCTCACTCCTTCACTGAGCCAAAGTCAGGAAGTCAAACTCCTGCACTGAGCCAAAGCCACAAAGTCTCACTCCTTCACTGAGCCTAAGCCAGAAAGTCTCAGTGCTTCACTGAGCCAAAGCCACGAAGTCTCACTCCTTCACTGAGCCTAAGCCAGAATGTCTCTCTCATTCACTGAGCCAAAGCCACGAAGTCTCAATCCTTCACTGAGCCAACGCCAGGAAGTCTCACTCCTTCACTGTGCCAAAGCCACAAAGTCTCACTCCTTCACTGAGCCAACCAGTAAGTCTCAATCCTTCAGATCCAAAGCCAGGAAGTCCCACTTCTTCACAGAGCCAAGGGCACGAAGTCTCACTCTTTCACTGAGCCAAGGCCACGAAGTCACAAACCTTCACTAAGCCAAAGCCAAAAAGTCTCACTCCTTCACTGAACCAAAGCCTGGAAGTCTCACTACTTCACTGAGCCAAAGCCAGTAAATTTCACTCCTTCAGAGCCAAAGCCAGGGAGTCTCACTCCTTCACTGTGCCAAATCCACGAAGTCTCACTCCTTCACTGAGCCAAAGCCACGGTCTCACTCCTTCATTGATCCTAAGCCCGTAAATGTCATTCCTTCAGACCCAATGCCAGGAAATCTCACCTCTTCACAGAGCCAAAGCTAATAAGTCTAAATCCTTCACAGAGCCAAAGCCACAAAGTCTCACTCCTTCACTGAGCCAAAGCCAGGAAGACTCCCTGCTTAACTGAGCCAAAGGCAGGAAGTCTCACTCGTTCTCTGAGCCAAAGCCACAAAGTCCCTCTCCTTCACTGTGCCAAATCCAGGAAGACTCACTCCTTTACTGAGCCAAAGCAAGGAAGTCTCACTTGTTCACTGAGCCAAAGCCAGGAAGGCTCACTCCTTCACTGAGCCAAAGCGAGGAAGTCTCACTCCTTCATGAGCCAAAGCCATGAAGTCGCACTCCTTCACTGAGCCAAAGCCACATTCCCACTCCTTCACTGAGCCAAAGCCACAAACTCTCTATCCTTCACTGAGCCAAAGCCACGAAGTCTCAATCTTTCACTGAGCCAAAGCCAGGAAGTCTCACTCCTTCACTGAGCCAATGCCAGGAAGTCTCACTCCTTCACTGAGCCAAAGCCTCAAAGTCTCTCTCCTTCTCTGAGCCAAAGCCAGGAATTCTCACTCCTTCACTGTGACAAAGCCACGAAGTCTCACTCCTTCACTGAGCCAGCCAGTAAGTCTCACTCCTTCAGAGCCTAAGCCAGGAAGTCTCACTCCTTCACTGAGCCAAAGCCAGGAAGTCAAACTCCTGCACTGAGCCAAAGCCACAAAGTCTCACTACTTCACTGAGCCTAAGCCAGAAAATCTCACTCATTCACTGAGCCAAAGCCACAAAGTCCCTCTCCCTCACTGTGCCAAATCCAGGAAGTCTCACTCCTTCACTGAGCCAAAGCAAGGAAGTCTCACTTGTTCACTGAGCCAAAGCCAGGAAGGCTCACTCCTTCACTGAGCCAAAGCGAGGAAGTCTCACTCCTTCACTGAGCCAAAGCCATGAAGTCGCACTCCTTCACTGAGCCAAAGCCACGTTCTCACTCCTTCAGTGAGCCTAAGCCACAAAGTCTCTATCCTTCACTGAGCCAAAGCCACGAAGTCTCAATCCTTCACTGAGCCAAAGCTAGGAAGTCTCACTCCTTCACTGAGCCAATTCCAGGAAGTCTCACTCCTTCACTGAGCCAAAGCCTGAAAGTCTCTCTCCTTCTCTGAGCCAAAGCCAGGAATTCTCAATCCTTCACTGTGACAAAGCCACGAAGTCTCACTCCTTCACTGAGCCAGCCAGTAAGTCTCACTCCTTCAGAGCCTAAGCCAGGAAGTCTCACTCCTTCACTGAGCCAAAGTCAGGAAGTCAAACTCCTGCACTGAGCCAAAGCCACAAAGTCTCACTCCTTCACTGAGCCTAAGCCAGAAAGTCTCAGTGCTTCACTGAGCCAAAGCCACGAAGTCTCACTCCTTCACTGAGCCTAAGCCAGAATGTCTCTCTCCTTCACTGAGCCAAAGCCACGAAGTCTCAATCCTTCACTGAGCCAACGCCAGGAAGACTCCCTGCTTAACTGAGCCAAAGGCAGGAAGTCTCACTCCTTCACTGAGCCAACCAGTAAGTCTCAATCCTTCAGATCCAAAGCCAGGAAGTCCCACTTCTTCACAGAGCCAAGGGCACGAAGTCTCACTCTTTCACTGAGCCAAGGCCACGAAGTCACAAACCTTCACTAAGCCAAAGCCAAAAAGTCTCACTCCTTCACTGAGCCAAAGCCATGAAGTCTCACTACTTCACTGAGCCAAAGCCAGTAAATTTCACTCCTTCAGAGCCAAAGCCAGGGAGTCTCACTCCTTCACTGTGCCAAATCCACGAAGTCTCACTCCTTCACTGAGCCAAAGCCACGGTCTCACTCCTTCATTGATCCTAAGCCCGTAAATGTCATTCCTTCAGACCCAATGCCAGGAAATCTCACCTCTTCACTGAGCCAAAGCCAATAAGTCTAAATCCTTCACAGAGCCAAAGCCACAAAGTCTCACTCCTTCACTGAGCCAAAGCCAGGAAGACTCCCTGCTTAACTGAGCCAAAGGCAGGAAGTCTCATTCCTTCACTGAGCCAAAGCCACAAAGTCTCACACCTGAATGGAGCCAAAACCACTGAGACAAAGTCTCGAAGTTTCACTCCTTCACTGAGCCAAAGTCAGGAAGTCTCACTCGTTCTCTGAGCCAAAGCCACGAAGTCTCACTCCATCACTTAGCCAAAGCCATGAAATCTCACTCTTTCACTGAGCCAAAGCCACAAAGTCCCTCTCCATCACTGTGCCAAAGCCTGAAAGTCTCTCTCCTTCTCTGAGCCAAAGCCAGGAATTCTAACTCCTTCACTGTGACAAAGCCACGAAGTCTCACTCCTTCACTGAGCCAGCCAGTAAGTCTCACTCCTTCAGAGCCTAAGCCAGGAAGTCTCACTCCTTCACTGAGCCAAAGCCAGGAAGTCAAACTCCTGCACTGAGCGAAAGCCACAAATTCTCACTCCTTCACTGAGCCTAAGCCAGAAAATCTCACTCTTTCAATGAGCCAAAGCCACAAAGTCCCTCTCCTTCACTGTGCCAAATCCTGGAAGTCTCACTCCTTCACTGAGCCAAAGCAAGGAAGTCTCACTTGTTCACTGAGCCAAAGCAAGGAAGGCTCACTCCTTCACTGAGCCAAAGCGAGGAAGTCTCACTCCTTCACTGAGCCAAAGCCATGAAGTCGCACTCCTTCACTGAGCCAAAGCCACGTTCTTACTCCTTCACTGAGCCAAAGCCACAAAGTCTCTATCCTTCACTGAGCCAAAGCCACGAAGTCTCAATCCTTCACTGAGCCAAAGCCAGGAAGTCTCACTCCTTCACTGAGCCAATGCCAGGAAGTCTCACTCCTTCACTGAGCCAAAGCCTGAAAGTCTCTCTCCTTCTCTGAGCCAAAGCCAGGAATTCTCACTCCTTCACTGTGACAAAGCCACGAAGTCTCACTCCTTCACTGAGCCAGCCAGTAAGTCTCACTCCTTTAGAGCCTAAGCCAGGAAGTCTCACTCCTTCACTGAGCCAAAGCCAGGAAGTCAAACTCCTGCACTAAGCGAAAGCCACAAATTCTCACTCCTTCACTGAGCCTAAGCCAGAAAATCTCACTCTTTCAATGAGCCAAAGCCACAAAGTCCCTCTCCTTCACTGTGCCAAATCCTGGAAGTCTCACTCCTTCACTGAGCCAAAGCAAGGAAGTCTCACTTGTACACTGAGCCAAAGCAAGGAAGGCTCACTCCTTCACTGAGCCAAAGCGAGGAAGTCTCACTCCTTCACTGAGCCAAAGCCATGATGTCGCACTCCTTCACTGAGCCAAAGCCACGTTCTTACTCCTTCACTGAGCCAAAGCCACAAAGTCTCTATCCTTCACTGAGCCAAAGCCACGAAGTCTCAATCCTTCACTGAGCCAAAGCCAGGAAGTCTCACTCCTTCACTGAGCCAAAGCAAGGAAGTCTCACTTGTTCACTGAGCCAAAGCCAGGAAGGCTCACTCCTTCACTGAGCTAAAGCGAGGAAATCTCACTCCTTCACTGAGCCAAAGCCATGAAGTCGCACTCCTTCACTGAGCCAAAGCCACGTTCTCACTCCTTCACTGAGCCAAAGCCACAAAGTCTCTATCCTTCACTGAGCCAAAGCCACGAAGTCTCAATCCTTCACTGAGCCAAAGCCAGGAAGTCTCACTCCTTCACTGAGCCAATTCCAGGAAGTCTCACTCCTTCACTGCGCCAAAGCCTGAAAGTCTCTCTCCTTCTCTGAGCCAAAGCCAGGAATTCTCAATCCTTCACTGTGACAAAGCCACGAAGTCTCACTCCTTCACTGAGCCAGCCAGTAAGTCTCACTCCTTCAGAGCCTAAGCCAGGAAGTCTCACTCCTTCACTGAGCCAAAGTCAGGAAGTCAAACTCCTGCACTGAGCCAAAGCCACAAAGTCTCACTCCTTCACTGAGCCAAAGCCTGAAAGTCTCTCTCCTTCTCTGAGCCAAAGCCAGGAATTCTCACTCCTTCACTGTGACAAAGCCACGAAGTCTCACTCCTTCACTGAGCCAGCCAGTAAGTCTCACTCCTTCAGAGCCTAAGCCAGGAAGTCTCACTCCTTCACTGAGCCAAAGCCAGGAAGTCAAACTCCTGCACTGAGCCAAAGCCACAAAGTCTCACTCCTTCACTGAGCCTAAGCCAGAAAATCTCACTCATTCACTGAGCCAAAGCCACAAAGTCCCTCTCCCTCACTGTGCCAAATCCAGGAAGTCTCACTCCTTCACTGAGCCAGCCAGTAAGTCTCACTCCTTCAGAGCCTAAGCCAGGAAGTCTCACTCCTTCACTGAGCCAAAGTCAGGAAGTCAAACTCCTGCACTGAGCCAAAGCCACAAAGTCTCACTCCTTCACTGAGCCTAAGCCAGAAAATCTCACTCATTCACTGAGCCAAAGCCACAAAGTCCCTCTCCCTCACTGTGCCAAATCCAGGAAGTCTCACTCCTTCACTGAGCCAAAGCAAGGAAGTCTCACTTGTTCACTGAGCCAAAGCCAGGAAGGCTCACTCCTTCACTGAGCCAAAGCGAGGAAGTCTCACTCCTTCACTGAGCCAAAGCCATGAAGTCGCACTCCTTCACTGAGCCAAAGCCACGTTCTCACTCCTTCAGTGAGCCAAAGCCACAAAGTCTCTATCCTTCACTGAGCCAAAGCCACGAAGTCTCAATCCTTCACTGAGCCAAAGCTAGGAAGTATCACTCCTTCACTGAGCCAATTCCAGGAAGTCTCACTCCTTCACTGAGCCAAAGCCTGAAAGTCTCTCTCCTTCTCTGAGCCAAAGCCAGGAATTCTCAATCCTTCACTGTGACAAAGCCACGAAGTCTCACTCCTTCACTGAGCCAGCCAGTAAGTCTCACTCCTTCAGAGCCTAAGCCAGGAAGTCTCACTCCTTCACTGAGCCAAAGTCAGGAAGTCAAACTCCTGCACTGAGCCAAAGCCACAAAGTCTCACTCCTTCACTGAGCCTAAGCCAGAAAGTCTCAGTGCTTCACTGAGCCAAAGCCACGAAGTCTCACTCCTTCACTGAGCCTAAGCCAGAATGTCTCTCTCCTTCACTGAGCCAAAGCCACGAAGTCTCAATCCTTCACTGAGCCAACGTCAGGAAGACTCCCTGCTTAACTGAGCCAAAGGCAGGAAGTCTCACTCCTTCACTGAGCCAACCAGTAAGTCTCAATCCTTCAGATCCAAAGCCAGGAAGTCCCACTTCTTCACAGAGCCAAGGGCACGAAGTCTCACTCTTTCACTGAGCCAAGGCCACGAAGTCACAAACCTTCACTAAGCCAAAGCCAAAAAGTCTCACTCCTTCACTGAGCCAAAGCCATGAAGTCTCACTACTTCACTGAGCCAAAGCCAGTAAATTTCACTCCTTCAGAGCCAAAGCCAGGGAGTCTCACTCCTTCACTGTGCCAAATCCACGAAGTCTCACTCCTTCACTGAGCCAAAGCCACGTTCTCACTCCTTCATTGATCCTAAGCCCGTAAATGTCATTCCTTCAGACCCAATGCCAGGAAATCTCACCTCTTCACTGAGCCAAAGCCAATAAGTCTAAATCCTTCACAGAGCCAAAGCCACAAAGTCTCACTCCTTCACTGAGCCAAAGCCAGGAAGACTCCCTGCTTAACTGAGGCAAAGGCAGGAAGTCTCATTCCTTCACTGAGCCAAAGCCACAAAGTCTCACTCCTGAATGGAGCCAAAACCACTGAGACAAAGTCTCGAAGTTTCACTCCTTCACTGAGCCAAAGTCAGGAAGTCTCACTCGTTCTCTGAGCCAAAGCCACGAAGTCTCACTCCATCACTTAGCCAAAGCCATGAAATCTCACTCTTTCACTGAGCCAAAGCCACAAAGTCCCTCTCCATCACTGTGCCAAAGCCTGAAAGTCTCTCTCCTTCTCTGAGCCAAAGCCAGGAATTCTAACTCCTTCACTGTGACAAAGCCACGAAGTCTCACTCCTTCACTGAGCCAGCCAGTAAGTCTCACTCCTTCAGAGCCTAAGCCAGGAAGTCTCACTCCTTCACTGAGCCAAAGCCAGGAAGTCAAACTCCTGCACTGAGCGAAAGCCACAAATTCTCACTCCTTCACTGAGCCTAAGCCAGAAAATCTCACTCTTTCAATGAGCCAAAGCCACAAAGTCCCTCTCCTTCACTGTGCCAAATCCTGGAGTCTCACTCCTTCACTGAGCCAAAGCAAGGAAGTCTAACTTGTTCACTGAGCCAAAGCAAGGAAGGCTCACTCCTTCACTGAGCCAAAGCGAGGAAGTCTCACTCCTTCACTGAGCCAAAGCCATGAAGTCGCACTCCTTCACTGAGCCAAAGCCACGTTCTTACTCCTTCACTGAGCCAAAGCCACAAAGTCTCTATCCTTCACTGAGCCAAAGCCACGAAGTCTCAATCCTTCACTGAGCCAAAGCCAGGAAGTCTCACTCCTTCACTGAGCCAATGCCAGGAAGTCTCACTCCTTCACTGAGCCAAAGCCTGAAAGTCTCTCTCCTTCTCTGAGCCAAAGCCAGGAATTCTCACTCCTTCACTGTGACAAAGCCACGAAGTCTCACTCCTTCACTGAGCCAGCCAGTAAGTCTCACTCCTTCAGAGCCTAAGCCAGGAAGTCTCACACCTTCACTGAGCCAAAGACGGGAAGTCAAACTCCTGCACTGAGCCAAAGCCACAAAGTCTCACTCCTTCACTGAGCCTAAGCCAGAAAGTCTCAGTGCTTCACTGAGCCAAAGCCACGAAGTCTGACTCCTTCACTGAGCCTAAGCCAGAAAGTCTCTCTCCTTCACTGAGCCAAAGCCATGAAGTCGCACTCCTTCACTGAGCCAAAGCCACGTTCTTACTCCTTCACTGAGCCAAAGCCACAAAGTCTCTATCCTTCACTGAGCCAAAGCCACGAAGTCTCAATCCTTCACTGAGCCAAAGCCAGGAAGTCTCACTCCTTCACTGAGCCAAAGCAAGGAAGTCTCACTTGTTCACTGAGCCAAAGCCAGGAAGGCTCACTCCTTCACTGAGCTAAAGCGAGGAAATCTCACTCCTTCACTGAGCCAAAGCCATGAAGTCGCACTCCTTCACTGAGCCAAAGCCACGTTCTCACTCCTTCACTGAGCCAAAGCCACAAAGTCTCAATCCTTCACTGAGCCAAAGCCTGGAACGCTCACTCCTTCACTGAGCCAAAGCGAGGAAGTCTCACTCCTTCACTGAGCCAAAGCGAGGAAGTCTCACTCCTTCACTGAGCCAAAGCCATGAAGTCGCACTCCTTCACTGAGCCAAAGCCACGTTCTCACTCCTTCACTGAGCAAAAGCCACAACGTCTCTATCCTTCACTGAGCCAAAGCCACGAAGTCTCAATCCTTCACTGAGCCAAAGCCTGGAACGCTCACTCCTTCACTGAGCCAAAGCGAGGAAGTCTCACTCCTTCACTGAGCCAAAGCGAGGAAGTCTCACTCCTTCACTGAGCCAAAGCCATGAAGTCGCACTCCTTCACTGAGCCAAAGCCACGTTCTCACTCCTTCACTGAGCCAAAGCCACAACGTCTCTATCCTTCACTGAGCCAAAGCCACGAAGTCTCAATCCTTCACTGAGCCAAAGCCAGGAAGTCTCACTCCTTCACTGTGCCAAAGCCACGAAGTCTCACTCCTTCACTGAGCCTAAGCCAGAAAGTCTCTCTCCTTCACTGAGCCAAAGCAACGAAGTCTCAATCCTTCACTGAGCCAACGCCAGGAAGTCTCACTCCTTCACTGTGCCAAAGCCACGAAGTCTCACTCCTTCACAGAGCCAGCCAGTAAGTCTCAATCCTTCAGAGCTAAAGCCTGGAAGTCTCACCACTTCTCTGAGCCAAACCCAGGAAGTCTAACTTCTGCACTGAGCCAAAGCCACAAAGTCTCACTCCTTCACTGAGCCATAGCAAGGAAGTCTCACTTGTTCACTGAGCCAAAGCCTGGAAGGCTCACTCCTTCACTGAGCCAAAGCGAGGAAGTCTCACTACTTCACTGAGCCAAAGCCATGAAGTCGCACTCCTTCACTGAGCCAAAGCCACGTTCTCACTCCTTCACTGAGCCAAAGCCACAAAGTCTCTATCCTTCATTGAGCCAAAGCCACGAAGTCTCAATCCTTCACTGAGCCAAAGCCAGGAAGTCTCACTCCTTCACTGAGCCAAAGCCAGGAAGACTCCCTGCTTAACTGAGCCAAAGGCAGGAAGTCTCACTCCTTCACTGAGACAAAGCCACAAAGTCTCACTCCTGAACGGAGCCAAAACCACGACGTGTCACTGCATCACTGAGACAAAGTCTCGAAGTTTCACTCCTTCACTGAGCCAAAGTCACGAAGTCTCACTCGTTCTCTGAGCCAAAGCCACGAAGTCTCACTCCATCACTTAGCCAAAGCCATGAAATCTCACTCTTTCACTGAGCCAAAGCCACAAAGTCCCTCTCCATCACTGTGCCAAAGCCTGAAAGTCTCTCTCCTTCTCTGAGCCAAAGCCAGGAATTCTAACTCCTTCACTGTGACAAATCCACGAAGTCTCACTCCTTCACTGAGCCAGCCAGTAAGTCTCACTCCTTCAGAGCCTAAGCCAGGAAGTCTCACTCCTTCACTGAGCCAAAGCGAGGAAGTCAAACTCCTGCACTGAGCGAAAGCCACAAATTCACACTCCTTCACTGAGCCTAAGCCAGAAAATCTCACACTTTCAATGAGCCAAAGCCACAAAGTCCCTCTCCTTCACTGTGCCAAATCCTGGAAGTCTCACTCCTTCACTGAGCCAAAGCAAGGAAGTCTCACTTGTTCACTGAGCCAAAGCAAGGAAGGCTCACTCCTTCACTGAGCCAAAGCGAGGAAGTCTCACTCCTTCACTGAGCCAAAGCCATGAAGTCGCACTCCTTCACTGAGCCAAAGCCACGTTCTTACTCCTTCACTGAGCCAAAGCCACAAAGTCTCTATCCTTCACTGAGCCAAAGCCACGAAGTCTCAATCCTTCACTGAGCCAAAGCCAGGAAGTCTCACTCCTTCACTGAGCCAATGCCAGGAAGTCTCACTCCTTCACTGAGCCAAAGCCTGAAAGTCTCTCTCCTTCTCTGAGCCAAAGCCAGGAATTCTCACTCCTTCACTGTGACAAAGCCACGAAGTCTCACTCCTTCACTGAGCCAGCCAGTAAGTCTCACTCCTTCAGAGCCTAAGCCAGGAAGTCTCACTCCTTCACTGAGCCAAAGCCAGGAAGTCAAACTCCTGCACTGAGCGAAAGCCACAAATTCTCACTCCTTCACTGAGCCTAAGCCAGAAAATCTCACTCTTTCAATGAGCCAAAGCCACAAAGTCCCTCTCCTTCACTGTGCCAAATCCTGGAAGTCTCACTCCTTCACTGAGCCAAAGCCACGTTCTTACTCCTTCACTGAGCCAAAGCCACAAAGTCTCTATCCTTCACTGAGCCAAAGCCACGAAGTCTCAATCCTTCACTGAGCCAAAGCCAGGAAGTCTCACTCCTTCACTGAGCCAAAGCAAGGAAGTCTCACTTGTTCACTGAGCCAAAGCCAGGAAGGCTCACTCCTTCACTGAGCTAAAGCGAGGAAATCTCACTCCTTCACTGAGCCAAAGCCATGAAGTCGCACTCCTTCACTGAGCCAAAGCCACGTTCTCACTCCTTCACTGAGCCAAAGCCACAAAGTCTCTATCCTTCACTGAGCCAAAGCCACGAAGTCTCAATCCTTCACTGAGCCAAAGCCACGAAGTCTCAATCCTTCACTGAGCCAAAGCCTGGAACGCTCACTCCTTCACTGAGCCAAAGCGAGGAAGTCTCACTCCTTCACTGAGCCAAAGCGAGGAAGTCTCACTCCTTCACTGAGCCAAAGCCATGAAGTCGCACTCCTTCACTGAGCCAAAGCCACGTTCTCACTCCTTCACTGAGCCAAAGCCACAACGTCTCTATCCTTCACTGAGCCAAAGCCACGAAGTCTCAATCCTTCACTGAGCCAAAGCCTGGAACGCTCACTCCTTCACTGAGCCAAAGCGAGGAAGTCTCACTCCTTCACTGAGCCAAAGCGAGGAAGTCTCACTCCTTCACTGAGCCAACGCCATGAAGTCGCACTCCTTCACTGAGCCAAAGCCACGTTCTCACTCCTTCACTGAGCCAAAGCCACAACGTCTCTATCCTTCACTGAGCCAAAGCCACGAAGTCTCAATCCTTCACTGAGCCAAAGCCAGGAAGTCTCACTCCTTCACTGTGCCAAAGCCACGAAGTCTCACTCCTTCACTGAGCCTAAGCCAGAAAGTCTCTCTCCTTCACTGAGCCAAAGCCACGAAGTCTCAATCCTTCACTGAGCCAACGCCAGGAAGTCTCACTCCTTCACTGTGCCAAAGCCACGAAGTCTCACTCCTTCACAGAGCCAGCCAGTAAGTCTCAATCCTTCAGAGCTAAAGCCTGGAAGTCTCACTCCTTCTCTGAGCCAAACCCAGGAAGTCTAACTTCTGCACTGAGCCAAAGCCACAAAGTCTCACTCCTTCACTGAGCCATAGCAAGGAAGTCTCACTTGTTCACTGAGCCAAAGCCTGGAAGGCTCACTCCTTCACTGAGCCAAAGCGAGGAAGTCTCACTACTTCACTGAGCCAAAGCCATGAAGTCGCACTCCTTCACTGAGCCAAAGCCACGTTCTCACTCCTTCACTGAGCCAAAGCCACAAAGTCTCTATCCTTCATTGAGCCAAAGCCACGAAGTCTCAATCCTTCACTGAGCCAAAGCCAGGAAGTCTCACTCCTTCACTGAGCCAAAGCCAGGAAGACTCCCTGCTTAACTGAGCCAAAGGCAGGAAGTCTCACTCCTTCACTGAGACAAAGCCACAAAGTCTCACTCCTGAACGGAGCCAAAACCACGAAGTGTCACTGCATCACTGAGACAAAGTCTCGAAGTTTCACTCCTTCACTGAGCCAAAGTCACGAAGTCTCACTCGTTCTCTGAGCCAAAGCCACGAAGTCTCACTCCATCACTTAGCCAAAGCCATGAAATCTCACTCTTTCACTGAGCCAAAGCCACAAAGTCCCTCTCCATCACTGTGCCAAAGCCTGAAAGTCTCTCTCCTTCTCTGAGCCAAAGCCAGGAATTCTAACTCCTTCACTGTGACAAATCCACGAAGTCTCACTCCTTCACTGAGCCAGCCAGTAAGTCTCACTCCTTCAGAGCCTAAGCCAGGAAGTCTCACTCCTTCACTGAGCCAAAGCGAGGAAGTCAAACTCCTGCACTGAGCGAAAGCCACAAATTCACACTCCTTCACTGAGCCTAAGCCAGAAAATCTCACTCTTTCAATGAGCCAAAGCCACAAAGTCCCTCTCCTTCACTGTGCCAAATCCTGGAAGTCTCACTCCTTCACTGAGCCAAAGCAAGGAAGTCTCACTTGTTCACTGAGCCAAAGCAAGGAAGGCTCACTCCTTCACTGAGCCAAAGCGAGGAAGTCTCACTCCTTCACTGAGCCAAAGCCATGAAGTCGCTCTCCTTCACTGAGCCAAAGCCACGTTCTTACTCCTTCACTGAGCCAAAGCCACAAAGTCTCTATCCTTCACTGAGCCAAAGCCACGAAGTCTCAATCCTTCACTGAGCCAAAGCCAGGAAGTCTCACTCCTTCACTGAGCCAATGCCAGGAAGTCTCACTCCTTCACTGAGCCAAAGCCTGAAAGTCTCTCTCCTTCTCTGAGCCAAAGCCAGGAATTCTCACTCCTTCAATGTGACAAAGCCACGAAGTCTCACTCCTTCACTGAGCCAGCCAGTAAGTCTCACTCCTTCAGAGCCTAAGCCAGGAAGTCTCACTCCTTCACTGAGCCAAAGCCAGGAAGTCAAACTCCTGCACTGAGCGAAAGCCACAAATTCTCACTCCTTCACTGAGCCTAAGCCAGAAAATCTCACTCTTTCAATGAGCCAAAGCCACAAAGTCCCTCTCCTTCACTGTGCCAAATCCTGGAAGTCTCACTCCTTCACTGAGCCAAAGCAAGGAAGTCTCACTTGTTCACTGAGCCAAAGCAAGGAAGGCTCACTCCTTCACTGAGCCAAAGCGAGGAAGTCTCACTCCTTCACTGAGCCAAAGCCATGAAGTCGCACTCCTTCACTGAGCCAAAGCCACGTTCTTACTCCTTCACTGAGCCAAAGCCACAAAGTCTCTATCCTTCACTGAGCCAAAGCCACGAAGTCTCAATCCTTCACTGAGCCAAAGCCAGGAAGTCTCACTCCTTCACTGAGCCAAAGCAAGGAAGTCTCACTTGTTCACTGAGCCAAAGCCAGGAAGGCTCACTCCTTCACTGAGCTAAAGCGAGGAAATCTCACTCCTTCACTGAGCCAAAGCCATGAAGTCGCACTCCTTCACTGAGCCAAAGCCACGTTCTCACTCCTTCACTGAGCCAAAGCCACAAAGTCTCTATCCTTCACTGAGCCAAAGCCACGAAGTCTCAATCCTTCACTGAGCCAAAGCCACGAAGTCTCAATCCTTCACTGAGCCAAAGCCTGGAACGCTCACTCCTTCACTGAGCCAAAGCGAGGAAGTCTCACTCCTTCACTGAGCCAAAGCGAGGAAGTCTCACTCCTTCACTGAGCCAAAGCCATGAAGTCGCACTCCTTCACTGAGCCAAAGCCACGTTCTCACTCCTTCACTGAGCCAAAGCCACAACGTCTCTATCCTTCACTGAGCCAAAGCCACGAAGTCTCAATCCTTCACTGAGCCAAAGCCTGGAACGCTCACTACTTCACTGAGCCAAAGCGAGGAAGTCTCACTCCTTCACTGAGCCAAAGCGAGGAAGTCTCACTCCTTCACTGAGCCAACGCCATGAAGTCGCACTCCTTCACTGAGCCAAAGCCACGTTCTCACTCCTTCACTGAGCCAAAGCCACAACGTCTCTATCCTTCACTGAGCCAAAGCCACGAAGTCTCAATCCTTCACTGAGCCAAAGCCAGGAAGTCTCACTCCTTCACTGTGCCAAAGCCACGAAGTCTCACTCCTTCACTGAGCCTAAGCCAGAAAGTCTCTCTCCTTCACTGAGCCAAAGCCACGAAGTCTCAATCCTTCACTGAGCCAACGCCAGGAAGTCTCACTCCTTCACTGTGCCAAAGCCACGAAGTCTCACTCCTTCACAGAGCCAGCCAGTAAGTCTCAATCCTTCAGAGCTAAAGCCTGGAAGTCTCACTCCTTCTCTGAGCCAAACCCAGGAAGTCTAACTTCTGCACTGAGCCAAAGCCACAAAGTCTCACTCCTTCACTGAGCCATAGCAAGGAAGTCTCACTTGTTCACTGAGCCAAAGCCTGGAAGGCTCACTCCATCACTGAGCCAAAGCGAGGAAGTCTCACTACTTCACTGAGCCAAAGCCATGAAGTCGCACTCCTTCACTGAGCCAAAGCCACGTTCTCACTCCTTCACTGAGCCAAAGCCACAAAGTCTCTATCCTTCATTGAGCCAAAGCCACGAAGTCTCAATCCTTCACTGAGCCAAAGCCAGGAAGTCTCACTCCTTCACTGAGCCAAAGCCAGGAAGACTCCCTGCTTAACTGAGCCAAAGGCAGGAAGTCTCACTCCTTCACTGAGACAAAGCCACAAAGTCTCACTCCTGAACGGAGCCAAAACCACGAAGTGTCACTGCATCACTGAGACAAAGTCTCGAAGTTTCACTCCTTCACTGAGCCAAAGTCACGAAGTCTCACTCGTTCTCTGAGCCAAAGCCACGAAGTCTCACTCCATCACTTAGCCAAAGCCATGAAATCTCACTCTTTCACTGAGCCAAAGCCACAAAGTCCCTCTCCTTCACTGTGCCAAATCCAGGAAGACTCACTCCTTTACTGAGCCAAAGCAAGGAAGTCTCACTTGTTCACTGAGCCAAAGCCAGGAAGGCTCACTCCTTCACTGAGCCAAAGCGAGGAAGTCTCACTCCTTCATGAGCCAAAGCCATGAAGTCGCACTCCTTCACTGAGCCAAAGCCACATTCCCACTCCTTCACTGAGCCAAAGCCACAAACTCTCTATCCTTCACTGAGCCAAAGCCACGAAGTCTCAATCCTTCACTGAGCCAAAGCCAGGAAGTCTCACTCCTTCACTGAGCCAATGCCAGGAAGTCTCACTCCTTCACTGAGCCAAAGCCTGAAAGTCTCTCTCCTTCTCTGAGCCAAAGCCAGGAATTCTCACTCCTTCACTGTGACAAAGCCACGAAGTCTCACTCCTTCACTGAGCCAGCCAGTAAGTCTCACTCCTTCAGAGCCTAAGCCAGGAAGTCTCACTCCTTCACTGAGCCAAAGCCAGGAAGTCAAACTCCTGCACTGAGCCAAAGCCACAAAGTCTCACTCCTTCACTGAGCCTAAGCCAGAAAATCTCACTCATTCACTGAGCCAAAGCCACAAAGTCCCTCTCCTTCACTGTGCCAAATCCAGGAAGTCTCACTCCTTCACTGAGCCAAAGTCACGAAGTCTCACTCGTTCTCTGAGCCAAAGCCACGAAGTCTCACTCCATCACTTAGCCAAAGCCATGAAATCTCACTCTTTCACTGAGCCAAAGCCACAAAGTCCCTCTCCTTCACTGTGCCAAATCCAGGAAGACTCACTCCTTTACTGAGCCAAAGCAAGGAAGTCTCACTTGTTCACTGAGCCAAAGCCAGGAAGGCTCACTCCTTCACTGAGCCAAAGCGAGGAAGTCTCACTCCTTCATGAGCCAAAGCCATGAAGTCGCACTGCTTTACTGAGCCAAAGCCACATTCCCACTCCTTCACTGAGCCAAAGCCACAAACTCTCTATCCTTCACTGAGCCAAAGCCACGAAGTCTCAATCCTTCACTGAGCCAAAGCCAGGAAGTCTCACTCCTTCACTGAGCCAATGCCAGGAAGTCTCACTCCTTCACTGAGCCAAAGCCTGAAAGTCTCTCTCCTTCTCTGAGCCAAAGCCAGGAATTCTCACTCCTTCACTGTGACAAAGCCACGAAGTCTCACTCCTTCACTGAGCCAGCCAGTAAGTCTCACTCCTTCAGAGCCTAAGCCAGGAAGTCTCACTCCTTCACTGAGCCAAAGCCAGGAAGTCAAACTCCTGCACTGAGCCAAAGCCACAAAGTCTCACTCCTTCACTGAGCCTAAGCCAGAAAATCTCACTCATTCACTGAGCCAAAGCCACAAAGTCCCTCTCCTTCACTGTGCCAAATCCAGGAAGTCTCACTCCTTCACTGAGCCAAAGCAAGGAAGTCTCACTTGTTCACTGAGCCAAAGCCAGGAAGGCTCACTCCTTCACTGAGCTAAAGCGAGGAAATCTCACTCCTTCACTGAGCCAAAGCCATGAAGTCGCACTCCTTCACTGAGCCAAAGCCACGTTCTCACTCCTTCACTGAGCCAAAGCCACAAAGTCTCTATCCTTCACTGAGCCAAAGCCACGAAGTCTCAATCCTTCACTGAGCCAAAGCCAGGAAGTCTCACTCCTTCAGTGAGCCAATTCCAGGAAGTCTCACTCCTTCACTGCGCCAAAGCCTGAAAGTGTCTCTCCTTCTCTGAGCCAAAGCCAGGAATTCTCAATCCTTCACTGTGACAAAGCCACGAAGTCTCACTCCTTCACTGAGCCAGCCAGTAAGTCTCACTCCTTCAGAGCCTAAGCCAGGAAGTCTCACTCCTTCACTGAGCCAAAGTCAGGAAGTCAAACTCCTGCACTGAGCCAAAGCCACAAAGTCTCACTCCTTCACTGAGCCTAAGCCAGAAAGTCTCAGTGCTTCACTGAGCCAAAGCCACGAAGTCTCACTCCTTCACTGAGCCTAAGCCAGAATGTCTCTCTCATTCACTGAGCCAAAGCCACGAAGTCTCAATCCTTCACTGAGCCAACGCCAGGAAGTCTCACTCCTTCACTGTGCCAAAGCCACAAAGTCTCACTCCTTCACTGAGCCAACCAGTAAGTCTCAATCCTTCAGATCCAAAGCCAGGAAGTCCCACTTCTTCACAGAGCCAAGGGCACGAAGTCTCACTCTTTCACTGAGCCAAGGCCACGAAGTCACAAACCTTCACTAAGCCAAAGCCAAAAAGTCTCACTCCTTCACTGAACCAAAGCCTGGAAGTCTCACTACTTCACTGAGCCAAAGCCAGTAAATTTCACTCCTTCAGAGCCAAAGCCAGGGAGTCTCACTCCTTCACTGTGCCAAATCCACGAAGTCTCACTCCTTCACTGAGCCAAAGCCACGGTCTCACTCCTTCATTGATCCTAAGCCCGTAAATGTCATTCCTTCAGACCCAATGCCAGGAAATCTCACCTCTTCACAGAGCCAAAGCTAATAAGTCTAAATCCTTCACAGAGCCAAAGCCACAAAGTCTCACTCCTTCACTGAGCCAAAGCCAGGAAGACTCCCTGCTTAACTGAGCCAAAGGCAGGAAGTCTCACTCGTTCTCTGAGCCAAAGCCACAAAGTCCCTCTCCTTCACTGTGCCAAATCCAGGAAGACTCACTCCTTTACTGAGCCAAAGCAAGGAAGTCTCACTTGTTCACTGAGCCAAAGCCAGGAAGGCTCACTCCTTCACTGAGCCAAAGCGAGGAAGTCTCACTCCTTCATGAGCCAAAGCCATGAAGTCGCACTCCTTCACTGAGCCAAAGCCACATTCCCACTCCTTCACTGAGCCAAAGCCACAAACTCTCTATCTTTCACTGAGCCAAAGCCACGAAGTCTCAATCTTTCACTGAGCCAAAGCCAGGAAGTCTCACTCCTTCACTGAGCCAATGCCAGGAAGTCTCACTCCTTCACTGAGCCAAAGCCTGAAAGTCTCTCTCCTTCTCTGAGCCAAAGCCAGGAATTCTCACTCCTTCACTGTGACAAAGCCACGAAGTCTCACTCCTTCACTGAGCCAGCCAGTAAGTCTCACTCCTTCAGAGCCTAAGCCAGGAAGTCTCACTCCTTCACTGAGCCAAAGCCAGGAAGTCAAACTCCTGCACTGAGCCAAAGCCACAAAGTCTCACTACTTCACTGAGCCTAAGCCAGAAAATCTCACTCATTCACTGAGCCAAAGCCACAAAGTCCCTCTCCCTCACTGTGCCAAATCCAGGAAGTCTCACTCCTTCACTGAGCCAAAGCAAGGAAGTCTCACTTGTTCACTGAGCCAAAGCCAGGAAGGCTCACTCCTTCACTGAGCCAAAGCGAGGAAGTCTCACTCCTTCACTGAGCCAAAGCCATGAAGTCGCACTCCTTCACTGAGCCAAAGCCACGTTCTCACTCCTTCAGTGAGCCTAAGCCACAAAGTCTCTATCCTTCACTGAGCCAAAGCCACGAAGTCTCAATCCTTCACTGAGCCAAAGCTAGGAAGTCTCACTCCTTCACTGAGCCAATTCCAGGAAGTCTCACTCCTTCACTGAGCCAAAGCCTGAAAGTCTCTCTCCTTCTCTGAGCCAAAGCCAGGAATTCTCAATCCTTCACTGTGACAAAGCCACGAAGTCTCACTCCTTCACTGAGCCAGCCAGTAAGTCTCACTCCTTCAGAGCCTAAGCCAGGAAGTCTCACTCCTTCACTGAGCCAAAGTCAGGAAGTCAAACTCCTGCACTGAGCCAAAGCCACAAAGTCTCACTCCTTCACTGAGCCTAAGCCAGAAAGTCTCAGTGCTTCACTGAGCCAAAGCCACGAAGTCTCACTCCTTCACTGAGCCTAAGCCAGAATGTCTCTCTCCTTCACTGAGCCAAAGCCACGAAGTCTCAATCCTTCACTGAGCCAACGCCAGGAAGACTCCCTGCTTAACTGAGCCAAAGGCAGGAAGTCTCACTCCTTCACTGAGCCAACCAGTAAGTCTCAATCCTTCAGATCCAAAGCCAGGAAGTCCCACTTCTTCACAGAGCCAAGGGCACGAAGTCTCACTCTTTCACTGAGCCAAGGCCACGAAGTCACAAACCTTCACTAAGCCAAAGCCAAAAAGTCTCACTCCTTCACTGAGCCAAAGCCATGAAGTCTCACTACTTCACTGAGCCAAAGCCAGTAAATTTCACTCCTTCAGAGCCAAAGCCAGGGAGTCTCACTCCTTCACTGTGCCAAATCCACGAAGTCTCACTCCTTCACTGAGCCAAAGCCACGGTCTCACTCCTTCATTGATCCTAAGCCCGTAAATGTCATTCCTTCAGACCCAATGCCAGGAAATCTCACCTCTTCACTGAGCCAAAGCCAATAAGTCTAAATCCTTCATAGAGCCAAAGCCACAAAGTCTCACTCCTTCACTGAGCCAAAGCCAGGAAGACTCCCTGCTTAACTGAGCCAAAGGCAGGAAGTCTCATTCCTTCACTGAGCCAAAGCCACAAAGTCTCACTCCTGAATGGAGCCAAAACCACTGAGACAAAGTCTCGAAGTTTCACTCCTTCACTGAGCCAAAGTCAGGAAGTCTCACTCGTTCTCTGAGCCAAAGCCACGAAGTCTCACTCCATCACTTAGCCAAAGCCATGAAATCTCACTCTTTCACTGAGCCAAAGCCACAAAGTCCCTCTCCATCACTGTGCCAAAGCCTGAAAGTCTCTCTCCTTCTCTGAGCCAAAGCCAGGAATTCTAACTCCTTCACTGTGACAAAGCCACGAAGTCTCACTCCTTCACTGAGCCAGCCAGTAAGTCTCACTCCTTCAGAGCCTAAGCCAGGAAGTCTCACTCCTTCACTGAGCCAAAGCCAGGAAGTCAAACTCCTGCACTGAGCGAAAGCCACAAATTCTCACTCCTTCACTGAGCCTAAGCCAGAAAATCTCACTCTTTCAATGAGCCAAAGCCACAAAGTCCCTCTCCTTCACTGTGCCAAATCCTGGAAGTCTCACTCCTTCACTGAGCCAAAGCAAGGAAGTCTCACTTGTTCACTGAGCCAAAGCAAGGAAGGCTCACTCCTTCACTGAGCCAAAGCGAGGAAGTCTCACTCCTTCACTGAGCCAAAGCCATGAAGTCGCACTCCTTCACTGAGCCAAAGCCACGTTCTTACTCCTTCACTGAGCCAAAGCCACAAAGTCTCTATCCTTCACTGAGCCAAAGCCACGAAGTCTCAATCCTTCACTGAGCCAAAGCCAGGAAGTCTCACTCCTTCACTGAGCCAATGCCAGGAAGTCTCACTCCTTCACTGAGCCAAAGCCTGAAAGTCTCTCTCCTTCTCTGAGCCAAAGCCAGGAATTCTCACTCCTTCACTGTGACAAAGCCACGAAGTCTCACTCCTTCACTGAGCCAGCCAGTAAGTCTCACTCCTTTAGAGCCTAAGCCAGGAAGTCTCACTCCTTCACTGAGCCAAAGCCAGGAAGTCAAACTCCTGCACTAAGCGAAAGCCACAAATTCTCACTCCTTCACTGAGCCTAAGCCAGAAAATCTCACTCTTTCAATGAGCCAAAGCCACAAAGTCCCTCTCCTTCACTGTGCCAAATCCTGGAAGTCTCACTCCTTCACTGAGCCAAAGCAAGGAAGTCTCACTTGTACACTGAGCCAAAGCAAGGAAGGCTCACTCCTTCACTGAGCCAAAGCGAGGAAGTCTCACTCCTTCACTGAGCCAAAGCCATGAAGTCGCACTCCTTCACTGAGCCAAAGCCACGTTCTTACTCCTTCACTGAGCCAAAGCCACAAAGTCTCTATCCTTCACTGAGCCAAAGCCACGAAGTCTCAATCCTTCACTGAGCCAAAGCCAGGAAGTCTCACTCCTTCACTGAGCCAAAGCAAGGAAGTCTCACTTGTTCACTGAGCCAAAGCCAGGAAGGCTCACTCCTTCACTGAGCTAAAGCGAGGAAATCTCACTCCTTCACTGAGCCAAAGCCATGAAGTCGCACTCCTTCACTGAGCCAAAGCCACGTTCTCACTCCTTCACTGAGCCAAAGCCACAAAGTCTCTATCCTTCACTGAGCCAAAGCCACGAAGTCTCAATCCTTCACTGAGCCAAAGCCAGGAAGTCTCACTCCTTCACTGAGCCAATTCCAGGAAGTCTCACTCCTTCACTGCGCCAAAGCCTGAAAGTCTCTCTCCTTCTCTGAGCCAAAGCCAGGAATTCTCAATCCTTCACTGTGACAAAGCCACGAAGTCTCACTCCTTCACTGAGCCAGCCAGTAAGTCTCACTCCTTCAGAGCCTAAGCCAGGAAGTCTCACTCCTTCACTGAGCCAAAGTCAGGAAGTCAAACTCCTGCACTGAGCCAAAGCCACAAAGTCTCACTCCTTCACTGAGCCAAAGCCTGAAAGTCTCTCTCCTTCTCTGAGCCAAAGCCAGGAATTCTCACTCCTTCACTGTGACAAAGCCACGAAGTCTCACTCCTTCACTGAGCCAGCCAGTAAGTCTCACTCCTTCAGAGCCTAAGCCAGGAAGTCTCACTCCTTCACTGAGCCAAAGCCAGGAAGTCAAACTCCTGCACTGAGCCAAAGCCACAAAGTCTCACTCCTTCACTGAGCCTAAGCCAGAAAATCTCACTCATTCACTGAGCCAAAGCCACAAAGTCCCTCTCCCTCACTGTGCCAAATCCAGGAAGTCTCACTCCTTCACTGAGCCAGCCAGTAAGTCTCACTCCTTCAGAGCCTAAGCCAGGAAGTCTCACTCCTTCACTGAGCCAAAGTCAGGAAGTCAAACTCCTGCACTGAGCCAAAGCCACAAAGTCTCACTCCTTCACTGAGCCTAAGCCAGAAAATCTCACTCATTCACTGAGCCAAAGCCACAAAGTCCCTCTCCCTCACTGTGCCAAATCCAGGAAGTCTCACTCCTTCACTGAGCCAAAGCAAGGAAGTCTCACTTGTTCACTGAGCCAAAGCCAGGAAGGCTCACTCCTTCACTGAGCCAAAGCGAGGAAGTCTCACTCCTTCACTGAGCCAAAGCCATGAAGTCGCACTCCTTCACTGAGCCAAAGCCACGTTCTCACTCCTTCAGTGAGCCAAAGCCACAAAGTCTCTATCCTTCACTGAGCCAAAGCCACGAAGTCTCAATCCTTCACTGAGCCAAAGCTAGGAAGTATCACTCCTTCACTGAGCCAATTCCAGGAAGTCTCACTCCTTCACTGAGCCAAAGCCTGAAAGTCTCTCTCCTTCTCTGAGCCAAAGCCAGGAATTCTCAATCCTTCACTGTGACAAAGCCACGAAGTCTCACTCCTTCACTGAGCCAGCCAGTAAGTCTCACTCCTTCAGAGCCTAAGCCAGGAAGTCTCACTCCTTCACTGAGCCAAAGTCAGGAAGTCAAACTCCTGCACTGAGCCAAAGCCACAAAGTCTCACTCCTTCACTGAGCCTAAGCCAGAAAGTCTCAGTGCTTCACTGAGCCAAAGCCACGAAGTCTCACTCCTTCAGTGAGCCTAAGCCAGAATGTCTCTCTCCTTCACTGAGCCAAAGCCACGAAGTCTCAATCCTTCACTGAGCCAACGTCAGGAAGACTCCCTGCTTAACTGAGCCAAAGGCAGGAAGTCTCACTCCTTCACTGAGCCAACCAGTAAGTCTCAATCCTTCAGATCCAAAGCCAGGAAGTCCCACTTCTTCACAGAGCCAAGGGCACGAAGTCTCACTCTTTCACTGAGCCAAGGCCACGAAGTCACAAACCTTCACTAAGCCAAAGCCAAAAAGTCTCACTCCTTCACTGAGCCAAAGCCATGAAGTCTCACTACTTCACTGAGCCAAAGCCAGTAAATTTCACTCCTTCAGAGCCAAAGCCAGGGAGTCTCACTCCTTCACTGTGCCAAATCCACGAAGTCTCACTCCTTCACTGAGCCAAAGCCACGTTCTCACTCCTTCATTGATCCTAAGCCCGTAAATGTCATTCCTTCAGACCCAATGCCAGGAAATCTCACCTCTTCACTGAGCCAAAGCCAATAAGTCTAAATCCTTCACAGAGCCAAAGCCACAAAGTCTCACTCCTTCACTGAGCCAAAGCCAGGAAGACTCCCTGCTTAACTGAGGCAAAGGCAGGAAGTCTCATTCCTTCACTGAGCCAAAGCCACAAAGTCTCACTCCTGAATGGAGCCAAAACCACTGAGACAAAGTCTCGAAGTTTCACTCCTTCACTGAGCCAAAGTCAGGAAGTCTCACTCGTTCTCTGAGCCAAAGCCACGAAGTCTCACTCCATCACTTAGCCAAAGCCATGAAATCTCACTCTTTCACTGAGCCAAAGCCACAAAGTCCCTCTCCATCACTGTGCCAAAGCCTGAAAGTCTCTCTCCTTCTCTGAGCCAAAGCCAGGAATTCTAACTCCTTCACTGTGACAAAGCCACGAAGTCTCACTCCTTCACTGAGCCAGCCAGTAAGTCTCACTCCTTCAGAGCCTAAGCCAGGAAGTCTCACTCCTTCACTGAGCCAAAGCCAGGAAGTCAAACTCCTGCACTGAGCGAAAGCCACAAATTCTCACTCCTTCACTGAGCCTAAGCCAGAAAATCTCACTCTTTCAATGAGCCAAAGCCACAAAGTCCCTCTCCTTCACTGTGCCAAATCCTGGAGTCTCACTCCTTCACTGAGCCAAAGCAAGGAAGTCTCACTTGTTCACTGAGCCAAAGCAAGGAAGGCTCACTCCTTCACTGAGCCAAAGCGAGGAAGTCTCACTCCTTCACTGAGCCAAAGCCATGAAGTCGCACTCCTTCACTGAGCCAAAGCCACGTTCTTACTCCTTCACTGAGCCAAAGCCACAAAGTCTCTATCCTTCACTGAGCCAAAGCCACGAAGTCTCAATCCTTCTCTGAGCCAAAGCCAGGAATTCTCACTCCTTCACTGTGACAAAGCCACGAAGTCTCACTCCTTCACTGAGCCAGCCAGTAAGTCTCACTCCTTCAGAGCCTAAGCCAGGAAGTCTCACTCCTTCACTGAGCCAAAGACGGCAAGTCAAACTCCTGCACTGAGCCAAAGCCACAAAGTCTCACTCCTTCACTGAGCCTAAGCCAGAAAGTCTCAGTGCTTCACTGAGCCAAAGCCACGAAGTCTGACTCCTTCACTGAGCCTAAGCCAGAAAGTCTCTCTCCTTCACTGAGCCAAAGCCACGAAGTCTCAATCCTTCACTGAGCCAACTCCAGGAAGTCTCACTCCTTCACTGTGCCTAAGCCACGAAGTCTCACTCCTTCACTGAGCCAGCCAGTAAGTCTCAATCCTTCAGAGCTAAAGCCTGGAAGTCTCACTCCTTCACTGAGCCAAACCCAGGAAGTCTAACTTCTGCACTGAGCCAAAGCCACAAAGTCTCACTCCTTCACTGAGCCATAGCCAGGAAGTCTCACTCCTTCACTGAGCTAAAGCAAGGAAGTCTCACTCCTTCACTGAGCGAAAGCCTGAAAGTCTCTCTCCTTCTCTGAGCCAAAGCCAGGAATTCTCACTCCTTCACTGTGACAAAGCCACGAAGTCTCACTCCTTCACTGAGCCAAAGCCAGGAAGACTCCCTGCTTAACTGAGCCAAAGGCAGGAAGTCTCACTCCTTCACTGAGCCAAAGCCACAAAGTCTCACTCCTGAACGGAGCCAAAACCACGAAGTGTCACTGCATCACTGAGACAAAGTCTCGAAGTTTCACTCCTTCACGAAGTCTCACTCGTTCTGTGAGCCAAAGCCACGAAGTCTCACTCCATCACTTAGCCAAAGCCATGAAATCTCACTCTTTCACTGAGCCAAAGCCACAAAGTCCCTCTCCTTCACTGTGCCAAATCCAGGAAGTTTCACTCCTTCACTGAGCCAAAGCAAGGAAGTCTCACTTGTTCACTGAGCCAAAGCCAGGAAGGCTCACTCCTTCACTGAGCCAAAGCGAGGAAGTCTCACTCCTTCATGAGCCAAAGCCATGAAGTCGCACTCCTTCACTGAGCCAAAGCCACATTCCCACTCCTTCACTGAGCCAATTCCAGGAAGTCTCACTCCTTCACTGAGCCAAAGCCTGAAAGTCACTCTCCTTCTCTGAGCCAAAGCCAGGAATTCTCAATCCTTCACTGTGACAAAGCCACGAAGTCTCACTCCATCACTGAGCCAGCCAGTAAGTCTCACTCCTTCAGAGCCTAAGCCAGGAAGTCTCACTCCTTCACTGAGCCAAAGTCAGGAAGTCAAACTCCTGCACTGAGCCAAAGCCACAAAGTCTCACTCCTTCACTGAGCCTAAGCCAGAAAGTCTCAGTGCTTCACTGAGCCAAAGCCACGAAGTCTCACTCCTTCACTGAGCCTAAGCCAGAATGTCTCTCTCCTTCACTGAGCCAAAGCCACGAAGTCTCAATCCTTCACTGAGCCAACGCCAGGAAGTCTCACTCCTTCACTGTGCCAAAGCCACAAAGTCTCACTCCTTCACTGAGCCAACCAGTAAGTCTCAATCCTTCAGATCCAAAGCCAGGAAGTCTCACTTCTTCACAGAGCCAAGGGCACGAAGTCTCACTCTTTCACTGAGTCAAGGCCACGAAGTCACAAACCTTCACTGAGCCATAGCAAGGAAGTCTCACTCCTTCACTGAACCAAAGCCTGGAAGTCTCACTACTTCACTGAGCCAAAGCCAGTAAATTTCACTCCTTCAGAGCCAAGGCCAGGGAGTCTCACTCCTTCACTGTGCCAAATCCACGAAGTCTCACTCCATCACTGAGCCAAAGCCACGGTCTCACTCCTTCATTGATCCTAAGCCCGTAAATGTCATTCCTTCAGACCCAATGCCAGGAAATCTCACCTCTTCACAGAGCCAAAGCCAATAAGTCTAAATCCTTCACAGAGCCAAAGCCACAAAGTCTCACTCCTTCACTGAGCCAAAGCCATGAAGTCGCACTACTTCACTGAGCCAAAGCCACGTTCTCATTCCTTCACTGAGCCAAAGCCACAAACTCTCTATCCTTCACTGAGCCAAAGCCACGAAGTCTCAATCCTTCACTGAGCCAAACCAGGAAGTCTTACTCCTTCACTGAGCCAATGCCAGGAAGTCTCACTCCTTCACTGAGCCAAAGCCTGAAAGTCTCTCTCCTTCTCTGAGCCAAAGCCAGGAATTCTAGCTCCTTCACTGTGACAAAGCCACGAAGTCTCACTCCTTCATTGAGCCAGCCAGTAAGTCTCACTCCTTCAGAGCCTAAGCCAGGAAGTCTCACTCCTTCACTGAGCCAAAGCCAGGAAGTCAAACTCCTGCACTGAGCGAAAGCCACAAAGTCTCACTCCTTCACTGAGCCTAAGCCAGAAAATCTCACTCTTTCAATTAGCCAAAGCCACAAAGTCCCTCTCCTTCACTGTACCAAATCCAGGAAGTCTCACTCCTTCACTGAGCCAAAGCAAGGAAGTCTCACTTGTTCACTGAGCCAAAGCCAGGAAGGCTCACTCCTTCACTGAGCCAAAGCGAGGAAGTCTCACTCCTTCACTGAGCCAAAGCCATGAAGTCGCACTCCTTCACTGAGCCAAAGCCACGTTCTTACTCCTTCACTGAGCCAAAGCCACAAAGTCTCTATCCTTCACTGAGCCAAAGCCACGAATTCTCAATCCTTCACTGAGCCAAAGCCAGGAAGTCTCACTCCTTCACTGAGCCAATGCCAGGAAGTCTCACTCCTTCACTGCCAAAGCCTGAAAGTCTCTCTCCTTCTCTGAGCCAAAGCCAGGAATTCTCACTCCTTCACTGTGAAAAAGCCACGAAGTCTCACTCCTTCACTGAGCCAGCCAGTAAGTCTCACTCCTTCAGAGCCTAAGCCAGGAAGTCTCACTCCTTCACTGAGCCAAAGACAGGAAGTCAAACTCCTGCACTGAGCCAAAGCCACAAAATCTCACTCCTTCACTGAGCCTAAGCCAGAAAGTCTCAGTGCTTCACTGAGCCAAAGCCACGAAGTCTGACTCCTTCACTGAGCCTAAGCCAGAAAGTCTCTCTCCTTCACTGAGCCAAAGCCACGAAGTCTCAATCCTTCACTGAGCCAACTCCAGGAAGTCTCACTCCTTCACTGTGCCTAAGCCACGAAGTCTCACTCCTTCACTGAGCCAGCCAGTAAGTCTCAATCCTTCACTGCCAAAGCCTGAAAGTCTCTCTCCTTCTCTGAGCCAATGCCAGGAATTCTCACTCCTTCACTGTGACAAAGCCACGAAGTCTCACTCCTTCACTGAACCAGCCAGTAAGTCTCACTCCTTCAGAGCCTAAGCCAGGAAGTCTCACTCCTTCACTGAGCCAAACCCAGGAAGTCTAACTTCTGCACTGAGCCAAAGCTACAAAGTCTTACTCCTTCATTGAGCCAAAGCCATGAAGTCGCACTCCTTCACTGAGCCAAAGCAACGTTCTCACTCCTTCACTGAGCCAAAGCCACAAAGTCTCTATCCTTCATTGAGCCAAAGCCACGAAGTCTCAATCGTTCACTGAGCCAAAGCCAGGAAGTCTCACTCCTTCACTGAGCCAATGCCAGGAAGTCTCACTCCTTCACTGAGCCAAAACCTGAAAGTCTCTCTCCTTCTCTGAGCCAAAGCCAGGAATTCTCACTCCTTCACTGTGACAAAGCCACGAAGTCTCACTCCTTCACTGAGCCAAAGCCAGGAAGACTCCCTGCTTAACAGAGCCAAAGGCAGGAAGTCTCACTCCTTCACTGAGCCAAAGCCACAAAGTCTCACTCCTGAACGGAGCCAAAACCACGAAGTGTCACTGCATCACTGAGACAAAGTCTCGAAGTTTCACTCCTTCACTGAGGCAAAGTCACGAAGTCTCACTCGTTCTCTGAGCCAAAGCCACGAAGTCTCACTCCATCACTTAGCCAAAGCCATGAAATCTCACTCTTTCACTGAGCCAAAGCCACAAAGTCCCTCTCCTTCACTGTGCCAAATCCAGGAAGTGTCACTCCTTCACTGAGCCAAAGCGAGGAAGTCTCACTCCTTCATGAGCCAAAGCCATGAAGTCGCACTCCTTCACTGAACCAAAGCCACATTCCCACTCCTTCGCTGAGCCAAAGCCACAAACTCTCTATCCTTCACTGAGCCAAAGCCACGAAGTCTCAATCCTTCACTGAGCCAAAGCCAGGAAGTCTCACTCCTTCACTGAGCCAATGCCAGGAAGTCTCACTCCTTCACTGAGCCAAAGCCTGAAAGTCTCTCTCCTTCTCTGAGCCAAAGCCAGGAATTCTCACTCCTTCACTGTGACAAAGCCACGAAGTCTCACTCCTTCACTGAGCCAGCCAGTAGGTCTCACTCCTTCAGTGCCTAAGCCAGGAAGTCTCACTCCTTCACTGAGCCAAAGCCAGGAAGTCAACCTCCTGCACTGAGCCAAAGCCACAAAGTCTCACTCCATCACTTAGCCAAAGCCATGAAATCTCACTCTTTCACTGAGCCAAAGCCACAAAGTCCCTCTCCTTCACTGTGCCAAATCCAGGAAGTCTCACTCCTTCACTGAGCCAAAGCAAGGAAGTCTCACTTGTTCACTGAGCCAAAGCCAGGACGGCTCACTCCTTCACAGAGCCAAAGCGAGGAAGTCTCACTCCTTCACTGAGCCAAAGCCATGAAGTCGCACTCCTTCACTGAGCCAAAGCCACGTTCTCATTCCTTCACTGAGCCAAAGCCACAAAGTCTCTATCCTTCACTGAGCCAAAGCCACGAAGTCTCAATCCTTCACTGAGCCAAAGCCAGGAAGTCTCACTCCTTCACTGAGCCAATTCCAGGAAGTCTCACTCCTTCACTGAGCCAAAGCCTGAAAGTCTCTCTCCTTCTCTGAGCCAAAGCCAGGAATTCTCAATCCTTCACTGTGACAAAGCCACGAAGTCTCACTCCTTCACTGAGCCAGCCAGTAAGTCTCACTCCTTCAGAGCCTAAGCCAGGAAGTCTCACTCCTACACTGAGCCAAAGTCAGGAAGTCAAACTCCTGCACTGAGCCATAGCCACAAAGTCTCACTCCTTCACTGAGCCTAAGCCAGAAAGTCTCAGTGCTTCACTGAGCCAAAGCCACTAAGTCTCACTCCTTCACTGAGCCAAAGCCAGAATGTCTCTCTCCTTCACTGAGCCAAAGCCACGAAGTCTCAATCCTTCACTGAGCCAACGCCAGGAAGTCTCACTCCTTCACTGTGCCAAAGCCACAAAGTCTCACTCCTTCACTGAGCCAACCAGTAAGTCTCAATCCTTCAGATTCAAAGCCAGGAAGTCTCACTTCTTCACAGAGTCAAGGGCACGAAGTCTCACTCTTTCACTGAGCCAAGGCCACGAAGTCACAAACCTTCACTAAGCCAAAGCCAAAAAGTCTCACTCCTTCACTGTACCAAAGCCTGGAAGTCTCACTACTTCACTGAGCCAAAGCCAGTAAATTTCACTGCTTCAGAGCCAAAGCCAGGGAGTCTCACTCCTTCACTGTGCCAAATCCACGAAGTCTCACTGCTTCACTGAGCCAAAGCCACGGTCTCACTCCTTCATTGATCCTAAGCCCGTAAATGTCATTCCTTCAGACCCAATGCCAGGAAATCTCACTCCTTCACAGAGCCAAAGCCAATAAGTCTAAATCCTTCACAGAGCCAAAGCCACAAAGTCTCACTCCTTCACTGAGCCAAAGCCAGGAAGACTCCCTGCTTAACTGAGCCAAAGGCAGGAAGTCTCACTCCTTCACTGAGCCAAAGCCACAAAGTCTCACTCCTGAACGGAGCCAAAACCACGAAGTGTCACTGCATCACTGAGACAAAGTCTCGAAGTTTCACTCCTTCACTGAGCCAAAGTCACGAAGTCTCACTCGTTCTCTGAGCCAAAGCCACGAAGTCTCACTCCATCACTTAGCCAAAGCCATGAAATCTCACTCTTTCACTGAGCCAAAGCCACAAAGTCCCTCTCCTTCACTGTGCCAAATCCAGGAAGTCTCACTGCTTCACTGAGCCAAAGCAAGGAAGTCTCACTTGTTCACTGAGCCAAAGCCAGGAAGGCTCACTCCTTCACTGAGCCAAAGCGAGGAAGTCTCACTCCTTCATGAGCCAAAGCCATGAAGTCGCACTCCTTCACTGAGCCAAAGCCACGTTCTCATTCCTTCACTGAGCCAAAGCCACAAACTCTCTATCCTTCACTGAGCCAAAGCCACGAAGTCTCAATCCTTCACTGAGCCAAACCAGGAAGTCTCACTCCTTCACTGAGCCAATGCCAGGAAGTCTCACTCCTTCACTGAGCCAAAGCCTGAAAGTCTCTCTCCTTCTCTGAGCCAAAGCCAGGAATTCTAACTCCTTCACTGTGACAAAGCCTCGAAGTCTCACTCCTTCACTGAGCCAGCCAGTAAGTCTCACTCCTTCAGAGCCTAAGCCAGGAAGTCTCACTCCTTCACTGAGCCAAAGCCAGGAAGTCAAACTCCTGCACTGAGCGAAAGCCACAAAGTCTCACTCCTTCACTGAGCCTAAGCCAGAAAATCTCACTCTTTCAATGAGCCAAAGCCACAAAGTCCCTCTCCTTCACTGTGCCAAATCCAGGAAGTCTCACTCCTTCACTGAGCCAAAGCAAGGAAGTCTCACTTGTTCACTGAGCCAAAGCCAGGAAGGCTCACTCCTTCACTGAGCCAAAGCGAGGAAGTCTCACTCCTTCACTGAGCCAAAGCCATGAAGGCGCACTCCTTCACTGAGCCAAAGCCACGTTCTTACTCCTTCACTGAGCCAAAGCCACAAAGTCTCTATCCTTCACTGAGCCAAAGCCACGAAGTCTCAATCCTTCACTGAGCCAAAGCCAGGAAGTCTCACTCCTTCACTGAGCCAATGCCAGGAAGTCTCACTCCTTCACTGAGCCAAAGCCTGAAAGTCTCTCTCCTTCTCTGAGCCAAAGCCAGGAATTCTCACTCCTTCACTGTGACAAAGCCACGAAGTCTCACTCCTTCACTGAGCCAGACAGTAAGTCTCACTCCTTCAGAGCCTAAGCCAGGAAGTCTCACTCCTTCACTGAGCCAAAGTACGGTAGTCAAACTCCTGCACTGAGCCAAAGCCACAAAGTCTCACTTCTTCACTGAGCCTAAGCCAGAAAGTCTCAGTGCTTCACTGAGTCAAAGCCACGAAGTCTGACTCCTTCACTGAGCCTAAGCAAGAAAGTCTCTCTCCTTCTCTGAGCCAAAGCCACGAAGTCTCAATCCTTCACTGAGCCAACTCCAGGAAGTCTCACTCCTTCACTGTGCCTAAGCCACGAAGTCTCACTCCTTCACTGAGCCAGCCAGTAACTCTCAATCCTTCAGAGCTAAAGCCTGGAAGTCTCACTCCTTCACTGAGCCAAACCCAGGAAGTCTAACTTCTGCACTGAGCCAAAGCCACAAAGTCTCACTCCTTCACTGAGCCATAGCCAGGAAGTCTCACTCCTTCACTGAGCCAAAGCAAGGAAGTCTCACTTGTTCACTGAGCCAAATCCTGGAAGGCTCACTCCTTCACTGAGCCAAAGCGAGAAAGTCTCACTCCTTCACTGAGCCAAAGCCATGAAGTCGCACTCCTTCACTGAGCCAAAGCCACGTTCTCACTCCTTCACTGAGCCAAAGCCACAAAGTCTCTATCCTTCATTGAGCCAAAGCCACGAAGTCTCAATCCTTCACTGAGCCAAAGCCAGGAAGTCTCACTCCTTCACTGAGCCAATGCCAGGAAGTCTCACTCCTTCACTGAGCCAAAGCCTGAAAGTCTCTCTCCTTCTCTGAGCCAAAGCCAGGAATTCTCACTCCTTCACTGTGACAAAGCCACGAAGTCTCACTCCTTCACTGAGCCAAAGCCAGGAAGACCCCCTGCTTAACTGAGCCAAAGGCAGGAAGTCTCACTCCTTCACTGAGCCAAAGCCACAAAGTCTCACTCCTGAACGGAGCCAAAACCACGAAGTGTCACTGCATCACTGAGGCAAAGTCACGAAGTCTCACTCGTTCTCTGAGCCAAAGCCACAAAATTTCTCTCCTTCACTGAGGCAAAGTCATGAATTCTGACTGCTTCCCTGAGCCAAAACCACGGTGTCACTCCTTCACTGAGCCAAAGCCATGAAGTCGCACTCCTTCACTGAGACAAAGCCACGTTCTCACTCCTTCACTGAGCCAAAGCCACAAAGTCTCTATCCTTCACTGAGCCAAAGCCAGGAAGTATCAATCCTTCACTGAGCCAAAGCCAGGAAGTCTCACTCCTTCACTGAGCCAATGCCAGGAAGTCTCACTCCTTCACTGAGCCAATGCCAGGAAGTCTCCCTCCTTCACTGAGCCAAAGCCTGAAAGTCTCTCTCTTTCTCTGAGCCAAAGCCAGGAATTCTCACTCCTTCACTGTGACAAAGTCACGAAGTCTCACTGCTTCAATGAGCCAGCCAGTAAGTCTCACTCCTTCAGAGCCAAAGCCAGGAAGTCTCACTCCTTCACTGAGCCAAAGCCAGGAAGTCAAACTCCTGCACTGTGCCAAAGCCACAAAGTCTCACTCCTTCTCTGAGCCTAGGCCAGAAAGTCTCAGTGCTTCACTGAGCCAAAGCCACGGAGTCTCACTCCTTCACTGAGCCTAAGCCAGAAAGTCTCTCTCCTTCACTGAGCCAAAGCCACGAAGTCTCACTCCTTCACTGTGCCAAAGCCAAAAAGTCTCACTCCTTCACTGAGCCAGCCAGTAAGTCTCAATCCTTCAGAGCTAAAGCCTGGAAGTCTCACTCCTTCACTGAGCCAAAGCCAGGAAGTCGAACTCCTGCACTGAGCCAAAGCCACAAAGTCTCTCCCCTTCACTGAGCCATAGCCACCAAGTCTCATTCCTTCACTGAGCCAAAGCCACGAACTCTCACTCCTCCACTGAGCAAAAGCCACGGTATCACTCCTTCACTGAGCCAAAGCCAGGAGGTCCAAACTCATTCACTGAGCCAAAGCCAGTAAATCTCAATCCTTCCGAGCCAAAGCCAGGAGGTCTAACTCCTGCACTGAGCCAAAGCCACAAAGTCTCACTCCTTCACTGAGCCAAAGCCACGAAGTCTAACTCCAGCACTGTGCCAAAGCCACAAAGTCTCACTCCTTCACTGAGCCAAAGCCACGAAGTCTCACTCCTTCACTGAGACAAAGCCACGGTCTCACTCCTTCACTGAGCCGAAGCCTCAAAGTTTCACTACTTCACTGAGCCAAACGCAGGAAGTCCACACTCCTCCACAGGGCGAAAGCCAGTAAATCTCAATTCTGCAGAGCCAAAGCCAGGAAATCTCACTCCTTCACTGAGCCAAAGCCACGGTCTCACTCCTTCATTGAGCCAAATCTGTAAAGTCTCTTTACCTCACTGAGCCAAAGGCAGGTAGTCTCACTCCTTCACTGAGTCAAAGCCAGGAAGTCTAACTCCAGCACTGTGCCAAAGCCACAAAGTCTCACTCCTTCACTGAGCCAAAGCCACGAAGTCTCACTCCTTCACTGAGACAAAGCCACGGTCTCACTCCTTCACTGAGCCGAAGCCACAATGTCTTACTCCTTCACTGAGCCAAAGCCAGGAAGTCCAACTCCAGCACTGTGCCAAAGCCACGAAGTCTCACTCCTTCACTGAGCCAAAGCCAGGAATTTTCACTCCTTCACTCTGCCAAAGCCACGAAGTCTCACTCCTTCACTGAGCCAGCCAGTAAGTCTCCCTACTTCAGAGCCAAAGCCTGGAACACTCAATCATTTATTGAGCCAAAGACAGGAAGTCTCATTCCTTCACTGAGCCAAAGCCAGTAAATTTCACTCCTTCAGAGCCAAAGCCAGGAAGTCTCACTCCTTCACTGTGCCAAATCCACGAAATCTCACTCCTTTACTGAGCCAAATCCACGGTCTCACTCCTTCATTGAGCCAAAGCCACGGTCTGAAACCTTAACTGAGCCAAAGCCTCAAAGTCTCTCCCCTTCACTGAGCCATAGCCACCAAGTCTCATTCCTTCACTGAGTCAAAACCAGGAAGTCTCACTCCTTCACTGAGCCAATGACACGGCCTCACTCCATCATTGAGACAAAGCCACAAAATCTCTCTCCTTCACTTAGGCAAAGTCATGAATTCTGACTGCTTCCCTGAGCCAAAACCACGGTGTCACTCCTTCACTGAGCCAAAGCCAGGAAGTCTCACTCCTTCACTGAGCCAAAGCCTCAAAGTCTCTCTCCTTCACTGAGCCATAGCCACGAAGTCTCAATCCTTCACTGAGGCAATCCCAGGAAGTATCACTCCATCACTGTGCCAAAGCCACGAAGTCGCACTCCTTCACTTAGCCAGCCAGAAAGTCTCACTCCTTCAGTTCCAATGCCAGGAAGTCTCACACCATCAATGTGCAAAAGCCTGGAAGTCTAACGTCTTCACTGTGCCAAAGCCACAAAGTCTCACTACTTCACTGAGCCAATGCCACGGCCTCACTCCTTCATTGAGCCTAAGCCAAGGAGTCTCACTCCTTCACTGAGCCATAGCCACGGTCTCACTCCTTCACTGAGCAAAAGCCACAAAGTCTATCTCCTACACTGAGCCAAAGGCATGAGGTCTCACTGCTTCACTGAGCCAAAACGACAGACTCACACCTTCATTGAGCCAAAGGCACGAAGTCTCACTCTTTCACTGAGCCAAAGCCACGAAGTCTCACTCCTTCACTAAGCCAAAGCCACAGAGTCTCACTCCATAATTGAACTAATGCCAGAGAGTCTCACTCCTTCATTGAGCCAAAGCCAGGAAGTCTTACTCCTTCACTGAGCCAAAGCCAGTAAATCTCACTCCTTCAGAGCCAATTCCAGGAAGTGTCACTCCTTCACTGAGCCAAAGCCAGGAAGTCTCACTCGTTCTCTGAGCCAAAGCCACGAAGTCTCACTCCATCACTTAGCCAAAGCCATGAAATCTCACTCTTTCACTGAGCCAAAGCCACAAAGTCCCTCTCCATCACTGTGCCAAAGCCTGAAAGTCTCTCTCCTTCTCTGAGCCAAAGCCAGGAATTCTAACTCCTTCACTGTGACAAAGCCACGAAGTCTCACTCCTTCACTGAGCCAGCCAGTAAGTCTCACTCCTTCAGAGCCTAAGCCAGGAAGTCTCACTCCTTCACTGAGCCAAAGCCAGGAAGTCAAACTCCTGCACTGAGCGAAAGCCACAAATTCTCACTCCTTCACTGAGCCTAAGCCAGAAAATCTCACTCTTTCAATGAGCCAAAGCCACAAAGTCCCTCTCCTTCACTGTGCCAAATCCTGGTAGTCTCACTCCTTCACTGAGCCAAAGCAAGGAAGTCTCACTTGTTCACTGAGCCAAAGCAAGGAAGGCTCACTCCTTCACTGAGCCAAAGCGAGGAAGTCTCACTCCTTCACTGAGCCAAAGCCATGAAGTCGCACTCCTTCACTGAGCCAAAGCCACGTTCTTACTCCTTCACTGAGCCAAAGCCACAAAGTCTCTATCCTTCACTGAGCCAAAGACACGAAGTCTCAATCCTTCACTGAGCCAAAGCCAGGAAGTCTCACTCCTTCACTGAGCCAATGCCAGGAAGTCTCACTCCTTCACTGAGCCAAAGCCTGAAAGTCTCTCTCCTTCTCTGAGCCAAAGCCAGGAATTCTCACTCCTTCACTGTGACAAAGCCACGAAGTCTCACTCCTTCACTGAGCCAGCCAGTAAGTCTAACTCCTTCAGAGCCTAAGCCAGGAAGTCTCACTCCTTCACTGAGCCAAAGACGGGAAGTCAAACTCCTGCACTGAGCCAAAGCCACAAAGTCTCACTCCTTCACTGAGCCTAAGCCAGAAAGTCTCAGTGCTTCACTGAGCCAAAGCCACGAAGTCTGACTCCTTCACTGAGCCTAAGCCAGAAAGTCTCTCTCCTTCACTGAGCCAAAGCCACGAAGTCTCAATCCTTCACTGAGCCAACTCCAGGAAGTCTCACTCCTTCACTGTGCCTAAGCCACGAAGTCTCACTCCTTCACTGAGCCAGCCAGTAAGTCTCAATCCTTCAGAGCTAAAGCCTGGAAGTCTCACTCCTTCACTGAGCCAAACCCAGGAAGTCTAACTTCTGCACTGAGCCAAAGCCACAAAGTCTCACTCCTTCACTGAGCCATAGCCAGGAAGTCTCACTCCTTCACTGAGCTAAAGCAAGGAAGTCTCACTCCTTCACTGAGCGAAAGCCTGAAAGTCTCTCTCCTTCTCTGAGCCAAAGCCAGGAATTCTCACTCCTTCACTGTGACAAAGCCACGAAGTCTCACTCCTTCACTGAGCCAAAGCCAGGAAGACTCCCTGCTTAACTGAGCCAAAGGCAGGAAGTCTCACTCCTTCACTGAGCCAAAGCCACAAAGTCTCACTCCTGAACGGAGCTAAAACCACGAAGTGTCACTGCATCACTGAGACAAAGTCTCGAAGTTTCACTCCATCACTTAGCCAAAGCCATGAAATCTCACTCTTTCACTGAGCCAAAGCCACAAAGTCCCTCTCCTTCACTGTGCCAAATCCAGGAAGTGTCACTCCTTCACTGAGCCAAAGCAAGGAAGTCTCACTTGTTCACTGATCCAAAGCCAGGAAGGCTCACTCCTTCACTGAGCCAAAGCGAGGAAGTCTCACTCCTTCATGAGCCAAAGCCATGAAGTCGCACTCCTTCACTGAGCCAAAGCCACATTCCCACTCCTTCACTGAGCCAATTCCAGGAAGTCTCACTCCTTCACTGAGCCAAAGCCTGAAAGTCACTCTCCTTCTCTGAGCCAAAGCCAGGAATTCTCAATCCTTCACTGTGACAAAGCCACGAAGTCTCACTCCATCACTGAGCCAGCCAGTAAGTCTCACTCCTTCAGAGCCTAAGCCAGGAAGTCTCACTCCTTCACTGAGCCAAAGTCAGGAAGTCAAACTCCTGCACTGAGCCAAAGCCACAAAGTCTCACTCCTTCACTGAGCCTAAGCCAGAAAGTCTCAGTGCTTCACTGAGCCAAAGCCACGAAGTCTCACTCCTTCACTGAGCCTAAGCCAGAATGTCTCTCTCCTTCACTGAGCCAAAGCCACGAAGTCTCAATCCTTCACTGAGCCAACGCCAGGAAGTCTCACTCCTTCACTGTGCCAAAGCCACAAAGTCTCACTCCTTCACTGAGCCAACCAGTAAGTCTCAATCCTTCAGATCCAAAGCCAGGAAGTCTCACTTCTTCACAGAGCCAAGGGCACGAAGTCTCACTCTTTCACTGAGTCAAGGCCACGAAGTCACAAACCTTCACTGAGCCATAGCGAGGAAGTCTCACTCCTTCACTGAACCAAAGCCTGGAAGTCTCACTACTTCACTGAGCCAAAGCCAGTAAATTTCACTCCTTCAGAGCCAAGGCCAGGGAGTCTCACTCCTTCACTGTGCCAAATCCACGAAGTCTCACTCCTTCACTGAGCCAAAGCCACGGTCTCACTCCTTCATTGATCCTAAGCCCGTAAATGTCATTCCTTCAGACCCAATGCCAGGAAATCTCACCTCTTCACAGAGCCAAAGCCAATAAGTCTAAATCCTTCACAGAGCCAAAGCCACAAAGTCTCACTCCTTCACTGAGCCAAAGCCATGAAGTCGCACTCCTTCACTGAGCCAAAGCCACGTTCTCATTCCTTCACTGAGCCAAAGCCACAAACTCTCTATCCTTCACTGAGCCAAAGCCACGAAGTCTCAATCCTTCACTGAGCCAAACCAGGAAGTCTCACTCCTTCACTGAGCCAATGCCAGGAAGTCTCACTCCTTCACTGAGCCAAAGCCTGAAAGTCTCTCTCCTTCTCTGAGCCAAAGCCAGGAATTCTAGCTCCTTCACTGTGACAAAGCCACGAAGTCTCACTCCTTCACTGAGCCAGCCAGTAAGTCTCACTCCTTCAGAGCCTAAGCCAGGAAGTCTCACTCCTTCACTGAGCCAAAGCCAGGAAGTCAAACTCCTGCACTGAGCGAAAGCCACAAAGTCTCACTCCTTCACTGAGCCTAAGCCAGAAAATCTCACTCTTTCAATGAGCCAAAGCCACAAAGTCCCTCTCCTTCACTGTGCCAAATCCAGGAAGTCTCACTCCTTCACTGAGCCAAAGCAAGGAAGTCTCACTTGTTCACTGAGCCAAAGCCAGGAAGGCTCACTCCTTCACTGAGCCAAAGCGAGGAAGTCTCACTCCTTCACTGAGCCAAAGCCATGAAGTCGCACTCCTTCACTGAGCCAAAGCCACGTTCTTACTCCTTCACTGAGCCAAAGCCACAAAGTCTCTATCCTTCACTGAGCCAAAGCCACGAATTCTCAATCCTTCACTGAGCCAAAGCCAGGAAGTCTCACTCCTTCACTGAGCCAATGCCAGGAAGTCTCACTCCTTCACTCCCAAAGCCTGAAAGTCTCTCTCCTTCTCTGAGCCAAAGCCAGGAATTCTCACTCCTTCACTGTGACAAAGCCACGAAGTCTCACTCCTTCACTGAGCCAGCCAGTAAGTCTCACTCCTTCAGAGCCTAAGCCAGGAAGTCTCACTCCTTCACTGAGCCAAGACAGGAAGTCAAACTCCTGCACTGAGCCAAAGCCACAAAGTCTCACTCCTTCACTGAGCCTAAGCCAGAAAGTCTCAGTGCTTCACTGAGCCAAAGCCACGAAGTCTGACTCCTTCACTGAGCCTAAGCCAGAAAGTCTCTCTCCTTCACTGAGCCAAAGCCACGAAGTCTCAATCCTTCACTGAGCCAACTCCAGGAAGTCTCACTCCTTCACTGTGCCTAAGCCACGAAGTCTCACTCCTTCACTGAGCCAGCCAGTAAGTCTCAATCCTTCACTGCCAAAGCCTGAAAGTCTCTCTCCTTCTCTGAGCCAAAGCCAGGAATTCTCACTCCTTCACTGTGACAAAGCCACGAAGTCTCACTCCTTCACTGAGCCAGCCAGTAAGTCTCACTCCTTCAGAGCCTAAGCCAGGAAGTCTCACTCCTTCACTGAGCCAAACCCAGGAAGTCTAACTTCTGCACTGAGCCAAAGCTACAAAGTCTTACTCCTTCATTGAGCCAAAGCCATGAAGTCGCACTCCTTCACTGAGCCAAAGCCACGTTCTCACTCCTTCACTGAGCCAAAGCCACAAAGTCTCTATCCTTCATTGAGCCAAAGCCACGAAGTCTCAATCGTTCACTGAGCCAAAGCCAGGAAGTCTCACTCCTTCACTGAGCCAATGCCAGGAAGTCTCACTCCTTCACTGAGCCAAAACCTGAAAGTCTCTCTCCTTCTCTGAGCCAAAGCCAGGAATTCTCACTCCTTCACTGTGACAAAGCCACGAAGTCTCACTCCTTCACTGAGCCAAAGCCAGGAAGACTCCCTGCTTAACTGAGCCAAAGGCAGGAAGTCTCACTCCTTCACTGAGCCAAAGCCACAAAGTCTCACTCCTGAACGGAGCCAAAACCACGAAGTGTCACTGCATCACTGAGACAAAGTCTCGAAGTTTCACTCCTTCACTGAGGCAAAGTCACGAAGTCTCACTCGTTCTCTGAGCCAAAGCCACGAAGTCTCACTCCATCACTTAGCCAAAGCCATGAAATCTCACTCTTTCACTGAGCCAAAGCCACAAAGTCCCTCTCCTTCACTGTGCCAAATCCAGGAAGTGTCACTCCTTCACTGAGCCAAAGCGAGGAAGTCTCACTCCTTCATGAGCCAAAGCCATGAAGTCGCACTCCTTCACTGAACCAAAGCCACATTCCCACTCCTTCGCTGAGCCAAAGCCACAAACTCTCTATCCTTCACTGAGCCAAAGCCACGAAGTCTCAATCCTTCACTGAGCCAAAGCCAGGAAGTCTCACTCCTTCACTGAGCCAATGCCAGGAAGTCTCACTCCTTCACTGAGCCAAAGCCTGAAAGTCTCTCTCCTTCTCTGAGCCAAAGCCAGGAATTCTCACTCCTTCACTGTGACAAAGCCACGAAGTCTCACTCCTTCACTGAGCCAGCCAGTAAGTCTCACTCCTTCAGAGCCTAAGCTAGGAAGTCTCACTCCTTCACTGAGCCAAAGCCAGGAAGTCAAACTCCTGCACTGAGCCAAAGCCACAAAGTCTCACTCCATCACTTAGCCAAAGCCATGAAATCTCACTCTTTCACTGAGCCAAAGCCACAAAGTCCCTCTCCTTCACTGTGCCAAATCCAGGAAGTCTCACTCCTTCACTGAGCCAAAGCAAGGAAGTCTCACTTGTTCACTGAGCCAAAGCCAGGACGGCTCACTCCTTCACAGAGCCAAAGCGAGGAAGTCTCACTCCTTCACTGAGCCAAAGCCATGAAGTCGCACTCCTTCACTGAGCCAAAGCCACGTTCTCATTCCTTCACTGAACCAAAGCCACAAAGTCTCTATCCTTCACTGAGCCAAAGCCACGAAGTCTCAATCCTTCACTGAGCCAAAGCCAGGAAGTCTCACTCCTTCACTGAGCCAATTCCAGGAAGTCTCACTCCTTCACTGAGCCAAAGCCTGAAAGTCTCTCTCCTTCTCTGAGCCAAAGCCAGGAATTCTCAATCCTTCACTGTGACAAAGCCACGAAGTCTCACTCCTTCACTGAGCCAGCCAGTAAGTCTCACTCCTTCAGAGCCTAAGCCAGGAAGTTTCACTCCTTCACTGAGCCAAAGTCAGGAAGTCAAACTCCTGCACTGAGCCATAGCCACAAAGTCTCACTCCTTCACTGAGCCTAAGCCAGAAAGTCTCAGTGCTTCACTGAGCCAAAGCCACTAAGTCTCACTCCTTCACTGAGCCAAAGCCAGAATGTCTCTCTCCTTCACTGAGCCAAAGCCACGAAGTCTCAATCCTTCACTGAGCCAACGCCAGGAAGTCTCACTCCTTCACTGTGCCAAAGCCACAAAGTCTCACTCCTTCACTGAGCTAACCAGTAAGTCTCAATCCTTCAGATTCAAAGCCAGGAAGTCTCACTTCTTCACAGAGTCAAGGGCACGAAGTCTCACTCTTTCACTGAGCCAAGGCCACGAAGTCACAAACCTTCACTAAGCCAAAGCCAAAAAGTCTCACTCCTTCACTGTACCAAAGCCTGGAAGTCTCACTACTTCACTGAGCCAAAGCCAGTAAATTTCACTGCTTCAGAGCCAAAGCCAGGGAGTCTCACTCCTTCACTGTGCCAAATCCACGAAGTCTCACTGCTTCACTGAGCCAAAGCCACGGTCTCACTCCTTCATTGATCCTAAGCCCGTAAATGTCATTCCTTCAGACCCAATGCCAGGAAATCTCACTCCTTCACAGAGCCAAAGCCAATAAGTCTAAATCCTTCACAGAGCCAAAGCCACAAAGTCTCACTCCTTCACTGAGCCAAAGCCAGGAAGACTCCCTGCTTAACTGAGCCAAAGGCAGGAAGTCTCACTCCTTCACTGAGCCAAAGCCACAAAGTCTCACTCCTGAACGGAGCCAAAACCACGAAGTGTCACTGCATCACTGAGACAAAGTCTCGAAGTTTCACTCCTTCACTGAGCCAAAGTCACGAAGTCTCACTCGTTCTCTGAGCCAAAGCCACGAAGTCTCACTCCATCACTTAGCCAAAGCCATGAAATCTCACTCTTTCACTGAGCCAAAGCCACAAAGTCCCTCTCCTTCACTGTGCCAAATCCAGGAAGTCTCACTCCTTCACTGAGCCAAAGCAAGGAAGTCTCACTTGTTCACTGAGCCAAAGCCAGGAAGGCTCACTCCTTCACTGAGCCAAAGCGAGGAAGTCTCACTCCTTCATGAGCCAAAGCCATGAAGTCGCACTCCTTCACTGAGCCAAAGCCACGTTCTCATTCCTTCACTGAGCCAAAGCCACAAACTCTCTATCCTTCACTGAGCCAAAGCCACGAAGTCTCAATCCTTCACTGAGCCAAACCAGGAAGTCTCACTCCTTCACTGAGCCAATGCCAGGAAGTCTCACTCCTTCTCTGAGCCAAAGCCAGGAATTCTAACTCCTTCACTGTGACAAAGCCACGAAGTCTCACTCCTTCACTGAGCCAGCCAGTAAGTCTCACTCCTTCAGAGCCTAAGCCAGGAAGTCTCACTCCTTCACTGAGCCAAAGCCAGGAAGTCAAACTCCTGCACTGAGCGAAAGCCACAAAGTCTCACTCCTTCACTGAGCCTAAGCCAGAAAATCTCACTCTTTCAATGAGCCAAAGCCACAAAGTCCCTCTCCTTCACTGTGCCAAATCCAGGAAGTCTCACTCCTTCACTGAGCCAAAGCAAGGAAGTCTCACTTGTTCACTGAGCCAAAGCCAGGAAGGCTCACTCCTTCACTGAGCCAAAGCGAGGAAGTCTCACTCCTTCACTGAGCCAAAGCCATGAAGGCGCACTCCTTCACTGAGCCAAAGCCACGTTCTTACTCCTTCACTGAGCCAAAGCCACAAAGTCTCTATCCTTCACTGAGCCAAAGCCACGAAGTCTCAATCCTTCACTGAGCCAAAGCCAGGAAGTCTCACTCCTTCACTGAGCCAATGCCAGGAAGTCTCACTCCTTCACTGAGCCAAAGCCTGAAAGTCTCTCTCCTTCTCTGAGCCAAAGCCAGGAATTCTCACTCCTTCACTGTGACAAAGCCACGAAGTCTCACTCCTTCACTGAGCCAGACAGTAAGTCTCACTCCTTCAGAGCCTAAGCCAGGAAGTCTCACTCCTTCACTGAGCCAAAGTACGGTAGTCAAACTCCTGCACTGAGCCAAAGCCACAAAGTCTCACTCCTTCACTGAGCCTAAGCCAGAAAGTCTCAGTGCTTCACTGAGTCAAAGCCACGAAGTCTGACTCCTTCACTGAGCCTAAGCAAGAAAGTCTCTCTCCTTCTCTGAGCCAAAGCCACGAAGTCTCAATCCTTCACTGAGCCAACTCCAGGAAGTCTCACTCCTTCACTGTGCCTAAGCCACGAAGTCTCACTCCTTCACTGAGCCAGCCAGTAAGTCTCAATCCTTCAGAGCTAAAGCCTGGAAGTATCACTCCTTCACTGAGCCAAACCCAGGAAGTCTAACTTCTGCACTGAGCCAAAGCCACAAAGTCTCACTCCTTCACTGAGCCATAGCCAGGAAGTCTCACTCCTTCACTGAGCCAAAGCAAGGAAGTCTCACTTGTTCACTGAGCCAAAGCCTGGAAGGCTCACTCCTTCACTGAGCCAAAGCGAGAAAGTCTCACTCCTTCACTGAGCCAAAGCCATGAAGTCGCACTCCTTCACTGAGCCAAAGCCACGTTCTCACTCCTTCACTGAGCCAAAGCCACAAAGTCTCTATCCTTCATTGAGCCAAAGCCACGAAGTCTCAATCCTTCACTGAGCCAAAGCCAGGAAGTCTCACTCCTTCACTGAGCCAATGCCAGGAAGTCTCACTCCTTCACTGAGCCAAAGCCTGAAAGTCTCTCTCCTTCTCTGAGCCAAAGCCAGGAATTCTCACTCCTTCACTGTGACAAAGCCACGAAGTCTCACTCCTTCACTGAGCCAAAGCCAGGAAGACCCCCTGCTTAACTGAGCCAAAGGCAGGAAGTCTCACTCCTTCACTGAGCCAAAGCCACAAAGTCTCACTCCTGAACGGAGCCAAAACCACGAAGTGTCACTGCATCACTGAGGCAAAGTCACGAAGTCTCACTCGTTCTCTGAGCCAAAGCCACAAAATTTCTCTCCTTCACTGAGGCAAAGTCATGAATTCTGACTGCTTCCCTGAGCCAAAACCACGGTGTCACTCCTTCACTGAGCCAAAGCCATGAAGTCGCACTCCTTCACTGAGACAAAGCCACGTTCTCACTCCTTCACTGAGCCAAAGCCACAAAGTCTCTATCCTTCACTGAGCCAAAGCCAGGAAGTATCAATCCTTCACTGAGCCAAAGCCATGAAGTCTCACTCCTTCACTGAGCCAATGCCAGGAAGTCTCACTCCTTCACTGAGCCAATGCCAGGAAGTCTCACTCCTTCACTGAGCCAAAGCCTGAAAGTCTCTCTCTTTCTCTGAGCCAAAGCCAGGAATTCTCACTCCTTCACTGTGACAAAGTCACGAAGTCTCACTGCTTCAATGAGCCAGCCAGTAAGTCTCACTCCTTCAGAGCCAAAGCCAGGAAGTCTCACTCCTTCACTGAGCCAAAGCCAGGAAGTCAAACTCCTGCACTGTGCCAAAGCCACAAAGTCTCACTCCTTCTCTGAGCCTAGGCCAGAAAGTCTCAGTGCTTCACTGAGCCAAAGCCACGGAGTCTCACTCCTTCACTGAGCCTAAGCCAGAAAGTCTCTCTCCTTCACTGAGCCAAAGCCACGAAGTCTCACTCCTTCACTGTGCCAAAGCCAAAAAGTCTCACTCCTTCACTGAGCCAGCCAGTAAGTCTCAATCCTTCAGAGCTAAAGCCTGGAAGTCTCACTCCTTCACTGAGCCAAAGCCAGGAAGTCGAACTCCTGCACTGAGCCAAAGCCACAAAGTCTCTCCCCTTCACTGAGCCATAGCCACCAAGTCTCATTCCTTCACTGAGCCAAAGCCACGAACTCTCACTCCTCCACTGAGCAAAAGCCACGGTATCACTCCTTCACTGAGCCAAAGCCAGGAGGTCCAAACTCATTCACTGAGCCAAAGCCAGTAAATCTCAATCCTTCCGAGCCAAAGCCAGGAGGTCTAACTCCTGCACTGAGCCAAAGCCACAAAGTCTCACTCCTTCACTGAGCCAAAGCCACGAAGTCTAACTCCAGCACTGTGCCAAAGCCACAAAGTCTCACTCCTTCACTGAGCCAAAGCCAGGAAGTCTCACTCCTTCACTGAGACAAAGCCACGGTCTCACTCCTTCACTGAGCCGAAGCCTCAAAGTTTCACTACTTCACTGAGCCAAACGCAGGAAGTCCACACTCCTCCACAGGGCGAAAGCCAGTAAATCTCAATTCTGCAGAGCCAAAGCCAGGAAATCTCACTCCTTCACTGAGCCAAAGCCACGGTCTCACTCCTTCATTGAGCCAAATCTGTAAAGTCTCTTTACCTCACTGAGCCAAAGGCAGGTAGTCTCACTCCTTCACTGAGTCAAAGCCAGGAAGTCTAACTCCAGCACTGTGCCAAAGCCACAAAGTCTCACTCCTTCACTGAGCCAAAGCCACGAAGTCTCACTCCTTCACTGAGACAAAGCCACGGTCTCACTCCTTCACTGAGCCGAAGCCACAATGTCTTACTCCTTCACTGAGCCAAAGCCAGGAAGTCCAACTCCAGCACTGTGCCAAAGCCACGAAGTCTCACTCCTTCACTGAGCCAAAGCCAGGAATTTTCACTCCTTCACTCTGCCAAAGCCACGAAGTCTCACTCCTTCACTGAGCCAGCCAGTAAGTCTCCCTACTTCAGAGCCAAAGCCTGGAACACTCAATCATTTATTGAGCCAAAGACAGGAAGTCTCATTCCTTCACTGAGCCAAAGCCAGTAAATTTCACTCCTTCAGAGCCAAAGCCAGGAAGTCTCACTCCTTCACTGTGCCAAATCCACGAAATCTCACTCCTTTACTGAGCCAAATCCACGGTCTCACTCCTTCATTGAGCCAAAGCCACGGTCTGAAACCTTAACTGAGCCAAAGCCTCAAAGTCTCTCCCCTTCACTGAGCCATAGCCACCAAGTCTCATTCCTTCACTGAGTCAAAACCAGGAAGTCTCACTCCTTCACTGAGCCAATGACACGGCCTCACTCCATCATTGAGACAAAGCCACAAAATCTCTCTCCTTCACTTAGGCAAAGTCATGAATTCTGACTGCTTCCCTGAGCCAAAACCACGGTGTCACTCCTTCACTGAGCCAAAGCCAGGAAGTCTCACTCCTTCACTGAGCCAAAGCCTCAAAGTCTCTCTCCTTCACTGAGCCATAGCCACGAAGTCTCAATCCTTCACTGAGGCAATCCCAGGAAGTATCACTCCATCACTGTGCCAAAGCCACGAAGTCGCACTCCTTCACTTAGCCAGCCAGAAAGTCTCACTCCTTCAGTTCCAATGCCAGGAAGTCTCACACCATCAATGTGCAAAAGCCTGGAAGTCTAACGTCTTCACTGTGCCAAAGCCACAAAGTCTCACTACTTCACTGAGCCAATGCCACGGCCTCACTCCTTCATTGAGCCTAAGCCAAGGAGTCTCACTCCTTCACTGAGCCATAGCCACGGTCTCACTCCTTCACTGAGCAAAAGCCACAAAGTCTATCTCCTACACTGAGCCAAAGGCATGAGGTCTCACTGCTTCACTGAGCCAAAACGACAGACTCACTCCTTCATTGAGCCAAAGGCACGAAGTCTCACTCTTTCACTGAGCCAAAGCCACGAAGTCTCACTCCTTCACTAAGCCAAAGCCACAGAGTCTCACTCCATAATTGAACTAATGCCAGAAAGTCTCACTCCTTCATTGAGCCAAAGCCAGGAAGTCTTACTCCTTCACTGAGCCAAAGCCAGTAAATCTCACTCCTTCAGAGCCAATTCCAGGAAGTGTCACTCCTTCACTGAGCCAAAGCCAGGAAGTCTAAATCCTTCACTGAGCCAAAGCTACAAAGTCTCACTCGTTCACTGAGCCAATGCCAGGAAGTCTCACTGCTTCACTGAGCCAAAGGCAGGAAGACTCACTCCTTCACTGAGCCAAAGGCACGAAGTCTCACTCCTTCACTGAGCCAACCAGTAAATCTCAATCCTTCAGATCCAAAGCCAGGAAGTCTCACTTCTTCACAGAGCCAAGGGTACGAAGTCTCACTCTTTCACTGAGCCAAATCCACGAAGTCACAAACCTTCACTAAGCCAAAGCCAAAAAGTCTCACTCCTTCACTGAACCAAAGCCAGGAAGTCTCACTACATCACTGAGCCAAACCCAGTAAATTTCACTCCTTCAGAGCCAAAGCCAGGAAGTCTCACTCCTTCACTGTGCCAAATCCACGAAGTCTCACTCCTTCACAGAGCCAAAGCCAGAAAGTCTCAGTGCTTCACTGAGCCAAAGCCACAAAGTCTCTCTCCTTCACTGAGCCAAAGTCACGAATTCTCACTGCTTCCCTGAGCCAAAACCACAGCGACACTCCTTCACTGAGCCAAAGCCTCAAAGTCTCCCCCTTCACTGAGCCATAGCCACCAAGTCTCATTCCTTCACTGAGCCAAAGCCAGGAAGTCTCACTCCTTCACTGATCCAAAGCCTCAAAGTCTCTCTCCTTCACTGAGCCATAGCCACGAAGTCTCAATCCTTCACTGAGGCAATGCCAGGAAGTATCACTCCATTACTCTGCCAAAGCCACGAAGTCGCACTCATTCACTTAGCCAGCCAGTAAGTCTCACTCCTTCAGTGTCAATGCCAGGAAGTCTCACACCTTCACTGAGGAAAAGCCTGGAAGTTTAACGCCTTCACTGAGCCAAAGCCACAAAGTCTCACTCCTTCACTGAGCCAAAGCCACAAAGTCACTCTCCTTCAATGAGCCTAAGCCACGAAGTCTCACTCCTTCGCTGAGACAAAGCCAGGAAGTCTCACTCCGTCACTGAGCCAACCAGTGAGTCTCAATCCTTCAGATCCAAAGCCAGGAAGTCTCACTTCTTCACAGAGCCAAGGGCACGAAGTCTCACTCTTTCACTGAGCCAATGCCACGAAGTCACAAACCTTCACAAAGCCAAAGCCAAAAAGTCTCACTCCTTCACTGAACCAAAGCCAGGAAGTCTCACTCCTTCACTGAGCCAAAGCCAGTAAATTTCACTCCTTCAGAGCCAAAGCCAGGAAGTCTCACTCCTTCACTGAGCCAGCCAGTAAGTCTCACTCCTTCAGAGCCAAAGCCTGGAACACTCAATCCTTTATTGAGCCAAAGCCAGGAAGCCTCATTCCTTCACTGAGCCAAAGCCAGTAAATTTCACTCCTTCAGAGCGAAAGCCAGGAAGTCCCACTCCTTCACTGTGCAAAATCCACGAAGTCTCACTCCTTTACTGAGCCAAAGCCACGGTCTCACTCCTTCATTGAGCCAAAGCCACGGTCTCACACCTTAACTGAGCCAAAGCCTCAAAGTCTCTCCCCTTCACTGAGCCATAGCCACCAAGTCTCATTCCTTCACTGGGCCAAAGCCAGGAAGTCTCACTCATTCACTGAGCCAATGCCACGGCCTCATTCCTTCATTGAGACAAAGCCACAAAGTCTCTCTCCTTCACTGAGCCAAGGTCACGAATTCTCACTGCTTCCCTGAGCCAAAACCACAGTGACACTCCTTCACTGAGCCAAAGCTACAAAGTCTCAGTCGTTCACTGAGACAATGCCAGGAAGTCTCACTGCTTGACTGAGCCAAAGGCAGGAAGACTCACTGCTTCACTGAGCCAAAACCACGGACTCACTCCTTCACTGAGCCAAAGGCACGAAGTCTCACTCTTTACTGAGCCAAAGTCACGAAGTTTCACTCCTTCACTGAGCCAAAGTCACGAAGTCTCACTCCTTCTCTGAGCCAAAGCCGGGAAGTCTCACACCTTCTTTGAGCCAAAGCAATGAAGCCTCAAACCTTCACTGATCCAAAGCCAGGAAGTCTCACTCCTTCACTGTGGCAAAGCCACAAAGTCTCACTCCTTCACTGAGCCAAACCCACGAAGTCTCAGTTCTTCACTGAGACAAAGCCATGGTCTCACGTCTTCATTCAGCCGAAGCCTCAAAGCCTCTCCCCTTCACTGAGCCAGACAGTAAGTCTCAATCCTTCAGAGCTAAAGCCAGGAAGACTCACTCCTTCACTGAGCCAAAGACAGGAAGTCTAAATCCTTCACAGAGCCAAAGCCAGGAAGACTCCCTGCTTAACTGAGCCAAAAGCAGGAAGTCTCACTCTTTCACTGAGCCAAAGCCACAAAGTCTCACTCCTGAACGGAGCCAAATCCACGAAGTGTCACTGCATCACTGAGACAAAGTCTCAAAGTTTCACTCCTTCACTGAGCCAAAGTCACGAAGTCTCACTCGTTCTCTGAGCCAAAGCCACGAAGTCTTACTCCATCACTTAGCCAAAGCTAGGAAGGCTCACTCCTTCGCTGAGCCAAAGCGAGGAAGTCTCACTCCTTCACTGAGCCAAAGACATGAAGTCGCACTCCTTCACTGAGACAAAGCCACGTTCTCACTCCTTCACTGAGCCAAAGCCACAAAGTCTCTATCCTTCACTGAGCCAAAGCCAGGAAGTCTCAATCCTTCACTGAGCCAAAGCCAGGAAGTCTCACTCCTTCACTGAGCCAATGCCAGGCAGTCTACCTCCTTCACTGAGCCAATGCCAGGAAGTCTCACTCCTTCACTGAGACAAAGCCTGAAAGTCTCTCTCCTTCTCTGAGCCAAAGCCAGGAATTCTCACTCCTTCACTGTGACAAAGTCACGAAGTCTCACTGCTTCACTGAGCCAGCCAGTAAGTCTCACTCCTTCAGAGCCAAAGCCAGGAAGTCTCACTCCTTCACTGAGCCAAAGCCAGGAAGTCAAACTTCTGCACTGTGCCAAAGCCACAAAGTCTCACTCCTTCACTGAGCCTAAGCCAGAAAGTCTCAGTGCTTCACTGAGCCAAAGCTACGGAGTCTCACTCCTTCACTGAGCCTAAGCCAGAAAGTCTCTCTCCTTCACTGAGCCAAAGCCACGAAGGCTCACTCCTTCACTGTGCCAAAACCAAAAAGTCTCACTCCTTCACTGAGCCAAAGCCACGAAGCCTCAATCCTTCCTTGAGCCAGCCAATAAGTCTCAATCCTTCAGAGCTAAAGCCTGGAAGTCTCACTGCTTCACTGAGCCAAAGCCAGGAAGTCTAACTCCTGCACTGAGCCAAAGCCACAAAGTCTCACTCCTTCACTGAGCCAAAGCCAGGAAGTCTAACTCCTTCACTGAGCCAAAGCCAGGAAGTCTCAATCCTTCACTGAGCCAACTCCAGGAAGTCTCACTCCTTCACTGTGCCTAAGCCACGAAGTCTCACTCCTTCACTGAGCCAGCCAGTAAGTCTCAATCCTTCAGAGCTAAAGCCTGGAAGTCTCACTCCTTCACTGAGCCAAACCCAGGAAGTCTAACTTCTGCACTGAGCCAAAGCCACAAAGTCTCACTCCTTCACTGAGCCATAGCCAGGAAGTCTCACTCCTTCACTGAGCCAAAGCAAGGAAGTCTCACTTGTTCACTGAGCCAAAGCCTGGAAGGCTCACTCCTTCACTGAGCCAAAGCGAGAAAGTCTCACTCCTTCACTGAGCCAAAGCCATGAAGTCGCACTCCTTCACTGAGCCAAAGCCACGTTCTCACTCCTTCACTGAGCCAAAGCCACAAAGTCTCTATCCTTCATTGAGCCAAAGCCACGAAGTCTCAATCCTTCACTGAGCCAAAGCCAGGAAGTCTCACTCCTTCACTGAGCCAATGCCAGGAAGTCTCACTCCTTCACTGAGCCAAAGCCTGAAAGTCTCTCTCCTTCTCTGAGCCAAAGCCAGGAATTCTCACTCCTTCACTGTGACAAAGCCACGAAGTCTCACTCCTTCACTGAGCCAAAGCCACAAAGTCTCACTCCTGAACGGAGCCAAAACCACGAAGTGTCACTGCATCACTGAGGCAAAGTCACGAAGTCTCACTCGTTCTCTGAGCCATAGCCACAAAATTTCTCTCCTTCACTGAGGCAAAGTCATGAATTCTGACTGTTTCCCTGAGCCAAAACCACGGTGTCACTCCTTCACTGAGCCAAAGCCATGAAGTCGCACTCCTTCACTGAGACAAAGCCACGTTCTCACTCCTTCACTGAGCCAAAGCCACAAAGTCTCTATCCTTCACTGAGCCAAAGCCAGGAAGTATCAATCCTTCACTGAGCCAAAGCCAGGAAGTCTCACTCCTTCACTGAGCCAATGCCAGGAAGTCTCACTCCTTCACTGAGCCAATGCCAGGAAGTCTCACTCCTTCACTGAGCCAAAGCCTGAAAGTCTCTCTCTTTCTCTGAGCCAAAGCCAGGAATTCTCACTCCTTCACTGTGACAAAGTCACGAAGTCTCACTGCTTCAATGAGCCAGCCATTAAGTCTCACTCCTTCAGAGCCAAAGCCAGGAAGTCTCACTCCTTCACTGAGCCAAAGCCAGGAAGTCAAACTCCTGCACTGTGCCAAAGCCACAAAGTCTCACTCCTTCTCTGAGCCTAGGCCAGAAAGTCTCAGTGCTTCACTGAGCCAAAGCCACGGAGTCTCACTCCTTCACTGAGCCTAAGCCAGAAAGTCTCTCTCCTTCACTGAGCCAAAGCCACGAAGTCTCACTCCTTCACTGTGCCAAAGCCAAAAAGTCTCACTCCTTCACTGAGCCAGCCAGTAAGTCTCAATCCTTCAGAGCTAAAGCCTGGAAGTCTCACTCCTTCACTGAGCCAAAGCCAGGAAGTCGAACTCCTGCACTGAGCCAAAGCCACAAAGTCTCTCCCCTTCACTGAGCCATAGCCACCAAGTCTCATTCCTTCACTGAGCCAAAGCCACGAACTCTCACTCCTCCACTGAGCAAAAGCCACGGTATCACTCCTTCACTGAGCCAAAGCCAGGAGGTCCAAACTCATTCACTGAGCCAAAGCCAGTAAATCTCAATCCTTCCGAGCCAAAGCCAGGAGGTCTAACTCCTGCACTGAGCCAAAGCCACAAAGTCTCACTCCTTCACTGAGCCAAAGCCACGAAGTCTAACTCCAGCACTGTGCCAAAGCCACAAAGTCTCACTCCTTCACTGAGCCAAAGCCACGAAGTCTCACTCCTTCACTGAGACAAAGCCACGGTCTCACTCCTTCACTGAGCCGAAGCCTCAAAGTTTCACTACTTCACTGAGCCAAACGCAGGAAGTCCACACTCCTCCACAGGGCGAAAGCCAGTAAATCTCAATTCTGCAGAGCCAAAGCCAGGAAATCTCACTCCTTCACTGAGCCAAAGCCACGGTCTCACTCCTTCATTGAGCCAAATCTGTAAAGTCTCTTTACCTCACTGAGCCAAAGGCAGGTAGTCTCACTCCTTCACTGAGTCAAAGCCAGGAAGTCTAACTCCAGCACTGTGCCAAAGCCACAAAGTCTCACTCCTTCACTGAGCCAAAGCCACGAAGTCTCACTCCTTCACTGAGACAAAGCCACGGTCTCACTCCTTCACTGAGCCGAAGCCACAATGTCTTACTCCTTCACTGAGCCAAAGCCAGGAAGTCCAACTCCAGCACTGTGCCAAAGCCACGAAGTCTCACTCCTTCACTGAGCCAAAGCCAGGAATTTTCACTCCTTCACTCTGCCAAAGCCACGAAGTCTCACTCCTTCACTGAGCCAGCCAGTAAGTCTCCCTACTTCAGAGCCAAAGCCTGGAACACTCAATCATTTATTGAGCCAAAGACAGGAAGTCTCATTCCTTCACTGAGCCAAAGCCAGTAAATTTCACTCCTTCAGAGCCAAAGCCAGGAAGTCTCACTCCTTCACTGTGCCAAATCCACGAAATCTCACTCCTTTACTGAGCCAAATCCACGGTCTCACTCCTTCATTGAGCCAAAGCCACGGTCTGAAACCTTAACTGAGCCAAAGCCTCAAAGTCTCTCCCCTTCACTGAGCCATAGCCACCAAGTCTCATTCCTTCACTGAGTCAAAACCAGGAAGTCTCACTCCTTCACTGAGCCAATGACACGGCCTCACTACATCATTGAGACAAAGCCACAAAATCTCTCTCCTTCACTTAGGCAAAGTCATGAATTCTGACTGCTTCCCTGAGCCAAAACCACGGTGTCACTCCTTCACTGAGCCAAAGCCAGGAAGTCTCACTCCTTCACTGAGCCAAAGCCTCAAAGTCTCTCTCCTTCACTGAGCCATAGCCACGAAGTCTCAATCCTTCACTGAGGCAATCCCAGGAAGTATCACTCCATCACTGTGCCAAAGCCACGAAGTCGCACTCCTTCACTTAGCCAGCCAGAAAGTCTCACTCCTTCAGTTCCAATGCCAGGAAGTCTCACACCATCAATGTGCAAAAGCCTGGAAGTCTAACGTCTTCACTGTGCCAAAGCCACAAAGTCTCACTACTTCACTGAGCCAATGCCACGGCCTCACTCCTTCATTGAGCCTAAGCCAAGGAGTCTCACTCCTTCACTGAGCCATAGCCACGGTCTCACTCCTTCACTGAGCAAAAGCCACAAAGTCTATCTCCTACACTGAGCCAAAGGCATGAGGTCTCACTGCTTCACTGAGCCAAAACGACAGACTCACTCCTTCATTGAGCCAAAGGCACGAAGTCTCACTCTTTCACTGTGCCAAAGCCACGAAGTCTCACTCCTTCACTAAGCCAAAGCCACAGAGTCTCACTCCATAATTGAACTAATGCCAGAAAGTCTCACTCCTTCATTGAGCCAAAGCCAGGAAGTCTTACTCCTTCACTGAGCCAAAGCCAGTAAATCTCACTCCTTCAGAGCCAATTCCAGGAAGTGTCACTCCTTCACTGAGCCAAAGCCAGGAAGTCTAAATCCTTCACTGAGCCAAAGCTACAAAGTCTCACTCGTTCACTGAGCCAATGCCAGGAAGTCTCACTGCTTCACTGAGCCAAAGGCAGGAAGACTCACTCCTTCACTGAGCCAAAGGCACGAAGTCTCACTCCTTCACTGAGCCAACCAGTAAATCTCAATCCTTCAGATCCAAAGCCAGGAAGTCTCACTTCTTCACAGAGCCAAGGGTACGAAGTCTCACTCTTTCACTGAGCCAAATCCACGAAGTCACAAACCTTCACTAAGCCAAAGCCAAAAAGTCTCACTCCTTCACTGAACCAAAGCCAGGAAGTCTCACTACATCACTGAGCCAAACCCAGTAAATTTCACTCCTTCAGAGCCAAAGCCAGGAAGTCTCACTCCTTCACTGTGCCAAATCCACGAAGTCTCACTCCTTCACAGAGCCAAAGCCAGGAAGTCTAAATGCTTCACAGAGCCAAAGCCACAAAGTCTCACTCCTTCACTGAGCCAAAGCCAGGAAGACTGCCTGCTTAACTGAGCCAAAGGCAGGAAGTCTCATTCTTTCACTGAGCCAAAGCAACAAAGTCTCACTCCTTCACTGAGCCTAAGCCAGAAAGTCTCAATGCTTCACTGAGCCAAAGCCACGGGGTCTCACTCCTTCACTGAGCCTAAGCCAGAAAGTCTCAGTGCTTCACTGAGCCAAAGCCACAAAGTCTCTCTCCTTCACTGAGCCAAAGTCACGAATTCTCACTGCTTCCCTGAGCCAAAACCACAGCGACACTCCTTCACTGAGCCAAAGCCTCAAAGTCTCCCCCTTCACTGAGCCATAGCCACCAAGTCTCATTCCTTCACTGAGCCAAAGCCAGGAAGTCTCACTCCTTCACTGATCCAAAGCCTCAAAGTCTCTCTCCTTCACTGAGCCATAGCCACGAAGTCTCAATCCTTCACTGAGGCAATGCCAGGAAGTATCACTCCATTACTCTGCCAAAGCCACGAAGTCGCACTCATTCACTTAGCCAGCCAGTAAGTCTCACTCCTTCAGTGTCAATGCCAGGAAGTCTCACACCTTCACTGAGGAAAAGCCTGGAAGTTTAACGCCTTCACTGAGCCAAAGCCACAAAGTCTCACTCCTTCACTGAGCCAAAGCCACAAAGTCACTCTCCTTCAATGAGCCTAAGCCACGAAGTCTCACTCCTTCGCTGAGACAAAGCCAGGAAGTCTCACTCCGTCACTGAGCCAACCAGTGAGTCTCAATCCTTCAGATCCAAAGCCAGGAAGTCTCACTTCTTCACAGAGCCAAGGGCACGAAGTCTCACTCTTTCACTGAGCCAATGCCACGAAGTCACAAACCTTCACAAAGCCAAAGCCAAAAAGTCTCACTCCTTCACTGAACCAAAGCCAGGAAGTCTCACTCCTTCACTGAGCCAAAGCCAGTAAATTTCACTCCTTCAGAGCCAAAGCCAGGAAGTCTCACTCCTTCACTGAGCCAGCCAGTAAGTCTCACTCCTTCAGAGCCAAAGCCTGGAACACTCAATCCTTTATTGAGCCAAAGCCAGGAAGCCTCATTCCTTCACTGAGCCAAAGCCAGTAAATTTCACTCCTTCAGAGCGAAAGCCAGGAAGTCCCACTCCTTCACTGTGCAAAATCCACGAAGTCTCACTCCTTTACTGAGCCAAAGCCACGGTCTCACTCCTTCATTGAGCCAAAGCCACGGTCTCACACCTTAACTGAGCCAAAGCCTCAAAGTCTCTCCCCTTCACTGAGCCATAGCCACCAAGTCTCATTCCTTCACTGGGCCAAAGCCAGGAAGTCTCACTCATTCACTGAGCCAATGCCACGGCCTCATTCCTTCATTGAGACAAAGCCACAAAGTCTCTCTCCTTCACTGAGCCAAGGTCACGAATTCTCACTGCTTCCCTGAGCCAAAACCACAGTGACACTCCTTCACTGAGCCAAAGCTACAAAGTCTCAGTCGTTCACTGAGACAATGCCAGGAAGTCTCACTGCTTGACTGAGCCAAAGGCAGGAAGACTCACTGCTTCACTGAGCCAAAACCACGGACTCACTCCTTCACTGAGCCAAAGGCACGAAGTCTCACTCTTTACTGAGCCAAAGTCACGAAGTTTCACTCCTTCACTGAGCCAAAGTCACGAAGTCTCACTCCTTCTCTGAGCCAAAGCCGGGAAGTCTCACACCTTCTTTGAGCCAAAGCAATGAAGCCTCAAACCTTCACTGATCCAAAGCCAGGAAGTCTCACTCCTTCACTGTGGCAAAGCCACAAAGTCTCACTCCTTCACTGAGCCAAACCCACGAAGTCTCAGTTCTTCACTGAGACAAAGCCATGGTCTCACGTCTTCATTCAGCCGAAGCCTCAAAGCCTCTCCCATTCACTGAGCCAGACAGTAAGTCTCAATCCTTCAGAGCTAAAGCCAGGAAGACTCACTCCTTCACTGAGCCAAAGACAGGAAGTCTAAATCCTTCACAGAGCCAAAGCCAGGAAGACTCCCTGCTTAACTGAGCCAAAAGCAGGAAGTCTCACTCTTTCACTGAGCCAAAGCCACAAAGTCTCACTCCTGAACGGAGCCAAATCCACGAAGTGTCACTGCATCACTGAGACAAAGTCTCAAAGTTTCACTCCTTCACTGAGCCAAAGTCACGAAGTCTCACTCGTTCTCTGAGCCAAAGCCACGAAGTCTTACTCCATCACTTAGCCAAAGCTAGGAAGGCTCACTCCTTCGCTGAGCCAAAGCGAGGAAGTCTCACTCCTTCACTGAGCCAAAGACATGAAGTCGCACTCCTTCACTGAGACAAAGCCACGTTCTCACTCCTTCACTGAGCCAAAGCCACAAAGTCTCTATCCTTCACTGAGCCAAAGCCAGGAAGTCTCAATCCTTCACTGAGCCAAAGCCAGGAAGTCTCACTCCTTCACTGAGCCAATGCCAGGCAGTCTACCTCCTTCACTGAGCCAATGCCAGGAAGTCTCACTCCTTCACTGAGACAAAGCCTGAAAGTCTCTCTCCTTCTCTGAGCCAAAGCCAGGAATTCTCACTCCTTCACTGTGACAAAGTCACGAAGTCTCACTGCTTCACTGAGCCAGCCAGTAAGTCTCACTCCTTCAGAGCCAAAGCCAGGAAGTCTCACTCCTTCACTGAGCCAAAGCCAGGAAGTCAAACTTCTGCACTGTGCCAAAGCCACAAAGTCTCACTCCTTCACTGAGCCTAAGCCAGAAAGTCTCAGTGCTTCACTGAGCCAAAGCTACGGAGTCTCACTCCTTCACTGAGCCTAAGCCAGAAAGTCTCTCTCCTTCACTGAGCCAAAGCCACGAAGGCTCACTCCTTCACTGTGCCAAAGCCAAAAAGTCTCACTCCTTCACTGAGCCAAAGCCACGAAGCCTCAATCCTTCACTGAGCCAGCCAATAAGTCTCAATCCTTCAGAGCTAAAGCCTGGAAGTCTCACTGCTTCACTGAGCCAAAGCCAGGAAGTCTAACTCCTGCACTGAGCCAAAGCCACAAAGTCTCACTCCTTCACTGAGCCAAAGCCAGGAAGTCTAACTCCTTCACTGAGCCAAAGCCAGGAAGTCTCAGTCCTTCACTGAGCCAAAGCCTCAAAGTCTCTCCCCTTCACTGAGCCATAGCCACCAAGTCTCATTCCTTCACTGAGCCAAAGCCACGAACTCTCACTCCTCCACTGAGCCAAAGCCACGGTATCACTCCTTCACTGAGCCAAAGCCAGGAGGTCCACACTCATTCACTGAGCCAAAGCCAGGAAATCTCAATCCTTCAGAGCCAAAGTCAGAAGTCTCACTCCTTCACTGAGCCAAAGCCACGGTCTCACTCCTTCATTGAGCCAAAGCTACAAAGTCATTCTCCTTCACTGAGCCAAATGCAGGAGGTCTCACTGCTTCACTGAGCCAAAACGACGGACTCACTCCTTCACTGAGCCAAAGGCACGAAGTCTCACTCTTTCACTGAGCCAAAGCGACGAAGTCTCACTCCTTCACTAAGCCAAAGCCACAAAGTCTCACTCCATAATTGAACTAATGCCAGAAAGTCTCACTCCTTCATTGAGCCAAGGCCAGGAAGTCTTACTCCTTCACTGAGCCAAAGCTAGTAAATCTCACTCCTTCAGTGCCAATTCCAGGAAGAGTCAATCCGTCACTTGCCAAAGCCAGGAAGTCCAAATCCTTCACTGAGCCAAAGCAACAAAGTCTCACTCGTTCACTGAGCCAATGCCAGGAAGTCTCACTGCTTCACTGAGCCAAAGCCAGGAAGACTCACTTCTTCACTGAGCCAAAACCACGGACTCACTCCTTCACTGGGCCAAAGGCACGAAGTCTCACTCTTTCCTGAGCCAAAGTCAAGAAGTTTCACTCCTTCACTGAGTCAAAGTCACGAAGTCTCACTCCTTCTCTGAGCCAAAGCCAGGAAGTCTCACACCTTCTTTGAGCCAAAGCAATGAAGTCTCAATCCTTCACTGATCAAAAGCCAGGAAGTCTCACTCCTTCACTGTGGCAAAGCCACAATGTCTCACTCCTTTAATGAGCCACACCCACGAAGTCTCAGTCCTTCACTGAGACAAAGCCATGCTCTCACTCCTTCATTCAGCCGAAGCCTCAAAGCCTCTCCCCTTCACTGAGCCAGACAGTAAGTCTCAATCCTTCAGAGCCAAAGCCAGGAAGACTCACTCCTTCACTGAGCCAAAGCCAGGAAGTCTAACTCCTTCACTGAGCCAAAGCCAGGAAGTCTCAGTCGTTCACTGAGCCAAAGCCTCAAAGTCTCTCCCCTTCACTGAGGCATAGCCACCAAGTCTCATTCCTTCACTGAGCCAAAGCCACGAAGTCTCACTCCTCCACTTAGCCAAAGCCACGGTAACACTCCTTCACTGAGCCAAAGCCAGGAGGTCCACACTCATTCACTGAGCCAAAGCCAGGAAGTCTAACTCCTGCACTGAGCCAAAGCCACAAAGTCTCACTCCTTCACTGAGCCAAAGCCAGGAAGTCTAACTCCTTCACTGAGCCAAAGCCAGGAAGTCTCAGTCCTTCACTGAGCCAAAGCCTCAAAGTCTCTCCCCTTCACTGAGCCATAGCCACCAAGTCTCAATCCTTCACTGAGCCAAAGCCACGAACTCTCACTCCTCCACTGAGCCAAAGCCACGGTATCACTCCTTCACTGAGCCAAAGCCAGGAGGTCCACACTCTTTCACTGAGCCAAAGCCAGGAAATCTCAATCCTTCAGAGCCAAAGTCAGAAGTCTCACTCCTTCACTGAGCCAAAGCCACGGTCTCACTCCTTCATTGAGCCAAAGCTACAAAGTCATTATCCTTCACTGAGCCAAATGCAGGAGGTCTCACTGCTTCACTGAGCCAAAACGACGGACTCACTCCTTCACTGAGCCAAAGGCACGAAGTCTCACTCTTTCACTGAGCCAAAGCGACGAAGTCTCACTCCTTCACTAAGCCAAAGCCACAAAGTCTCACTCCATAATTGAACTAATGCCAGAAAGTCTCACTCCTTCATTGAGCCAAAGCCAGGAAGTCTTACTCCTTCACTGAGCCAAAGCTAGTAAATCTCACTCCTTCAGTCCCAATTCCAGGAAGTGTCAATCCTTCACTGAGCCAAAGCCAGGAAGTCCAAATCCTTCACTGAGCCAAAGCAACAAAGTCTCACTCGTTCACTGAGCCAATGCCAGGAAGTCTCACTGCTTCACTGAGCCAAAGCCAGGAAGACTCACTTCTTCACTGAGCCAAAACCACGGACTCACTCCTTCACTGGGCCAAAGGCACGAAGTCTCACTCTTTCCTGAGCCAAAGTCAAGAAGTTTCACTCCTTCACTGAGTCAAAGTCACGAAGTCTCACTCCTTCTCTGAGCCAAAGCCAGGAAGTCTCACACCTTCTTTGAGCCAAAGCAATGAAGTCTCAATCCTTCACTGATCCAAAGCCAGGAAGTCTCACTCCTTCACTGTCGCAAAGCCACAATGTCTCACTCCTTCACTGAGCCACACCCACGAAGTCTCAGTCCTTCACTGAGACAAAGCCATGCTCTCACTCCTTCATTCAGCCGAAGCCTCAAAACCTCTCCCCTTCACTGAGCCAGACAGTAAGTCTCAATCCTTCAGAGCCAAAGCCAGGAAGACTCACTCCTTCACCGAGCCAAAGCCAGGAAGTCTAACTCCTTCACTGAGCCAAAGCCAGGAAGTCTCAGTCCTTCACTGAGCCAAAGCCTCAAAGTCTCTCCCCTTCACTGAGGCATAGCCACCAAGTCTCATTCCTTCACTGAGCCAAAGCCACGAAGTCTCACTCCTCCACTTAGCCAAAGCCACGGAAACACTCCTTCACTGAGCCAAAGCCAGGAGGTCCACACTCATTCACTGAGCAAAAGCCAGTAAATCTCAATCCTTCCGAGCCAAAGCCAGGAGGTCTAACTCCTGCACTGAGCCAAAGCCACAAAGTCTCACTCCTTCACTGAGCCAAAGCCAGGAAGTCTAACTCCAGCACTGTGCCAAAGCCACAAAGTCTCACTCCTTCACTGAGCCAAAGCCACGAAGTCTCACTCGTTCTCTGACCCAAAGCCACGAAGTCTTACTCCATCACTTAGCCAAAGCCAGGAAGGCTCACTCCTTCACTGAGCCAAAGCGAGGAAGTCTCACTCCTTCACTGAGCCAAAGCCATGAAGTCGCACTCCTTCACTGAGACAAAGCCACGTTCTCACTCCTTCACTGAGCCAAAGCCACAAAGTCTCACTCGTTCTCTGAGCCAAAGCCACGAAGTCTTACTCCATCACTTAGCCAAAGCCAGGAAGGCTCACTCCTTCACTGAGCCAAAGCGAGGAAGTCTCACTCCTTCACTGAGCCAAAGCCATGAAGTCGCACTCCTTCACTGAGACAAAGCCACGTTCTCACTCCTTCACTGAGCCAAAGCCACAAAGTCTCTATCCTTCACTGAGCCAAAGCCAGGAAGTCTCAATCCTTCACTGAGCCAAAGCCAGGAAGTCTCACTCCTTCACTGAGCCAATGCCAGGAAGTCTACCTCCTTCACTGAGCCAATGCCAGGAGGTCTCACTCCTTCACTGAGACAAAGCCTGAAAGTCTCTCTCCTTCTCTGAGCCAAAGCCAGGAATTCTCACTCCTTCACTGTGACAAAGTCACGAAGTCTCACTGCTTCAATGAGCCAGCCAGTAAGTCTCACTCCTTCAGAGCCAAAGCCAGGAAGTCTCACTCCTTCACTGAGCCAAAGCCAGGAAGTCAAACTCCTGCAATGTGCCAAAGCCACAAAGTCTCACTCCTTCACTGAGCCTAAGCCAGAAAGTCTCAGTGCTTCACTGAGCCAAAGCCACGGAGTCTCACTCCTTCACTGAGCCTAAGCCAGAAAGTCTCTCTCCTTCACTGAGCCAAAGCCACGAAGTCTCACTCCTTCACTGTTGCAAAGGCAAAAAGTCTCACCCCTTCACTGAGCCAAAGCCACGAAGTCTCACTCCTTCACTGAGCCAGCCAGTAAGTCTCAATCCTTCAGAGCTAAAGCCTGGAAGTCTCACTCCTTCACTGAGCCAAAGCCAGGAAGTCTAACACCTGCACTGAGCCAAAGCCACAAAGTCTCACTCCTTCACTGAGCCAAAGCCAGGAAGTCTAACTCCTTCACTGAGCCAAAGCCAGGAAGTCTCAGTCCTTCACTGAGCCAAAGCCTCAAAGTCTCTCCCCTTCACTGAGCCATAGCCACCAAGTCTCATTCCTTCACTGAGCCAAAGCCACGAACACTCACTCCTCCACTGAGCCAAAGCCACGGTATCACTCCTTCACTGAGCCAAAGCCAGGAGGTCCACACTCATTCACTGAGCCAAAGCCAGTAAATCTCAATCCTTCAGAGCCAAAGCCAGGAAGTCTCACTCCTTCACTGAGCCAAAGCCACGGTCTCACTCCTTCATTCAGCCAAAGCTACAAAGTCATTCTCCTTCACTGAGCCAAATGCAGGAGGTCTCACTGCTTCACTGAGCCAAAACGACGGACTCACTCCTTCACTGAGCCAAAGGCACGAAGTCTCACACTTTCACTGAGCCAAAGCGACGAAGTCTCACTCCTTCACTAAGCCAAAGCCACAAAGTCTCACTCCATAATTGAACTAATGCCAGAAAGTCTCACTCCTTCATTGAGCCAAAGCCAGGAAGTCTTACTCCTTCACTGAGCCAAAGCCAGTAAATCTCACTCCTTTAGTGCCAATTCCAGGAAGTGTCACTCCTTCACTGAGCCAAAGCCAGGAAGTCTAAATCCTTCACTGAGCCTAGCTACAAAGTCTCACTCGTTCACTGAGCCAATGCCAGGAAGTCTCACTGCTTCTTTGAGCCAAAGGCAGGAAGACTCACTGCTTCACTGAGCCAAAACCACGGACTCACTCCTTCACTGAGCCAAAGGCACGAAGTCTCACTCTTTACTGAGCCAAAGTCACGAAGTTTCACTCCTTCACTGAGCCAAAGTCACGAAGTCTCACTCCTTCTCTGAGCCAAAGCCAGGAAGTCTCACACCTTCTTTGAGCCAAAGCAATGAAGTCTCAATCCTTCACTGATCCAAAGCCAGAAAGTCTCACTCCTTCACTGTGGCAAAGCCACAATGTCTCATTCCTTCACTGAGCCAAAACCACGAAGTCTCAGTCCTTCACTGAGACAAAGCCATGGTCTCACTCCTTCATTCAACCGAAGCCTCAAAGCCTCTCCCCTTCACTGAGCCAGACAGTAAGTCTCAATCCTTCAGAGCTAAAGCCTGGAAGTCTCACTCCTTCACTGAGCCAAAGCCAGGAAGTCTAACTCCTTCACTGAGCCAAAGCCAGGAAGTCTCAGTCCTTCACTGAGCCAAAGCCTCAAAGTCTCTCCCCTTCACTGAGGCATAGCCACCAAGTCTCATTCCTTCACTGAGCCAAAGCCACGAAGTCTCACTCCTCCACTTAGCCAAAGCCACGGTAACACTCCTTCACTGAGCCAAAGCCAGGAGGTCCACACTCATTCACTGAGCCAAAGCCAGTAAATCTCAATCCTTCCGAGCCAAAGCCAGGAGGTCTAACTCCTGCACTGAGCCAAAGCCACAAAGTCTCACTCCTTCACTGAGCCAAAGCCAGGAAGTCTAACTCCAGCACTGTGCCAAAGCCACAAAGTCTCACTCCTTCACTGAGCCAAAGCCACGAAGTCTCACTCGTTCTCTGAGCCAAAGCCACGAAGTCTTACTCCATCACTTAGCCAAAGCCAGGAAGGCTCACTCCTTCACTGAGCCAAAGCCAGGAAGTCTAACTCCAGCACTGTGCCAAAGCCACGAAGTCTCACTCCTTCACTGAGCCAAAGCCAGGAATTTTCACTCCTTCACTCTGCCAAAGCCACGAAATCTCACTCCTTCACTGAGCCAGCCAGTAAGTCTCCCTCCTTCAGAGCCAAAGCCTGGAACACTCAATCCTTTATTGAGCCAAAGACAGGAAGTCTCATTCCTTCACTGAGCCAAAGCCAGTAAATTTCACTCCTTCAGAGCCAAAGCCAGGAATTCTCACTCCTTCACTGTGCCAAATCTACGAAGTCTCACTCCTTTACTAAGCCAAATCCACGGTCTCACTCCTTCATTGAGCCAAAGCCACAAAATCTCGCTCCTTCACTGAGGCAAAGTCATGAATTCTGACCGCTTCCCTGAGCCAAAACCACGGTGTGACTCCTTCACTGAGCCAAAGCCAGGAAGTCTCACTCCTTCACTGAGCCAAAGCCTCAAAGGCTCTCTCCTTCACTGAGCCATAGCCACGAAGTCTCAATCCTTCACTGAGGCAATCCCTGGAAGTATCACTCCATCACTGTGCCAAAGCCACGAAGTCGCACTCCTTCACTTAGCCAGCCAGTAAGTCTCACTACTTCACTGAGCCAATGCCACGGCCTCACTCCTTCATTGAGCCTAAGCCAAGGAGTCTCACTCCTTCACTGAGCCATAGCCACGGTCTCACTCCTTCACTGAGCAAAAGCCACAAAGTCTATCTCCTACACTGAGCCAAAGGCATGAGGTCTCACTGCTTCACTGAGCCAAAACGACAGACTCACTCCTTCATTGAGCCAAAGGCACGAAGTCTCACTCTTTCACTGAGCCAAAGCCACGAAGTCTCACTCCTTCACTAAGCCAAAGCCACAGAGTCTCACTCCATAATTGAACTAATGCCAGAAAGTCTCACTCCTTCATTGAGCCAAAGCCAGGAAGTCTTACTCCTTCACTGAGCCAAAGCCAGTAAATCTCACTCCTTCAGAGCCAATTCCAGGAAGTGTCACTCCTTCACTGAGCCAATGCCAGGAAGTCTCACTGCTTCACTGAGCCAAAGGCAGGAAGACTCACTCCTTCACTGAGCCAAAGGCACGAAGTCTCACTCCTTCACTGAGCCAACCAGTAAATCTCAATCCTTCAGATCCAAAGCCAGGAAGTCTCACTTCTTCACAGAGCCAAGGGTACGAAGTCTCACTCTTTCACTGAGCCAAATCCACGAAGTCACAAACCTTCACTAAGCCAAAGACAAAAAGTCTCACTCCTTCACTGAACCAAAGCCAGGAAGTCTCACTACATCACTGAGCCAAACCCAGTAAATTTCACTCCTTCAGAGCCAAAGCCAGGAAGTCTCACTCCTTCACTGTGCCAAATCCACGAAGTCTCACTCCTTCACAGAGCCAAAGCCAGGAAGTCTAAATGCTTCACAGAGCCAAAGCCACAAAGTCTCACTCCTTCACTGAGCCAAAGCCAGGAAGACTGCCTGCTTAACTGAGCCAAAGGCAGGAAGTCTCATTCTTTCACTGAGCCAAAGCAACAAAGTCTCACTCCTTCACTGAGCCTAAGCCAGAAAGTCTCAATGCTTCACTGAGCCAAAGCCACGGGGTCTCACTCCTTCACTGAGCCTAAGCCAGAAAGTCTCAGTGCTTCACTGAGCCAAAGCCACAAAGTCTCTCTCCTTCACTGAGCCAAAGTCACGAATTCTCACTGCTTCCCTGAGCCAAAACCACAGCGACACTCCTTCACTGAGCCAAAGCCTCAAAGTCTCCCCCTTCACTGAGCCATAGCCACCAAGTCTCATTCCTTCACTGAGCCAAAGCCAGGAAGTCTCACTCCTTCACTGATCCAAAGCCTCAAAGTCTCTCTCCTTCACTGAGCCATAGCCACGAAGTCTCAATCCTTCACTGAGGCAATGCCAGGAAGTATCACTCCATTACTCTGCCAAAGCCACGAAGTCGCACTCATTCACTTAGCCAGCCAGTAAGTCTCACTCCTTCAGTGTCAATGCCAGGAAGTCTCACACCTTAACTGAGGAAAAGCCTGGAAGTTTAACGCCTTCACTGAGCCAAAGCCACAAAGTCTCACTCCTTCACTGAGCCAAAGCCACAAAGTCACTCTCCTTCAATGAGCCTAAGCCACGAAGTCTCACTCCTTCGCTGAGACAAAGCCAGGAAGTCTCACTCCGTCACTGAGCCAACCAGTGAGTCTCAATCCTTCAGATCCAAAGCCAGGAAGTCTCACTTCTTCACAGAGCCAAGGGCACGAAGTCTCACTCTTTCACTGAGCCAATGCCACGAAGTCACAAACCTTCACAAAGCCAAAGCCAAAAAGTCTCACTCCTTCACTGAACCAAAGCCAGGAAGTCTCACTCCTTCACTGAGCCAAAGCCAGTAAATTTCACTCCTTCAGAGCCAAAGCCAGGAAGTCTCACTCCTTCACTGAGCCAGCCAGTAAGTCTCACTCCTTCAGAGCCAAAGCCTGGAACACTCAATCCTTTATTGAGCCAAAGCCAGGAAGCCTCATTCCTTCACTGAGCCAAAGTCAGTAAATTTCACTCCTTCAGAGCGAAAGCCAGGAAGTCCCACTCCTTCACTGTGCAAAATCCACGAAGTCTCACTCCTTTACTGAGCCAAAGCCACGGTCTCACTCCTTCATTGAGCCAAAGCCACGGTCTCACACCTTAACTGAGCCAAAGCCTCAAAGTCTCTCCCCTTCACTGAGCCATAGCCACCAAGTCTCATTCCTTCACTGGGCCAAAGCCAGGAAGTCTCACTCATTCACTGAGCCAATGCCACGGCCTCATTCCTTCATTGAGACAAAGCCACAAAGTCTCTCTCCTTCACTGAGCCAAGGTCACGAATTCTCACTGCTTCCCTGAGCCAAAACCACAGTGACACTCCTTCACTGAGCCAAAGCTACAAAGTCTCAGTCGTTCACTGAGACAATGCCAGGAAGTCTCACTGCTTGACTGAGCCAAAGGCAGGAAGACTCACTGCTTCACTGAGCCAAAACCACGGACTCACTCCTTCACTGAGCCAAAGGCACGAAGTCTCACTCTTTACTGAGCCAAAGTCACGAAGTTTCACTCCTTCACTGAGCCAAAGTCACGAAGTCTCACTCCTTCTCTGAGCCAAAGCCGGGAAGGCTCACACCTTCTTTGAGCCAAAGCAATGAAGCCTCAAACCTTCACTGATCCAAAACCAGGAAGTCTCACTCCTTCACTGTGGCAAAGCCACAAAGTCTCACTCCTTCACTGAGCCAAACCCACGAAGTCTCAGTTCTTCACTGAGACAAAGCCATGGTCTCACGTCTTCATTCAGCCGAAGCCTCAAAGCCTCTCCCCTTCACTGAGCCAGACAGTAAGTCTCAATCCTTCAGAGCTAAAGCCAGGAAGACTCACTCCTTCACTGAGCCAAAGACAGGAAGTCTAAATCCTTCACAGAGCCAAAGCCAGGAAGACTCCCTGCTTAACTGAGCCAAAAGCAGGAAGTCTCACTCTTTCACTGAGCCAAAGCCACAAAGTCTCACTCCTGAACGGAGCCAAATCCACGAAGTGTCACTGCATCACTGAGACAAAGTCTCAAAGTTTCACTCCTTCACTGAGCCAAAGTCACGAAGTCTCACTCGTTCTCTGAGCCAAAGCCACGAAGTCTTACTCCATCACTTAGCCAAAGCTAGGAAGGCTCACTCCTTCGCTGAGCCAAAGCGAGGAAGTCTCACTCCTTCACTGAGCCAAAGACATGAAGTCGCACTCCTTCACTGAGACAAAGCCACGTTCTCACTCCTTCACTGAGCCAAAGCCACAAAGTCTCTATCCTTCACTGAGCCAAAGCCAGGAAGTCTCAATCCTTCACTGAGCCAAAGCCAGGAAGTCTCACTCCTTCACTGAGCCAATGCCAGGCAGTCTACCTCCTTCACTGAGCCAATGCCAGGAAGTCTCACTCCTTCACTGAGACAAAGCCTGAAAGTCTCTCTCCTTCTCTGAGCCAAAGCCAGGAATTCTCACTCCTTCACTGTGACAAAGTCACGAAGTCTCACTGCTTCACTGAGCCAGCCAGTAAGTCTCACTCCTTCAGAGCCAAAGCCAGGAAGTCTCACTCCTTCACTGAGCCAAAGCCAGGAAGTCAAACTTCTGCACTGTGCCAAAGCCACAAAGTCTCACTCCTTCACTGAGCCTAAGCCAGAAAGTCTCAGTGCTTCACTGAGCCAAAGCTACGGAGTCTCACTCCTTCACTGAGCCTAAGCCAGAAAGTCTCTCTCCTTCACTGAGCCAAAGCCACGAAGGCTCACTCCTTCACTGTGCCAAAGCCAAAAAGTCTCACTCCTTCACTGAGCCAAAGCCACGAAGCCTCAATCCTTCACTGAGCCAGCCAATAAGTCTCAATCCTTCAGAGCTAAAGCCTGGAAGTCTCACTGCTTCACTGAGCCAAAGCCAGGAAGTCTAACTCCTGCACTGAGCCAAAGCCACAAAGTCTCACTCCTTCACTGAGCCAAAGCCAGGAAGTCTAACTCCTTCACTGAGCCAAAGCCAGGAAGTCTCAGTCCTTCACTGAGCCAAAGCCTCAAAGTCTCTCCCCTTCACTGAGCCATAGCCACCAAGTCTCATTCCTTCACTGAGCCAAAGCCACGAACTCTCACTCCTCCACTGAGCCAAAGCCACGGTATCACTCCTTCACTGAGCCAAAGCCAGGAGGTCCACACTCATTCACTGAGCCAAAGCCAGGAAATCTCAATCCTTCAGAGCCAAAGTCAGAAGTCTCACTCCTTCACTGAGCCAAAGCCACGGTCTCACTCCTTCATTGAGCCAAAGCTACAAAGTCATTCTCCTTCACTGAGCCAAATGCAGGAGGTCTCACTGCTTCACTGAGCCAAAACGACGGACTCACTCCTTCACTGAGCCAAAGGCACGAAGTCTCACTCTTTCACTGAGCCAAAGCGACGAAGTCTCACTCCTTCACTAAGCCAAAGCCACAAAGTCTCACTCCATAATTGAACTAATGCCAGAAAGTCTCACTCCTTTATTGAGCCAAGGCCAGGAAGTCTTACTCCTTCACTGAGCCAAAGCTAGTAAATCTCACTCCTTCAGTGCCAATTCCAGGAAGAGTCAATCCGTCACTGAGCCAAAGCCAGGAAGTCCAAATCCTTCACTGAGCCAAAGCAACAAAGTCTCACTCGTTCACTGAGCCAATGCCAGGAAGTCTCACTGCTTCACTGAGCCAAAGCCAGGAAGACTCACTTCTTCACTGAGCCAAAACCACGGACTCACTCCTTCACTGGGCCAAAGGCACGAAGTCTCACTCTTTCCTGAGCCAAAGTCAAGAAGTTTCACTCCTTCACTGAGTCAAAGTCACGAAGTCTCACTCCTTCTCTGAGCCAAAGCCAGGAAGTCTCACACCTTCTTTGAGCCAAAGCAATGAAGTCTCAATCCTTCACTGATCAAAAGCCAGGAAGTCTCACTCCTTCACTGTGGCAAAGCCACAATGTCTCACTCCTTCAATGAGCCACACCCACGAAGTCTCAGTCCTTCACTGAGACAAAGCCATGCTCTCAATCCTTCATTCAGCCGAAGCCTCAAAGCCTCTCCCCTTCACTGAGCCAGACAGTAAGTCTCAATCCTTCAGAGCCAAAGCCAGGAAGACTCACTCCTTCACTGAGCCAAAGCCAGGAAGTCTAACTCCTTCACTGAGCCAAAGCCAGGAAGTCTCAGTCGTTCACTGAGCCAAAGCCTCAAAGTCTCTCCCCTTCACTGAGGCATAGCCACCAAGTCTCATTCCTTCACTGAGCCAAAGCCACGAAGTCTCACTCCTCCACTTAGCCAAAGCCACGGTAACACTCCTTCACTGAGCCAAAGCCAGGAGGTCCACACTCATTCACTGAGCCAAAGCCAGGAAGTCTAACTCCTGCACTGAGCCAAAGCCACAAAGTCTCACTCCTTCACTGAGCCAAAGCCAGGAAGTCTAACTCCTTCACTGAGCCAAAGCCAGGAAGTCTCAGTCCTTCACTGAGCCAAAGCCTCAAAGTCTCTCCCCTTCACTGAGCCATAGCCACCAAGTCTCAATCCTTCACTGAGCCAAAGCCACGAACTCTCACTCCTCCACTGAGCCAAAGCCACGGTATCACTCCTTCACTGAGCCAAAGCCAGGAGGTCCACACTCATTCACTGAGCCAAAGCCAGGAAATCTCAATCCTTCAGAGCCAAAGTCAGAAGTCTCACTCCTTCACTGAGCCAAAGCCACGGTCTCACTCCTTCATTGAGCCAAAGCTACAAAGTCATTATCCTTCACTGAGCCAAATGCAGGAGGTCTCACTGCTTCACTGAGCCAAAACGACGGACTCACTCCTTCACTGAGCCAAAGGCACGAAGTCTCACTCTTTCACTGAGCCAAAGCGACGAAGTCTCACTCCTTCACTAAGCCAAAGCCACAAAGTCTCACTCCATAATTGAACTAATGCCAGAAAGTCTCACTCCTTCATTGAGCCAAAGCCAGGAAGTCTTACTCCTTCACTGAGCCAAAGCTAGTAAATCTCACTCCTTCAGTCCCAATTCCAGGAAGTGTCAATCCTTCACTGAGCCAAAGCCAGGAAGTCCAAATCCTTCACTGAGCCAAAGCAACAAAGTCTCACTCGTTCACTGAGCCAATGCCAGGAAGTCTCACTGCTTCACTGAGCCAAAGCCAGGAAGACTCACTTCTTCACTGAGCCAAAACCACGGACTCACTCCTTCACTGGGCCAAAGGCACGAAGTCTCACTCTTTCCTGAGCCAAAGTCAAGAAGTTTCACTCCTTCACTGAGTCAAAGTCACGAAGTCTCACTCCTTCTCTGAGCCAAAGCCAGGAAGTCTCACACCTTCTTTGAGCCAAAGCAATGAAGTCTCAATCCTTCACTGATCCAAAGCCAGGAAGTCTCACACCTTCACTGTCGCAAAGCCACAATGTCTCACTCCTTCACTGAGCCACACCCACGAAGTCTCAGTCCTTCACTGAGACAAAGCCATGCTCTCACTCCTTCATTCAGCCGAAGCCTCAAAACCTCTCCCCTTCACTGAGCCAGACAGTAAGTCTCAATCCTTCAGAGCCAAAGCCAGGAAGACTCACTCCTTCACCGAGCCAAAGCCAGGAAGTCTAACTCCTTCACTGAGCCAAAGCCAGGAAGTCTCAGTCCTTCACTGAGCCAAAGCCTCAAAGTCTCTCCCCTTCACTGAGGCATAGCCACCAAGTCTCATTCCTTCACTGAGCCAAAGCCACGAAGTCTCACTCCTCCACTTAGCCAAAGCCACGGTAACACTCCTTCACTGAGCCAAAGCCAGGAGGTCCACACTCATTCACTGAGCAAAAGCCAGTAAATCTCAATCCTTCCGAGCCAAAGCCAGGAGGTCTAACTCCTGCACTGAGCCAAAGCCATGAAGTCGCACTCCTTCACTGAGACAAAGCCACGTTCTCACTCGTTCACTGAGCCAAAGCCACAAAGTCTCACTCGTTCTCTGAGCCAAAGCCACGAAGTCTTACTCCATCACTTAGCCAAAGCCAGGAAGGCTCACTCCTTCACTGAGCCAAAGCGAGGAAGTCTCACTCCTTCACTGAGCCAAAGCCATGAAGTCGCACTCCTTCACTGAGACAAAGCCACGTTCTCACTCCTTCACTGAGCCAAAGCCACAAAGTCTCTATCCTTCACTGAGCCAAAGCCAGGAAGTCTCAATCCTTCACTGAGCCAAAGCCAGGAAGTCTCACTCCTTCACTGAGCCAATGCCAGGAAGTCTACCTCCTTCACTGAGCCAATGCCAGGAAGTCTCACTCCTTCACTGAGACAAAGCCTGAAAGTCTCTCTCCTTCTCTGAGCCAAAGCCAGGAATTCTCACTCCTTCACTGTGACAAAGTCACGAAGTCTCACTGCTTCAATGAGCCAGCCAGTAAGTCTCACTCCTTCAGAGCCAAAGCCAGGAAGTCTCACTCCTTCACTGAGCCAAAGCCAGGAAGTCAAACTCCTGCAATGTGCCAAAGCCACAAAGTCTCACTCCTTCACTGAGCCTAAGCCAGAAAGTCTCAGTGCTTCACTGAGCCAAAGCCACGGAGTCTCACTCCTTCACTGAGCCTAAGCCAGAAAGTCTCTCTCCTTCACTGAGCCAAAGCCACGAAGTCTCACTCCTTCACTGTTGCAAAGGCAAAAAGTCTCACCCCTTCACTGAGCCAAAGCCACGAAGTCTCACTCCTTCACTGAGCCAGCCAGTAAGTCTCAATCCTTCAGAGCTAAAGCCTGGAAGTCTCACTCCTTCACTGAGCCAAAGCCAGGAAGTCTAACTCCTGCACTGAGCCAAAGCCACAAAGTCTCACTCCTTCACTGAGCCAAAGCCAGGAAGTCTAACTCCTTCACTGAGCCAAAGCCAGGAAGTCTCAGTCCTTCACTGAGCCAAAGCCTCAAAGTCTCTCCCCTTCACTGAGCCATAGCCACCAAGTCTCATTCCTTCACTGAGCCAAAGCCACGAACACTCACTCCTCCACTGAGCCAAAGCCACGGTATCACTCCTTCACTGAGCCAAAGCCAGGAGGTCCACACTCATTCACTGAGCCAAAGCCAGTAAATCTCAATCCTTCAGAGCCAAAGCCAGGAAGTCTCACTCCTTCACTGAGCCAAAGCCACGGTCTCACTCCTTCATTCAGCCAAAGCTACAAAGTCATTCTCCTTCACTGAGCCAAATGCAGGAGGTCTCACTGCTTCACTGAGCCAAAACGACGGACTCACTCCTTCACTGAGCCAAAGGCACGAAGTCTCACTCTTTCACTGAGCCAAAGCGACGAAGTCTCACTCCTTCACTAAGCCAAAGCCACAAAGTCTCACTCCATAATTGAACTAATGCCAGAAAGTCTCACTCCTTCATTGAGCCAAAGCCAGGAAGTCTTACTCCTTCACTGAGCCAAAGCCAGTAAATCTCACTCCTTTAGTGCCAATTCCAGGAAGTGTCACTCCTTCACTGAGCCAAAGCCAGGAAGTCTAAATCCTTCACTGAGCCTAGCTACAAAGTCTCACTCGTTCACTGAGCCAATGCCAGGAAGTCTCACTGCTTCTTTGAGCCAAAGGCAGGAAGACTCACTGCTTCACTGAGCCAAAACCACGGACTCACTCCTTCACTGAGCCAAAGGCACGAAGTCTCACTCTTTACTGAGCCAAAGTCACGAAGTTTCACTCCTTCACTGAGCCAAAGTCACGAAGTCTCACTCCTTCTCTGAGCCAAAGCCAGGAAGTCTCACACCTTCTTTGAGCCAAAGCAATGAAGTCTCAATCCTTCACTGATCCAAAGCCAGAAAGTCTCACTCCTTCACTGTGGCAAAGCCACAATGTCTCATTCCTTCACTGAGCCAAAACCACGAAGTCTCAGTCCTTCACTGAGACAAAGCCATGGTCTCACTCCTTCATTCAACCGAAGCCTCAAAGCCTCTCCCCTTCACTGAGCCAGACAGTAAGTCTCAATCCTTCAGAGCTAAAGCCTGGAAGTCTCACTCCTTCACTGAGCCAAAGCCAGGAAGTCTAACTCCTTCACTGAGCCAAAGCCAGGAAGTCTCAGTCCTTCACTGAGCCAAAGCCTCAAAGTCTCTCCCCTTCACTGAGGCATAGCCACCAAGTCTCATTCCTTCACTGAGCCAAAGCCACGAAGTCTCACTCCTCCACTTAGCCAAAGCCACGGTAACACACCTTCACTGAGCCAAAGCCAGGAGGTCCACACTCATTCACTGAGCCAAAGCCAGTAAATCTCAATCCTTCCGAGCCAAAGCCAGGAGGTCTAACTCCTGCACTGAGCCAAAGCCACAAAGTCTCACTCCTTCACTGAGCCAAAGCCAGGAAGTCTAACTCCAGCACTGTGCCAAAGCCACAAAGTCTCACTCCTTCACTGAGCCAAAGCCACGAAGTCTCACTCGTTCTCTGAGCCAAAGCCACGAAGTCTTACTCCATCACTTAGCCAAAGCCAGGAAGGCTCACTCCTTCACTGAGCCAAAGCCAGGAAGTCTAACTCCAGCACTGTGCCAAAGCCACGAAGTCTCACTCCTTCACTGAGCCAAAGCCAGGAATTTTCACTCCTTCACTCTGCCAAAGCCACGAAATCTCACTCCTTCACTGAGCCAGCCAGTAAGTCTCCCTCCTTCAGAGCCAAAGCCTGGAACACTCAATCCTTTATTGAGCCAAAGACAGGAAGTCTCATTCCTTCACTGAGCCAAAGCCAGTAAATTTCACTCCTTCAGAGCCAAAGCCAGGAATTCTCACTCCTTCACTGTGCCAAATCCACGAAGTCTCACTCCTTTACTAAGCCAAATCCACGGTCTCACTCCTTCATTGAGCCAAAGCCACAAAATCTCGCTCCTTCACTGAGGCAAAGTCATGAATTCTGACCGCTTCCCTGAGCCAAAACCACGGTGTCACTCCTTCACTGAGCCAAAGCCAGGAAGTCTCACTCCTTCACTGAGCCAAAGCCTCAAAGGCTCTCTCCTTCACTGAGCCATAGCCACGAAGTCTCAATCCTTCACTGAGGCAATCCCTGGAAGTATCACTCCATCACTGTGCCAAAGCCACGAAGTCGCACTCCTTCACTTAGCCAGCCAGTAAGTCTCACTCCTTCAGTGCCAATGCCAGGAAGTCTAACACCATCACTGTGCAAAAGCCTGGAAGTCTAACGCCTTCACTGAACCAAAGCCACAAAGTCTCACTCCTTCATTGAGCCAAAGCCAGGAAGTCTTACTCCTTCACTGAGCCAAAGCCAGTAAATCTCACTCCTTCAGAGCCAATTCCAGGAAGTGTCACTCCTTCACTGAGCCAATGCCAGGAAGTCTCACTGCTTCACTGAGCCAAAGGCAGGAAGACTCACTCCTTCACTGAGCCAAAGGCACGAAGTCTCACTCCTTCACTGAGCCAACCAGTAAATCTCAATCCTTCAGATCCAAAGCCAGGAAGTCTCACTTCTTCACAGAGCCAAGGGTACGAAGTCTCACTCTTTCACTGAGCCAAATCCACGAAGTCACAAACCTTCACTAAGCCAAAGACAAAAAGTCTCACTCCTTCACTGAACCAAAGCCAGGAAGTCTCACTACATCACTGAGCCAAACCCAGTAAATTTCACTCCTTCAGAGCCAAAGCCAGGAAGTCTCACTCCTTCACTGTGCCAAATCCACGAAGTCTCACTCCTTCACAGAGCCAAAGCCAGGAAGTCTAAATGCTTCACAGAGCCAAAGCCACAAAGTCTCACTCCTTCACTGAGCCAAAGCCAGGAAGACTGCCTGCTTAACTGAGCCAAAGGCAGGAAGTCTCATTCTTTCACTGAGCCAAAGCAACAAAGTCTCACTCCTTCACTGAGCCTAAGCCAGAAAGTCTCAATGCTTCACTGAGCCAAAGCCACGGGGTCTCACTCCTTCACTGAGCCTAAGCCAGAAAGTCTCAGTGCTTCACTGAGCCAAAGCCACAAAGTCTCTCTCCTTCACTGAGCCAAAGTCACGAATTCTCACTGCTTCCCTGAGCCAAAACCACAGCGACACTCCTTCACTGAGCCAAAGCCTCAAAGTCTCCCCCTTCACTGAGCCATAGCCACCAAGTCTCATTCCTTCACTGAGCCAAAGCCAGGAAGTCTCACTCCTTCACTGATCCAAAGCCTCAAAGTCTCTCTCCTTCACTGAGCCATAGCCACGAAGTCTCAATCCTTCACTGAGGCAATGCCAGGAAGTATCACTCCATTACTCTGCCAAAGCCACGAAGTCGCACTCATTCACTTAGCCAGCCAGTAAGTCTCACTCCTTCAGTGTCAATGCCAGGAAGTCTCACACCTTCACTGAGGAAAAGCCTGGAAGTTTAACGCCTTCACTGAGCCAAAGCCACAAAGTCTCACTCCTTCACTGAGCCAAAGCCACAAAGTCACTCTCCTTCAATGAGCCCAAGCCACGAAGTCTCACTCCTTCGCTGAGACAAAGCCAGGAAGTCTCACTCCGTCACTGAGCCAACCAGTGAGTCTCAATCCTTCAGATCCAAAGCCAGGAAGTCTCACTTCTTCACAGAGCCAAGGGCACGAAGTCTCACTCTTTCACTGAGCCAATGCCACGAAGTCACAAACCTTCACAAAGCCAAAGCCAAAAAGTCTCACTCCTTCACTGAACCAAAGCCAGGAAGTCTCACTCCTTCACTGAGCCAAAGCCAGTAAATTTCACTCCTTCAGAGCCAAAGCCAGGAAGTCTCACTCCTTCACTGAGCCAGCCAGTAAGTCTCACTCCTTCAGAGCCAAAGCCTGGAACACTCAATCCTTTATTGAGCCAAAGCCAGGAAGCCTCATTCCTTCACTGAGCCAAAGCCAGTAAATTTCACTCCTTCAGAGCGAAAGCCAGGAAGTCCCACTCCTTCACTGTGCAAAATCCACGAAGTCTCACTCCTTTACTGAGCCAAAGCCACGGTCTCACTCCTTCATTGAGCCAAAGCCACGGTCTCACACCTTAACTGAGCCAAAGCCTCAAAGTCTCTCCCCTTCACTGAGCCATAGCCACCAAGTCTCATTCCTTCACTGGGCCAAAGCCAGGAAGTCTCACTCATTCACTGAGCCAATGCCACGGCCTCATTCCTTCATTGAGACAAAGCCACAAAGTCTCTCTCCTTCACTGAGCCAAGGTCACGAATTCTCACTGCTTCCCTGAGCCAAAACCACAGTGACACTCCTTCACTGAGCCAAAGCTACAAAGTCTCAGTCGTTCACTGAGACAATGCCAGGAAGTCTCACTGCTTGACTGAGCCAAAGGCAGGAAGACTCACTGCTTCACTGAGCCAAAACCACGGACTCACTCCTTCACTGAGCCAAAGGCACGAAGTCTCACTCTTTACTGAGCCAAAGTCACGAAGTTTCACTCCTTCACTGAGCCAAAGTCACGAAGTCTCACTCCTTCTCTGAGCCAAAGCCGGGAAGTCTCACACCTTCTTTGAGCCAAAGCAATGAAGCCTCAAACCTTCACTGATCCAAAGCCAGGAAGTCTCACTCCTTCACTGTGGCAAAGCCACAAAGTCTCACTCCTTCACTGAGCCAAACCCACGAAGTCTCAGTTCTTCACTGAGACAAAGCCATGGTCTCACGTCTTCATTCAGCCGAAGCCTCAAAGCCTCTCCCCTTCACTGAGCCAGACAGTAAGTCTCAATCCTTCAGAGCTAAAGCCAGGAAGACTCACTCCTTCACTGAGCCAAAGACAGGAAGTCTAAATCCTTCACAGAGCCAAAGCCAGGAAGACTCCCTGCTTAACTGAGCCAAAAGCAGGAAGTCTCACTCTTTCACTGAGCCAAAGCCACAAAGTCTCACTCCTGAACGGAGCCAAATCCACGAAGTGTCACTGCATCACTGAGACAAAGTCTCAAAGTTTCACTCCTTCACTGAGCCAAAGTCACGAAGTCTCACTCGTTCTCTGAGCCAAAGCCACGAAGTCTTACTCCATCACTTAGCCAAAGCTAGGAAGGCTCACTCCTTCGCTGAGCCAAAGCGAGGAAGTCTCACTCCTTCACTGAGCCAAAGACATGAAGTCGCACTCCTTCACTGAGACAAAGCCACGTTCTCACTCCTTCACTGAGCCAAAGCCACAAAGTCTCTATCCTTCACTGAGCCAAAGCCAGGAAGTCTCAATCCTTCACTGAGCCAAAGCCAGGAAGTCTCACTCCTTCACTGAGCCAATGCCAGGCAGTCTACCTCCTTCACTGAGCCAATGCCAGGAAGTCTCACTCCTTCACTGAGACAAAGCCTGAAAGTCTCTCTCCTTCTCTGAGCCAAAGCCAGGAATTCTCACTCCTTCACTGTGACAAAGTCACGAAGTCTCACTGCTTCACTGAGCCAGCCAGTAAGTCTCACTCCTTCAGAGCCAAAGCCAGGAAGTCTCACTCCTTCACTGAGCCAAAGCCAGGAAGTCAAACTTCTGCACTGTGCCAAAGCCACAAAGTCTCACTCCTTCACTGAGCCTAAGCCAGAAAGTCTCAGTGCTTCACTGAGCCAAAGCTACGGAGTCTCACTCCTTCACTGAGCCTAAGCCAGAAAGTCTCTCTCCTTCACTGAGCCAAAGCCACGAAGGCTCACTCCTTCACTGTGCCAAAGCCAAAAAGTCTCACTCCTTCACTGAGCCAAAGCCACGAAGCCTCAATCCTTCACTGAGCCAGCCAATAAGTCTCAATCCTTCAGAGCTAAAGCCTGGAAGTCTCACTGCTTCACTGAGCCAAAGCCAGGAAGTCTAACTCCTGCACTGAGCCAAAGCCACAAAGTCTCACTCCTTCACTGAGCCAAAGCCAGGAAGTCTAACTCCTTCACTGAGCCAAAGCCAGGAAGTCTCAGTCCTTCACTGAGCCAAAGCCTCAAAGTCTTTCCCCTTCACTGAGCCATAGCCACCAAGTCTCATTCCTTCACTGAGCCAAAGCCACGAACTCTCACTCCTCCACTGAGCCAAAGCCACGGTATCACTCCTTCACTGAGCCAAAGCCAGGAGGTCCACACTCATTCACTGAGCCAAAGCCAGGAAATCTCAATCCTTCAGAGCCAAAGTCAGAAGTCTCACTCCTTCACTGAGCCAAAGCCACGGTCTCACTCCTTCATTGAGCCAAAGCTACAAAGTCATTCTCCTTCACTGAGCCAAATGCAGGAGGTCTCACTGCTTCACTGAGCCAAAACGACGGACTCACTCCTTCACTGAGCCAAAGGCACGAAGTCTCACTCTTTCACTGAGCCAAAGCGACGAAGTCTCACTCCTTCACTAAGCCAAAGCCACAAAGTCTCACTCCATAATTGAACTAATGCCAGAAAGTCTCACTCCTTCATTGAGCCAAGGCCAGGAAGTCTTACTCCTTCACTGAGCCAAAGCTAGTAAATCTCACTCCTTCAGTGCCAATTCCAGGAAGAGTCAATCCGTCACTGAGCCAAAGCCAGGAAGTCCAAATCCTTCACTGAGCCAAAGCAACAAAGTCTCACTCGTTCACTGAGCCAATGCCAGGAAGTCTCACTGCTTCACTGAGCCAAAGCCAGGAAGACTCACTTCTTCACTGAGCCAAAACCACGGACTCACTCCTTCACTGGGCCAAAGGCACGAAGTCTCACTCTTTCCTGAGCCAAAGTCAAGAAGTTTCACTCCTTCACTGAGTCAAAGTCACGAAGTCTCACTCCTTCTCTGAGCCAAAGCCAGGAAGTCTCACACCTTCTTTGAGCCAAAGCAATGAAGTCTCAATCCTTCACTGATCAAAAGCCAGGAAGTCTCACTCCTTCACTGTGGCAAAGCCACAATGTCTCACTCCTTCAATGAGCCACACCCACGAAGTCTCAGTCCTTCACTGAGACAAAGCCATGCTCTCACTCCTTCATTCAGCCGAAGCCTCAAAGCCTCTCCCCTTCACTGAGCCAGACAGTAAGTCTCAATCCTTCAGAGCCAAAGCCAGGAAGACTCACTCCTTCACTGAGCCAAAGCCAGGAAGTCTAACTCCTTCACTGAGCCAAAGCCAGGAAGTCTCAGTCGTTCACTGAGCCAAAGCCTCAAAGTCTCTCCCCTTCACTGAGGCATAGCCACCAAGTCTCATTCCTTCACTGAGCCAAAGCCACGAAGTCTCACTCCTCCACTTAGCCAAAGCCACGGTAACACTCCTTCACTGAGCCAAAGCCAGGAGGTCCACACTCATTCACTGAGCCAAAGCCAGGAAGTCTAACTCCTGCACTGAGCCAAAGCCACAAAGTCTCACTCCTTCACTGAGCCAAAGCCAGGAAGTCTAACTCCTTCACTGAGCCAAAGCCAGGAAGTCTCAGTCCTTCACTGAGCCAAAGCCTCAAAGTCTCTCCCCTTCACTGAGCCATAGCCACCAAGTCTCAATCCTTCACTGAGCCAAAGCCACGAACTCTCACTCCTCCACTGAGCCAAAGCCACGGTATCACTCCTTCACTGAGCCAAAGCCAGGAGGTCCACACTCATTCACTGAGCCAAAGCCAGGAAATCTCAATCCTTCAGAGCCAAAGTCAGAAGTCTCACTCCTTCACTGAGCCAAAGCCACGGTCTCACTCCTTCATTGAGCCAAAGCTACAAAGTCATTATCCTTCACTGAGCCAAATGCAGGAGGTCTCACTGCTTCACTGAGCCAAAACGACGGACTCACTCCTTCACTGAGCCAAAGGCACGAAGTCTCACTCTTTCACTGAGCCAAAGCGACGAAGTCTCACTCCTTCACTAAGCCAAAGCCACAAAGTCTCACTCCATAATTGAACTAATGCCAGAAAGTCTCACTCCTTCATTGAGCCAAAGCCAGGAAGTCTTACTCCTTCACTGAGCCAAAGCTAGTAAATCTCACTCCTTCAGTCCCAATTCCAGGAAGTGTCAATCCTTCACTGAGCCAAAGCCAGGAAGTCCAAATCCTTCACTGAGCCAAAGCAACAAAGTCTCACTCGTTCACTGAGCCAATGCCAGGAAGTCTCACTGCTTCACTGAGCCAAAGCCAGGAAGACTCACTTCTTCACTGAGCCAAAACCACGGACTCACTCCTTCACTGGGCCAAAGGCACGAAGTCTCACTCTTTCCTGAGCCAAAGTCAAGAAGTTTCACTCCTTCACTGAGTCAAAGTCACGAAGTCTCACTCCTTCTCTGAGCCAAAGCCAGGAAGTCTCACACCTTCTTTGAGCCAAAGCAATGAAGTCTCAATCCTTCACTGATCCAAAGCCAGGAAGTCTCACTCCTTCACTGTCGCAAAGCCACAATGTCTCACTCCTTCACTGAGCCACACCCACGAAGTCTCAGTCCTTCACTGAGACAAAGCCATGCTCTCACTCCTTCATTCAGCCGAAGCCTCAAAACCTCTCCCCTTCACTGAGCCAGACAGTAAGTCTCAATCCTTCAGAGCCAAAGCCAGGAAGACTCACTCCTTCACCGAGCCAAAGCCAGGAAGTCTAACTCCTTCACTGAGCCAAAGCCAGGAAGTCTCAGTCCTTCACTGAGCCAAAGCCTCAAAGTCTCTCCCCTTCACTGAGGCATAGCCACCAAGTCTCATTCCTTCACTGAGCCAAAGCCACGAAGTCTCACTCCTCCACTTAGCCAAAGCCACGGTAACACTCCTTCACTGAGCCAAAGCCAGGAGGTCCACACTCATTCACTGAGCAAAAGCCAGTAAATCTCAATCCTTCCGAGCCAAAGCCAGGAGGTCTAACTCCTGCACTGAGCCAAAGCCACAAAGTCTCACTCCTTCACTGAGCCAAAGCCAGGAAGTCTAACTCCAGCACTGTGCCAAAGCCACAAAGTCTCACTCCTTCACTGAGCCAAAGCCACGAAGTCTCACTCGTTCTCTGACCCAAAGCCACGAAGTCTTACTCCATCACTTAGCCAAAGCCAGGAAGGCTCACTCCTTCACTGAGCCAAAGCGAGGAAGTCTCACTCCTTCACTGAGCCAAAGCCATGAAGTCGCACTCCTTCACTGAGACAAAGCCACGTTCTCACTCCTTCACTGAGCCAAAGCCACAAAGTCTCACTCGTTCTCTGAGCCAAAGCCACGAAGTCTTACTCCATCACTTAGCCAAAGCCAGGAAGGCTCACTCCTTCACTGAGCCAAAGCGAGGAAGTCTCACTCCTTCACTGAGCCAAAGCCATGAAGTCGCACTCCTTCACTGAGACAAAGCCACGTTCTCACTCCTTCACTGAGCCAAAGCCACAAAGTCTCTATCCTTCACTGAGCCAAAGCCAGGAAGTCTCAATCCTTCACTGAGCCAAAGCCAGGAAGTCTCACTCCTTCACTGAGCCAATGCCAGGAAGTCTACCTCCTTCACTGAGCCAATGCCAGGAAGTCTCACTCCTTCACTGAGACAAAGCCTGAAAGTCTCTCTCCTTCTCTGAGCCAAAGCCAGGAATTCTCACTCCTTCACTGTGACAAAGTCACGAAGTCTCACTGCTTCAATGAGCCAGCCAGTAAGTCTCACTCCTTCAGAGCCAAAGCCAGGAAGTCTCACTCCTTCACTGAGCCAAAGCCAGGAAGTCAAACTCCTGCAATGTGCCAAAGCCACAAAGTCTCACTCCTTCACTGAACCTAAGCCAGAAAGTCTCAGTGCTTCACTGAGCCAAAGCCACGGAGTCTCACTCCTTCACTGAGCCTAAGCCAGAAAGTCTCTCTCCTTCACTGAGCCAAAGCCACGAAGTCTCACTCCTTCACTGTTGCAAAGGCAAAAAGTCTCACCCCTTCACTGAGCCAAAGCCACGAAGTCTCACTCCTTCACTGAGCCAGCCAGTAAGTCTCAATCCTTCAGAGCTAAAGCCTGGAAGTCTCACTCCTTCACTGAGCCAAAGCCAGGAAGTCTAACTCCTGCACTGAGCCAAAGCCACAAAGTCTCACTCCTTCACTGAGCCAAAGCCAGGAAGTCTAACTCCTTCACTGAGCCAAAGCCAGGAAGTCTCAGTCCTTCACTGAGCCAAAGCCTCAAAGTCTCTCCCCTTCACTGAGCCATAGCCACCAAGTCTCATTCCTTCACTGAGCCAAAGCCACGAACACTCACTCCTCCACTGAGCCAAAGCCACGGTATCACTCCTTCACTGAGCCAAAGCCAGGAGGTCCACACTCATTCACTGAGCCAAAGCCAGTAAATCTCAATCCTTCAGAGCCAAATCCAGGAAGTCTCACTCCTTCACTGAGGTAAAGCCACGGTCTCACTCCTTCATTCAGCCAAAGCTACAAAGTCATTCTCCTTCACTGAGCCAAATGCAGGAGGTCTCACTGCTTCACTGAGCCAAAACGACGGACTCACTCCTTCACTGAGCCAAAGGCACGAAGTCTCACTCTTTCACTGAGCCAAAGCGACGAAGTCTCACTCCTTCACTAAGCCAAAGCCACAAAGTCTCACTCCATAATTGAACTAATGCCAGAAAGTCTCACTCCTTCATTGAGCCAAAGCCAGGAAGTCTTACTCCTTCACTGAGCCAAAGCCAGTAAATCTCACTCCTTTAGTGCCAATTCCAGGAAGTGTCACTCCTTCACTGAGCCAAAGCCAGGAAGTCTAAATCCTTCACTGAGCCTAGCTACAAAGTCTCACTCGTTCACTGAGCCAATGCCAGGAAGTCTCACTGCTTCTTTGAGCCAAAGGCAGGAAGACTCACTGCTTCACTGAGCCAAAACCACGGACTCACTCCTTCACTGAGCCAAAGGCACGAAGTCTCACTCTTTACTGAGCCAAAGTCACGAAGTTTCACTCCTTCACTGAGCCAAAGTCACGAAGTCTCACTCCTTCTCTGAGCCAAAGCCAGGAAGTCTCACACCTTCTTTGAGCCAAAGCAATGAAGTCTCAATCCTTCACTGATCCAAAGCCAGAAAGTCTCACTCCTTCACTGTGGCAAAGCCACAATGTCTCATTCCTTCACTGAACCAAAACCACGAAGTCTCAGTCCTTCACTGAGACAAAGCCATGGTCTCACTCCTTCATTCAACCGAAGCCTCAAAGCCTCTCCCCTTCACTGAGCCAGACAGTAAGTCTCAATCCTTCAGAGCTAAAGCCTGGAAGTCTCACTCCTTCACTGAGCCAAAGCCAGGAAGTCTAACTCCTTCACTGAGCCAAAGCCAGGAAGTCTCAGTCCTTCACTGAGCCAAAGCCTCAAAGTCTCTCCCCTTCACTGAGGCATAGCCACCAAGTCTCATTCCTTCACTGAGCCAAAGCCACGAAGTCTCACTCCTCCACTTAGCCAAAGCCACGGTAACACTCCTTCACTGAGCCAAAGCCAGGAGGTCCACACTCATTCACTGAGCCAAAGCCAGTAAATCTCAATCCTTCCGAGCCAAAGCCAGGAGGTCTAACTCCTGCACTGAGCCAAAGCCACAAAGTCTCACTCCTTCACTGAGCCAAAGCCAGGAAGTCTAACTCCAGCACTGTGCCAAAGCCACAAAGTCTCACTCCTTCACTGAGCCAAAGCCACGAAGTCTCACTCGTTCTCTGAGCCAAAGCCACGAAGTCTTACTCCATCACTTAGCCAAAGCCAGGAAGGCTCACTCCTTCACTGAGCCAAAGCCAGGAAGTCTAACTCCAGCACTGTGCCAAAGCCACGAAGTCTCACTCCTTCACTGAGCCAAAGCCAGGAATTTTCACTCCTTCACTCTGCCAAAGCCACGAAATCTCACTCCTTCACTGAGCCAGCCAGTAAGTCTCCCTCCTTCAGAGCCAAAGCCTGGAACACTCAATCCTTTATTGAGCCAAAGACAGGAAGACTCACTCCTTCACTGAGCCAAAGACAGGAAGTCTAAATCCTTCACAGAGCCAAAGCCAGGAAGACTCCCTGCTTAACTGAGCCAAAAGCAGGAAGTCTCACTCTTTCACTGAGCCAAAGCCACAAAGTCTCACTCCTGAACGGAGCCAAATCCACGAAGTGTCACTGCATCACTGAGACAAAGTCTCAAAGTTTCACTCCTTCACTGAGCCAAAGTCACGAAGTCTCACTCGTTCTCTGAGCCAAAGCCACGAAGTCTTACTCCATCACTTAGCCAAAGCTAGGAAGGCTCACTCCTTCGCTGAGCCAAAGCGAGGAAGTCTCACTCCTTCACTGAGCCAAAGACATGAAGTCGCACTCCTTCACTGAGACAAAGCCACGTTCTCACTCCTTCACTGAGCCAAAGCCACAAAGTCTCTATCCTTCACTGAGCCAAAGCCAGGAAGTCTCAATCCTTCACTGAGCCAAAGCCAGGAAGTCTCACTCCTTCACTGAGCCAATGCCAGGCAGTCTACCTCCTTCACTGAGCCAATGCCAGGAAGTCTCACTCCTTCACTGAGACAAAGCCTGAAAGTCTCTCTCCTTCTCTGAGCCAAAGCCAGGAATTCTCACTCCTTCACTGTGACAAAGTCACGAAGTCTCACTGCTTCACTGAGCCAGCCAGTAAGTCTCACTCCTTCAGAGCCAAAGCCAGGAAGTCTCACTCCTTCACTGAGCCAAAGCCAGGAAGTCAAACTTCTGCACTGTGCCAAAGCCACAAAGTCTCACTCCTTCACTGAGCCTAAGCCAGAAAGTCTCAGTGCTTCACTGAGCCAAAGCTACGGAGTCTCACTCCTTCACTGAGCCTAAGCCAGAAAGTCTCTCTCCTTCACTGAGCCAAAGCCACGAAGGCTCACTCCTTCACTGTGCCAAAGCCAAAAAGTCTCACTCCTTCACTGAGCCAAAGCCACGAAGCCTCAATCCTTCACTGAGCCAGCCAATAAGTCTCAATCCTTCAGAGCTAAAGCCTGGAAGTCTCACTGCTTCACTGAGCCAAAGCCAGGAAGTCTAACTCCTGCACTGAGCCAAAGCCACAAAGTCTCACTCCTTCACTGAGCCAAAGCCAGGAAGTCTAACTCCTTCACTGAGCCAAAGCCAGGAAGTCTCAGTCCTTCACTGAGCCAAAGCCTCAAAGTCTTTCCCCTTCACTGAGCCATAGCCACCAAGTCTCAATCCTTCACTGAGCCAAAGCCACGAACTCTCACTCCTCCACTGAGCCAAAGCCACGGTATCACTCCTTCACTGAGCCAAAGCCAGGAGGTCCACACTCATTCACTGAGCCAAAGCCAGGAAATCTCAATCCTTCAGAGCCAAAGTCAGAAGTCTCACTCCTTCACTGAGCCAAAGCCACGGTCTCACTCCTTCATTGAGCCAAAGCTACAAAGTCATTCTCCTTCACTGAGCCAAATGCAGGAGGTCTCACTGCTTCACTGAGCCAAAACGACGGACTCACTCCTTCACTGAGCCAAAGGCACGAAGTCTCACTCTTTCACTGAGCCAAAGCGACGAAGTCTCACTCCTTCACTAAGCCAAAGCCACAAAGTCTCACTCCATAATTGAACTAATGCCAGAAAGTCTCACTCCTTCATTGAGCCAAGGCCAGGAAGTCTTACTCCTTCACTGAGCCAAATCTAGTAAATCTCACTCTTTCAGTGCCAATTCCAGGAAGAGTCAATCCGTCACTGAGCCAAAGCCAGGAAGTCCAAATCCTTCACTGAGCCAAAGCAACAAAGTCTCACTCGTTCACTGAGCCAATGCCAGGAAGTCTCACTGCTTCACTGAGCCAAAGCCAGGAAGACTCACTTCTTCACTGAGCCAAAACCACGGACTCACTCCTTCACTGGGCCAAAGGCACGAAGTCTCACTCTTTCCTGAGCCAAAGTCAAGTAGTTTCACTCCTTCACTGAGTCAAAGTCACGAAGTCTCACTCCTTCTCTGAGCCAAAGCCAGGAAGTCTCACACCTTCTTTGAGCCAAAGCAATGAAGTCTCAATCCTTCACTGATCAAAAGCCAGGAAGTCTCACTCCTTCACTGTGGCAAAGCCACAATGTCTCACTCCTTCAATGAGCCACACCCACGAAGTCTCAGTCCTTCACTGAGACAAAGCCATGCTCTCACTCCTTCATTCAGCCGAAGCCTCAAAGCCTCTCCCCTTCACTGAGCCAGACAGTAAGTCTCAATCCTTCAGAGCCAAAGCCAGGAAGACTCACTCCTTCACTGAGCCAAAGCCAGGAAGTCTAACTCCTTCACTGAGCCAAAGCCAGGAAGTCTCAGTCGTTCACTGAGCCAAAGCCTCAAAGTCTCTCCCCTTCACTGAGGCATAGCCACCAAGTCTCATTCCTTCACTGAGCCAAAGCCACGAAGTCTCACTCCTCCACTTAGCCAAAGCCACGGTAACACTCCTTCACTGAGCCAAAGCCAGGAGGTCCACACTCATTCACTGAGCCAAAGCCAGGAAGTCTAACTCCTGCACTGAGCCAAAGCCACAAAGTCTCACTCCTTCACTGAGCCAAAGCCAGGAAGTCTAACTCCTTCACTGAGCCAAAGCCAGGAAGTCTCAGTCCTTCACTGAGCCAAAGCCTCAAAGTCTCTCCCCTTCACTGAGCCATAGCCACCAAGTCTCAATCCTTCACTGAGCCAAAGCCACGAACTCTCACTCCTCCACTGAGCCAAAGCCACGGTATCACTCCTTCACTGAGCCAAAGCCAGGAGGTCCACACTCATTCACTGAGCCAAAGCCAGGAAATCTCAATCCTTCAGAGCCAAAGTCAGAAGTCTCACTCCTTCACTGAGCCAAAGCCACGGTCTCACTCCTTCATTGAGCCAAAGCTACAAAGTCATTATCCTTCACTGAGCCAAATGCAGGAGGTCTCACTGCTTCACTGAGCCAAAACGACGGACTCACTCCTTCACTGAGCCAAAGGCACGAAGTCTCACTCTTTCACTGAGCCAAAGCGACGAAGTCTCACTCCTTCACTAAGCCAAAGCCACAAAGTCTCACTCCATAATTGAACTAATGCCAGAAAGTCTCACTCCTTCATTGAGCCAAAGCCAGGAAGTCTTACTCCTTCACTGAGCCAAAGCTAGTAAATCTCACTCCTTCAGTCCCAATTCCAGGAAGTGTCAATCCTTCACTGAGCCAAAGCCAGGAAGTCCAAATCCTTCACTGAGCCAAAGCAACAAAGTCTCACTCGTTCACTGAGCCAATGCCAGGAAGTCTCACTGCTTCACTGAGCCAAAGCCAGGAAGACTCACTTCTTCACTGAGCCAAAACCACGGACTCACTCCTTCACTGGGCCAAAGGCACGAAGTCTCACTCTTTCCTGAGCCAAAGTCAAGAAGTTTCACTCCTTCACTGAGTCAAAGTCACGAAGTCTCACTCCTTCTCTGAGCCAAAGCCAGGAAGTCTCACACCTTCTTTGAGCCAAAGCAATGAAGTCTCAATCCTTCACTGATCCAAAGCCAGGAAGTCTCACTCCTTCACTGTCGCAAAGCCACAATGTCTCACTCCTTCACTGAGCCACACCCACGAAGTCTCAGTCCTTCACTGAGACAAAGCCATGCTCTCACTCCTTCATTCAGCCGAAGCCTCAAAACCTCTCCCCTTCACTGAGCCAGACAGTAAGTCTCAATCCTTCAGAGCCAAAGCCAGGAAGACTCACTCCTTCACCGAGCCAAAGCCAGGAAGTCTAACTCCTTCACTGAGCCAAAGCCAGGAAGTCTCAGTCCTTCACTGAGCCAAAGCCTCAAAGTCTCTCCCCTTCACTGAGGCATAGCCACCAAGTCTCATTCCTTCACTGAGCCAAAGCCACGAAGTCTCACTCCTCCACTTAGCCAAAGCCACGGTAACACTCCTTCACTGAGCCAAAGCCAGGAGGTCCACACTCATTCACTGAGCAAAAGCCAGTAAATCTCAATCCTTCCGAGCCAAAGCCAGGAGGTCTAACTCCTGCACTGAGCCAAAGCCACAAAGTCTCACTCCTTCACTGAGCCAAAGCCAGGAAGTCTAACTCCAGCACTGTGCCAAAGCCACAAAGTCTCACTCCTTCACTGAGCCAAAGCCACGAAGTCTCACTCGTTCTCTGACCCAAAGCCACGAAGTCTTACTCCATCACTTAGCCAAAGCCAGGAAGGCTCACTCCTTCACTGAGCCAAAGCGAGGAAGTCTCACTCCTTCACTGAGCCAAAGCCATGAAGTCGCACTCCTTCACTGAGACAAAGCCACGTTCTCACTCCTTCACTGAGCCAAAGCCACAAAGTCTCACTCGTTCTCTGAGCCAAAGCCACGAAGTCTTACTCCATCACTTAGCCAAAGCCAGGAAGGCTCACTCCTTCACTGAGCCAAAGCGAGGAAGTCTCACTCCTTCACTGAGCCAAAGCCATGAAGTCGCACTCCTTCACTGAGACAAAGCCACGTTCTCACTCCTTCACTGAGCCAAAGCCACAAAGTCTCTATCCTTCACTGAGCCAAAGCCAGGAAGTCTCAATCCTTCACTGAGCCAAAGCCAGGAAGTCTCACTCCTTCACTGAGCCAATGCCAGGAAGTCTACCTCCTTCACTGAGCCAATGCCAGGAAGTCTCACTCCTTCACTGAGACAAAGCCTGAAAGTCTCTCTCCTTCTCTGAGCCAAAGCCAGGAATTCTCACTCCTTCACTGTGACAAAGTCACGAAGTCTCACTGCTTCAATGAGCCAGCCAGTAAGTCTCACTCCTTCAGAGCCAAAGCCAGGAAGTCTCACTCCTTCACTGAGCCAAAGCCAGGAAGTCAAACTCCTGCAATGTGCCAAAGCCACAAAGTCTCACTCCTTCACTGAGCCTAAGCCAGAAAGTCTCAGTGCTTCACTGAGCCAAAGCCACGGAGTCTCACTCCTTCACTGAGCCTAAGCCAGAAAGTCTCTCTCCTTCACTGAGCCAAAGCCACGAAGTCTCACTCCTTCACTGTTGCAAAGGCAAAAAGTCTCACCCCTTCACTGAGCCAAAGCCACGAAGTCTCACTCCTTCACTGAGCCAGCCAGTAAGTCTCAATCCTTCAGAGCTAAAGCCTGGAAGTCTCACCCCTTCACTGAGCCAAAGCCACGAAGTCTCACTCCTTCACTGAGCCAGCCAGTAAGTCTCAATCCTTCAGAGCTAAAGCCTGGAAGTCTCACTCCTTCACTGAGCCAAAGCCAGAAAGTCTCTCTCCTTCACTGAGCCAAAGCCACGAAGGCTCACTCCTTCACTGTGCCAAAGCCAAAAAGTCTCACTCCTTCACTGAGCCAAAGCCACGAAGCCTCAATCCTTCACTGAGCCAGCCAATAAGTCTCAATCCTTCAGAGCTAAAGCCTGGAAGTCTCACTGCTTCACTGAGCCAAAGCCAGGAAGTCTAACTCCTGCACTGAGCCAAAGCCACAAAGTCTCACTCCTTCACTGAGCCAAAGCCAGGAAGTCTAACTCCTTCACTGAGCCAAAGCCAGGAAGTCTCAGTCCTTCACTGAGCCAAAGCCTCAAAGTCTTTCCCCTTCACTGAGCCATAGCCACCAAGTCTCATTCCTTCACTGAGCCAAAGCCACGAACTCTCACTCCTCCACTGAGCCAAAGCCACGGTATCACTCCTTCACTGAGCCAAAGCCAGGAGGTCCACACTCATTCACTGAGCCAAAGCCAGGAAATCTCAATCCTTCAGAGCCAAAGTCAGAAGTCTCACTCCTTCACTGAGCCAAAGCCACGGTCTCACTCCTTCATTGAGCCAAAGCTACAAAGTCATTCTCCTTCACTGAGCCAAATGCAGGAGGTCTCACTGCTTCACTGAGCCAAAACGACGGACTCACTCCTTCACTGAGCCAAAGGCACGAAGTCTCACTCTTTCACTGAGCCAAAGCGACGAAGTCTCACTCCTTCACTAAGCCAAAGCCACAAAGTCTCACTCCATAATTGAACTAATGCCAGAAAGTCTCACTCCTTCATTGAGCCAAGGCCAGGAAGTCTTACTCCTTCACTGAGCCAAAGCTAGTAAATCTCACTCCTTCAGTGCCAATTCCAGGAAGAGTCAATCCGTCACTGAGCCAAAGCCAGGAAGTCCAAATCCTTCACTGAGCCAAAGCAACAAAGTCTCACTCGTTCACTGAGCCAATGCCAGGAAGTCTCACTGCTTCACTGAGCCAAAGCCAGGAAGACTCACTTCTTCACTGAGCCAAAACCACGGACTCACTCCTTCACTGGGCCAAAGGCACGAAGTCTCACTCTTTCCTGAGCCAAAGTCAAGTAGTTTCACTCCTTCACTGAGTCAAAGTCACGAAGTCTCACTCCTTCTCTGAGCCAAAGCCAGGAAGTCTCACACCTTCTTTGAGCCAAAGCAATGAAGTCTCAATCCTTCACTGATCAAAAGCCAGGAAGTCTCACTCCTTCACTGTGGCAAAGCCACAATGTCTCACTCCTTCAATGAGCCACACCCACGAAGTCTCAGTCCTTCACTGAGACAAAGCCATGCTCTCACTCCTTCATTCAGCCGAAGCCTCAAAGCCTCTCCCCTTCACTGAGCCAGACAGTAAGTCTCAATCCTTCAGAGCCAAAGCCAGGAAGACTCACTCCTTCACTGAGCCAAAGCCAGGAAGTCTAACTCCTTCACTGAGCCAAAGCCAGGAAGTCTCAGTCGTTCACTGAGCCAAAGCCTCAAAGTCTCTCCCCTTCACTGAGGCATAGCCACCAAGTCTCATTCCTTCACTGAGCCAAAGCCACGAAGTCTCACTCCTCCACTTAGCCAAAGCCACGGTAACACTCCTTCACTGAGCCAAAGCCAGGAGGTCCACACTCATTCACTGAGCCAAAGCCAGGAAGTCTAACTCCTGCACTGAGCCAAAGCCACAAAGTCTCACTCCTTCACTGAGCCAAAGCCAGGAAGTCTAACTCCTTCACTGAGCCAAAGCCAGGAAGTCTCAGTCCTTCACTGAGCCAAAGCCTCAAAGTCTCTCCCCTTCACTGAGCCATAGCCACCAAGTCTCAATCCTTCACTGAGCCAAAGCCACGAACTCTCACTCCTCCACTGAGCCAAAGCCACGGTATCACTCCTTCACTGAGCCAAAGCCAGGAGGTCCACACTCATTCACTGAGCCAAAGCCAGGAAATCTCAATCCTTCAGAGCCAAAGTCAGAAGTCTCACTCCTTCACTGAGCCAAAGCCACGGTCTCACTCCTTCATTGAGCCAAAGCTACAAAGTCATTATCCTTCACTGAGCCAAATGCAGGAGGTCTCACTGCTTCACTGAGCCAAAACGACGGACTCACTCCTTCACTGAGCCAAAGGCACGAAGTCTCACTCTTTCACTGAGCCAAAGCGACGAAGTCTCACTCCTTCACTAAGCCAAAGCCACAAAGTCTCACTCCATAATTGAACTAATGCCAGAAAGTCTCACTCCTTCATTGAGCCAAAGCCAGGAAGTCTTACTCCTTCACTGAGCCAAAGCTAGTAAATCTCACTCCTTCAGTCCCAATTCCAGGAAGTGTCAATCCTTCACTGAGCCAAAGCCAGGAAGTCCAAATCCTTCACTGAGCCAAAGCAACAAAGTCTCACTCGTTCACTGAGCCAATGCCAGGAAGTCTCACTGCTTCACTGAGCCAAAGCCAGGAAGACTCACTTCTTCACTGAGCCAAAACCACGGACTCACTCCTTCACTGGGCCAAAGGCACGAAGTCTCACTCTTTCCTGAGCCAAAGTCAAGAAGTTTCACTCCTTCACTGAGTCAAAGTCACGAAGTCTCACTCCTTCTCTGAGCCAAAGCCAGGAAGTCTCACACCTTCTTTGAGCCAAAGCAATGAAGTCTCAATCCTTCACTGATCCAAAGCCAGGAAGTCTCACTCCTTCACTGTCGCAAAGCCACAATGTCTCACTCCTTCACTGAGCCACACCCACGAAGTCTCAGTCCTTCACTGAGACAAAGCCATGCTCTCACTCCTTCATTCAGCCGAAGCCTCAAAACCTCTCCCCTTCACTGAGCCAGACAGTAAGTCTCAATCCTTCAGAGCCAAAGCCAGGAAGACTCACTCCTTCACCGAGCCAAAGCCAGGAAGTCTAACTCCTTCACTGAGCCAAAGCCAGGAAGTCTCAGTCCTTCACTGAGCCAAAGCCTCAAAGTCTCTCCCCTTCACTGAGGCATAGCCACCAAGTCTCATTCCTTCACTGAGCCAAAGCCACGAAGTCTCACTCCTCCACTTAGCCAAAGCCACGGTAACACTCCTTCACTGAGCCAAAGCCAGGAGGTCCACACTCATTCACTGAGCAAAAGCCAGTAAATCTCAATCCTTCCGAGCCAAAGCCAGGAGGTCTAACTCCTGCACTGAGCCAAAGCCACAAAGTCTCACTCCTTCACTGAGCCAAAGCCAGGAAGTCTAACTCCAGCACTGTGCCAAAGCCACAAAGTCTCACTCCTTCACTGAGCCAAAGCCACGAAGTCTCACTCGTTCTCTGACCCAAAGCCACGAAGTCTTACTCCATCACTTAGCCAAAGCCAGGAAGGCTCACTCCTTCACTGAGCCAAAGCGAGGAAGTCTCACTCCTTCACTGAGCCAAAGCCATGAAGTCGCACTCCTTCACTGAGACAAAGCCACGTTCTCACTCCTTCACTGAGCCAAAGCCACAAAGTCTCACTCGTTCTCTGAGCCAAAGCCACGAAGTCTTACTCCATCACTTAGCCAAAGCCAGGAAGGCTCACTCCTTCACTGAGCCAAAGCGAGGAAGTCTCACTCCTTCACTGAGCCAAAGCCATGAAGTCGCACTCCTTCACTGAGACAAAGCCACGTTCTCACTCCTTCACTGAGCCAAAGCCACAAAGTCTCTATCCTTCACTGAGCCAAAGCCAGGAAGTCTCAATCCTTCACTGAGCCAAAGCCAGGAAGTCTCACTCCTTCACTGAGCCAATGCCAGGAAGTCTACCTCCTTCACTGAGCCAATGCCAGGAAGTCTCACTCCTTCACTGAGACAAAGCCTGAAAGTCTCTCTCCTTCTCTGAGCCAAAGCCAGGAATTCTCACTCCTTCACTGTGACAAAGTCACGAAGTCTCACTGCTTCAATGAGCCAGCCAGTAAGTCTCACTCCTTCAGAGCCAAAGCCAGGAAGTCTCACTCCTTCACTGAGCCAAAGCCAGGAAGTCAAACTCCTGCAATGTGCCAAAGCCACAAAGTCTCACTCCTTCACTGAGCCTAAGCCAGAAAGTCTCAGTGCTTCACTGAGCCAAAGCCACGGAGTCTCACTCCTTCACTGAGCCTAAGCCAGAAAGTCTCTCTCCTTCACTGAGCCAAAGCCACGAAGTCTCACTCCTTCACTGTTGCAAAGGCAAAAAGTCTCACCCCTTCACTGAGCCAAAGCCACGAAGTCTCACTCCTTCACTGAGCCAGCCAGTAAATCTCAATCCTTCAGAGCTAAAGCCTGGAAGTCTCACTCCTTCACTGAGCCAAAGCCAGGAAGTCTAACTCCTGCACTGAGCCAAAGCCACAAAGTCTCACTCCTTCACTGAGCCAAAGCCAGGAAGTCTAACTCCTTCACTGAGCCAAAGCCAGGAAGTCTCAGTCCTTCACTGAGCCAAAGCCTCAAAGTCTCTCCCCTTCACTGAGCCATAGCCACCAAGTCTCATTCCTTCACTGAGCCAAAGCCACGAACACTCACTCCTCCACTGAGCCAAAGCCACGGTATCACTCCTTCACTGAGCCAAAGCCAGGAGGTCCACACTCATTCACTGAGCCAAAGCCAGTAAATCTCAATCCTTCAGAGCCAAATCCAGGAAGTCTCACTCCTTCACTGAGGTAAAGCCACGGTCTCACTCCTTCATTCAGCCAAAGCTACAAAGTCATTCTCCTTCACTGAGCCAAATGCAGGAGGTCTCACTGCTTCACTGAGCCAAAACGACGGACTCACTCCTTCACTGAGCCAAAGGCACGAAGTCTCACTCTTTCACTGAGCCAAAGCGACGAAGTCTCACTCCTTCACTAAGCCAAAGCCACAAAGTCTCACTCCATAATTGAACTAATGCCAGAAAGTCTCACTCCTTCATTGAGCCAAAGCCAGGAAGTCTTACTCCTTCACTGAGCCAAAGCCAGTAAATCTCACTCCTTTAGTGCCAATTCCAGGAAGTGTCACTCCTTCACTGAGCCAAAGCCAGGAAGTCTAAATCCTTCACTGAGCCTAGCTACAAAGTCTCACTCGTTCACTGAGCCAATGCCAGGAAGTCTCACTGCTTCTTTGAGCCAAAGGCAGAAAGACTCACTGCTTCACTGAGCCAAAACCACGGACTCACTCCTTCACTGAGCCAAAGGCACGAAGTCTCACTCTTTACTGAGCCAAAGTCACGAAGTTTCACTCCTTCACTGAGCCAAAGTCACGAAGTCTCACTCCTTCTCTGAGCCAAAGCCAGGAAGTCTCACACCTTCTTTGAGCCAAAGCAATGAAGTCTCAATCCTTCACTGATCCAAAGCCAGAAAGTCTCACTCCTTCACTGTGGCAAAGCCACAATGTCTCATTCCTTCACTGAACCAAAACCACGAAGTCTCAGTCCTTCACTGAGACAAAGCCATGGTCTCACTCCTTCATTCAACCGAAGCCTCAAAGCCTCTCCCCTTCACTGAGCCAGACAGTAAGTCTCAATCCTTCAGAGCTAAAGCCTGGAAGTCTCACTCCTTCACTGAGCCAAAGCCAGGAAGTCTAACTCCTTCACTGAGCCAAAGCCAGGAAGTCTCAGTCCTTCACTGAGCCAAAGCCTCAAAGTCTCTCCCCTTCACTGAGGCATAGCCACCAAGTCTCATTCCTTCACTGAGCCAAAGCCACGAAGTCTCACTCCTCCACTTAGCCAAAGCCACGGTAACACTCCTTCACTGAGCCAAAGCCAGGAGGTCCACACTCATTCACTGAGCCAAAGCCAGTAAATCTCAATCCTTCCGAGCCAAAGCCAGGAGGTCTAACTCCTGCACTGAGCCAAAGCCACAAAGTCTCACTCCTTCACTGAGCCAAAGCCAGGAAGTCTAACTCCAGCACTGTGCCAAAGCCACAAAGTCTCACTCCTTCACTGAGCCAAAGCCACGAAGTCTCACTCGTTCTCTGAGCCAAAGCCACGAAGTCTTACTCCATCACTTAGCCAAAGCCAGGAAGGCTCACTCCTTCACTGAGCCAAAGCCAGGAAGTCTAACTCCAGCACTGTGCCAAAGCCACGAAGTCTCACTCCTTCACTGAGCCAAAGCCAGGAATTTTCACTCCTTCACTCTGCCAAAGCCACGAAATCTCACTCCTTCACTGAGCCAGCCAGTAAGTCTCCCTCCTTCAGAGCCAAAGCCTGGAACACTCAATCCTTTATTGAGCCAAAGGCAGGAAGTCTCATTCCTTCACTGAGCCAAAGCCAGTAAATTTCACTCCTTCAGAGCCAAAGCCAGGAATTCTCACTCCTTCACTGTGCCAAATCCACGAAGTCTCACTCCTTTACTAAGCCAAATCCACGGTCTCACTCCTTCATTGAGCCAAAGCCACAAAATCTCGCTCCTTCACTGAGGCAAAGTCATGAATTCTGACCGCTTCCCTGAGCCAAAACCACGGTGTCACTCCTTCACTGAGCCAAAGCCAGGAAGTCTCACTCCTTCACTGAGCCAAAGCCTCAAAGGCTCTCTCCTTCACTGAGCCATAGCCACGAAGTCTCAATCCTTCACTGAGGCAATCCCTGGAAGTATCACTCCATCACTGTGCCAAAGCCACGAAGTCGCACTCCTTCACTTAGCCAGCCAGTAAGTCTCACTCCTTCAGTGCCAATGCCAGGAAGTCTAACACCATCACTGTGCAAAAGCCTGGAAGTCTAACGCCTTCACTGAACCAAAGCCACAAAGTCTCACTCATTCACTGAGCCAAAGCCACAAAGTCACTCTCCTTCACTGAGCCAAAGCCACGAAGTCTCACTCCTTCGCTGAGACAAAGCCAGGAAGTCTCACTCCTTCACTGAGCCAACCAGTAAGTCTCAATCCTTCAGATCCAAAGCCAGGAAGTCACACTTCTTCACAGAGCCAAGGGCACGAAGTCTCACTCTTTCACTGAGCCAATGCCACGAAGTCACAAACCTTCACAAAGCCAAAGCCAAAAAGTCTCACTCCTTCACTGAACCAAAGCCAGGAAGTCTCACTACTTCACTGAGCCAAAGCCAGTAAATTTCACTCCTTCAGAGCCAAAGCCAGGAAGTCTCACTCCTTCACTGAGCCAGCCAGTAAGTCTCACTCCTTCAGAGCCAAAGCCTGGAACACTCAATACTTTATTGAGCCAAAGCCAGGAAGCCTCATTCCTTCACTGAGCCTAAGCCAGTAAATTTCACTCCTTCAGAGCCAAAGCCAGGAAGTCTCACTCCTTCACTGTGCTAAATCCACGAAGTCTCACTCCTTTACTGAGCCAAAGCCACGGTCTCACTCCTTCATTGAGCCAAAGCCACGGTCTCACACCTTAACTGAGCCAAAGCCTCAAAGTCTCTCTCCTTCACTGAGCCACAGCCACGAAGTCTCACTCCTTTACTGAGCCAAATCCACGGTCTCACTCCTTCATTGAGCCAAAGCCACAAAATCTCGCTCCTTCACTGAGGCAAAGTCATGAATTCTGACCGCTTCCCTGAGCCAAAATCACGGTGTCACTCCTTCACTGAGCCAAAGCCAGGAAGTCTCACTCCTTCACTGAGCCAAAGCCTCAAAGGCTCTCTCCTTCACTGAGCCATAGCCACGAAGTCTCAATCCTTCACTGAGGCAATCCCAGTAAGTATCACTCCATCACTGTGCCAAAGCCACGAAGTCGCACTCCTTCACTTAGCCAGCCAGTAAGTCTCACTCCTTCAGTGCCAATGCCAGGAAGTCTCACACCATCACTGTGCAAAAGCCTGGAAGTCTTACGCCTTCACTGAACCAAAGCCACAAAGTCTCACTCCTTCACTGAGCCAAAGCCACAAAGTCACTCTCCTTCACTGATCCAAAGCCACGAAGTCTCACTCCTTCGCTGAGACATAGCCAGGAAGTCTCACTCCTTCACTGAGCCAACCAGTAAGTCTCAATCCTTCAGCTCCAAAGCCAGGAAGTCTCACTTCTTCACAGAGCCAAGGGCACGAAGTCTCACTCTTTCACTGAGCCAACGCCACGAAGTCACAAACCTTCACAAAGCCAAAGCCAAAAAGTCTCACTCCTTCACTGAACCAAAGCCAGGAAGTCTCACTACTTCACTGAGCCAAAGCCAGTAAATTTCACTCCTTCAGAGCCAAAGCCAGGAAGTCTCACTCCTTCACTGAGCCAGCCAGTAAGTCTCACTCCTTCAGAGCCAAAGCCTGCAACACTCAATCCTTTATTGAGCCAAAGCCAGGAAGCCTCATTCCTTCACTGAGCCAAAGCCAGTAAATTTCACTCCTTCAGAGCCAAAGCCAGGAAGTCTCACTCCTTCACTGTGCCAAATCCACGAAGTCTCACTCCTTTACTGAGCCAAAGCCACGGTCTCACTCCTTCATTGAGCCAAAGCCACAGTCTCACACCTTAACTGAGCCAAAGCCTCAAAGTCTCTCCCCTTCACTGAGCCATAGCCACCAAGTCTCATTCCTTCACTGGGCCAAAGCCAGGAAGTCTCACGCATTCACTGAGCCAATGCCACGGCCTCATTCCTTCATTGAGACAAAGCCACAAAGTCTCTCTCCTTCACTGAGCCAAAGTCACGAATTCTCACTGCTTCCCTGAGCCAACACCACAGTGACACTCCTTCACTGAGCCAAAGCCTCAAAGTCTCCCCCTTCACTGAGCCATAACCACCAAGTCTCATTCCTTCACTGAGCCAAAGCCAGGAAGTCTCACTCCTTCACTGATCCAAAGCCTCAAAGTCTCTCTCCTTCACTGAGCCATAGCCACGAAGTCTCAATCCTTCACTGAGGCAATGCCAGGAAGTATCACTCCATCACTCTGCCAAAGCCACGAAGTCGCACTCATTCACTTAGCCAGCCAGTAAGTCTCACTCCTTCAGTGTCAATGCCAGGAAGTCTCACACCTTCACTGAGGAAAAGCCTGGAAGTTTAACGCCTTCACTGAGCCAAAGCCACAAAGTTTCACTCTTCACTGAGCCAAAGCCACAAAGTCACTCTCCTTCACTGAGCCTAAGCCACGAGGTATCACTCCTTCACTGAGACAAAGCCATTAAGTCTCACTCCTTCACTGACACAACCAGTAAGTCTCAATCCTTCAGATCCAAAGCCACGCAGTCTCACTCCTTCACTGAGCCAAAGGAACGAAGTCTCACTCCTTTACTGAACCAAAGCCAGGAAGTCTCACTACTTCACTGAGCCAAACGCAGGAAGTCCACACTCCTCCACAGAGCGAAAGCCAGTAAATCTCACTCCTTCACTGAGCCAAAGCCACGGTCTCACTCCTTCATTGAGCCAAATCTGTAAAGTCTCTTTCCCTCACTGAGCCAAAGGCAGGAAGTCTCACTGCTTCACTGAGCCACAATGACGGACTCACTCCTTCACTGAGCAAAAGGCACGAAGTCTCACTCCTTCACTAAGCCAAAGACACAAAGTCTCACTCCATCATTGTACTAATGCCAGGAAGTCTCACTCCTTCATTGAGCCAAAGACACAAAGTCTCACTCCTTTACTGAGCCAAAGCCAGTAAATCTCACTGCTTCAGAGCCAATTCCAGGAAGTGTCACTCCTTCACTGAGCCAAAGCCAGGAAGTCTAAATCCTTCACTGAGACAAAGCCACAAAGTCTCACTCGTTCACTGAGCCATAGACACGAAGTCTCAATCCTTCACTGAGGCAATGCCAGGAAGTATCACTCCATCACTGTGCCACAGCCACGAAGTCGCACTCCTTCACTTAGCTAGCCAGTAAGTCTCACTCCTTCAGTGCCAATGCCAGAAAGTCTCACACCATCACTGAGCAAAAGCCTGGAAGTCTAACGCCTTCACTGAGCCAAAGCCACAAAGTCTCATTCCTTCACTGATTCAAAGCCAGGAAGTCTCACTCCTTCACTGAGCCAATGCCACGGCCTCACTCCTTCATTGAGCCAAAGCCACAAAATCTCGCTCCTTCACTGAGGCAAAGTCATGAATTCTGACCGCTTCCCTGAGCCAAAACCACGGTGTCACTCCTTCACTGAGCCAAAGCCAGGAAGTCTCACTCCTTCACTGAGCCAAAGCCTCAAAGTCTCTCTCCTTCACTGAGCCATAGCCACGAAGTCTCAATCCTTCACTGAGGCAAACCCAGGAAGTATCACTCCATCACTGTGCCAAAGCCACGAAGTCGCACTCCTTCACTTAGCCAGCCAGTAAGTCTCACTCCTTCAGTGCCAATGCCTGGAAGTCTCACACCATCACTGTGCAAAAGCCTGGAAGTCTAACGCCTTCACTGAACCAAAGCCACAAAGTCTCACTCCTTCACTGAGCCAAAGCCACAAAGTCACTCTCCTTCACTGAGCCTAAGCCACGAAGTCTCACTCCTTCGCTGAGACAAAGCCAGGAAGTCTCACTCCTTCACTGATCCAAAGCCTCAAAGTCTCTCTCCTTCACTGAGCCATAGCCACGAAGTCTCAATCCTTCACTGAGGCAATGCCAGGAAGTATCACTCCATCACTCTGCCAAAGCCACGAAGTCGCACTCATTCACTTAGCCAGCCAGTAAGTCTCACTCCTTCAGTGTCAATGCCAGGAAGTCTCACACCTTCACTGAGGAAAAGCCTGGAAGTTTAACGCCTTCACTGAGCCAAAGCCACAAAGTTTCACTCTTCACTGAGCCAAAGCCACAAAGTCACTCTCCTTCACTGAGCCTAAGCCACGAAGTATCACTCCTTCACTGAGACAAAGCCATTAAGTCTCACTCCTTCACTGACACAACCAGTAAGTCTCAATCCTTCAGATCCAAAGCCACGCAGTCTCACTCCTTCACTGAGCCAAAGGAACGAAGTCTCACTCCTTTACTGAACCAAAGCCAGGAAGTCTCACTACTTCACTGAGCCAAACGCAGGAAGTCCACACTCCTCCACAGAGCGAAAGCCAGTAAATCTCACTCCTTCACTGAGCCAAAGCCACGGTCTCACTCCTTCATTGAGCCAAATCTGTAAAGTCTCTTTCCCTCACTGAGCCAAAGGCAGGAAGTCTCACTGCTTCACTGAGCCACAATGACGGACTCACTCCTTCACTGAGCAAAAGGCACGAAGTCTCACTCCTTCACTAAGCCAAAGACACAAAGTCTCACTCCATCATTGTACTAATGCCAGGAAGTCTCACTCCTTCATTGAGCCAAAGACACAAAGTCTCACTCCTTTACTGAGCCAAAGCCAGTAAATCTCACTGCTTCAGAGCCAATTCCAGGAAGTGTCACTCCTTCACTGAGCCAAAGCCAGGAAGTCTAAATCCTTCACTGAGACAAAGCCACAAAGTCTCACTCGTTCACTGAGCCATAGACACGAAGTCTCAATCCTTCACTGAGGCAATGCCAGGAAGTATCACTCCATCACTGTGCCACAGCCACGAAGTCGCACTCCTTCACTTAGCTAGCCAGTAAGTCTCACTCCTTCAGTGCCAATGCCAGAAAGTCTCACACCATCACTGAGCAAAAGCCTGGAAGTCTAACGCCTTCACTGAGCCAAAGCCACAAAGTCTCATTCCTTCACTGATTCAAAGCCAGGAAGTCTCACTCCTTCACTGAGCCAATGCCACGGCCTCACTCCTTCATTGAGCCAAAGCCACAAAATCTCGCTCCTTCACTGAGGCAAAGTCATGAATTCTGACCGCTTCCCTGAGCCAAAACCACGGTGTCACTCCTTCACTGAGCCAAAGCCAGGAAGTCTCACTCCTTCACTGAGCCAAAGCCTCAAAGTCTCTCTCCTTCACTGAGCCATAGCCACGAAGTCTCAATCCTTCACTGAGGCAAACCCAGGAAGTATCACTCCATCACTGTGCCAAAGCCACGAAGTCGCACTCCTTCACTTAGCCAGCCAGTAAGTCTCACTCCTTCAGTGCCAATGCCAGGAAGTCTCACACCTTCACTGTGCAAAAGCCTGGAAGTCTAACGCCTTCACTGAACCAAAGCCACAAAGTCTCACTCCTTCACTGAGCCAAAGCCACAAAGTCACTCTCCTTCACTGAGCCTAAGCCACGAAGTCTCACTCCTTCGCTGAGACAAAGCCAGGAAGTCTCACTCCTTCACTGAGCCAACCAGTAAGTCTCAATCCTTCAGATCCAAAGCCAGGATGTCTCACTTCTTCACAGAGCCAAGGGCACGAAGTCTCACTCTTTCACTGAGCCAATGCCACGAAGTCACAAACCTTCACAAAGCCAAAGCCAAAAAGTCTCACTCCTTCACTGAACCAAAGCCAGGAAGTCTCACTACTTCACTGAGCCAAAGCCAGTAAATTTCACTCCTTCAGAGCCAAAGCCAGGAAGTCTCACTCCTTCACTGAGCCAGCCAGTAAGTCTCACTCCTTCAGAGCCAAAGCCTGGAACACTCAATCCTTTATTGAGCCAAAGCCAGGAAGCCTCATTCCTTCACTGAGCCAAAGCCAGTAAATTTCACTCCTTCAGAGCCAAAGCCAGGAAGTCTCACTCCTTCACTGTGCCAAATCCACGAAGTCTCACTCCTTTACTGAGCCAAAGCCACGGTCTCATTCCTTCATTGAGCCAAAGCCACGGTCTCACACCTTAACTGAGCCAAAGCCTCAAAGTCTCTCCCCTTCACTGAGCCATAGCCACCAAGTCTCATTCCTTCACTGGGCCAAAGCCAGGAAGTCTCACGCATTCACTGAGCCAATGCCACGGCCTCATTCCTTCATTGAGACAAAGCCACAAAGTCTATCTCCTTCACTGAGCCAAAGTCACGAATTCTCACTGCTTCCCTGAGCCAACACCACAGTGACACTCCTTCACTGAGCCAAAGCCTCAAAGTCTCTCCCCTTCACTGACATATAGCCACCAAGTCTCATTCCTTCACTGAGCCAAAGCCAGGAAGTCTCATCCCTTCACTGATCCAAAGCCTCAAAGTCTCCCCCTTCACTGAGCCATAGCCACCAAGTCTCATTCCTTCACTGAGCCAAAGCCAGGAGATCTCACTCCTTCACTGATCCAAAGCCTCAAAGTCACTCTCCTTCACTGAGCCATAGCCACGAAGACTCAATCCTTCACTGAGGCAATGGCAGGAAGTATCACTCCATCACTCTGCCAAAGCCACGAAGTCGCACTCATTCACTTAGCCAGCCAGTAAGTCTCACTCCTTCAGTGTCAATGCCAGGAAGTCTCACACCTTCACTGAGGAAAAGCCTGGAAGTTTAACGCCTTCACTGAGCCAAAGCCACAAAGTTTCACTCCTTCACTGAGCCAAAGCCACAAAGTCACTCTCCTTCACTGAGCCTAAGCCACGAAGTATCGCTCCTTAACTGAGACAAAGCCATTAAGTCTCACTCCTTCACTGACCCAACCAGTAAGTCTCAATCCTTCAGATCCAAAGCCACGCAGTCTCACTCCTTCACTGAGCCAAAGGAACGAAGTCTCACTCCTTTACTGAACCAAAGCCAGGAAGTATTACTACTTCACTGAGCCAAACGCAGGAAGTCCACACTCCTCCACAGAGCGAAAGCCAGTAAATCTCAATTCTTCAGAGCCAAAGCCAGGAAGTCTCACTCCTTCACTGAGCCAGCCAGTAAGTCTCACTCCTTCAGAGCCAAAGCCTGGAACACTCAATCCTTTATTGAGCCAAAGCCAGGAAGCCTCATTCCTTCACTGAGCCAAAGCCAGTATATTTCACTCCTTCAGAGCCAAAGCCAGGAAGTTTCACTCCTTCACTGTGCCAAATCCACGAAGTCTCACTCCTTTACTGAGCCAAAGCCACGGTCTCACTCCTTCATTGAGCCAAAGCCACGGTCTCACACCTTAACTGAGCCAAAGCCTCAAAGTCTCTCCCCTTCACTGAGCCATAGCCACCAAGTCTCATTCCTTCACTGGGCCAAAGCCAGGAAGTCTCACGCATTCACTGAGCCAATGCCACGGCCTCATTCCTTCATTGAGACAAAGCCACAAAGTCTCTCTCCTTCACTGAGCCAAAGTCACGAATTCTCACTGCTTCCCTGAGCCAACACCACAGTGACACTCCTTCACTGAGCCAAAGCCTCAAAGTCTCCCCCTTCACTGAGCCATAACCACCAAGTCTCATTCCTTCACTGAGCCAAAGCCAGGAAGTCTCACTCCTTCACTGATCCAAAGCCTCAAAGTCTCTCTCCTTCACTGAGCCATAGCCACGAAGTCTCAATCCTTCACTGAGGCAATGCCAGGAAGTATCACTCCATCACTCTGCCAAAGCCACGAAGTCGCACTCATTCACTTAGCCAGCCAGTAAGTCTCACTCCTTCAGTGTCAATGCCAGGAAGTCTCACACCTTCACTGAGGAAAAGCCTGGAAGTTTAACGCCTTCACTGAGCCAAAGCCACAAAGTTTCACTCTTCACTGAGCCAAAGCCACAAAGTCACTCTCCTTCACTGAGCCTAAGCCACGAAGTATCACTCCTTCACTGAGACAAAGCCATTAAGTCTCACTCCTTCACTGACACAACCAGTAAGTCTCAATCCTTCAGATCCAAAGCCACGCAGTCTCACTCCTTCACTGAGCCAAAGGAACGAAGTCTCACTCCTTTACTGAACCAAAGCCAGGAAGTCTCACTACTTCACTGAGCCAAACGCAGGAAGTCCACACTCCTCCACAGAGCGAAAGCCAGTAAATCTCAATTCTTCAGAGCCAAAGCCAGGAAATCTCACTCCTTCACTGAGCCAAAGCCACGGTCTCACTCCTTCATTGAGCCAAATCTGTAAAGTCTCTTTCCCTCACTGAGCCAAAGGCAGGAAGTCTCACTGCTTCACTGAGCCACAATGACGGACTCACTCCTTCACTGAGCAAAAGGCACGAAGTCTCACTCCTTCACTAAGCCAAAGACACAAAGTCTCACTCCATCATTGTACTAATGCCAGGAAGTCTCACTCCTTCATTGAGCCAAAGCCAGGAAGTCTCACTCCTTTACTGAGCCAAAGCCAGTAAATCTCACTGCTTCAGAGCCAATTCCAGGAAGTGTCACTCCTTCACTGAGCCAAAGCCAGGAAGTCTAAATCCTTCACTGAGCCAAAGCCACAAAGTCTCACTCGTTCACTGAGCCATAGACACGAAGTCTCAATCCTTCACTGAGGCAATGCCAGGAAGTATCACTCCATCACTGTGCCACAGCCACGAAGTCGCACTCCTTCATTTAGCTAGCCAGTAAGTCTCACTCCTTCAGTGCCAATGCCAGAAAGTCTCACACCATCACTGAGCAAAAGCCTGGAAGTCTAACGCCTTCACTGAGCCAAAGCCACAAAGTCTCATTCCTTCACTGATTCAAAGCCAGGAAGTCTCACTCCTTCACTGAGCCAATGCCACGGCCTCACTCCTTCATTGAGCCAAAGCCACAAAATCTCGCTCCTTCACTGAGGCAAAGTCATGAATTCTGACCGCTTCCCTGAGCCAAAACCACGGTGTCACTCCTTCACTGAGCCAAAGCCAGGAAGTCTCACTCCTTCACTGAGCCAAAGCCTCAAAGTCTCTCTCCTTCACTGAGCCATAGCCACGAAGTCTCAATCCTTCACTGAGGCAATCCCAGGAAGTATCACTCCATCACTGTGCCAAAGCCACGAAGTCGCACTCCTTCACTTAGCCAGCCAGTAAGTCTCACTCCTTCAGTGCCAATGCCAGGAAGTCTCACACCATCACTGTGCAAAAGCCTGGAAGTCTAACGCCTTCACTGAACCAAAGCCACAAAGTCTCACTCCTTCACTGAGCCAAAGCCACAAAGTCACTCTCCTTCACTGAGCCTAAGCCACGAAGTCTCACTCCTTCGCTGAGACAAAGCCAGGAAGTCTCACTCCTTCACTGAGCCAACCAGTAAGTCTCAATCCTTCAGATCCAAAGCCAGGATGTCTCACTTCTTCACAGAGCCAAGGGCACGAAGTCTCACTCTTTCACTGAGCCAATGCCACGAAGTCACAAACCTTCACAAAGCCAAAGCCAAAAAGTCTCACTCCTTCACTGAACCAAAGCCAGGAAGTCTCACTACTTCACTGAGCCAAAGCCAGTAAATTTCACTCCTTCAGAGCCAAAGCCAGGAAGTCTCACTCCTTCACTGAGCCAGCCAGTAAGTCTCACTCCTTCAGAGCCAAAGCCTGGAACACTCAATCCTTTATTGAGCCAAAGCCAGGAAGCCTCATTCCTTCACTGAGCCAAAGCCAGTAAATTTCACTCCTTCAGAGCCAAAGCCAGGAAGTCTCACTCCTTCACTGTGCCAAATCCACGAAGTCTCACTCCTTTACTGAGCCAAAGCCACGGTCTCATTCCTTCATTGAGCCAAAGCCACGGTCTCACACCTTAACTGAGCCAAAGCCTCAAAGTCTCTCCCCTTCACTGAGCCATAGCCACCAAGTCTCATTCCTTCACTGGGCCAAAGCCAGGAAGTCTCACGCATTCACTGAGCCAATGCCACGGCCTCATTCCTTCATTGGGACAAAGCCACAAAGTCTATCTCCTTCACTGAGCCAAAGTCACGAATTCTCACTGCTTCCCTGAGCCAACACCACAGTGACACTCCTTCACTGAGCCAAAGCCTCAAAGTCTCTCCCCTTCACTGACATATAGCCACCAAGTCTCATTCCTTCACTGAGCCAAAGCCAGGAAGTCTCATCCCTTCACTGATCCAAAGCCTCAAAGTCTCCCCCTTCACTGAGCCATAGCCACCAAGTCTCATTCCTTCACTGAGCCAAAGCCAGGAGATCTCACTCCTTCACTGATCCAAAGCCTCAAAGTCACTCTCCTTCACTGAGCCATAGCCACGAAGACTCAATCCTTCACTGAGGCAATGGCAGGAAGTATCACTCCATCACTCTGCCAAAGCCACGAAGTCGCACTCATTCACTTAGCCAGCCAGTAAGTCTCACTCCTTCAGTGTCAATGCCAGGAAGTCTCACACCTTCACTGAGGAAAAGCCTGGAAGTTTAACGCCTTCACTGAGCCAAAGCCACAAAGTTTCACTCCTTCACTGAGCCAAAGCCACAAAGTCACTCTCCTTCACTGAGCCTAAGCCACGAAGTATCGCTCCTTAACTGAGACAAAGCCATTAAGTCTCACTCCTTCACTGACCCAACCAGTAAGTCTCAATCCTTCAGATCCAAAGCCACGCAGTCTCACTCCTTCACTGAGCCAAAGGAACGAAGTCTCACTCCTTTACTGAACCAAAGCCAGGAAGTCTTACTACTTCACTGAGCCAAACGCAGGAAGTCCACACTCCTCCACAGAGCGAAAGCCAGTAAATCTCAATTCTTCAGAGCCAAAGCCAGGAAGTCTCACTCCTTCACTGAGCCAGCCAGTAAGTCTCACTCCTTCAGAGCCAAAGCCTGGAACACTCAATCCTTTATTGAGCCAAAGCCAGGAAGCCTCATTCCTTCACTGAGCCAAAGCCAGTAAATTTCACTCCTTCAGAGCCAAAGCCAGGAAGTCTCACTCCTTCACTGTGCCAAATCCACGAAGTCTCACTCCTTTACTGAGCCAAAGCCACGGTCTCACTCCTTCATTGAGCCAAAGCCACGGTCTCACACCTTAACTGAGACAAAGCCTCAAAGTCTCTCCCCTTCACTGAGCCATAGCCCCCAAGTCTCATTCCTTCACTGGGTCAAAGCCAGGAAGTCTCACGCATTCACTGAGCCAATGCCACGGCCTCATTCCTTCATTGAGACAAAGCCACAAAGTCTCTCTCCTTCACTGAGCCAAAGTCACGAATTCTCACTGCTTCCCTGAGCCAACACCACAGTGACACTCCTTCACTGAGCCAAAGCCTCAAAGTCTCTCCCCTTCACTGACCTATAGCCACCAAGTCTCATTCCTTCACTGAGCCAAAGCCAGGAAGTCTCATCCCTTCACTGATCCAAAGCCTCAAAGTCTCCCCCTTCACTGAGCCATTGCCACCAAGTCTCATTCCTTCACTGAGCCAAAGCCAGGAAGTCTCACTCCTTCACTGACCCAACCAGTAAGTCTCAATCCTTCAGATCCAAAGCCACGCAGTCTCACTCCTTCACTGAGCCAAAGGAACGAAGTCTCACTCCTTTACTGAACCAAAGCCAGGAAGTCTCACTACTTCACTGAGCCAAACGCAGGAAGTCCACACTCCTCCACAGAGCGAAAGCCAGTAAATCTCAATTCTTCAGAGCCAAAGCCAGGAAATCTCACTCCTTCCCTGAGCCAAAGCCACGGTCTCACTCCTTCATTGAGCCAAATCTGTAAAGTCTCTTTCCCTCACTGAGCCAAAGGCAGGAAGTCTCACTGCTTCACTGAGCCACAATGACGGACTCACTCCTTCACTGAGCAAAAGGCACGAAGTCTCACTCTTTCACTGAGCCAAAGCCACGAAGTCTCACTCCTTCACTAAGCCAAAGACACAAAGTCTCACTCCATCATTGAACTAATGCCAGGAAGTCTCACTCCTTCATTGAGCCAAAGCCAGGAAGTCTCACTCCTTTACTGAGCCAAAGCCAGTAAATCTCACTGCTTCAGAGCCAATTCCAGGAAGTGTCACTCCTTCACTGAGCCAAAGCCAGGAAGTCTAAATCCTTCACTGAGCCAAAGCCACAAAGTCTCACTCGTTCACTGAGCCATAGACACGAAGTCTCAATCCTTCACTGAGGCAATGCCAGGAAGTATCACTCCATCACTGTGCCAAAGCCACGAAGTCGCACTCCTTCACTTAGCCAGCCAGTAAGTCTCACTCCTTCAGTGCCAATGCCAGGAAGTCTCACACCATCACTGAGCAAAAGCCTGGAAGTCTAACGCCTTCACTGAGACAAAGCCAGGAAGTCTCACTCCTTCACTGAGCCAACCAGTAAGTCTTAATCCTTCAGATCCAAAGCCAGGAAGTCTCACTTCTTCACAGAGCCAAGGGCACGAAGTCTCACTCTTTCACTGAGCCAATGCCATGAAGTCACAAACCTTCACTAAGCCAAAGCCAAAAAGTCTCACTCCTTGACTGAACCAAAGCCAGGAAGTCTCACTCCTTCATTGATCCTAAGCCAGTAAATGTCATTCCTTCAGAGCCAATGCCAGGAGATCTCACTCCTTCACAGAGCCAAAGCCAGGAAGTCTAAATCCTTCACAGAGCCAAAGCCACAAAATCTCACTCCTTCACTGATCCAAAGCCAGGAAGACTCCCTGCTTAACTGAGCCAAAGGCAGGAAGTCTCACTCTTTCACTGAGCCAAAGCCACAAAGTCTCACTCCTGAACGGAGCCAAAACCACGAAGTGTCACTGCATCACTGAGACAAAGTCTCGAAGTTTCACACCTTAACTGAGCCAAAGTCACGAAGTCACACTCGTTGTCTGAGCCAAAGCCACGAAGTCTTACTCCATCACTTAGCCAAAGCCAGGAAGGCTCACACCTTCACTGAGCCAAAGCGAGGAAGTCTCACTCCTTCACTGAGCCAAAGCCATGAAGTCGCACTCCTTCACTGAGACAAAGCCACGTTCCCACTCCTTCACTGAGCCAAAGCCACAAACTCTCTATCCTTCACTGAGCCAAAGCCAGGAAGTCTCAATCCTTCACTGAGCCAAAGCCAGGAAGTCTCACTCCTTCACTGAGCCAATGCCAGGAAGTCTCACTCCTTTACTGAGCCAATGCCAGTAAGTCTCACTCCTTCACTTAGCCAGCCAGTAAGTCTCACTCCTTCAGTGCCAATGCCAGGAAGTCTCACACCATCACTGTGCAAAAGCCTGGAAGTCTAACGCCTTCACTGAACCAAAGCCACAAAGTCTCACTCCTTCACTGAGCCAAAGCCACAAAGTCACTCTCCTTCACTGAGCCTAAGCCACGAAGTCTCACTCCTTCGCTGAGACAAAGCCAGGAAGTCTCACTCCTTCACTGAGCCAACCAGTAAGTCTCAATCCTTCAGATCCAAAGCCAGGATGTCTCACTTCTTCACAGAGCCAAGGGCACGAAGTCTCACTCTTTCACTGAGCCAATGCCACGAAGTCACAAACCTTCACAAAGCCAAAGCCAAAAAGTCTCACTCCTTCACTGAACCAAAGCCAGGAAGTCTGACTACTTCACTGAGCCAAAGCCAGTAAATTTCACTCCTTCAGAGCCAAAGCCAGGAAGTCTCACTCCTTCACTGAGCCAGCCAGTAAGTCTCACTCCTTCAGAGCCAAAGCCTGGAACACTCAATCCTTTATTGAGCCAAAGCCAGGAAGCCTCATTCCTTCACTGAGCCAAAGCCAGTAAATTTCACTCCTTCAGAGCCAAAGCCAGGAAGTCTCACTCCTTCACTGTGCCAAATCCACGAAGTCTCACTCCTTTACTGAGCCAAAGCCACGGTCTCATTCCTTCATTGAGCCAAAGCCACGGTCTCACACCTTAACTGAGCCAAAGCCTCAAAGTCTCTCCCCTTCACTGAGCCATAGCCACCAAGTCTCATTCCTTCACTGGGCCAAAGCCAGGAAGTCTCACGCATTCACTGAGCCAATGCCACGGCCTCATTCCTTCATTGAGACAAAGCCACAAAGTCTATCTCCTTCACTGAGCCAAAGTCACGAATTCTCACTGCTTCCCTGAGCCAACACCACAGTGACACTCCTTCACTGAGCCAAAGCCTCAAAGTCTCTCCCCTTCACTGACATATAGCCACCAAGTCTCATTCCTTCACTGAGCCAAAGCCAGGAAGTCTCATCCCTTCACTGATCCAAAGCCTCAAAGTCTCCCCCTTCACTGAGCCATAGCCACCAAGTCTCATTCCTTCACTGAGCCAAAGCCAGGAGATCTCACTCCTTCACTGATCCAAAGCCTCAAAGTCACTCTCCTTCACTGAGCCATAGCCACGAAGACTCAATCCTTCACTGAGGCAATGGCAGGAAGTATCACTCCATCACTCTGCCAAAGCCACGAAGTCGCACTCATTCACTTAGCCAGCCAGTAAGTCTCACTCCTTCAGTGTCAATGCCAGGAAGTCTCACACCTTCACTGAGGAAAAGCCTGGAAGTTTAACGCCTTCACTGAGCCAAAGCCACAAAGTTTCACTCCTTCACTGAGCCAAAGCCACAAAGTCACTCTCCTTCACTGAGCCTAAGCCACGAAGTATCGCTCCTTAACTGAGACAAAGCCATTAAGTCTCACTCCTTCACTGACCCAACCAGTAAGTCTCAATCCTTCAGATCCAAAGCCACGCAGTCTCACTCCTTCACTGAGCCAAAGGAACGAAGTCTCACTCCTTTACTGAACCAAAGCCAGGAAGTCTTACTACTTCACTGAGCCAAACGCAGGAAGTCCACACTCCTCCACAGAGCGAAAGCCAGTAAATCTCAATTCTTCAGAGCCAAAGCCAGGAAGTCTCACTCCTTCACTGAGCCAGCCAGTAAGTCTCACTCCTTCAGAGCCAAAGCCTGGAACACTCAATCCTTTATTGAGCCAAAGCCAGGAAGCCTCATTCCTTCACTGAGCCAAAGCCAGTAAATTTCACTCCTTCAGAGCCAAAGCCAGGAAGTCTCACTCCTTCACTGTGCCAAATCCACGAAGTCTCACTCCTTTACTGAGCCAAAGCCACGGTCTCACTCCTTCATTGAGCCAAAGCCACGGTCTCACACCTTAACTGAGACAAAGCCTCAAAGTCTCTCCCCTTCACTGAGCCATAGCCCCCAAGTCTCATTCCTTCACTGGGTCAAAGCCAGGAAGTCTCACGCATTCACTGAGCCAATGCCACGGCCTCATTCCTTCATTGAGACAAAGCCACAAAGTCTCTCTCCTTCACTGAGCCAAAGTCACGAATTCTCACTGCTTCCCTGAGCCAACACCACAGTGACACTCCTTCACTGAGCCAAAGCCTCAAAGTCTCTCCCCTTCACTGACCTATAGCCACCAAGTCTCATTCCTTCACTGAGCCAAAGCCAGGAAGTCTCATCCCTTCACTGATCCAAAGCCTCAAAGTCTCCCCCTTCACTGAGCCATTGCCACCAAGTCTCATTCCTTCACTGAGCCAAAGCCAGGAAGTCTCACTCCTTCACTGACCCAACCAGTAAGTCTCAATCCTTCAGATCCAAAGCCACGCAGTCTCACTCCTTCACTGAGCCAAAGGAACGAAGTCTCACTCCTTTACTGAACCAAAGCCAGGAAGTCTCACTACTTCACTGAGCCAAACGCAGGAAGTCCACACTCCTCCACAGAGCGAAAGCCAGTAAATCTCAATTCTTCAGAGCCAAAGCCAGGAAATCTCACTCCTTCCCTGAGCCAAAGCCACGGTCTCACTCCTTCATTGAGCCAAATCTGTAAAGTCTCTTTCCCTCACTGAGCCAAAGGCAGGAAGTCTCATTGCTTCACTGAGCCACAATGACGGACTCACTCCTTCACTGAGCAAAAGGCACGAAGTCTCACTCTTTCACTGAGCCAAAGCCACGAAGTCTCACTCCTTCACTAAGCCAAAGACACAAAGTCTCACTCCATCATTGAACTAATGCCAGGAAGTCTCACTCCTTCATTGAGCCAAAGCCAGGAAGTCTCATTCCTTTACTGAGCCAAAGCCAGTAAATCTCACTGCTTCAGAGCCAATTCCAGGAAGTGTCACTCCTTCACTGAGCCAAAGCCAGGAAGTCTAAATCCTTCACTGAGCCAAAGCCACAAAGTCTCACTCGTTCACTGAGCCATAGACACGAAGTCTCAATCCTTCACTGAGGCAATGCCAGGAAGTATCACTCCATCACTGTGCCAAAGCCACGAAGTCGCACTCCTTCACTTAGCCAGCCAGTAAGTCTCACTCCTTCAGTGCCAATGCCAGGAAGTCTCACACCATCACTGAGCAAAAGCCTGGAAGTCTAACGCCTTCACTGAGACAAAGCCAGGAAGTCTCACTCCTTCACTGAGCCAACCAGTAAGTCTTAATCCTTCAGATCCAAAGCCAGGAAGTCTCACTTCTTCACAGAGCCAAGGGCACGAAGTCTCACTCTTTCACTGAGCCAATGCCACGAAGTCACAAACCTTCACTAAGCCAAAGCCAAAAAGTCTCACTCCTTGACTGAACCAAAGCCAGGAAGTCTCACTCCTTCATTGATCCTAAGCCAGTAAATGTCATTCCTTCAGAGCCAATGCCAGGAGATCTCACTCCTTCACAGAGCCAAAGCCAGGAAGTCTAAATCCTTCACAGAGCCAAAGCCACAAAATCTCACTCCTTCACTGATCCAAAGCCAGGAAGACTCCCTGCTTAACTGAGCCAAAGGCAGGAAGTCTCACTCTTTCACTGAGCCAAAGCCACAAAGTCTCACTCCTGAACGGAGCCAAAACCACGAAGTGTCACTGCATCACTGAGACAAAGTCTCGAAGTTTCACACCTTAACTGAGCCAAAGTCACGAAGTCACACTCGTTGTCTGAGCCAAAGCCACGAAGCCTTACTCCATCACTTAGCCAAAGCCAGGAAGGCTCACTCCTTCACTGAGCCAAAGCGAGGAAGTCTCACTCCTTCACTGAGCCAAAGCCATGAAGTCGCACTCCTTCACTGAGACAAAGCCACGTTCCCACTCCTTCACTGAGCCAAAGCCACAAACTCTCTATCCTTCACTGAGCCAAAGCCAGGAAGTCTCAATCCTTCACTGAGCCAAAGCCAGGAAGTCTCACTCCTTCACTGAGCCAATGCCAGGAAGTCTCACTCCTTTACTGAGCCAATGCCAGTAAGTATCACTCCTTCACTGAGCCAATGCCAGGAAGTCTCACTCCTTCACTGAGCCAAAGCCTGAAAGTCTCTCTCCTTCTCTGAGCCAAAGCCAGGAATTCTCACTCCTTCACTGTGACAAAGTCACGAAGTCTCACTGCTTCACTGAGCCAGCCAGTAAGTCTCACTCCTTCAGAGCCAAGGCCAGGAAGTCTTACTCCTTCACTGAGCCAAAGCCAGGAAGTCAAACACCTGCACTGTGCCAAAGCCACAAAGTCTCACCTCTTCACTGAGCCTAAGCTAGAAAGTCTCAGTGCTTCCCTGAGCCAAAGCCACGGAGTCTCACTCCTTCACTGACCCTCAGCCAGAAAGTCTCTCTCCTTCACTGAGCCAAAGCCAAGAAGTCTCACTCCTTCACTGTGCCAAAGCCAAAAAGTCTCACTCCTTCACTGAGCCAAAGCCACGAAGTCTCACTCCTTCACTGAGCCAGCCAGTAAGTCTCAATCCTTCAGAGCTAAAGCCTGGAAGTCTCACTCCTTCACTGAGCCAAAGCCAGGAAGTCTAACTCCTGCACTGAGCCAAAGCCACAAAGTCTCACTCATTCACTGAGCCAAAGCCAGGAAGTCTAACTCCTTCACTGAGCCAAAGCCAGGAAGTCTCAGTCCTTCACTGAGCCAAAGCCTCAAAGTCTCTCCCCTTCACTGAGCCATAGCCACCAAGTCTCATTCCTTTACTGAGCCAAAGCCACGAACTCTCACTCCTCCACTGAGCCAAAGCCACGGTATCACTCCTTCACTGAGCCAAAGCCAGGAGGTCCAGACTCATTCACTGAGCCAAAGCCATTAAATCTCAATCCTTCCGAGCCAAAGCCAGGAGGTCTAACTCCTGCACTGAGCCAAAGCCACAAAGTCTCACTCCTTCACTGAGCCAAAGCCAGGAAGTCTAACTCCAGCACTGTGCCAAAGCCACAAAGTCTTACTCCTTCACTGAGCCAAAGCCACGAAGTCTCACTCCTTCATTGAGCCAAATCCACGGTCTCACACCTTAACTGAGACAAAGCCTCAAAGTCTCTCCCCTTCACTGAGCCATAGCCCCCAAGTCTCATTCCTTCACTGGGTCAAAGCCAGGAAGTCTCACGCATTCACTGAGCCAATGCCACGGCCTCATTCCTTCATTGAGACAAAGCCACAAAGTCTCTCTCCTTCACTGAGCCAAAGTCACGAATTCTCACTGCTTCCCTGAGCCAACACCACAGTGACACTCCTTCACTGAGCCAAAGCCTCAAAGTCTCTCCCCTTCACTGACCTATAGCCACCAAGTCTCATTCCTTCACTGAGCCAAAGCCAGGAAGTCTCATCCCTTCACTGATCCAAAGCCTCAAAGTCTCCCCCTTCACTGAGCCATTGCCACCAAGTCTCATTTCTTCACTGAGCCAAAGCCAGGAAGTCTCACTCCTTCACTGACCCAACCAGTAAGTCTCAATCCTTCAGATCCAAAGCCACGCAGTCTCACTCCTTCACTGAGCCAAAGGAACGAAGTCTCACTCCTTTACTGAACCAAAGCCAGGAAGTCTCACTACTTCACTGAGCCAAACGCAGGAAGTCCACACTCCTCCACAGAGCGAAAGCCAGTAAATCTCAATTCTTCAGAGCCAAAGCCAGGAAATCTCACTCCTTCCCTGAGCCAAAGCCACGGTCTCACTCCTTCATTGAGCCAAATCTGTAAAGTCTCTTTCCCTCACTGAGCCAAAGGCAGGAAGTCTCACTGCTTCACTGAGCCACAATGACGGACTCACTCCTTCACTGAGCAAAAGGCACGAAGTCTCACTCTTTCACTGAGCCAAAGCCACGAAGTCTCACTCCTTCACTAAGCCAAAGACACAAAGTCTCACTCCATCATTGAACTAATGCCAGGAAGTCTCACTCCTTCATTGAGCCAAAGCCAGGAAGTCTCACTCCTTTACTGAGCCAAAGCCAGTAAATCTCACTGCTTCAGAGCCAATTCCAGGAAGTGTCACTCCTTCACTGAGCCAAAGCCAGGAAGTCTAAATCCTTCACTGAGCCAAAGCCACAAAGTCTCACTCGTTCACTGAGCCATAGACACGAAGTCTCAATCCTTCACTGAGGCAATGCCAGGAAGTATCACTCCATCACTGTGCCAAAGCCACGAAGTCGCACTCGTTCACTTAGCCAGCCAGTAAGTCTCACTCCTTCAGTGCCAATGCCAGGAAGTCTCACACCATCACTGAGCAAAAGCCTGGAAGTCTAACGCCTTCACTGAGACAAAGCCAGGAAGTCTCACTCCTTCACTTAGCCAGCCAGTAAGTCTCACTCCTTCAGTGCCAATGCCAGGAAGTCTCACACCATCACTGAGCAAAAGCCTGGAAGTCTAACGCCTTCACTGAGACAAAGCCAGGAAGTCTCACTCCTTCACTGAGCCAACCAGTAAGTCTTAATCCTTCAGATCCAAAGCCAGGAAGTCTCACTTCTTCACAGAGCCAAGGGCACGAAGTCTCACTCTTTCACTGAGCCAATGCCACGAAGTCACAAACCTTCACTAAGCCAAAGCCAAAAAGTCTCACTCCTTGACTGAACCAAAGCCAGGAAGTCTCACTCCTTCATTGATCCTAAGCCAGTAAATGTCATTCCTTCAGAGCCAATGCCAGGAGATCTCACTCCTTCACAGAGCCAAAGCCAGGAAGTCTAAATCCTTCACAGAGCCAAAGCCACAAAATCTCACTCCTTCACTGATCCAAAGCCAGGAAGACTCCCTGCTTAACTGAGCCAAAGGCAGGAAGTCTCACTCTTTCACTGAGCCAAAGCCACAAAGTCTCACTCCTGAACGGAGCCAAAACCACGAAGTGTCACTGCATCACTGAGACAAAGTCTCGAAGTTTCACACCTTAACTGAGCCAAAGTCACGAAGTCACACTCGTTGTCTGAGCCAAAGCCACGAAGTCTTACTCCATCACTTAGCCAAAGCCAGGAAGGCTCACTCCTTCACTGAGCCAAAGCGAGGAAGTCTCACTCCTTCACTGAGCCAAAGCCATGAAGTCGCACTCCTTCACTGAGACAAAGCCACGTTCCCACTCCTTCACTGAGCCAAAGCCACAAACTCTCTATCCTTCACTGAGCCAAAGCCAGGAAGTCTCAATCCTTCACTGAGCCAAAGCCAGGAAGTCTCACTCCTTGACTGAGCCAATGCCAGGAAGTCTCACTCCTTTACTGAGCCAATGCCAGTAAGTCTCACTCCTTCACTGAGCCAATGCCAGGAAGTCTCACTCCTTCACTGAGCCAAAGCCTGAAAGTCTCTCTCCTTCTCTGAGCCAAAGCCAGGAATTCTCACTCCTTCACTGTGACAAAGTCACGAAGTCTCACTGCTTCACTGAGCCAGCCAGTAAGTCTCACTCCTTCAGAGCCAAGGCCAGGAAGTCTTACTCCTTCACTGAGCCAAAGCCTGGAAGTCAAACACCTGCACTGTGCCAAAGCCACAAAGTCTCACCTCTTCACTGAGCCTAAGCTAGAAAGTCTCAGTGCTTCCCTGAGCCAAAGCCACGGAGTCTCACTCCTTCACTGAGCCTCAGCCAGAAAGTCTCTCTCCTTCACTGAGCCAAAGCCAAGAAGTCTCACTCCTTCACTGTGCCAAAGCCAAAAAGTCTCACTCCTTCACTGAGCCAAAGCCACGAAGTCTCACTCCTTCACTGAGCCAGCCAGTAAGTCTCAATCCTTCAGAGCTAAAGCCTGGAAGTCTCACTCCTTCACTGAGCCAAAGCCAGGAAGTCTAACTCCTGCACTGAGCCAAAGCCACAAAGTCTCACTCATTCACTGAGCCAAAGCCAGGAAGTCTAACTCCTTCACTGAGCCAAAGCCAGGAAGTCTCAGTCCTTCACTGAGCCAAAGCCTCAAAGTCTCTCCCCTTCACTGAGCCATAGCCACCAAGTCTCATTCCTTTACTGAGCCAAAGCCACGAACTCTCACTCCTCCACTGAGCCAAAGCCACGGTATCACTCCTTCACTGAGCCAAAGCCAGGAGGTCCAGACTCATTCACTGAGCCAAAGCCATTAAATCTCAATCCTTCCGAGCCAAAGCCAGGAGGTCTAACTCCTGCACTGAGCCAAAGCCACAAAGTCTCACTCCTTCACTGAGCCAAAGCCAGGAAGTCTAACTCCAGCACTGTGCCAAAGCCACAAAGTCTTACTCCTTCACTGAGCCAAAGCCACGAAGTCCCACTCCTTCATTGAGCCAAATCCACGGTCTCACACCTTAACTGAGACAAAGCCTCAAAGTCTCTCCCCTTCACTGAGCCATAGCCCCCAAGTCTCATTCCTTCACTGGGTCAAAGCCAGGAAGTCTCACGCATTCACTGAGCCAATGCCACGGCCTCATTCCTTCATTGAGACAAAGCCACAAAGTCTCTCTCCTTCACTGAGCCAAAGTCACGAATTCTCACTGCTTCCCTGAGCCAACACCACAGTGACACTCCTTCACTGAGCCAAAGCCTCAAAGTCTCTCCCCTTCACTGACCTATAGCCACCAAGTCTCATTCCTTCACTGAGCCAAAGCCAGGAAGTCTCATCCCTTCACTGATCCAAAGCCTCAAAGTCTCCCCCTTCACTGAGCCATTGCCACCAAGTCTCATTCCTTCACTGAGCCAAAGCCAGGAAGTCTCACTCCTTCACTGACCCAACCAGTAAGTCTCAATCCTTCAGATCCAATGCCACGCAGTCTCACTCCTTCACTGAGCCAAAGGAACGAAGTCTCACTCCTTTACTGAACCAAAGCCAGGAAGTCTCACTACTTCACTGAGCCAAACGCAGGAAGTCCACACTCCTCCACAGAGCGAAAGCCAGTAAATCTCAATTCTTCAGAGCCAAAGCCAGGAAATCTCACTCCTTCCCTGAGCCAAAGCCACGGTCTCACTCCTTCATTGAGCCAAATCTGTAAAGTCTCTTTCCCTCACTGAGCCAAAGGCAGGAAGTCTCACTGCTTCACTGAGCCAAAATGACGGACTCACTCCTTCACTGAGCAAAAGGCACGAAGTCTCACTCTTTCACTGAGCCAAAGCCACGAAGTCTCACTCCTTCACTAAGCCAAAGACACAAAGTCTCACTCCATCATTGAACTAATGCCAGGAAGTCTCACTCCTTCATTGAGCCAAAGCCAGGAAGTCTCACTCCTTTACTGAGCCAAAGCCAGTAAATCTCACTGCTTCAGAGCCAATTCCAGGAAGTGTCACTCCTTCACTGAGCCAAAGCCAGGAAGTCTAAATCCTTCACTGAGCCAAAGCCACAAAGTCTCACTCGTTCACTGAGCCATAGACATGAAGTCTCAATCCTTCACTGAGGCAATGCCAGGAAGTATCACTCCATCACTGTGCCAAAGCCACGAAGTCGCACTCCTTCACTTAGCCAGCCAGTAAGTCTCACTCCTTCAGTGTCAATGCCAGGAAGTCTCACACCATCACTGAGCAAAAGCCTGGAAGTCTAACGCCTTCACTGAGACAAAGCCAGGAAGTCTCACTCCTTCACTGAGCCAACCAGTAAGTCTCAATCCGTCAGATCCAAAGCCAGGAAGTCTCACTTCTTCACAGAGCCAAGGGCACGAAGTCTCACTCTTTCACTGAGCCAATGCCACGAAGTCACAAACCTTCACTAAGCCAAAGCCAAAAAGTCTCACTCCTTGACTGAACCAAAGCCAGGAAGTCTCACTCCTTCATTGATCCTAAGCAAGTAAATGTCATTCCTTCAGAGCCAATGCCAGGAGATCTCACTCCTTCACAGAGCCAAAGCCAGGAAGTCTAAATCCTTCACAGAGCCAAAGCCACAAAATCTCACTCCTTCACTGAGCCAAAGCCAGGAAGACTCCCTGCTTAACTGAGCCAAAGGCAGGAAGTCTCACTCTTTCACTGAGCCAAAGCCACAAAGTCTCACTCCTGAACGGAGCCAAAACCACGAAGTGTCACTGCATCACTGAGACAAAGTCTCGAAGTTTCACACCTTCACTGAGCCAAAGTCACGAAGTCACACTCGTTGTCTGAGCCAAAGCCACGAAGTCTTACTCCATCACTTAGCCAAAGCCAGGAAGGCTCACTCCTCCACTGAGCCAAAGCGAGGAAGTCTCACTCCTTCACTGAGCCAAAGCCATGAAGTCGCACTCCTTCACTGAGACAAAGCCACGTTCCCACTCCTTCACTGAGCCAAAGCCACAAAGTCTCTATCCTTCACTGAGCCAAAGCCAGGAAGTCTCAATCCTTCACTGAGCCAAAGCCAGGAAGTCTCACTCCTTCACTGAGCCAATGCCAGGAAGTCTCACTCCTTTACTGAGCCAATGCCAGTAAGTCTCACTCCTTCACTGAGCCAATGCCAGGAAGTCTCACTCCTTCACTGAGCCAAAGCCTGAAAGTCTCTCTCCTTCTCCGAGCCAAAGCCATGAATTCTCACTCCTTCACTGTGACAAAGTCACGAAGTCTCACTGCTTCACTGAGCCAGCCAGTAAGTCTCACTCCTTCAGAGCCAAGGCCAGGAAGTCTTACTCCTTCACTGAGCCAAAGCCAGGAAGTCAAACACCTGCACTGTGCCAAAGCCACAAAGTCTCACCTCTTCACTGAGCCTAAGCTAGAAAGTCTCAGTGCTTCACTGAGCCAAAGCCACGGAGTCTCACTCCTTCACTGAGCTTCAGCCAGAAAGTCTCTCTCCTTCACTGAGCCAAAGCCAAGAAGTCTCACTCCTTCACTGTGCCAAAGCCAAAAAGTCTCACTCCTTCACTGAGCCAAAGCCACGAAGTCTCACTCCTTCACTGAGCCAGCCAGTAAGTCTCAATCCTTCAGAGCTAAAGCCTGGAAGTCTCACTCCTTCACTGAGCCAAAGCCAGGAAGTCTAACTCCTGCACTGAGCCAAAGCCACAAAGTCTCACTCATTCACTGAGCCAAAGCCAGGAAGTCTAACTCCTTCACTGAGCCAAAGCCAGGAAGTCTCAGTCCTTCACTGAGCCAAAGCCTCAAAGTCTCTCCCCTTCACTGAGCCATAGCCACCAAGTCTCATTCCTTTACTGAGCCAAAGCCACGAACTCTCACTCCTCCACTGAGCCAAAGCCACGGTATCACTCCTTCACTGAGCCAAAGCCAGGAGGTCCAGACTCATTCACTGAGCCAAAGCCATTAAATCTCAATCCTTCCGAGCCAAAGCCAGGAGGTCTAACTCCTGCACTGAGCCAAAGCCACAAAGTCTCACTCCTTCACTGAGCCAAAGCCAGGAAGTCTAACTCCAGCACTGTGCCAAAGCCACAAAGTCTTACTCCTTCACTGAGCCAAAGCCACGAAGTCTCACTCCTTCATTGAGCCAAATCCACGGTCTCACACCTTAACTGAGACAAAGCCTCAAAGTCTCTCCCCTTCACTGAGCCAGAGCCCCCAAGTCTCATTCCTTCACTGGGTCAAAGCCAGGAAGTCTCACGCATTCACTGAGCCAATGCCACGGCCTCATTCCTTCATTGAGACAAAGCCACAAAGTCTCTCTCCTTCACTGAGCCAAAGTCACGAATTCTCACTGCTTCCCTGAGCCAACACCACAGTGACACTCCTTCACTGAGCCAAAGCCTCAAAGTCTCTCCCCTTCACTGACCTATAGCCACCAAATCTCATTCCTTCACTGAGCCAAAGCCAGGAAGTCTCATCCCTTCACTGATCCAAAGCCTCAAAGTCTCCCCCTTCACTGAGCCATTGCCACCAAGTCTCATTCCTTCACTGAGCCAAAGCCAGGAAGTCTCACTCCTTCACTGACCCAACCAGTAAGTCTCAATCCTTCAGATCCAAAGCCACGCAGTCTCACTCCTTCACTGAGCCAAAGGAACGAAGTCTCACTCCTTTACTGAACCAAAGCCAGGAAGTCTCACTACTTCACTGAGCCAAACGCAGGAAGTCCACACTCCTCCACAGAGCGAAAGCCAGTAAATCTCAATTCTTCAGAGCCAAAGCCAGGAAATCTCACTCCTTCCCTGAGCCAAAGCCACGGTCTCACTCCTTCATTGAGCCAAATCTGTAAAGTCTCTTTCCCTCACTGAGCCAAAGGCAGGAAGTCTCACTGCTTCACTGAGCCACAATGACGGACTCACTCCTTCACTGAGCAAAAGGCACGAAGTCTCACTCTTTCACTGAGCCAAAGCCACGAAGTCTCACTCCTTCACTAAGCCAAAGACACAAAGTCTCACTCCATCATTGAACTAATGCCAGGAAGTCTCACTCCTTCATTGAGCCAAAGCCAGGAAGTCTCACTCCTTTACTGAGCCAAAGCCAGTAAATCTCACTGCTTCAGAGCCAATTCCAGGAAGTGTCACTCCTTCACTGAGCCAAAGCCAGGAAGTCTAAATTCTTCACTGAGCCAAAGCCACAAAGTCTCACTCGTTCACTGAGCCATAGACACGAAGTCTCAATCCTTCACTGAGGCAATGCCAGGAAGTATCACTCCATCACTGTGCCAAAGCCACGAAGTCGCACTCCTTCACTTAGCCAGCCAGTAAGTCTCACTCCTTCAGTGCCAATGCCAGGAAGTCTCACACCATCACTGAGCAAAAGCCTGGAAGTCTAACGCCTTCACTGAGACAAAGCCAGGAAGTCTCACTCCTTCACTGAGCCAACCAGTAAGTCTCAATCCTTCAGATCCAAAGCCAGGAAGTCTCACTTCTTCACAGAGCCAAGGGCACGAAGTCTCACTCTTTCACTGAGCCAATGCCACGAAGTCACAAACCTTCACTAAGCCAAAGCCAAAAAGTCTCACTCCTTGACTGAACCAAAGCCAGGAAGTCTCACTCCTTCATTGATCCTAAGCCAGTAAATGTCATTCCTTCAGAGCCAATGCCAGGAGATCTCACTCCTTCACAGAGCCAAAGCCAGGAAGTCTAAATCCTTCACAGAGCCAAAGCCACAAAATCTCACTCCTTCACTGATCCAAAGCCAGGAAGACTCCCTGCTTAACTGAGCCAAAGGCAGGAAGTCTCACTCTTTCACTGAGCCAAAGCCACAAAGTCTCACTCCTGAACGGAGCCAAAACCACGAAGTGTCACTGCATCACTGAGACAAAGTCTCGAAGTTTCACACCTTAACTGAGCCAAAGTCACGAAGTCACACTCGTTGTCTGAGCCAAAGCCACGAAGTCTTACTCCATCACTTAGCCAAAGCCAGGAAGGCTCACTCCTTCACTGAGCCAAAGCGAGGAAGTCTCACTCCTTCACTGAGCCAAAGCCATGAAGTCGCACTCCTTCACTGAGACAAAGCCACGTTCCCACTCCTTCACTGAGCCAAAGCCACAAACTCTCTATCCTTCACTGAGCCAAAGCCAGGAAGTCTCAATCCTTCACTGAACCAAAGCCAGGAAGTCTCACTCCTTGACTGAGCCAATGCCAGGAAGTCTCACTCCTTTACTGAGCCAATGCCAGTAAGTCTCACTCCTTCACTGAGCCAATGCCAGGAAGTCTCACTCCTTCACTGAGCCAAAGCCTGAAAGTCTCTCTCCTTCTCTGAGCCAAAGCCAGGAATTCTCACTCCTTCACTGTGACAAAGTCACGAAGTCTCACTGCTTCACTGAGCCAGCCAGTAAGTCTCACTCCTTCAGAGCCAAGGCCAGGAAGTCTTACTCCTTCACTGAGCCAAAGCCAGGAAGTCAAACACCTGCACTGTGCCAAAGCCACAAAGTCTCACCTCTTCACTGAGCCTTAACTAGAAAGTCTCAGTGCTTCCCTGAGCCAAAGCCACGGAGTCTCACTCCTTCACTGAGCCTCAGCCAGAAAGTTTCTCTCCTTCACTGAGCCAAAGCCAAGAAGTCTCACTCCTTCACTGTGCCAAAGCCAAAAAGTCTCACTCCTTCACTGAGCCAAAGCCACGAAGTCTCACTCCTTCACTGAGCCAGCCAGTAAGTCTCAATCCTTCAGAGCTAAAGCCTGGAAGTCTCACTCCTTCACTGAGCCAAAGCCAGGAAGTCTAACTCCTGCACTGAGCCAAAGCCACAAAGTCTCACTCATTCACTGAGCCAAAGCCAGGAAGTCTAACTCCTTCACTGAGCCAAAGCCAGGAAGTCTCAGTCCTTCACTGAGCCAAAGCCTCAAAGTCTCTCCCCTTCACTGAGCCATAGCCACCAAGTCTCATTCCTTTACTGAGCCAAAGCCACGAACTCTCACTCCTCCACTGAGCCAAAGCCACGGTATCACTCCTTCACTGAGCCAAAGCCAGGAGGTCCAGACTCATTCACTGAGCCAAAGCCATTAAATCTCAATCCTTCCGAGCCAAAGCCAGGAGGTCTAACTCCTGCACTGAGCCAAAGCCACAAAGTCTCACTCCTTCACTGAGCCAAAGCCAGGAAGTCTAACTCCAGCACTGTGCCAAAGCCACAAAGTCTTACTCCTTCACTGAGCCAAAGCCACGAAGTCTCACTCCTTCATTGAGCCAAATCCACGGTCTCACACCTTAACTGAGACAAAGCCTCAAAGTCTCTCCCCTTCACTGAGCCATAGCCCCCAAGTCTCATTCCTTCACTGGGTCAAAGCCAGGAAGTCTCACGCATTCACTGAGCCAATGCCACGGCCTCATTCCTTCATTGAGACAAAGCCACAAAGTCTCTCTCCTTCACTGAGCCAAAGTCACGAATTCTCACTGCTTCCCTGAGCCAACACCACAGTGACACTCCTTCACTGAGCCAAAGCCTCAAAGTCTCTCCCCTTCACTGACCTATAGCCACCAAGTCTCATTCCTTCACTGAGCCAAAGCCAGGAAGTCTCATCCCTTCACTGATCCAAAGCCTCAAAGTCTCCCCCTTCACTGAGCCATTGCCACCAAGTCTCATTCCTTCACTGAGCCAAAGCCAGGAAGTCTCACTCCTTCACTGACCCAACCAGTAAGTCTCAATCCTTCAGATCCAAAGCCACGCAGTCTCACTCCTTCACTGAGCCAAAGGAACGAAGTCTCACTCCTTTACTGAACCAAAGCCAGGAAGTCTCACTACTTCACTGAGCCAAACGCAGGAAGTCCACACTCCTCCACAGAGCGAAAGCCAGTAAATCTCAATTCTTCAGAGCCAAAGCCAGGAAATCTCACTCCTTCCCTGAGCCAAAGCCACGGTCTCACTCCTTCATTGAGCCAAATCTGTAAAGTCTCTTTCCCTCACTGAGCCAAAGGCAGGAAGTCTCACTGCTTCACTGAGCCACAATGACGGACTCACTCCTTCACTGAGCAAAAGGCACGAAGTCTCACTCTTTCACTGAGCAAAAGCCACGAAGTCTCACTCCTTCACTAAGCCAAAGACACAAAGTCTCACTCCATCATTGAACTAATGCCAGGAAGTCTCACTCCTTCATTGAGCCAAAGCCAGGAAGTCTCACTCCTTTACTGAGCCAAAGCCAGTAAATCTCACTGCTTCAGAGCCAATTCCAGGAAGTGTCACTCCTTCACTGAGCCAAAGCCAGGAAGTCTAAATCCTTCACTGAGCCAAAGCCACAAAGTCTCACTCGTTCACTGAGCCATAGACACGAAGTCTCAATCCTTCACTGAGGCAATGCCAGGAAGTATCACTCCATCACTGTGCCAAAGCCACGAAGTCGCACTCCTTCACTTAGCCAGCCAGTAAGTCTCACTCCTTCAGTGCCAATGCCAGGAAGTCTCACACCATCACTGAGCAAAAGCCTGGAAGTCTAACGCCTTCACTGAGACAAAGCCAGGAAGTCTCACTCCTTCACTTAGCCAGCCAGTAAGTCTCACTCCTTCAGTGCCAATGCCAGGAAGTCTCACACCATCACTGAGCAAAAGCCTGGAAGTATAACGCCTTCACTGAGACAAAGCCAGGAAGTCTCACTCCTTCACTGAGCCAACCAGTAAGTCTTAATCCTTCAGATCCAAAGCCAGGAAGTCTCACTTCTTCACAGAGCCAAGGGCACGAAGTCTCACTCTTTCACTGAGCCAATGCCACGAAGTCACAAACCTTCACTAAGCCAAAGCCAAAAAGTCTCACTCCTTGACTGAACCAAAGCCAGGAAGTCTCACTCCTTCATTGATCCTAAGCCAGTAAATGTCATTCCTTCAGAGCCAATGCCAGGAGATCTCACTCCTTCACAGAGCCAAAGCCAGGAAGTCTAAATCCTTCACAGAGCCAAAGCCACAAAATCTCACTCCTTCACTGATCCAAAGCCAGGAAGACTCCCTGCTTAACTGAGCCAAAGGCAGGAAGTCTCACTCTTTCACTGAGCCAAAGCCACAAAGTCTCACTCCTGAACGGAGCCAAAACCACGAAGTGTCACTGCATCACTGAGACAAAGTCTCGAAGTTTCACACCTTAACTGAGCCAAAGTCACGAAGTCACACTCGTTGTCTGAGCCAAAGCCACGAAGTCTTACTCCATCACTTAGCCAAAGCCAGGAAGGCTCACTCCTTCACTGAGCCAAAGCGAGGAAGTCTCACTCCTTCACTGAGCCAAAGCCATGAAGTCGCACTCCTTCACTGAGACAAAGCCACGTTCCCACTCCTTCACTGAGCCAAAGCCACAAACTCTCTATCCTTCACTGAGCCAAAGCCAGGAAGTCTCAATCCTTCACTGAGCCAAAGCCAGGAAGTCTCACTCCTTGACTGAGCCAATGCCAGGAAGTCTCACTCCTTTACTGAGCCAATGCCAGTAAGTCTCACTCCTTCACTGAGCCAATGCCAGGAAGTCTCACTCCTTCACTGAGCCAAAGCCTGAAAGTCTCTCTCCTTCTCTGAGCCAAAGCCAGGAATTCTCACTCCTTCACTGTGACAAAGTCACGAAGTCTCACTGCTTCACTGAGCCAGCCAGTAAGTCTCACTCCTTCAGAGCCAAGGCCAGGAAGTCTTACTCCTTCACTGAGCCAAAGCCTGGAAGTCAAACACCTGCACTGTGCCAAAGCCACAAAGTCTCACCTCTTCACTGAGCCTAAGCTAGAAAGTCTCAGTGCTTCCCTGAGCCAAAGCCACGGAGTCTCACTCCTTCACTGAGCCTCAGCCAGAAAGTCTCTCTCCTTCACTGAGCCAAAGCCAAGAAGTCTCACTCCTTCACTGTGCCAAAGCCAAAAAGTCTCACTCCTTCACTGAGCCAAAGCCACGAAGTCTCACTCCTTCACTGAGCCAGCCAGTAAGTCTCAATCCTTCAGAGCTAAAGCCTGGAAGTCTCACTCCTTCACTGAGCCAAAGCCAGGAAGTCTAACTCCTGCACTGAGCCAAAGCCACAAAGTCTCACTCATTCACTGAGCCAAAGCCAGGAAGTCTAACTCCTTCACTGAGCCAAAGCCAGGAAGTCTCAGTCCTTCACTGAGCCAAAGCCTCAAAGTCTCTCCCCTTCACTGAGCCATAGCCACCAAGTCTCATTCCTTTACTGAGCCAAAGCCACGAACTCTCACTCCTCCACTGAGCCAAAGCCACGGTATCACTCCTTCACTGAGCCAAAGCCAGGAGGTCCAGACTCATTCACTGAGCCAAAGCCATTAAATCTCAATCCTTCCGAGCCAAAGCCAGGAGGTCTAACTCCTGCACTGAGCCAAAGCCACAAAGTCTCACTCCTTCACTGAGCCAAAGCCAGGAAGTCTAACTCCAGCACTGTGCCAAAGCCACAAAGTCTTACTCCTTCACTGAGCCAAAGCCACGAAGTCCCACTCCTTCATTGAGCCAAATCCACGGTCTCACACCTTAACTGAGACAAAGCCTCAAAGTCTCTCCCCTTCACTGAGCCATAGCCCCCAAGTCTCATTCCTTCACTGGGTCAAAGCCAGGAAGTCTCACGCATTCACTGAGCCAATGCCACGGCCTCATTCCTTCATTGAGACAAAGCCACAAAGTCTCTCTCCTTCACTGAGCCAAAGTCACGAATTCTCACTGCTTCCCTGAGCCAACACCACAGTGACACTCCTTCACTGAGCCAAAGCCTCAAAGTCTCTCCCCTTCACTGACCTATAGCCACCAAGTCTCATTCCTTCACTGAGCCAAAGCCAGGAAGTCTCATCCCTTCACTGATCCAAAGCCTCAAAGTCTCCCCCTTCACTGAGCCATTGCCACCAAGTCTCATTCCTTCACTGAGCCAAAGCCAGGAAGTCTCACTCCTTCACTGACCCAACCAGTAAGTCTCAATCCTTCAGATCCAATGCCACGCAGTCTCACTCCTTCACTGAGCCAAAGGAACGAAGTCTCACTCCTTTACTGAACCAAAGCCAGGAAGTCTCACTACTTCACTGAGCCAAACGCAGGAAGTCCACACTCCTCCACAGAGCGAAAGCCAGTAAATCTCAATTCTTCAGAGCCAAAGCCAGGAAATCTCACTCCTTCCCTGAGCCAAAGCCACGGTCTCACTCCTTCATTGAGCCAAATCTGTAAAGTCTCTTTCCCTCACTGAGCCAAAGGCAGGAAGTCTCACTGCTTCACTGAGCCACAATGACGGACTCACTCCTTCACTGAGCAAAAGGCACGAAGTCTCACTCTTTCACTGAGCCAAAGCCACGAAGTCTCACTCCTTCACTAAGCCAAAGACACAAAGTCTCACTCCATCATTGAACTAATGCCAGGAAGTCTCACTCCTTCATTGAGCCAAAGCCAGGAAGTCTCACTCCTTTACTGAGCCAAAGCCAGTAAATCTCACTGCTTCAGAGCCAATTCCAGGAAGTGTCACTCCTTCACTGAGCCAAAGCCAGGAAGTCTAAATCCTTCACTGAGCCAAAGCCACAAAGTCTCACTCGTTCACTGAGCCATAGACACGAAGTCTCAATCCTTCACTGAGGCAATGCCAGGAAGTATCACTCCATCACTGTGCCAAAGCCACGAAGTCGCACTCCTTCACTTAGCCAGCCAGTAAGTCTCACTCCTTCAGTGCCAATGCCAGGAAGTCTCACACCATCACTGAGCAAAAGCCTGGAAGTCTAACGCCTTCACTGAGACAAAGCCAGGAAGTCTCACTCCTTCACTGAGCCAACCAGTAAGTCTCAATCCGTCAGATCCAAAGCCAGGAAGTCTCACTTCTTCACAGAGCCAAGGGCACGAAGTCTCACTCTTTCACTGAGCCAATGCCACGAAGTCACAAACCTTCACTAAGCCAAAGCCAAAAAGTCTCACTCCTTGACTGAACCAAAGCCAGGAAGTCTCACTCCTTCATTGATCCTAAGCCAGTAAATGTCATTCCTTCAGAGCCAATGCCAGGAGATCTCACTCCTTCACAGAGCCAAAGCCAGGAAGTCTAAATCCTTCACAGAGCCAAAGCCACAAAATCTCACTCCTTCACTGATCCAAAGCCAGGAAGACTCCCTGCTTAACTGAGCCAAAGGCAGGAAGTCTCACTCTTTCACTGAGCCAAAGCCACAAAGTCTCACTCCTGAACGGAGCCAAAACCACGAAGTGTCACTGCATCACTGAGACAAAGTCTCGAAGTTTCACACCTTCACTGAGCCAAAGTCACGAAGTCACACTCGTTGTCTGAGCCAAAGCCACGAAGTCTTACTCCATCACTTAGCCAAAGCCAGGAAGGCTCACTCCTCCACTGAGCCAAAGCGAGGAAGTCTCACTCCTTCACTGAGCCAAAGCCATGAAGTCGCACTCCTTCACTGAGACAAAGCCACGTTCCCACTCCTTCACTGAGCCAAAGCCACAAAGTCTCTATCCTTCACTGAGCCAAAGCCAGGAAGTCTCAATCCTTCACTGAGCCAAAGCCAGGAAGTCTCACTCCTTCACTGAGCCAATGCCAGGAAGTCTCACTCCTTTACTGAGCCAATGCCAGTAAGTCTCACTCCTTCACTGAGCCAATGCCAGGAAGTCTCACTCCTTCACTGAGCCAAAGCCTGAAAGTCTCTCTCCTTCTCCGAGCCAAAGCCATGAATTCTCACTCCTTCACTGTGACAAAGTCACGAAGTCTCACTGCTTCACTGAGCCAGCCAGTAAGTCTCACTCCTTCAGAGCCAAGACCAGGAAGTCTTACTCCTTCACTGAGCCAAAGCCAGGAAGTCAAACACCTGCACTGTGCCAAAGCCACAAAGTCTCACCTCTTCACTGAGCCTAAGCTAGAAAGTCTCAGTGCTTCACTGAGCCAAAGCCACGGAGTCTCACTCCTTCACTGAGCCTCAGCCAGAAAGTCTCTCTCCTTCACTGAGCCAAAGCCAAGAAGTCTCACTCCTTCACTGTGCCAAAGCCAAAAAGTCTCACTCCTTCACTGAGCCAAAGCCACGAAGTCTCACTCCTTCACTGAGCCAGCCAGTAAGTCTCAATCCTTCAGAGCTAAAGCCTGGAAGTCTCACTCCTTCACTGAGCCAAAGCCAGGAAGTCTAACTCCTGCACTGAGCCAAAGCCACAAAGTCTCACTCATTCACTGAGCCAAAGCCAGGAAGTCTAACTCCTTCACTGAGCCAAAGCCAGGAAGTCTCAGTCCTTCACTGAGCCAAAGCCTCAAAGTCTCTCCCCTTCACTGAGCCATAGCCACCAAGTCTCATTCCTTTACTGAGCCAAAGCCACGAACTCTCACTCCTCCACTGAGCCAAAGCCACGGTATCACTCCTTCACTGAGCCAAAGCCAGGAGGTCCAGACTCATTCACTGAGCCAAAGCCATTAAATCTCAATCCTTCCGAGCCAAAGCCAGGAGGTCTAACTCCTGCACTGAGCCAAAGCCACAAAGTCTCACTCCTTCACTGAGCCAAAGCCAGGAAGTCTAACTCCAGCACTGTGCCAAAGCCACAAAGTCTTACTCCTTCACTGAGCCAAAGCCACGAAGTCTCACTCCTTCATTGAGCCAAATCCACGGTCTCACACCTTAACTGAGACAAAGCCTCAAAGTCTCTCCCCTTCACTGAGCCAGAGCCCCCAAGTCTCATTCCTTCACTGGGTCAAAGCCAGGAAGTCTCACGCATTCACTGAGCCAATGCCACGGCCTCATTCCTTCATTGAGACAAAGCCACAAAGTCTCTCTCCTTCACTGAGCCAAAGTCACGAATTCTCACTGCTTCCCTGAGCCAACACCACAGTGACACTCCTTCACTGAGCCAAAGCCTCAAAGTCTCTCCCCTTCACTGACCTATAGCCACCAAGTCTCATTCCTTCACTGAGCCAAAGCCAGGAAGTCTCATCCCTTCACTGATCCAAAGCCTCAAAGTCTCCCCCTTCACTGAGCCATTGCCACCAAGTCTCATTCCTTCACTGAGCCAAAGCCAGGAAGTCTCACTCCTTCACTGACCCAACCAGTAAGTCTCAATCCTTCAGATCCAAAGCCACGCAGTCTCACTCCTTCACTGAGCCAAAGGAACGAAGTCTCACTCCTTTACTGAACCAAAGCCAGGAAGTCTCACTACTTCACTGAGCCAAACGCAGGAAGTCCACACTCCTCCACAGAGCGAAAGCCAGTAAATCTCAATTCTTCAGAGCCAAAGCCAGGAAATCTCACTCCTTCCCTGAGCCAAAGCCACGGTCTCACTCCTTCATTGAGCCAAATCTGTAAAGTCTCTTTCCCTCACTGAGCCAAAGGCAGGAAGTCTCACTGCTTCACTGAGCCACAATGACGGACTCACTCCTTCACTGAGCAAAAGGCACGAAGTCTCACTCTTTCACTGAGCCAAAGCCACGAAGTCTCACTCCTTCACTAAGCCAAAGACACAAAGTCTCACTCCATCATTGAACTAATGCCAGGAAGTCTCACTCCTTCATTGAGCCAAAGCCAGGAAGTCTCACTCCTTTACTGAGCCAAAGCCAGTAAATCTCACTGCTTCAGAGCCAATTCCAGGAAGTGTCACTCCTTCACTGAGCCAAAGCCAGGAAGTCTAAATCCTTCACTGAGCCAAAGCCACAAAGTCTCACTCGTTCACTGAGCCATAGACACGAAGTCTCAATCCTTCACTGAGGCAATGCCAGGAAGTATCACTCCATCACTGTGCCAAAGCCACGAAGTCGCACTCCTTCACTTAGCCAGCCAGTAAGTCTCACTCCTTCAGTGCCAATGCCAGGAAGTCTCACACCATCACTGAGCAAAAGCCTGGAAGTCTAACGCCTTCACTGAGACAAAGCCAGGAAGTCTCACTCCTTCACTGAGCCAACCAGTAAGTCTCAATCCTTCAGATCCAAAGCCAGGAAGTCTCACTTCTTCACAGAGCCAAGGGCACGAAGTCTCACTCTTTCACTGAGCCAATGCCACGAAGTCACAAACCTTCACTAAGCCAAAGCCAAAAAGTCTCACTCCTTGACTGAACCAAAGCCAGGAAGTCTCACTCCTTCATTGATCCTAAGCCAGTAAATGTCATTCCTTCAGAGCCAATGCCAGGAGATCTCACTCCTTCACAGAGCCAAAGCCAGGAAGTCTAAATCCTTCACAGAGCCAAAGCCACAAAATCTCACTCCTTCACTGATCCAAAGCCAGGAAGACTCCCTGCTTAACTGAGCCAAAGGCAGGAAGTCTCACTCTTTCACTGAGCCAAAGCCACAAAGTCTCACTCCTGAACGGAGCCAAAACCACGAAGTGTCACTGCATCACTGAGACAAAGTCTCGAAGTTTCACACCTTAACTGAGCCAAAGTCACGAAGTCACACTCGTTGTCTGAGCCAAAGCCACGAAGTCTTACTCCATCACTTAGCCAAAGCCAGGAAGGCTCACTCCTTCACTGAGCCAAAGCGAGGAAGTCTCACTCCTTCACTGAGCCAAAGCCATGAAGTCGCACTCCTTCACTGAGACAAAGCCACGTTCCCACTCCTTCACTGAGCCAAAGCCACAAACTCTCTATCCTTCACTGAGCCAAAGCCAGGAAGTCTCAATCCTTCACTGAGCCAAAGCCAGGAAGGCTCACTCCTTGACTGAGCCAATGCCAGGAAGTCTCACTCCTTTACTGAGCCAATGCCAGTAAGTCTCACTCCTTCACTGAGCCAATGCCAGGAAGTCTCACTCCTTCACTGAGCCAAAGCCTGAAAGTCTCTCTCCTTCTCTGAGCCAAAGCCAGGAATTCTCACTCCTTCACTGTGACAAAGTCACGAAGTCTCACTGCTTCACTGAGCCAGCCAGTAAGTCTCACTCCTTCAGAGCCAAGGCCAGGAAGTCTTACTCCTTCACTGAGCCAAAGCCAGGAAGTCAAACACCTGCACTGTGCCAAAGCCACAAAGTCTCACCTCTTCACTGAGCCTTAGCTAGAAAGTCTCAGTGCTTCCCTGAGCCAAAGCCACGGAGTCTCACTCCTTCACTGAGCCTCAGCCAGAAAGTTTCTCTCCTTCACTGAGCCAAAGCCAAGAAGTCTCACTCCTTCACTGTGCCAAAGCCAAAAAGTCTCACTCCTTCACTGAGCCAAAGCCACGAAGTCTCACTCCTTCACTGAGCCAGCCAGTAAGTCTCAATCCTTCAGAGCTAAAGCCTGGAAGTCTCACTCCTTCACTGAGCCAAAGCCAGGAAGTCTAACTCCTGCACTGAGCCAAAGCCACAAAGTCTCACTCATTCACTGAGCCAAAGCCAGGAAGTCTAACTCCTTCACTGAGCCAAAGCCAGGAAGTCTCAGTCCTTCACTGAGCCAAAGCCTCAAAGTCTCTCCCCTTCACTGAGCCATAGCCACCAAGTCTCATTCCTTTACTGAGCCAAAGCCACGAACTCTCACTCCTCCACTGAGCCAAAGCCACGGTATCACTCCTTCACTGAGCCAAAGCCAGGAGGTCCAGACTCATTCACTGAGCCAAAGCCATTAAATCTCAATCCTTCCGAGCCAAAGCCAGGAGGTCTAACTCCTGCACTGAGCCAAAGCCACAAAGTCTCACTCCTTCACTGAGCCAAAGCCAGGAAGTCTAACTCCAGCACTGTGCCAAAGCCACAAAGTCTTACTCCTTCACTGAGCCAAAGCCACGAAGTCTCACTCCTTCATTGAGCCAAATCCACGGTCTCACACCTTAACTGAGACAAAGCCTCAAAGTCTCTCCCCTTCACTGAGCCATAGCCCCCAAGTCTCATTCCTTCACTGGGTCAAAGCCAGGAAGTCTCACGCATTCACTGAGCCAATGCCACGGCCTCATTCCTTCATTGAGACAAAGCCACAAAGTCTCTCTCCTTCACTGAGCCAAAGTCACGAATTCTCACTGCTTCCCTGAGCCAACACCACAGTGACACTCCTTCACTGAGCCAAAGCCTCAAAGTCTCTCCCCTTCACTGACCTATAGCCACCAAGTCTCATTCCTTCACTGAGCCAAAGCCAGGAAGTCTCATCCCTTCACTGATCCAAAGCCTCAAAGTCTCCCCCTTCACTGAGCCATTGCCACCAAGTCTCATTCCTTCACTGAGCCAAAGCCAGGAAGTCTCACTCCTTCACTGACCCAACCAGTATGTCTCAATCCTTCAGATCCAAAGCCACGCAGTCTCACTCCTTCACTGAGCCAAAGGAACGAAGTCTCACTCCTTTACTGAACCAAAGCCAGGAAGTCTCACTACTTCACTGAGCCAAACGCAGGAAGTCCACACTCCTCCACAGAGCGAAAGCCAGTAAATCTCAATTCTTCAGAGCCAAAGCCAGGAAATCTCACTCCTTCCCTGAGCCAAAGCCACGGTCTCACTCCTTCATTGAGCCAAATCTGTAAAGTCTCTTTCCCTCACTGAGCCAAAGGCAGGAAGTCTCACTGCTTCACTGAGCCACAATGACGGACTCACTCCTTCACTGAGCAAAAGGCACGAAGTCTCACTCTTTCACTGAGCCAAAGCCACGAAGTCTCACTCCTTCACTAAGCCAAAGACACAAAGTCTCACTCCATCATTGAACTAATGCCAGGAAGTCTCACTCCTTCATTGAGCCAAAGCCAGGAAGTCTCACTCCTTTACTGAGCCAAAACCAGTAAATCTCACTGCTTCAGAGCCAATTCCAGGAAGTGTCACTCCTTCACTGAGCCAAAGCCAGGAAGTCTAAATCCTTCACTGAGCCAAAGCCACAAAGTCTCACTCGTTCACTGAGCCATAGACACGAAGTCTCAATCCTTCACTGAGGCAATGCCAGGAAGTATCACTCCATCACTGTGCCAAAGCCACGAAGTCGCACTCCTTCACTTAGCCAGCCAGTAAGTCTCACTCCTTCAGAGCCAAGGCCAGGAAGTCTTACTCCTTCACTGAGCCAAAGCCAGGAAGTCAAACACCTGCACTGTGCCAAAGCCACAAAGTCTCACCTCTTCACTGAGCCTAAGCTAGAAAGTCTCAGTGCTTCACTGAGCCAAAGCCACGGAGTCTCACTCCTTCACTGAGCCTCAGCCAGAAAGTCTCTCTCCTTCACTGAGCCAAAGCCAAGAAGTCTCACTCCTTCACTGTGCCAAAGCCAAAAAGTCTCACTCCTTCACTGAGCCAAAGCCACGAAGTCTCACTCCTTCACTGAGCCAGCCAGTAAGTCTCAATCCTTCAGAGCTAAAGCCTGGAAGTCTCACTCCTTCACTGAGCCAAAGCCAGGAAGTCTAACTCCTGCACTGAGCCAAAGCCACAAAGTCTCACTCATTCACTGAGCCAAAGCCAGGAAGTCTAACTCCTTCACTGAGCCAAAGCCAGGAAGTCTCAGTCCTTCACTGAGCCAAAGCCTCAAAGTCTCTCCCCTTCACTGAGCCATAGCCACCAAGTCTCATTCCTTTACTGAGCCAAAGCCACGAACTCTCACTCCTCCACTGAGCCAAAGCCACGGTATCACTCCTTCACTGAGCCAAAGCCAGGAGGTCCAGACTCATTCACTGAGCCAAAGCCATTAAATCTCAATCCTTCCGAGCCAAAGCCAGGAGGTCTAACTCCTGCACTGAGCCAAAGCCACAAAGTCTCACTCCTTCACTGAGCCAAAGCCAGGAAGTCTAACTCCAGCACTGTGCCAAAGCCACAAAGTCTTACTCCTTCACTGAGCCAAAGCCACGAAGTCCCACTCCTTCATTGAGCCAAATCCACGGTCTCACACCTTAACTGAGACAAAGCCTCAAAGTCTCTCCCCTTCACTGAGCCATAGCCCCCAAGTCTCATTCCTTCACTGGGTCAAAGCCAGGAAGTCTCACGCATTCACTGAGCCAATGCCACGGCCTCATTCCTTCATTGAGACAAAGCCACAAAGTCTCTCTCCTTCACTGAGCCAAAGTCACGAATTCTCACTGCTTCCCTGAGCCAACACCACAGTGACACTCCTTCACTGAGCCAAAGCCTCAAAGTCTCTCCCCTTCACTGACCTATAGCCACCAAGTCTCATTCCTTCACTGAGCCAAAGCCAGGAAGTCTCATCCCTTCACTGATCCAAAGCCTCAAAGTCTCCCCCTTCACTGAGCCATTGCCACCAAGTCTCATTCCTTCACTGAGCCAAAGCCAGGAAGTCTCACTCCTTCACTGACCCAACCAGTAAGTCTCAATCCTTCAGATCCAATGCCACGCAGTCTCACTCCTTCACTGAGCCAAAGGAACGAAGTCTCACTCCTTTACTGAACCAAAGCCAGGAAGTCTCACTACTTCACTGAGCCAAACGCAGGAAGTCCACACTCCTCCACAGAGCGAAAGCCAGTAAATCTCAATTCTTCAGAGCCAAAGCCAGGAAATCTCACTCCTTCCCTGAGCCAAAGCCACGGTCTCACTCCTTCATTGAGCCAAATCTGTAAAGTCTCTTTCCCTCACTGAGCCAAAGGCAGGAAGTCTCACTGCTTCACTGAGCCACAATGACGGACTCACTCCTTCACTGAGCAAAAGGCACGAAGTCTCACTCTTTCACTGAGCCAAAGCCACGAAGTCTCACTCCTTCACTAAGCCAAAGACACAAAGTCTCACTCCATCATTGAACTAATGCCAGGAAGTCTCACTCCTTCATTGAGCCAAAGCCAGGAAGTCTCACTCCTTTACTGAGCCAAAGCCAGTAAATCTCACTGCTTCAGAGCCAATTCCAGGAAGTGTCACTCCTTCACTGAGCCAAAGCCAGGAAGTCTAAATCCTTCACTGAGCCAAAGCCACAAAGTCTCACTCGTTCACTGAGCCATAGACACGAAGTCTCAATCCTTCACTGAGGCAATGCCAGGAAGTATCACTCCATCACTGTGCCAAAGCCACGAAGTCACACTCCTTCACTTAGCCAGCCAGTAAGTCTCACTCCTTCAGTGCCAATGCCAGGAAGTCTCACACCATCACTGAGCAAAAGCCTGGAAGTCTAACGCCTTCACTGAGACAAAGCCAGGAAGTCTCACTCCTTCACTGAGCCAACCAGTAAGTCTCAATCCGTCAGATCCAAAGCCAGGAAGTCTCACTTCTTCACAGAGCCAAGGGCACGAAGTCTCACTCTTTCACTGAGCCAATGCCACGAAGTCACAAACCTTCACTAAGCCAAAGCCAAAAAGTCTCACTCCTTGACTGAACCAAAGCCAGGAAGTCTCACTCCTTCATTGATCCTAAGCCAGTAAATGTCATTCCTTCAGAGCCAATGCCAGGAGATCTCACTCCTTCACAGAGCCAAAGCCAGGAAGTCTAAATCCTTCACAGAGCCAAAGCCACAAAATCTCACTCCTTCACTGATCCAAAGCCAGGAAGACTCCCTGCTTAACTGAGCCAAAGGCAGGAAGTCTCACTCTTTCACTGAGCCAAAGCCACAAAGTCTCACTCCTGAACGGAGCCAAAACCACGAAGTGTCACTGCATCACTGAGACAAAGTCTCGAAGTTTCACACCTTCACTGAGCCAAAGTCACGAAGTCACACTCGTTGTCTGAGCCAAAGCCACGAAGTCTTACTCCATCACTTAGCCAAAGCCAGGAAGGCTCACTCCTCCACTGAGCCAAAGCGAGGAAGTCTCACTCCTTCACTGAGCCAAAGCCATGAAGTCGCACTCCTTCACTGAGACAAAGCCACGTTCCCACTCCTTCACTGAGCCAAAGCCACAAAGTCTCTATCCTTCACTGAGCCAAAGCCAGGAAGTCTCAATCCTTCACTGAGCCAAAGCCAGGAAGTCTCACTCCTTCACTGAGCCAATGCCAGGAAGTCTCACTCCTTTACTGAGCCAATGCCAGTAAGTCTCACTCCTTCACTGAGCCAATGCCAGGAAGTCTCACTCCTTCACTGAGCCAAAGCCTGAAAGTCTCTCTCCTTCTCCGAGCCAAAGCCATGAATTCTCACTCCTTCACTGTGACAAAGTCACGAAGTCTCACTGCTTCACTGAGCCAGCCAGTAAGTCTCACTCCTTCAGAGCCAAGGCCAGGAAGTCTTACTCCTTCACTGAGCCAAAGCCAGGAAGTCAAACACCTGCACTGTGCCAAAGCCACAAAGTCTCACCTCTTCACTGAGCCTAAGCTAGAAAGTCTCAGTGCTTCACTGAGCCAAAGCCACGGAGTCTCACTCCTTCACTGAGCCTCAGCCAGAAAGTCTCTCTCCTTCACTGAGCCAAAGCCAAGAAGTCTCACTCCTTCACTGTGCCAAAGCCAAAAAGTCTCACTCCTTCACTGAGCCAAAGCCACGAAGTCTCACTCCTTCACTGAGCCAGCCAGTAAGTCTAAATCCTTCAGAGCTAAAGCCTGGAAGTCTCACTCCTTCACTGAGCCAAAGCCAGGAAGTCTAACTCCTGCACTGAGCCAAAGCCACAAAGTCTCACTCATTCACTGAGCCAAAGCCAGGAAGTCTAACTCCTTCACTGAGCCAAAGCCAGGAAGTCTCAGTCCTTCACTGAGCCAAAGCCTCAAAGTCTCTCCCCTTCACTGAGCCATAGCCACCAAGTCTCATTCCTTTACTGAGCCAAAGCCACGAACTCTCACTCCTCCACTGAGCCAAAGCCACGGTATCACTCCTTCACTGAGCCAAAGCCAGGAGGTCCAGACTCATTCACTGAGCCAAAGCCATTAAATCTCAATCCTTCCGAGCCAAAGCCAGGAGGTCTAACTCCTGCACTGAGCCAAAGCCACAAAGTCTCACTCCTTCACTGAGCCAAAGCCAGGAAGTCTAACTCCAGCACTGTGCCAAAGCCACAAAGTCTTACTCCTTCACTGAGCCAAAGCCACGAAGTCTCACTCCTTCATTGAGCCAAATCCACGGTCTCACACCTTAACTGAGACAAAGCCTCAAAGTCTCTCCCCTTCACTGAGCCAGAGCCCCCAAGTCTCATTCCTTCACTGGGTCAAAGCCAGGAAGTCTCACGCATTCACTGAGCCAATGCCACGGCCTCATTCCTTCATTGAGACAAAGCCACAAAGTCTCTCTCCTTCACTGAGCCAAAGTCACGAATTCTCACTGCTTCCCTGAGCCAACACCACAGTGACACTCCTTCACTGAGCCAAAGCCTCAAAGTCTCTCCCCTTCACTGACCTATAGCCACCAAGTCTCATTCCTTCACTGAGCCAAAGCCAGGAAGTCTCATCCCTTCACTGATCCAAAGCCTCAAAGTCTCCCCCTTCACTGAGCCATTGCCACCAAGTCTCATTCCTTCACTGAGCCAAAGCCAGGAAGTCTCACTCCTTCACTGACCCAACCAGTAAGTCTCAATCCTTCAGATCCAAAGCCACGCAGTCTCACTCCTTCACTGAGCCAAAGGAACGAAGTCTCACTCCTTTACTGAACCAAAGCCAGGAAGTCTCACTACTTCACTGAGCCAAACGCAGGAAGTCCACACTCCTCCACAGAGCGAAAGCCAGTAAATCTCAATTCTTCAGAGCCAAAGCCAGGAAATCTCACTCCTTCCCTGAGCCAAAGCCACGGTCTCACTCCTTCATTGAGCCAAATCTGTAAAGTCTCTTTCCCTCACTGAGCCAAAGGCAGGAAGTCTCACTGCTTCACTGAGCCACAATGACGGACTCACTCCTTCACTGAGCAAAAGGCACGAAGTCTCACTCTTTCACTGAGCCAAAGCCACGAAGTCTCACTCCTTCACTAAGCCAAAGACACAAAGTCTCACTCCATCATTGAACTAATGCCAGGAAGTCTCACTCCTTCATTGAGCCAAAGCCAGGAAGTCTCACTCCTTTACTGAGCCAAAGCCAGTAAATCTCACTGCTTCAGAGCCAATTCCAGGAAGTGTCACTCCTTCACTGAGCCAAAGCCAGGAAGTCTAAATCCTTCACTGAGCCAAAGCCACAAAGTCTCACTCGTTCACTGAGCCATAGACACGAAGTCTCAATCCTTCACTGAGGCAATGCCAGGAAGTATCACTCCATCACTGTGCCAAAGCCACGAAGTCGCACTCCTTCACTTAGCCAGCCAGTAAGTCTCACTCCTTCAGTGCCAATGCCAGGAAGTCTCACACCATCACTGAGCAAAAGCCTGGAAGTCTAACGCCTTCACTGAGACAAAGCCAGGAAGTCTCACTCCTTCACTGAGCCAACCAGTAAGTCTCAATCCTTCAGATCCAAAGCCAGGAAGTCTCACTTCTTCACAGAGCCAAGGGCACGAAGTCTCACTCTTTCACTGAGCCAATGCCACGAAGTCACAAACCTTCACTAAGCCAAAGCCAAAAAGTCTCACTCCTTGACTGAACCAAAGCCAGGAAGTCTCACTCCTTCATTGATCCTAAGCCAGTAAATGTCATTCCTTCAGAGCCAATGCCAGGAGATCTCACTCCTTCACAGAGCCAAAGCCAGGAAGTCTAAATCCTTCACAGAGCCAAAGCCACAAAATCTCACTCCTTCACTGATCCAAAGCCAGGAAGACTCCCTGCTTAACTGAGCCAAAGGCAGGAAGTCTCACTCTTTCACTGAGCCAAAGCCACAAAGTCTCACTCCTGAACGGAGCCAAAACCACGAAGTGTCACTGCATCACTGAGACAAAGTCTCGAAGTTTCACACCTTAACTGAGCCAAAGTCACGAAGTCACACTCGTTGTCTGAGCCAAAGCCACGAAGTCTTACTCCATCACTTAGCCAAAGCCAGGAAGGCTCACTCCTTCACTGAGCCAAAGCGAGGAAGTCTCACTCCTTCACTGAGCCAAAGCCATGAAGTCGCACTCCTTCACTGAGACAAAGCCACGTTCCCACTCCTTCACTGAGCCAAAGCCACAAACTCTCTATCCTTCACTGAGCCAAAGCCAGGAAGTCTCAATCCTTCACTGAGCCAAAGCCAGGAAGGCTCACTCCTTGACTGAGCCAATGCCAGGAAGTCTCACTCCTTTACTGAGCCAATGCCAGTAAGTCTCACTCCTTCACTGAGCCAATGCCAGGAAGTCTCACTCCTTCACTGAGCCAAAGCCTGAAAGTCTCTCTCCTTCTCTGAGCCAAAGCCAGGAATTCTCACTCCTTCACTGTGACAAAGTCACGAAGTCTCACTGCTTCACTGAGCCAGCCAGTAAGTCTCACTCCTTCAGAGCCAAGGCCAGGAAGTCTTACTCCTTCACTGAGCCAAAGCCAGGAAGTCAAACACCTGCACTGTGCCAAAGCCACAAAGTCTCACCTCTTCACTGAGCCTTAGCTAGAAAGTCTCAGTGCTTCCCTGAGCCAAAGCCACGGAGTCTCACTCCTTCACTGAGCCTCAGCCAGAAAGTTTCTCTCCTTCACTGAGCCAAAGCCAAGAAGTCTCACTCCTTCACTGTGCCAAAGCCAAAAAGTCTCACTCCTTCACTGAGCCAAAGCCACGAAGTCTCACTCCTTCACTGAGCCAGCCAGTAAGTCTCAATCCTTCAGAGCTAAAGCCTGGAAGTCTCACTCCTTCACTGAGCCAAAGCCAGGAAGTCTAACTCCTGCACTGAGCCAAAGCCACAAAGTCTCACTCATTCACTGAGCCAAAGCCAGGAAGTCTAACTCCTTCACTGAGCCAAAGCCAGGAAGTCTCAGTCCTTCACTGAGCCAAAGCCTCAAAGTCTCTCCCCTTCACTGAGCCATAGCCACCAAGTCTCATTCCTTTACTGAGCCAAAGCCACGAACTCTCACTCCTCCACTGAGCCAAAGCCACGGTATCACTCCTTCACTGAGCCAAAGCCAGGAGGTCCAGACTCATTCACTGAGCCAAAGCCATTAAATCTCAATCCTTCCGAGCCAAAGCCAGGAGGTCTAACTCCTGCACTGAGCCAAAGCCACAAAGTCTCACTCCTTCACTGAGCCAAAGCCAGGAAGTCTAACTCCAGCACTGTGCCAAAGCCACAAAGTCTTACTCCTTCACTGAGCCAAAGCCACGAAGTCTCACTCCTTCATTGAGCCAAATCCACGGTCTCACACCTTAACTGAGACAAAGCCTCAAAGTCTCTCCCCTTCACTGAGCCATAGCCCCCAAGTCTCATTCCTTCACTGGGTCAAAGCCAGGAAGTCTCACGCATTCACTGAGCCAATGCCACGGCCTCATTCCTTCATTGAGACAAAGCCACAAAGTCTCTCTCCTTCACTGAGCCAAAGTCACGAATTCTCACTGCTTCCCTGAGCCAACACCACAGTGACACTCCTTCACTGAGCCAAAGCCTCAAAGTCTCTCCCCTTCACTGACCTATAGCCACCAAGTCTCATTCCTTCACTGAGCCAAAGCCAGGAAGTCTCATCCCTTCACTGATCCAAAGCCTCAAAGTCTCCCCCTTCACTGAGCCATTGCCACCAAGTCTCATTCCTTCACTGAGCCAAAGCCAGGAAGTCTCACTCCTTCACTGACCCAACCAGTATGTCTCAATCCTTCAGATCCAAAGCCACGCAGTCTCACTCCTTCACTGAGCCAAAGGAACGAAGTCTCACTCCTTTACTGAACCAAAGCCAGGAAGTCTCACTACTTCACTGAGCCAAACGCAGGAAGTCCACACTCCTCCACAGAGCGAAAGCCAGTAAATCTCAATTCTTCAGAGCCAAAGCCAGGAAATCTCACTCCTTCCCTGAGCCAAAGCCACGGTCTCACTCCTTCATTGAGCCAAATCTGTAAAGTCTCTTTCCCTCACTGAGCCAAAGGCAGGAAGTCTCACTGCTTCACTGAGCCACAATGACGGACTCACTCCTTCACTGAGCAAAAGGCACGAAGTCTCACTCTTTCACTGAGCCAAAGCCACGAAGTCTCACTCCTTCACTAAGCCAAAGACACAAAGTCTCACTCCATCATTGAACTAATGCCAGGAAGTCTCACTCCTTCATTGAGCCAAAGCCAGGAAGTCTCACTCCTTTACTGAGCCAAAACCAGTAAATCTCACTGCTTCAGAGCCAATTCCAGGAAGTGTCACTCCTTCACTGAGCCAAAGCCAGGAAGTCTAAATCCTTCACTGAGCCAAAGCCACAAAGTCTCACTCGTTCACTGAGCCATAGACACGAAGTCTCAATCCTTCACTGAGGCAATGCCAGGAAGTATCACTCCATCACTGTGCCAAAGCCACGAAGTCGCACTCCTTCACTTAGCCAGCCAGTAAGTCTCACTCCTTCAGTGCCAATGCCAGGAAGTCTCACACCATCACTGAGCAAAAGCCTGGAAGTCTAACGCCTTCACTGAGACAAAGCCAGGAAGTCTCACTCCTTCACTGAGCCAACCAGTAAGTCTCAATCCGTCAGATCCAAAGCCAGGAAGTCTCACTTCTTCACAGAGCCAAGGGCACGAAGTCTCACTCTTTCACTGAGCCAATGCCACGAAGTCACAAACCTTCACTAAGCCAAAGCCAAAAAGTCTCACTCCTTGACTGAACCAAAGCCAGGAAGTCTCACTCCTTCATTGATCCTAAGCCAGTAAATGTCATTCCTTCAGAGCCAATGCCAGGAGATCTCACTCCTTCACAGAGCCAAAGCCAGGAAGTCTAAATCCTTCACAGAGCCAAAGCCACAAAATCTCACTCCTTCACTGATCCAAAGCCAGGAAGACTCCCTGCTTAACTGAGCCAAAGGCAGGAAGTCTCACTCTTTCACTGAGCCAAAGCCACAAAGTCTCACTCCTGAACGGAGCCAAAACCACGAAGTGTCACTGCATCACTGAGACAAAGTCTCGAAGTTTCACACCTTCACTGAGCCAAAGTCACGAAGTCACACTCGTTGTCTGAGCCAAAGCCACGAAGTCTTACTCCATCACTTAGCCAAAGCCAGGAAGGCTCACTCCTTCACTGAGCCACAGCGAGGAAGTCTCACTCCTTCACTGAGCCAAAGCCATGAAGTCGCACTCCTTCACTGAGACAAAGCCACGTTCCCACTCCTTCACTGAGCCAAAGCCACAAAGTCTCTATCCTTCACTGAGCCAAAGCCAGGAAGTCTCAATCCTTCACTGAGCCAAAGCCAGGAAGTCTCACTCCTTCACTGAGCCAATGCCAGGAAGTCTCACTCCTTTACTGAGCCAATGCCAGTAAGTCTCACTCCTTCACTGAGCCAATGCCAGGAAGTCTCACTCCTTCACTGAGCCAAAGCCTGAAAGTCTCTCTCCTTCTCCGAGCCAAAGCCAGGAATTCTCACTCCTTCACTGTGACAAAGTCACGAGGTCTCACTGCTTCACTGAGCCAGCCAGTAAGTCTCACTCCTTCAGAGCCAAGGCCAGGAAGTCTTACTCCTTCACTGAGCCAAAGCCAGGAAGTCAAACACCTGCACTGTGCCAAAGCCACAAAGTCTCACCTCTTCACTGAGCCTAAGCTAGAAAGTCTCAGTGCTTCACTGAGCCAAAGCCAAGAAGTCTCACTCCTTCACTGTGCCAAAGCCAAAAAGTCTCACTCCTTCACTGAGCCAAAGCCACGAAGTCTCACTCCTTCACTGAGCCAGCCAGTAAGTCTCAATCCTTCAGAGCTAAAGCCTGGAAGTCTCACTCCTTCACTGAGCCAAAGCCAGGAAGTCTAACTCCTGCACTGAGCCAAAGCCACAAAGTCTCACTCATTCACTGAGCCAAAGCCAGGAAGTCTAACTCCTTCACTGAGCCAAAGCCAGGAAGTCTCAGTCCTTCACTGAGCCAAAGCCTCAAAGTCTCTCCCCTTCACTGAGCCATAGCCACCAAGTCTCATTCCTTTACTGAGCCAAAGCCACGAACTCTCACTCCTCCACTGAGCCAAAGCCACGGTATCACTCCTTCACTGAGCCAAAGCCAGGAGGTCCAGACTCATTCACTGAGCCAAAGCCATTAAATCTCAATCCTTCCGAGCCAAAGCCAGGAGGTCTAACTCCTGCACTGAGCCAAAGCCACAAAGTCTCACTCCTTCACTGAGCCAAAGCCAGGAAGTCTAACTCCAGCACTGTGCCAAAGCCACAAAGTCTTACTCCTTCACTGAGCCAAAGCCACGAAGTCTCACTCCTTCATTGAGCCAAATCCACGGTCTCACACCTTAACTGAGACAAAGCCTCAAAGTCTCTCCCCTTCACTGAGCCATAGCCCCCAAGTCTCATTCCTTCACTGGGTCAAAGCCAGGAAGTCTCACGCATTCACTGAGCCAATGCCACGGCCTCATTCCTTCATTGAGACAAAGCCACAAAGTCTCTCTCCTTCACTGAGCCAAAGTCACGAATTCTCACTGCTTCCCTGAGCCAACACCACAGTGACACTCCTTCACTGAGCCAAAGCCTCAAAGTCTCTCCCCTTCACTGACCTATAGCCACCAAGTCTCATTCCTTCACTGAGCCAAAGCCAGGAAGTCTCATCCCTTCACTGATCCAAAGCCTCAAAGTCTCCCCCTTCACTGAGCCATTGCCACCAAGTCTCATTCCTTCACTGAGCCAAAGCCAGGAAGTCTCACTCCTTCACTGACCCAACCAGTATGTCTCAATCCTTCAGATCCAAAGCCACGCAGTCTCACTCCTTCACTGAGCCAAAGGAACGAAGTCTCACTCCTTTACTGAACCAAAGCCAGGAAGTCTCACTACTTCACTGAGCCAAACGCAGGAAGTCCACACTCCTCCACAGAGCGAAAGCCAGTAAATCTCAATTCTTCAGAGCCAAAGCCAGGAAATCTCACTCCTTCCCTGAGCCAAAGCCACGGTCTCACTCCTTCATTGAGCCAAATCTGTAAAGTCTCTTTCCCTCACTGAGCCAAAGGCAGGAAGTCTCACTGCTTCACTGAGCCACAATGACGGACTCACTCCTTCACTGAGCAAAAGGCACGAAGTCTCACTCTTTCACTGAGCCAAAGCCACGAAGTCTCACTCCTTCACTAAGCCAAAGACACAAAGTCTCACTCCATCATTGAACTAATGCCAGGAAGTCTCACTCCTTCATTGAGCCAAAGCCAGGAAGTCTCACTCCTTTACTGAGCCAAAGCCAGTAAATCTCACTGCTTCAGAGCCAATTCCAGGAAGTGTCACTCCTTCACTGAGCCAAAGCCAGGAAGTCTAAATCCTTCACTGAGCCAAAGCCACAAAGTCTCACTCGTTCACTGAGCCATAGACACGAAGTCTCAATCCTTCACTGAGGCAATGCCAGGAAGTATCACTCCATCACTGTGCCAAAGCCACGAAGTCGCACTCCTTCACTTAGCCAGCCAGTAAGTCTCACTCCTTCAGTGCCAATGCCAGGAAGTCTCACACCATCACTGAGCAAAAGCCTGGAAGTCTAACGCCTTCACTGAGACAAAGCCAGGAAGTCTCACTCCTTCACTGAGCCAACCAGTAAGTCTCAATCCGTCAGATCCAAAGCCAGGAAGTCTCACTTCTTCACAGAGCCAAGGGCACGAAGTCTCACTCTTTCACTGAGCCAATGCCACGAAGTCACAAACCTTCACTAAGCCAAAGCCAAAAAGTCTCACTCCTTGACTGAACCAAAGCCAGGAAGTCTCACTCCTTCATTGATCCTAAGCCAGTAAATGTCATTCCTTCAGAGCCAATGCCAGGAGATCTCACTCCTTCACAGAGCCAAAGCCAGGAAGTCTAAATCCTTCACAGAGCCAAAGCCACAAAATCTCACTCCTTCACTGATCCAAAGCCAGGAAGACTCCCTGCTTAACTGAGCCAAAGGCAGGAAGTCTCACTCTTTCACTGAGCCAAAGCCACAAAGTCTCACTCCTGAACGGAGCCAAAACCACGAAGTGTCACTGCATCACTGAGACAAAGTCTCGAAGTTTCACACCTTCACTGAGCCAAAGTCACGAAGTCACACTCGTTGTCTGAGCCAAAGCCACGAAGTCTTACTCCATCACTTAGCCAAAGCCAGGAAGGCTCACTCCTTCACTGAGCCACAGCGAGGAAGTCTCACTCCTTCACTGAGCCAAAGCCATGAAGTCGCACTCCTTCACTGAGACAAAGCCACGTTCCCACTCCTTCACTGAGCCAAAGCCACAAAGTCTCTATCCTTCACTGAGCCAAAGCCAGGAAGTCTCAATCCTTCACTGAGCCAAAGCCAGGAAGTCTCACTCCTTCACTGAGCCAATGCCAGGAAGTCTCACTCCTTTACTGAGCCAATGCCAGTAAGTCTCACTCCTTCACTGAGCCAATGCCAGGAAGTCTCACTCCTTCACTGAGCCAAAGCCTGAAAGTCTCTCTCCTTCTCCGAGCCAAAGCCAGGAATTCTCACTCCTTCACTGTGACAAAGTCACGAGGTCTCACTGCTTCACTGAGCCAGCCAGTAAGTCTCACTCCTTCAGAGCCAAGGCCAGGAAGTCTTACTCCTTCACTGAGCCAAAGCCAGGAAGTCAAACACCTGCACTGTGCCAAAGCCACAAAGTCTCACCTCTTCACTGAGCCTAAGCTAGAAAGTCTCAGTGCTTCACTGAGCCAAAGCCACGGAGTCTCACTCCTTCACTGAGCCTCAGCCAGAAAGTCTCTCTCCTTCACTGAGCCAAAGCCAAGAAGTCTCACTCCTTCACTGTGCCAAAGCCAAAAAGTCTCACTCCTTCACTGAGCCAAAGCCACGAAGTCTCACTCCTTCACTGAGCCAGCCAGTAAGTCTCAATCCTTCAGAGCTAAAGCCTGGAAGTCTCACTCCTTCACTGAGCCAAAGCCAGGAAGTCTAACTCCTGCACTGAGCCAAAGCCACAAAGTCTCACTCATTCACTGAGCCAAAGCCAGGAAGTCTAACTCCTTCACTGAGCCAAAGCCAGGAAGTCTCAGTCCTTCACTGAGCCAAAGCCTCAAAGTCTCTCCCCTTCACTGAGCCATAGCCACCAAGTCTCATTCCTTTACTGAGCCAAAGCCACGAACTCTCACTCCTCCACTGAGCCAAAGCCACGGTATCACTCCTTCACTGAGCCAAAGCCAGGAGGTCCAGACTCATTCACTGAGCCAAAGCCATTAAATCTCAATCCTTCCGAGCCAAAGCCAGGAGGTCTAACTCCTGCACTGAGCCAAAGCCACAAAGTCTCACTCCTTCACTGAGCCAAAGCCAGGAAGTCTAACTCCAGCACTGTGCCAAAGCCACAAAGTCTTACTCCTTCACTGAGCCAAAGCCACGAAGTCTCACTCCTTCATTGAGCCAAATCCACGGTCTCACACCTTAACTGAGACAAAGCCTCAAAGTCTCTCCCCTTCACTGAGCCATAGCCCCCAAGTCTCATTCCTTCACTGGGTCAAAGCCAGGAAGTCTCACGCATTCACTGAGCCAATGCCACGGCCTCATTCCTTCATTGAGACAAAGCCACAAAGTCTCTCTCCTTCACTGAGCCAAAGTCACGAATTCTCACTGCTTCCCTGAGCCAACACCACAGTGACACTCCTTCACTGAGCCAAAGCCTCAAAGTCTCTCCCCTTCACTGACCTATAGCCACCAAGTCTCATTCCTTCACTGAGCCAAAGCCAGGAAGTCTCATCCCTTCACTGATCCAAAGCCTCAAAGTCTCCCCCTTCACTGAGCCATTGCCACCAAGTCTCATTCCTTCACTGAGCCAAAGCCAGGAAGTCTCACTCCTTCACTGACCCAACCAGTAAGTCTCAATCCTTCAGATCCAAAGCCACGCAGTCTCACTCCTTCACTGAGCCAAAGGAACGAAGTCTCACTCCTTTACTGAACCAAAGCCAGGAAGTCTCACTACTTCACTGAGCCAAACGCAGGAAGTCCACACTCCTCCACAGAGCGAAAGCCAGTAAATCTCAATTCTTCAGAGCCAAAGCCAGGAAATCTCACTCCTTCCCTGAGCCAAAGCCACGGTCTCACTCCTTCATTGAGTCAAATCTGTAAAGTCTCTTTCCCTCACTGAGCCAAAGGCAGGAAGTCTCACTGCTTCACTGAGCCACAATGACGGACTCACTCCTTCACTGAGCAAAAGGCACGAAGTCTCACTCTTTCACTGAGCCAAAGCCACGAAGTCTCACTCCTTCACTAAGCCAAAGACACAAAGTCTCACTCCATCATTGAACTAATGCCAGGAAGTCTCACTCCTTCATTGAGCCAAAGCCAGGAAGTCTCACTCCTTTACTGAGCCAAAGCCAGTAAATCTCACTGCTTCAGAGCCAATTCCAGGAAGTGTCACTCCTTCACTGAGCCAAAGCCACAAAGTCTCACTCGTTCACTGAGCCATAGACACGAAGTCTCAATCCTTCACTGAGGGAATGCCAGGAAGTATCACTCCATCACTGTGCCAAAGCCACGAAGTCGCACTCCTTCACTTAGCCAGCCAGTAAGTCTCACTCCTTCAGTGCCAATGCCAGGAAGTCTCACACCATCACTGAGCAAAAGCCTGGAAGTCTAACGCCTTCACTGAGACAAAGCCAAGAAGTCTCACTCCTTCACTGAGCCAACCAGTAAGTCTCAATCCTTCAGATCCAAAGCCAGGAAGTCTCACTTCTTCACAGAGCCAAGGGCACGAAGTCTCACTCTTTCACTGAGCCAATGCCACGAAGTCACAAACCTTCACTAAGCCAAAGCCAAAAAGTCTCACTCCTTGACTGAACCAAAGCCAGGAAGTCTCACTCCTTCATTGATCCTAAGCCAGTAAATGTCATTCCTTCAGAGCCAATGCCAGGAGATCTCACTCCTTCACAGAGCCAAAGCCAGGAAGTCTAAATCCTTCACAGAGCCAAAGCCACAAAATCTCACTCCTTCACTGATCCAAAGCCAGGAAGACTCCCTGCTTAACTGAGCCAAAGGCAGGAAGTCTCACTCTTTCACTGAGCCAAAGCCACAAAGTCTCACTCCTGAACGGAGCCAAAACCACGAAGTGTCACTGCATCACTGAGACAAAGTCTCGAAGTTTCACACCTTCACTGAGCCAAAGTCACGAAGTCACACTCGTTGTCTGAGCCAAAGCCACGAAGTCTTACTCCATCACTTAGCCAAAGCCAGGAAGGCTCACTCCTTCACTGAGCCAAAGCGAGGAAGTCTCACTCCTTCACTGAGCCAAAGCCATGAAGTCGCACTCCTTCACTGAGACAAAGCCACGTTCCCACTCCTTCACTGAGCCAAAGCCACAAAGTCTCTATCCTTCACTGAGCCAAAGCCAGGAAGTCTCAATCCTTCACTGAGCCAAAGCCAGGAAGACTCACTCCTTCACTGAGCCAATGCCAGGAAGTCTCACTCCTTTACTGAGCCAATGCCAGTAAGTCTCACTCCTTCACTGAGCCAATGCCAGGAAGTCTCACTCCTTCACTGAGCCAAAGCCTGAAAGTCTCTCTCCTTCTCCGAGCCAAAGCCAGGAATTCTCACTCCTTCACTGTGACAAAGTCACGAAGTCTCACTGCTTCACTGAGCCAGCCAGTAAGTCTCACTCCTTCAGAGCCAAGGCCAGGAAGTCTTACTCCTTCACTGAGCCAAAGCCAGGAAGTCAAACACCTGCACTGTGCCAAAGCCACAAAGTCTCACTCCTGAACGGAGCCAAAACCACGAAGTGTCACTGCATCACTGAGACAAAGTCTCGAAGTTTCACACCTTCACTGAGCCATAGCCACCAAGTCTCATTCCTTTACTGAGCCAAAGCCACGAACTCTCACTCCTCCACTGAGCCAAAGCCACGGTATCACTCCTTCACTGAGCCAAAGCCAGGAGGTCCAGACTCATTCACTGAGCCAAAGCCATTAAATCTCAATCCTTCCGAGCCAAAGCCAGGAGGTCTAACTCCTGCACTGAGCCAAAGCCACAAAGTCTCACTCCTTCACTGAGCCAAAGCCAGGAAGTCTAACTCCAGCACTGTGCCAAAGCCACAAAGTCTTACTCCTTCACTGAGCCAAAGCCACGAAGTCTCACTCCTTCATTGAGCCAAATCCACGGTCTCACACCTTAACTGAGACAAAGCCTCAAAGTCTCTCCCCTTCACTGAGCCATAGCCCCCAAGTCTCATTCCTTCACTGGGTCAAAGCCAGGAAGTCTCACGCATTCACTGAGCCAATGCCACGGCCTCATTCCTTCATTGAGACAAAGCCACAAAGTCTCTCTCCTTCACTGAGCCAAAGTCACGAATTCTCACTGCTTCCCTGAGCCAACACCACAGTGACACTCCTTCACTGAGCCAAAGCCTCAAAGTCTCTCCCCTTCACTGACCTATAGCCACCAAGTCTCATTCCTTCACTGAGCCAAAGCCAGGAAGTCTCATCCCTTCACTGATCCAAAGCCTCAAAGTCTCCCCCTTCACTGAGCCATTGCCACCAAGTCTCATTCCTTCACTGAGCCAAAGCCAGGAAGTCTCACTCCTTCACTGACCCAACCAGTAAGTCTCAATCCTTCAGATCCAAAGCCACGCAGTCTCACTCCTTCACTGAGCCAAAGGAACGAAGTCTCACTCCTTTACTGAACCAAAGCCAGGAAGTCTCACTACTTCACTGAGCCAAACGCAGGAAGTCCACACTCCTCCACAGAGCGAAAGCCAGTAAATCTCAATTCTTCAGAGCCAAAGCCAGGAAATCTCACTCCTTCCCTGAGCCAAAGCCACGGTCTCACTCCTTCATTGAGTCAAATCTGTAAAGTCTCTTTCCCTCACTGAGCCAAAGGCAGGAAGTCTCACTGCTTCACTGAGCCACAATGACGGACTCACTCCTTCACTGAGCAAAAGGCACGAAGTCTCACTCTTTCACTGAGCCAAAGCCACGAAGTCTCACTCCTTCACTAAGCCAAAGACACAAAGTCTCACTCCATCATTGAACTAATGCCAGGAAGTCTCACTCCTTCATTGAGCCAAAGCCAGGAAGTCTCACTCCTTTACTGAGCCAAAGCCAGTAAATCTCACTGCTTCAGAGCCAATTCCAGGAAGTGTCACTCCTTCACTGAGCCAAAGCCACAAAGTCTCACTCGTTCACTGAGCCATAGACACGAAGTCTCAATCCTTCACTGAGGGAATGCCAGGAAGTATCACTCCATCACTGTGCCAAAGCCACGAAGTCGCACTCCTTCACTTAGCCAGCCAGTAAGTCTCACTCCTTCAGTGCCAATGCCAGGAAGTCTCACACCATCACTGAGCAAAAGCCTGGAAGTCTAACGCCTTCACTGAGACAAAGCCAAGAAGTCTCACTCCTTCACTGAGCCAACCAGTAAGTCTCAATCCTTCAGATCCAAAGCCAGGAAGTCTCACTTCTTCACAGAGCCAAGGGCACGAAGTCTCACTCTTTCACTGAGCCAATGCCACGAAGTCACAAACCTTCACTAAGCCAAAGCCAAAAAGTCTCACTCCTTGACTGAACCAAAGCCAGGAAGTCTCACTCCTTCATTGATCCTAAGCCAGTAAATGTCATTCCTTCAGAGCCAATGCCAGGAGATCTCACTCCTTCACAGAGCCAAAGCCAGGAAGTCTAAATCCTTCACAGAGCCAAAGCCACAAAATCTCACTCCTTCACTGATCCAAAGCCAGGAAGACTCCCTGCTTAACTGAGCCAAAGGCAGGAAGTCTCACTCTTTCACTGAGCCAAAGCCACAAAGTCTCACTCCTGAACGGAGCCAAAACCACGAAGTGTCACTGCATCACTGAGACAAAGTCTCGAAGTTTCACACCTTCACTGAGCCAAAGTCACGAAGTCACACTCGTTGTCTGAGCCAAAGCCACGAAGTCTTACTCCATCACTTAGCCAAAGCCAGGAAGGCTCACTCCTTCACTGAGCCAAAGCGAGGAAGTCTCACTCCTTCACTGAGCCAAAGCCATGAAGTCGCACTCCTTCACTGAGACAAAGCCACGTTCCCACTCCTTCACTGAGCCAAAGCCACAAAGTCTCTATCCTTCACTGAGCCAAAGCCAGGAAGTCTCAATCCTTCACTGAGCCAAAGCCAGGAAGACTCACTCCTTCACTGAGCCAATGCCAGGAAGTCTCACTCCTTTACTGAGCCAATGCCAGTAAGTCTCACTCCTTCACTGAGCCAATGCCAGGAAGTCTCACTCCTTCACTGAGCCAAAGCCTGAAAGTCTCTCTCCTTCTCCGAGCCAAAGCCAGGAATTCTCACTCCTTCACTGTGACAAAGTCACGAAGTCTCACTGCTTCACTGAGCCAGCCAGTAAGTCTCACTCCTTCAGAGCCAAGGCCAGGAAGTCTTACTCCTTCACTGAGCCAAAGCCAGGAAGTCAAACACCTGCACTGTGCCAAAGCCACAAAGTCTCACCTCTTCACTGAGCCTAAGCTAGAAAGTCTCAGTGCTTCACAGAGCCAAAGCCACGGAGTTTCACTCCTTCACTGAGCCTCAGCCAGAAAGTCTCTCTCCTTCACTGAGCCAAAGCCAAGAAGTCTCACTCCTTCACTGTGCCAAAGCCAAAAAGTCTCACTCCTTCACTGAGCCAAAGCCACGAAGTCTCACTCCTTCACTGAGCCAGCCAGTAAGTCTCAATCCTTCAGAGCTAAAGCCTGGAAGTCTCACTCCTTCACTGAGCCAAAGCCAGGAAGTCTAACTCCTGCACTGAGCCAAAGCCACAAAGTCTCACTCATTCACTGAGCCAAAGCCAGGAAGTCTAACTCCTTCACTGAGCCAAAGCCAGGAAGTCTCAGTCCTTCACTGAGCCAAAGCCTCAAAGTCTCTCCCCTTCACTGAGCCATAGCCACCAAGTCTCATTCCTTTACTGAGCCAAACCACGAACTCTCACTCCTCCACTGAGCCAAAGCCACGGTATCACTCCTTCACTGAGCCAAAGCCAGGAGGTCCAGACTCATTCACTGAGCCAAAGCCATTAAATCTCAATCCTTCCGAGCCAAAGCCAGGAGGTCTAACTCCTGCACTGAGCCAAAGCCACAAAGTCTCACTCCTTCACTGAGCCAAAGCCAGGAAGTCTAACTCCAGCACTGTGCCAAAGCCACAAAGTCTTACTCCTTCACTGAGCCAAAGCCACGAAGTCTCACTCCTTCACTGAGACAAAGCCACGGTCTCACTCCTTCACTGAGCCGAAGCTTCAAAGTCTCACTCCTTCACTGAGCCAAAGCCAGGAAGTCTAACTCCAGCACTGTGCAAAAGCCACGAAGTCTCACTCTGAGCCAAAGCCAGGAATTTTCACTCCTTCACTCTGCCAAAGCCACGAAGTCTCACTCCTTCACTGAGCCAGCCAGTAAGTCTCCCTCCTTCAGAGCCAAAGCCTGGAACACTCAATCTTTTATTGAGCCAAAGACAGGAAGTCTCAATCCTTCACTGAGCCAAAGCCAGTAAATTTCACTCCTTCAGAGCCATAGCCACCAAGTCTCACTCCTTCACTGTACCAAATCCACGAAGTCTCACTCCTTTACTGAGCCAAATCCACGTTCTCACTCCTTCATTGAGCCAAAGCCACGGTCTGAAACCTTAACTGAGCCAAAGCCTCAAAGTCTCTCCCCTTCACTGAGCCATAGCCACCAAGTCTCATTCCTTCACTGAGTCAAAGACAGGAAGTCTCACTCCTTCACTGAGCCAATGCCACAAAATCTCTCTCCTTCACTGAGGCAAAGTCATGAATTCTGACTGCTTCCCTGAGCCTAAACCACGGTGTCACTCCTTCACTGAGCCAAAGCCAGGAAGTCTCACTCCTTCACTGAGACAAAGCCTCAAAGTCTCTCTCCTTCACTGAGCCATAGCCACGAAGTCTCAATCCTTCACTGAGCCAAAGCGAGGAAGTCTCACTCCTTCACTGAGCCAAAGCCATGAAGTCGCACTCCTTCACTGAGCCAAAGCCACGTTCTCACTCCTTCACTGAGCCAAAGCCACAAAATCTCTATCCTTCACTGAGCCAAAGCCAGGAAGTCTCAATCCTTCACTGAGCCAAAGCCAGGAAGTCTCACTCCTTCACTGAGCCAGCCAGTAAGTCTCACTCCTTCAGAGCCAAAGCCAGGAAGTCTCACTCCTTCACTGAGCCAAAGCCAGGAAGTCAAACTCCTGCACTGAGCCAAAGCCACAAAGTCTCACTCCTTCACTGAGCCTAAGCCAGAGGGTCTCAGTGCTTCACTGAGCCAAAGCCACGAAGTCTAACTCCTTCACTGAGCCTAAGCCAGAATGTCTCACTCCTTCACTGTGCCATAGCCACCAAGTCTCATTCCTTCACTGAGTAAAAGACAGGAAGTCTCACTCCTTCATTGAGCCAAAGCCACAAAATCTCTCTCCTTCACTGAGGCAAAGTCATGAATTCTGACAGCTTCCCTGAGCCAAAACCACGGTGTCACTCCTTCACTGAGCCAAAGCCAGGAAGTCTCACTCCTTCACTGAGCCAAAGCCTCAAAGTCTCTCTCCTTCACTGAGCCATAGCCACGAAGTCTCAATCCTTCACTGAGCCAAAGCGAGGAAGTCTCACTCCTTCACTGAGCCAAAGCCATGAAGTCGCACTCCTTCACTGAGCCAAAGCCACGTTCTCACTCCTTCACTGAGCCAAAGCCACAAAATCTCTATCCTTCACTGAGCCAAAGCCAGGAAGTCTCAATCCTTCACTGAGCCAAAGCCAGGAAGTCTCACTCCTTCACTGAGCCAGCCAGTAAGTCTCACTCCTTCAGAGCCAAAGCCAGGAAGTCTCACTCCTTCACTGAGCCAAAGCCAGGAAGTCTCACTCCTTCACTGAGCCAAAGCCAGGAAGTCTATCTCCTGCACTGAGCCAAAGCCACAAAGTCTCACTCCGTCACTGAACCATAGCCAGGAAGTCTCACTGCTTCACTGAGCCAAAGCCACGATGTCTCACTGCTTCACTGGAACAAAGGCACGAAGTCTAAATCTTTCACTCAGCCAAACCCATGAAGTCTCACTCCTCCTTTCAGTCAAAGCCAGGAAGTCTCACTCTTTCACTGAGCCAAAGCCAGGAAGTCTCACTTCTTCACTGTGCCAAAGCCATGAAGTCTCACTCCTACACTGAGCAAACGCCACGGTCTCACTCCTTCACTGAGATAAAGCCACAAAGTCTCTCTCCTTCACTGAGCTAAAGCAACGAAGTCTCACTCCTTAACTGATCCAAAGCTTCAAAGTGTCTCCCCTTCACTTGGCCACAGCCACCAAGTCTCACTCCTGCACTGAGCCAAAGCCACGAAATCTCACTCCTTCACTGAGACAAAGCCAGTAAATTTCACTCCTTCAGAGCCAAAGCAAGGAAGTCTCACTCCCTCACTGTGCCAAATCCACGAAGTCACACTCCTTCACTGAGCCAAAGCCACGGTCTCACTCCTTCATTGAGCCAAAGCCAGATAGTTTCTCTCCTTCACTGAGCCAAAGCAAGGAATGTCTCACTGCTTCACTGATCCAAAACCACGGACTCACTCTTTCACGGAGCCAAAGCCACGAAGTCTCAATCCTTCACTGAGCCAAAGCCAGGAAGTCTCACTCCTTCACTGTTCCAAAGCCACAAAGTCTCTCTCCTTCACTGAGCCAAAGCCACGAAGTCTCAATCCTTCACTGATCCAAAGCCAGGAAGTCTCACTCCATCACTGTGGCAGAGCCACAAAGTGTCACTCCTTCACTGAGCCAAAGCCACGAAGTCTCACTCCTTCACTGGGACAAAGCCATGGTCTATCTCCTTCATTGACCCGAAGCCTCAAAGCCTCTCTCCTTCACTGAGCCAGACAGTAAGACGCAATCCTTCAGAGCCAAAGCCAGGAAGTCTATCTCCTTCACTGAGCCAAAGTCAGGAAGTCTAACTCCTTCACTGAGCCAAAGCCAAGAAATCTCAGTAATTAACTGAGCCAAAGCCTCAAAGTCTCCCCCCTTCACTGAGACATAGCCACCAAGTCTCATTCCTTCACTGAGCCAAAGCCACGAAGTCTCACTCCTTCACTGAGCCAAAGCCACGGTATCACTCCTTCATTGAGCCAAAGGCACGAAGTCTCACTCTTTCACCGGAGCCAAAGCCACGAACTCTCACTCCTTCACTGAGACAAAGCCACCGTCTCACTCCTTCATTGAACCTAAGCCAGTAAATGTCACTGCTTCAGATCCAATGCCAGGAAGTCTCACTCCTTCACAGAGCCAAACCAGGAAGTCTAAATCCTTCACAGAGCCAAATCCACAAAGTCTCACTTCTTCACTGAGCCTAAGCCACGAAGTCTCACTCCTTCACTGAGACAAAGCCAGGAAGTCTCACTCCTTCACTGAGCCAACCAGTAAGTCTCAATCCTTCAGATCCAAAGCCAGGAAGTCTCACTTCTTCACAGAACCAAGGGCACGAAGTCTCACTCTTTCACTGAGCTAATGCCACGAAGTCTCACACCTTCACTAAACTGAAGCCAATAAGTCTCACTCCTTCACTGAACCAAAGCCAGGAAGTCTCACTTCTTCAATGAGCCAAAGCCAGTAAATTTCACTCCTTCAGAGCCAAAGACAGGATGTCTCACTCCTTCACTGTGCCAAATCCACGAAGTCTCATTCCATCATTGAACTAATGCCAGGAAGTCTCACTCCTTCATTGAGCCAAAGCCAGGAAGTCTCACTCCTTCACTGAGCCACAGCCAGTAAATCTCACTCCTTCAGAGCCAATTCCAGGAAGTGTCACTCCTTCACTGAGCCAAAGCCAGGAAGTCTAAACCCTTCACTGAGACAAAGCCACACAGTCTCACTCGTTCACTGAGCCAATGTCAGAAAGTCTCACTGCTTCACTGAGCCAAAGGCAGGAAGACTCACTGCTTCACTGAGCCAAAGTCACGAAGTCTCACTACTTCTCAGAGCCAAAGCCACGAAGTCTCACTCCACCACTTAGCCAAAGCCATGAAGTCTCACTCCTTCACTGAGCAAAAGTCACAAAGTCCCTCTCCTACACTGTGCCAAATCCAGGAAGGCTCACTCCTTCACTGAGCCAAAGCAAGGAAGTCTCACTCCTTCACTGAGCCAAAGCCAGGGAGTCTCACCCCTTCACTGAGCCAAAGCCAGGAAGTCTCACACCTTCACTGAGCCAAAGCCATGAAGTCTCACTCCTTCACTGAGCCAAAGCCACGTTATCACTCCTTCAATGAGCCAAAGGCACAAAGTCTCCCTCCTTCACTGAGCCAAAGCCACGAAGTCTCACTCCTTCACTGTGCCAAATCAACGAAGTCTCACTCCTTTACTGAGCCAAAGCCACGGTCTCACTCCTTCATTGAGCCAAAGCTACGGTCTCATTCCTTCACTGAGCCAAAGCCAGGAAGTCTCACTCCTTCACTGATCCAAAGCCTCAACGTCTCTCTCCTTCACTGAGCCATAGCCACGAAGTCTCAATCCTTCACTGAGGCAATGCCAGGAAGTATCACTCCATCACTGTGCAAAAGCCACGAAGTCGCACTCATTCACTTAGCCAGCCAGTAAGTTTCACTCCTTCAGTGTCAATGCCAGGAAGTCTCACACCTTCACTGAGGAAAAGCCTGGAAGTTTAACGACTTCACTGAGCCAAGGGAGGGAACTCACTCCTTCACTGTGCCAAAGCCACGAAGTCTCACTCCTTCACTGAGCCAAAGCCAGAAGTCTCACTCCTTCACTAAGCCAAAGCCAGGAAGTCTCTCTGCTTTACTGAGCCAACACCACGAAATCTCACTCCTTCACTGAGCCAAAGCCAGAATGTCTCACTATTTCACTGATCCAAAGCCAGGAAGTCTCACTCCATCACTGTGGCAGAGCCACAAAGTGTCACTCCTTCACTGAGCCAAAGCCACGAAGTCTCACTCCTTCACTGGGACAAAGCCATGGTCTATCTCCTTCATTGACCCGAAGCCTCAAAGCCTCTCTCCTTCACTGAGCCAGACAGTAAGACGCAATCCTTCAGAGCCAAAGCCAGGAAGTCTATCTCCTTCACTGAGCCAAAGTCAGGAAGTCTAACTCCTTCACTGAGCCAAAGCCAAGAAATCTCAGTAATTAACTGAGCCAAAGCCTCAAAGTCTCCCCCCTTCACTGAGACATAGCCACCAAGTCTCATTCCTTCACTGAGCCAAAGCCACGAAGTCTCACTCCTTCACTGAGCCAAAGCCACGGTATCACTCCTTCACTGAGCCAAAGGCACGAAGTCTCACTCTTTCACCGGAGCCAAAGCCACGAACTCTCACTCCTTCACTGAGACAAAGCCACGGTCTCACTCCTTCATTGAACCTAAGCCAGTAAATGTCACTCCTTCAGAGCCAATGCCAGGAAGTCTCACTCCTTCACAGAGCCAAACCAGGAAGTCTAAATCCTTCACAGAGCCAAAACCACAAAGTCTCACTTCTTCACTGAGCCTAAGCCACGAAGTCTCACTCCTTCACTGAGACAAAGCCAGGAAATCTCACTCCTTCACTGAGCCAACCAGTAAGTCTCAATCCTTCAGATCCAAAGCCAGGAAGTCTCACTCCTTCACTGAGCCAAAGCCTCAAAGTCTCTCTCCTTCACTGAGCCATAGCCACGAAGTCTCAATCCTTCACTGAGCCAAAGCGAGGAAGTCACACTCCTTCACTGAGCCAAAGCCATGAAGTCGCACTCCTTCACTGAGCCAAAGCCACGTTCTCACTCCTTCACTGAGCCAAAGCCACAAAATCTCTATCCTTCACTGAGCCAAAGCCAGAAATCTCAATCCTTCACTGAGCCAAAGCCAGGAAGTCTCTCTCCTTTACTGAGCCATAGCCACGAAGTCTCACTCCTTCACTGATCCAAAGCCAGGAAGTCTCACTCCTTCACTATGCCAAAGCCAGGATGTCTCACTATTTCACTGAGCCAAAGCCAATAAGTCTCACTCCTTCACTGAGCCAAAGCCAGGAAGTCTCACTCCTTCACTGAGCCAAAGCCAGGAAGTCTCACTCCTTCACTGAGCCAAAGCCAGAAATCTCACTCCTTCACTGAGCCATAGCCACAATGTCTCTCTACTTCACTGAGCCAAAGCAACGAAGTCTAACTCCTTCACTGAGACAAAGCCAAGAAGTCTCACTCCTTCAGAGCCAAAGCCAGGATATATCACTCCTTCACTGGGCCAAATCCAAGAAGTCTCACTCCTGCAGAGCCAAAGCCAGGAAGACTCACTCCTTCACTCTGCAAAAGACACGAAGTCTCACTCCTTCACTGAGCAAACGAGTAAGTCTCAGACCTTCAGATCCAAGGCCAGGAAGTCTCATTCCTTCACTGAGCCAAAAGCACGAAGTCTCACTCATTCACTTAGCCAAAGCCACGAAATCGCACTAGTTAACTGCGCCAAAGCCATGGTCTGACTCCTTCACTGAGCCAAAGCCAGGAAGTCTCACTCATTCACTGAGCAAAAGCCACAAAGTCTCACTCCTTCACTGAGCCAAAGCCAGGAAGTCTCACTCCTTCACTGGGCCAAAGCAACGAAATCTCACTCATTCACTGAGCCAACCATTATGTCTAACAACTTCAGATCCAAAGCCAGGAAAGCTCATTCCCTCACTGAGCCAAAGCTACGAAGTCTCACTCCTTCACTGAGCCAAAGCCACGATCTCACTCCTTCACTGAGCCAAAGCCAGGAAGTCTCTCTGCTTTACTGAGCCAACACCACGAAATCTCACTCCTTCACTGAGCCAAAGCCAGAATGTCTCACTATTTCACTGATCGAAAGCCAGGAAGTCTCACTCATTCACTGAGCCAAAGCCACAAAGTCTTACTACTTCACTGAGCCAAAGCCAGGAAGTCTCACTCCTTCACTGGGCCAAAGCAACGAAATCTCACTCATTCACTGAGCCAACCATTATGTCTAACAACTTCAGATCCAAAGCCAGGAAAGCTCATTCCCTCACTGAGCCAAAGCCACGAAGTCTCACTCCTTCACTGAGCCAAAGCCACGATCTCACTCCTTCACTGAGCCAAAGCCAGGAAGTCTCTCTGCTTTACTGAGCCAACACCACGAAATCTCACTCCTTCACTGAGCCAAAGCCAGAATGTCTCACTATTTCACTGATCCAAAGCCAGGAAGTCTCACTCCATCACTGTGGCAGAGCCACAAAGTGTCACTCCTTCACTGAGCCAAAGCCACGAAGTCTCACTCCTTCACTGGGACAAAGCCATGGTCTATCTCCTTCATTGACCCGAAGCCTCAAAGCCTCTCTCCTTCACTGAGCCAGACAGTAAGACGCAATCCTTCAGAGCCAAAGCCAGGAAGTCTATCTCCTTCACTGAGCCAAAGTCAGGAAGTCTAACTCCTTCACTGAGCCAAAGCCAAGAAATCTCAGTAATTAACTGAGCCAAAGCCTCAAAGCCTCCCCCCTTCACTGAGACATAGCCACCAAGTCTCATTCCTTCACTGAGCCAAAGCCACGAAGTCTCACTCCTTCACTGAGCCAAAGCCACGGTATCACTCCTTCACTGAGCCAAAGGCACGAAGTCTCACTCTTTCACCGGAGCCAAAGCCACGAACTCTCACTCCTTCACTGAGACAAAGCCACGGTCTCACTCCTTCATTGAACCTAAGCCAGTAAATGTCACTCCTTCAGAGCCAATGCCAGGAAGTCTCACTCCTTCACAGAGCCAAACCAGGAAGTCTAAATCCTTCACAGAGCCAAATCCACAAAGTCTCACTTCTTCACTGAGCCTAAGCCACGAAGTCTCACTCCTTCACTGAGACAAAGCCAGGAAGTCTCACTCCTTCACTGAGCCAACCAGTAAGTCTCAATCCTTCAGATCCAAAGCCAGGAAGTCTCACTTCTTCACAGAACCAAGGGCACGAAGTCTCACTCTTTCACTGAGCTAATGCCACGAAGTCTCACACCTTCACTAAACTAAAGCCAAAAAGTCTCACTCCTTCACTGAACCAAAGCCAGGAAGTCTCACTTCTTCAATGAGCCAAAGCCAGTAAATTTCACTCCTTCAGAGCCAAAGACAGGATGTCTCAGTCCTTCACTGTGCCAAATCCACGAAGTCTCATTCCATCATTGAACTAATGCCAGGAAGTCTCACTCCTTCATTGAGCCAAAGCCAGGAAGTCTCACTCCTTCACTGAGTCACAGCCAGTAAATCTCACTCCTTCAGAGCCAATTCCAGGAAGTGTCACTCCTTCACTGAGCCAAAGCCAGGAAGTCTAAACCCTTCACTGAGACAAAGCCACACAGTCTCACTCGTTCACTGAGCCAATGTCAGAAAGTCTCACTGCTTCACTGAGCCAAAGGCAGGAAGACTCATTGCTTCACTGAGCCAAAGTCACGAAGTCTCACTCCTTCTCAGAGCCAAAGCCACGAAGTCTCACTCCACCACTTAGCCAAAGCCATGAAGTCTCACTCCTTCACTGAGCAAAAGTCACAAAGTCCCTCTCCTACACTGTGCCAAATCCAGGAAGGCTAACTCCTTCACTGAGCCAAAGCAAGGAAGTCTCACTCCTTCACTGAGCCAAAGCCAGGGAGTCTCACCCCTTCACTGAGCCAAAGCCAGGAAGTCTCACACCTTCACTGAGCCAAAGCCATGAAGTCTCACTCCTTCACTGAGCCAAAGCCACGTTATCACTCCTTCAATGAGCCAAAGGCACAAAGTCTCCCTCCTTCACTGAGCGAAAGCCACGAAGTCTCACTCCTTCACTGTGCCAAATCCACGAAGTCTCACTCCTTTACTGAGCCAAAGCCACGGTCTCACTCCTTCATTGAGCCAAAGCCACGGTCTCATTCCTTCACTGAGCCAAAGCCAGGAAATCTCACTAGTTAACTGCGCCAAAGCCATGGTCTCACTCCTTCACTGTGCCAAAGTCACGAAGTCTCACTCCTTCCCTGAGCCAAAGCCAGATTGTCTCACTATTTCACTGAGCCAAAGCGAGTAAGTCTCACTCCTTCAGTGAGCCAAATCCCGAAAGTCTCACTCCTTCACTGAGCCAAAGCCAGGAAGTCTCAATCCTTCTTGAGCCATAGCCACAATATCTCTCTCCTTTACTGAGCCAAAGCCACGAGGTCTCACTCCTTCACTGAGCCATAGCCAAGGAGTCTCACTACTTCAGAGCCAAAGACAGGAAATCTCACTCCATCACTGTGCCAAAGCCACTAAGTTTCATTCCTTCACTGAGCCAAAGCCACGGTCTCAGTCCTTCATGAGCCAAAGCCAGAAAGTCTCACTCCTTCACTATGCCAAAGCCATGAAGTCTCACTAGTTAACTGCGCCAAAGCCATGGTCTCACTCCTTCACTGTGCCAAAGCCACGAAGTCTCACTCCTTCAGAACCAATGCCAGAAAGTCTCACTCCCTCACTGATCCAAAGGCACGAAGTCTCACTCCTTCACTGAGTCAAAACCACAAAGCTTCACTCCTTCTCTGAGCCAAAGCCAGGAAGTCTCAATCCTTCACTGAGCCAAAGCCAGGAAGTCTCACTCCTTCACTGAGCCAGCCAGTAAGTCTCACTCCTTCAGAGCCAAAGCCAGTAAGTCTCACACCTTCACTAAACTAAAGCCAAAAAGTCTCACTCCTTCACTGAACCAAAGCCAGGAAGTCTCACTTCTTCAATGAGCCAAAGCCAGTAAATTTCACTCCTTCAGAGCCAAAGAGAGGATGTCTCACTCCTTCACTGTGCCAAATCCACGAAGTCTCATTCCATCATTGAACTAATGCCAGGAAGTCTCACTCCTTCATTGAGCCAAAGCCAGGAAGTCTCACTCCTTCACTGAGCCACAGCCAGTAAATCTCACTCCTTCTGAGCCAATTCCAGGAAGTGTCACTCCTTCACTGAGCCAAAGCCATGAAGTCTAAACCCTTCACTGAGACAAAGCCACACAGTCTCACTCGTTCACTGAGCCAATGTCAGAAAGTCTCACTGCTTCACTGAGACAAAGGCAGGAAGACTCACTGCTTCACTGAGCCAAAGTCACGAAGTCTCACTCCTTCTCAGAGCCAAAGCCACGAAGTCTCACTCCACCACTTAGCCAAAGCCATGAAGTCTCACTCCTTCACTGAGCCAAAGCCACGTTATCACTCCTTCAATGAGCCAAAGGCACAAAGTCTCCCTCCTTCACTGAGCCAAAGCCACGAAGTCTCACTCCTTCACTGTGCCAAATCCACGAAGTCTCACTCCTTTACTGAGCCAAAGCCACGGTCTCACTCCTTCATTGAGCCAAAGCCACGGTCTCATTCCTTCACTGAGCCAAAGCCAGGAAATCTCACTAGTTAACTGCGCCAAAGCCATGGTCTCACTCCTTCACTGTGCCAAAGTCACGAAGTCTCACTCCTTCCCTGAGCCAAAGCCAGATTGTCTCACTATTTCACTGAGCCAAAGCGAGTAAGTCTCACTCCTTCAGTGAGCCAAATCCCGAAAGTCTCACTCCTTCACTGAGCCAAAGCCAGGAAGTCTCAATCCTTCTTGAGCCATAGCCACAATATCTCTCTCCTTTACTGAGCCAAAGCCACGAGGTCTCACTCCTTCACTGAGCCATAGCCAAGGAGTCTCACTACTTCAGAGCCAAAGACAGGAAATCTCACTCCATCACTGTGCCAAAGCCACTAAGTTTCATTCCTTCACTGAGCCAAAGCCACGGTCTCAGTCCTTCATGAGCCAAAGCCAGAAAGTCTCACTCCTTCACTATGCCAAAGCCATGAAGTCTCACTAGTTAACTGCGCCAAAGCCATGGTCTCACTCCTTCACTGTGCCAAAGCCACGAAGTCTCACTCCTTCAGAACCAATGCCAGAAAGTCTCACTCCCTCACTGATCCAAAGGCACGAAGTCTCACTCCTTCACTGAGTCAAAACCACAAAGCTTCACTCCTTCTCTGAGCCAAAGCCAGGAAGTCTCAATCCTTCACTGAGCCAAAGCCAGGAAGTCTCACTCCTTCACTGAGCCAGCCAGTAAGTCTCACTCCTTCAGAGCCAAAGCCAGTAAGTCTCACACCTTCACTAAACTAAAGCCAAAAAGTCTCACTCCTTCACTGAACCAAAGCCAGGAAGTCTCACTTCTTCAATGAGCCAAAGCCAGTAAATTTCACTCCTTCAGAGCCAAAGAGAGGATGTCTCACTCCTTCACTGTGCCAAATCCACGAAGTCTCATTCCATCATTGAACTAATGCCAGGAAGTCTCACTCCTTCATTGAGCCAAAGCCAGGAAGTCTCACTCCTTCACTGAGCCACAGCCAGTAAATCTCACTCCTTCTGAGCCAATTCCAGGAAGTGTCACTCCTTCACTGAGCCAAAGCCATGAAGTCTAAACCCTTCACTGAGACAAAGCCACACAGTCTCACTCGTTCACTGAGCCAATGTCAGAAAGTCTCACTGCTTCACTGAGCCAAAGGCAGGAAGACTCACTGCTTCACTGAGCCAAAGTCACGAAGTCTCACTCCTTCTCAGAGCCAAAGCCACGAAGTCTCACTCCACCACTTAGCCAAAGCCATGAAGTCTCACTCCTTCACTGAGCAAAAGACACAAAGTCCCTCTCCTACACTGTGCCAAATCCAGGAAGGCTCACTCCTTCACTGAGCCAAAGCAAGGAAGTCTCACTCCTTCACTGAGCCAAAGCCAGGGAGTCTCACCCCTTCACTGAGCCAAAGCCAGGAAGTCTCACACCTTCACTGAGCCAAAGCCATGAAGTCTCACTCCTTCACTGAGCCAAAGCCACGTTATCACTCCTTCAATGAGCCAAAGGCACAAAGTCTCCCTCCTTCACTGAGCCAAAGACACGAAGTCTCACTCCTTCACTGTGCCAAATCCACGAAGTCTCACTCCTTTACTGAGCCAAAGCCACGGTCTCACTCCTTCATTGAGCCAAAGCCACGGTCTCATTCCTTCACTGAGCCAAAGCCAGGAAGTCTCACTCCTTCACTGATACAAAGCCTCAACGTCTCTCTCCTTCACTGAGCCATAGCCACGAAGTCTCAATCCTTCACTGAGGCAATGCCAGGAAGTATCACTCCATCACTGTGCAAAAGCCACGAAGTCGCACTAATTCACTTAGCCAGCCAGTAAGTTTCACTCCTTCAGTGTCAATGCCAGGAAGTCTCACACCTTCACTGAGGAAAAGCCTGGAAGTTTAACGACTTCACTGAGCCAAGGGAGGGAACTCACTCCTTCACTGTGCCAAAGCCACGAAGTCTCACTCCTTCACTGAGCCAAAGCCAGAAGTCTCACTCCTTCACTGAGCCAAAGCCAGGAAGTCTCAATCCTTCTTGAGCCATAGCCACAATATCTCTCTCCTTCACTGAGCCAAAGCCACGAGGTCTCACTCCTTCACTGAGCCATAGCCAAGGAGTCTCACTACTTCAGAGCCAAAGACAGGAAATCTCACTCCATCACTGTGCCAAAGCCACTAAGTTTCATTCCTTCACTGAGCCAAAGCCACGGTCTCAGTCCTTCACTGAGCCAAAGCCAGAAAGTCTCACTCCTTCACTATGCCAAAGCCATGAAGTCTCACTAGTTAACTGCGCCAAAGCCATGGTCTCACTCCTTCACTGTGCCAAAGCCACGAAGTCTCACTCCTTCAGAACCAATGCCAGAAAGTCTCACTCCCTCACTGATCCAAAGGCACGAAGTCTCACTCCTTCACTGAGTCAAAACCACAAAGCTTCACTCCTTCTCTGAGCAAAAGCCAGGAAGACTCACTCCTTCACTCTGCCAAAGCCACGTAGTCTCACTCCTTCACTGAGCAAACGAGTAAGTCTCAGTCCTTCAGATCCAAAGCCAGGAAGTCTCACTCCTTCCCTGAGCCAAAGCCTCAACGTCTCATTCATTCTCTGAGCCAACACCAGGATTTCTCACTATTTCACTGAGCCAAAGCCCGTAAGTCTCACTCCTTCACTGAGCCAAAGCCAAGAACTCTCACTCCTTCACTGATCCAAAGCCAGGAACTCTCATTCCTTCAATGAGCCAAAGCCAGGAAGTCTCACTACTTCATTGAGCCAAAGCCACGAACTGTCACTCCTTCAGAGCCAAAGCCAGGAAATCTCACTCCTTCACTGAGCCAAATCCACGAAGTTTCACTCCTTCACTGAGCCAAAGCCACGGCCTCACTCCTTCACTCTGCCAAAGCCTCAAAGTCTCTCTCATTTACTGAGCCATAGCCACGAAGTCTCACTCCTTCACTGAGCCAGAGCCAGGAAGTCTCACTCCTTCACTATGCCAAAGCCAGGATGTCTCACTATTTCACTGAGCCAAAGCCAGTAAGTCTCACTCCTTCACTGAGCCAAAGCCAGGAAGTCTCACTCCTTCACTGAGCCAAAGCCAGGAAGTCTCACTCCTTCACTGAGCCAAAGCCAGAAATCTCACTCCTTCACTGAGCCATAGCCACAATGTCTCTCTACTTCACTGAGCCAAAGCAACGAAGTCTAACTCCTTCACTGAGACAAAGCCAAGAAGTCTCACTCCTTCAGAGCCAAAGCCAGGAAATCTCACTCCTTCACTGGGCCAAATCCAAGAAGTCTCACTCCTGCAGAGCCAAAGCCAGGAAGACTCACTCCTTCACTCTGCAAAAGACACGAAGTCTCACTCCTTCACTGAGCAAACGAGTAAGTCTCAGACCTTCAGATCCAAGGCCAGGAAGTCTCATTCCTTCACTGAGCCAAAAGCACGAAGTCTCACTCATTCACTGAGCCAAAGCCACGAAATCGCACTAGTTAACTGCGCCAAAGCCATGGTCTGACTCCTTCACTGAGCCAAAGCCAGGAAGTCTCACTCATTCACTGAGCCAAAGCCACAAAGTCTCACTCCTTCACTGAGCCAAAGCCAGGAAGTCTCACTCCTTCACTGGGCCAAAGCAACGAAATCTCACTCATTCACTGAGCCAACCATTATGTCTAACAACTTCAGATCCAAAGCCAGGAAAGCTCATTCCCTCACTGAGACAAAGCCACGAAGTCTCACTCCTTCACTGAGCCAAAGCCACGATCTCACTCCTTCACTGAGCCAAAGCCAGGAAGTCTCTCTGCTTTACTGAGCCAACACCACGAAATCTCACTCCTTCACTGAGCCAAAGCCAGAATGTCTCACTATTTCACTGATCCAAAGCCAGGAAGTCTCACTCCATCACTGTGGCAGAGCCACAAAGTGTCACTCCTTCACTGAGCCAAAGCCACGAAGTCTCACTCCTTCACTGGGACAAAGCCATGGTCTATCTCCTTCATTGACCCGAAGCCTCAAAGCCTCTCTCCTTCACTGAGCCAGACAGTAAGACGCAATCCTTCAGAGCCAAAGCCAGGAAGTCTATCTCCTTCACTGAGCCAAAGTCAGGAAGTCTAACTCCTTCACTGAGCCAAAGCCAAGAAATCTCAGTAATTAACTGAGCCAAAGCCTCAAAGTCTCCCCCCTTCACTGAGACATAGCCACCAAGTCTCATTCCTTCACTGAGCCAAAGCCACGAAGTCTCACTCCTTCACTGAGCCAAAGCCACGGTATCACTCCTTCACTGAGCCAAAGGCACGAAGTCTCACTCTTTCACCGGAGCCAAAGCCACGAACTCTCACTCCTTCACTGAGACAAAGCCACGGTCTCACTCCTTCATTGAACCTAAGCCAGTAAATGTCACTCCTTCAGAGCCAATGCCAGGAAGTCTCACTCCTTCACAGAGCCAAACCAGGAAGTCTAAATCCTTCACAGAGCCAAATCCACAAAGTCTCACTTCTTCACTGAGCCTAAGCCACGAAGTCTCACTCCTTCACTGAGACAAAGCCAGGAATTCTCACTCCTTCACTGAGCCAACCAGTAAGTCTCAATCCTTCAGATCCAAAGCCAGGAAGTCTCACTTCTTCACAGAACCAAGGGCACGAAGTCTCACTCTTTCACTGAGCTAATGCCACGAAGTCTCACACCTTCACTAAACTAAAGCCAAAAAGTATCACTCCTTCACTGAACCAAAGCCAGGAAGTCTCACTTCTTCAATGAGCCAAAGCCAGTAAATTTCACTCCTTCAGAGCCAAAGACAGGATGTCTCACTCCTTCACTGTGCCAAATCCACGAAGTCTCATTCCATCATTGAACTAATGCCAGGAAGTCTCACTCCTTCATTGAGCCAAAGCCAGGAAGTCTCACTCCTTCACTGAGCCACAGCCAGTAAATCTCACTCCTTCAGAGCCAATTCCAGGAAGTGTCACTCCTTCACTGAGCCAAAGCCAGGAAGTCTAAACCCTTCACTGAGACAAAGCCACACAGTCTCACTCGTTCACTGAGCCAATGTCAGAAAGTCTCACTGCTTCACTGAGCCAAAGGCAGGAAGACTCACTGCTTCACTGAGCCAAAGTCACGAAGTCTCACTCCTTCTCAGAGCCAAAGCCACGAAGTCTCACTCCACCACTTAGCCAAAGCCATGAAGTCTCACTCCTTCACTGAGCAAAAGTCACAAAGTCCCTCTCCTACACTGTGCCAAATCCAGGAAGGCTCACTCCTTCACTGAGCCAAAGCAAGGAAGTCTCACTCCTTCACTGAGCCAAAGCCAGGGAGTCTCACCCCTTCACTGAGCCAAAGCCAGGAAGTCTCACACCTTCACTGAGCCAAAGCCATGAAGTCTCACTCCTTCACTGAGCCAAAGCCACGTTATCACTCCTTCAATGAGCCAAAGGCACAAAGTCTCCCTCCTTCACTGAGCCAAAGCCACGAAGTCTCACTCCTTCACTGTGCCAAATCCACGAAGTCTCACTCCTTTACTGAGCCAAAGCCACGGTCTCACTCCTTCATTGAGCCAAAGCCACGGTCTCATTCCTTCACTGAGCCAAAGCCAGGAAGTCTCACTCCTTCACTGATCCAAAGCCTCAACGTCTCTCTCCTTCACTGAGCCATAGCCACGAAGTCTCAATCCTTCACTGAGGCAATGCCAGGAAGTATCACTCCATCACTGTGCAAAAGCCACGAAGTCGCACTCATTCACTGAGCCAGCCAGTAAGTTTCACTCCTTCAGTGTCAATGCCAGGAAGTCTCACACCTTCACTGAGGAAAAGCCTGGAAGTTTAACGACTTCACTGAGCCAAGGGAGGGAACTCACTCCTTCACTGTGCCAAAGCCACGAAGTCTCACTCCTTCACTGAGCCAAAGCCAGAAGTCTCACTCCTTCACTAAGCCAAAGCCAGGAAGTCTCACTCCTTCACTGAGCCAAAGCCACGAAATCTCACTAGTTAACTGCGCCAAAGCCATGGTCTCACTCCTTCACTGTGCCAAAGCCACGAAGTCTCACTCCTTCCCTGAGCCAAAGCCAGATTGTCTCACTATTTCACTGAGCCAAAGCGAGTAAGTCTCACTCCTTCAGTGAGCCAAATCCCGAAAGTCTCACTCCTTCACTGAGCCAAAGCCAGGAAGTCTCAATCCTTCTTGAGCCATAGCCACAATATCTCTCTCCTTCACTGAGCCAAAGCCACGAGGTCTCACTCCTTCACTGAGCCATAGCCAAGGAGTCTCACTACTTCAGAGCCAAAGACAGGAAATCTCACTCCTTCACTGAGCTAAAGCCAGGAAGTCAAACTCCTGCACTGAGCCAAAGCAACAAAGTCTCACTCCTTCACTGAGCCTAAGCCAGAACGTCTTAGTGCTTCACTGAGCCAAAGCCACGAAGTCTAACTCCTTCACTGAGCCTAAGACAGAATGTCTCACTCCTTCACTGTGCCATAGCCACCAAGTCTCATTCCTTCACTGAGTCAAAGACAGGAAGTCTCACTCTTTCACTGAGCCGAAGCCAGGAAGTCTCACTTCTTCACTGAGCCAAAGCCATGAAGTCTCACTCCTACACTGAGCAAACGCCACGGTCTCACTCCTTCACTGAGATAAAGCCACAAAGTCTCTCTCCTTCACTGAGCTAAAGCAACGAAGTCTCACTCCTTAACTGATCCAAAGCTTCAAAGTGTCTCCCCTTCACTTGGCCACAGCCACCAAGTCTCACTCCTGCACTGAGACAAAGCCACGAAATCTCACTCCTTCACTGAGACAAAGCCAGTAAATTTCACTCCTTCAGAGCCAAAGCAAGGAAGTCTCACTCCCTCACTGTGCCAAATCCACGAAGTCACACTCCTTCACTGATCCAAAGCCACGGTCTCACTCCTTCATTGAGCCAAAGCCAGATAGTTTCTCTCCTTCACTGAGCCAAAGCAAGGAATGTCTCACTGCTTCACTGATCCAAAACCACGGACTCACTCTTTCACGGAGCCAAAGCCACGAAGTCTCAATCCTTCACTGAGCCAAAGCCAGGAAGTCTCACTCCTTCACTGTTCCAAAGCCACAAAGTCTCTCTCCTTCACTGAGCCAAAGCCACTTAGTCTCAATCCTTCACTGATCCAAAGCCAGGAAGTCTCACTCCATCACTGTGGCAGAGCCACAAAGTGTCACTCCTTCACTGAGCCAAAGCCACGAAGTCTCACTCCTTCACTGGGACAAAGCCATGGTCTATCTCCTTCATTGACCCGAAGCCTCAAAGCCTCTCTCCTTCACTGAGCCAGACAGTAAGACGCAATCCTTCAGAGCCAAAGCCAGGAAGTCTATCTCCTTCACTGAGCCAAAGTCAGGAAGTCTAACTCCTTCACTGAGCCAAAGCCAAGAAATCTCAGTAATTAACTGAGCCAAAGCCTCAAAGTCTCCCCCCTTCTCTGAGACATAGCCACCAAGTCTCATTCCTTCACTGAGCCAAAGCCACGAAGTCTCACTCCTTCACTGAGCCAAAGCCACGGTATCACTCCTTCACTGAGCCAAAGGCACGAAGTCTCACTCTTTCACCGGAGCCAAAGCCACGAACTCTCACTCCTTCACTGAGACAAAGCCACGGTCTCACTCCTTCATTGAACATAAGCCAGTAAATGTCACTCCTTCAGAGCCAATGCCAGGAAGTCTCACTCCTTCACAGAGCCAAACCAGGAAGTCTAAATCCTTCACAGAGCCAAATCCACAAAGTCTCACTTCTTCACTGAGCCTAAGCCACGAAGTCTCACTCCTTCACTGAGACAAAGCCAGGAAGTCTCACTCCTTCACTGAGCCAACCAGTAAGTGTCAATCCTTCAGATCCAAAGCCAGGAAGTCTCACTTCTTCACAGAACCAAGGGCACGAAGTCTCACTCTTTCACTGAGCTAATGCCACGAAGTCTCACACCTTCACTAAACTAAAGCCAAAAAGTCTCACTCCTTCACTGAACCAAAGCCAGGAAGTCTCACTTCTTCAATGAGCCAAAGCCAGTAAATTTCACTCCTTCAGAGCCAAAGACAGGATGTCTCACTCCTTCACTGTGCCAAATCCACGAAGTCTCATTCCATCATTGAACTAATGCCAGGAAGTCTCACTCCTTCATTGAGCCAAAGCCAGGAAGTCTCACTCCTTCACTGAGCCACAGCCAGTAAATCTCACTCCTTCAGAGCCAATTCCAGGAAGTGTCACTCCTTCACTGAGCCAAAGCCAGGAAGTCTAAACCCTTCACTGAGACAAAGCCACACAGTCTCACTCGTTCACTGAGCCAATGTCAGAAAGTCTCACTGCTTCACTGAGCCAAAGGCAGGAAGACTCACTGCTTCACTGAGCCAAAGTCACAAAGTCTCACTCCTTCTCAGAGCCAAAGCCACGAAGTTTCACTCCACCACTTAGCCAAAGCCACGAAGTCTCACTCCACCACTTAGCCAAAGCCATGAAGTCTCACTCCTTCACTGAGCAAAAGTCACAAAGTCCCTCTCCTACACTGTGCCAAATCCAGGAAGGCTCACTCCTTCACTGAGCCAAAGCAAGGAAGTCTCACTCCTTCACTGAGCCAAAGCCAGGGAGTCTCACCCCTTCACTGAGCCAAAGCCAGGAAGTCTCACTCCTTCACTGAGCCAAAGCCACGTAGTCTCACTCCTTCACGATGCCAAATCCACGAAGTCTCACTCCTTTACTGAGCCAAAGCCACGGTCTCACTCCTTCATTGAGCCAAAGCCACGGTCTCATTCCATCACTGAGCCAAAGCCAGGAAGTCTCACTCCTTCACTGATCCAAAGCCTCAACGTCTCTCTCCTTCACTGAGCCATAGCCACGAAGTCTCAATCCTTCACTGAGGCAATGCCAGGAAGTATCACTCCATCACTGTGCAAAAGCCACGAAGTCGCACTCATTCACTTAGCCAGCCAGTAAGTTTCACTCCTTCAGTATCAATGCCAGGAAGTCTCACACCTTCACTGAGGAAAAGCATGGAAGTTTAACGACTTCACTGAGCCAAGGGAGGGAACTCACTCCTTCACTGTGCCAAAGCCACGAAGTCTCACTCCTTCACTGAGCCAAAGCCAGAAGTCTCACTCCTTCACTAAGCCAAAGCCAGGAAGTCTCACTCCTTCACTGAGCCAAAGCCACGAAATCTCACTAGTTAACTGCGCCAAAGCCATGGTCTCACTCCTTCACTGTGCCAAAGCCACGAAGTCTCACTCCTTCCCTGAGCCAAAGCCAGATTGTCTCACTATTTCACTGAGCCAAAGCGAGTAAGTCTCACTCCTTCAGTGAGCCAAATCCCGAAAGTCTCACTCCTTCACTGAGCCAAAGCCAGGAAGTCTCAATCCTTCTTGAGCCATAGCCACAATATCTCTCTCCTTCACTGAGCCAAAGCCACGAGGTCTCACTCCTTCACTGAGCCATAGCCAAGGAGTCTCACTACTTCAGAGCCAAAGACAGGAAATCTCACTCCATCACTGTGCCAAAGCCACTAAGTTTCATTCCTTCACTGAGCCAAAGCCACGGTCTCAGTCCTTCACTGAGCCAAAGCCAGAATGTCTCACTCCTTCACTATGCCAAAGCCATGAAGTCTCACTAGTTAACTGCGCCAAAGCCATGGTCTCACTCCTTCACTGTGCCAAAGCCACGAAGTCTCACTCCTTCAGAACCAATGCCAGAAAGTCTCACTCCCTCACTGATCCAAAGGCACGAATTCTCACTCCTTCACTGAGTCAAAACCACAAAGCTTCACTCCTTCTCTGAGCAAAAGCCAGGAAGACTCACTCCTTCACTCTGCCAAAGCCACGTAGTCTCACTCCTTCACTGAGCAAACGAGTAAGTCTCAGTCCTTCAGATCCAAAGCCAGGAAGTCTCACTCCTTCCCTGAGCCAAAGCCTCAACGTCTCATTCATTCACTGAGCCAAAACCAGGATTTCTCACTATTTCACTGAGCCAAAGCCCGTAAGTCTCACTCCTTCACTGAGCCAAAGCCAAGAACTCTCACTCCTTCACTGAGCCAAAGCCAGGAACTCTCATTCATTCAATGAGCCAAAGTCAGGAAGTCTCACTACTTCATTGAGCCAAAGCCACGAACTGTCACTCCTTCAGAGCCAAAGCCAGGAAATCTCACTCCTTCACTGAGCCAAATCCACGAAGTTTCACTCCTTCACTGAGCCAAAGCCACGGACTCACTCCTTCACTCTGCCAAAGCCTCAAAGTCTCTCTCCTTTACTGAGCCATAGCCACGAAGTCTCACTCCTTCACTGAGCCAAAGCCAGGAAGTCTCACTCCTTCACTATGCCAAAGCCAGGATGTATCACTATTTCACTGAGCCAAAGCCAATAAGTCTCACTCCTTCACTGAGCCAAAGCCAGGAAGTCTCACTCCTTCACTGAGCCAAAGCCAGGAAGTCTCACTCCTTCACTGAGCCAAAGCCAGAAATCTCACTCCTTCACTGAGCCATAGCCACAATGTCTCTCTACTTCACTGAGCAAAAGCAACGAAGTCTAAATCCTTCACTGAGACAAAGCCAAGAAGTCTCACTCCTTCAGAGGCAAAGCCAGGAAATCTCACTCCTTCACTGGGCCAAATCCAAGAAGTCTCACTCCTGCAGAGCCAAACCCAGGAAGACTCACTCCTTCACTCTGCAAAAGACACGAAGTCTCACTCCTTCACTGAGCAAACGAGTAAGTCTCAGACCTTCAGATCCAAGGCCAGGAAGTCTCATTCCTTCACTGAGCCAAAAGCACGAAGTCTCACTCATTCACTGAGCCAAAGCCACGAAATCGCACTAGTTAACTGCGCCAAAGCCATGGTCTGACTCCTTCACTGAGCCAAAGCCAGGAAGTCTCACTCATTCACTGAGCCAAAGCCACAAAGTCTCACTCCTTCACTGAGCCAAAGCCAGGAAGTCTCACTCCTTCACTGGGCCAAAGCAACGAAATCTCACTCATTCACTGAGCCAACCATTATGTCTAACAACTTCAGATCCAAAGCCAGGAAAGCTCATTCCCTCACTGAGCCAAAGCCACGAAGTCTCACTCCTTCACTGAGCCAAAGCCACGATCTCACTCCTTCACTGAGCCAAAGCCAGGAAGTCTCTCTGCTTTACTGAGCCAACACCACGAAATCTCACTCCTTCACTGAGCCAAAGCCAGAATGTCTCACTATTTCACTGATCCAAAGCCAGGAAGTCTCACTCCATCACTGTGGCAGAGCCACAAAGTGTCACACCTTCACTGAGCCAAAGCCACGAAGTCTCACTCCTTCACTGGGACAAAGCCATGGTCTATCTCCTTCATTGACCCGAAGCCTCAAAGCCTCTCTCCTTCACTGAGCCAGACAGTAAGACGCAATCCTTCAGAGCCAAAGCCAGGAAGTCTATCTCCTTCACTGAGCCAAAGTCAGGAAGTCTAACTCCTTCACTGAGCCAAAGCCAAGAACTCTCACTCCTTCACTGATCCAAAGCCAGGAACTCTCATTCCTTCAATGAGCCAAAGCCAGGAAGTCTCACTACTTCATTGAGCCAAAGCCACGAACTGTCACTCCTTCAGAGCCAAAGCCAGGAAATCTCACTCCTTCACTGAGCCAAATCCACGAAGTTTCACTCCTTCACTGAGCCAAAGCCACGGCCTCACTCCTTCACTCTGCCAAAGCCTCAAAGTCTCTCTCATTTACTGAGCCATAGCCACGAAGTCTCACTCCTTCACTGAGCCAAAGCCAGGAAGTCTCACTCCTTCACTATGCCAAAGCCAGGATGTCTCACTATTTCACTGAGCCAAAGCCAGTAAGTCTCACTCCTTCACTGAGCCAAAGCCAGGAAGTCTCACTCCTTCACTGAGCCAAAGCCAGGAAGTCTCACTCCTTCACTGAGCCAAAGCCAGAAATCTCACTCCTTCACTGAGCCATAGCCACAATGTCTCTCTACTTCACTGAGCCAAAGCAACGAAGTCTAACTCCTTCACTGAGACAAAGCCAAGAAGTCTCACTCCTTCAGAGCCAAAGCCAGGAAATCTCACTCCTTCACTGGGCCAAATCCAAGAAGTCTCACTCCTGCAGAGCCAAAGCCAGGAAGACTCACTCCTTCACTCTGCAAAAGACACGAAGTCTCACTCCTTCACTGAGCAAACGAGTAAGTCTCAGACCTTCAGATCCAAGGCCAGGAAGTCTCATTCCTTCACTGAGCCAAAAGCACGAAGTCTCACTCATTCACTGAGCCAAAGCCACGAAATCGCACTAGTTAACTGCGCCAAAGCCATGGTCTGACTCCTTCACTGAGCCAAAGCCAGGAAGTCTCACTCATTCACTGAGCCAAAGCCACAAAGTCTCACTCCTTCACTGAGCCAAAGCCAGGAAGTCTCACTCCTTCACTGGGCCAAAGCAACGAAATCTCACTCATTCACTGAGCCAACCATTATGTCTAACAACTTCAGATCCAAAGCCAGGAAAGCTCATTCCCTCACTGAGACAAAGCCACGAAGTCTCACTCCTTCACTGAGCCAAAGCCACGATCTCACTCCTTCACTGAGCCAAAGCCAGGAAGTCTCTCTGCTTTACTGAGCCAACACCACGAAATCTCACTCCTTCACTGAGCCAAAGCCAGAATGTCTCACTATTTCACTGATCCAAAGCCAGGAAGTCTCACTCCATCACTGTGGCAGAGCCACAAAGTGTCACTCCTTCACTGAGCCAAAGCCACGAAGTCTCACTCCTTCACTGGGACAAAGCCATGGTCTATCTCCTTCATTGACCCGAAGCCTCAAAGCCTCTCTCCTTCACTGAGCCAGACAGTAAGACGCAATCCTTCAGAGCCAAAGCCAGGAAGTCTATCTCCTTCACTGAGCCAAAGTCAGGAAGTCTAACTCCTTCACTGAGCCAAAGCCAAGAAATCTCAGTAATTAACTGAGCCAAAGCCTCAAAGTCTCCCCCCTTCACTGAGACATAGCCACCAAGTCTCATTCCTTCACTGAGCCAAAGCCACGAAGTCTCACTCCTTCACTGAGCCAAAGCCACGGTATCACTCCTTCACTGAGCCAAAGGCACGAAGTCTCACTCTTTCACCGGAGCCAAAGCCACGAACTCTCACTCCTTCACTGAGACAAAGCCACGGTCTCACTCCTTCATTGAACCTAAGCCAGTAAATGTCACTCCTTCAGAGCCAATGCCAGGAAGTCTCACTCCTTCACAGAGCCAAACCAGGAAGTCTAAATCCTTCACAGAGCCAAATCCACAAAGTCTCACTTCTTCACTGAGCCTAAGCCACGAAGTCTCACTCCTTCACTGAGACAAAGCCAGGAAGTCTCACTCCTTCACTGAGCCAACCAGTAAGTCTCAATCCTTCAGATCCAAAGCCAGGAAGTCTCACTTCTTCACAGAACCAAGGGCACGAAGTCTCACTCTTTCACTGAGCTAATGCCACGAAGTCTCACACCTTCACTAAACTAAAGCCAAAAAGTCTCACTCCTTCACTGAACCAAAGCCAGGAAGTCTCACTTCTTCAATGAGCCAAAGCCAGTAAATTTCACTCCTTCAGAGCCAAAGACAGGATGTCTCACTCCTTCACTGTGCCAAATCCACGAAGTCTCATTCCATCATTGAACTAATGCCAGGAAGTCTCACTCCTTCATTGAGCCAAAGCCAGGAAGTCTCACTCCTTCACTGAGCCACAGCCAGTAAATCTCACTCCTTCAGAGCCAATTCCAGGAAGTGTCACTCCTTCACTGAGCCAAAGCCAGGAAGTCTAAACCCTTCACTGAGACAAAGCCACACAGTCTCACTCGTTCACTGAGCCAATGTCAGAAAGTCTCACTGCTTCACTGAGCCAAAGGCAGGAAGACTCACTGCTTCACTGAGCCAAAGTCACGAAGTCTCACTCCTTCTCAGAGCCAAAGCCACGAAGTCTCACTCCACCACTTAGCCAAAGCCATGAAGTCTCACTCCTTCACTGAGCAAAAGTCACAAAGTCCCTCTCCTACACTGTGCCAAATCCAGGAAGGCTCACTCCTTCACTGAGCCAAAGCAAGGAAGTCTCACTCCTTCACTGAGCCAAAGCCAGGGAGTCTCACCCCTTCACTGAGCCAAAGCCAGGAAGTCTCACACCTTCACTGAGCCAAAGCCATGAAGTCTCACTCCTTCACTGAGCCAAAGCCACGTTATCACTCCTTCAATGAGCCAAAGGCACAAAGTCTCCCTCCTTCACTGAGCCAAAGCCACGAAGTCTCACTCCTTCACTGTGCCAAATCCACGAAGTCTCACTCCTTTACTGAGCCAAAGCCACGGTCTCACTCCTTCATTGAGCCAAAGCCACGGTCTCATTCCTTCACTGAGCCAAAGCCAGGAAGTCTCACTCCTTCACTGATCCAAAGCCTCAACGTCTCTCTCCTTCACTGAGCCATAGCCACGAAGTCTCAATCCTTCACTGAGGCAATGCCAGGAAGTATCACTCCATCACTGTGCAAAAGCCACGAAGTCGCACTCATTCACTGAGCCAGCCAGTAAGTTTCACTCCTTCAGTGTCAATGCCAGGAAGTCTCACACCTTCACTGAGGAAAAGCCTGGAAGTTTAACGACTTCACTGAGCCAAGGGAGGGAACTCACTCCTTCACTGTGCCAAAGCCACGAAGTCTCACTCCTTCACTGAGCCAAAGCCAGAAGTCTCACTCCTTCACTAAGCCAAAGCCAGGAAGTCTCACTCCTTCACTGAGCCAAAGCCACGAAATCTCACTAGTTAACTGCGCCAAAGCCATGGTCTCACTCCTTCACTGTGCCAAAGCCACGAAGTCTCACTCCTTCCCTGAGCCAAAGCCAGATTGTCTCACTATTTCACTGAGCCAAAGCGAGTAAGTCTCACTCCTTCAGTGAGCCAAATCCCGAAAGTCTCACTCCTTCACTGAGCCAAAGCCAGGAAGTCTCAATCCTTCTTGAGCCATAGCCACAATATCTCTCTCCTTCACTGAGCCAAAGCCACGAGGTCTCACTCCTTCACTGAGCCATAGCCAAGGAGTCTCACTACTTCAGAGCCAAAGACAGGAAATCTCACTCCTTCACTGAGCTAAAGCCAGGAAGTCAAACTCCTGCACTGAGCCAAAGCAACAAAGTCTCACTCCTTCACTGAGCCTAAGCCAGAACGTCTTAGTGCTTCACTGAGCCAAAGCCACGAAGTCTAACTCCTTCACTGAGCCTAAGACAGAATGTCTCACTCCTTCACTGTGCCATAGCCACCAAGTCTCATTCCTTCACTGAGTCAAAGACAGGAAGTCTCACTCTTTCACTGAGCCGAAGCCAGGAAGTCTCACTTCTTCACTGAGCCAAAGCCATGAAGTCTCACTCCTACACTGAGCAAACGCCACGGTCTCACTCCTTCACTGAGATAAAGCCACAAAGTCTCTCTCCTTCACTGAGCTAAAGCAACGAAGTCTCACTCCTTAACTGATCCAAAGCTTCAAAGTGTCTCCCCTTCACTTGGCCACAGCCACCAAGTCTCACTCCTGCACTGAGACAAAGCCACGAAATCTCACTCCTTCACTGAGACAAAGCCAGTAAATTTCACTCCTTCAGAGCCAAAGCAAGGAAGTCTCACTCCCTCACTGTGCCAAATCCACGAAGTCACACTCCTTCACTGATCCAAAGCCACGGTCTCACTCCTTCATTGAGCCAAAGCCAGATAGTTTCTCTCCTTCACTGAGCCAAAGCAAGGAATGTCTCACTGCTTCACTGATCCAAAACCACGGACTCACTCTTTCACGGAGCCAAAGCCACGAAGTCTCAATCCTTCACTGAGCCAAAGCCAGGAAGTCTCACTCCTTCACTGTTCCAAAGCCACAAAGTCTCTCTCCTTCACTGAGCCAAAGCCACGAAGTCTCAATCCTTCACTGATCCAAAGCCAGGAAGTCTCACTCCATCACTGTGGCAGAGCCACAAAGTGTCACTCCTTCACTGAGCCAAAGCCACGAAGTCTCACTCCTTCACTGGGACAAAGCCATGGTCTATCTCCTTCATTGACCCGAAGCCTCAAAGCCTCTCTCCTTCACTGAGCCAGACAGTAAGACGCAATCCTTCAGAGCCAAAGCCAGGAAGTCTATCTCCTTCACTGAGCCAAAGTCAGGAAGTCTAACTCCTTCACTGAGCCAAAGCCAAGAAATCTCAGTAATTAACTGAGCCAAAGCCTCAAAGTCTCCCCCCTTCTCTGAGACATAGCCACCAAGTCTCATTCCTTCACTGAGCCAAAGCCACGAAGTCTCACTCCTTCACTGAGCCAAAGCCACGGTATCACTCCTTCACTGAGCCAAAGGCACGAAGTCTCACTCTTTCACCGGAGCCAAAGCCACGAACTCTCACTCCTTCACTGAGACAAAGCCACGGTCTCACTCCTTCATTGAACATAAGCCAGTAAATGTCACTCCTTCAGAGCCAATGCCAGGAAGTCTCACTCCTTCACAGAGCCAAACCAGGAAGTCTAAATCCTTCACAGAGCCAAATCCACAAAGTCTCACTTCTTCACTGAGCCTAAGCCACGAAGTCTCACTCCTTCACTGAGACAAAGCCAGGAAGTCTCACTCCTTCACTGAGCCAACCAGTAAGTGTCAATCCTTCAGATCCAAAGCCAGGAAGTCTCACTTCTTCACAGAACCAAGGGCACGAAGTCTCACTCTTTCACTGAGCTAATGCCACGAAGTCTCACACCTTCACTAAACTAAAGCCAAAAAGTCTCACTCCTTCACTGAACCAAAGCCAGGAAGTCTCACTTCTTCAATGAGCCAAAGCCAGTAAATTTCACTCCTTCAGAGCCAAAGACAGGATGTCTCACTCCTTCACTGTGCCAAATCCACGAAGTCTCATTCCATCATTGAACTAATGCCAGGAAGTCTCACTCCTTCATTGAGCCAAAGCCAGGAAGTCTCACTCCTTCACTGAGCCACAGCCAGTAAATCTCACTCCTTCAGAGCCAATTCCAGGAAGTGTCACTCCTTCACTGAGCCAAAGCCAGGAAGTCTAAACCCTTCACTGAGACAAAGCCACACAGTCTCACTCGTTCACTGAGCCAATGTCAGAAAGTCTCACTGCTTCACTGAGCCAAAGGCAGGAAGACTCACTGCTTCACTGAGCCAAAGTCACGAAGTCTCACTCCTTCTCAGAGCCAAAGCCACGAAGTTTCACTCCACCACTTAGCCAAAGCCACGAAGTCTCACTCCACCACTTAGCCAAAGCCATGAAGTCTCACTCCTTCACTGAGCAAAAGTCACAAAGTCCCTCTCCTACACTGTGCCAAATCCAGGAAGGCTCACTCCTTCACTGAGCCAAAGCAAGGAAGTCTCACTCCTTCACTGAGCCAAAGCCAGGGAGTCTCACCCCTTCACTGAGCCAAAGCCAGGAAGTCTCACTCCTTCACTGAGCCAAAGCCACGTAGTCTCACTCCTTCACGATGCCAAATCCACGAAGTCTCACTCCTTTACTGAGCCAAAGCCACGGTCTCACTCCTTCATTGAGCCAAAGCCACGGTCTCATTCCATCACTGAGCCAAAGCCAGGAAGTCTCACTCCTTCACTGATCCAAAGCCTCAACGTCTCTCTCCTTCACTGAGCCATAGCCACGAAGTCTCAATCCTTCACTGAGGCAATGCCAGGAAGTATCACTCCATCACTGTGCAAAAGCCACGAAGTCGCACTCATTCACTTAGCCAGCCAGTAAGTTTCACTCCTTCAGTATCAATGCCAGGAAGTCTCACACCTTCACTGAGGAAAAGCATGGAAGTTTAACGACTTCACTGAGCCAAGGGAGGGAACTCACTCCTTCACTGTGCCAAAGCCACGAAGTCTCACTCCTTCACTGAGCCAAAGCCAGAAGTCTCACTCCTTCACTAAGCCAAAGCCAGGAAGTCTCACTCCTTCACTGAGCCAAAGCCACGAAATCTCACTAGTTAACTGCGCCAAAGCCATGGTCTCACTCCTTCACTGTGCCAAAGCCACGAAGTCTCACTCCTTCCCTGAGCCAAAGCCAGATTGTCTCACTATTTCACTGAGCCAAAGCGAGTAAGTCTCACTCCTTCAGTGAGCCAAATCCCGAAAGTCTCACTCCTTCACTGAGCCAAAGCCAGGAAGTCTCAATCCTTCTTGAGCCATAGCCACAATATCTCTCTCCTTCACTGAGCCAAAGCCACGAGGTCTCACTCCTTCACTGAGCCATAGCCAAGGAGTCTCACTACTTCAGAGCCAAAGACAGGAAATCTCACTCCATCACTGTGCCAAAGCCACTAAGTTTCATTCCTTCACTGAGCCAAAGCCACGGTCTCAGTCCTTCACTGAGCCAAAGCCAGAATGTCTCACTCCTTCACTATGCCAAAGCCATGAAGTCTCACTAGTTAACTGCGCCAAAGCCATGGTCTCACTCCTTCACTGTGCCAAAGCCACGAAGTCTCACTCCTTCAGAACCAATGCCAGAAAGTCTCACTCCCTCACTGATCCAAAGGCACGAATTCTCACTCCTTCACTGAGTCAAAACCACAAAGCTTCACTCCTTCTCTGAGCAAAAGCCAGGAAGACTCACTCCTTCACTCTGCCAAAGCCACGTAGTCTCACTCCTTCACTGAGCAAACGAGTAAGTCTCAGTCCTTCAGATCCAAAGCCAGGAAGTCTCACTCCTTCCCTGAGCCAAAGCCTCAACGTCTCATTCATTCACTGAGCCAAAACCAGGATTTCTCACTATTTCACTGAGCCAAAGCCCGTAAGTCTCACTCCTTCACTGAGCCAAAGCCAAGAACTCTCACTCCTTCACTGAGCCAAAGCCAGGAACTCTCATTCATTCAATGAGCCAAAGTCAGGAAGTCTCACTACTTCATTGAGCCAAAGCCACGAACTGTCACTCCTTCAGAGCCAAAGCCAGGAAATCTCACTCCTTCACTGAGCCAAATCCACGAAGTTTCACTCCTTCACTGAGCCAAAGCCACGGACTCACTCCTTCACTCTGCCAAAGCCTCAAAGTCTCTCTCCTTTACTGAGCCATAGCCACGAAGTCTCACTCCTTCACTGAGCCAAAGCCAGGAAGTCTCACTCCTTCACTATGCCAAAGCCAGGATGTATCACTATTTCACTGAGCCAAAGCCAATAAGTCTCACTCCTTCACTGAGCCAAAGCCAGGAAGTCTCACTCCTTCACTGAGCCAAAGCCAGGAAGTCTCACTCCTTCACTGAGCCAAAGCCAGAAATCTCACTCCTTCACTGAGCCATAGCCACAATGTCTCTCTACTTCACTGAGCAAAAGCAACGAAGTCTAAATCCTTCACTGAGACAAAGCCAAGAAGTCTCACTCCTTCAGAGGCAAAGCCAGGAAATCTCACTCCTTCACTGGGCCAAATCCAAGAAGTCTCACTCCTGCAGAGCCAAACCCAGGAAGACTCACTCCTTCACTCTGCAAAAGACACGAAGTCTCACTCCTTCACTGAGCAAACGAGTAAGTCTCAGACCTTCAGATCCAAGGCCAGGAAGTCTCATTCCTTCACTGAGCCAAAAGCACGAAGTCTCACTCATTCACTGAGCCAAAGCCACGAAATCGCACTAGTTAACTGCGCCAAAGCCATGGTCTGACTCCTTCACTGAGCCAAAGCCAGGAAGTCTCACTCATTCACTGAGCCAAAGCCACAAAGTCTCACTCCTTCACTGAGCCAAAGCCAGGAAGTCTCACTCCTTCACTGGGCCAAAGCAACGAAATCTCACTCATTCACTGAGCCAACCATTATGTCTAACAACTTCAGATCCAAAGCCAGGAAAGCTCATTCCCTCACTGAGCCAAAGCCACGAAGTCTCACTCCTTCACTGAGCCAAAGCCACGATCTCACTCCTTCACTGAGCCAAAGCCAGGAAGTCTCTCTGCTTTACTGAGCCAACACCACGAAATCTCACTCCTTCACTGAGCCAAAGCCAGAATGTCTCACTATTTCACTGATCCAAAGCCAGGAAGTCTCACTCCATCACTGTGGCAGAGCCACAAAGTGTCACACCTTCACTGAGCCAAAGCCACGAAGTCTCACTCCTTCACTGGGACAAAGCCATGGTCTATCTCCTTCATTGACCCGAAGCCTCAAAGCCTCTCTCCTTCACTGAGCCAGACAGTAAGACGCAATCCTTCAGAGCCAAAGCCAGGAAGTCTATCTCCTTCACTGAGCCAAAGTCAGGAAGTCTAACTCCTTCACTGAGCCAAAGCCAAGAAATCTCAGTAATTAACTGAGCCAAAGCCTCAAAGTCTCCCCCCTTCACTGAGACATAGCCACCAAGTCTCATTCCTTCACTGAGCAAAAGCCACGAAGTCTCACTCCTTCACTGAGCCAAAGCCACGGTATCACTCCTTCACTGAGCCAAAGGCACGAAGTCTCACTCTTTCACCGGAGCCAAAGCCACGAACTCTCACTCCTTCACTGAGACAAAGCCACGGTCTCACTCCTTCATTGAACCTAAGCCAGTAAATGTCACTCCTTCAGAGCCAATGCCAGGAAGTCTCACTCCTTCACAGAGCCAAACCAGGAAGTCTAAATCCTTCACAGAGCCAAATCCACAAAGTCTCACTTCTTCACTGAGCCTAAGCCACGAAGTCTCACTCCTTCACTGAGACAAAGCCAGGAAGTCTCACTCCTTCACTGAGCCAACCAGTAAGTCTCAATCCTTCAGATCCAAAGCCAGGAAGTCTCACTTCTTCACAGAACCAAGGGCACGAAGTCTCACTCTTTCACTGAGCTAATGCCACGAAGTCTCACACCTTCACTAAACTAAAGCCAAAAAGTCTCACTCCTTCACTGAACCAAAGCCAGGAAGTCTCACTTCTTCAATGAGCCAAAGCCAGTAAATTTCACTCCTTCAGAGCCAAAGACAGGATGTCTCACTCCTTCACTGTGCCAAATCCACGAAGTCTCATTCCATCATTGAACTAATGCCAGGAAGTCTCACTCCTTCATTGAGCCAAAGCCAGGAAGTCTCACTCCTTCACTGAGCCACAGCCAGTAAATCTCACTCCTTCAGAGCCAATTCCAGGAAGTGTCACTCCTTCACTGAGCCAAAGCCAGGAAGTCTAAACCCTTCACTGAGACAAAGCCACACAGGTCTCACTCGTTCACTGAGCCAATGTCAGAAAGTCTCACTGCTTCACTGAGCCAAAGGCAGGAAGATTCACTGCTTCACTGAGCCAAAGTCACGAAGTCTCACTCCTTCTCAGAGCCAAAGCCACGAAGTCTCACTCCACCACTTAGCCAAAGCCATGAAGTCTCACTCCTTCACTGAGCAAAAGTCACAAAGTCCCTCTCCTACACTGTGCCAAATCCAGGAAGGCTCACTCCTTCACTGAGCCAAAGCAAGGAAGTCTCACTCCTTCACTGAGCCAAAGCCAGGGAGTCTCACCCCTTCACTGAGCCAAAGCCAGGAAGTCTCACACCTTCACTGAGCCAAAGCCATGAAGTCTCACTCCTTTACTGTGCCAAATCCACGAAGTCTCACTCCTTTACTGAGCCAAAGCCACGGTCTCACTCCTTCATTGAGCCAAAGCCACGGTCTCATTCCTTCACTGAGCCAAAGCCAGGAAGTCTCACCTCTTCACTGATCCAAAGCCTCAACGTCTCTCTCCTTCACTGAGCCATAGCCACGAAGTCTCAATCCTTCACTGAGGCAATGCCAGGAAGTATCACTCCATCACTGTGCAAAAGCCACGAAGTCGCACTCATTCACTTAGCCAGCCAGTAAGTTTCACTCCTTCAGTGTCAATGCCAGGAAGTCTCACACCTTCACTGAGGAAAAGCCTGGAAGTTTAACGACTTCACTGAGCCAAGGGAGGGAACTCACTCCTTCACTGTGCCAAAGCCACGAAGTCTCACTCCTTCACTGAGCCAAAGCCAGAAGTCTCACTCCTTCACTAAGCCAAAGCCAGGAAGTCTCTCTCCTTCACTGAGCCATAGCCACGAAGTCTCAATCCTTCACTGAGCCAAAGCGAGGAAGTCTCACTCCTTCACTGAGCCAAAGCCAGTAAGTCGCACTCCTTCACTGAGCCAGCCAGTAAGTCTCACTCCTTCAGAGCCAAAGCCAGGAAGTCTCACTCCTTCACTGAGCCAAAGCCAGGAAGTCTCACTCCTTCACTGAGCCAAAGCCAGGAAGTCTATCTCCTGCACTGAGCCAAAGCCACAAAGTCTCACTCCGTCACTGAACCATAGCCAGGAAGTCTCACTGCTTCACTGAGCCAAAGCCACGATGTCTCACTGCTTCACTGGAACAAAGGCACGAAGTCTAAATCTTTCACTCAGCCAAACCCAAGAAGTCTCACTCCTCCTTTCAGTCGAAGCCAGGAAGTCTCACTCTTTCACTGAGCCAAAGCCAGGAAGTCTCACTTCTTCACTGAGCCAAAGCCATGAAGTCTCACTCCTACACTGAGCAAACGCCACGGTCTCACTCCTTCACTGAGATAAAGCCACAAAGTCTCTCTCCTTCACTGAGCTAAAGAAACGAAGTCTCACTCCTTAACTGATCCAAAGCTTCCAAGTGTCTCCCCTTCACTTGGCCACAGCCACCAAGTCTCACTCCGGCACTGAGACAAAGCCACGAAATCTCACTCCTTCACTGAGACAAAGCCAGTAAATTTCACTCCTTCAGAGCCAAAGCAAGGAAGTCTCACTCCCTCACTGTGCCAAATCCACGAAGTCACACTCCTTCATTGAGCCAAAGCCACGGTCTCACTCCTTCATTGAGCCAAAGCCAGATAGTTTCTCTCCTTCACTGAGCCAAAGCAAGGAATGTCTCACTGCTTCACTGATCCAAAACCACGGACTCACTCTTTCACGGAGCCAAAGCCACGAAGTCTCAATCCTTCACTGAGCCAAAGCCAGGAAGTCTCACTCCTTCACTTTTCCAAAGCCACAAAGTCTCTCTCCTTCACTGAGCCAAAGCCACGAAGTCTCAATCCTTCACTGATCCAAAGCCAGGAAGTCTCACTCCATCACTGTGGCAGAGCCACAAAGTGTCACTCCTTCACTGAGCCAAAGCCACGAAGTCTCACTCCTTCACTGGGACAAAGCCATGGTCTATCTTCTTCATTGACCCGAAGCCTCAAAGCCTCTCTCCTTCACTGAGCCAGACAGTAAGACGCAATCCTTCAGAGCCAAAGCCAGGAAGTCTATCTCCTTCACTGAGCCAAAGTCAGGAAGTCTCACTCCTTCACTGGGACAAAGCCATGGTTTATCTCCTTCATTGAGCCGAAACCTCAAAGTCTCTCTCCTTCACTGAGCCAAAGCCACAGTCTCACTCGTTCACTGAGCCAATGTCAGAAAGTTTCACTGCTTCACTGATCCAAAGGCAGGAAGACTCACTGCTTCACTGAGCCAAAGTCAGGAAGTCTCACTCCTTCTCAGAGACAAAGCCACGAAGTCTCACTCCATCACTTAGCCAAAGCCATGAAGTCTCACTCCTTCACTGAGCAAAAGTCACAAAGTCCCTCTCCTACACTGTGCCAAATCCAGGAAGGCGCACTCCTTCACTGAGCCAAAGCAAGGAAGTCTCACTCCTTCACTGAGCCAAAGCCAGGGAGTCTCACCCCTTCACTGAGCCAAAGCCAGGAAGTCTCACACCTTCACTGAGCCAAAGCCATGAAGTCTCACTCCTTCACTGAGCCAAAGCCACGTTATCACTCCTTCAATGAGCCAAAGGCACATAGTCTCCCTCCTTCACTGAGCCAAAGCCACGAAGTCTCACTCCTTCACTGTGCCAAATCCACGAAGTCTCACTCCTTTACTGAGCCAAAGCCACGGTCTCACTCCTTCATTGAGCCAAAGCCACGGTCTCATTCCTTCACTGAGTCAAAGCCAGGAAGTCTCACTCCTTCACTGATCCAAAGCCTCAACGTCTCTCTCCTTCACTGAGCCATAGCCACGAAGTCTCAATCCTTCACTGAGGCAATGCCAGGAGGTATCACTCCATCACTGTGCAAAAGCCACGAAGTCGCACTCATTCACTTAGCCAGCCAGTAAGTTTCACTCCTTCAGTGTCAATGCCAGGAAGTCTCACACCTTCACTGAGGAAAAGCCTTGAAGTTTAACGACTTCACTGAGCCAAGGGAGGGAACTCACTCCTTCACTGTGCCAAAGCCACGAAGTCTCACTCCTTCACTGAGCCAAAGCCAGAGGTCTCACTCCTTCACTAAGCCAAAGCCAGGAAGTCTCACTCCTTCACTGAGCAAAAGCCACGAAATCTCACTAGTTAACTGCGCCAAAGCCATGGTCTCACTCCTTCACTGTTCCAAAGCCACGAAGTCTCACTCCTTCCCTGAGCCAAAGCCAGAATGTCTCACTATTTCACTGAGCCAAAGCGAGTAAGTCTCACTCCTTCAGTGAGCCAAATCCCGAAAGTCTCACTCCTTCACTGAGCCAAAGCCAGGAAGTCTCAATCCTTCTTGAGCCATAGCCACAATATCTCTCTCCTTCACTGAGCCAAAGCCACGAAGTCTCACTCCTTCACTGAGCCATAGCCAAGGAGTCTCACTCCTTCAGAGCCAAAGACAGGAAATCTCACTCCATCACTGTGCCAAAGCCACTAAGTTTCATTCCTTCACTGAGCCAAAGCCACGGTGTCAGTCCTTCACTGTGCCAAAGCCACGAAGTCTCACTCCTTCAGAACCAATGCCAGAAAGTCTCACTCCTTCACTGATCCAAAGGCACGAAGTCTCACTCCTTCACTGAGTCAAAACCACAAAGCTTCACTCCTTCTCTGAGCAAAAGCCAGGAAGACTCACTCCTTCACTCTGCCAAAGCCACGTAGTCTCACTCCTTCACTGAGCAAACGAGTAAGTCTCAGTCCTTCAGATCCAAAGCCAGGAAGTCTCACTCCTTCCCTGAGCCAAAGCCTCAACGTCTCATTCATTCACTGAGCTAAAACCAGGATTTCTCACTATTTCACTAGGCCAAAGCCCGTAAGTCTCACTCCTTCACTGAGCCAAAGCCAAGAACTCTCACTCCTTCACTGAGCCAAAGCCAGGAACTCTCATTCCTTCAATGAGCCAAAGCCAGGAAGTCTCACTACTTCATTGAGCCAAAGCCACGAACTGTCACTCCTTCAGAGCCAAAGCCAGGAAATCTCACTCCTTCACTGAGCCAAATCCACGAAGTCTCACTCCTTCCCTGAGCCAAAGCCTCAACGTCTCATTCATTCACTGAGCCAAAACCAGGATTTCTCACTATTTCACTAGGCCAAAGCCCGTAAGTCTCACTCCTTCACTGAGCCAAAGCCAAGAACTCTCACTCCTTCACTGAGCCAAAGCCAGGAACTCTCATTCCTTCAATGAGCCAAAGCCAGGAAGTCTCACTACTTCATTGAGCCAAAGCCACGAACTGTCACTCCTTCAGAGCCAAAGCCAGGAAATCTCACTCCTTCACTGAGCCAAATCCACGAAGTTTCACTCCTTCACTGAGCCAAAGCCACGGCCTCACTCCTTCACTCTGCCAAAGCCTCCAAGTCTCGCTCCTTTACTGAGCCATAGCCACGAAGTCTCACTCCTTCACTGAGCCAAAGCCAGGAAGTCTCACTCCGTCACTATGCCAAAGCCAGGATGTCTCACTATTTCACTGAGCCAAAGCCAGTAAGTCTCACTCCTTCACTGAGCCAAAGCCAGGAAGTCTCACTCCTTCACTGGGCCAAATCCAAGAATTCTCACTCCTTCAGAGCCAAAGTCAGGAAGACTCACTCCTTCACTCTGCAAAAGACACGAAGTCTCACTCCTTCACTGAGCAAACGAGTAAGTCTCAGACCTTCAGATCCAAGGCCAGGAAGTCTCATTCCTTCACTGAGCCAAAAGCACGAAGTCTCACTCATTCACTGAGCCAAAGCCACGAAATCGCACTAGTTAACTGCGCCAAAGCCATGGTCTGACTCCTTCACTGAGCCAAAGCCAGGAAGTCTCACTCATTCACTGAGCCAAAGCCACAAAGTCTCACTCCTTCACTGAGCCAAAGCCAGGAACTCTCACTCCTTCACTGGGCCAAAGCAACGAAATCTCACTCATTCACTGAGCCAACCATTATGTCTAACAACTTCAGATCCAAAGCCAGGAAAGCTCATTCCCTCACTGAGCCAAAGCCACGAAGTCTCACTCCTTCACTGAGCCAAAGCCACGATCTCACTCCTTCACTGAGCAAAAGCCAGGAAGACTCACTCCTTCACTCTGCCAAAGCCACGTAGTCTCACTCCTTCACTGAGCAAACGAGTAAGTCTCAGTCCTTCAGATCCAAAGCCAGGAAGTCTCACTCCTTCCCTGAGCCAAAGCCTCAACGTCTCATTCATTCACTGAGCCAAAACCAGGATTTCTCACTATTTCACTAGGCCAAAGCCCGTAAGTCTCACTCCTTCACTGAGCCAAAGCCAAGAACTCTCACTCCTTCACTGAGCCAAAGCCAGGAACTCTCATTCCTTCAATGAGCCAAAGCCAGGAAGTCTCACTACTTCATTGAGCCAAAGCCACGAACTGTCACTCCTTCAGAGCCAAAGCCAGGAAATCTCACTCCTTCACTGAGCCAAATCCACGAAGTCTCACTCCTTCCCTGAGCCAAAGCCTCAACGTCTCATTCATTCACTGAGCCAAAACCAGGATTTCTCACTATTTCACTAGGCCAAAGCCCGTAAGTCTCACTCCTTCACTGAGCCAAAGCCAAGAACTCTCACTCCTTCACTGAGCCAAAGCCAGGAACTCTCATTCCTTCAATGAGCCAAAGCCAGGAAGTCTCACTACTTCATTGAGCCAAAGCCACGAACTGTCACTCCTTCAGAGCCAAAGCCAGGAAATCTCACTCCTTCACTGAGCCAAATCCACGAAGTTTCACTCCTTCACTGAGCCAAAGCCACGGCCTCACTCCTTCACTCTGCCAAAGCCTCAAAGTCTCGCTCCTTTACTGAGCCATAGCCACGAAGTCTCACTCCTTCACTGAGCCAAAGCCAGGAAGTCTCACTCCGTCACTATGCCAAAGCCAGGATGTCTCACTATTTCACTGAGCCAAAGCCAGTAAGTCTCACTCCTTCACTGAGCCAAAGCCAGGAAGTCTCACTCCTTCACTGGGCCAAATCCAAGAATTCTCACTCCTTCAGAGCCAAAGCTAGGAAGACTCACTCCTTCACTCTGCAAAAGACACGAAGTCTCACTCCTTCACTGAGCAAACGAGTAAGTCTCAGACCTTCAGATCCAAGGCCAGGAAGTCTCATTCCTTCACTGAGCCAAAAGCACGAAGTCTCACTCATTCACTGAGCCAAAGCCACGAAATCGCACTAGTTAACTGCGCCAAAGCCATGGTCTGACTCCTTCACTGAGCCAAAGCCAGGAAGTCTCACTCATTCACTGAGCCAAAGCCACAAAGTCTCACTCCTTCACTGAGCCAAAGCCAGGAACTCTCACTCCTTCACTGGGCCAAAGCAACGAAATCTCACTCATTCACTGAGCCAACCATTATGTCTAACAACTTCAGATCCAAAGCCAGGAAAGCTCATTCCCTCACTGAGCCAAAGCCACGAAGTCTCACTCCTTCACTGAGCCAAAGCCACGATCTCACTCCTTCACTGAGCCAAAGCCAGGAAGTCTCTCTGCTTTACTGAGCCAACACCACGAAATCTCACTCCTTCACTGAGCCAAAGCCAGAATGTCTCACTATTTCACTGAGCCAAAGCCAGTAAGTCTCACTCCTTCACTGAGCCAAAGCCCGAAAGTCTCACTCCTTCACTGAGCCAAAGCTAGGAAGTCTCAATCCTTCAATGAGCCATAGCCACACTGTCTCTCTCCTTCACTGAGCCAAAGCCACAAGGTCTCACTCCTTCACTGAGCCATAGCCAAGGAGTTTCACTCCTTCAAAGCCAAAGACAGGAAATCTCACTCCATCACTGTGCCAAGGCCACAAAGTTTCATTCCTTCACTGAGACAAAGCCACGGTCTCACTCCTTCACTGAGCCAAAGCAAGAAAGTCTCACTCCTTCACTATGCCAAAGCCATGAAGTCTGACCCCTTCACTGAGCCAGCAAGTAAGTCTCACTCCTTCAGAACCAATGCCAGAAAGTTACACTCCTTCACTGATCCAAAGCCACGAAGTCTCACTCCTTCACTGAGCCAAAGCCACGGACTCCCTCCTTCACTGGGCCAAAGCCAGGAAGTGTCACTCCTTCACTGAGCCAAAGCCAGGAAGTCTAAACCCTTCACTGAGACAAAGCCACACAGTCTCACTCGTTCACTGAGCCAATGTCAGAAAGTCTCACTGCTTCACTGAGCCAAAGGCAGGAAGACTCACTTCTTCAACGAGCCAAAGCCACTAAATTTCACTCCTTCAGAGCCAAAGACAGGATGTCTCACTCCTTCACTGTGCCAAATCCACGAAGTCTCATTCCATCATTGAACTAATGCCAGGAAGTCTCACTCCTTCATTGAGCCAAAGCCAGGAAGTCTCACTCCTTCACTGAGCCACAGCCAGTAAATCTCACTCCTTCAGAGCCAATTCCAGGAAGTGTCACTCCTTCACTGAGCCAAAGCCAGGAAGTCTAAACCCTTCACTGAGCCAAAGCCACACAGTCTCACTCGTTCACTGAGCCAATGTCAGAAAGTCTCACTGCTTCACTGAGCCAAAGGCAGGAAGACTTACTGCTTCACTGAGCCAAAGTCACGAAGTCTCACTCCTTCTCAGAGCCAAAGCCACGAAGTCTCACTCCTTCACTGAGCCAAAGCCATGAAGTCGCACTCCTTCACTGAGCCAAAGCCACGTTCTCACTTCTTCACTGAGCCAAAGCCACAAAATCTCTATTCTTCACTGAGCCAAAGCCAGGAAGTCTCAATCCTTCACTGAGCCAAAGCCAGGAAGTCTCACTCCTTCACTGAACCAGCCAGTAAGTCTCACTCCTTCAAAGCCAAAGCCAGGAAGTCTCACTCCTTCACTGAGCCAAAGCCAGGAAGTCAAACTCCTGCACTGAGCCAAAGCCACAAAGTCTCACTCCTTCACTGAGCCTAAGCCAGAAAGTCTCAGTGCTTCACTGAGCCAAAGCCACGAAGTCTAACTCCTTCACTGAGCCTAAGCCAGAATGTCTCACTCCTTCACTGTGCCAAAGCCACAAATTCTCACTCCCTCACTGAGCCAAAGCCACGAAGTCACACTCATTCACTGAGCCAGCCAGTAAGACTCAATCCTTCAGAGCTAAAGCCTGGAAGTCTCACTCCTTCACTGAGCCAAAGCCAGGAAGTCTATCTCCTGCACTGAGCCAAAGCCACAAAGTCTCACTCCGTCACTGAGCCAAAGCCAGGAACTCTCACTCCTTCACTGTCCAAAGCAACGAAATCTCACTCATTCACTGAGCCAACCATTATGTCTAACAACTTCAGATCCAAAGCCAGGAAAGCTCATTCCCTCACTGAGCCAAAGCCACGAAGTCTCACTCCTTCACTGAGCCAAAGCCACGATCTCACTCCTTCACTGAGCCAAAGCCAGGAAGTCTCTCTGCTTTACTGAGCCAACACCACGAAATCTCACTCCTTCACTGAGCCAAAGCCAGAATGTCTCACTATTTCACTGAGACAAAGCCAGTAAGTCTCACTACTTCATTGAGCCAAAGCCACGAACTGTCACTCCTTCAGAGCCAAAGCCAGGAAATCTCACTCCTTCACTGAGCCAAATCCACGAAGTCTCACTCCTTCCCTGAGCCAAAGCCTCAACGTCTCATTCATTCACTGAGCCAAAACCAGGATTTCTCACTATTTCACTAGGCCAAAGCCCGTAAGTCTCACTCCTTCACTGAGCCAAAGCCAAGAACTCTCACTCCTTCACTGAGCCAAAGCCAGGAACTCTCATTCCTTCAATGAGCCAAAGCCAGGAAGTCTCACTACTTCATTGAGCCAAAGCCACGAACTGTCACTCCATCAGAGCCAAAGCCAGGAAATCTCACTCCTTCACTGAGCCAAATCCACGAAGTTTCACTCCTTCACTGAGCCAAAGCCACGGCCTCACTCCTTCACTCTGCCAAAGCCTCAAAGTCTCGCTCCTTTACTGAGCCATAGCCACGAAGTCTCACTCCTTCACTGAGCCAAAGCCAGGAAGTCTCACTCCGTCACTATGCCAAAGCCAGGATGTCTCACTATTTCACTGAGCCAAAGCCAGTAAGTCTCACTCCTTCACTGAGCCAAAGCCAGGAAGTCTCACTCCTTCACTGGGCCAAATCCAAGAATTCTCACTCCTTCAGAGCCAAAGCTAGGAAGACTCACTCCTTCACTCTGCAAAAGACACGAAGTCTCACTCCTTCACTGAGCAAACGAGTAAGTCTCAGACCTTCAGATCCAAGGCCAGGAAGTCTCATTCCTTCACTGAGCCAAAAGCACGAAGTCTCACTCATTCACTGAGCCAAAGCCACGAAATCGCACTAGTTAACTGCGCCAAAGCCATGGTCTGACTCCTTCACTGAGCCAAAGCCAGGAAGTCTCACTCATTCACTGAGCCAAAGCCACAAAGTCTCACTCCTTCACTGAGCCAAAGCCAGGAACTCTCACTCCTTCACTGGGCCAAAGCAACGAAATCTCACTCATTCACTGAGCCAACCATTATGTCTAACAACTTCAGATCCAAAGCCAGGAAAGCTCATTCCCTCACTGAGCCAAAGCCACGAAGTCTCACTCCTTCACTGAGCCAAAGCCACGATCTCACTCCTTCACTGAGCCAAAGCCAGGAAGTCTCTCTGCTTTACTGAGCCAACACCACGAAATCTCACTCCTTCACTGAGCCAAAGCCAGAATGTCTCACTATTTCACTGAGCCAAAGCCAGTAAGTCTCACTCCTTCACTGAGCCAAAGCCCGAAAGTCTCACTCCTTCACTGAGCCAAAGCTAGGAAGTCTCAATCCTTCAATGAGCCATAGCCACACTGTCTCTCTCCTTCACTGAGCCAAAGCCACAAGGTCTCACTCCTTCACTGAGCCATAGCCAAGGAGTTTCACTCCTTCAAAGCCAAAGACAGGAAATCTCACTCCATCACTGTGCCAAGGCCACAAAGTTTCATTCCTTCACTGAGACAAAGCCACGGTCTCACTCCTTCACTGAGCCAAAGCAAGAAAGTCTCACTCCTTCACTATGCCAAAGCCATGAAGTCTGACCCCTTCACTGAGCCAGCAAGTAAGTCTCACTCCTTCAGAACCAATGCCAGAAAGTTACACTCCTTCACTGATCCAAAGCCACGAAGTCTCACTCCTTCACTGAGCCAAAGCCACGGACTCCCTCCTTCACTGGGCCAAAGCCAGGAAGTGTCACTCCTTCACTGAGCCAAAGCCAGGAAGTCTAAACCCTTCACTGAGACAAAGCCACACAGTCTCACTCGTTCACTGAGCCAATGTCAGAAAGTCTCACTGCTTCACTGAGCCAAAGGCAGGAAGACTCACTTCTTCAACGAGCCAAAGCCACTAAATTTCACTCCTTCAGAGCCAAAGACAGGATGTCTCACTCCTTCACTGTGCCAAATCCACGAAGTCTCATTCCATCATTGAACTAATGCCAGGAAGTCTCACTCCTTCATTGAGCCAAAGCCAGGAAGTCTCACTCCTTCACTGAGCCACAGCCAGTAAATCTCACTCCTTCAGAGCCAATTCCAGGAAGTGTCACTCCTTCACTGAGCCAAAGCCAGGAAGTCTAAACCCTTCACTGAGCCAAAGCCACACAGTCTCACTCGTTCACTGAGCCAATGTCAGAAAGTCTCACTGCTTCACTGAGCCAAAGGCAGGAAGACTTACTGCTTCACTGAGCCAAAGTCACGAAGTCTCACTCCTTCTCAGAGCCAAAGCCACGAAGTCTCACTCCTTCACTGAGCCAAAGCCATGAAGTCGCACTCCTTCACTGAGCCAAAGCCACGTTCTCACTTCTTCACTGAGCCAAAGCCACAAAATCTCTATTCTTCACTGAGCCAAAGCCAGGAAGTCTCAATCCTTCACTGAGCCAAAGCCAGGAAGTCTCACTCCTTCACTGAACCAGCCAGTAAGTCTCACTCCTTCAAAGCCAAAGCCAGGAAGTCTCACTCCTTCACTGAGCCAAAGCCAGGAAGTCAAACTCCTGCACTGAGCCAAAGCCACAAAGTCTCACTCCTTCACTGAGCCTAAGCCAGAAAGTCTCAGTGCTTCACTGAGCCAAAGCCACGAAGTCTAACTCCTTCACTGAGCCTAAGCCAGAATGTCTCACTCCTTCACTGTGCCAAAGCCACAAATTCTCACTCCCTCACTGAGCCAAAGCCACGAAGTCACACTCATTCACTGAGCCAGCCAGTAAGACTCAATCCTTCAGAGCTAAAGCCTGGAAGTCTCACTCCTTCACTGAGCCAAAGCCAGGAAGTCTATCTCCTGCACTGAGCCAAAGCCACAAATTCTCACTCCGTCACTGAGCCAAAGCCAGGAACTCTCACTCCTTCACTGTCCAAAGCAACGAAATCTCACTCATTCACTGAGCCAACCATTATGTCTAACAACTTCAGATCCAAAGCCAGGAAAGCTCATTCCCTCACTGAGCCAAAGCCACGAAGTCTCACTCCTTCACTGAGCCAAAGCCACGATCTCACTCCTTCACTGAGCCAAAGCCAGGAAGTCTCTCTGCTTTACTGAGCCAACACCACGAAATCTCACTCCTTCACTGAGCCAAAGCCAGAATGTCTCACTATTTCACTGAGACAAAGCCAGTAAGTCTCACTCCTTCACTGAGCCAAAGCCCGAAAGTTTCACTCCTTCACTGAGCCAAAGCTAGGAAGTCTCAATCCTTCAATGAGCCATAGCCACACTGTCTCTCTCCTTCACTGAGCCAAAGCCACAAGGTCTCACTCCTTCACTGAGCCATAGCCAAGGAGTTTCACTCCTTCAAAGCCAAAGACAGGAAATCTCACTCCATCACTGTGCCAAGGCCACAAAGTTTCATTCCTTCACTGAGACAAAGCCACGGTCTCACTCCTTCACTGAGCCAAAGCAACAAAGTCTCACTCCTTCACTATGCCAAAGCCATGAAGTCTGACCCCTTCACTGAGCCAGCAAGTAAGTCTCACTCCTTCAGAACCAATGCCAGAAAGTTACACTCCTTCACTGATCCAAAGCCACGAAGTCTCACTCCTTCACTGAGCCAAAGCCACGGACTCCCTCCTTCACTGGGCCAAAGCCAGGAAGTGTCACTCCTTCACTGAGCCAAAGCCAGCAAGTCTAAACCCTTCACTGAGACAAAGCCACACAGTCTCACTCGTTCACTGAGCCAATGTCAGAAAGTCTCACTGCTTCACTGAGCCAAAGGCAGGAAGACTCACTTCTTCAATGAGCCAAAGCCACTAAATTTCACTCCTTCAGAGCCAAAGATAGGATGTCTCACTCCTTCACTGTGCCAAATCCACGAAGTCTCATTCCATCATTGAACTAATGCCAGGAAGTCTCACTCCTTCATTGAGCCAAAGCCAGGAAGTCTCACTCCTTCACTGAGCCACAGCCAGTAAATCTCACTCCTTCAGAGCCAATTCCAGGAAGTGTCACTCCTTCACTGAGCCAAAGCCAGGAAGTCTAAACCCTTCACTGAGACAAAGCCACACAGTCTCACTCGTTCACTGAGCCAATGTCAGAAAGTCTCACTGCTTCACTGAGCCAAAGGCAGGAAGACTTACTGCTTCACTGAGCCAAAGTCACGAAGTCTCACTCCTTCTCAGAGCCAAAGCCACGAAGTCTCACTCCTTCACTGAGCCAAAGCCATGAAGTCGCACTCCTTCACTGAGCCAAAGCCACGTTCTCACTTCTTCACTGAGCCAAAGCCACAAAATCTCTATTCTTCACTGAGCCAAAGCCAGGAAGTCTCAATCCTTCACTGATCCAAAGCCAGGAAGTCTCACTCCTTCACTGAACCAGCCAGTAAGTCTCACTCCTTCAAAGCCAAAGCCAGGAAGTCTCACTCCTTCACTGAGCCAAAGCCAGGAAGTCAAACTCCTGCACTGAGCCAAAGCCACAAAGTCTCACTCCTTCATTGAGCCTAAGCCAGAAAGTCTCAGTGCTTCACTGAGCCAAAGCCACGAAGTCTAACTCCTTCACTGAGCCTAAGCCAGAATGTCTCACTCCTTCACTGTGCCAAAGCCACAAAATCTCACTCCCTCACTGAGCCAAAGCCACGAAGTCACACTCATTCACTGAGCCAGCCAGTAAGACTCAATCCTTCAGAGCTAAAGCCTGGAAGTCTCACTCCTTCACTGAGCCAAAGCCAGGAAGTCTATCTCCTGCACTGAGCCAAAGCCACAAAGTCTCACTCCGTCACTGAGCCACAGCCACGAAGTCTCACTGCTTCACTGAGCCAAAGCCACGATGTCTCTCTGCTTCACTGGAACAAAGGCACGAAGTCTAAATCTTTCACTCAGCCAAACCCATGAAGTCTCACTCCTCCTTTCAGTCAAAGCCAGGAAGTCTCACTCTTTCACTGAGCCAAAGCCAGGAAGTCTCACTTCTTCGCTGAGCCAAAGCCATGAAGTCTCACTCCTACACTGAGCAAACGCCACGGTCTCACTCCTTCACTGAGATAAAGCCACAAATTCTCTCTCCTTCACTGAGCTAAAGAAACGAAGTCTCACTCCTTAACTGATCCAAAGCTTCAAAGAGTCTCCCCTTCACTTGGCCACAGCCACCAAGTCTCACTCCTGCACTGAGCCAAAGCCACGAAATCTCACTCCTTCACTGAGACAAAGCCAGTAAATTTCACTCCTTCAGAGCCAAAGCAAGGAAGTCTCACTCCCTCACTGTGCCAAATCCACGAAGTCACACTCCTTCACTGAGCCAAAGCCACGGTCTCACTCCTTCATTGAGCCAAAGCCAGATAGTTTCTCTCCTTCACTGAGCCAAAGCAAGGAATGTCTCACTGCTTCACTGATCCAAAACCACGGACTCACTCTTTCACGGAGCCAAAGCCACGAAGTCTCAATCCTTCACTGAGCCAAAGCCAGGAAGTCTCACTCCTTCACTGTTCCAAAGCCACAAAGTCTCTCTCCTTCACTGAGCCAAAGCCACGAAGTCTCAATCCTTCACTGATCCAAAGCCAGGAAGTCTCACTCCATCACTGTGGCAGAGCCACAAAGTGTCATCCTTCACTGAGCCAAAGCCACGAAGTCTCACTCCTTCACTGTTCCAAAGCCATGGTCTATCTCCTTCACTGAGCCAAAGCCACGAAGTCTCAATCTTTCACTGATCCAAAGCCAGGAAGTCTCACTCCATCACTGTGGCAGAGCCACAAAGTGTCATCCTTCACTGAGCCAAAGCCACGAAGTCTCTCTCCTTCACTGAGCCAGACAGTAAGACGCAATCCTTCAGAGCCAAAGCCAGGAAGTCTATCTCCTTCACTGAGCCAAAGTCAGGAAGTCTAACTCCTTCACTGAGCCAAAGCCAAGAAATCTCAGTAATTAACTGAGCCAAAGCCTCAAAGTCTCCCCCCTTCACAGAGCCATAGCCACCAAGTCTCATTCCTTCACTGAGCCAAAGCCACGAAGTCTCACTCCTTCACTGAGCCAAAGCCACAGTATCACTCCTTCACTGAGCCAAAGGCACGAAGTCTCACTCTTTCACCGGAGCCAAAGCCACGAACTCTCACTCCTTCACTGAGACAAAGCCACGGTCTCACTCCTTCATTGAACCTAAGCCAGTAAATGTCACTCCTTCAGAGCCAATGCCAGGAAGTCTCACTCCTTCACAGAGCCAAACCAGGAAGTCTAAATCCTTCACAGAGCCAAATCCACAAAGTCTCACTTCTTCACTGAGCCTAAGCCACGAAGTCTCACTCCTTCACTGAGACAAAGCCAGGAAGTCTCACTCCTTCACTGAGCCAACCAGTAAGTCTCAATTCTTCAGATCCAAAGCCAGGAAGTCTCACTTCTTCACAGAACCAAGGGCACGAAGTCTCACTCTTTCACTGAGCTAATGCCACGAAGTCTCACACCTTCACTAAACCAAAGCCAAAAAGTCTCACTCCTTCACTGAACCAAAGCCAGGAAGTCTCACTTCTTCAATGAGCCAAAGCCAGTAAATTTCACTCCTTCAGAGCCAAAGACAGGATGTCTCACTCCTTCACTGTGCCAAATCCACGAAGTCTCATTCCATCATTGAACTAATGCCAGGAAGTCTCACTCCTTCATTGAGCCAAAGCCAGGAAGTCTCACTCCTTCACTGAGCCACAGCCAGTAAATCTCACTCCTTCAGAGCCAATTCCAGGAAGTGTCACTCCTTCACTGAGCCAAAGCCAGGAAGTCTAAACCCTTCACTGAGACAAAGCCACACAGTCTCACTCGTTCACTGAGCCAATGTCAGAAAGTCTCACTGCTTCACTGAGCCAAAGGCAGGAAGACTCACTGCTTCACTGAGCCAAAGTCAGGAAGTCTCACTCCTTCTCAGAGCCAAAGCCACGAAGTCTCACTCCATCACTTAGCCAAAGCCATGAAGTCTCACTCCTTCACTGAGCAAAAGTCACAAAGTCCCTCTCCTACACTGTGCCAAATCCAGGAAGGCGCACTCCTTCACTGAGCCAAAGCAAGGAAGTCTCACTCCTTCACTGAGCCAAAGCCAGGGAGTCTCACCCCTTCACTGAGCCAAAGCCAGGAAGTCTCACACCTTCACTGAGCCAAAGCCATGAAGTCTCACTCCTTCACTGAGCCAAAGCCACGTTATCACTCCTTCAATGAGCCAAATGCACATAGTCTCCCTCCTTCACTGAGCCAAAGCCACGAAGTCTCACTCCTTCACTGAGCCAATGTCAGAAAGTCTCACTGCTTCACTGAGCCAAAGGCAGGAAGACTTACTGCTTCACTGAGCCAAAGTCACGAAGTCTCACTCCTTCTCAGAGCCAAAGCCACGAAGTCTCACTCCTTCACTGAGCCAAAGCCATGAAGTCGCACTCCTTCACTGAGCCAAAGCCACGTTCTCACTTCTTCACTGAGCCAAAGCCACAAAATCTCTATTCTTCACTGAGCCAAAGCCAGGAAGTCTCAATCCTTCACTGAGCCAAAGCCAGGAAGTCTCACTCCTTCACTGAACCAGCCAGTAAGTCTCACTCCTTCAAAGCCAAAGCCAGGAAGTCTCACTCCTTCACTGAGCCAAAGCCAGGAAGTCAAACTCCTGCACTGAGCCAAAGCCACAAAGTCTCACTCCTTCACTGAGCCTAAGCCAGAAAGTCTCAGTGCTTCACTGAGCCAAAGCCACGAAGTCTAACTCCTTCACTGAGCCTAAGCCAGAATGTCTCACTCCTTCACTGTGCCAAAGCCACAAATTCTCACTCCCTCACTGAGCCAAAGCCACGAAGTCACACTCATTCACTGAGCCAGCCAGTAAGACTCAATCCTTCAGAGCTAAAGCCTGGAAGTCTCACTCCTTCACTGAGCCAAAGCCAGGAAGTCTATCTCCTGCACTGAGCCAAAGCCACAAAGTCTCACTCCGTCACTGAGCCAAAGCCAGGAACTCTCACTCCTTCACTGTCCAAAGCAACGAAATCTCACTCATTCACTGAGCCAACCATTATGTCTAACAACTTCAGATCCAAAGCCAGGAAAGCTCATTCCCTCACTGAGCCAAAGCCACGAAGTCTCACTCCTTCACTGAGCCAAAGCCACGATCTCACTCCTTCACTGAGCCAAAGCCAGGAAGTCTCTCTGCTTTACTGAGCCAACACCACGAAATCTCACTCCTTCACTGAGCCAAAGCCAGAATGTCTCACTATTTCACTGAGACAAAGCCAGTAAGTCTCACTCCTTCACTGAGCCAAAGCCCGAAAGTTTCACTCCTTCACTGAGCCAAAGCTAGGAAGTCTCAATCCTTCAATGAGCCATAGCCACACTGTCTCTCTCCTTCACTGAGCCAAAGCCACAAGGTCTCACTCCTTCACTGAGCCATAGCCAAGGAGTTTCACTCCTTCAAAGCCAAAGACAGGAAATCTCACTCCATCACTGTGCCAAGGCCACAAAGTTTCATTCCTTCACTGAGACAAAGCCACGGTCTCACTCCTTCACTGAGCCAAAGCAACAAAGTCTCACTCCTTCACTATGCCAAAGCCATGAAGTCTGACCCCTTCACTGAGCCAGCAAGTAAGTCTCACTCCTTCAGAACCAATGCCAGAAAGTTACACTCCTTCACTGATCCAAAGCCACGAAGTCTCACTCCTTCACTGAGCCAAAGCCACGGACTCCCTCCTTCACTGGGCCAAAGCCAGGAAGTGTCACTCCTTCACTGAGCCAAAGCCAGGAAGTCTAAACCCTTCACTGAGACAAAGCCACACAGTCTCACTCGTTCACTGAGCCAATGTCAGAAAGTCTCACTGCTTCACTGAGCCAAAGGCAGGAAGACTCACTTCTTCAATGAGCCAAAGCCACTAAATTTCACTCCTTCAGAGCCAAAGATAGGATGTCTCACTCCTTCACTGTGCCAAATCCACGAAGTCTCATTCCATCATTGAACTAATGCCAGGAAGTCTCACTCCTTCATTGAGCCAAAGCCAGGAAGTCTCACTCCTTCACTGAGCCACAGCCAGTAAATCTCACTCCTTCAGAGCCAATTCCAGGAAGTGTCACTCCTTCACTGAGCCAAAGCCAGGAAGTCTAAACCCTTCACTGAGCCAAAGCCACACAGTCTCACTCGTTCACTGAGCCAATGTCAGAAAGTCTCACTGCTTCACTGAGCCAAAGGCAGGAAGACTTACTGCTTCACTGAGCCAAAGTCACGAAGTCTCACTCCTTCTCAGAGCCAAAGCCACGAAGTCTCACTCCTTCACTGAGCCAAAGCCATGAAGTCGCACTCCTTCACTGAGCCAAAGCCACGTTCTCACTTCTTCACTGAGCCAAAGCCACAAAATCTCTATTCTTCACTGAGCCAAAGCCAGGAAGTCTCAATCCTTCACTGATCCAAAGCCAGGAAGTCTCACTCCTTCACTGAACCAGCCAGTAAGTCTCACTCCTTCAAAGCCAAAGCCAGGAAGTCTCACTCCTTCACTGAGCCAAAGCCAGGAAGTCAAACTCCTGCACTGAGCCAAAGCCACAAAGTCTCACTCCTTCATTGAGCCTAAGCCAGAAAGTCTCAGTGCTTCACTGAGCCAAAGCCACGAAGTCTAACTCCTTCACTGAGCCTAAGCCAGAATGTCTCACTCCTTCACTGTGCCAAAGCCACAAAATCTCACTCCCTCACTGAGCCAAAGCCACGAAGTCACACTCATTCACTGAGCCAGCCAGTAAGACTCAATCCTTCAGAGCTAAAGCCTGGAAGTCTCACTCCTTCACTGAGCCAAAGCCAGGAAGTCTATCTCCTGCACTGAGCCAAAGCCACAAAGTCTCACTCCGTCACTGAGCCACAGCCACGAAGTCTCACTGCTTCACTGAGCCAAAGCCACGATGTCTCTCTGCTTCACTGGAACAAAGGCACGAAGTCTAAATCTTTCACTCAGCCAAACCCATGAAGTCTCACTCCTCCTTTCAGTCAAAGCCAGGAAGTCTCACTCTTTCACTGAGCCAAAGCCAGGAAGTCTCACTTCTTCGCTGAGCCAAAGCCATGAAGTCTCACTCCTACACTGAGCAAACGCCACGGTCTCACTCCTTCACTGAGATAAAGCCACAAATTCTCTCTCCTTCACTTGGCCACAGCCACCAAGTCTCACTCCTGCACTGAGCCAAAGCCACGAAATCTCACTCCTTCACTGAGACAAAGCCAGTAAATTTCACTCCTTCAGAGCCAAAGCAAGGAAGTCTCACTCCCTCACTGTGCCAAATCCACGAAGTCACACTCCTTCACTGAGCCAAAGCCACGGTCTCACTCCTTCATTGAGCCAAAGCCAGATAGTTTCTCTCCTTCACTGAGCCAAAGCAAGGAATGTCTCACTGCTTCACTGATCCAAAACCACGGACTCACTCTTTCACGGAGCCAAAGCCACGAAGTCTCAATCCTTCACTGAGCCAAAGCCAGGAAGTCTCACTCCTTCACTGTTCCAAAGCCACAAAGTCTCTCTCCTTCACTGAGCCAAAGCCACGAAGTCTCAATCCTTCACTGATCCAAAGCCAGGAAGTCTCACTCCATCACTGTGGCAGAGCCACAAAGTGTCATCCTTCACTGAGCCAAAGCCACGAAGTCTCACTCCTTCACTGTTCCAAAGCCATGGTCTATCTCCTTCACTGAGCCAAAGCCACGAAGTCTCAATCTTTCACTGATCCAAAGCCAGGAAGTCTCACTCCATCACTGTGGCAGAGCCACAAAGTGTCATCCTTCACTGAGCCAAAGCCACGAAGTCTCTCTCCTTCACTGAGCCAGACAGTAAGACGCAATCCTTCAGAGCCAAAGCCAGGAAGTCTATCTCCTTCACTGAGCCAAAGTCAGGAAGTCTAACTCCTTCACTGAGCCAAAGCCAAGAAATCTCAGTAATTAACTGAGCCAAAGCCTCAAAGTCTCCCCCCTTCACAGAGCCATCGCCACCAAGTCTCATTCCTTCACTGAGCCAAAGCCACGAAGTCTCACTCCTTCACTGAGCCAAAGCCACAGTATCACTCCTTCACTGAGCCAAAGGCACGAAGTCTCACTCTTTCACCGGAGCCAAAGCCACGAACTCTCACTCCTTCACTGAGACAAAGCCACGGTCTCACTCCTTCATTGAACCTAAGCCAGTAAATGTCACTCCTTCAGAGCCAATGCCAGGAAGTCTCACTCCTTCACAGAGCCAAACCAGGAAGTCTAAATCCTTCACAGAGCCAAATCCACAAAGTCTCACTTCTTCACTGAGCCTAAGCCACGAAGTCTCACTCCTTCACTGAGACAAAGCCAGGAAGTCTCACTCCTTCACTGAGCCAACCAGTAAGTCTCAATTCTTCAGATCCAAAGCCAGGAAGTCTCACTTCTTCACAGAACCAAGGGCACGAAGTCTCACTCTTTCACTGAGCTAATGCCACGAAGTCTCACACCTTCACTAAACCAAAGCCAAAAAGTCTCACTCCTTCACTGAACCAAAGCCAGGAAGTCTCACTTCTTCAATGAGCCAAAGCCAGTAAATTTCACTCCTTCAGAGCCAAAGACAGGATGTCTCACTCCTTCACTGTGCCAAATCCACGAAGTCTCATTCCATCATTGAACTAATGCCAGGAAGTCTCACTCCTTCATTGAGCCAAAGCCAGGAAGTCTCACTCCTTCACTGAGCCACAGCCAGTAAATCTCACTCCTTCAGAGCCAATTCCAGGAAGTGTCACTCCTTCACTGAGCCAAAGCCAGGAAGTCTAAACCCTTCACTGAGACAAAGCCACACAGTCTCACTCGTTCACTGAGCCAATGTCAGAAAGTCTCACTGCTTCACTGAGCCAAAGGCAGGAAGACTCACTGCTTCACTGAGCCAAAGTCAGGAAGTCTCACTCCTTCTCAGAGCCAAAGCCACGAAGTCTCACTCCATCACTTAGCCAAAGCCATGAAGTCTCACTCCTTCACTGAGCAAAAGTCACAAAGTCCCTCTCCTACACTGTGCCAAATCCAGGAAGGCGCACTCCTTCACTGAGCCAAAGCAAGGAAGTCTCACTCCTTCACTGAGCCAAAGCCAGGGAGTCTCACCCCTTCACTGAGCCAAAGCCAGGAAGTCTCACACCTTCACTGAGCCAAAGCCATGAAGTCTCACTCCTTCACTGAGCCAAAGCCACGTTATCACTCCTTCAATGAGCCAAAGGCACATAGTCTCCCTCCTTCACTGAGCCAAAGCCACGAAGTCTCACTCCTTCACTGTGCCAAATCCACGAAGTCTCACTCCTTTACTGAGCCAAAACCACGGTCTCACTCCTTCATTGAGCCAAAGCCACGGTCTCATTCCTTCACTGAGTCAAAGCCAGGAAGTCTCACTCCTTCACTGATCCAAAGCCTCAACGTCTCTCTCCTTCACTGAGCCATAGCCACGAAGTCTCAATCCTTCACTGAGGCAATGCCAGGAGGTATCACTCCATCACTGTGCAAAAGCCACGAAGTCGCACTCATTCACTTAGCCAGCCAGTAAGTTTCACTCCTTCAGTGTCAATGCCAGGAAGTCTCACACCTTCACTGAGGAAAAGCCTGGAAGTTTAACGACTTCACTGAGCCAAGGGAGGGAACTCACTCCTTCACTGTGCCAAAGCCACGAAGTCTCACTCCTTCACTGAGCCAAAGCCAGAGGTCTCACTCCTTCACTAAGCCAAAGCCAGGAAGTCTCACTCCTTCACTGAGCCAAAGCCACGAAATCTCACTAGTTAACTGCGCCAAAGCCATGGTCTCACTCCTTCACTGTTCCAAAGCCACGAAGTCTCACTCCTTCCCTGAGCCAAAGCCAGATTGTCTCACTATTTCACTGAGCCAAAGCGAGTAAGTCTCACTCCTTCAGTGAGCCAAATCCCGAAAGTCTCACTCCTTCACTGAGCCAAAGCCAGGAAGTCTCAATCCTTCTTGAGCCATAGCCACAATATCTCTCTCCTTCACTGAGCCAAAGCCACGAAGTCTCACTCCTTCACTGAGCCATAGCCAAGGAGTCTCACTCCTTCAGAGCCAAAGACAGGAAATCTCACTCCATCACTGTGCCAAAGCCACTAAGTTTCATTCCTTCACTGAGCCAAAGCCACGGTGTCAGTCCTTCACTGTGCCAAAGCCACGAAGTCTCACTCCTTCAGAACCAATGCCAGATAGTCTCACTCCTTCACTGATCCAAAGGCACGAAGTCTCACTCCTTCACTGAGTCAAAACCACAAAGCTTCACTCCTTCTCTGAGCAAAAGCCAGGAAGACTCACTCCTTCACTCTGCCAAAGCCACGTAGTCTCACTCCTTCACTGAGCAAACGAGTAAGTCTCAGTCCTTCAGATCCAAAGCCAGGAAGTCTCACTCCTTCCCTGAGCCAAAGCCTCAACGTCTCATTCATTCACTGAGCCAAAACCAGGATTTCTCACTATTTCACTAGGCCAAAGCCCGTAAGTCTCACTCCTTCACTGAGCCAAAGCCAAGAACTCTCACTCCTTCACTGAGCCAAAGCCAGGAACTCTCATTCCTTCAATGAGCCAAAGCCAGGAAGTCTCACTACTTCATTGAGCCAAAGCCACGAACTGTCACTCCTTCAGAGCCAAAGCCAGGAAATCTCACTCCTTCACTGAGCCAAATCCACGAAGTCTCACTCCTTCCCTGAGCCAAAGCCTCAACGTCTCATTCATTCACTGAGCCAAAACCAGGATTTCTCACTATTTCACTAGGCCAAAGCCCGTAAGTCTCACTCCTTCACTGAGCCAAAGCCAAGAACTCTCACTCCTTCACTGAGCCAAAGCCAGGAACTCTCATTCCTTCAATGAGCCAAAGCCAGGAAGTCTCACTACTTCATTGAGCCAAAGCCACGAACTGTCACTCCTTCAGAGCCAAAGCCAGGAAATCTCACTCCTTCACTGAGCCAAATCCACGAAGTTTCACTCCTTCACTGAGCCAAAGCCACGGCCTCACTCCTTCACTCTGCCAAAGCCTCCAAGTCTCGCTCCTTTACTGAGCCATAGCCACGAAGTCTCACTCCTTCACTGAGCCAAAGCCAGGAAGTCTCACTCCGTCACTATGCCAAAGCCAGGATGTCTCACTATTTCACTGAGCCAAAGCCAGTAAGTCTCACTCCTTCACTGAGCCAAAGCCAGGAAGTCTCACTCCTTCACTGGGCCAAATCCAAGAATTCTCACTCCTTCAGAGCCAAAGCCAGGAAGACTCACTCCTTCACTCTGCAAAAGACACGAAGTCTCACTCCTTCACTGAGCAAACGAGTAAGTCTCAGACCTTCAGATCCAAGGCCAGGAAGTCTCATTCCTTCACTGAGCCAAAAGCACGAAGTCTCACTCATTCACTGAGCCAAAGCCACGAAATCGCACTAGTTAACTGCGCCAAAGCCATGGTCTGACTCCTTCACTGAGCCAAAGCCAGGAAGTCTCACTCATTCACTGAGCCAAAGCCACAAAGTCTCACTCCTTCACTGAGCCAAAGCCAGGAACTCTCACTCCTTCACTGGGCCAAAGCAACGAAATCTCACTCATTCAATGAGCCAACCATTATGTCTAACAACTTCAGATCCAAAGCCAGGAAAGCTCATTCCCTCACTGAGCCAAAGCCACGAAGTCTCACTCCTTCACTGAGCCAAAGCCACGATCTCACTCCTTCACTGAGCAAAAGCCAGGAAGACTCACTCCTTCACTCTGCCAAAGCCACGTAGTCTCACTCCTTCACTGAGCAAACGAGTAAGTCTCAGTCCTTCAGATCCAAAGCCAGGAAGTCTCACTCCTTCCCTGAGCCAAAGCCTCAACGTCTCATTCATTCACTGAGCCAAAACCAGGATTTCTCACTATTTCACTAGGCCAAAGCCCGTAAGTCTCACTCCTTCACTGAGCCAAAGCCAAGAACTCTCACTCCTTCACTGAGCCAAAGCCAGGAACTCTCATTCCTTCAATGAGCCAAAGCCAGGAAGTCTCACTACTTCATTGAGCCAAAGCCACGAACTGTCACTCCTTCAGAGCCAAAGCCAGGAAATCTCACTCCTTCACTGAGCCAAATCCACGAAGTCTCACTCCTTCCCTGAGCCAAAGCCTCAACGTCTCATTCATTCACTGAGCCAAAACCAGGATTTCTCACTATTTCACTAGGCCAAAGCCCGTAAGTCTCACTCCTTCACTGAGCCAAAGCCAAGAACTCTCACTCCTTCACTGAGCCAAAGCCAGGAACTCTCATTCCTTCAATGAGCCAAAGCCAGGAAGTCTCACTACTTCATTGAGCCAAAGCCACGAACTGTCACTCCTTCAGAGCCAAAGCCAGGAAATCTCACTCCTTCACTGAGCCAAATCCACGAAGTTTCACTCCTTCACTGAGCCAAAGCCACGGCCTCACTCCTTCACTCTGCCAAAGCCTCAAAGTCTCGCTCCTTTACTGAGCCATAGCCACGAAGTCTCACTCCTTCACTGAGCCAAAGCCAGGAAGTCTCACTCCGTCACTATGCCAAAGCCAGGATGTCTCACTATTTCACTGAGCCAAAGCCAGTAAGTCTCACTCCTTCACTGAGCCAAAGCCAGGAAGTCTCACTCCTTCACTGGGCCAAATCCAAGAATTCTCACTCCTTCAGAGCCAAAGCCAGGAAGACTCACTCCTTCACTCTGCAAAAGACACGAAGTCTCACTCCTTCACTGAGCAAACGAGTAAGTCTCAGACCTTCAGATCCAAGGCCAGGAAGTCTCATTCCTTCACTGAGCCAAAAGCACGAAGTCTCACTCATTCACTGAGCCAAAGCCACGAAATCGCACTAGTTAACTGCGCCAAAGCCATGGTCTGACTCCTTCACTGAGCCAAAGCCAGGAAGTCTCACTCATTCACTGAGCCAAAGCCACAAAGTCTCACTCCTTCACTGAGCCAAAGCCAGGAACTCTCACTCCTTCACTGGGCCAAAGCAACGAAATCTCACTCATTCACTGAGCCAACCATTATGTCTAACAACTTCAGATCCAAAGCCAGGAAAGCTCATTCCCTCACTGAGCCAAAGCCACGAAGTCTCACTCCTTCACTGAGCCAAAGCCACGATCTCACTCCTTCACTGAGCCAAAGCCAGGAAGTCTCTCTGCTTTACTGAGCCAACACCACGAAATCTCACTCCTTCACTGAGCCAAAGCCAGAATGTCTCACTATTTCACTGAGCCAAAGCCAGTAAGTCTCACTCCTTCACTGAGCCAAAGCCCGAAAGTCTCACTCCTTCACTGAGCCAAAGCTAGGAAGTCTCAATCCTTCAATGAGCCATAGCCACACTGTCTCTCTCCTTCACTGAGCCAAAGCCACAAGGTCTCACTCCTTCACTGAGCCATAGCCAAGGAGTTTCACTCCTTCAAAGCCAAAGACAGGAAATCTCACTCCATCACTGTGCCAAGGCCACAAAGTTTCATTCCTTCACTGAGACAAAGCCACGGTCTCACTCCTTCACTGAGCCAAAGCAAGAAAGTCTCACTCCTTCACTATGCCAAAGCCATGAAGTCTGACCCCTTCACTGAGCCAGCAAGTAAGTCTCACTCCTTCAGAACCAATGCCAGAAAGTTACACTCCTTCACTGATCCAAAGCCACGAAGTCTCACTCCTTCACTGAGCCAAAGCCACGGACTCCCTCCTTCACTGGGCCAAAGCCAGGAAGTCTCACAGCTTCACTGAGCCAAAGGCACGAAGTCTCACTCCTTCACTGAGACAAGGCCAGGAAGTCTCACTCCTTCACTGAGCCAACCAGTAAGTCTCAATCCTTCAGATCCAAAGCCAGGAAGTCTCACTTCTTCACAGAGCCAAGGGCACGAAGTCTCACTATTTCACTGAGCTAATGCCACGAAGTCTCACACCTTCACTAAGCCAAAGTCAAAAAGTCTCACTCCTTCATTGAACCAAAGCCAGGAAGTCTCACTACTTCACTGAGCCAAAGCGGGCAAGTGTCACTTCTTCAATGAGCCAAAGCCAGTAAATTTCACTCCTTCAGAGCCAAAGACAGGAAGTCTCACTCCTTCACTGTGCCAAATCCACGAAGTCTCATTCCATAATTGAACTAATGCCAGGAAGTCTCACTCCTTCATTGAGCCAAAGGCAGGAAGTCTCGCTCCTTCACTGAGCCACAGCCAGTAAATCTCACTCCTTCAGAGCCAATTCCAGGAAGTGTCACTCCTTCACTGAGCCAAAGCCAGGAAGTCTAAACCCTTCACTGAGACAAAGCCACACAGTCTCACTCATTCACTGAGCCAATGTCAGAAAGTCTCACTGCTTCACTGAGCCAAAGGCAGGAAGACTCACTGCTTCACTGAGCCAAAGTCACGAAGTCTCACTCCTTCTCAGAGCCAAAGCCACGAAGTCTCACTCCATCACTTAGCCAAAGTCATGAAGTCTCACTCCTTCACTGAGCAAAAGTCACATAGTCCCTCTCCTACACTGTGCCAAATCCAGGAAGGCTCACTCCTTCACTGAGCCAAAGCAAGGAAGTCTCACTCCTTCACTGAGCCAAAGCCAGGGAGTCTCACCCCTTCACTGAGCCAAAGCCAGGAAGTCTCACACCTTCACTGAGCCAAAGCCATGAAGTCTCACTCCTTCACTGAGTCAAAGCCACGTTAACACTCCTTCAATGAGCGAAAGGCACAAAGTCTCCCTCCTTCACTGAGCCAAAGCCACGAAGTCTCACTCCTTCACTGTGCCAAATCCACGAAGTCTCACTCCTTTACTGAGCCAAAGCCACGGTCTCACTCCTTCATTGAGCCAAAGCCACGGTCTCACACCCTAACTGAGCCAAAGCCTCAAAGTCTCTCCCCTTCACTGAGCCACAGCCACCAAGTCTCATTCCTTCACTGGGCCAAAGCCAGGAAGTCTCACTCCTTCACTGAGCCAATGCCACGGCCGCATTCCTTCATTGAGACAAAGCCACAAAGTCTCTCTCCTTCACTGAGCCAAGGTCACGAATTCTCACTGCTTCCCTGAGCCAAAACCACAGTGACACTCCTTCACTGAGCCAAAGCCTCAAAGTCTCTCCCCTTCACTGAGCTATAGCCACCAAGTCTCATTCCTTCACTGAGCCAAAGCCAGGAAGTCTCACTCCTTCACTGATCAAAAGCCTCAAAGTCTCCCCCCTTCACTGAGCCATAGCCACCAAGTCGCATTCCTTCACTGAGCCAAAGCCAGGAAGTCTCACTCCTTCACTGTGCCAAAGCCACGAAGTCTCACTCCTTCACTGAGCCAAAGCCAGAAGTCTCACTCCTTCACTAAGCCAAAGCCAGGAAGTCTCACTCCTTCACTGAGCCAAAGCCACGAAATCTCTCACTAGTTAACTGCGCCAAAGCAATGGTCTCACTCCTTCACTGAGCCAAAGCCAGGAAGTCTCACTTCTTCACTGAACCAAAGCCACAAAGTCTCACTCATTCACTGAGCCAAAGCCAGGAAGTCTCACTCCTTCACTGAACCAAAGCCACAAAGTATCTCTCCTTCACTGAGCCAAAGCCACGAAGTCTCACTCCTTCACTGTGCCAAAGCCACGAAGTGTCATTCCTTCACTGAGCCAGCAAGTAAGTCTCACTCCTTCAGATCCAAATCCAGGACATCTCACTCCTTAACTGAGCCAAAGCCATGGTCTCACTCCTTAACTGAGCCAAAGCCATGGTCTCACTCCTTCACTGAACCAAAGCCACAAAGCCTCTCTCCTTCACTGAGCAAAAGCCACGAAGCCTTTCTCCTTCACTGTGCCATAGCCACGAAGTCTCACTCCTGTTCTGAGCCATAGCCAGGAAGTCTCACTCCTTCACTATGCCAAAGCCACGAAGTCTCACTCTTTCAGTGAGCCAGCCAGTAAGTCTCACTCCTTCAGAGCCAACGCCAGGAAGTCTTATTTCTTCATGGATCCAAAGCCAGGATGTCTCACTATTTCACTGAGCCAAAGACAGTAAGTCTCACTCCTTCACTGAGCCAAAGCCAGGAAGTCACACTCCTTCACTGAGCAAAAGGCAGGAAGTCTCACTCCTTCACTGAGCCAAAGCAAGGAAGTCTCACTCCTTCACTGAGCTATAGCCACAATCTTTCTATCTTTCACTGAGCCAAAGCCACGAAGTCTGACCCTTCACTAAGCCAAAGCCACGAAGTCTCATTCCTTCAAAGCCAAAGCCAGGAAATCTCACTCCTTCTCTGAGCCAAAGCCTCAAAGTTTCATTGCTTCACTGAACCAAAGCCACGGTCTCACTCCTTCACTGTGCTAAAGCCTCAAAGTCTCTCCCTTCACTGAGCCATAGACACTAACCCTCACTCCTTCACTGAGCCAAAGCCAGAAAGTCTCACTCCTTCACTATGCCATAGCCAGGAAGTCTGCTCCCTCACTGAGCCAGCCAGTAAGTCTCACTCCTTCACTTGGCCAAAGCCACGAAGTCTCACTCCTTCACTGAGCCAAAGCCAGGAAATCTCACTCCTTCACTGAGCCAAAGCCACGAAGTCACACTCCTTCAATGAACAAAAGCCACAAAGTCTCAATGCTTCACTGAGCCAAACCCACGAAATCTCACTCCTTAACTGAGCCAAATCCATGGAGTCTAACTCCTTCACTGAGCCAAAGCCATGGTATCACTCCTTCACAGAACCAAAGCCACAAAGACTCTCTCCTTCACTGATCCAAAGGCACGAAGTCTCACTCCTTCACTGAGTCAAAACCACAAAGCTTCACTCCTTCTCTGAGCAAAAGCCAGGAAGACTCACTCCTTTACTCTGCCAAAGCCACGTAGTCTCACTCCTTCACTGAGCAAACGAGTAAGTCTCAGTCCTTCAGATTCAAAGCCAGGAAGTCTCACTCCTTCCCTGAGCCAAAGCCTCAACGTCTCACTCATTCACTGAGCCAAAACCAGGATGTCTCACTATTTCACTGAGCCAAAGCCCGTAAGTCTCACTCCTTCACTGAGCCAAAGCCAAGAACTCTCACTCCTTCACTGAGCCAAAGCCAGGAACTCTCATTCCTTCAATGAGCCAAAGCCAGGAAGTCTCACTCCTTCATTGAGCCAAAGCCACGAACTGTCACTCCTTCAGAGCCAAAGCCAGGAAATCTCTCTCCTTTACTGAGCCATAGCCACGAAGTCTCACTCCTTCACTGAGCCAAAGTCAGGAAGTCTCACTCCTTCACTATGCCAAAGCCAGGATGTCTCACTCCTTCACTGAGCCAAAGCCAGGAAGTCTCACTCTTTCACTGAGCCAAAGCCAGAAAGTCTCACTCCTTCACTGAGCCTTGCCACAATTTCTCTCTACATCACTGAGCCAAAGCAACGAAGTCTAACACCTTCATTGAGACAAAGCCACGAAGTCTCACTCCTTCAGAGCCAAAGCCAGGAAATCTCACTCCTTCACTGGGCCAAATCCACGAAGTCTCACTCCTTCAGAGCCAAAGCCAGGAAATCTCACTCCTTCACTGAGCCAAAGCCACGAAGTCACACTCCTTCACTGAACCAAAGCCACAAAGTCTCACTCCTTCACTGAATCAAAGCCACAAAGTCTCTCTCTTTCACTGATCCAAAGCCTGGAAGACTCACTCCTTCAGATCCAAAGCCACGAAGTCTCACTCCTTCACTGAGCAAACGAGTAAGTCACAGACCTTCAGATCAAAAGCGAGGAAGTCAAACTCCTTCACTGAGCCAAAGCCAGGAAATCTCACTTCTTCACTGCGACAAAGCCACGAAGTCTCACTCCTTCACTGAGCCAAAAGCACCAAGTCTCACTCATTCACTGAGCCAAAGCCACGAAATCACACTAGTTAACTGCGCCGAAGCCATGGTCTGACTCCTTCACTGAGCCAAAGCCAGGAAGTCTCACTTCTTCACTGAGCCAAAGGCATGAAGTCTCACTCATTCACTGAGCTAAAGCCACAAAGTCTCACTCCTTCACTGAGCCAAAGCCAGGAAGTCTCACTCCTTCACTGGGCCAAAGCAACGAAGTCTCACTCATTCACTGAGCCAACCATTATGTCTAACAACTTCAGATCCAAAGCCAGGAAGGCTCATTCCCTCACTGAGCCAAAGCCACGAAGTCTCACTCCTTCACTGAGCCAAAGCCACGATCTCACTCCTTCACTGAGCCAAAGCCAGGAAGTCGCTCGGCTTTACTGAGCCAACACCACGAAGTATCACTCCTTCACTGAGCCAAAGCCAGAATGTCTCACTATTTCACTGAGCCAAAGCCAGTAAGTCTCACTCCTTCACTGAGCCAAAGCCCGAAAGTCTAACTCCTTCACTGAGCCAAAGCTAGGAAGTCTCAATCCTTCACTGAGCCATAGCCACAATGTCTCTCTTCTTCACTGAGCCAAAGCCACAAGGACTCACTCCTTCACTGAGCCATAGCCAAGGAGTTCCACTCCTTCAATGCCAAAGACAGGAAATCTCACTCCATCACTGTGCCAAAGCCACAAAGTTTCATTCCTTCACTGAGCCAAAGCCACGGTCTCACTCCTTCACTGAGACCAAGCAAGAAAGTCTCACTCCTTCACTATGCCAAAGCCATGAAGTCTGACCCCTTCACTGAGCCAGCAAGTAAGTCTCACTCCTTCAGAACCAATGCCAGAAAGTTACACTCCTTCACTGAGCCAAAGCCACGGACTCCCTCCTTCACTGAGCCAAAGCCAGGAAGTCTCACAGCTTCACTGAGCCAAAGGCACGAAGTCTCACTCCTTCACTGAGCCAAATCCACAAAGCTTCACTCCTTCTCTGAGCAAAAGCCAGGAAGACTCACTTTTGCACTCTGACAAAGCCACGAAGTCTCACTCCTTCACTGAGCAAACGAGTAAGTCTCTGTCCTTCAGATCCAAAGCCAGGAAGTCTCACTCCTTCCCTGAGCCAAAGCCACAACGTCTCACTCATTCACTGAGCCAAAGCCAGGATGTCTCACTATTTCACTGAGCCAAAGCACGTAAGTCTCACTCCTCCACTGAGCCAAAGCCAGGGAGTCTCACTCCTTCACTGAGCCAAAGCCAGGTAGTCTCACTCCTTCACTGAGCCAAAGCCAGGAAGTCTCACTCCTGCACTGAGCTATAGCCACAATGTTTCACTCTTTCACTGAGGAAAGCCACTAAGTCACACTCCTTCACTGAGCCTAAGCCACCAAGTCTCATTCCTTCAGAGCCAAAGCCAGGAAATCTCACTCCTTCTTTGAGCCAAAGACTCAAAGTTTCATTCCTTCACTGAGCCAAAGCCACGGTCTCACTACTTCACTGTGCTAAAGCCTCAAAGTCTCTCCCTTCACTGAGCCATAGCCACTAAGTCTCACTCCATCACTGAGCCAAAGCCAGAAAGTCTCACTCCTTCACTATGCCAAAGCTAGGAAGTCTGACTCCTTCACTGAGCCAGCCAGTAAGTCTCACTCCTTCACTGGGCCAAAGCCACGAATTCACACTCCTTCACTGAACCAAAACCACAAAGTCTCGCTCCTTCACTGAGCCAAGGCCAGGAAGACTCACTCTTTCACTGTGCCAAAGCCACGAAGTCTCACTCCTTCACTGAGCCAAGGGCAGGAACTCAGTCCTTCACTGTGCCAAAGCCACGAAATCTCACTCCTTCACTGAGCCAAAGCCAGAAGTCTCACTCCTTCACTAAGCCAAAGCCAGGAAGTCTCACTCCATCACTGAGCCAAAGCCACGAAATCTCACTACTTAACTGCGCCAAAGCCATGGTCTCACTCCTTCACTGAGCCAAAGCCAGGAAGTCTCACTTCTTCACTGAGCCAAAGCCACAAAGTCTCCCTCATTCACTGAGCCAAAGCCACGAATCTCACTCCTTCACTGAGCCAAAGCCACGATCTCACTCTATCAATGAGCCAAAGCCAGGAAGTCTCACTCCTTCACTGAGCCAAAGCCGCGGTCTCACTCCTTCACTGAGCCAAAGCCACAAAGTTTCTCTCCTCCACTGTGCCAAAGCCACGAAGTCTCACTTCTTCACTGAGCCAAAGTCAGGAAGTCTCACTCCTTCACTGAGCCAAAGCAACGGTCTCACTCCTTCACTGAGCCAAAGCCACAAATTTTCTCTCCTTCAGATACAAAGGCAGGAAGTCTCACTCCTTCACTGAGCCAAAGCCTCAAAGTCTCACTGCTTCACTGAGCCAAAGCCAGGAAGTCTCACTCCTTCAGAGCCAAAGCCAGAAAATCTCACTCCTTCACTGAGCCAAAGCCACGAAGTCACACTCCTTCACTGAACAAAAGCATCAAAGTCTCAATGCTTCACTGAGCCAAAGCCACGAAGTCTCACTCCTTAACTGAGCCAAATCCATGAAGTCTAAATCCTTCACTGAGCCAAAGGCATGGTCTCACTCCTTCACTGAAACAAAGCCACAAAGTATCTCTCCTTCACTGAGCCAAAGCCACGAAGTCTCACCCGTTCACTGTGCCAAAGCCAAGAAGTCTCATTCCTTCACTGAGCCAACCAGTAAGTCTCACTCCTTCAGATCCAAATCCAGGACATCTCACTCCTTAACTGAGCCAAAGCCATGGTCTCACTCCTTAACTGAGCCAAAGCCATGGTCTCACTCCTTCAGTGAACCAAAGCCACAAAGCCTCTCTCCTTCACTGAGCAAAAGCCACGAAGCCTCTCTCCTTCACTGTGCCATAGCCACGAAGTCTCACTCCTGCACTGAGCCATAGCCAGGAAGTCTCACTCCTTCACTATGCCAAAGCCACAAAGTCTCACTCTTTCAGTGAGCCAGCCAGTAAGTCGCACTCCTTCAGAGCCAACGCCAGGAAGTCTCATTTCTTCATGGATCCAAAGCCAGGATGTCTCACTATTTCACTGAGCCAAAGACAGTAAGTCTCACTCCTTCACTGAGCCAAAGCCAGGAAGTCTCACTCCTTCACTGAGCCAAAGGCAGGAAGTCTCATTCCTTCAGAGCCAAAGCCAGGAAATCTCACTCCTTCTCTGAGCCAAAGCCTCAAAGTTTAATTCCTTCACTGAGCCAAAGCCACGGTCTCACTCCTTCACTGTGCTAAAGCCTCAAAGTCTCTCCCTTCATTGAGCCATAGCCACTAACCCTCACTCCTTCACTGGGCAAAAGCCACGAAGTCTCACTCCTTCAGAGCCAAAGCCAGGAAATCTCACTCCTTCACTGAGCCAAAGCCACGAAGTCACACTCCTTCACTGAACAAAAGCCACAAAGTCTCAATGCTTCACTGAGCCAAAGCCACGAAGTCTCACTCCTTAACTGAGCCAAATCCATGGAGTCTAACTCCTTCACTGAGCCAAAGCCATGGTCTCACTCCTTCACTGAACCAAAGCCACAAAGACTCTCTCCTTCACTGATCCAAAGCCAGGAAGACTCACTCCTTCACTCTGCCAAAGCCACGAAGTCTCACTCCTTCACTGAGCAAACTAGTAAGTCTCAGTCCTTCAGATCCAAATCCAGGAAGTCTCACTCCTTCACTGAGCCATAGATAGGAAGTATCACTCCTTCACTGAGACTAAGCCACAAAGTCTCAGCCCTTCGGAGCCAAGGCCAGGAAATCTCACTCCTTCAATGACCAAAAGCCAGGAAGTCTCACTCCTTCACTGACAAAAAGCCAGCAAATCTCACTCGTTCACTGAGACAAATGCACGAAGTCTCACTCTTTCACTGAGCCAAAGCCACGAAGTCTCAGTCCTTCACTGACACAAAGCCAGGAAGTCTCACTCCTTCACTGACCAAAAGCCAGGAAGTCTCACTCCTTCACGGAGCTAAAGCCAGGAAGTCTCACTCCTTCATTGAACCAAAGCCACAACGTCTCTCTCTTTCACTGGGACAAAGCCAAAAAGTCTAACTACTTCCCTGAGCCGAAGCCACAACGTCTCACTCCTTCACTGAGCCAAAGCCAGGATGTATCACTATTTAACTTAGCCAAAGCCAGTAAGTCTCACTCCTTCACTGAGCCAAAGCCAAAAAGTCTCACTCCTTCACTGAGCCAATGCCAGGAAGTCTCACTCCTTCACTGAGCCAAAGACAGGAAGTCTCACTCCTTCACTGAGCCAAAGCCACGAAGTCTCACTCCTTCATAGCCAAAGCCAAGAAATCTCACTCCCTCACTGGGCCAAAGCCACAAAGTCTCACTCATTCACTGAGCCAACCAGTATGTCTAACAACTTCAGATCCAAAGCCAGGAAGTCTCACTCCTTCACTGAGCCAAAGCCACGATCTCACTCCTTCACTGAGCCAAAGCCAGGAAGTCTCTCTGCTACACTAAGCCAATACCACGACGTCTCACTCCTTCACTGTGCCAAATCCAGGAAGTCTCACTCCTTCACTGAGCCAAAGCCACAAAGTTTCTCTCCTTCACTGTGCCAAAGCCACGAAGTCTCACTCCTTCACTGAGCCAAATTCAGGAAGTCTCACTCCTTCACTGAGCAAAAGCCACGGTCTCACTCCTTCACTGAGTCAAAGCCCCAAAGTCTCACTGCTTCACTGAGCCAAAGCCAGGAAGTCTCACTCCTTCAGAGCCAAAGCCAGAAAATCTCACTCCTTCACTGTGCCAAAGCCACGAAGTCACACTCCTTCACTGAACCAAAGCCTCAAAGTCTCAATGCTTCACTGAGCCAAAGCCACGAAGTCTCACTCCTTAACTGAGCCAAATCCATGAAGTCTAAATCCTTCTCTGAGCCAAAGGCATGGTCTCACTCCTTCACTGAACCAAAGCCACAAAGTATCTCTCCTTCACTGAGCCAAAGACACGAAGTCTCACCCCTTCACTGTGCCAAAGCCACGAAGTCTCATTCCTTCACTGAGCCAACCAGTAAGTCTCACTCCTTCAGATCCAAATCCAGGACATCTCACTCCTTAACTGAGCCAAAGCCATGGTCTCACTCCTTAACTGAGCCAAAGCCATGGTCTCACTCCTTCACTGAACCAAAGCCACAAAGCCTCTCTCCTTCACTGAGCAAAAGCCACGAGGCCTCTCTCCTTCACTGTGCCATAGCCACGAAGTCTCACTCCTGCACTGAGCCATAGCCAGGAAGTCTCACTCCTTCACTATGCCAAAGCCACAAAGTCTCACTCTTTCAGTGAGCCAGCCAGTAAGTCTCACTCCTTCAGAGCCAACGCCAGGAAGTCTCATTTCTTCATGGATCCAAAGCCAGGATGTCTCACTATTTCACTGAGCCAAAGACAGTAAGTCTCACTCCTTCACTGAGCCAAAGCCAGGAAGTCTCACTCCTTCACTGAGCCAAAGCCACGAAGTCTCACACTTCACTGAGCCAAAGCCACGAAGTCTCATTCCTTCAGAGCCAAAGCCAGGAAATCTCACTCCTTCTCTGAGCCAAAGCCTCAAAGTTTCATTCCTTCACTGAGCCAAAGCCACGGTCTCACTCCTTCACTGTGCTAAAGCCTCAAAGTCTCTCCCTTCATTGAGCCATAGCCACTAACCCTCACTTCTTCACTGAGCCAAAGGCCGAAAGTCTCACTCCTTCACTATGCCAAAGCCAGGAAGTCTGTCTCCCTCACTGAGCCAGCCAGTAAGTCTCACACCTTCAATGGGCCAAAGCCACGAAGTCTCACTCCTTCAGAGCCAAATCCTGGAAATCTCACTCCTTCACTGAGCCAAAGCCACGAAGTCACACTCCTTCACTGAGCCATAGCCACAATGTCTCTCTACTTCACTGAGCCAAAGCCTCAAAGTCTACCCCCTTCACTGAGACATAGCCACCAAGTCTCATTCCTTCACTGAGCCAAAGCCACGAAGTCTCACTCCTTCACTGAGCCAAAGCCACGGTATCACTCCTTCACTGAGCCAAAGGCACGAAGTCTCACTCTTTCACCGGAGCCAAAGCCACGAACTCTCACTCCTTCACTGAGACAAAGCCACGGTCTCACTCCTTCATTGAACCTAAGCCAGTAAATGTCACTCCTTCACAGCCAATGCCAGGAAGTCTCACTCCTTCACAGAGCCAAACCAGGAAGTCTAAATCCTTCACAGAGCCAAATCCACAAAGTCTCACTTCTTCACTGAGCCTAAGACACGAAGTCTCACTCCTTCACTGAGACAAAGCCAGGAAGTCTCACTCCTTCACTGAGCCAACCAGTAAGTCTCAATCCTTCAGATCCAAAGCCAGGAAGTCTCACTTCTTCACAGAACCAAGGACACGAAGTCTCACTCTTTCACTGAGCTAATGCCACGAAGTCTCACACCTTCACTAAACCAAAGCCAATAAGTCTCACTCCTTCACTGAACCAAAGCCAGGAAGTCTCACTTCTTCAATGAGCCAAAGCCAGTAAATTTCACTCCTTCAGAGCCAAAGACAGGATGTCTCAGTCCTTCGCTGTGCCAAATCCACGAAGTCTCATTCCATCATTGAACTAATGCCAGGAAGTCTCACTCCTTCATTGAGCCAAAGCCAGGAAGTCTCACTCCTTCACTGAGCCACAGCCAGTAAATCTCACTCCTTCAGAGCCAATTCCAGGAAGTGTCACTCCTTCACTGAGCCAAAGCCAGGAAGTCTAAACCCTTCACTGAGCCAAAGCCACACAGTCTCACTCGTTCACTGAGCCAATGTCAGAAAGTCTCACTGCTTCACTGAGCCAAAGGCAGGAAGACTCACTGCTTCACTAGCCAAAGTCACGAAGTCTCACTCCTTCTCAGAGCCAAAGCCACGAAGTCTCACTCCTTCACTGAGCCAAAGCCATGAAGTCGCACTCCTTCACTGAGCCAAAGCCACGTTCTCACTCCTTCACTGAGCCAAAGCAACAAAATCTCTATCCTTCACTGAGCCAAAGCCAGGAAGTCTCAATCCTTCACTGAGCCAAAGCCAGGAAGTCTCACTCCTTCACTGAGCCAGCCAGTAAGTCTCACTCCTTCAGAGCCAAAGCCAGGAAGTCTCACTCCTTCACTGAGCCAAAGCCAGGAAGTCAAACTCCTGCACTGAGCCAAAGCCACAAAGCCTCACTCCGTCACTGAGCCATAGCCACGAAGTCTCACTGCTTCACTGAGCCAAAGCCACGATGTCTCACTGCTTCACTGGAACAAAGGCACGCAGTCTAAATCTTTCACTCAGCCAAACCCATGAAGTCTCACTCCTCCTTTCAGTCAAAGCCAGGAAGTCTCACTCTTTCACTGAGCCAAAGCCAGGAAGTCTCACTTCTTCACTGAGCCAAAGCCACACAGTCTCACTCGTTCACTGAGCCAATGTCAGAAAGTCTCACTGCTTCACTGAGCCAAAGGCAGGAAGACTCACTGCTTCACTAGCCAAAGTCACGAAGTCTCACTCCTTCTCAGAGCCAAAGCCACGAAGTCTCACTCCTTCACTGAGCCAAAGCCATGAAGTCGCACTCCTTCACTGAGCCAAAGCCACGTTCTCACTCCTTCACTGAGCCAAAGCAACAAAATCTCTATCCTTCACTGAGCCAAAGCCAGGAAGTCTCAATCCTTCACTGAGCCAAAGCCAGGAAGTCTCACTCCTTCACTGAGCCAGCCAGTAAGTCTCACTCCTTCAGAGCCAAAGCCAGGAAGTCTCACTCCTTCACTGAGCCAAAGCCAGGAAGTCAAACTCCTGCACTGAACCAAAGCCACAAAGCCTCACTCCGTCACTGAGCCATAGCCACGAAGTCTCACTGCTTCACTGAGCCAAAGCCACGATGTCTCACTGCTTCACTGGAACAAAGGCACGAAGTCTAAATCTTTCACTCAGCCAAACCCATGAAGTCTCACTCCTCCTTTCAGTCAAAGCCAGGAAGTCTCACTCTTTCACTGAGCCAAAGCCAGGAAGTCTCACTTCTTCACTGAGCCAAAGCCATGAAGTCTCACTCCTACACTGAGCAAACGCCACGGTCTCACTCCTTCACTGAGATAAAGCCACAAAGTCTCTCTCCTTCACTGAGCTAAAGGAACGAAGTCTCACTCCTTAACTGATCCAAAGCTTCAAAGAGTCTCCCCTTCACTTGGCCACAGCCACCAAGTCTCACTCCTGCACTGAGCCAAAGCCACGAAATCTCACTCCTTCACTGAGACAAAGCCAGTAAATTTCACTCCTTCAGAGCCAAAGCAAGGAAGTCTCACTCCCTCACTGTGCCAAATCCACGAAGTCACACTCCTTCACTGAGCCAAAGCCACGGTCTCACTCCTTCATTGAGCCAAAGCCAGATAGTTTCTCTCCTTCACTGAGCCAAAGCAAGGAATGTCTCACTGCTTCACTGATCCAAAAACACGGACTCACTCTTTCACGGAGCCAAAGCCACGAAGTCTCAATCCTTCACTGAGCCAAAGCCAGGAAGTCTCACTCCTTCACTGTTCCAAAGCCACAAAGTCTCTCTCCTTCACTAAGCCAAAGCCACGAAGTCTCTATCCTTCACTGATCCAAAGCCAGGAAGTCTCACTCCATCACTGTGGCAGAGCCACAAAGTGTCATCCTTCACTGAGCCAAAGCCACGAAGTCTCACTCCTTCATTGGGACAAAGCCATGGTCTATCTCCTTCATTGAGCCGAAGCCTCAAAGCCTCTCTACTTCACTGAGCCAGACAGTAAGACGCAATCCTTCAGAGCCAAAGCCAGGAAGTCTATCTCCTTCACTGAGCCAAAGTCAGGAAGTCTAACTCCTTCACTGAGCCAAAGCCAAGAAATCTCAGTAATTAACTGAGCCAAAGCCTCAAAGTCTCCCCCCTTCACTGAGACATAGCCACCAAGTCTCATTCCTTCACTGAGCCAAAGCCACGAAGTCTCACTCCTTCACTGAGCCAAAGCCACGGTATCACTCCTTCACTGAGCCAAAGGCACGAAGTCTCACTCTTTCACCGGAGCCAAAGCCACGAACTCTCACTCCTTCACTGAGACAAAGCCACGGTCTCACTCCTTCATTGAACCTAAGCCAGTAAATGTCACTCCTTCAGAGCCAATGCCAGGAAGTCTCACTCCTTCACAGAGCCAAACCAGGAAGTCTAAATCCTTCACAGAGCCAAATCCACAAAGTCTCACTTCTTCACTGAGCCTAAGCCACGAAGTCTCACTCCTTCACTGAGACAAAGCCAGGAAGTCTCACTCCTTCACTGAGCCAACCAGTAAGTCTCAATTCTTCAGATCCAAAGCCAGGAAGTCTCACTTCTTCACAGAACCAAGGGCACGAAGTCTCACTCTTTCACTGAGCTAATGCCACGAAGTCTCACACCTTCACTAAACCAAAGCCAAAAAGTCTCACTCCTTCACTGAACCAAAGCCAGGAAGTCTCACTTCTTCAATGAGCCAAAGCCAGTAAATTTCACTCCTTCAGAGCCAAAGACAGGATGTCTCACTCCTTCACTGTGCCAAATCCACGAAGTCTCATTCCATCATTGAACTAATGCCAGGAAGTCTCACTCCTTCATTGAGCCAAAGCCAGGAAGTCTCACTCCTTCACTGAGCCACAGCCAGTAAATCTCACTCCTTCAGAGCCAATTCCAGGAAGTGTCACTCCTTCACTGAGCCAAAGCCAGGAAGTCTAAACCCTTCACTGAGACAAAGCCACACAGTCTCACTCGTTCACTGAGCCAATGTCAGAAAGTCTCACTGCTTCACTGAGCCAAAGGCAGGAAGACTCACTGCTTCACTGAGCCAAAGTCAGGAAGTCTCACTCCTTCTCAGAGCCAAAGCCACGAAGTCTCACTCCATCACTTAGCCAAAGCCATGAAGTCTCACTCCTTCACTGAGCAAAAGTCACAAAGTCCCTCTCCTACACTGTGCCAAATCCAGGAAGGCTCACTCCTTCACTGAGCCAAAGCAAGGAAGTCTCACTCCTTCACTGAGCCAAAGCCAGGGAGTCTCACCCCTTCACTGAGCCAAAGCCAGGAAGTCTCACACCTTCACTGAGCCAAAGCCATGAAGTCTCACTCCTTCACTGAGCCAAAGCCACGTTATCACTCCTTCAATGAGCCAAAGGCACATAGTCTCCCTCCTTCACTGAGCCAAAGCCACGAAGTCTCACTCCTTCACTGTGCCAAATCCACGAAGTCTCACTCCTTTACTGAGCCAAAGCCACGGTCTCACTCCTTCATTGAGCCAAAGCCACGGTCTCATTCCTTCACCTAGCCAAAGCCAGGAAGTCTCACTCCTTCACTGATCCAAAGCCTCAACGTCTCTCTCCTTCACTGAGCCATAGCCACGAAGTCTCAATCCTTCACTGAGGCAATGCAAGGAGGCATCACTCCATCACTGTGCAAAAGCCACGAAGTCGCAATCATTCACTTAGCCAGCCAGTAAGTTTCACTCCTTCAGTGTCAATGCCAGGAAGTCTCACACCTTCACTGAGGAAAAGCCTGGAAGTTTAACGACTTCACTGAGCCAAGGGAGGGAACTCACTCCTTCACTGTGCCAAAGCCACGAAGTCTCACTCCTTCACTGAGCCAAAGCCATAAGTCTCACTCCTTCACTAAGCCAAAGCCAGGAAGTCTCACTACTTCACTGAGCCAAAGCCACGAAATCTCACTAGTTAACTGCGCCAAAGCCATGGTCTCACTCCTTCACTGTGCCAAAGCCACGAAGTCTCACTCCTTCACTGAGCCAAATTCAGGAAGTCTCACTCCTTCACTGAGCAAAAGCCACGGTCTCACTCCTTCACTGAGTCAAAGCCCCAAAGTCTCACTGCTTCACTGAGCCAAAGCCAGGACGTCTCACTCCTTCAGAGCCAAAGCCAGAAAATCTCACTCCTTCACTGTGCCAAAGCCACGAAGTCACACTCCTTCACTGAACCAAAGCCTCAAAGTCTCAATGCTTCACTGAGCCAAAGCCACGAAGTCTCACTCCTTAACTGAGCCAAATCCATGAAGTCTAAATCCTTCACTGAGCCAAAGGCATGGTCTCACTCCTTCACTGAACCAAAGCCACAAAGTATCTCTCCTTCACTGAGCCAAAGCCACGAAGTCTCACCCCTTCACTGTGCCAAAGCCACGAAGTCTCATTCCTTCATTGAGCCAACCAGTAAGTCTCACTCCTTCAGATCCAAATCCAGGACATCTCACTCCTTAACTGAGCCAAAGCCATGGTCTCACTCCTTAACTGAGCCAAAGCCATGGTCTCACTCATTCACTGAACCAAAGCCACAAAGCCTCTCTCCTTCACTGAGCAAAAGCCACGAAGCCTCTCTCCTTCACTGTGCCATAGCCACGAAGTCTCACTCCTGCACTGAGCCATAGCCAGGAAGTCTCACTCCTTCACTATGCCAAAGCCACAAAGTCTCACTCTTTCAGTGAGCCAGCCAGTAAGTCTCACTCCTTCAGAGCCAACGCCAGGAAGTCTCATTTCTTCATGGATCCAAAGCCAGGATGTCTCACTATTTCACTGAGCCAAAGACAGTAAGTCTCACTCCTTCACTGAGCCAAAGCCAGGAAGTCTCACTCCTTCACTGAGCCAAAGGCAGGAAGTCTCACTCCTTCACTGAGCCAAAGCCACGAAGTCTCACACTTCACTGAGCCAAAGCCACGAAGTCTCATTCCTTCAGAGCCAAAGCCAGGAAATCTCACTCCTTCTCTGAGCCAAATCCTCAAAGTTTCATTCCTTCACTGAGCCAAAGCCACGGTCTCACTCCTTCACTGTGCTAAAGCCTCAAAGTCTCTCCCTTCATTGAGCCATAGCCACTAACCCTCACTTCTTCACTGAGCCAAAGGCCGAAAGTCTCACTCCTTCACTATGCCAAAGCCAGGAAGTCTGTCTCCCTCACTGAGCCAGCCAGTAAGTCTCACTCCTTCACTGGGCCAAAGCCACGAAGTCTCACTCCTTCAGAGCCAAATGCAGGAAATCTCACTCCTTCACTGAGCCAAAGCCACGAAGTCACACTCCTTCACTGAGCCATAGCCACAATGTCTCTCTACTTCACTGAGCCAAAGCCTCAAAGTCTCCCCCCTTCACTGAGACATAGCCACCAAGTCTCATTCCTTCACTGAGCCAAAGCCACGAAGTCTCACTCCTTCACTGAGCCAAAGCCACGGTATCACTCCTTCACTGAGCCAAAGGCACGAAGTCTCACTCTTTCACCGGAGCCAAAGCCACGAACTCTCACTCCTTCACTGAGACAAAGCCACGGTCTCACTCCTTCATTGAACCTAAGCCAGTAAATGTCACTCCTTCAGAGCCAATGCCAGGAAGTCTCACTCCTTCACAGAGCCAAACCAGGAAGTCTAAATCCTTCACAGAGCCAAATCCACAAAGTCTCACTTCTTCACTGAGCCTAAGCCACGAAGTCTCACTCCTTCACTGAGACAAAGCCAGGAAGTCTCACTCCTTCACTGAGCCAACCAGTACGTCTCAATCCTTCAGATCCAAAGCCAGGAAGTCTCACTTCTTCACAGAACCAAGGGCACGATGTCTCACTCTTTCACTGAGCTAATGCCACGAAGTCTCACACCTTCACTAAACCAAAGCCAAAAAGTCTCACTCATTCACTGAACCAAAGCCAGGATGTCTCACTTCTTCAATGAGCCAAAGCCAGTAAATTTCACTCCTTCAGAGCCAAAGACAGGATGTCTCACTCCTTCACTGTGCCAAATCCACGAAGTCTCATTCCATCATTGAACTAATGCCAGGAAGTCTCACTCCTTCATTGAGCCAAAGCCAGGAAGTCTCACTCCTTCACTGAGCCAACCAGTAAGTCTCACTCCTTCAGATCCAAATCCAGGACATCTCACTCCTTAACTGAGCCAAAGCCATGGTCTCACTCCTTAACTGAGCCAAAGCCATGGTCTCACTCCTTCACTGAACCAAAGCCACAAAGCCTCTCTCCTTCACTGAGCAAAAGCCACGAAGCCTCTCTCCTTCACTGTGCCATAGCCACGAAGTCTCACTCCTGCACTGAGCCATAGCCAGGAAGTCTCACTCCTTCACTATGCCAAAGCCACAAAGTCTCACTCTTTCAGTGAGCCAGCCAGTAAGTCTCACTCCTTCAGAGCCAACGCCAGGAAGTCTCATTTCTTCATGGATCCAAAGCCAGGATGTCTCACTATTTCACTGAGCCAAAGCCCGTAAGTCTCACTCCTTCACTGAGCCAAAGCCAGGAAGTCTCACTCCTTCACTGAGCCAAAGGCAGGAAGTCTCACTCCTTCACTGAGCCAAAGCCACGAAGTCTCACACTTCACTGAGCCAAAGCCACGAAGTCTCATTCCTTCAGAGCCAAAGCCAGGAAATCTCATTCCTTCTCTGAGCCAAAGCCTCAAAGTTTCATTCCTTCACTGAGCCAAAGCCACGGTCTCACTCCTTCACTGTGCTAAAGCCTCAAAGTCTCTCCCTTCATTGAGCCATAGCCACTAACCCTCACTTCTTCACTGAGCCAAAGGCCGAAAGTCTCACTCCTTCACTATGCCAAAGCCAGGAAGTCTGTCTCCCTCACTGAGCCAGCCAGTAAGTCTCACTCCTTCACTGAGCCAAAGCCACGAAGTCACACTCCTTCACTGAGCCATAGCCACAATGTCTCTCTACTTCACTGAGCCAAAGCCTTAAAGTCTCCCCCCTTCACTGAGACATAGCCACCAAGTCTCATTCCTTCACTGAGCCAAAGCCACGAAGTCTCACTCCTTCACTGAGCCAAAGCCACGGTATCACTCCTTCACTGAGCCAAAGGCACGAAGTCTCACTCTTTCACCGGAGCCAAAGCCACGAACTCTCACTCCTTCACTGAGACAAAGCCACGGTCTCACTCCTTCATTGAACCTAAGCCAGTAAATGTCACTCCTTCAGAGCCAATGCCAGGAAGTCTCACTCCTTCACAGAGCCAAACCAGGAAGTCTAAATCCTTCACAGAGCCAAATCCACAAAGTCTCACTTCTTCACTGAGCCTAAGCCACGAAGTCTCACTCCTTCACTGAGACAAAGCCAGGAAGTCTCACTCCTTCACTGAGCCAACCAGTAAGTCTCAATCCTTCAGATCCAAAGCCAGGAAGTCTCACTTCTTCACAGAACCAAGGGCACGAAGTCTCACTCTTTCACTGAGCTAATGCCACGAAGTCTCACACCTTCACTAAACCAAAGCCAAAAAGTCTCACTCATTCACTGAACCAAAGCCAGGATGTCTCACTTCTTCAATGAGCCAAAGCCAGTAAATTTCACTCCTTCAGAGCCAAAGACAGGATGTCTCACTCCTTCACTGTGCCAAATCCACGAAGTCTCATTCCATCATTGAACTAATGCCAGGAAGTCTCACTCCTTCATTGAGCCATAGCCAGGAAGTCTCACTCCTTCACTATGCCAAAGCCACAAAGTCTCACTCTTTCAGTGAGCCAGCCAGTAAGTCTCACTCCTTCCGAGCCAACGCCAGGAAGTCTCATTTCTTCATGGATCCAAAGCCAGGATGTCTCACTATTTCACTGAGCCAAAGACAGTAAGTCTCACTCCTTCACTGAGCCAAAGCCAGGAAGTCTCACTCCTTCACTGAGCCAAAGGCAGGAAGTCTCACTCCTTCACTGAGCCAAAGCCACGAAGTCTCACACTTCACTGAGCCAAAGCCACGAAGTCTCATTCCTTCAGAGCCAAAGCCAGGAAATCTCACTCCTTCTCTGAGCCAAAGCCTCAAAGTTTCATTCCTTCACTGAGCCAAAGCCACGGTCTCACTCCTTCACTGTGCTAAAGCCTCAAAGTCTCTCCCTTCATTGAGCCATAGCCACTAACCCTCACTTCTTCACTGAGCCAAAGGCCGAAAGTCTCACTCCTTCACTATGCCAAAGCCAGGAAGTCTGTCTCCCTCACTGAGCCAGCCAGTAAGTCTCACTCCTTCACTGGGCCAAAGCCACGAAGTCTCACTCCTTCAGAGCCAAATGCAGGAAATCTCACTCCTTCACTGAGCCAAAGCCACGAAGTCACACTCCTTCACTGAGCCATAGCCACAATGTCTCTCTACTTCACTGAGCCAAAGCCTCAAAGTCTCCCCCCTTCACTGAGACATAGCCACCAAGTCTCATTCCTTCACTGAGCCAAAGCCACGAAGTCTCACTCCTTCACTGAGCCAAAGCCACGAAGTCTCACACTTCACTGAGCCAAAGCCACGAAGTCTCATTCCTTCAGAGCCAAAGCCAGGAAATCTCACTCCTTCTCTGAGCCAAAGCCTCAAAGTTTCATTCCTTCACTGAGCCAAAGCCACGGTCTCACTCCTTCACTGTGCTAAAGCCTCAAAGTCTCTCCCTTCATTGAGCCATAGCCACTAACCCTCACTTCTTCACTGAGCCAAAGGCCGAAAGTCTCACTCCTTCACTATGCCAAAGCCAGGAAGTCTGTCTCCCTCACTGAGCCAGCCAGTAAGTCTCACTCCTTCACTGGGCCAAAGCCACGAAGTCTCACTCCTTCAGAGCCAAATGCAGGAAATCTCACTCCTTCACTGAGCCAAAGCCACGAAGTCACACTCCTTCACTGAGCCATAGCCACAATGTCTCTCTACTTCACTGAGCCAAAGCCTCAAAGTCTCCCCCCTTCACTGAGACATAGCCACCAAGTCTCATTCCTTCACTGAGCCAAAGCCACGAAGTCTCACTCCTTCACTGAGCCAAAGCCACGAAGTCTCACTCCTGCACTGAGCCATAGCCAGGAAGTCTCACTCCTTCACTATGCCAAAGCCACAAAGTCTCACTCTTTCAGTGAGCCAGCCAGTAAGTCTCACTCCTTCAGAGCCAACGCCAGGAAGTCTCATTTCTTCATGGATCCAAAGCCAGGATGTCTCACTATTTCACTGAGCCAAAGCCCGTAAGTCTCACTCCTTCACTGAGCCAAAGCCAGGAAGTCTCACTCCTTCACTGAGCCAAAGGCAGGAAGTCTCACTCCTTCACTGAGCCAAAGCCACGAAGTCTCACACTTCACTGAGCCAAAGCCACGAAGTCTCATTCCTTCAGAGCCAAAGCCAGGAAATCTCATTCCTTCTCTGAGCCAAAGCCTCAAAGTTTCATTCCTTCACTGAGCCAAAGCCACGGTCTCACTCCTTCACTGTGCTAAAGCCTCAAAGTCTCTCCCTTCATTGAGCCATAGCCACTAACCCTCACTTCTTCACTGAGCCAAAGGCCGAAAGTCTCACTCCTTCACTATGCCAAAGCCAGGAAGTCTGTCTCCCTCACTGAGCCAGCCAGTAAGTCTCACTCCTTCACTGAGCCAAAGCCACGAAGTCACACTCCTTCACTGAGCCATAGCCACAATGTCTCTCTACTTCACTGAGCCAAAGCCTTAAAGTCTCCCCCCTTCACTGAGACATAGCCACCAAGTCTCATTCCTTCACTGAGCCAAAGCCACGAAGTCTCACTCCTTCACTGAGCCAAAGCCACGGTATCACTCCTTCACTGAGCCAAAGGCACGAAGTCTCACTCTTTCACCGGAGCCAAAGCCACGAACTCTCACTCCTTCACTGAGACAAAGCCACGGTCTCACTCCTTCATTGAACCTAAGCCAGTAAATGTCACTCCTTCAGAGCCAATGCCAGGAAGTCTCACTCCTTCACAGAGCCAAACCAGGAAGTCTAAATCCTTCACAGAGCCAAATCCACAAAGTCTCACTTCTTCACTGAGCCTAAGCCACGAAGTCTCACTCCTTCACTGAGACAAAGCCAGGAAGTCTCACTCCTTCACTGAGCCAACCAGTAAGTCTCAATCCTTCAGATCCAAAGCCAGGAAGTCTCACTTCTTCACAGAACCAAGGGCACGAAGTCTCACTCTTTCACTGAGCTAATGCCACGAAGTCTCACACCTTCACTAAACCAAAGCCAAAAAGTCTCACTCATTCACTGAACCAAAGCCAGGATGTCTCACTTCTTCAATGAGCCAAAGCCAGTAAATTTCACTCCTTCAGAGCCAAAGACAGGATGTCTCACTCCTTCACTGTGCCAAATCCACGAAGTCTCATTCCATCATTGAACTAATGCCAGGAAGTCTCACTCCTTCATTGAGCCATAGCCAGGAAGTCTCACTCCTTCACTATGCCAAAGCCACAAAGTCTCACTCTTTCAGTGAGCCAGCCAGTAAGTCTCACTCCTTCAGAGCCAACGCCAGGAAGTCTCATTTCTTCATGGATCCAAAGCCAGGATGTCTCACTATTTCACTGAGCCAAAGACAGTAAGTCTCACTCCTTCACTGAGCCAAAGCCAGGAAGTCTCACTCCTTCACTGAGCCAAAGGCAGGAAGTCTCACTCCTTCACTGAGCCAAAGCCACGAAGTCTCACACTTCACTGAGCCAAAGCCACGAAGTCTCATTCCTTCAGAGCCAAAGCCAGGAAATCTCACTCCTTCTCTGAGCCAAAGCCTCAAAGTTTCATTCCTTCACTGAGCCAAAGCCACGGTCTCACTCCTTCACTGTGCTAAAGCCTCAAAGTCTCTCCCTTCATTGAGCCATAGCCACTAACCCTCACTTCTTCACTGAGCCAAAGGCCGAAAGTCTCACTCCTTCACTATGCCAAAGCCAGGAAGTCTGTCTCCCTCACTGAGCCAGCCAGTAAGTCTCACTCCTTCACTGGGCCAAAGCCACGAAGTCTCACTCCTTCAGAGCCAAATGCAGGAAATCTCACTCCTTCACTGAGCCAAAGCCACGAAGTCACACTCCTTCACTGAGCCATAGCCACAATGTCTCTCTACTTCACTGAGCCAAAGCCTCAAAGTCTCCCCCCTTCACTGAGACATAGCCACCAAGTCTCATTCCTTCACTGAGCCAAAGCCACGAAGTCTCACTCCTTCACTGAGCCAAAGCCACGGTATCACTCCTTCACTGAGCCAAAGGCACGAAGTCTCACTCTTTCACCGGAGCCAAAGCCACGAACTCTCACTCCTTCACTGAGACAAAGCCACGGTCTCACTCCTTCATTGAACCTAAGCCAGTAAATGTCACTCCTTCAGAGCCAATGCCAGGAAGTCTCACTCCTTCACAGAGCCAAACCAGGAAGTCTAAATCCTTCACAGAGCCAAATCCACAAAGTCTCACTTCTTCACTGAGCCTAAGCCACGAAGTCTCACTCCTTCACTGAGACAAAGCCAGGAAGTCTCACTCCTTCACTGAGCCAACCAGTACGTCTCAATCCTTCAGATCCAAAGCCAGGAAGTCTCACTTCTTCACAGAACCAAGGGCACGATGTCTCACTCTTTCACTGAGCTAATGCCACGAAGTCTCACACCTTCACTAAACCAAAGCCAAAAAGTCTCACTCATTCACTGAACCAAAGCCAGGATGTCTCACTTCTTCAATGAGCCAAAGCCAGTAAATTTCACTCCTTCAGAGCCAAAGACAGGATGTCTCACTCCTTCACTGTGCCAAATCCACGAAGTCTCATTCCATCATTGAACTAATGCCAGGAAGTCTCACTCCTTCATTGAGCCAAAGCCAGGAAGTCTCACTCCTTCACTGAGCCAACCAGTAAGTCTCACTCCTTCAGATCCAAATCCAGGACATCTCACTCCTTAACTGAGCCAAAGCCATGGTCTCACTCCTTAACTGAGCCAAAGCCATGGTCTCACTCCTTCACTGAACCAAAGCCACAAAGCCTCTCTCCTTCACTGAGCAAAAGCCACGAAGCCTCTCTCCTTCACTGTGCCATAGCCACGAAGTCTCACTCCTGCACTGAGCCATAGCCAGGAAGTCTCACTCCTTCACTATGCCAAAGCCACAAAGTCTCACTCTTTCAGTGAGCCAGCCAGTAAGTCTCACTCCTTCAGAGCCAACGCCAGGAAGTCTCATTTCTTCATGGATCCAAAGCCAGGATGTCTCACTATTTCACTGAGCCAAAGCCCGTAAGTCTCACTCCTTCACTGAGCCAAAGCCAGGAAGTCTCACTCCTTCACTGAGCCAAAGGCAGGAAGTCTCACTCCTTCACTGAGCCAAAGCCACGAAGTCTCACACTTCACTGAGCCAAAGCCACGAAGTCTCATTCCTTCAGAGCCAAAGCCAGGAAATCTCATTCCTTCTCTGAGCCAAAGCCTCAAAGTTTCATTCCTTCACTGAGCCAAAGCCACGGTCTCACTCCTTCACTGTGCTAAAGCCTCAAAGTCTCTCCCTTCATTGAGCCATAGCCACTAACCCTCACTTCTTCACTGAGCCAAAGGCCGAAAGTCTCACTCCTTCACTATGCCAAAGCCAGGAAGTCTGTCTCCCTCACTGAGCCAGCCAGTAAGTCTCACTCCTTCACTGAGCCAAAGCCACGAAGTCACACTCCTTCACTGAGCCATAGCCACAATGTCTCTCTACTTCACTGAGCCAAAGCCTTAAAGTCTCCCCCCTTCACTGAGACATAGCCACCAAGTCTCATTCCTTCACTGAGCCAAAGCCACGAAGTCTCACTCCTTCACTGAGCCAAAGCCACGGTATCACTCCTTCACTGAGCCAAAGGCACGAAGTCTCACTCTTTCACCGGAGCCAAAGCCACGAACTCTCACTCCTTCACTGAGACAAAGCCACGGTCTCACTCCTTCATTGAACCTAAGCCAGTAAATGTCACTCCTTCAGAGCCAATGCCAGGAAGTCTCACTCCTTCACAGAGCCAAACCAGGAAGTCTAAATCCTTCACAGAGCCAAATCCACAAAGTCTCACTTCTTCACTGAGCCTAAGCCACGAAGTCTCACTCCTTCACTGAGACAAAGCCAGGAAGTCTCACTCCTTCACTGAGCCAACCAGTAAGTCTCAATCCTTCAGATCCAAAGCCAGGAAGTCTCACTTCTTCACAGAACCAAGGGCACGAAGTCTCACTCTTTCACTGAGCTAATGCCACGAAGTCTCACACCTTCACTAAACCAAAGCCAAAAAGTCTCACTCATTCACTGAACCAAAGCCAGGATGTCTCACTTCTTCAATGAGCCAAAGCCAGTAAATTTCACTCCTTCAGAGCCAAAGACAGGATGTCTCACTCCTTCACTGTGCCAAATCCACGAAGTCTCATTCCATCATTGAACTAATGCCAGGAAGTCTCACTCCTTCATTGAGCCATAGCCAGGAAGTCTCACTCCTTCACTATGCCAAAGCCACAAAGTCTCACTCTTTCAGTGAGCCAGCCAGTAAGTCTCACTCCTTCAGAGCCAACGCCAGGAAGTCTCATTTCTTCATGGATCCAAAGCCAGGATGTCTCACTATTTCACTGAGCCAAAGACAGTAAGTCTCACTCCTTCACTGAGCCAAAGCCAGGAAGTCTCACTCCTTCACTGAGCCAAAGGCAGGAAGTCTCACTCCTTCACTGAGCCAAAGCCACGAAGTCTCACACTTCACTGAGCCAAAGCCACGAAGTCTCATTCCTTCAGAGCCAAAGCCAGGAAATCTCACTCCTTCTCTGAGCCAAAGCCTCAAAGTTTCATTCCTTCACTGAGCCAAAGCCACGGTCTCACTCCTTCACTGTGCTAAAGCCTCAAAGTCTCTCCCTTCATTGAGCCATAGCCACTAACCCTCACTTCTTCACTGAGCCAAAGGCCGAAAGTCTCACTCCTTCACTATGCCAAAGCCAGGAAGTCTGTCTCCCTCACTGAGCCAGCCAGTAAGTCTCACTCCTTCACTGGGCCAAAGCCACGAAGTCTCACTCCTTCAGAGCCAAATGCAGGAAATCTCACTCCTTCACTGAGCCAAAGCCACGAAGTCACACTCCTTCACTGAGCCATAGCCACAATGTCTCTCTACTTCACTGAGCCAAAGCCTCAAAGTCTCCCCCCTTCACTGAGACATAGCCACCAAGTCTCATTCCTTCACTGAGCCAAAGCCACGAAGTCTCACTCCTTCACTGAGCCAAAGCCACGAAGTCTCACTCCTGCACTGAGCCATAGCCAGGAAGTCTCACTCCTTCACTATGCCAAAGCCACAAAGTCTCACTCTTTCAGTGAGCCAGCCAGTAAGTCTCACTCCTTCAGAGCCAACGCCAGGAAGTCTCATTTCTTCATGGATCCAAAGCCAGGATGTCTCACTATTTCACTGAGCCAAAGCCCGTAAGTCTCACTCCTTCACTGAGCCAAAGCCAGGAAGTCTCACTCCTTCACTGAGCCAAAGGCAGGAAGTCTCACTCCTTCACTGAGCCAAAGCCACGAAGTCTCACACTTCACTGAGCCAAAGCCACGAAGTCTCATTCCTTCAGAGCCAAAGCCAGGAAATCTCATTCCTTCTCTGAGCCAAAGCCTCAAAGTTTCATTCCTTCACTGAGCCAAAGCCACGGTCTCACTCCTTCACTGTGCTAAAGCCTCAAAGTCTCTCCCTTCATTGAGCCATAGCCACTAACCCTCACTTCTTCACTGAGCCAAAGGCCGAAAGTCTCACTCCTTCACTATGCCAAAGCCAGGAAGTCTGTCTCCCTCACTGAGCCAGCCAGTAAGTCTCACTCCTTCACTGAGCCAAAGCCACGAAGTCACACTCCTTCACTGAGCCATAGCCACAATGTCTCTCTACTTCACTGAGCCAAAGCCTTAAAGTCTCCCCCCTTCACTGAGACATAGCCACCAAGTCTCATTCCTTCACTGAGCCAAAGCCACGAAGTCTCACTCCTTCACTGAGCCAAAGCCACGGTATCACTCCTTCACTGAGCCAAAGGCACGAAGTCTCACTCTTTCACCGGAGCCAAAGCCACGAACTCTCACTCCTTCACTGAGACAAAGCCACGGTCTCACTCCTTCATTGAACCTAAGCCAGTAAATGTCACTCCTTCAGAGCCAATGCCAGGAAGTCTCACTCCTTCACAGAGCCAAACCAGGAAGTCTAAATCCTTCACAGAGCCAAATCCACAAAGTCTCACTTCTTCACTGAGCCTAAGCCACGAAGTCTCACTCCTTCACTGAGACAAAGCCAGGAAGTCTCACTCCTTCACTGAGCCAACCAGTAAGTCTCAATCCTTCAGATCCAAAGCCAGGAAGTCTCACTTCTTCACAGAACCAAGGGCACGAAGTCTCACTCTTTCACTGAGCTAATGCCACGAAGTCTCACACCTTCACTAAACCAAAGCCAAAAAGTCTCACTCATTCACTGAACCAAAGCCAGGATGTCTCACTTCTTCAATGAGCCAAAGCCAGTAAATTTCACTCCTTCAGAGCCAAAGACAGGATGTCTCACTCCTTCACTGTGCCAAATCCACGAAGTCTCATTCCATCATTGAACTAATGCCAGGAAGTCTCACTCCTTCATTGAGCCATAGCCAGGAAGTCTCACTCCTTCACTATGCCAAAGCCACAAAGTCTCACTCTTTCAGTGAGCCAGCCAGTAAGTCTCACTCCTTCAGAGCCAACGCCAGGAAGTCTCATTTCTTCATGGATCCAAAGCCAGGATGTCTCACTATTTCACTGAGCCAAAGACAGTAAGTCTCACTCCTTCACTGAGCCAAAGCCAGGAAGTCTCACTCCTTCACTGAGCCAAAGGCAGGAAGTCTCACTCCTTCACTGAGCCAAAGCCACGAAGTCTCACACTTCACTGAGCCAAAGCCACGAAGTCTCATTCCTTCAGAGCCAAAGCCAGGAAATCTCACTCCTTCTCTGAGCCAAAGCCTCAAAGTTTCATTCCTTCACTGAGCCAAAGCCACGGTCTCACTCCTTCACTGTGCTAAAGCCTCAAAGTCTCTCCCTTCATTGAGCCATAGCCACTAACCCTCACTTCTTCACTGAGCCAAAGGCCGAAAGTCTCACTCCTTCACTATGCCAAAGCCAGGAAGTCTGTCTCCCTCACTGAGCCAGCCAGTAAGTCTCACTCCTTCACTGGGCCAAAGCCACGAAGTCTCACTCCTTCAGAGCCAAATGCAGGAAATCTCACTCCTTCACTGAGCCAAAGCCACGAAGTCACACTCCTTCACTGAGCCATAGCCACAATGTCTCTCTACTTCACTGAGCCAAAGCCTCAAAGTCTCCCCCCTTCACTGAGACATAGCCACCAAGTCTCATTCCTTCACTGAGCCAAAGCCACGAAGTCTCACTCCTTCACTGAGCCAAAGCCACGGTATCACTCCTTCACTGAGCCAAAGGCACGAAGTCTCACTCTTTCACCGGAGCCAAAGCCACGAACTCTCACTCCTTCACTGAGACAAAGCCACGGTCTCACTCCTTCATTGAACCTAAGCCAGTAAATGTCACTCCTTCAGAGCCAATGCCAGGAAGTCTCACTCCTTCACAGAGCCAAACCAGGAAGTCTAAATCCTTCACAGAGCCAAATCCACAAAGTCTCACTTCTTCACTGAGCCTAAGCCACGAAGTCTCACTCCTTCACTGAGACAAAGCCAGGAAGTCTCACTCCTTCACTGAGCCAACCAGTAAGTCTCAATCCTTCAGATCCAAAGCCAGGAAGTCTCACTTCTTCACAGAACCAAGGGCACGAAGTCTCACTCTTTCACTGAGCTAATGCTACGAAGTCTCACACCTTCACTAAACCAAAGCCAAAAAGTCTCACTCATTCACTGAACCAAAGCCAGGATGTCTCACTTCTTCAATGAGCCAAAGCCAGTAAATTTCACTCCTTCAGAGCCAAAGACAGGATGTCTCACTCCTTCACTGTGCCAAATCCACGAAGTCTCATTCCATCATTGAACTAATGCCAGGAAATCTCACTCCTTCATTGAGCCAAAGCCAGGAAGTCTCACTCCTTCACTGAGCCACAGCCAGTAAATCTCACTCCTTCAGAGCCAATTCCAGGAAGTGTCACTCCTTCACTGAGCCAAAGCCAGGAAGTCTAAACCCTTCACTGAGCCAAAGCCACACAGTCTCACTCGTTCACTGAGCCAATGTCAGAAAGTCTCACTGCTTCACTGAGCCAAAGGCAGGAAGACTCACTGCTTCACTGAGCCAAAGTCACGAAGTCTCACTCCTTCTCAGAGCCAAAGCCACGAAGTCTCACTCCTTCACTGAGCCAAAGCCATGAAGTCGCACTCCTTCACTGAGCCAAAGCCACGTTCTCACTCCTTCACTGAGCCAAAGCCACAAAATCTCTATCCTTCACTGAGCCAAAGCCAGGAAGTCTCAATCCTTCACTGAGCCAAAGCCAGGAAGTCTCACTCCTTCACTGAGCCAGCCAGTAAGTCTCACTCCTTCAGAGCCAAAGCCAGGAAGTGTCACTCCTTCACTGAGCCAAAGCCAGGAAGTCAAACTCCTGCACTGAGCCAAAGCCACAAAGTCTCACTCCTTCACTGAGCCTAAGCCAGAAAGTCTCAGTGCTTCACTGAGCCAAAGCCACGAAGTCTAACTCCTTCACTGAGCCTAAGCCAGAATGTCTCACTCCTTCACTGTGCCAAAGCCACAAAGTCTCACTCCCTCACTGAGTTAAAGCCACGAAGTCACACTCATTCTCTGAGCCAGCCAGTAAGTCTCAATCCTTCAGAGCTAAAGCCTGGAAGTCTCACTCCTTCACTGAGCCAAAGCCAGGAAGTCTATCTCCTGCACTGAGCCAAAGCCACAAAGTCTCACTCCGTCACAGAGCCATAGCCACGAAGTCTCACTGCTTCACTGAGCCAAAGCCACGATGTATCACTGCTTCACTGGAACAAAGGCACGAAGTCTAAATCTTTCACTCAGCCAAACCCATGAAGTCTCACTCCTCCTTTCAGACAAAGCCAGGAAGTCTCACTCTTTCACTGAGCCAAAGCCAGGAAGTCTCACTTCTTCACTGAGCCAAAGCCATGAAGTCTCACTCCTGCACTGAGCAAACGCCACGGTCTCACTCCTTCACTGAGATAAAGCCACAAAGTCTCTCTCCTTCACTGAGCTAAAGCAACGAAGTCTCACTCCTTAACTGATCCAAAGCTTCAAAGAGTCTCCCCTTCACTTGGCCACAGCCACCAAGTCTCACTCCTGCACTGAGCCAAAGCCACGAAATCTCACTCCTTCACTGAGACAAAGCCAGTAAATTTCACTCCTTCAGAGCCAAAGCAAGGAAGTCTCACTCCCTCACTGTGCCAAATCCACGAAGTCACACTCCTTCACTGAGCCAAAGCCACGGTCTCACTCCTTCATTGAGCCAAAGCCAGATAGTTTCTCTCCTTCACTGAGCCAAAGCAAGGAATGTCTCACTGCTTCACTGATCCAAAACCACGGACTCACTCTTTCACGGAGCCAAAGCCACGAAGTCTCAATCCTTCACTGAGCCAAAGCCAGGAAGTCTCACTCCTTCACTGTTCCAAAGCCACAAAGTCTCTCTCCTTCACTGAGCCAAAGCCACGAAGTCTCAATCCTTCACTGATCCAAACCCAGGAAGTCTCACTCCATCACTGTGGCAGAGCCACAAAGTGTCATCCTTCACTGAGCCAAAGCCACGAAGTCTCACTCCTTCACTGGGACAAAGCCATGGTCTATCTCCTTCATTGAGCCGAAGCCTCAAAGCCTCTCTCCTTCACTGAGCCAGACAGTAAGACGCAATCCTTCAGAGCCAAAGCCAGGAAGTCTATCTCCTTCACTGAGCCAAAGTCAGGAAGTCTAACTCCTTCACTGAGCCAAAGCCAAGAAATCTCAGTAATTAACTGAGCCAAAGCCTCAAAGTCTCCCCCCTTCACTGAGACATAGCCACCAAGTCTCATTCCTTCACTGAGCCAAAGCCACGAAGTCTCACTCCTTCACTGAGCCAAAGCCACGGTATCACTCCTTCACTGAGCCAAAGGCACGAAGTCTCACTCTTTCACCGGAGCCAAAGCCACGAACTCTCACTCCTTCACTGAGACAAAGCCACGGTCTCACTCCTTCATTGAACCTAAGCCAGTAAATGTCACTCCTTCAGAGCCAATGCCAGGAAGTCTCACTCCTTCACAGAGCCAAACCAGGAAGTCTAAATCCTTCACAGAGCCAAATCCACAAAGTCTCACTTCTTCACTGAGCCTAAGCCACGAAGTCTCACTCCTTCACTGAGACAAAGCCAGGAAGTCTCACTCCTTCACTGAGCCAACCAGTAAGTCTCAATTCTTCAGATCCAAAGCCAGGAAGTCTCACTTCTTCACAGAACCAAGGGCACGAAGTCTCACTCTTTCACTGAGCTAATGCCACGAAGTCTCACACCTTCACTAAACCAAAGCCAAAAAGTCTCACTCCTTCACTGAACCAAAGCCAGGAAGTCTCACTTCTTCAATGAGCCAAAGCCAGTAAATTTCACTCCTTCAGAGCCAAAGACAGGATGTCTCACTCCTTCACTGTGCCAAATCCACGAAGTCTCATTCCATCATTGAACTAATGCCAGGAAGTCTCACTCCTTCATTGAGCCAAAGCCAGGAAGTCTCACTCCTTCACTGAGCCACAGCCAGTAAATCTCACTCCTGCAGAGCCAATTCCAGGAAGTGTCACTCCTTCACTGAGCCAAAGCCAGGAAGTCTAAACCCTTCACTGAGACAAAGCCACACAGTCTCACTCGTTCACTGAGCCAATGTCAGAAAGTCTCACTGCTTCACTGAGCCAAAGGCAGGAAGACTCACTGCTTCACTGAGCCAAAGTCAGGAAGTCTCACTCCTTCTCAGAGCCAAAGCCACGAATTCTCACTCCATCACTTAGCCAAAGCCATGAAGTCTCACTCCTTCACTGAGCAAAAGTCACAAAGTCTCTCTCCTACACTGTGCCAAATCCAGGAAGGCTCACTCCTTCACTGAGCCAAAGCAAGGAAGTCTCACTCCTTCACTGAGCCAAAGCCAGGGAGTCTCACCCCTTCACTGAGCCAAAGCCAGGAAGTCTCACACCTTCACTGAGCCAAAGCCATGAAGTCTCACTCCTTCACTGAGCCAAAGCCACGTTATCACTCCTTCAATGAGCCAAAGGCACATAGTCTCCCTCCTTCACTGAGCCAAAGCCACGAAGTCTCACTCGTTCACTGTGCCAAATCCACGAAGTCTCACTCCTTTACTGAGCCAAAGCCACGGTCTCACTCCTTCATTGAGCCAAAGCCACGGTCTCATTCCTTCACTGAGCCAAAGCCAGGAAGTCTCACTCCTTCACTGATCCAAAGCCTCAACGTCTCTCTCCTTCACTGAGCCATAGCCACGAAGTCTCAATCCTCAACTGAGGCAATGTCTGGAGGTATCACTCCATCACTGTGCAAAAGCCACGAAGTCGCACTCATTCACTTAGCCAGCCAGTAAGTTTCACTCCTTCAGTGTCAATGCCAGGAAGTCTCACACCTTCACTGAGGAAAAGCCTGGAAGTTTAACGACTTCACTGAGCCAAGGGAGGGAACTCACTCCTTCACTGTGCCAAAGCCACGAAGTCTCACTCCTTCACTGAGCCAAAGCCAGAAGTCTCACTCCTTCACTAAGCCAAAGCCAGGAAGTCTCACTCCATCACTGAGCCAAAGCCACGAAATCTCACTAGTTAACTGCGCCAAAGCCATGGTCTCACTCCTTCACTGTGCCAAAGCCACGAAGTCTCACTCCTTCCCTGAGCCAAAGCCAGATTGTCTCACTATTTCACTGAGCCAAAGCGAGTAAGTCTCACTCCTTCAGTGAGCCAAATCCCGAAAGTCTCAATCCTTCACTGAGCCAAAGCCAGGAAGTCTCAATCCTTCTTGAGCCATAGCCACAATATCTCTCTCCTTCACTGAGCCAAAGCCACGAGGTCTTACTCCTTCACTGAGCCATAGCCAAGGAGTCTCACTCCTTCAGAGCCAAAGACAGGAAATCTCACTCCATCACTGTGCCAAAGCCACTAAGTTTCATTCCTTCACTGAGCCAAAGCCACGGTCTCAGTCCTTCACTGAGCCAAAGCCAGAAAGTCTCACTCCTTCACTATGCCAAAGCCATGAAGTCTCACTAGTTAACTGCGCCAAAGCCATGGTCTCACTCCTTCACTGTGCCAAAGCCACGAAGTCTCACTCCTTCAGAACCAATGCCAGAAAGTCTCACTCCTTCACTGATCCAAAGGCACGAAGTCTCACTCTTTACTGAGTCAAAACCACAAAGCTTCACTCCTTCTCTGAGGAAAAGCTATGAAGACTCACTCCTTCACTCTGCCAAAGCCACGTAGTCTCACTCCTTCACTGAGCAAACGAGTAAGTCTCAGTCCTTCAGATCCAAAGCCAGGTAGTCTCCCTCCTTCACTGAGCCAAAGCCACGAAGTCTCACTCCTTCACTGTGCCAAATCCACGAAGTCTCACTCCTTAACTGAGCCAAAGCCATGGTCTCACTCCTTAACTGAGCCAAAGCCATGGTCTCACTCCTTCACTGAACCAAAGCCACAAAGCCTCTCTCCTTCACTGAGCAAAAGCCACGAAGACTCTCTCCTTCACTGTGCCATTGCCACGAAGTCTCACTCCTTCACTGATCCAAAGGCACGAAATCTCACTCTTTACTGAGTCAAAACCACAAAGCTTCACTCCTTCTCTGAGCAAAAGCCATGAAGACTCACTCCTTCACTCTGCCAAAGCCACGAAGTCTCACTCCTTCACTGTGCCAAATCCACGAAGTCTCACTCCTTAACTGAGCCAAAGCCATGGTCCCACTCCTTAACTGAGCCAAAGCCATGGTCTCACTCCTTCACTGAACCAAAGCCACAAAGCCTCTCTCCTTCACTGAGCAAAAGCCACGAAGCCTCTCTCCTTCACTGTGCCATAGCCACGAAGTCTCACTCCTGTTCTGAGCCATAGCCAGGAAGTCTCACTCCTTCACTATGCCAAAGCCACGAAGTCTCACTCTTTCAGTGAGCCAGCCAGTAATTCTCACTCCTTCAGAGCCAACGCCAGGAAGTCTTATTTCTTCATGGATCCAAAGCCAGGATGTCTCACTATTTCACTGAGCCAAAGACAGTAAGTCTCACTCCTTCACTGAGCCAAAGCCAGGAAGTCTCACTCCTTCACTGAGCCAAAGGCAGGAAGTCTCACTCCTTCACTGAGCCAAAGCAAGGAAGTCTCACTCCTTCACTGAGCTATAGCCACAATCTTTCTATATTTCACTGAGCCAAAGCCACGAAGTCTCACCCTTCACTAAGCCAAAGCCACGAAGTCTCATTCCTTCAAAGCCAAAGCCAGGAAATCTCACTCCTTCTCTGAGCCAAAGCCTCAAAGTTTCATTGCTTCACTGAACCAAAGCCACGGTCTCACTCTTTCACTGTGCTAAAGCCTCAAAGTCTCTCCCTTCACTGAGCCATAGCCACTAACCCTCACTCCTTCACTGAGCCAAAGCCAGAAAGTCTCACTCCTTCACTATGCCATAGCCAGGAAGTCTGCTCCCTCACTGAGCCAGCCAGTAAGTCTCACTCCTTCACTTGGCCAAAGCCACGAAGTCTCACTCCTTCACTGAGCCAAAGCCAGGAAATCTCACTCCTTCACTGAGCCAAAGACACGAAGTCACACTCCTTCACTGAACAAAAGCCACAAAGTCTCAATGCTTCACTGAGCCAAACCCACGAAATCTCACTCCTTAACTGAGCCAAATCCATGGAGTCTAACTCCTTCACTGAGCCAAAGCCATGGTATCACTCCTTCACAGAACCAAAGCCACAAAGACTCTCTCCTTCACTGATCCAAAGGCACGAAGTCTCACTCCTTCACTGAGTCAAAACCACAAAGCTTCACTCCTTCTCTGAGCAAAAGCCAGGAAGACTCACTCCTTTACTCTGCCAAAGCCACGTAGTCTCACTCCTTCACTGAGCAAACGAGTAAGTCTCAGTCCTTCAGATCCAAAGCCAGGAAGTCTCACTCCTTCCCTGAGCCAAAGCCTCAATGTCTCACTATTTCACTGAGCCAAAGCCCGTAAGTCTCACTCCTTCACTGAGCCAAAGCCAAGAACTCTCACTCCTTCACTGAGCCAAAGCCAGGAACTCTCATTCCTTCAATGAGCCAAAGCCAGGAAGTCTCACTCCTTCATTGAGCCAAAGCCACGAACTGTCACTCCTTCAGAGCCAAAGCCAGGAAATCTCTCTCCTTTACTGAGCCATAGCCACTAAGTCTCACTCCTTCACTGAGCCAAAGTCAGGAAGTCTCACTCCTTCACTATGCCAAAGCCAGGATGTCTCACTCCTTCACTGAGCCAAAGCCAGGAAGTCTCACTCTTTCACTGAGCCAAAGCCAGAAAGTCTCACTCCTTCACTGAGCCATAGCCACAATGTCTCTCTACTTCACTGAGCCAAAGCAACGAAGTCTAACTCCTTCATTGAAACAAAGCCACGAAGTCTCACTCCTTCAGAGCCAAAGCCAGGAAATCTCACTCCTTCACTGGGCGAAATCCACGAACTCTCACTCCTTCAGAGCCAAAGCCAGGAAATCTCACTCCTTCACTGAGCCAAAGCCACGAAGTCACACTCCTTCACTGAACCAAAGCCACAAAGTCTCACTCCCTCACTGAATCAAAGCCACAAAGTCTCTCTCTTTCACTGATCCAAAGCCTGGAAGACTCACTCCTTCACTATGCCATAGCCAGGAAGTCTGCTCCCTCACTGAGCCAGCCAGTAAATCTCACTCCTTCACTTGGCCAAAGCCACGAAGTCTCACTACTTCACTGAGCCAAAGTCAGGAAGTCTCACTCCTTCACTATGCCAAAGCCAGGATGTCTCACTCCTTCACTGAGCCAAAGCCAGGAAGTCTCACTCTTTCACTGAGCCAAAGCCAGAAAGTCTCACTCCTTCACTGAGCCATAGCCACAATGTCTCTCTACTTCACTGAGCCAAAGCAACGAAGTCTAACTCCTTCATTGAAACAAAGCCACGAAGTCTCACTCCTTCAGAGCCAAAGCCAGGAAATCTCACTCCTTCACTGGGCCAAATCCACGAAGTCTCACTCCTTCAGAGCCAAAGCCAGGAAATCTCACTCCTTCACTGAGCCAAAGCCACGAAGTCACACTCCTTCACTGAACCAAAGCCACAAAGTCTCACTCCTTCACTGAATCAAAGCCACAAAGTCTCTCTCTTTCACTGATCCAAAGCCTGGAAGACTCACTCCTTCACTATGCCATAGCCAGGAAGTCTGCTCCCTCACTGAGCCAGCCAGTAAGTCTCACTCCTTCACTTGGCCAAAGCCACGAAGTCTCACTACTTCACTGAGCCAAAGCCAGGAAATCTCACTCCTTCACTGAGCCAAAGCCACGAAGTCACACTCCTTCACTGAACAAAAGCCACAAAGTCTCAATGCTTCACTGTGCCAAACCCACGAAATCTCACTCCTTAACTGAGCCAAATCCATGGAGTCTAACTCCTTCACTGAGCCAAAGCCATGGTATCACTCCTTCACAGAACCAAAGCCACAAAGACTCTCTCCTTCACTGATCCAAAGGCACGAAGACTCACTCCTTCACTGAGTCAAAACCACAAAGCTTCACTCCTTCTCTGAGCAAAAGCCAGGAAGACTCACTCCTTTACTCTGCCAAAGCCACGTAGTCTCACTCTTTCACTGAGCAAACGAGTAAGTCTCAGTCCTTCAGATCCAAAGACAGGAAGTCTCACTCCTTCCCTGAGCCAAAGCCTCAACGTCCCACTCATTCACTGAGCGAAAACCAGGATGTCTCACTATTTCACTGAGCCAAAGCCCGTAAGTCTCACTCCTTCACTGAGCCAAAGCCAAGAACTCTCACTCCTTCACTGAGCCAAAGCCAGGAACTCTCATTCCTTCAATGAGCCAAAGCCAGGAAGTCTCACTCCTTCATTGAGCCAAAGCCACGAACTGTCACTCCTTCAGAGCCAAAGCCAGGAAATCTCTCTCCTTTACAGAGCCATAGCCACTAAGTCTCACTCCTTCACTGAGCCAAAGTCAGGAAGTCTCACTCCTTCACTATGCCAAAGCCAGGATGTCTCACTCCTTCACTGAGCCAAAGCCAGGAAGTCTCACTCTTTCACTGAGCCAAAGCCAGAAAGTCTCACTCCTTCACTGAGCCATAGCCACAATGTCTCTCTACTTCACTGAGCCAAAGCAACGAAGTCTAACTCCTTCATTGAAACAAAGCCACGAAGTCTCACTCCTTCAGAGCCAAAGCCAGGAAATCTCACTCCTTCACTGGGCCAAATCCACGAAGTCTCACTCCTTCAGAGCCAAAGCCAGGAAATCTCACTCCTTCACTGAGCCAAAGCCACGAAGTCACACTCCTTCACTGAACCAAAGCCACAAAGTCTCACTCCTTCACTGAATCAAAGCCACAAAGTCTCTCTCTTTCACTGATCCAAAGCCTGGAAGACTCACTCCTTCTGATCCAAAGCCACGAAGTCTCACTCCTTCACTGAGCAAACGAGTAAGTCTCAGACCTTCAGATCCAAAGCGAGGAAGTCAAACTCCTCCACTGAGCCAAAGCCAGGAAATCTCACTTCTTCACTGCGACAAAGCCACGAAGTCTCACTCCTTCACTGAGCCAAAAGCACGAAGTCTCACTCATTCACTGAGCCAAAGCCACGAAATCACACTAGTTAACTGCGCCAAAGCCATGGTCTGACTCCTTCACTGAGCCAAAGCCAGGAAGTCTCACTTCTTCACTGAGCCAAAGGCATGAAGTCTAACTCATTCACTGAGCCAAAGTGACAAAGTCTCACTCCTTCACTGAGCCAAAGCCAGGAAGTCTCACTCCTTCACTGGTCTAAAGCAACGAAGTCTCACTCATTCACTGAGCCAACCATTATGTCTAACAACTTCAGATCCAAAGCCAGGAAGGCTCATTCCCTCACTGAGCCAAAGCCACGAAGTCTCACTCCTTCACTGAGCCAAAGCCACGATCTCACTCCTTCACTGAGCCAAAGCCAGGAAGTCGCTCTGCTTTACTGAGCCAACACCACGAAGTATCACTCCTTCACTGAGCCAAAGCCAGAATGTCTCACTATTTCACTGAGCCAAAGCCAGTAAGTCTCTCTCCTTCACTGAGCCAAAGCCCGAAAGTCTCACTCCTTCACTGAGCCAAAGCTAGGAAGTCTCAATCCTTCACTGAGCCATAGCCACAATGTCTCTCTTCTTCACTGAGCCAAAGCCACAAGGTCTCACTCCTTCACTGAGCCATAGCCAAGGAGTTCCACTCCTTCAAAGCCAAAGACAGGAAATCTCACTCCATCACTGTGCCAAAGCCACAAAGTTTCATTCCTTCACTGAGCCAAAGCCACGGTCTCACTCCTTCACTGAGACAAAGCAAGAAAGTCTCACTCCTTCACTATGCCAAAGCCATGAAGTCTGACCCCTTCACTGAGCCAGCAAGTAAGTCTCACTCCTTCAGAACCAATGCCAGAAAGTTACACTCCTTCACTGAGCCAAAGCCACGGACTCCCTCCTTCACTGAGCCAAAGCCAGGAAGTCTCACAGCTTCACTAAGCCAAAGGCACGAAGTCTCACTCCTTCACTGAGCCAAAACCACAAAGCTTCACTCCTTCTCTGAGCAAAAGCCAGGAAGACTCACTTTTTCACTCTGACAAAGCCACGAAGTCTCACTCCATCACTGAGCAAACGAGTAAGTCTCTGTCCTTCAGATCCAAAGCCAGGAAGTCTCACTCCTTCCCTGAGCCAAAGCCACAACGTCTCACTCATTCACTGAGCCAAAGCCAGGATGTCTCACTATTTCACTGAGCCAAAGCACGTAAGTCTCACTCCTTCACTGAGCCAAAGCCAGGGAGTCTCACTCCTTCACTGAGCCAAAGCCAGGTAGTCTCACTCCTTCACTGAGCCTAAGCCAGGAAGTCTCACTCCTCCACTGAGCTATAGCCACATTGTTTCACTCTTTCACTGAGGAAAGCCACTAAGTCACACTCCTTCACTGAGCCTAAGCCACCAAGTCTCATTTCTTAGGAGCCAAAGCCAGGAAATCTCAATCCTTCTTTGAGCCAAAGCCTCAAAGTTTCATTCCTTCACTGAGCCAAAGCCACGGTCTCACTACTTCACTGTGCTAAAGCCTCAAAGTCTCTCCCTTCACTGAGGCATAGCCACTAAGTCTCACTCCATCACTGAGCCAAAGCCAGAAAGTCTCACTCCTTCACTATGCCAAAGCTAGGAAGTCTGACTCCTTCACTGAGCCAGCCAGTAAGTCTCACTCCTTCACTGGGCCAAAGCCACGAATTCACACTCCTTCACTGAACCAAAACCACAAAGTCTCGCTCCTTCACTGAGCCAAGGCCAGGAAGACTCACTCTTTCACTGTGCCAAAGCCACGAAGTCTCACTCCTTCACTGAGCCAAGGGCAGGAACTCATTCCTTCAGTGTGCCAAAGCCACGAAGTCTCACTCCTTCGCTGAGCCAAAGCCAGAAGTCTCACTCCTTCACTAAGCCAAAGCCAGGAAGTCTCACTCCATCACTGAGCCAAAGCCACGAAATCTCACTACTTAACTGCGCCAAAGCCATGGTCTCACTCCTTCACTGCGCCAAAGCCAGGAAGTCTCAGTTCTTCACTGAGCCAAAGCCACAAAGTCTCACTCATTCACTGAGCCAAAGCCAGGAAGTCTCACTCCTTCACTGGGCCAAAGCCACGAAGTCTCACTCATTCACTGAGCCAACCAGTATGTCTAACAACTTCAGATCCAGAGCCAGGAAGTCACTCCCTCACTGAGCCAAAGCCACGAATCTCACTCCTTCACTGAGCCAAAGCCACGATCTCACTCTATCACTGAGCCAAAGCCAGGAAGTCTCTCTGCTTCACTGAGCCAACACCACGACCTCTCACTCCTTCAATGAGCGAAAGCCAGGAAGTCTCACTCCTTCACTGAGCCAAAGCCACAAAGTTTCTCTCCTTCACTGTGCCAAAGCCACGAAGTCTCACTTCTTCACTGAGCCAAAGTCAGGAAGTCTCACTCCTTCACTGAGCCAAAGCAACGGTCTCACTCCTTCACTGAGCCAAAGCCACAAATTTTCTCACCTTCAGATACAAAGGCAGGAAGTCTCACTCCTTCACTGAGCCAAAGCCTCAAAGTCTCACTGCTTCACTGAGCCAAAGCCAGGAAGTCTCACTCCTTCAGAGCCAAAGCCAGAAAATCTCACTCCTTCACTGAGCCACGAAGTCACACTCCTTCACTGAACAAAAGCATCAAAGTCTCAATGCTTCACTGAGCCAAAGCCACGAAGTCTCACTCCTTAACTGAGCCAAATCCATGAAGTCTAAATCCTTCACTGAGCCAAAGGCATGGTCTCACTCCTTCACTGAACCAAAGCGACAAAGTATCTCTCCTTCACTGAGCCAAAGCCACGAAGTCTCACCCCTTCACTGTGCCAAAGCCACGAAGTCTCATTCCTTCACGGAGCCAACCAGTAAGTCTCACTCCTTCAGATCCAAATCCAGGACATCTCACTCCTTAACTGAGCCAAAGCCATGGTCTCACTCCTTAACTGAGCCAAAGCCATGGTCTCACTCCTTCACTGAACCAAAGCCACAAAGCCTCTCTCCTTCACTGAGCAAAAGCCACGAAGCCTCTCTCCTTCACTGTGACATAGCCACGAAGTCTCACTCCTGCACTGAGCCATAGCCAGGAAGTCTCACTCCTTCACTATGCCAAAGCCACAAAGTCTCACTCTTTCACTGAGCCAAAGCCAGGAATTTTCACTCCTTCACTCTGCCAAAGCCACGAAGTCTCACTCCTTCACAGAGCCAGCCAGTAAGTCTCCCTCCTTCAGAGCCAAAGCCTGGAACACTCAATCTTTTATTGAGCCAAAGACAGGAAGTCTCATTCCTTCACTGAGCCAAAGCCAGTAAATTTCACTCCTTCAGAGCCAAAGCCAGGAAGTCTCACTCCTTCACTGTGCCAAATCCACGAAGTCTCACTCCTTTACTCAGCCAAATCCACGTTCTCACTCCTTCATTGAGCCAAAGCCACGGTCTGAAACCTTAACTGAGCCAAAGCCTCAAAGTCTCTCCCCTTCACTGAGCCATAGCCACCAAGTCTCATTCCTTCACTGAGTCAAAGACAGGAAGTCTCACTCCTTCACTGAGCCAATGCCACGGCCTCACTCGTTCATTGAGCCAAAGCCACAAAATCTCTCTCCTTCACTGAGGCAAAGTCATGAATTCTGACTGCTTCCCTGAGCCAAAACCACGGTGTCACTCCTTCACTGAGCCAAAGCCAGGAAGTCTCACTCCTTCACTGAGCCAAAGCCTCAAAGTCTCTCTCCTTCACTGAGCCATAGCCACGAAGTCTCAGTCCTTCACTGAGCCAAAGCGAGGAAGTCTCACTCCTTCACTGAGCCAAAGCCATGAAGTCGCACTCCTTCACTGAGCCAAAGCCACGTTCTCACTCCTTCACTGAGCCAAAGCCACAAAATCTCTATCCTTCACTGAGCCAAAGCCAGGAAGTCTCAATCCTTCACTGAGCCAAAGCCAGGATGTCTCACTCCTTCACTGAGCCAGCCAGTAAGTCTCACTCCTTCAGAGCCAAAGCCAGGAAGTCTCACTCCTTCACTGAGCCAAAGCCAGGAAGTCAAACTCCTGCACTGAGCCAAAGCCACAAAGTCTCACTCCTTCACTGAGCCTAAGCCAGAAAGTCTCAGTGCTTCACTGAGCCAAAGCCACGAAGTCTAACTCCTTCACTGAGCCTAAGCCAGAATGTCTCACTCCTTCACTGTGCCAAAGCCACAAAGTCTCACTCCCTCACTGAGCCAAAGCCACAAAGTCACACTCATTCACTGAGCCAGCCAGTAAGTCTCAATCCTTCAGAGTTAAAGCCTGGAAATCTCACTCCTTCACTGAGCCAAAGCCAGGAAGTCTATCTCCTGCACTGAGCCAAAGCCACAAAGTCTCACTCCGTCACTGAGCCATAGCCAGGAAGTCTCACAGCTTCACTATGCCAAAGCCACGATGTCTCACTGCTTCACTGGAACAAAGGCACGAAGTCTAAATCTTTCACTCAGCCAAACCCATGAAGTCTCACTCCTCCTTTCAGTCAAAGCCAGGAAGTCTCACTCTTTCACTGAGCCAAAGCCAGGAAGTCTCACTTCTTCACTGAGCCAAAGCCATGAAGTCTCACTCCTACACTGAGCAAACGCCACGGTCTCACTCCTTCACTGAGATAAAGCCACAAAGTCTCTCTCCTTCACTGAGCTAAAGCAACGAAGTCTCACTCCTTAACTGATCCAAAGCTTCAAAGTGTCTCCCCTTCACTTGGCCACAGCCACCAAGTCTCACTCCTGCACTGAGCCAAAGCCACGCAATCTCACTCCTTCACTGAGACAAAGCCAGTAAATTTCACTCCTTCAGAGCCAAAGCAAGGAAGTCTCACTCCCTCACTGTGCCAAATCCACGAAGTCACACTCCTTCATTGAGCCAAAGCCACGGTCTCACTCCTTCATTGAGCCAAAGCCAGATAGTTTCTCTCCTTCACTGAGCCAAAGCAAGGAATGTCTCACTGCTTCACTGATCCAAAACCACGGACTCACTCTTTCACGGAGCCAAAGCCACGAAGTCTCAATCCTTCACTGAGCCAAAGCCAGGAAGTCTCACTCCTTCACTGTTCCAAACCCACAAAGTCTCTCTCCTTCACTGAGCCAAAGCCACGAAGTCTCAAACCTTCACTGATCCAAAGCCAGGAAGTCTCACTCCATCACTGTGGCAGAGCCACAAAGTGTCACTCCTTCACTGAGCCAAAGCCACGAAGTCTCACTCCTTCACTGGGACAAAGCCATGGTCTATCTCCTTCATTGAGCCGAAGCCTCAAAGCCTCTCTCCTTCACTGAGCCAGACAGCAAGACGCAATCCTTCAGAGCCAAAGCCAGGAAGTCTACCTCCTTCACTGAGCCAAAGTCAGGAAGTCTAACTCCTTCACTGAGCCAAAGCCAAGAAATCTCAGTAATTAACTGAGCCAAAGCCTCAAAGTCTCCCCCCTTCACTGAGACATAGCCACCAAGTCTCATTCCTTCACTGAGCCAAAGCCACGAAGTCTCACTCCTTCACTGAGCCAAAGCCACGGTATCACTCCTTCACTGAGCCAAAGGCACGAAGTCTCACTCTTTCACCGGAGCCAAAGCCACGAACTCTCACTCCTTCACTGAGACAAAGCCACGGTCTCACTCCTTCATTGAACCTAAGCCAGTAAATGTCACTCCTTCAGAGCCAATGCCAGGAAGTCTCACTCCTTCACAGAGCCAAACCAGGAAGTCTAAATCCTTCACAGAGCCAAATCCACAAAGTCTCACTTCTTCACTGAGCCTAAGCCACGAAGTCTCACTCCTTCACTGAGACAAAGCCAGGAAGTCTCACTCCTTCACTGAGCCAACCAGTAAGTCCCAATCCTTCAGATCCAAAGCCAGGAAGTCTCACTTCTTCACAGAACCAAGGGCACGAAGTCTCACTCTTTCACTGAGCTAATGCCACGAAGTCTCACACCTTCACTAAACCAAAGCCAAAAAGTCTCACTCCTTCACTGAACCAAAGCCAGGAAGTCTCACTTCTTCAATGAGCCAAAGCCAGGAAGTCAAACTCCTGCACTGAGCCAAAGCCACAAAGTCTCACTCCTTCACTGAGCCTAAGCCAGAAAGTCTCAGTGCTTCACTGAGCCAAAGCCACGAAGTCTAACTCCTTCACTGAGCCTAAGCCAGAATGTCTCACTCCTTCACTGTGCCAAAGCCACAAAGTCTCACTCCCTCACTGAGCCAAAGCCACGAAGTCACACTCATTCACTGAGCCAGCCAGTAAGTCTCAATCCTTCAGAGCTAAAGCCTGGAAGTCTCACTCCTTCACTGAGCCAAAGCCAGGAAGTCTATCTCCTGCACTGAGCCAAAGCCACAAAGTCTCACTCCGTCACTGAGCCATAGCCAGGAAGTCTCACAGCTTCACTATGCCAAAGCCACGATGTCTCACTGCTTCACTGGAACAAAGGCACGAAGTCTAAATCTTTCACTCAGCCAAACCCATGAAGTCTCACTCCTCCTTTCAGTCAAAGCCAGGAAGTCTCACCTTTCACTGAGCCAAAGCCAGGAAGTCTCACTTCTTCACTGAGCCAAAGCCATGAAGTCTCACTCCTACACTGAGCAAACGCCACGGTCTCACTCCTTCACTGAGATAAAGCCACAAAGTCACACTCCTTCACTGAGCCAAAGCCACGGTCTCACTCCTTCATTGAGCCAAAGCCAGATAGTTTCTCTCCTTCACTGAGCCAAAGCAAGGAATGTCTCACTGCTTCACTGATCCAAAACCACGGACTCACTCTTTCACGGAGCCAAAGCCACGAAGTCTCAATCCTTCACTGAGCCAAAGCCAGGAAGTCTCACTCCTTCACTGTTCCAAAGCCACAAAGTCTCTCTCCTTCACTGAGCCAAAGCCACGAAGTCTCAATCCTTCACTGATCCAAACCCAGGAAGTCTCACTCCATCACTGTGGCAGAGCCACAAAGTGTCACTCCTTCACTGAGCCAAAGCCACGAAGTCTCACTCCTTCACTGGGACAAAGCCATGGTCTATCTCCTTCATTGAGCCGAAGCCTCAAAGTCTCTCTCCTTCACTGAGCCAGACAGTAAGACGCAATCCTTCAGATCCAAAGCCAGGAAGTCTATCTCCTCCACTGAGACAAAGTCAGGAAGTCTAACTCCTTCACTGAGCCAAAGCCAAGAAATCTCAGTAATTAACTGAGCCAAAGCCTCAAAGTCTCCCCCCTTCACTGAGACATAGCCACCAAGTCTCATTCCTTCACTGAGCCAAAGCCACGAAGTTTCACTCCTTCACTGAGCCAAAGCCACGGTATCACTCCTTCACTGAGCCAAAGGCACGAAGTCTCACTCTTTCACCGGAGCCAAAGCCACGAACTCTCACTCCTTCACTGAGACAAAGCCACGGTCTCACTCCTTCATTGAACCTAAGCCAGTAAATGTCACTCCTTCAGAGCCAATGCCAGGAAGTCTCACTCCTTCACAGAGCCAAACCAGGAAGTCTAAATCCTTCACAGAGCCAAATCCACAAAGTCTCACTTCTTCACTGAGCCTAAGCCACGAAGTCTCACTCCTTCACTGAGACAAAGCCAGGAAGTCTCACTCCTTCACTGAGCCAACCAGTAAGTCTCAATTCTTCAGATCCAAAGCCAGGAAGTCTCACTTCTTCACAGAACCAAGGGCACGAAGTCTCACTCTTTCACTGAGCTAATGCCACGAAGTCTCACACCTTCACTAAACCAAAGCCAAAAAGTCTCACTCCTTCACTGAACCAAAGCCAGGAAGTCTCACTTCTTCAATGAGCCAAAGCCAGTAAATTTCACTCCTTCAGAGCCAAAGACAGGATGTCTCACTCCTTCACTGTGCCAAATCCACGAAGTCTCATTCCATCATTGAACTAATGCCAGGAAGTCTCACTCCTTCATTGAGCAAAAGCCAGGAAGTCTCACTCCTTCACTGAGCCACAGCCAGTAAATCTCACTCCTTCAGAGCCAATTCCAGGAAGTGTCACTCCTTCACTGAGCCAAAGCCAGGAAGTGTAAACCCTTCACTGAGACAAAGCCACACAGTCTCACTCGTTCACTGAGCCAATGTCAGAAAGTCTCACTGCTTCACTGAGCCAAAGGCAGGAAGACTCACTGCTTCACTGAGCCAAAGTCAGGAAGTCTCACTCCTTCTCAGAGCCAAAGCCACGAAGTCTCACTCCATCACTTAGCAAAAGCCATGAAGTCTCACTCCTTCACTGAGCAAAAGTCACAAAGTCCCTCTGTGCCAAATCCAGGAAGGCTCACTCCTTCACTGAGCCAAAGCAAGGAAGTCTCACTCCTTCACTGAGCCAAAGCCAGGGAGTCTCACCCCTTCACTGAGCCAAAGCCAGTAAGTCTCACACCTTCACTGAGCCAAAGCCATGAAGTCTCACTCCTTCACTGAGCCAAAGCCACGTTATCACTCCTTCAATGAGCCAAAGGCACATAGTCTCCCTCCTTCACTGAGCCAAAGCCACGAAGTCTCACTCCTTCACTGTGCCAAATCCACGAAGTCTCACTCCTTTACTGAGCCAAAGCCACGGTCTCACTCCTTCATTGAGCCAAAGCCACGGTCTCAATCTTCACTGAGCCAAAGCCAGGAAGTCTCACTCCTTCACTGATCCAAAGCCTCAACGTCTCTCTCCTTCACTGAGCCATAGCCATGAAGTCTCAATCCTTCACTGAGGCAATGCCAGGAGGTATCACTCCATCACTGTGCAAAAGCCACGAAGTCGCACTCATTCACTTAGCCAGCCAGTAAATTTCACTCCTTCAGTGTCAATGCCAGGAAGTCTCACACCTTCACTGAGGAAAAGCCTGGAAGTTTAACGACTTCACTGAGCCAAGGGAGGGAACTCACTCCTTCACTGTGCCAAAGCCACGAAGTCTCACTCCTTCACTGAGCCAAAGCCAGAAGTCTCACTCCTTCACTAAGCCAAAGCCAGGAGGTCTCACTCCTTCACTGAGCCAAAGCCACGAAATCTCACTAGTTAACTGCGCCAAAGCCATGGTCTCACTCCTTCACTGTGCCAAAGCCACGAAGTCTTACTCCTTCACTGAGCCAAATTCAGGAAGTCTCACTCCTTCACTGAGCAAAAGCCACTGTGTCACTCCTTCACTGAGTCAAAGCCCCAAAGTCTCACTGCTTCACTGAGCCAAAGCCAGGAAGTCTCACTCCTTCAGAGCCAAAGCCAGAAAATCTCACTCCTTCACTGTGCCAAAGCCACGAAGTCACACTCCTTCACTGAACCAAAGCCTCAAAGTCTCAATGCTTCACTGAGCCAAAGCCACGAAGTCTCACTCCTTAACTGAGCCAAATCCATGAAGTCTAAATCCTTCACTGAGCCAAAGGCATGGTCTCACTCCTTCACTGAACCAAAGCCACAAAGTATCTCTCCTTCACTGAGCCAAAGCCACGAAGTCTCACCCCTTCACTGTGCCAAAGCCACGAAGTCTCATTCCTTCACTGAGCCAACCAGTAAGTCTCACTCCTTCAGATCCAAATCCAGGACATCTCACTCCTTAACTGAGCCAAAGCCATGGTCTCACTCCTTAACTGAGCCAAAGCCATGGTCTCACTCCTTCACTGAACCAAAGCCACAAAGCCTCTCTCCTTCACTGAGCAAAAGCCACGAAGCCTCTCTCCTTCACTGTGCCATAGCCACGAAGTCTCACTCCTGCACTGAGCCATAGCCAGGAAGTCTCACTCCTTCACTATGCCAAAGCCACAAAGTCTCACTCTTTCAGTGAGCCAGCCAGTAAGTCTCACTCCTTCAGAGCCAACGCCAGGAAGTCTCATTTCTTCATGGATCCAAAGCCAGGATGTCTCACTATTTCACTGAGCCAAAGCCCGTAAGTCTCACTCCTTCACTGAGCCAAAGCCAGGAAGTCTCACTCCTTCACTGAGCCAAAGGCAGGAAGTCTCACTCCTTCACTGAGCCAAAGCCACGAAGTCTCACACTTCACTGAGCCAAAGCCACGAAGTCTCATTCCTTCAGAGCCAAAGCCAGGAAATCTCACTCCTTCTCTGAGCCAAAGCCTCAAAGTTTCATTCCTTCACTGAGCCAAAGCCACGGTCTCACTCCTTCACTGTGCTAAAGCCTCAAAGTCTCTCCCTTCATTGAGCCATAGCCACTAACCCTCACTTCTTCACTGAGCCAAAGGCCGAAAGTCTCACTCCTTCACTATCCCAAAGCCAGGAAGTCTGTCTCCCTCACTGAGCCAGCCAGTAAGTCTCACTCCTTCACTGGGCCAAAGCCACGAAGTCTCACTCCGTCAGAGCCAAATGCAGGAAATCTCACTCCTTCACTGAGCCAAAGCCACGAAGTCACACTCCTTCACTGAGCCATAGCCACAATGTCTCTCTACTTCACTGAGCCAAAGCCACAAAGTCTCCCCCCTTCACTGAGACATAGCCACCAAGTCTCATTCCTTCACTGAGCCAAAGCCACGAAGTCTCACTCCTTCACTGAGCCAAAGCCACGGTATCACTCCTTCACTGAGCCAAAGGCACGAAGTCTCACTCTTTCACCGGAGCCAAAGCCATGAACTCTCACTCCTTCACTGAGACAAAGCCACGGTCTCACTCCTTCATTGAACCTAAGCCAGTAAATGTCACTCCTTCAGAGCCAATGCCAGGAAGTCTCACTCCTTCACAGAGCCAAACCAGGAAGTCTAAATCCTTCACAGAGCCAAATCCACAAAGTCTCACTTCTTCACTGAGCCTAAGCCACGAAGTCTCACTCCTTCAATGAGACAAAGCCAGGAAGTCTCACTCCTTCACTGAGCCAACCAGTAAGTCTCAATCCTTCAGATCCAAAGCCAGGAAGTCTCACTTCTTCACAGAACCAAGGGCACGAAGTCTCACTCTTTCACTGAGCTAATGCCACGAAGTCTCACACCTTCACTAAACCAAAGTCAAAAAGTCTCACTCCTTCACTGAACCAAAGCCAGGAAGTCTCACTTCTTCAATGAGCCAAAGCCAGTAAATTTCACTCCTTCAGAGCCAAAGACAGGATGTCTCACTCCTTCACTGTGCCAAATCCACGAAGTCTCATTCCATCATTGAACTAATGCCAGGAAGTCTCACTCCTTCATTGAGCCAAAGCCAGGAAGTCTCACTCCTTCACTGAGCCACAGCCAGTAAATCTCACTCCTTCAGAGCCAATTCCAGGAAGTGTCACTCCTTCACTGAGCCAAAGCCAGGAAGTCTAAACCCTTCACTGAGCCAAAGCCACACAGTCTCACTCGTTCACTGAGCCAATGTCAGAAAGTCTCACTGCTTCACTGAGCCAAAGGCAGGAAGACTCACTGCTTCACTGAGCCAAAGTCACGAAGTCTCACTCCTTCTCAGATTCAAAGCCACGAAGTCTCACTCCTTCACTGAGCCAAAGCCATGAAGTCGCACTCCTTCACTGAGCCAAAGCCACGTTCTCACTCCTTCACTGAGCCAAAGCCACAAAATCTCTATCCTTCACTGAGCCAAAGCCAGGAAGTCTCAATCCTTCACTGAGCCAAAGCCAGGAAGTCTCACTCCTTCACTGAGCCAGCCAGTAAGTCAAACTCCTGCACTGAGCCAAAGCCACAAAGTCTCACTCCTTCACTGAGCCTAAGCCAGAAAGTCTCAGTGCTTCACTGAGCCAAAGCCACGAAGTCTAACTCCTTCACTGAGCCTAAGCCAGTAAGTCTCAATCCTTCAGAGCTAAAGCCTGGAAGTCTCACTCCTTCACTGAGCCAAAGCCAGGAAGTCTATCTCCTGCACTGAGCCAAAGCCACAAAGTCTCACTCCGTCACTGAGCCATAGCCACGAAGTCTCACTGCTTCACTGAGCCAAAGCCACGATGTCTCACTGCTTCACTGGAACAAAGGCACGAAGTATAAATCTTTCACTCAGCCAAACCCATGAAGTCTCACTCCTCCTTTCAGTCAAAGCCAGGAAGTCTCACTCTTTCACTGAGCCAAAGCCAGGAAGTCTCACTTCTTCACTGAGCCAAAGCCATGAAGTCTCACTCCTACACTGAGCAAACGCCACGGTCTCACTCCTTCACTGAGATAAAGCCACAAAGTCTCTCTCCTTCACTGAGCTAAAGCAACGAAGTCTCACTCCTTAACTGATCCAAAGCTTCAAAGAGACTCCCCTTCACTTGGCCACAGCCACCAAGTCTCACTCCTGCACTGAGCCAAAGCCACGAAATCTCACTCCTTCACTGAGACAAAGCCAGTAAATTTCACTCCTTCAGAGCCAAAGCAAGGAAGTCTCACTCCCTCACTGTGCCAAATCCACGAAGTCACACTCCTTCACTGAGCCAAAGCCACGGTCTCACTCCTTCATTGAGCCAAAGCCAGATCGTTTCTCTCCTTCACTGAGCCAAAGCAAGGAATGTCTCAATGCTTCACTGATCCAAAACCACGGACTCACTCTTTCACGGAGCCAAAGCCACGAAGTCTCAATCCTTCACTGAGCCAAAGCCAGGAAGTCTCACTCCTTCACTGTTCCAAAGCCACAAAGTCTCTCTCCTTCACTGAGCCAAAGCCACGAAGTCTCAATCCTTCACTGATCCAAAGCCAGGAAGTCTCACTCCATCACTGTGGCAGAGCCACAAAGTGTCATCCTTCACTGAGCCAAAGCCACGAAGTCTCACTCCTTCACTGGGACAAAGCCATGGTCTATCTCCTTCATTGAGCCGAAGCCTCAAAGCCTCTCTCCTTCACTGAGCCAGACAGTAGGACGCAATCCTTCAGAGCCAAAGCCAGGAAGTCTATCTCCTTCACTGAGCCAAAGTCAGGAAGTCTAACTCCTTCACTGAGCCAAAGCCAAGAAATCTCAGTAATTAACTGAGCCAAAGCCTCAAAGTCTCCCCCTTTCACTGAGACATAGCCACCAAGTCTCATTCCTTCACTGAGCCAAAGCCACGAAGTCTCACTCCTTCACTGAGCCAAAGCCACGGTATCACTCCTTCACTGAGCCAAAGGCACGAAGTCTCACTCTTTCACCGGAGCCAAAGCCACGAACTCTCACTCCTTCACTGAGACAAAGCCACGGTCTCACTCCTTCATTGAACCTAAGCCAGTAAATGTCACTCCTTCAGAGCCAATGCCAGGAAGTCTCACTCCTTCACAGAGCCAAACCAGGAAGTCTAAATCCTTCACAGAGCCAAATCCACAAAGTCTCACTTCTTCACTGAGCCTAAGCCACGAAGTCTCACTCCTTCACTGAGACAAAGCCAGGAAGTCTCACTCCTTCACTGAGCCAACCAGTAAGTCTCAATTCTTCAGATCCAAAGCCAGGAAGTCTCACTTCTTCACAGAACCAAGGGCACGAAGTCTCACTCTTTCACTGAGCTAATGCCACGAAGTCTCACACCTTCACTAAACCAAAGCCAAAAAGTCTCACTCCTTCACTGAACCAAAGCCAGGAAGTCTCACTTCTTCAATGAGCCAAAGCCAATAAATTTCACTCCTTCAGAGCCAAAGACAGGATGTCTCACTCCTTCACTGTGCCAAATCCACGAAGTCTCATTCCATCATTGAACTAATGCCAGGAAGTCTCACTCCTTCATTGAGCCAAAGCCAGGAAGTCTCACTCCTTCACTGAGCCACAGCCAGTAAATCTCACTCCTTCAGAGCCAATTCCAGGAAGTGTCACTCCTTCACTGAGCCAAAGCCAGGAAGTCTAAACCCTTCACTGAGACAAAGCCACAGAGTCTCACTCGTTCACTGAGCCAATGTCAGAAAGTCTCACTGCTTCACTGAGTCAAAGGCAGGAAGACTCACTGCTTCACTGAGCCAAAGTCAGGAAGTCTCACTCCTTCTCAGAGCCAAAGGCACGAAGTCTCACTCCATCACTTAGCCAAAGCCATGAAGTCTCACTCCTTCACTGAGCAAAAGTCACAAAGTCCCTCTCCTACACTGTGCCAAATCCAGGAAGGCTCACTCCTTCACTGAGCCAAAGCAAGGAAGTCTCACTCCTTCACTGAGCCAAAGCCAGGGAGTCTCACCCCTTCACTGAGCCAAAGCCAGGAAGTCTCACACCTTCACTGAGCCAAAGCCATGAAGTCTCACTCCTTCACTGAGCCAAAGCCACGTTATCACTCCTTCAATGAGCCAAAGGCACATAGTCTCCCTCCTTCACTGAGCCAAAGCCACGAAGTCTCACTCCTTCACTGTGCCAAATCCACGAAGTCTCACTCCTTTACTGAGCCAAAGCCACGGTCTCACTCCTTCATTGAGCCAAAGCCACGGTCTCATTCCTTCACTGAGCCAAAGCCAGGAAGTCTCACTCCTTCACTGATCCAAAGCCTCAACGTCTCTCTCCTTCACTGAGCCATAGCCACGAAGTCTCAATCCTTCACTGAGGCAATGCCAGGAGGTATCACTCCATCACTGTGCAAAAGCCACGAAGTCGCACTCATTCACTTAGCCAGCCAGTAAGTTTCACTCCTTCAATGTCAATGCCAGGAAGTCTCACACCTTCACTGAGGAAAAGCCTGGAAGTTTAACGCCTTCACTGAGCCAAAGCCACGAAGTCTCACTCCTTCACTGTGCCAAATCCACGAAGTCTCACTCCTTTACTGAGCCAATGCCACGGTCTCACTCCTTCATTGAGCCAAAGCCACGGTCTCATTCCTTCACTGAGCCAAAGCCAGGAAGTCTCACTCCTTCACTGATCCAAAGCCTCAACGTCTCTCTCCTTCACTGAGCCATAGCCACGAAGTCTCAATCCTTCACTGAGGCAATGCCAGGAGGTATCACTCCATCACTGTGCAAAAGCCACGAAGTCGCACTCATTCACTTAGCCAGCCAGTAAGTTTCACTCCTTCAGTGTCAATGCCAGGAAGTCTCACACCTTCACTGAGGAAAAGCCTGGAAGTTTAACGACTTCACTGAGCCAAGGGAGGGAACTCACTCCTTCACTGTGCCAAAGCCACGAAGTCTCACTCCTTCACTGAGCCAAAGCCAGAAGTCTCACTCCTTCACTAAGCCAAAGCCAGGAAGTCTCACTCCTTCACTGAGCCAAAGCCACGAAATCTCACTAGTTAACTGCGCCAAAGCCATGGTCTCACTCCTTCACTGTGCCAAAGCCACGAAGTCTCACTCCTTCCCTGAGCCAAAGCCAGATTGTCTCACTATTTCACTGAGCCAAAGCGAGTAAGTCTCACTCCTTCAGTGAGCCAAATCCCGAAAGTCTCACTCCTTCACTGAGCCAAAGCCAGGAAGTCTCAATCCTTCTTGAGCCATAGCCACAATATCTCTCTCCTTCACTGAGCCAAAGCCACGAGGTCTCACTCCTTCACTGAGCCATAGCCAAGGAGTCTCACTCCTTCAGAGCCAAAGACAGGAAATCTCACTCCATCACTGTGCCAAAGCCACTAAGTTTCATTCCTTCACTGAGCCAAAGCCACGGTCTCAGTCCTTCACTGAGCCAAAGCCAGAAAGTCTCACTCCTTCACTATGCCAAAGCCATGAAGTCTCACTAGTTAACTGCGCCAAAGCCATGCTCTCACTCCTTCACTGTGCCAAAGCCACGAAGTCTCACTCCTTCAGAACCAATGCCAGAAAGTCTCACTCCTTCACTGATCCAAAGGTACGAAGTCTCACTCCTTCACTGAGTCAAAACCACAAAGCTTCACTCCTTCTCTGAGCAAAAGCCAGTAAGACTCACTCCTTCACTCTGCCAAAGCCACGTAGTCTCACTCCTTCACTGAGCAAACGAGTAAGTCTCAGTCCTTCAGATTCAAAGCCAGGTAGTCTCACTCCTTCCCTGAGCCAAAGCCTCAACGTCTCATTCATTCACTGAGCCAAAACCAGGATTTCTCACTATTTCACTGAGCCAAAGCCCGTAAGTCTCACTCCTTCACTGAGCCAAAGCCAAGAACTCTCACTTCTTCACTGAGCCAAAGCCAGGAACTCTCATTCCTTCAATGAGCCAAAGCCAGGAAGTCTCACTACTTCATTGAGCCAAAGCCACGAACTGTCACTCCTTCAGAGCCAAAGCCAGGAAATCTCACTCCTTCACTCTGCCAAAGCCTCAAAGTCTCTCTCCTTTACTGAGCCATAGCCACGAAGTCTCACTCCTTCACTGAGCCAAAGCCAGGAAGTCTCACTCCTTCACTATGCCAAATCCACGAAGTTTCACTCCTTCACTGAGCCAAAGCCACGGCCTCACTCCTTCACTCTGCCAAAGCCTCAAAGTCTCTCTCCTTCACTGAGCCAAAGCAACGAAGTCTAACTCCTTCACTGAGACAAAGCCAAGAAGTCTCACTCCTTCAGAGCCAAAGCCAGGAAATCTCACTCCTTCACTGGGCCAAATCCAAGAAGTCTCACTCATTCAGAGCCAAAGCCAGGAAGACTCACTCCTTCACTCTGCAAAAGACACGAAGTCTCACTCCTTCACTGAGCAAACGAGTAAGTCTCAGACCTTCAGATCCAAGGACAGGAAGTCTCATTCCTTCACTGAGCCAAAAGCACGAAGTCTCACTCATTCACTGAGACAAAGCCACGAAATCGCACTAGTTAACTGCGCCAAAGCCATGGTCTGACTCCTTCACTGAGCCAAAGCCAGGAAGTCTCATTCATTCACTGAGCCAAAGCCACAAAGTCTCACTCCTTCACTGAGCCAAAGCCAGGAACTCTCACTCCTTCACTGGGCCAAAGCAACGAAATCTCACTCATTCACTGAGCCAACCATTATGTCTAACAACTTCAGATCCAAAGCCAGGAAAGCTCATTCCCTCACTGAGCCAAAGCCACGAAGTCTCACTCCTTCACTGAACCAAAGCCACGATCTCACTCCTTCACTGAGCCAAAGCCAGGAAGTCTCTCTGCTTTACTGAGCCAACACCACGAAATCTCACTCCTTTACTGAGCCAAAGCCAGAATGTCTCACTATTTCACTGAACCAAAGCCAGTAAGTCTCACTCCTTCACTGAGCCAAAGCCCGAAAGTCTCACTCCTTCACTGAGCCAAAGCTAGGAAGTCTCAATCCTTCAATGAGCCATAGCCACACTGTCTCTCTCCTTCACTGAGCCAAAGCCACAAGGTCTCACTCCTTCACTGAGCCATAGCCAAGGAGTTTCACTCCTTCAAAGCCAAAGACAGGAAATCTCACTCCATCACTGTGCCAAAGCCACAAAGTTTCGTTCCTTCACTGAGACAAAGCCACGGTCTCACTCCTTCACTGAGCCAAAGCAAGAAAGTCTCACTCCTTCACTATGCCAAAGCCATGAAGTCTGACCCCTTCACTGAGCCAGCAAGTAAGTCTCACTCCTTCAGAACCAATGCCAGAAAGTTACACTCCTTCACTGATCCAAAGCCACGAAGTCTCACTCCTTCACTGAGCCAAAGCCACGGACTCCCTCCTTCACTGAGCCAAAGCCAGGAAGTCTCACAGCTTCACTGAGCCAAAGGCACGAAGTCTCACTCCTTCACTGAGACAAAGCCAGGAAGTCTCACTCCTTCACTGAGCCAACCAGTAAGTCTCAATCCTTCAGATCCAAAGCCAGGAAGTCTCACTTCTTCACAGAGCCAAGGGCACGAAGTCTCACTCTTTCACTGAGCTAATGCCAGGAAGTCTAAATCCTTCACTGAGCCAAAGGCATGGTCTCACTCCTTCACTGAACCAAAGCCACTGTGTCACTCCTTCACTGAGCCAAAGCCACGAAATCTCACTAGTTAACTGCGCCAAAGCCATGGTCTCACTCCTTCACTGTGCCAAAGCCACGAAGTCTCACTCCTTCCCTGAGCCAAAGCCAGATTGTCTCACTATTTCACTGAGCCAAAGCGAGTAAGTCTCACTCCTTCAGTGAGCCAAATCCCGAAAGTCTCACTCCTTCACTGAGCCAAAGCCAGGAAGTCTCAATCCTTCTTGAGCCATAGCCACAATATCTCTCTCCTTCACTGAGCCAAAGCCACGAGGTCTCACTCCTTCACTGAGCCATAGCCAAGGAGTCTCACTCCTTCAGAGCCAAAGACAGGAAATCTCACTCCATCACTGTGCCAAAGCCACTAAGTTTCATTCCTTCACTGAGCCAAAGCCACGGTCTCAGTCCTTCACTGAGCCAAAGCCAGAAAGTCTCACTCCTTCACTATGCCAAAGCCATGAAGTCTCACTAGTTAACTGCGCCAAAGCCATGGTCTCACTCCTTCACTGTGCCAAAGCCACGAAGTCTCACTCCTTCAGAACCAATGCCAGAAAGTCTCACTCCTTCACTGATCCAAAGGCACGAAGTCTCACTCCTTCACTGAGTCAAAACCACAAAGCTTCACTCCTTCTCTGAGCAAAAGCCAGGAAGACTCACTCCTTCACTCTGCCAAAGCCACGTAGTCTCACTCCTTCACTGAGCAAACGAGTAAGTCTCAGTCCTTCAGATCCAAAGCCAGGTAGTCTCACTCCTTCCCTGAGCCAAAGCCTCAACGTCTCATTCATTCACTGAGCCAAAACCAGGATTTCTCACTATTTCACTGAGCCAAAGCCCGTAAGTCTCACTCCTTCACTGAGCCAAAGCCAAGAACTCTCACTCCTTCACTGAGCCAAAGCCAGGAACTCTCATTCCTTCAATGAGCCAAAGCCAGGAAGTCTCACTACTTCATTGAGCCAAAGCCACGAACTGTCACTCCTTCAGAGCCAAAGCCAGGAAATCTCACTCCTTCACTGAGCCAAATCCACGAAGTTTCACTCCTACACTGAGCCAAAGCCACGGCCTCACTCCTTCACTCTGCCAAAGCCTCAAAGTCTCTCTCCTTTACTGAGCCATAGCCTCAAAGTCTCTCTCCTTCACTGAGCCAAAGCAACGAAGTCTAACTCCTTCACTGAGACAAAGCCAAGAAGTCTCACTCCTTCAGAGCCAAAGCAAGGAAATCTCACTCCTTCACTGGGCCAAATCCAAGAAGTCTCACTCATTCAGAGCCAAAGCCAGGAAGACTCACTCCTTCACTCTGCAAAAGACACGAAGTCTCACTCCTTCACTGAGCAAACGAGTAAGTCTCAGACCTTCAGATCCAAGGACAGGAAGTCTCATTCCTTCACTGAGCCAAAAGCACGAAGTCTCACTCATTCACTGAGACAAAGCCACGAAATCGCACTAGTTAACTGCGCCAAAGCCATGGTCTGACTCCTTCACTGAGCCAAAGCCAGGAAGTCTCATTCATTCACTGAGCCAAAACCACAAAGTCTCACTCCTTCACTGAGCCAAAGCCAGGAACTCTCACTCCTTCACTGGGCCAAAGCAACGAAATCTCACTCATTCACTGAGCCAACCATTATGTCTAACAACTTCAGATCCAAAGCCAGGAAAGCTCATTCCCTCACTGAGCCAAAGCCACGAAGTCTCACTCCTTCACTGAGCCAAAGCCACGATCTCACTTCTTCAATGAGCCAAAGCCAGTAAATTTCACTCCTTCAGAGCCAAAGACAGGATGTCTCACTCCTTCACTGTGCCAAATCCACGAAGTCTCATTCCATCATTGAACTAATGCCAGGAAGTCTCACTCCTTCATTGAGCCAAAGCCAGGAAGTCTCACTCCTTCACTGAGCCACAGCCAGTAAATCTCACTCCTTCAGAGCCAATTCCAGGAAGTGTCACTCCTTCACTGAGCCAAAGCCAGGAAGTCTAAACCCTTCACTGAGACAAAGCCACAGAGTCTCACTCGTTCACTGAGCCAATGTCAGAAAGTCTCACTGCTTCACTGAGTCAAAGGCAGGAAGACTCACTGCTTCACTGAGCCAAAGTCAGGAAGTCTTACTCCTTCTCAGAGCCAAAGGCACGAAGTCTCACTCCATCACTTAGCGAAAGCCATGAAGTCTCACTCCTTCACTGAGCAAAAGTCACAAAGTCCCTCTCCTACACTGTGCCAAATCCAGGAAGGCTCACTCCTTCACTGAGCCAAAGCAAGGAAGTCTCACTCCTTCACTGAGCCAAAGCCAGGGAGTCTCACCCCTTCACTGAGCCAAAGCCAGGAAGTCTCACACCTTCACTGAGCCAAAGCCATGAAGTCTCACTCCTTCACTGAGCCAAAGCCACGTTATCACTCCTTCAATGAGCCAAAGGCACATAGTCTCCCTCCTTCACTGAGCCAAAGCCACGAAGTCTCACTCCTTCACTGTGCCAAATCCACGAAGTCTCACTCCTTTACTGAGCCAAAGCCACGGTCTCACTCCTTCATTGAGCCAAAGCCACGGTCTCATTCCTTCACTGAGCCAAAGCCAGGAAGTCTCACTCCTTCACTGATCCAAAGCCTCAACGTCTCTCTCCTTCACTGAGCCATAGCCACGAAGTCTCAATCCTTCACTGAGGCAATGCCAGGAGGTATCACTCCATCACTGTGCAAAAGCCACGAAGTCGCACTCATTCACTTAGCCAGCCAGTAAGTTTCACTCCTTCAATGTCAATGCCAGGAAGTCTCACACCTTCACTGAGGAAAAGCCTGGAAGTTTAACGCCTTCACTGAGCCAAAGCCACGAAGTCTCACTCCTTCACTGTGCCAAATCCACGAAGTCTCACTCCTTTACTGAGCCAATGCCACGGTCTCACTCCTTCATTGAGCCAAAGCCACGGTCTCATTCCTTCACTGAGCCAAAGCCAGGAAGTCTCACTCCTTCACTGATCCAAAGCCTCAACGTCTCTCTCATTCACTGAGCCATAGCCACGAAGTCTCAATCCTTCACTGAGGCAATGCCAGGAGGTATCACTCCATCACTGTGCAAAAGCCACGAAGTCGCACTCATTCACTTAGCCAGCCAGTAAGTTTCACTCCTTCAGTGTCAATGCCAGGAAGTCTCACACCTTCACTGAGGAAAAGCCTGGAAGTTTAACGACTTCACTGAGCCAAGGGAGGGAACTCACTCCTTCACTGTGCCAAAGCCACGAAGTCTCACTCCTTCACTGAGCCAAAGCCAGAAGTCTCACTCCTTCACTAAGCCAAAGCCAGGAAGTCTCACTCCTTCACTGAGCCAAAGCCACGAAATCTCACTAGTTAACTGCGCCAAAGCCATGGTCTCACTCCTTCACTGTGCCAAAGCCACGAAGTCTCACTCCTTCCCTGAGCCAAAGCCAGATTGTCTCACTATTTCACTGAGCCAAAGCGAGTAAGTCTCACTCCTTCAGTGAGCCAAATCCCGAAAGTCTCACTCCTTCACTGAGCCAAAGCCAGGAAGTCTCAATCCTTCTTGAGCCATAGCCACAATATCTCTCTCCTTCACTGAGCCAAAGCCACGAGGTCTCACTCCTTCACTGAGCCATAGCCAAGGAGTCTCACTCCTTCAGAGCCAAAGACAGGAAATCTCACTCCATCACTGTGCCAAAGCCACTAAGTTTCATTCCTTCACTGAGCCAAAGCCACGGTCTCAGTCCTTCACTGAGCCAAAGCCAGAAAGTCTCACTCCTTCACTATGCCAAAGCCATGAAGTCTCACTAGTTAACTGCGCCAAAGCCATGGTCTCACTCCTTCACTGTGCCAAAGCCACGAAGTCTCACTCCTTCAGAACCAATGCCAGAAAGTCTCACTCCTTCACTGATCCAAAGGCACGAAGTCTCACTCCTTCACTGAGTCAAAACCACAAAGCTTCACTCCTTCTCTGAGCAAAAGCCAGGAAGACTCACTCCTTCACTCTGCCAAAGCCACGTAGTCTCACTCCTTCACTGAGCAAACGAGTAAGTCTCAGTCCTTCAGATCCAAAGCCAGGTAGTCTCACTCCTTCCCTGAGCCAAAGCCTCAACGTCTCATTCATTCACTGAGCCAAAACCAGGATTTCTCACTATTTCACTGAGCCAAAGCCCGTAAGTCTCACTCCTTCACTGAGCCAAAGCCAAGAACTCTCACTCCTTCACTGAGCCAAAGCCAGGAACTCTCATTCCTTCAATGAGCCAAAGCCAGGAAGTCTCACTACTTCATTGAGCCAAAGCCACGAACTGTCACTCCTTCAGAGCCAAAGCCAGGAAATCTCACTCCTTCACTGAGCCAAATCCACGAAGTTTCACTCCTACACTGAGCCAAAGCCACGGCCTCACTCCTTCACTCTGCCAAAGCCTCAAAGTCTCTCTCCTTTACTGAGCCATAGCCTCAAAGTCTCTCTCCTTCACTGAGCCAAAGCAACGAAGTCTAACTCCTTCACTGAGACAAAGCCAAGAAGTCTCACTCCTTCAGAGCCAAAGCAAGGAAATCTCACTCCTTCACTGGGCCAAATCCAAGAAGTCTCACTCATTCAGAGCCAAAGCCAGGAAGACTCACTCCTTCACTCTGCAAAAGACACGAAGTCTCACTCCTTCACTGAGCAAACGAGTAAGTCTCAGACCTTCAGATCCAAGGACAGGAAGTCTCATTCCTTCACTGAGCCAAAAGCACGAAGTCTCACTCATTCACTGAGACAAAGCCACGAAATCGCACTAGTTAACTGCGCCAAAGCCATGGTCTGACTCCTTCACTGAGCCAAAGCCAGGAAGTCTCATTCATTCACTGAGCCAAAGCCACAAAGTCTCACTCCTTCACTGAGCCAAAGCCAGGAACTCTCACTCCTTCACTGGGCCAAAGCAACGAAATCTCACTCATTCACTGAGCCAACCATTATGTCTAACAACTTCAGATCCAAAGCCAGGAAAGCTCATTCCCTCACTGAGCCAAAGCCACGAAGTCTCACTCCTTCACTGAGCCAAAGCCACGATCTCACTCCTTCACTGAGCCAAAGCCAGGAAGTCTCTCTGCTTTACTGAGCCAACACCACGAAATCTCACTCCTTCACTGAGCCAAAGCCAGAATGTCTCACTATTTCACTGAGCCAAAGCCAGTAAGTCTCACTCCTTCACTGAGCCAAAGCCCGAAAGTCTCACTCCTTCACTGAGCCAAAGCTAGGAAGTCTCAATCCTTCAATGAGCCATAGCCACACTGTCTCTCTCCTTCACTGAGCCAAAGCCACAAGGTCTCACTCCTTCACTGAGCCATAGCCAAGGAGTTTCACTCCTTCAAAGCCAAAGACAGGAAATCTCACTCCATCACTGTGCCAAAGCCACAAAGTTTCGTTCCTTCACTGAGACAAAGCCACGGTCTCACTCCTTCACTGAGCCAAAGCAAGAAAGTCTCACTCCTTCACTATGCCAAAGCCATGAAGTCTGACCCCTTCACTGAGCCAGCAAGTAAGTCTCACTCCTTCAGAACCAATGCCAGAAAGTTACACTCCTTCACTGATCCAAAGCCACGAAGTCTCACTCCTTCACTGAGCCAAAGCCACGGACTCCCTCCTTCACTGAGCCAAAGCCAGGAAGTCTCACAGCTTCACTGAGCCAAAGGCACGAAGTCTCACTCCTTCACTGAGACAAAGCCAGGAAGTCTCACTCCTTCACTGAGCCAACCAGTAAGTCTCAATCCTTCAGATCCAAAGCCAGGAAGTCTCACTTCTTCACAGAGCCAAGGGCACGAAGTCTCACTCTTTCACTGAGCTAATGCCAGGAAGTCTAAATCCTTCACTGAGCCAAAGGCATGGTCTCACTCCTTCACTGAACCAAAGCCACTGTGTCACTCCTTCACTGAGTCAAAGCCCCAAAGTCTCACTGCTTCACTGAGCCAAAGCCAGGAAGTCTCACTCCTTCAGAGCCAAAGCCAGAAAATCTCACTCCTTCACTGTGCCAAAGCCACGAAGTCACACTCCTTCACTGAACCAAAGCCTCAAAGTCTCAATGCTTCACTGAGCCAAAGCCACGAAGTCTCACTCCTTAACTGAGCCAAATCCATGAAGTCTAAATCCTTCACTGAGCCAAAGGCATGGTCTCACTCCTTCACTGAACCAAAGCCACAAAGTATCTCTCCTTCACTGTGCCAAAGCCACGAAGTCTCATTCCTTCACTGAGCCAACCAGTAAGTCTCACTCCTTCAGATCCAAATCCAGGACATCTCACTCCTTAACTGAGCCAAAGCCATGGTCTCACTCCTTAACTGAGCCAAAGCCATGGTCTCACTCCTTCACTGAACCAAAGCCACAAAGCCTCTCTCCTTCACTGAGCAAAAGCCACGAAGCCTCTCTCCTTCACTGTGCCATAGCCACGAAGTCTCACTCCTGCACTAAGCCATAGCCAGGAAGTCTCACTCCTTCACTATGCCAAAGCCACAAAGTCTCACTCTTTCAGTGAGCCAGCCAGTAAGTCTCACTCCTTCAGAGCCAACGCCAGGAAGTCTCATTTCTTCATGGATCCAAAGCCAGGATGTCTCACTATTTCACTGAGCCAAAGCCCGTAAGTCTCACTCCTTCACTGAGCCAAAGCCAGGAAGTCTCACTCCTTCACTGAGCCAAAGGCAGGAAGTCTCACTCCTTCACTGAGCCAAAGCCACGAAGTCTCACACTTCACTGAGCCAAAGCCACGAAGTCTCATTCCTTCAGAGCCAAAGCCAGGAAATCTCACTCCTTCTCTGAGCCAAAGCCTCAAAGTTTCATTCCTTCACTGAGCCAAAGCCACGGTCTCACTCCTTCACTGTGCTAAAGCCTCAAAGTCTCTCCCTTCATTGAGCCATAGCCACTAAACCTCACTTCTTCACTGAGCCAAAGGCCGAAAGTCTCACTCCTTCACTATCCCAAAGCCAGGAAGTCTGTCTCCCTCACTGAGCCAGCCAGTAAGTCTCACTCCTTCACTGGGCCAAAGCCACGAAGTCTCACTCCGTCAGAGCCAAATGCAGGAAATCTCACTCCTTCACTGAGCCAAAGCCACGAAGTCACACTCCTTCACTGAGCCATAGCCACAATGTCTCTCTACTTCACTGAGCCAAAGCCACAAAGTCTCCCCCCTTCACTGAGACATAGCCACCAAGTCTCATTCCTTCACTGAGCCAAAGCCACGAAGTCTCACTCCTTCACTGAGCCAAAGCCACGGTATCACTCCTTCACTGAGCCAAAGGCACGAAGTCTCACTCTTTCACCGGAGCCAAAGCCACGAACTCTCACTCCTTCACTGAGACAAAGCCACGGTCTCACTCCTTCATTGAACCTAAGCCAGTAAATGTCACTCCTTCAGAGCCAATGCCAGGAAGTCTCACTCCTTCACAGAGCCAAACCAGGAAGTCTAAATCCTTCACAGAGCCAAATCCACAAAGTCTCACTTCTTCACTGAGCCTAAGCCACGAAGTCTCACTCCTTCAATGAGACAAAGCCAGGAAGTCTCACTCCTTCACTGAGCCAACCAGTAAGTCTCAATCCTTCAGATCCAAAGCCAGGAAGTCTCACTTCTTCACAGAACCAAGGGCACGAAGTCTCACTCTTTCACTGAGCTAATGCCACGAAGTCTCACACCTTCACTAAACCAAAGTCAAAAAGTCTCACTCCTTCACTGAACCAAAGCCAGGAAGTCTCACTTCTTCAATGAGCCAAAGCCAGTAAATTTCACTCCTTCAGAGCCAAAGACAGGATGTCTCACTCCTTCACTGTGCCAAATCCACGAAGTCTCATTCCATCATTGAACTAATGCCAGGAAGTCTCACTCCTTCATTGAGCCAAAGCCAGGAAGTCTCACTCCTTCACTGAGCCACAGCCAGTAAATCTCACTCCTTCAGAGCCAATTCCAGGAAGTGTCACTCCTTCACTGAGCCAAAGCCAGGAAGTCTAAACCCTTCACTGAGCCAAAGCCACACAGTCTCACTCGTTCACTGAGCCAATGTCAGAAAGTCTCACTGCTTCACTGAGCCAAAGGCAGGAAGACTCACTGCTTCACTGAGCCAAAGTCACGAAGTCTCACTCCTTCTCAGAGTCAAAGCCACGAAGTCTCACTCCTTCACTGAGCCAAAGCCATGAAGTCGCACTCCTTCACTGAGCCAAAGCCACGTTCTCACTCCTTCACTGAGCCAAAGCCACAAAATCTCTATCCTTCACTGAGCCAAAGCCAGGAAGTCTCAATCCTTCACTGAGCCAAAGCCAGGAAGTCTCACTCCTTCACTGAGCCAGCCAGTAAGTCTCATTCCTTCAGAGCCAAAGCCAGGAAGTCTCACTCCTTCACTGAGCCAAAGCCAGGAAGTCAAACTCCTGCACTGAGCCAAAGCCACAAAGTCTCACTCCTTCACTGAGCCTAAGCCAGAAAGTCTCAGTGCTTCACTGAGCCAAAGCCACGAAGTCTAACTCCTTCACTGAGCCTTAGCCAGAATGTCTCACTCCTTCACTGTGCCAAAGCCACAAAGTCTCACTCCCTCACTGAGCCAAAGCCACGAAGTCACACTCATTCACTGAGCCAGCCAGTAAGTCTCAATCCTTCAGAGCTAAAGCCTGGAAGTCTCACTCCTTCACTGAGCCAAAGCCAGGAAGTCTATCTCCTGCACTGAGCCAATGCCACAAAGTCTCACTCCGTCACTGAGCCATAGCCACGAAGTCTCACTGCTTCACTGAGCCAAAGCCACGATGTCTCACTGCTTCACTGGAACAAAGGCACGAAGTATAAATCTTTCACTCAGCCAAACCCATGAAGTCTCACTCCTCCTTTCAGTCAAAACCAGGAAGTCTCACTCCTTCATTGAGCCAAAGCCAGATAGTTTCTCTCCTTCACTGAGCCAAAGCAAGGAATGTCTCACTGCTTCACTGATCCAAAACCACGGACTCACTCTTTCACGGAGCCAAAGCCACGAAGTCTCAATCCTTCACTGAGCCAAAGCCAGGAAGTCTCACTCCTTCACTGTTCCAAAGCCACAAAGTCTCTCTCCTTCACTGAGCCAAAGCCACGAAGTCTCAATCCTTCACTGATCCAAACCCAGGAAGTCTCACTCCATCACTGTGGCAGAGCCACAAAGTGTCATCATTCACTGAGCCAAAGCCACGAAGTCTCACTCCTTCACTGGGACAAAGCCATGGTCTATCTCCTTCATTGAGCCGAAGCCTCAAAGCCTCTCTCCTTCACTGAGCCAGACAGTAAGACGCAATCCTTCAGAGCCAAAGCCAGGAAGTCTATCTCCTTCACTGAGCCAAAGTCAGGAAGTCTAACTCCTTCACTGAGCCAAAGCCAAGAAATCTCAGTAATTAACTGAGCCAAAGCCTCAAAGTCTCCCCCCTTCACTGAGACATAGCCACCAAGTCTCATTCCTTCACTGAGCCAAAGCCACGAAGTCTCACTCCTTCACTGAGCCAAAGCCACGGTATCACTCCTTCACTGAGCCAAAGGCACGAAGTCTCACTCTTTCACCGGAGCCAAAGCCACGAACTCTCACTCCTTCACTGAGACAAAGCCACGGTCTCACTCCTTCATTGAACCTAAGCCAGTAAATGTCACTCCTTCAGAGCCAATGCCAGGAAGTCTCACTCCTTCACAGAGCCAAACCAGGAAGTCTAAATCCTTCACAGAGCCAAATCCACAAAGTCTCACTTCTTCACTGAGCCTAAGCCACGAAGTCTCACTCCTTCACTGAGACAAAGCCAGGAAGTCTCACTCCTTCACTGAGCCAACCAGTAAGTCTCAATTCTTCAGATCCAAAGCCAGGAAGTCTCACTTCTTCACAGAACCAAGGGCACGAAGTCTCACTCTTTCACTGAGCTAATGCCACGAAGTCTCACACCTTCACTAAACCAAAGCCAAAAAGTCTCACTCCTTCACTGAACCAAAGCCAGGAAGTCTCACTTCTTCAATGAGCCAAAGCCAGTAAATTTCACTCCTTCAGAGCCAAAGACAGGATGTCTCACTCCTTCACTGTGCCAAATCCACGAAGTCTCATTCCATCATTGAACTAATGCCAGGAAGTCTCACTCCTTCATTGAGCCAAAGCCAGGAAGTCTCACTCCTTCACTGAGCCACAGCCAGTAAATCTCACTCCTTCAGAGCCAATTCCAGGAAGTGTCACTCCTTCACTGAGCCAAAGCCAGGAAGTCTAAACCCTTCACTGAGACAAAGCCACAGAGTCTCACTCGTTCACTGAGCCAATGTCAGAAAGTCTCACTGCTTCACTGAGTCAAAGGCAGGAAGACTCACTGCTTCACTGAGCCAAAGTCAGGAAGTCTCACTCCTTCTCAGAGCCAAAGGCACGAAGTCCCTCTCCTACACTGTGCCAAATCCAGGAAGTCTCACTCCTTCACTGTGCCAAAGCCAGGGAGTCTCACCCCTTCACTGAGCCAAAGCCAGGAAGTCTCACACCTTCACTGAGCCAAAGCCATGAAGTCTCACTCCTTCACTGAGCCAAAGCCACGTTATCACTCCTTCAATGAGCCAAAGGCACATAGTCTCCCTCCTTCACTGAGCCAAAGCCACGAAGTCTCACTCCTTCACTGTGCCAAATCCACGAAGTCTCACTCCTTTACTGAGCCAAAGCCACGGTCTCACTCCTTCATTGAGCCAAAGCCACGGTCTCATTCCTTCACTGAGCCAAAGCCAGGAAGTCTCACTCCTTCACTGATCCAAAGCCTCAACGTCTCTCTCCTTCACTGAGCCATAGCCACGAAGTCTCAATCCATCACTGAGGCAATGCCAGGAGGTATCACTCCATCACTGTGCAAAAGCCACGAAGTCGCACTCATTCACTTAGCGAGCCAGTAAGTTTCACTCCTTCAATGTCAATGCCAGGAAGTCTCACACCTTCACTGAGGAAAAGCCTGGAAGTTTAACGCCTTCACTGAGCCAAAGCCACGAAGTCTCACTCCTTCTCAGAGTCAAAGCCACGAAGTCTCACTCCTTCACTGAGCCAAAGCCATGAAGTCGCACTCCTTCACTGAGCCAAAGCCACGTTCTCACTCCTTCACTGAGCCAAAGCCACAAAATCTCTATCCTTCACTGAGCCAAAGCCAGGAAGTCTCAATCCTTCACTGAGCCAAAGCCAGGAAGTCTCACTCCTTCACTGAGCCAGCCAGTAAGTCTCATTCCTTCAGAGCCAAAGCCAGGAAGTCTCACTCCTTCACTGAGCCAAAGCCAGGAAGTCAAACTCCTGCACTGAGCCAAAGCCACAAAGTCTCACTCCTTCACTGAGCCTAAGCCAGAAAGTCTCAGTGCTTCACTGAGCCAAAGCCACGAAGTCTAACTCCTTCACTGAGCCTTAGCCAGAATGTCTCACTCCTTCACTGTGCCAAAGCCACAAAGTCTCACTCCCTCACTGAGCCAAAGCCACGAAGTCACACTCATTCACTGAGCCAGCCAGTAAGTCTCAATCCTTCAGAGCTAAAGCCTGGAAGTCTCACTCCTTCACTGAGCCAAAGCCAGGAAGTCTATCTCCTGCACTGAGCCAATGCCACAAAGTCTCACTCCGTCACTGAGCCATAGCCACGAAGTCTCACTGCTTCACTGAGCCAAAGCCACGATGTCTCACTGCTTCACTGGAACAAAGGCACGAAGTATAAATCTTTCACTCAGCCAAACCCATGAAGTCTCACTCCTCCTTTCAGTCAAAACCAGGAAGTCTCACTCCTTCATTGAGCCAAAGCCAGATAGTTTCTCTCCTTCACTGAGCCAAAGCAAGGAATGTCTCACTGCTTCACTGATCCAAAACCACGGACTCACTCTTTCACGGAGCCAAAGCCACGAAGTCTCAATCCTTCACTGAGCCAAAGCCAGGAAGTCTCACTCCTTCACTGTTCCAAAGCCACAAAGTCTCTCTCCTTCACTGAGCCAAAGCCACGAAGTCTCAATCCTTCACTGATCCAAACCCAGGAAGTCTCACTCCATCACTGTGGCAGAGCCACAAAGTGTCATCATTCACTGAGCCAAAGCCACGAAGTCTCACTCCTTCACTGGGACAAAGCCATGGTCTATCTCCTTCATTGAGCCGAAGCCTCAAAGCCTCTCTCCTTCACTGAGCCAGACAGTAAGACGCAATCCTTCAGAGCCAAAGCCAGGAAGTCTATCTCCTTCACTGAGCCAAAGTCAGGAAGTCTAACTCCTTCACTGAGCCAAAGCCAAGAAATCTCAGTAATTAACTGAGCCAAAGCCTCAAAGTCTCCCCCCTTCACTGAGACATAGCCACCAAGTCTCATTCCTTCACTGAGCCAAAGCCACGAAGTCTCACTCCTTCACTGAGCCAAAGCCACGGTATCACTCCTTCACTGAGCCAAAGGCACGAAGTCTCACTCTTTCACCGGAGCCAAAGCCACGAACTCTCACTCCTTCACTGAGACAAAGCCACGGTCTCACTCCTTCATTGAACCTAAGCCAGTAAATGTCACTCCTTCAGAGCCAATGCCAGGAAGTCTCACTCCTTCACAGAGCCAAACCAGGAAGTCTAAATCCTTCACAGAGCCAAATCCACAAAGTCTCACTTCTTCACTGAGCCTAAGCCACGAAGTCTCACTCCTTCACTGAGACAAAGCCAGGAAGTCTCACTCCTTCACTGAGCCAACCAGTAAGTCTCAATTCTTCAGATCCAAAGCCAGGAAGTCTCACTTCTTCACAGAACCAAGGGCACGAAGTCTCACTCTTTCACTGAGCTAATGCCACGAAGTCTCACACCTTCACTAAACCAAAGCCAAAAAGTCTCACTCCTTCACTGAACCAAAGCCAGGAAGTCTCACTTCTTCAATGAGCCAAAGCCAGTAAATTTCACTCCTTCAGAGCCAAAGACAGGATGTCTCACTCCTTCACTGTGCCAAATCCACGAAGTCTCATTCCATCATTGAACTAATGCCAGGAAGTCTCACTCCTTCATTGAGCCAAAGCCAGGAAGTCTCACTCCTTCACTGAGCCACAGCCAGTAAATCTCACTCCTTCAGAGCCAATTCCAGGAAGTGTCACTCCTTCACTGAGCCAAAGCCAGGAAGTCTAAACCCTTCACTGAGACAAAGCCACAGAGTCTCACTCGTTCACTGAGCCAATGTCAGAAAGTCTCACTGCTTCACTGAGTCAAAGGCAGGAAGACTCACTGCTTCACTGAGCCAAAGTCAGGAAGTCTCACTCCTTCTCAGAGCCAAAGGCACGAAGTCCCTCTCCTACACTGTGCCAAATCCAGGAAGTCTCACTCCTTCACTGTGCCAAAGCCAGGGAGTCTCACCCCTTCACTGAGCCAAAGCCAGGAAGTCTCACACCTTCACTGAGCCAAAGCCATGAAGTCTCACTCCTTCACTGAGCCAAAGCCACGTTATCACTCCTTCAATGAGCCAAAGGCACATAGTCTCCCTCCTTCACTGAGCCAAAGCCACGAAGTCTCACTCCTTCACTGTGCCAAATCCACGAAGTCTCACTCCTTTACTGAGCCAAAGCCACGGTCTCACTCCTTCATTGAGCCAAAGCCACGGTCTCATTCCTTCACTGAGCCAAAGCCAGGAAGTCTCACTCCTTCACTGATCCAAAGCCTCAACGTCTCTCTCCTTCACTGAGCCATAGCCACGAAGTCTCAATCCATCACTGAGGCAATGCCAGGAGGTATCACTCCATCACTGTGCAAAAGCCACGAAGTCGCACTCATTCACTTAGCGAGCCAGTAAGTTTCACTCCTTCAATGTCAATGCCAGGAAGTCTCACACCTTCACTGAGGAAAAGCCTGGAAGTTTAACGCCTTCACTGAGCCAAAGCCACGAAGTCTCACTCCTTCACTGTGCCAAATCCACGAAGTCTCACTCCTTTACTGAGCCAATGCCACGGTCTCACTCCTTCATTGAGCCAAAGCCACGGTCTCATTCCTTCACTGAGCCAAAGCCAGGAAGTCTCACTCCTTCACTGATCCAAAGCCTCAACGTCTCTCTCCTTCACTGAGCCATAGCCACGAAGTCTCAATCCTTCACTGAGGCAATGCCAGGAGGTATCACTCCATCACTGTGCAAAAGCCACGAAGTCGCACTCATTCACTTAGCCAGCCAGTAAGTTTCACTCCTTCAGTGTCAATGCCAGGAAGTCTCACACCTTCACTGAGGAAAAGCCTGGAAGTTTAACGACTTCACTGAGCCAAGGGAGGGAACTCACTCCTTCACTGTGCCAAAGCCACGAAGTCTCACTCCTTCACTGAGCCAAAGCCAGAAGTCTCACTCCTTCACTAAGCCAAAGCCAGGAAGTCTCACTCCTTCACTGAGCCAAAGCCACGAAATCTCACTAGTTAACTGCGCCAAAGCCATGGTCTCACTCCTTCACTGTGCCAAAGCCACGAAGTCTCACTCCTTCCCTGAGCCAAAGCCAGATTGTCTCACTATTTCACTGAGCCAAAGCGAGTAAGTCTCACTCCTTCAGTGAGCCAAATCCCGAAAGTCTCACTCCTTCACTGAGCCAAAGCCAGGAAGTCTCAATCCTTCTTGAGCCATAGCCACAATATCTCTCTCCTTCACTGAGCCAAAGCCACGAGGTCTCACTCCTTCACTGAGCCATAGCCAAGGAGTCTCACTCCTTCAGAGCCAAAGACAGGAAATCTCACGCCATCACTGTGCTAAAGCCACTAAGTTTCATTCCTTCACTGAGCCAAAGCCACGGTCTCAGTCCTTCACTGAGCCAAAGCCAGAAAGTCTCACTCCTTCACTATGCCAAAGCCATGAAGTCTCACTAGTTAACTGCGCCAAAGCCATGCTCTCACTCCTTCACTGTGCCAAAGCCACGAAGTCTCACTCCTTCAGAACCAATGCCAGAAAGTCTCACTCCTTCACTGATCCAAAGGCACGAAGTCTCACTCCTTCACTGAGTCAAAACCACCAAGCTTCACTCCTTCTCTGAGCAAAAGCCAGGAAGACTCACTCCTTCACTCTGCCAAAGCCACGTAGTCTCACTCCTTCACTGAGCAAACGAGTAAGTCTCAGTCCTTCAGATCCAAAGCCAGGTAGTCTCACTCCTTCCCTGAGCCAAAGCCTCAACGTCTCATTCATTCACTGAGCCAAAACCAGGATTTCTCACTATTTCACTGAGCCAAAGCCCGTAAGTCTCACTCCTTCACTGAGCCAAAGCCAAGAACTCTCACTCCTTCACTGAGCCAAAGCCAGGAACTCTCATTCCTTCAATGAGCCAAAGCCAGGAAGTCTCACTACTTCATTGAGCCAAAGCCACGAACTGTCACTCCTTCAGAGCCAAAGCCAGGAAATCTCACTCCTTCACTGAGCCAAATCCACGAAGTTTCACTCCTACACTGGGCCAAAGCAACGAAATCGCACTAGTTAACTGCGCCAAAGCCATGGTCTGACTCCTTCACTGAGCCAAAGCCAGGAAGTCCCATTCATTCACTGAGCCAAAGCCACAAAGTCTCACTCCTTCACTGAGCCAAAGCCAGGAACTCTCACTCCTTCACTGGGCCAAAGCAACGAAATCTCACTCATGCACTGAGCCAACCATTATGTCTAACAACTTCAGATCCAAAGCCAGGAAAGCTCATTCCCTCACTGAGCCAAAGCCACGAAGTCTCACTCCATCACTGAGCCAAAGCCACGATCTCACTCCTTCACTGAGCCAAAGCCAGGAAGTCTCTCTGCTTTACTGAGCCAACACCACGAAATCTCACTCCTTCACTGAGCCAAAGCCAGAATGTCTCACTATTTCACTGAGCCAAAGCCAGTAAGTCTCACTCCTTCACTGAGCCAAAGCCCGAAAGTCTCACTCCTTCACTGAGCCAAAGCCAGGAAGTCTCACTCCTTCACTGTTCCAAAGCCACAAAGTCTCTCTCCTTCACTGAGCCAAAGCCACGAAGTCTCAATCCTTCACTGATCCAAAGCCAGGAAGTCTCACTCCATCACTGTGGCAGAGCCACAAAGTGTCATCCTTCACTGAGCCAAAGCCACGAAGTCTCACTCCTTCACTGGGACAAAGCCATGGTCTATCTCCTTCATTGAGCCGAAGCCTCAAAGCCTCTCTCCTTCACTGAGCCAGACAGTAAGACGCAATCCTTCAGAGCCAAAGCCAGGAAGTCTATCTCCTTCACTGAGCCAAAGTCAGGAAGTCTAACTCCTTCACTGAGCCAAAGCCAAGAAATCTCAGTAATTAACTGAGCCAAAGCCTCAAAGTCTCCCCCCTTCACTGAGACATAGCCACCAAGTCTCATTCCTTCACTGAGCCAAAGCCACGAAGTCTCACTCCTTCACTGAGCCAAAGCCACGGTATCACTCCTTCACTGAGCCAAAGGCACGAAGTCTCACTCTTTCACCGGAGCCAAAGCCACGAACTCTCACTCCTTCACTGAGACAAAGCCACGGTCTCACTCCTTCATTGAACCTAAGCCAGTAAATGTCACTCCTTCAGAGCCAATGCCAGGAAGTCTCACTCCTTCACAGAGCCAAACCAGGAAGTCTAAATCCTTCACAGAGCCAAATCCACAAAGTCTCACTTCTTCACTGAGCCTAAGCCACGAAGTCTCACTCCTTCACTGAGACAAAGCCAGGAAGTCTCACTCCTTCACTGAGCCAACCAGTAAGTCTCAATTCTTCAGATCCAAAGCCAGGAAGTCTCACTTCTTCACAGAACCAAGGGCACGAAGTCTCACTCTTTCACTGAGCTAATGCCACGAAGTCTCACACCTTCACTAAACCAAAGCCAAAAAGTCTCACTCCTTCACTGAACCAAAGCCAGGAAGTCTCACTTCTTCAATGAGCCAAAGCCAGTAAATTTCACTCCTTCAGAGCCAAAGACAGGATGTCTCACTCCTTCACTGTGCCAAATCCACGAAGTCTCATTCCATCATTGAACTAATGCCAGGAAGTCTCACTCCTTCATTGAGCCAAAGCCAGGAAGTCTCACTCCTTCACTGAGCCACAGCCAGTAAATCTCACTCCTTCAGAGCCAATTCCAGGAAGTGTCACTCCTTCACTGAGCCAAAGCCAGGAAGTCTAAACCCTTCACTGAGACAAAGCCACAGAGTCTCACTCGTTCACTGAGCCAATGTCAGAAAGTCTCACTGCTTCACTGAGTCAAAGGCAGGAAGACTCACTGCTTCACTGAGCCAAAGTCAGGAAGTCTCACTCCTTCTCAGAGCCAAAGGCACGAAGTCTCACTCCATCACTTAGCCAAAGCCATGAAGTCTCACTCCTTCACTGAGCAAAAGTCACAAAGTCCCTCTCCTACACTGTGCCAAATCCAGGAAGGCTCACTCCTTCACTGAGCCAAAGCAAGGAAGTCTCACTCCTTCACTGAGCCAAAGCCAGGGAGTCTCACCCCTTCACTGAGCCAAAGCCAGGAAGTCTCACACCTTCACTGAGCCAAAGCCATGAAGTCTCACTCCTTCACTGAGCCAAAGCCACGTTATCACTCCTTCAATGAGCCAAAGGCACATAGTCTCCCTCCTTCACTGAGCCAAAGCCACGAAGTCTCACTCCTTCACTGTGCCAAATCCACGAAGTCTCACTCCTTTACTGAGCCAAAGCCACGGTCTCACTCCTTCATTGAGCCAAAGCCACGGTCTCATTCCTTCACTGAGCCAAAGCCAGGAAGTCTCACTCCTTCACTGATCCAAAGCCTCAACGTCTCTCTCCTTCACTGAGCCATAGCCACGAAGTCTCAATCCTTCACTGAGGCAATGCCAGGAGGTATCACTCCATCACTGTGCAAAAGCCACGAAGTCGCACTCATTCACTTAGCCAGCCAGTAAGTTTCACTCCTTCAGTGTCAATGCCAGGAAGTCTCACACCTTCACTGAGGAAAAGCCTGGAAGTTTAACGACTTCACTGAGCCAAGGGAGGGAACTCACTCCTTCACTGTGCCAAAGCCACGAAGTCTCACTCCTTCACTGAGCCAAAGCCAGAAGTCTCACTCCTTCACTGAGCCAAAGCCACGGTATCACTCCTTCACTGAGCCAAAGGCACGAAGTCTCACTCTTTCACCGGAGCCAAAGCCACGAACTCTCACTCCTTCACTGAGACAAAGCCACGGTCTCACTCCTTCATTGAACCTAAGCCAGTAAATGTCACTCCTTCAGAGCCAATGCCAGGAAGTCTCACTCCTTCACAGAGCCAAACCAGGAAGTCTAAATCCTTCACAGAGCCAAATCCACAAAGTCTCACTTCTTCACTGAGCCTAAGCCACGAAGTCTCACTCCTTCACTGAGACAAAGCCAGGAAGTCTCACTCCTTCACTGAGCCAACCAGTAAGTCTCAATTCTTCAGATCCAAAGCCAGGAAGTCTCACTTCTTCACAGAACCAAGGGCACGAAGTCTCACTCTTTCACTGAGCTAATGCCACGAAGTCTCACACCTTCACTAAACCAAAGCCAAAAAGTCTCACTCCTTCACTGAACCAAAGCCAGGAAGTCTCACTTCTTCAATGAGCCAAAGCCAGTAAATTTCACTCCTTCAGAGCCAAAGACAGGATGTCTCACTCCTTCACTGTGCCAAATCCACGAAGTCTCATTCCATCATTGAACTAATGCCAGGAAGTCTCACTCCTTCATTGAGCCAAAGCCAGGAAGTCTCACTCCTTCACTGAGCCACAGCCTGTAAATCTCACTCCTTCAGAGCCAATTCCAGGAAGTGTCACTCCTTCACTGAGCCAAAGCCAGGAAGTCTAAACCCTTCACTGAGACAAAGCCACAGAGTCTCACTCGTTCACTGAGCCAATGTCAGAAAGTCTCACTGCTTCACTGAGTCAAAGGCAGGAAGACTCACTGCTTCACTGAGCCAAAGTCAGGAAGTCTCACTCCTTCTCAGTGCCAAAGGCACGAAGTCTCACTCCATCACTTAGCCAAAGCCATGAAGTCTCACTCCTTCACTGAGCAAAAGTCACAAAGTCCCTCTCCTACACTGTGCCAAATCCAGGAAGGCTCACTCCTTCACTGAGCCAAAGCAAGGAAGTCTCACTCCTTCACTGAGCCAAAGCCAGGGAGTCTCACCCCTTCACTGAGCCAAAGCCAGGAAGTCTCACACCTTCACTGAGCCAAAGCCATGAAGTCTCACTCCTTCACTGAGCCAAAGCCACGTTATCACTCCTTCAATGAGCCAAAGGCACATAGTCTCCCTCCTTCACTGAGCCAAAGCCACGAAGTCTCACTCCTTCACTGTGCCAAATCCACGAAGTCTCACTCCTTTACTGAGCCAAAGCCACGGTCTCACTCCTTCATTGAGCCAAAGCCACGGTCTCATTCCTTCACTGAGCCAAAGCCAGGAAGTCTCACTCCTTCACTAAGCCAAAGCCAGGAAGTCTCACTCCTTCACTGAGCCAAAGCCACGAAATCTCACTAGTTAACTGCGCCAAAGCCATGGTCTCACTCCTTCACTGTGCCAAAGCCACGAAGTCTCACTCCTTCCCTGAGCCAAAGCCAGATTGTCTCACTATTTCACTGAGCCAAAGCGAGTAAGTCTCACTCCTTCAGTGAGCCAAATCCCGAAAGTCTCACTCCTTCACTGAGCCAAAGCCAGGAAGTCTCAATCCTTCTTGAGCCATAGCCACAATATCTCTCTCCTTCACTGAGCCAAAGCCACGAGGTCTCACTCCTTCACTGAGCCATAGCCAAGGAGTCTCACTCCTTCAGAGCCAAAGACAGGAAATCTCAATCCATCACTGTGCCAAAGCCACTAAGTTTCATTCCTTCACTGAGCCAAAGCCACGGTCTCAGTCCTTCACTGAGCCAAAGCCAGAAAGTCTCACTCCTTCACTATGCCAAAGCCATGAAGTCTCACTAGTTAACTGCGCCAAAGCCATGCTCTCACTCCTTCACTGTGCCAAAGCCACGAAGTCTCACTCCTTCAGAACCAATGCCAGAAAGTCTCACTCCTTCACTGATCCAAAGGCACGAAGTCTCACTCCTTCACTGAGTCAAAACCACAAAGCTTCACTCCTTCTCTGAGCAAAAGCCAGGAAGACTCACTCCTTCACTCTGCCAAAGCCACGTAGTCTCACTCCTTCACTGAGCAAACGAGTAAGTCTCAGTCCTTCAGATCCAAAGCCAGGTAGTCTCACTCCTTCCCTGAGCCAAAGCCTCAACGTCTCATTCATTCACTGAGCCAAAACCAGGATTTCTCACTATTTCACTGAGCCAAAGCCCGTAAGTCTCACTCCTTCACTGAGCCAAAGCCAAGAACTCTCACTCCTTCACTGAGCCAAAGCCAGGAACTCTCATTCCTTCAATGAGCCAAAGCCAGGAAGTCTCACTACTTCATTGAGCCAAAGCCACGAACTGTCACTCCTTCAGAGCCAAAGCCAGGAAATCTCACTCCTTCACTGAGCCAAATCCACGAAGTTTCACTCCTACACTGAGCCAAAGCCACGGCCTCACTCCTTCACTCTGCCAAAGCCTCAAAGTCTATCTCCTTTACTGAGCCATAGCCACGAAGTCTCACTCCTTCACTGAGCAAAAGCCAGGAAGTCTCACTCCTTCACTATGCCAAATCCACGAAGTTTCACTCCTTCACTGGGCCAAATCCAAGAAGTCTCACTCATTCAGAGCCAAAGCCAGGAAGACTCACTCCTTCACTCTGCAAAAGACACGAAGTCTCACTCCTTCACTGAGCAAACGAGTAAGTCTCAGACCTTCAGATCCAAGGACAGGAAGTCTCATTCCTTCACTGAGCCAAAAGCACGAAGTCTCACTCATTCACTGAGCCAAAGCCACGAAATCGCACTAGTTAACTGCGCCAAAGCCATGGTCTGACTCCTTCACTGAGCCAAAGCCAGGAAGTCTCATTCATTCACTGAGCCAAAGCCACAAAGTCTCACTCCTTCACTGAGCCAAAGCCAGGAACTCTCACTCCTTCACTGGGCCAAAAAACGAAATCTCACTCATTCACTGAGCCAACCATTATGTCTAACAACTTCAGATCCAAAGCCAGGAAAGCTCATTCCCTCACTGAGCCAAAGCCACGAAGTCTCACTCCTTCACTGAGCCAAAGCCACGATCTCACTCCTTCACTGAGCCAAAGCCAGGAAGTCTCTCTGCTTTACTGAGCCAACACCACGAAATCTCACTCCTTCACTGAGCCAAAGCCAGAATGTCTCACTATTTCACTGAGCCAAAGCCAGTAAGTCTCACTCCTTCACTGAGCCAAAGCCCGAAAGTCTCACTCCTTCACTGAGCCAAAGCTAGGAAGTCTCAATCCTTCAATGAGCCATAGCCACACTGTCTCTCTCCTTCACTGAGCCAAAGCCACAAGGTCTCACTCCTTCACTGAGCCATAGCCAAGGAGTTTCACTCCTTCAAAGCCAAAGACAGGAAATCTCACTCCATCACTGTGCCAAAGCCACAAAGTTTCGTTCCTTCACTGAGACTAAGCCACGGTCTCACTCCTTCACTGAGCCAAAGCAAGAAAGTCTCACTCCTTCACTATGCCAAAGCCATGAAGTCTGACCCCTTCACTGAGCCAGCAAGTAAGTCTCACTCCTTCAGAACCAATGCCAGAAAGTTACACTCCTTCACTGATCCAAAGCCACGAAGTCTCACTCCTTCACTGAGCCAAAGCCACGGACTCCCTCCTTCACTGAGCCAAAGCCAGGAAGTCTCACAGCTTCACTGAGCCAAAGGCACGAAGTCTCACTCCTTCACTGAGACAAAGCCAGAAAGTCTCACTCCTTCACTGAGCCAACCAGTAAGTCTCAATCCTTCAGATCCAAAGCCAGGAAGTCTCACTTCTTCACAGAGCCAAGGGCACGAAGTCTCACTCTTTCACTGAGCTAATGCCACGAAGTCTCACACCTTCACTAAACCAAAGTCAAAAAGTCTCACTCCTTCATTGAACCAAAGCCAGGAAGTCTCACTACTTCACTGAGCCAAAGCGGGCAAGTCTCACTTCTTCAATGAGCCAAAGCCAGTAAATTTCACTCCTTCAGAGCCAAAGACAGGAAGTCTCACTCCTTCACTGTGCCAAATCCACGAAGTCTCATTCCATAATTGAACTAATGCCAGGAAGTCTCACTCCTTCATTGAGCCAAAGCCAGGAAGTCTCGCTCCTTCACTGAGCCACAGCCAGTAAATCTCACTCCTTCAGAGCCAATTCCAGGAAGTGTCACTCCTTTACTGAGCCAAAGCCACGTTAACACTCCTTCAATGAGCGAAAGGCACAAAGTCTCCCTCCTTCACTGAGCCAAAGCCACGAAGTCTCACTCCTTCACTGTGCCAAATCCACGAAGTCTCACTCGTTCACTGAGACAATGTCAGAAAGTCTCACTGCTTCACTGAGCCAAAGGCAGGAAGACTCACTGCTTCACTGAGCCAAAGTCACGAAGTCTCACTCCTTCTCAGAGCCAAAGCCACGAAGTCTCACTCCATCACTTAGCCAAAGTCATGAAGTCTCACTCCTTCACTTAGCAAAAGTCACATAGTCCCTCTCCTACACTGTGCCAAATCCAGGAAGGCTCACTCCTTCACTGAGCCAAAGCAAGGAAGTCTCACTCCTTCACTGAGCCAAAGCCAGGGAGTCTCACCCCTTCACTGAGCCAAAGCCAGGAAGTCTCACACCTTCACTGAGCCAAAGCCATGAAGTCTCACTCCTTCACTGAGCCAAAGCCACGTTAACACTCCTTCAATGAGCGAAAGGCACAAAGTCTCCCTCCTTCACTGAGCCAAAGCCACGAAGTCTCACTCCTTCACTGTGCCAAATCCACGAAGTCTCACTCCTTTACTGAGCCAAAGCCACGGTCTCACTCCTTCATTCAGCCAAAGCCACGGTCTCACACCCTAACTGAGCCAAAGCCTCAAAGTCTCTCCCCTTCACTGAGCCACAGCCACCAAGTCTCATTCCTTCACTGGGCCAAAGCCAGGAAGTCTCACTCCTTCACTGAGCCAATGCCACGATCGCATTCCTTCATTGAGACAAAGCCACAAAGTCTCTCTCCTTCACTGAGCCAAGGCCACGAATTCTCACTGCTTCACTGAGCCAAAGCCAGGAAGTCTCACTCCTTCACTGATCAAAAGCCTCAAAGTCTCCCCCCTTCACTGAGCCATAGCCACCAAGTCGCATTCCTTCACTGAGCCAAAGCCAGGAAGTCTCACTCCTTCACTGTGCCAAAGCCACGAAGTCTCACTCCTTCACTGAGCCAAAGCCAGAAGTCTCACTCCTTCACTAAGCCAAAGCCAGGAAGTCTCACTCCTTCACTGAGCCAAAGCCACGAAATCTCTCACTAGTTAACTGCGCCAAAGCCATGGTCTCACTCCTTCACTGAGCCAAAGCCAGGAAGTCTCACTTCTTCACTGAGCCAAAGCCACAAAGTCTCACTCATTCACTGAGCCAAAGCCAGGAAGTCTCACTCCTTCACTGGGTCAAAGCCACGAAGTCTCACTCATTCACTGAGCCAACCAGTATGTCTAACAACTTCAGATCCAAAGCCAGGAAGTCTCTCTCCCTCACTGAGCCAAAGCCACGAATCTCACTCCTTCACTGAACCAAAGCCACAAAGTATCTCTCCTTCACTGAGCCAAAGCCACGAAGTCTCACTCCTTCACTGTGCCAAAGCCACGAAGTGTCATTCCTTCACTGAGCCAACCAGTAAGTCTCACTCCTTCAGATCCAAATCCAGGACATCTCACTCCTTAAATGAGCCAAAGCCATGGTCTCACTCCTTAACTGAGCCAAAGCCATGGTCTCACTCCTTCACTGAACAAAAGCCACAAAGCCTCTCTCCTTCACTGAGCAAAAGCCACGAAGCCTCTCTCCTTCACTGTGCCATAGCCACGAAGTCTCACTCCTGTTCTGAGCCATAGCCAGGAAGTCTCACTCCTTCACTATGCCAAAGCCACGAAGTCTCACTCTTTCAGTGAGCCAGCCAGTAAGTCTCACTCCTTCAGAGCCAACGCCAGGAAGTCTTATTTCTTCATGGATCCAAAGCCAGGATGTCTCACTATTTCACTGAGCCGAAGACAGTAAGTCTCACTGCTTCACTGAGCCAAAGCCAGGAAGTCTCACTCCTTCACTGAGCCAAAGGCAGGAAGTCTCACTCCTTCACTGAGCCAAAGCAAGGAAGTCTCACTCCTTCACTGAGCTATAGCCACAATCTTTCTATCTTTCACTGAGCCAAAGCCACGAAGTCTCACCCTTCACTAAGCCAAAGCCAAGAAGTCTCATTCCTTCAAAGCCAAAGCCAGGAAATCTCACTCCTTCTCTGAGCCAAAGCCTCAAAGTTTCATTGCTTCACTGAACCAAAGCCACGGTCTCACTCCTTCACTGTGTTAAACCCTCAAAGTCTATCCCTTCACTGAGCCATAGCCACTAACCTTCACTCTTTCACTGAGCCAAAGCCAGAAAGTCTCACTCCTTCACTATGCCATAGCCAGGAAGTCTGCTCCCTCACTGAGACAGCCAGTAAGTCTCACTCCTTCACTTGGCCAAAGCCACGATGTCTCACTCCTTCACTGAGCCAAAGCCAGGAAATCTCACTCCTTCACTGAGCCAAAGACACGAAGTCACACTCCTTCACTGAACAAAAGCCACAAAGTCTCAATGCTTCACTGAGCCAAAGTCAGGAAGTCTCACTCCTTCTCAGAGCCAAAGCCACGAAGTCTCACACCATCACTTAGCCAAAGCCATGAAGTCTCACTCCTTCACTGAGCAAAAGTCACAAAGTCCCTCTCCTACACTGTGCCAAATCCAGGAAGGCTCACTCCTTCACTGAGCCAAAGCAAGGAAGTCTCACTCCTTCACTGAGCCAAAGCCAGGGGGTCTCACCCCTTCACTGAGCCAAAGCCAGGAAGTCTCACACCTTCACTGAGCCAAAGCCATGAAGTCTCACTCCTTCACTGAGCCAAAGCCACGTTATCACTCCTTCAATGAGCCAAAGGCACATAGTCTCCCTCCTTCACTGAGCCAAAGCCACGAAGTCTCACTCCTTCACTGTGCCAAATCCACGAAGTCTCACTCCTTTACTGAGCCAAAGCCACGGTCTCACTCCTTCATTGAGCCAAAGCCACGGTCTCATTCCTTCACTGAGCCAAAGCCAGGAAGTCTCACTCCTTCACTGATCCAAAGCCTCAACGTCTCTCTCCTTCACTGAGCCATAGCCACGAAGTCTCAATCCTTCACTGAGGCAATGCCAGGAGGTATCACTCCATCACTGTGCAAAAGCCACGAAGTCGCACTCATTCACTTAGCCAGCCAGTAAGTTTCACTCCTTCAGTGTCAATGCCAGGAAGTCTCACACCTTCACTGAGGAAAAGCCTGGAAGTTTAACGACTTCACTGAGCCAAGGGAGGGAACTCACTCCTTCACTGTGCCAAAGCCACGAAGTCTCACTCCTTCACTGAGCCAAAGCCAGAAGTCTCACTCCTTCACTAAGCCAAAGCCAGGAAGTCTCACTCCTTCACTGAGCCAAAGCCACGAAATCTCACTAGTTAACTGCGCCAAAGCCATGGTCTCACTCCTTCACTGTGCCAAAGCCACGAAGTCTCACTCCTTCCCTGAGCCAAAGCCAGATTGTCTCACTATTTCACTGAGCCAAAGCGAGTAAGTCTCACTCCTTCAGTGAGCCAAATCCCGAAAGTCTCACTCCTTCACTGAGCCAAAGCCAGGAAGTCTCAATCCTTCTTGAGCCATAGCCACAATATCTCTCTCCTTCACTGAGCCAAAGCCACGAGGTCTCACTCCTTCACTGAGCCATAGCCAAGGAGTCTCACTCATTCAGAGCCAAAGACAGGAAATCTCACTCCATCACTGTGCCAAAGCCACTAAGTTTCATTCCTTCACTGAGCCAAAGCCACGGTCTCAGTCCTTCACTGAGCCAAAGCCAGAAAGTCTCACTCCTTCACTATGCCAAAGCCATGAAGTCTCACTAGTTAACTGCGCCAAAGCCATGGTCTCACTCCTTCACTGTGCCAAAGCCACGAAGTCTCACTCCTTCAGAACCAATGCCAGAAAGTCTCACTCCTTCACTGATCCAAAGGCACGAAGTCTCACTCCTTCACTGAGTCAAAACCACAAAGCTTCACTCCTTCTCTGAGCAAAAGCCAGGAAGACTCACTCCTTCACTCTGCCAAAGCCACGTAGTCTCACTCCTTCACTGAGCAAACGAGTAAGTCTCAGTCCTTCAGATCCAAAGCCAGGTAGTCTCACTCCTTCCCTGAGCCAAAGCCTCAACGTCTCATTCATTCACTGAGCCAAAACCAGGATTTCTCACTATTTCACTGAGCCAAAGCACGTAAGTCTCACTCCTTCACTGAGCCAAAGCCAAGAACTCTCACTCCTTCACTGAGCCAAAGCCAGGAACTCTCATTCCTTCAATGAGCCAAAGCCAGGAAGTCTCACTACTTCATTGAGCCAAAGCCACGAACTGTCACTCCTTCAGAGCCAAAGCCAGGAAATCTCACTCCTTCACTGAGCCAAATCCACGAAGTTTCACTCCTTCACTGAGCCAAAGCCACGGCCTCACTCCTTCACTCTGCCAAAGCCTCAAAGTCTCTCTCCTTTACTGAGCCATAGCCACGAAGTCTCACTCCTTCACTGAGCCAAAGCCAGGAAGTCTCACTCCTTCACTATGCCAAATCCACGAAGTTTCACTCCTTCACTGAGCCAAAGCCACGGCCTCACTCCTTCACTCTGCCAAAGCCTCAAAGTCTCTCTCCTTCACTGAGCCAAAGCAACGAAGTCTAACTCCTTCACTGAGACAAAGCCAAGAAGTCTCACTCCTTCAGAGCCAAAGCCAGGAAATCTCACTCCTTCACTGGGCCAAATCCAAGAAGTCTCACTCCTTCAGAGCCAAAGCCAGGAAGACTCACTCCTTCACTCTGCAAAAGACACGAAGTCTCACTCCTTCACTGAGCAAACGAGTAAGTCTCAGACCTTCAGATCCAAGGCCAGGAAGTCTCATTCCTTCACTGAGCCAAAAGCACGAAGTCTCACTCATTCACTGAGACAAAGCCACGAAATCGCACTAGTTAACTGCGCCAAAGCCATGGTCTGACTCCTTCACTGAGCCAAAGCCAGGAAGTCTTACTCATTCACTGAGCCAAAGCCACAAAGTCTCACTCCTTCACTGAGCCAAAGCCAGGAACTCTCACTCCTTCACTGGGCCAAAGCAACGAAATCTCACTCATTCACTGAGCCAACCATTATGTCTAACAACTTCAGATCCAAAGCCAGGAAAGCTCATTCCCTCACTGAGCCAAAGCCACGAAGTCTCACTCCTTCACTGAGCCAAAGCCACGATCTCACTACTTCACTGAGCCAAAGCCAGGAAGTCTCTCTGCTTTACTGAGCCAACACCACGAAATCTCACTCCTTCACTGAGCCAAAGCCAGAATGTCTCACTATTTCACTGAGCCAAAGCCAGTAAATCTCTCTCCTTCACTGAGCCAAAGCAACGAAGTCTAACTCCTTCACTGAGACAAAGCCAAGAAGTCTCACTCCTTCAGAGCCAAAGCCAGGAAATCTCACTCCTTCACTGGGCCAAATCCAAGAAGTCTCACTCCTTCAGAGCCAGCGCCAGGAAGACTCACTCCTTCACTCTGCAAAAGACACGAAGTCTCACTCCTTCACTGAGCAAACGAGTAAGTCTCAGACCTTCAGATCCAAGGACAGGAAGTCTCATTCCTTCACTGAGCCAAAAGCACGAAGTCTCACTCATTCACTGAGCCAAAGCCACGAAATCGCACTAGTTAACTGCGCCAAAGCCATGGTCTGACTCCTTCACTGAGCCAAAGCCAGGAAGTCTCATTCATTCACTGAGCCAAAGCCACAAAGTCTCACTCCTTCACTGAGCCAAAGCCAGGAACTCTCACTCCTTCACTGGGCCAAAGCAACGAAATCTTACTCATTCACTGAGCCAACCATTATGTCTAACAACTTCAGATCCAAAGCCAGGAAAGCTCATTCCCTCACTGAGCCAAAGCCACGAAGTCTCACTCCTTCACTGAGCCAAAGCCACGATCTCACTCCTTCACTGAGCCAAAGCCAGGAAGTCTCTCTGCTTTACTGAGCCTACACCACGAAATCTCACTCCTTCACTGCGCCAAAGCCAGAATGTCTCACTATTTCACTGAGCCAAAGCCAGTAAGTCTCACTCCTTCACTGAGCCAAAGCCCGAAAGCCTCTCTCATTCACTGTGCCATAGCCACGAAGTCTCACTCCTGTTCTGAGCCATAGCCAGGAAGTATCACTCCTTCACTATGCCAAAGCCACGAAGTCTCACTCTTTCAGTGAGCCAGCCAGTAAGTCTCACTCCTTCAGAGCCAACGCCAGGAAGTCTTATTTCTTCATGGATCCAAAGCCAGGATGTCTCACTATTTCACTGAGCCAAAGACAGTAAGTCTCGCTGCTTCACTGAGCCAAAGCCAGGAAGTCTCACTCCTTCACTGAGCCAAAGGCAGGAAGTCTCACTCCTTCACTGAGCCAAAGCAAGGAAGTCTCACTCCTTCACTGAGCTATAGCCACAATCTTTCTATCTTTCACTGAGCCAAAGCCACGAAGTCTCACCCTTCACTAAGCCAAAGCCAAGAAGTCTCATTCCTTCAAAGCCAAAGCCAGGAAATCTCACTCCTTCTCTGAGCCAAAGCCTCAAAGTTTCATTGCTTCACTGAACCAAAGCCACGGTCTCACTCCTTCACTGTGCTAAAGCCTCAAAGTCTCTCCCTTCACTGAGCCATAGCCACTAACCTTCACTCCTTCACTGAGCCAAAGCCAGAAAGTCTCACTCCTTCACTATGCCATAGCCAGGAAGTCTGCTCCCTCACTGAGCCAGCCAGTAAGTCTCACTCCTTCACTTGGCCAAAGCCACGATGTCTCACTCCTTCACTGAGCCAAAACCAGGAAATCTCACTCCTTCACTGAGCCAAAGACACGAAGTCACACTCCTTCACTGAACAAAAGCCACAAAGTCTCAATGCTTCACTGAGCCAAAGTCAGGAAGTCTCACTCCTTCTCAGAGCCAAAGCCACGAAGTCTCACACCATCACTTAGCCAAAGCCATGAAGTCTCACTCCTTCACTGAGCAAAAGTCACAAAGTCCCTCTCCTACACTGTGCCAAATCCAGGAAGGCTCACTCCTTCACTGAGCCAAAGCAAGGAAGTCTCACTCCTTCACTGAGCCAAAGCCAGGGGGTCTCACCACTTCACTGAGCCAAAGCCAGGAAGTCTCACACCTTCACTGAGCCAAAGCCATGAAGTCTCACTCCTTCACTGAGCCAAAGCCACGTTATCACTCCTTCAATGAGGCAAAGGCACATAGTCTCCCTCCTTCACTGAGCCAAAGCCACGAAGTCTCACTCCTTCACTGTGCCAAATCCACGAAGTCTCACTCCTTTACTGAGCCAAAGCCACGGTCTCACTCCTTCATTGAGCCAAAGCCACGGTCTCATTCCTTCACTGAGCCAAAGCCAGGAAGTCTCACTCCTTCACTGATCCAAAGCCTCAACGTCTCTCTCCTTCACTGAGCCATAGCCACGAAGTCTCAATCCTTCACTGAGGCAATGCCAGGAGGTATCACTCCATCACTGTGCAAAAGCCACGAAGTCGCACTCATTCACTTAGCCAGCCAGTAAGTTTCACTCCTTCAGTGTCAATGCCAGGAAGTCTCACACCTTCACTGAGGAAAAGCCTGGAAGTTTAACGACTTCACTGAGCCAAGGGAGGGAACTCACTCCTTCACTGTGCCAAAGCCACGAAGTCTCACTCCTTCACTGAGCCAAAGCCAGAAGTCTCACTCCTTCACTAAGCCAAAGCCAGGAAGTCTCACTCCTTCACTGAGCCAAAGCCACGAAATCTCACTAGTTAACTGCGCCAAAGCCATGGTCTCACTCCTTCACTGTGCCAAAGCCACGAAGTCTCACTCCTTCCCTGAGCCAAAGCCAGATTGTCTCACTATTTCACTGAGCCAAAGCGAGTAAGTCTCACTCCTTCAGTGAGCCAAATCCCGAAAGTCTCACTCCTTCACTGAGCCAAAGCCAGGAAGTCTCAATCCTTCTTGAGCCATAGCCACAATATCTCTCTCCTTCACTGAGCCAAAGCCACGAGGTCTCACTCCTTCACTGAGCCATAGCCAAGGAGTCTCACTCATTCAGAGCCAAAGACAGGAAATCTCACTCCATCACTGTGCCAAAGCCACTAAGTTTCATTCCTTCACTGAGCCAAAGCCACGGTCTCAGTCCTTCACTGAGCTAAAGCCAGAAAGTCTCACTCCTTCACTATGCCAAAGCCATGAAGTCTCACTAGTTAACTGCGCCAAAGCCATGGTCTCACTCCTTCACTGTGCCAAAGCCACGAAGTCTCACTCCTTCAGAACCAATGCCAGAAAGTCTCACTCCTTCACTGATCCAAAGGCACGAAGTCTCACTCCTTCACTGAGTCAAAACCACAAAGCTTCACTCCTTCTCTGAGCAAAAGCCAGGAAGACTCACTCCTTCACTCTGCCAAAGCCACGTAGTCTCACTCCTTCACTGAGCAAACGAGTAAGTCTCAGTCCTTCAGATCCAAAGCCAGGTAGTCTCACTCCTTCCCTGAGCCAAAGCCTCAACGTCTCATTCATTCACTGAGCCAAAACCAGGATTTCTCACTATTTCACTGAGCCAAAGCCCGTAAGTCTCACTCCTTCACTGAGCCAAAGCCAAGAACTCTCACTCCTTCACTGAGCCAAAGCCAGGAACTCTCACTCCTTCAGAGCCAAAGTCAAAAAGTCTCACTCCTTCATTGAACCAAAGCCAGGAAGTCTCACTACTTCACTGAGCCAAAGCGGGCAAGTCTCACTTCTTCAATGAGCCAAAGCCAGTAAATTTCACTCCTTCAGAGCCAAAGACAGGAAGTCTCATATCATAATTGAACTAATGCCAGGAAGTCTCACTCCTTCATTGAGCCAAAGCCAGGAAGTCTCGCTCCTTCACTGAGCCACAGCCAGTAAATCTCACTCCTTCAGAGCCAATTCCAGGAAGTGTCACTCCTTCACTGAGCCAAAGCCAGGAAGTCTAAACCCTTCACTGAGACAAAGCCACACAGTCTCACTCGTTCACTGAGCCAATGTCAGAAAGTCTCACTGCTTCACTGAGCCAAAGGCAGGAAGACTCACTGCTTCACTGAGCCAAAGTCACGAAGTCTCACTCCTTCTCAGAGCCAAAGCCATGAAGTCTCACTGCTTCACTGAGCCAAAGGCAGGAAGACTCACTCCATCACTTAGCCAAAGTCATGAAGTCTCACTCCTTCACTGAGCAAAAGTCACATAGTCCCTCTCCTACACTATGCCAAATCCAGGAAGGCTCACTCCTTCACTGAGCCAAAGCAAGGAAGTCTCACTCCTTCACTGAGCCAAAGCCAGGGAGTCTCACCCCTTCACTGAGCCAAAGCCAGGAAGTCTCACACCTTCACTGAGCCAAAGCCATGAAGTCTCACTCCTTCACTGAGCCAAAGCCACGTTAACACTCCTTCAATGAGCGAAAGGCACAAAGTCTCCCTCCTTCACTGAGCCAAAGCCACGAAGTCTCACTCCTTCACTGTGCCAAATCCACGAAGTCTCACTCCTTTACTGAGCCAAAGCCACGGTCTCACTCCTTCATTGAGCCAAAGCCACGGTCTCACACCCTAACTGAGCCAAAGCCTCAAAGTCTCTCCCCTTCACTGAGCCACAGCCACCAAGTCTCATTCCTTCACTGGGCCAAAGCCAGGAAGTCTCACTCCTTCACTGAGCCAATGCCACGGTCGCATTCCTTCATTGAGACAAAGCCACAAAGTCTCTCTCCTTCACTGAGCCAAGGTCACGAAGTCTCACTGCTTCCCTGAGCCAAAACCACAGTGACACTCCTTCACTGAGCCAAAGCCTCAAAGTCTCTCCCCTTCACTGAGCTATAGCCACCAAGTCTCATTCCTTCACTGAGCCAAAGCCAGGAAGTCTCACTCCTTCACTGATCAAAAGCCTCAAAGTCTCCCCCCTTCACTGAGCCATAGCCACCAAGTCGCATTCCTTCACTGAGCCAAAGCCAGGAAGTCTCACTCCTTCACTGAGCCAAAGCCACGAAGTCTCACTCCTTCACTGAGCCAAAGCCAGAAGTCTCACTCCTTCACTAAGCCAAAGCCAGGAAGTCTCACTCCTTCACTGAGCCAAAGCCACGAAATCTCTCACTAGTTAACTGCGCCAAAGCCATGGTCTCACTCCTTCACTGAGCCAAAGCCAGGAAGTCTCACTTCTTCACTGAGCCAAAGCCACAAAGTCTCACTCATTCACTGAGCCAAAGCCAGGAAGTCTCACTCCTTCACTGGGCCAAAGCCACGAAGTCTCACTCATTCACTGAGCCAACCAGTATGTCTAACAACTTCAGATGCAAAGCCAGGAAGTCTCTCTCCCTCACTGAGCCAAAGCCACGAATCTCACTCCTTCACTGAACCAAAGCCACAAAGTATCTCTCCTTCACTGAGCCAAAGCCACGAAGTCTCACTCCTTCACTGTGCCAAAGCCACGAAGTGTCATTCCTTCACTGAGCCAACCAGTAAGTCTCACTCCTTCAGATCCAAATCCAGGACATCTCACTCCTTAAATGAGCCAAAGCCATGGTCTCACTCCTTAACTGAGCCAAAGCCATGGTCTCACTCCTTCACTGAACCAAAGCCACAAAGCCTCTCTCCTTCACTGAGCAAAAGCCACGAAGCCTCTCTCCTTCACTGTGCCATAGCCACGAAGTCTCACTCCTGTTCTGAGCCATAGCCAGGAAGTCTCACTCCTTCACTATGCCAAAGCCACGAAGTCTCACTCTTTCAGTGAGCCAGCCAGTAAGTCTCACTCCTTCAGAGCCAACGCCAGGAAGTCTTATTTCTTCATGGATCCAAAGCCAGGATGTCTCACTATTTCACTGAGCCAAAGACAGTAAGTCTCACTCCTTCACTGAGCCAAAGCCAGGAAGTCTCACTCCTTCACTGAGCCAAAGGCAGGAAGTCTCACTTCTTCACTGAGCCAAAGCAAGGAAGTCTCACTGGTTCACTGAGCTATAGCCACAATCTTTCTATCTTTCACTGAGCCAAAGCCACGAAGTCTCACCCTTCACTAAGCCAAAGCCACGAAGTCTCATTCCTTCAAAGCCAAAGCCAGGAAATCTCACTCCTTCTCTGAGCCAAAGCCTCAAAGTTTCATTGCTTCACTGAACCAAAGCCACGGTCTCACTCCTTCACTGTGCTAAAGCCTCAAAGTCTCTCCCTTCACTGAGCCATAGCCACTAACCCTCACTCCTTCACTGAGCCAAAGCCAGAAAGTCTCACTCCTTCACTATGCCATAGCCAGGAAGTCTGCTCCCTCACTGAGCCAGCCAGTAAGTCTCACTCCTTCACTTGGCCAAAGCAACGAAGTCTCACTCCTTCACTGAGCCAAAGCCAGGAAATCTCACTCCTTCACTGAGCCAAAGACACGAAGTCACACTCCTTCACTGAACAAAAGCCACAAAGTCTCAATGCTTCACTGAGCCAAACCCACGAAATCTCACTCCTTAACTGAGCCAAATCCATGGAGTCTAACTCCTTCACTGAGCCAAAGCCATGGTATCACTCCTTCACAGAACCAAAGCCACAAAGACTCTCTCCTTCACTGATCCAAAGGCACGAAGTGTCACTCCTTCACTGAGTCAAAACCACAAAGCTTCACTCCTTCTCTGAGCAAAAGCCAGGAAGACTCACTCCTTTACTCTGCCAAAGCCACGTAGTCTCACTCCTTCACTGAGCAAACGAGTAAGTCTCAGTCCTTCAGATCCAAAGCCAGGAAGTCTCACTCCTTCCCTGAGCCAAAGCCTCAACGTCTCACTCATTCACTGAGCCAAAACCAGGATGTCTCACTATTTCACTGAGCCAAAGCCCGTAAGTCTCACTCCTTCACTGAGCCAAAGCCAAGAACTCTCACTCCTTCACTGAGCCAAAGCCAGGAACTCTCATTCCTTCAATGAGCCAAAGCCAGGAAGTCTCACTCCTTCATTGAGCCAAAGCCACGAACTGTCACTCCTTCAGAGCCAAAGCCAGGAAATCTCTCTCCTTTACTGAGCCATAGCCACTAAGTCTCACTCCTTCACTGAGCCAAAGTCAGGAAGTCTCACTCCTTCACTATGCCAAAGCCAGGATGTCTCACTCCTTCACTTGGCCAAAGCCACGAAGTCTCACTCCTTCACTGAGCCAAAGCCAGGAAATCTCACTCCTTCACTGAGCCAAAGCCACGAAGTCACACTCCTTCACTGAACAAAAGCCACAAAGTCTCAATGCTTCACTGAGCCAAAAGCACGAAGTCTCACTCATTCACTGAGCCAAAGCCACGAAATCACACAAGTTAACTGCGCCAAAGCCATGGTCTGACTCCTTCACTGAGCCAAAGCCAGGAAGTCACACTTCTTCACTGAGCCAAAGGCATGAAGTCTCACTCATTCACTGAGCCAAAGCCACAAAGTCTCACTCCTTCACTGAGCCAAAGCCAGGAAGTCTCACTCCTTCACTGTGCCAAAGCAACGAAGTCTCACTCATTCACTGAGCCAACCATTATGTCTAACAACTTCAGATCCAAAGCCAGGAAGGCTCATTCCCTCACTGAGCCAAAGCCACGAAGTCTCACTCCTTCACTGAGCCAAAGCCACGATCTCACTCCTTCACTGAGCCAAAGCCAGGAAGTCGCTCTGCTTTACTGAGCCAACACCACGAAGTATCACTCCTTCACTGAGCCAAAGCCAGAATGTCTCACTATTTCACTGAGCCAAAGCCAGTAAGTCTCACTCCTTCACTGAGCCAAAGCCCGAAGGTCTCACTCCTTCACTGAGCCAAAGCTAGGAAGTCTCAATCCTTCACTGAGCCATAGCCACAATGTCTCTCTTCTTCACTGAGCCAAAACCACAAGGTCTCACTCCTTCACTGAGCCATAGCCAAGGAGTTCCACTCCTTCAAAGCCAAAGACAGGAAATCTCACTCCATCACTGTGCCAAAGCCACAAAGTTTCATTCCTTCACTGAGCCAAAGCCACGGTCTCACTCCTTCACTGAGACAAAGCAAGAAAGTCTCACACCTTCACTATGCCAAAGCCATGAAGTCTGACCCCTTCACTGAGCCAGCAAGTAAGTCTCACTCCTTCAGAACCAATGCCAGAAAGTTACACTCCTTCACTGAGCCAAAGCCACGGACTCCCTCCTTCACTGAGCCAAAGCCAGGAAGTCTCACAGCTTCACTGAGCCAAAGGCACGAAGTCTCACTACTTCACTGAGCCAAAATCACAAAGCTTCACTCCTTCTCTGAGCAAAAGCCAGGAAGACTCACTTTTTCACTCTGACAAAGCCACGAAGTCTCACTCCTTCACTGAGCAAACGAGTAAGTCTCTGTCCTTCAGATCCAAAGCCAGGATGTCTCACTCCTTCCCTGTGCCAAAGCCACAACGTCTCACTCATTCACTGAGCCAAAGCCAGGATGTCTCACTATCTCACTGAGCCAAAGCACGTATGTCTCACTCCTTCACTGAGCCAAAGCCAGGGAGTCTCACTCCTTCACTGAGCCAAAGCCAGGTAGTCTCACTCCTTCACTGATCCTAAGCCAGGAAGTCTCACTCCTGCACTGAGCTATAGCCACAATGTTTCACTCTTTCACTGAGGAAAGCCACTAAGTCACACTCCTTCACTGAGCCTAAGCCACCAAGTCTCATTCCTTCAGAGCCAAAGCCAGGAAATCTCACTCCTTCTTTGAGCCAAAGCCTCAAAGTTTCATTCCTTCACTGAGCCAAAGCCAAGAAGTCTCACTTCTTCTCTGAGCCAAAGGCATGAAGTCTCACTCATTCACTGAGCCAAAGCCACAAAGTCTAACTCCTTCACTGAGCCAAAGCCAGGAAGTCTCACTCCTTCACTGGGCCAAAGCCACGAAGTCTCACTCATTCACTGAGCCAACCAGTATGTCTAACAACTTCAGATCCAAAGCCATGAAGACTCACTCCCTCACTGAGCCAAAGCCACGATCTCACTCCTTCACTGAGCCAAAGCCAGGAAGTCTCTCTGCTTCACTGAGCCAACACCACGAAGTCTCACTCCTTCACTGAGCGAAAGCCAGGAGGTCTCACTCCCTCACTGAGCCAAAGCCACGGTCTCACTCCTTCACTGAGCCAAAGCCAGGAAGTCTCTCTGCTTCACTGAGCCAACACCACGAAGTCTCACTCCTTCACTGAGCGAAAGCCAGGAGGTCTCACTCCTTCACTGAGCCAAAGCCACAAATTTTCTCTCCTTCAGATCCAAAGCCACAAAGTCTCACTCCTTCACTGAGCCAAAGCCAGGAAGTCTCACTCCTTCACTGGGCCAAAGCCACGAAGTCTCACTCCTTCACTGAGCCAAAGCAACGAAGTCTCACTCATTCACTGAGCCAAACAGTAAGTCTAACAACTTGAGATCCAAAGTCAGGAAGTCTCACTCCCTCACTGAGCGAAAGCCACGAAGTCTCACTCGTTCACAGAGCCAAAGCCACAATGTCTCAGTCCTTCACTGAGGAAAAGCACGAAGTTACACTCATTCACTGAGCCAAAGGCATGAAGTCTCACTCCTTCACTGAGACAAACCACAAAGTCTCGCTCCTTCACTGAGCCAAGGCCAGGAAGACTCGCTCATTCACTGTGCCAAAGCCACGAAGTCTCACTCCTTCATTGAGCCAACGAGTAAGTCTCAGCCCTTCAGATCCAAAGCCCGTAAGTCTCACTCCTTCACTAAGCCAAACCCAGGAAGTCTCATTCCTTCACTGAGACAAAGCGACGAAATCTCACTAGTTAACTGCGCCAAAGCAATGGTCTCACTCCTTCACTGAGCCAAAGCCAGGAAGTCTCACTTCTTCTCTGAGCCAAAGGCATGAAGTCTCACTCCTTCACTGAGCCAAAGCCACAAAGTCTCACTCCTTCACTGAGCCAAAGCCACGAAGTCTCACTCATTCACTGAGCCAACCAGTATGTCTAACAACTTCAGATCCAAAGCCATGAAGTCTCACTCCCTCACTGAGCCAAAGCCACGATCTCACTCCTTCACTGAGCCAAAGCCAGGAAGTCTCTCTGCTTCACTGAGCCAACACCACGAAGTCTCACTCCTTCACTGAGCGAAAGCCAGGAGGTCTCACTCCCTCACTGAGCCAAAGCCACGGTCTCACTCCTTCACTGAGCCAAAGCCACAAATTTTCTCTCCTTCAGATCCAAAGCCGGAAGTCTCACTCCTTCACTGAGCCAAAGCCTCAAAGTCTCACTGCTTCACTGAGCCAAAGCCAGGAGGTCTGACACCTTCAGAGCCAAAGCCAGAAAATCTCACTCCTTTACTGAGCCAAAGCCACGAAGTCACACTCCTTCGCTGAACCAAAGCCACAAAGTCTCAATGCTTCACTGAGCCAAAGCCACAACGTCTCACTCCTTCACTGGGCCAAAGCCAGGATGTCTCTCTCTTTCACTGAGCCAAAGCCAGTAAGTCTCACTGCTTCACTGAGCCAAAGCCAAGAAGTCTCACTCCTTCACTGAGCCAAAGCCAGGAAGTCTCACTACTTCACTGAGCCAAAGCCTGGAAGACTCACTCCTTCACTGAGCCAAAGCCACAAAGTCTCAGTCCTTCACTGAGGAAAAGCACGAAGTTACACTCATTCACTGAGCCAAAGGCATGAAGTCTCACTCCTTCACTGAGACAAACCACAAAGTCTCGCTCCTTCACTGAGCCAAGGCCAGGAAGACTCGCTCATTCACTGTGCCAAAGCCACGAAGTCTCACTCCTTCATTGAGCCAACGAGTAAGTCTCAGCCCTTCAGATCCAAAGCCCGTAAGTCTCACTCCTTCACTAAGCCAAACCCAGGAAGTCTCATTCCTTCACTGAGACAAAGCGACGAAATCTCACTAGTTAACTGCGCCAAAGCAATGGTCTCACTCCTTCACTGAGCCAAAGCCAGGAAGTCTCACTTCTTCTCTGAGCCAAAGGCATGAAGTCTCACTCATTCACTGAGCCAAAGCCACAAAGTCTCACTCCTTCACTGAGCCAAAGCCACGAAGTCTCACTCATTCACTGAGCCAACCAGTATGTCTAACAACTTCAGATCCAAAGCCATGAAGTCTCACTCCCTCACTGAGCCAAAGCCACGATCTCACTCCTTCACTGAGCCAAAGCCAGGAAGTCTCTCTGCTTCACTGAGCCAACACCACGAAGTCTCACTCCTTCACTGAGCGAAAGCCAGGAGGTCTCACTCCCTCACTGAGCCAAAGCCACGGTCTCACTCCTTCACTGAGCCAAAGCCACGGTCTCACTCCTTCACTGAGCCAAAGCCACAAATTTTCTCTCCTTCAGATCCAAAGCCGGAAGTCTCACTCCTTCACTGAGCCAAAGCCTCAAAGTCTCACTGCTTCACTGAGCCAAAGCCAGGAGGTCTGACACCTTCAGAGCCAAAGCCAGAAAATCTCACTCCTTTACTGAGCCAAAGCCACGAAGTCACACTCCTTCGCTGAACCAAAGCCACAAAGTCTCAATGCTTCACTGAGCCAAAGCCACAACGTCTCACTCCTTCACTGGGCCAAAGCCAGGATGTCTCTCTCTTTCACTGAGCCAAAGCCAGTAAGTCTCACTGCTTCACTGAGCCAAAGCCAAGAAGTCTCACACCTTCACTGAGCCAAAGCCAGGAAGTCTCACTACTTCACTGAGCCAAAGCCTGGAAGACTCACTCCTTCACTGAGCCAAAGCCACAAAGTCTCAGTCCTTCACTGAGGAAAAGCACGAAGTTACACTCATTCACTGAGCCAAAGGCATGAAGTCTCACTCCTTCACTGAGACAAACAACAAAGTCTCGCTCCTTCACTGAGCCAAGGCCAGGAAGACTCGCTCATTCACTGTGCCAAAGCCACGAAGTCTCACTCCTTCATTGAGCCAACGAGTAAGTCTCAGCCCTTCAGATCCAAAGCCCGTAAGTCTCACTCCTTCACTAAGCCAAACCCAGGAAGTCTCATTCCTTCACTGAGACAAAGCGACGAAATCTCACTAGTTAACTGCGCCAAAGCAATGGTCTCACTCCTTCACTGAGCCAAAGCCAGGAAGTCTCACTTCTTCTCTGAGCCAAATGCATGAAGTCTCACTCATTCACTGAGCCAAAGCCACAAAGTCTCACTCCTTCACTGAGCCAAAGCCAGGAAGTCTCACTCCTTCACTGGGCCAAAGGCACGAAGTCTCACTCATTCACTGAGCCAACCAGTATGTCTAACAACTTCAGATCCAAAGCCATGAAGTCTCACTCCCTCACTGAGCCAAAGCCACGATCTCACTCCTTCACTGAGCCAAAGCCAGGAAGTCTCTCTGCTTCACTGAGCCAACACCACGAAGTCTCACTCCTTCACTGAGCGAAAGCCAGGAGGTCTCACTCCCTCACTGAGCCAAAGCCACGGTCTCACTCCTTCACTGAGCCAAAGCCACGGTCTCACTCCTTCACTGAGCCAAAGCCACAAATTTTCTCTCCTTCAGATCCAAAGCCAGGAAGTCTCACTCCTTCACTGAGCCAAAGCCTCAAAGTCTCACTCCTTCACTGAGCCAAAGCCAGGAAGTCTCACTTCTTCACTGCGACAAAGCCACGAAGTCTCACTCCTTCACTGAGCCAAAGCCAGGAAGTCTCACTACTTCACTGAGCCAAAGCCTGGAAGACTCACTCCTTCACTGAGCCAAAGCCACAAAGTCTCAGTCCTTCACTGAGGAAAAGCACGAAGTTACACTCATTCACTGAGCCAAAGGCATGAAGTCTCACTCCTTCACTGAGACAAACCACAAAGTCTCGCTCCTTCACTGAGCCAAGGCCAGGAAGACTCGCTCATTCACTGTGCCAAAGCCACGAAGTCTCACTCCTTCATTGAGCCAACGAGTAAGTCTCAGCCCTTCAGATCCAAAGCCCGTAAGTCTCACTCCTTCACTAAGCCAAACCCAGGAAGTCTCATTCCTTCACTGAGACAAAGCGACGAAATCTCACTAGTTAACTGCGCCAAAGCAATGGTCTCACTCCTTCACTGAGCCAAAGCCAGGAAGTCTCACTTCTTCTCTGAGCCAAAGGCATGAAGTCTCACTCCTTCACTGGGCCAAAGCCACGAAGTCTCACTCATTCACTGAGCCAACCAGTATGTCTAACAACTTCAGATCCAAAGCCATGAAGTCTCACTCCCTCACTGAGCCAAAGCCACGATCTCACTCCTTCACTGAGCCAAAGCCAGGAAGTCTCTCTGCTTCACTGAGCCAACACCACGAAGTCTCACTCCTTCACTGAGCGAAAGCCAGGAGGTCTCACTCCCTCACTGAGCCAAAGCCACGGTCTCACTCCTTCACTGAGCCAAAGCCACGGTCTCACTCCTTCACTGAGCCAAAGCCACAAATTTTCTCTCCTTCAGATCCAAAGCCAGGAAGTCTCACTCCTTCACTGAGCCAAAGCTTCAAAGTCTCACTGCTTCACTGAGCCAAAGCCAGGAGGTCTGACACCTTCAGAGCCAAAGCCAGAAAATCTCACTCCTTTACTGAGCCAAAGCCACGAAGTCACACTCCTTCGCTGAACCAAAGCCACAAAGTCTCAATGCTTCACTGAGCCAAAGCCACAACGTCTCACTCCTTCACTGGGCCAAAGCCAGGATGTCTCTCTCTTTCACTGAGCCAAAGCCAGTAAGTCTCACTGCTTCACTGAGCCAAAGCCAAGAAGTCTCACTCCTTCACTGAGCCAAAGCCAGGAAGTCTCACTACTTCACTGAGCCAAAGCCTGGAAGACTCACTCCTTCATTGAGCCAAAGCCACGAAGTCTCAATCCTTCAGAGCCAAAGCCAGGAAATCTCAATACTTCACTGAGCCAAATCCACGAAGTTTCAGTCCTTCACTGAGCCAAAGCCACGGTCACACTCCTTCACTCTGCCAAAGACTCAAAGACTCTCTCCTTCACTGAGCCATAGCCACGAATCCTCACTCCTTCACTGAGCCAAAGCCAGGAAGTCTCACTCCTTCACTATGCCAAAGCCAGGATGTCTCACTATTTCACTGAGCCAAAGCCAATAAGTCTCACTCCTTCACTGAGCCAAACCCAGGAAGTCTCACTCCTTCACTGAGACAAACCAAAAATGTCTCTCTAATTCACTGAGCCAAAGCCACGAAGTCTCACACCTTCACTGAGACAACGCCACGAAGTCTCACTCCTTCACAGCCAAAGCCAGGAAATCTCACTGCTTCACTGGGCCAAAGCAACGAAGTCTCACTCATTCACTGAGCCAATCAGTAAGTCTAACAACTTGAGATCCAAAGCCAGGAAGTCTCACTCCCTCACTGAGCCAAAGGCACGAAGTCTCACTCGTTCACTGAGCCAAAGCCACAATGTCTCTCTCCTTCACTGAGCCAAAGCCACAAAGTCTCAGTCCTTCACTGAGGAAAAGCACGAAGTTACACTCATTCACTGAGCCAAAGGCATGAAGTCTCACTCCTTCACTGACACAAACCACAAAGTCTCGCTCCTTCACTGAGCCAAGGCCAGGAAGACTCACTCATTCACTGTGCCAAAGCCACGAAGTCTCACTCCATCACTGAGCCAACGAGTAAGTCTCAGCCCTTCAGATCCAAAGCTAGTAAGTCTCACTCCTTCACTAAGCCAAACCCAGGAAGTCTCATTCCTTCACTGAGACAAAGCGACGAAATCTCACTAGTTAACTGCGCCAAAGCAATGGTCTCACTCCTTCACTGAGCCAAAGCCAAGAAGTCTCACTTCTTCTCTGAGCCAAAGGCATGAAGTCTCACTCATTCACTGAGCCAAAGCCACAAAGTCTCACTCCTTCACTGAGCCAAAGCCAGGAAGTCTCACTCCTTCACTGGGCCAAAGCCACGAAGTCTCACTCATTCACTGAGCCAACCAGTATGTCTAACAACTTCAGATCCAAAGCCATGAAGACTCACTCCCTCACTGAGCCAAAGCCACGATCTCACTCCTTCGCTGAGCCAAAGCCAGGAAGTCTCTCTGCTTCACTGAGCCAACACCACGAAGTCTCACTCCTAAACTGAGCGAAAGCCAGGAGGTCTCACTCCCTCACTGAGCCAAAGCCACGGTCTCACTCCTTCACTGAGCCAAAGCCACGGTCTCACTCCTTCACTGAGCCAAAGCCACAAATTTTCTCTCCTTCAGATCCAAAGCCAGGAAGTCTCACTCCTTCACTGAGCCAAAGCCTCAAAGTCTCACTGCTTCACTGAGCCAAAGCCAGGAGGTCTGACACCTTCAGAGCCAAAGCCAGAAAATCTCACTCCTTTACTGAGCCAAAGCCACGAAGTCACACTCCTTCGCTGAACCAAAGCCACAAAGCCTCAATGCTTCACTGAGCCAAAGCCACGAAGTCTCACTCCTTAACTGAGCCAAATCCATGAAGTCTCACTCCTTCACTGAGCCAAAGCCAGGAAGTCTCTCTCCTTCACTGAGCCAAAGCCAGGAAGTCTCACTCCTTCACTGAGCCATAGCCACAATGTTTCTCTACTTCACTGAGCCAAAGCCACGAAGTCTCACTCCTTCACTGAGCCAAAGCCACTAAGTCTCATTCCTTCAGAGCCAAAGCCAGGATATCTCATTCCTTCTCTGAGCCGAAGCCTCAAAGTTTCATTCCTTAACTGAGCCAAAGCCACGGTCTCACTCCTTCACTGTGCTAAAGCCTCAAAGTCTCTCCCTTCACTGAGCCATAGCCACTAAGTCATACTCCTTCACTGAGCCAAAGCCAGAAAGTCTCACTCCTTCACTATTCCAAAGCCAGGAAGTCTGACTCCTTCACTGAGCCAGCCAATAAGTCTCACTCCTTCAGAGCCAATGCCAGGAAGTCTCACTTCTTCACTGATCCAAAGCCACGGACTCACTCCTACACTGAGCCAAAGCCAAGAAGTCTCTCAGCTTCACTGAGCCAAAGGCACGAAGTCTCACTGCTTCACTGAGCCAAAGGCACGAAGTCTCACTCCTTCACTGAGCCAAAACCACAAAGCCACACTCCTTCACTGAGCCAAAGCCACAAAGTCTCACCCCTTCAGAGCCAAAGCCAGGAAATCTCACTCCTTCACTGATCAAAAGCCACGGTCTCACTCCTTCACTGAGCCAAAGCCAGGAAGTCTCACTTCTTCACTGCGACAAAGCCACGAAGTCTCACTCCTTCACTGAGCCAAAAGCACGAAGTCTCACTCATTCACTAAGCAAACGCATGAAGTCTCGCTCCTTCACTGAGCGAAGGCTAGGAAGACTCACTCCTTCTCTGTGCCAAAGCCACGAAGTCTCACTCCTTCACTGAGCCAAAGCCAGAAGTCTCACTCCTTCACTTAGCCAAAGCCAGGAAGTCTCACTCCTTCTCTGAGCCAAAGCCACGATCTCACTCCTTCACTGAGCCAAAGCCAGGAAGTCTCTCTGCGTCACTGAGACAACACCACGAAGTCTCACTCCTTCACTGAGCCAAAGCCAGGAAGTCTCACTCCTTCACTGAGCCAAAGCCACTGTCTCACTCCTTCACTGAGCCAAAGCCACAAAGTTTCTCTCCTTCACTGTGCCAAAGCCACGAAGTCTCACTCCTTCACTGAGCCAAAGACAGGATGTCTCACAATTTCACTGAGCCAAAGCCAGTAAGTCTCACTCCTTCACTGAGCCAAACGAAGAAAGTCTCACTCCTTCACTGAGCCAAAGCCAGGAAGTCTCAATCCTTCACTGAGACATAGCCACAATGTCTCTCTCCTTCACTGAGCCAAAGCCACAAAGTCTCACTACTTCACTGAGCCATAGACACGGAGTCTCACTCATTCAGAGCCAAAAACAGGAAATCATACTCCTTCACTGTGCCAATGCCACAAATTTTCATTCCTTCACTGAGCCAAACCACGGTCTCACTCCTTCACTGAGCCAAAGCCAGAAAGTCTCACTCCTTCACTATGCCAAAGCCATGAAGTCTGACCCCTTCACTGAGCCAGCCAGTAAGTCTCACTCCTTCAGAACCAATGCCAGGAAGTCTCACTCCTTCACTGATACAAAGCCACGAAGTCTAACTCCTTCACTGAGCCAAAGCCACGGACTCACTCCTTCACTGAGCCAAAGTCACGAAGTCTCACAGCTTCACTGAGCCAAAGGCACGATGTCTCTCTCCTTCACTGAGCCAAAGGCACGAAGTCTCACACCTTCACTGAGCCAAAACCACAAAGCTTCACTTCTTCTCTGAGCCAAAGCCAGGAAGACTCACTCCTTCACTCTGCCAAAGCCAAGAAGGCTCACTCCTTCACTGAGCAAACGAGTAAGTCTCAGTCCTTCAGATCCAAAGCCAGGAAGTCTCAGTCCTTCACTGAGCCAAAGCCAGGACGTCTCACTCCTTCACTGATCCAAAGCCACAAAGTCTCAGCCCTTCAGAGCCAAAGCGAGGAAATCTCACTCCTTCACTGAGCCAAAGCAACGGTCTCACTCCTTCACTGAGCCAAAGCCATGAAGTCTGACTGCTTCACTGAGCCAAAGCCACGAAGTTTCACTCGTTCACTGAGCCAAATGTACGAAGTCTCTCTCCTTCACTGACCCAAAGTCATAATGTCTCTCTCCTTCACTGAGCCAAAGCCACGAAGTTTCAGTCCTTCACTGAGCCAAAGCCACGGTCACACTCCTTCACTCTGCCAAAGACTCAAAGACTCTCTCCTTCACTGAGCCATAGCCACGAATCCTCACTCCTTCACTGAGCCAAAGCCAGGAAGTCTCACTCCTTCACTGAGCCAAACCCAGGAAGTCTCACTCCTTCACTGAGACAAACCAAAAATGTCTCTCTAATTCACTGAGCCAAAGCCACGAAGTCTCACACCTTCACTGAGACAATGCCACGAAGTCTCACTCCTTCACAGCCAAAGCCAGGAAATCTCACTGCTTCACTGGGCCAAAGCAACGAAGTCTCACTCATTCACTGAGCCAATCAGTAAGTCTAACAACTTGAGATCCAAAGCCAGGAAGTCTCACTCCCTCACTGAGCCAAAGCCACGAAGTCTCACTCGTTCACTGAGCCAAAGCCACAATGTTTCTCTTCTTCACTGAGCCAACGCCACAAAGTCTCAGTCCTTCACTGAGGAAAAGCACGAAGTTACACTCATTCACTGAGCCAAAGGCATGAAGTCTCACTCCTTCACTGACACAAACCACAAAGTCTCGCTCCTTCACTGAGCCAAGGCCAGGAAGACTCACTCATTCACTGTGCCAAAGCCACAAAGTCTCACTCCATCACTGAGCCAACGAGTAAGTCTCAGCCCTTCAGATCCAAAGCTAGTAAGTCTCACTCATTCACTAAGCCAAACCCAGGAAGTCTCATTCCTTCACTGAGACAAAGCGACGAAATCTCACTAGTTAACTGCGCCAAAGCAATGGTCTCACTCCTTCACTGAGCCAAAGCCAAGAAGTCTCACTTCTTCTCTGAGCCAAAGGCATGAAGTCTCACTCATTCACTGAGCCAAAGCCACAAAGTCTCACTCCTTCACTGAGCCAAAGCCAGGAAGTCTCACTCCTTCACTATGCCAAAGCCAGGATGTCTCACTATTTCACTGAGCCAAAGCCAATAAGTCTCACTCCTTCACTGAGCCAAACCCAGGAAGTCTCACTCCTTCACTGAGACAAACCAAAAATGTCTCTCTAATTCACTGAGCCAAAGCCACGAAGTCTCACACCTTCACTGAGACAATGCCACGAAGTCTCACTCCTTCACAGCCAAAGCCAGGAAATCTCACTGCTTCACTGGGCCAAAGCAACGAAGTCTCACTCATTCACTGAGCCAATCAGTAAGTCTAAAAACTTGAGATCCAAAGCCAGGAAGTCTCACTCCCTCACTGAGCCAAAGCCACGAAGTCTCACTCGTTCACTGAGCCAAAGCAACGAAGTCTCACTCATTCACTGAGCCAACCAGTATGTCTAACAACTTCAGATCCAAAGCCATGAAGTCTCACTCCCTCACTGAGCCAAAGCCACGATCTCACTCCTTCACTGAGCCAAAGCCAGGAAGTCTCTCTGCTTCACTGAGCCAACACCACGAAGTCTCACTCCTTCACTGAGCGAAAGCCAGGAGGTCTCACTCCCTCACTGAGCCAAAGCCACGGTCTCACTCCTTCACTGAGCCAAAGCCACGGTCTCACTCCTTCACTGAGCCAAAGCCACAAATTTTCTCTCCTTCAGATCCAAAGCCGGAAGTCTCACTCCTTCACTGAGCCAAAGCCTCAAAGTCTCACTGCTTCACTGAGCCAAAGCCAGGAGGTCTGACACCTTCAGAGCCAAAGCCAGAAAATCTCACTCCTTTACTGAGCCAAAGCCACGAAGTCACACTCCTTCGCTGAACCAAAGCCACAAAGTCTCAATGCTTCACTGAGCCAAAGCCACAACGTCTCACTCCTTCACTGGGCCAAAGCCAGGATGTCTCTCTCTTTCACTGAGCCAAAGCCAGTAAGTCTCACTGCTTCACTGAGCCAAAGCCAAGAAGTCTCACTCCTTCACTGAGCCAAAGCCAGGAAGTCTCACTACTTCACTGAGCCAAAGCCTGGAAGACTCACTCCTTCACTGAGCCAAAGCCACAAAGTCTCAGTCCTTCACTGAGGAAAAGCACGAAGTTACACTCATTCACTGAGCCAAAGGCATGAAGTCTCACTCCTTCACTGAGACAAACAACAAAGTCTCGCTCCTTCACTGAGCCAAGGCCAGGAAGACTCGCTCATTCACTGTGCCAAAGCCACGAAGTCTCACTCCTTCATTGAGCCAACGAGTAAGTCTCAGCCCTTCAGATCCAAAGCCCGTAAGTCTCACTCCTTCACTAAGCCAAACCCAGGAAGTCTCATTCCTTCACTGAGACAAAGCGACGAAATCTCACTAGTTAACTGCGCCAAAGCAATGGTCTCACTCCTTCACTGAGCCAAAGCCAGGAAGTCTCACTTCTTCTCTGAGCCAAAGGCATGAAGTCTCACTCATTCACTGAGCCAAAGCCACAAAGTCTCACTCCTTCACTGAGCCAAAGCCAGGAAGTCTCACTCCTTCACTGGGCCAAAGGCACGAAGTCTCACTCATTCACTGAGCCAACCAGTATGTCTAACAACTTCAGATCCAAAGCCATGAAGTCTCACTCCCTCACTGAGCCAAAGCCACGATCTCACTCCTTCACTGAGCCAAAGCCAGGAAGTCTCTCTGCTTCACTGAGCCAACACCACGAAGTCTCACTCCTTCACTGAGCGAAAGCCAGGAGGTCTCACTCCCTCACTGAGCCAAAGCCACGGTCTCACTCCTTCACTGAGCCAAAGCCACGGTCTCACTCCTTCACTGAGCCAAAGCCACAAATTTTCTCTCCTTCAGATCCAAAGCCAGGAAGTCTCACTCCTTCACTGAGCCAAAGCCTCAAAGTCTCACTCCTTCACTGAGCCAAAGCCAGGAAGTCTCACTTCTTCACTGCGACAAAGCCACGAAGTCTCACTCCTTCACTGAGCCAAAGCCAGGAAGTCTCACTACTTCACTGAGCCAAAGCCTGGAAGACTCACTCCTTCACTGAGCCAAAGCCACAAAGTCTCAGTCCTTCACTGAGGAAAAGCACGAAGTTACACTCATTCACTGAGCCAAAGGCATGAAGTCTCACTCCTTCACTGAGACAAACCACAAAGTCTCGCTCCTTCACTGAGCCAAGGCCAGGAAGACTCGCTCATTCACTGTGCCAAAGCCACGAAGTCTCACTCCTTCATTGAGCCAACGAGTAAGTCTCAGCCCTTCAGATCCAAAGCCCGTAAGTCTCACTCCTTCACTAAGCCAAACCCAGGAAGTCTCATTCCTTCACTGAGACAAAGCGACGAAATCTCACTAGTTAACTGCGCCAAAGCAATGGTCTCACTCCTTCACTGAGCCAAAGCCAAGAAGTCTCACTTCTTCTCTGAGCCAAAGGCATGAAGTCTCACTCATTCACTGAGCCAAAGCCACAAAGTCTCACTCCTTCACTGAGCCAAAGCCAGGAAGTCTCACTCCTTCACTATGCCAAAGCCAGGATGTCTCACTATTTCACTGAGCCAAAGCCAATAAGTCTCACTCCTTCACTGAGCCAAACCCAGGAAGTCTCACTCCTTCACTGAGACAAACCAAAAATGTCTCTCTAATTCACTGAGCCAAAGCCACGAAGTCTCACACCTTCACTGAGACAATGCCACGAAGTCTCACTCCTTCACAGCCAAAGCCAGGAAATCTCACTGCTTCACTGGGCCAAAGCAACGAAGTCTCACTCATTCACTGAGCCAATCAGTAAGTCTAAAAACTTGAGATCCAAAGCCAGGAAGTCTCACTCCCTCACTGAGCCAAAGCCACGAAGTCTCACTCGTTCACTGAGCCAAAGCCACGAAGTCTCACTCATTCACTGAGCCAACCAGTATGTCTAACAACTTCAGATCCAAAGCCATGAAGTCTCACTCCCTCACTGAGCCAAAGCCACGATCTCACTCCTTCACTGAGCCAAAGCCAGGAAGTCTCTCTGCTTCACTGAGCCAACACCACGAAGTCTCACTCCTTCACTGAGCGAAAGCCAGGAGGTCTCACTCCCTCACTGAGCCAAAGCCACGGTCTCACTCCTTCACTGAGCCAAAGCCACGGTCTCACTCCTTCACTGAGCCAAAGCCACAAATTTTCTCTCCTTCAGATCCAAAGCCGGAAGTCTCACTCCTTCACTGAGCCAAAGCCTCAAAGTCTCACTGCTTCACTGAGCCAAAGCCAGGAGGTCTGACACCTTCAGAGCCAAAGCCAGAAAATCTCACTCCTTTACTGAGCCAAAGCCACGAAGTCACACTCCTTCGCTGAACCAAAGCCACAAAGTCTCAATGCTTCACTGAGCCAAAGCCACAACGTCTCACTCCTTCACTGGGCCAAAGCCAGGATGTCTCTCTCTTTCACTGAGCCAAAGCCAGTAAGTCTCACTGCTTCACTGAGCCAAAGCCAAGAAGTCTCACTCCTTCACTGAGCCAAAGCCAGGAAGTCTCACTACTTCACTGAGCCAAAGCCTGGAAGACTCACTCCTTCACTGAGCCAAAGCAACAAAGTCTCAGTCCTTCACTGAGGAAAAGCACGAAGTTACACTCATTCACTGAGCCAAAGGCATGAAGTCTCACTCCTTCACTGAGACAAACAACAAAGTCTCGCTCCTTCACTGAGCCAAGGCCAGGAAGACTCGCTCATTCACTGTGCCAAAGCCACGAAGTCTCACTCCTTCATTGAGCCAACGAGTAAGTCTCAGCCCTTCAGATCCAAAGCCCGTAAGTCTCACTCCTTCACTAAGCCAAACCCAGGAAGTCTCATTCCTTCACTGAGACAAAGCGACGAAATCTCACTAGTTAACTGCGCCAAAGCAATGGTCTCACTCCTTCACTGAGCCAAAGCCAGGAAGTCTCACTTCTTCTCTGAGCCAAAGGCATGAAGTCTCACTCATTCGCTGAGCCAAAGCCACAAAGTCTCACTCCTTCACTGAGCCAAAGCCAGGAAGTCTCACTCCTTCACTGGGCCAAAGGCACGAAGTCTCACTCATTCACTGAGCCAACCAGTATGTCTAACAACTTCAGATCCAAAGCCATGAAGTCTCACTCCCTCACTGAGCCAAAGCCACGATCTCACTCCTTCACTGAGCCAAAGCCAGGAAGTCTCTCTGCTTCACTGAGCCAACACCACGAAGTCTCACTCCTTCACTGAGCGAAAGCCAGGAGGTCTCACTCCCTCACTGAGCCAAAGCCACGGTCTCACTCCTTCACTGAGCCAAAGCCACGGTCTCACTCCTTCACTGAGCCAAAGCCACAAATTTTCTCTCCTTCAGATCCAAAGCCAGGAAGTCTCACTCCTTCACTGAGCCAAAGCCTCAAAGTCTCACTCCTTCACTGAGCCAAAGCCAGGAAGTCTCACTTCTTCACTGCGACAAAGCCACGAAGTCTCACTCCTTCACTGAGCCAAAGCCAGGAAGTCTCACTACTTCACTGAGCCAAAGCCTGGAAGACTCACTCCTTCACTGAGCCAAAGCCACAAAGTCTCAGTCCTTCACTGAGGAAAAGCACGAAGTTACACTCATTCACTGAGCCAAAGGCATGAAGTCTCACTCCTTCACTGAGACAAACCACAAAGTCTCGCTCCTTCACTGAGCCAAGGCCAGGAAGACTCGCTCATTCACTGTGCCAAAGCCACGAAGTCTCACTCCTTCATTGAGCCAACGAGTAAGTCTCAGCCCTTCAGATCCAAAGCCCGTAAGTCTCACTCCTTCACTAAGCCAAACCCAGGAAGTCTCATTCCTTCACTGAGACAAAGCGACGAAATCTCACTAGTTAACTGCGCCAAAGCAATGGTCTCACTCCTTCACTGAGCCAAAGCCAGGAAGTCTCACTTCTTCTCTGAGCCAAAGGCATGAAGTCTCACTCCTTCACTGGGCCAAAGCCACGAAGTCTCACTCATTCACTGAGCCAACCAGTATGTCTAACAACTTCAGATCCAAAGCCATGAAGTCTCACTCCCTCACTGAGCCAAAGCCACGATCTCACTCCTTCACTGAGCCAAAGCCAGGAAGTCTCTCTGCTTCACAGAGCCAACACCACGAAGTCTCACTCCTTCACTGAGCGAAAGCCAGGAGGTCTCACTCCCTCACTGAGCCAAAGCCACGGTCTCACTCCTTCACTGAGCCAAAGCCACGGTCTCACTCCTTCACTGAGCCAAAGCCACAAATTTTCTCTCCTTCAGATCCAAAGCCAGGAAGTCTCACTCCTTCACTGAGCCAAAGCTTCAAAGTCTCACTGCTTCACTGAGCCAAAGCCAGGAGGTCTGACACCTTCAGAGCCAAAGCCAGAAAATCTCACTCCTTTACTGAGCCAAAGCCACGAAGTCACACTCCTTCGCTGAACCAAAGCCACAAAGTCTCAATGCTTCACTGAGCCAAAGCCACAACGTCTCACTCCTTCACTGGGCCAAAGCCAGGATGTCTCTCTCTTTCACTGAGCCAAAGCCAGTAAGTCTCACTGCTTCACTGAGCCAAAGCCAAGAAGTCTCACTCCTTCACTGAGCCAAAGCCAGGAAGTCTCACTACTTCACTGAGCCAAAGCCTGGAAGACTCACTCCTTCATTGAGCCAAAGCCACGAAGTCTCAATCCTTCAGAGCCAAAGCCAGGAAATCTCAATACTTCACTGAGCCAAATCCACGAAGTTTCAGTCCTTCACTGAGCCAAAGCCACGGTCACACTCCTTCACTCTGCCAAAGACTCAAAGACTCTCTCCTTCACTGAGCCATAGCCACGAATCCTCACTCCTTCACTGAGCCAAAGCCAGGAAGTCTCACTCCTTCACTATGCCAAAGCCAGGATGTCTCACTATTTCACTGAGCCAAAGCCAATAAGTCTCACTCCTTCACTGAGCCAAACCCAGGAAGTCTCACTCCTTCACTGAGACAAACCAAAAATGTCTCTCTAATTCACTGAGCCAAAGCCACGAAGTCTCACACCTTCACTGAGACAACGCCACGAAGTCTCACTCCTTCACAGCCAAAGCCAGGAAATCTCACTGCTTCACTGGGCCAAAGCAACGAAGTCTCACTCATTCACTGAGCCAATCAGTAAGTCTAACAACTTGAGATCCAAAGCCAGGAAGTCTCACTCCCTCACTGAGCCAAAGGCACGAAGTCTCACTCGTTCACTGAGCCAAAGCCACAATGTCTCTCTCCTTCACTGAGCCAAAGCCACAAAGTCTCAGTCCTTCACTGAGGAAAAGCACGAAGTTACACTCATTCACTGAGCCAAAGGCATGAAGTCTCACTCCTTCACTGACACAAACCACAAAGTCTCGCTCCTTCACTGAGCCAAGGCCAGGAAGACTCACTCATTCACTGTGCCAAAGCCACGAAGTCTCACTCCATCACTGAGCCAACGAGTAAGTCTCAGCCCTTCAGATCCAAAGCTAGTAAGTCTCACTCCTTCACTAAGCCAAACCCAGGAAGTCTCATTCCTTCACTGAGACAAAGCGACGAAATCTCACTAGTTAACTGCGCCAAAGCAATGGTCTCACTCCTTCACTGAGCCAAAGCCAAGAAGTCTCACTTCTTCTCTGAGCCAAAGGCATGAAGTCTCACTCATTCACTGAGCCAAAGCCACAAAGTCTCACTCCTTCACTGAGCCAAAGCCAGGAAGTCTCACTCCTTCACTGGGCCAAAGCCACGAAGTCTCACTCATTCACTGAGCCAACCAGTATGTCTAACAACTTCAGATCCAAAGCCATGAAGACTCACTCCCTCACTGAGCCAAAGCCACGATCTCACTCCTTCGCTGAGCCAAAGCCAGGAAGTCTCTCTGCTTCACTGAGCCAACACCACGAAGTCTCACTCCTTCACTGAGCGAAAGCCAGGAGGTCTCACTCCCTCACTGAGCCAAAGCCACGGTCTCACTCCTTCACTGAGCCAAAGCCACGGTCTCACTCCTTCACTGAGCCAAAGCCACAAATTTTCTCTCCTTCAGATCCAAAGCCAGGAAGTCTCACTCCTTCACTGAGCCAAAGCCTCAAAGTCTCACTGCTTCACTGAGCCAAAGCCAGGAGGTCTGACACCTTCAGAGCCAAAGCCAGAAAATCTCACTCCTTTACTGAGCCAAAGCCACGAAGTCACACTCCTTCGCTGAACCAAAGCCACAAAGTCTCAATGCTTCACTGAGCCAAAGCCACGAAGTCTCACTCCTTAACTGAGCCAAATCCATGAAGTCTCACTCCTTCACTGAGCCAAAGCCAGGAAGTCTCTCTCCTTCACTGAGCCAAAGCCAGGAAGTCTCACTCCTTCACTGAGCCATAGCCACAATGTTTCTCTACTTCACTGAGCCAAAGCCACGAAGTCTCACTCCTTCACTGAGCCAAAGCCACTAAGTCTCATTCCTTCAGAGCCAAAGCCAGGATATCTCATTCCTTCTCTGAGCCGAAGCCTCAAAGTTTCATTCCTTAACTGAGCCAAAGCCACGGTCTCACTCCTTCACTGTGCTAAAGCCTCAAAGTCTCTCCCTTCACTGAGCCATAGCCACTAAGTCATACTCCTTCACTGAGCCAAAGCCAGAAAGTCTCACTCCTTCACTATTCCAAAGCCAGGAAGTCTGACTCCTTCACTGAGCCAGCCAATAAGTCTCACTCCTTCAGAGCCAATGCCAGGAAGTCTCACTTCTTCACTGATCCAAAGCCACGGACTCACTCCTACACTGAGCCAAAGCCAAGAAGTCTCACAGCTTCACTGAGCCAAAGGCACGAAGTCTCACTGCTTCACTGAGCCAAAGGCACGAAGTCTCACTCCTTCACTGAGCCAAAACCACAAAGCCACACTCCTTCACTGAGCCAAAGCCACAAAGTCTCACCCCTTCAGAGCCAAAGCCAGGAAATCTCACTCCTTCACTGATCAAAAGCCACGGTCTCACTCCTTCACTGAGCCAAAGCCAGGAAGTCTCACTTCTTCACTGCGACAAAGCCACGAAGTCTCACTCCTTCACTGAGCCAAAAGCACGAAGTCTCACTCATTCACTAAGCAAACGCATGAAGTCTCGCTCCTTCACTGAGCGAAGGCTAGGAAGACTCACTCCTTCTCTGTGCCAAAGCCACGAAGTCTCACTCCTTCACTGAGCCAAAGCCAGAAGTCTCACTCCTTCACTTAGCCAAAGCCAGGAAGTCTCACTCCTTCTCTGAGCCAAAGCCACGATCTCACTCCTTCACTGAGCCAAAGCCAGGAAGTCTCTCTGCGTCACTGAGACAACACCACGAAGTCTCACTCCTTCACTGAGCCAAAGCCAGGAAGTCTCACTCCTTCACTGAGCCAAAGCCACTGTCTCACTCCTTCACTGAGCCAAAGCCACAAAGTTTCTCTCCTTCACTGTGCCAAAGCCACGAAGTCTCACTCCTTCACTGAGCCAAAGACAGGATGTCTCACAATTTCACTGAGCCAAAGCCAGTAAGTCTCACTCCTTCACTGAGCCAAACGAAGAAAGTCTCACTCCTTCACTGAGCCAAAGCCAGGAAGTCTCAATCCTTCACTGAGACATAGCCACAATGTCTCTCTCCTTCACTGAGCCAAAGCCACAAAGTCTCACTACTTCACTGAGCCATAGACACGGAGTCTCACTCATTCAGAGCCAAAAACAGGAAATCATACTCCTTCACTGTGCCAATGCCACAAATTTTCATTCCTTCACTGAGCCAAACCACGGTCTCACTCCTTCACTGAGCCAAAGCCAGAAAGTCTCACTCCTTCACTATGCCAAAGCCATGAAGTCTGACCCCTTCACTGAGCCAGCCAGTAAGTCTCACTCCTTCAGAACCAATGCCAGGAAGTCTCACTCCTTCACTGATACAAAGCCACGAAGTCTAACTCCTTCACTGAGCCAAAGCCACGGACTCACTCCTTCACTGAGCCAAAGTCACGAAGTCTCACAGCTTCACTGAGCCAAAGGCACGATGTCTCTCTCCTTCACTGAGCCAAAGGCACGAAGTCTCACACCTTCACTGAGCCAAAACCACAAAGCTTCACTTCTTCTCTGAGCCAAAGCCAGGAAGACTCACTCCTTCACTCTGCCAAAGCCAAGAAGGCTCACTCCTTCACTGAGCAAACGAGTAAGTCTCAGTCCTTCAGATCCAAAGCCAGGAAGTCTCAGTCCTTCACTGAGCCAAAGCCAGGACGTCTCACTCCTTCACTGATCCAAAGCCACAAAGTCTCAGCCCTTCAGAGCCAAAGCGAGGAAATCTCACTCCTTCACTGAGCCAAAGCAACGGTCTCACTCCTTCACTGAGCCAAAGCCATGAAGTCTGACTGCTTCACTGAGCCAAAGCCACGAAGTTTCACTCGTTCACTGAGCCAAATGTACGAAGTCTCTCTCCTTCACTGACCCAAAGTCATAATGTCTCTCTCCTTCACTGAGCCAAAGCCACGAAGTTTCAGTCCTTCACTGAGCCAAAGCCACGGTCACACTCCTTCACTCTGCCAAAGACTCAAAGACTCTCTCCTTCACTGAGCCATAGCCACGAATCCTCACTCCTTCACTGAGCCAAAGCCAGGAAGTCTCACTCCTTCACTGAGCCAAACCGAGGAAGTCTCACTCCTTCACTGAGACAAACCAAAAATGTCTCTCTAATTCACTGAGCCAAAGCCACGAAGTCTCACACCTTCACTGAGACAATGCCACGAAGTCTCACTCCTTCACAGCCAAAGCCAGGAAATCTCACTGCTTCACTGGGCCAAAGCAACGAAGTCTCACTCATTCACTGAGCCAATCAGTAAGTCTAACAACTTGAGATCCAAAGCCAGGAAGTCTCACTCCCTCACTGAGCCAAAGCCACGAAGTCTCACTCGTTCACTGAGCCAAAGCCACAATGTTTCTCTTCTTCACTGAGCCAACGCCACAAAGTCTCAGTCCTTCACTGAGGAAAAGCACGAAGTTACACTCATTCACTGAGCCAAAGGCATGAAGTCTCACTCCTTCACTGACACAAACCACAAAGTCTCGCTCCTTCACTGAGCCAAGGCCAGGAAGACTCACTCATTCACTGTGCCAAAGCCACAAAGTCTCACTCCATCACTGAGCCAACGAGTAAGTCTCAGCCCTTCAGATCCAAAGCTAGTAAGTCTCACTCATTCACTAAGCCAAACCCAGGAAGTCTCATTCATTCACTGAGACAAAGCGACGAAATCTCACTAGTTAACTGCGCCAAAGCAATGGTCTCACTCCTTCACTGAGCCAAAGCCAAGAAGTCTCACTTCTTCTCTGAGCCAAAGGCATGAAGTCTCACTCATTCACTGAGCCAAAGCCACAAAGTCTCACTCCTTCACTGAGCCAAAGCCAGGAAGTCTCACTCCTTCACTATGCCAAAGCCAGGATGTCTCACTATTTCACTGAGCCAAAGCCAATAAGTCTCACTCCTTCACTGAGCCAAACCCAGGAAGTCTCACTCCTTCACTGAGACAAACCAAAAATGTCTCTCTAATTCACTGAGCCAAAGCCACGAAGTCTCACACCTTCACTGAGACAATGCCACGAAGTCTCACTCCTTCACAGCCAAAGCCAGGAAATCTCACTGCTTCACTGGGCCAAAGCAACGAAGTCTCACTCATTCACTGAGCCAATCAGTAAGTCTAAAAACTTGAGATCCAAAGCCAGGAAGTCTCACTCCCTCACTGAGCCAAAGCCACGAAGTCTCACTCGTTCACTGAGCCAAAGCCACAATGTCTCTCTCCTTCACTGAGCCAAAGCCACAAAGTCTCAGTCCTTATCTGAGGAAAAGCACGAAGTTACACTCATTCACTGAGCCAAAGGCATGAAGTCTCACTCCTTCACTGACACAAACCACAAAGTCTCGCTCCTTCACTGAGCCAAGGCCAGGAAGACTCACTCATTCACTGTGCCAAAGCCACGAAGTCTCACTCCATCACTGAGCCAACGAGTAAGTCTCAGCCCTTCAGATCCAAAGCTAGTAAGTCTCACTCCTTCACTAAGGCAAACCCAGGAAGTCTCATTCCTTCACTGAGACAAAGCGACGAAATCTCACTAGTTAACTGCGCCAAAGCAATGGTCTCACTCCTTCACTGAGCCAAAGCCAAGAATTCTCACTTCTTCTCTGAGCCAAAGGCATGAAGTCTCACTCATTCACTGAGCCAAAGCCACAAAGTCTCACTCCTTCACTGAGCCAAAGCCAGGAAGTCTCACTCCTTCACTGGGCCAACCAGTATGTCTAACAACTTCAGATCCAAAGCCATGAAGTCTCACTCCCTCACTGAGCCAAAGCCACGATCTCACTCCTTCACTGAGCCAAAGCCAGGAAGTCTCTCTGCTTCACTGAGCCAACACCACGAAGTCTCACTCCTTCACTGAGCGAAAGCCAGGAGGTCTCACTCCCTCACTGAGCCAAAGCCACGGTCTCACTCCTTCACTGAGCCAAAGCCACGGTCTCACTCCTTCACTGAGCCAAAGCCACAAATTTTCTCTCCTACAGATCCAAAGCCAGGAAGTCTCACTCCTTCACTGAGCCAAAGCCTCAAAGTCTCACTGCTTCACTGAGTCAAAGCCAGGAGGTCTGACACCTTCAGAGCCAAAGCCAGAAAATCTCACTCCTTTACTGAGCCAAAGCCACGAAGTCACACTCCTTTACTGAGCCAAAGCCACGAAGTCTAACTCCTTCACTGAGCCAAAGCCACGGACTCACTCCTTCACTGAGCCAAAGTCACGAAGTCTCACAGCTTCACTGAGCCAAAGGCACGATGTCTCTCTCCTTCACTGAGCCAAAGGCACGAAGTCTCACACCTTCACTGAGCCAAAACCACAAAGCTTCACTTCTTCTCTGAGCCAAAGCCAGGAAGACTCACTCCTTCACTCTGCCAAAGCCAAGAAGTCTCACTCCTTCACTGAGCAAACGAGTAAGTCTCAGTCCTTCAGATCCAAAGCCAGGAAGTCTCAGTCCTTCACTGAGCCAAAGCCAGGACGTCTCACTCCTTCACTGATCCAAAGCCACAAAGTCTCAGCCCTTGAGAGCCAAAGCGAGGAAATCTCACTCCTTCACTGAGCCAAAGCAACGGTCTCACTCCTTCACTGAGCCAAAGCCATGAAGTCTGACTGCTTCACTGAGCCAAAGCCACGAAGTTTCACTCGTTCACTGAGCCAAATGTACGAAGTCTCTCTCCTTCACTGACCCAAAGTCATAATGTCTCTCTCCTTCACTGAGCCAAAGCCACAAAGTCTCAGTCCTTCACTGAGCCAAAGCCAGGAAATCTCACTCCTTCACTGTCCCAAAGCCAGGAAGTCTCATTCCTTCACTGACCTAAAGCCAGGAATTCTCACTCCTTCATTGAACCAAAGCCACAACGTCTCTCTCCATCACTGGGCCAAAGCCACAACGTCTCTCTCGTTCATTGGGCCAAAGCAACACAGTCTCACTCCTTCCCTGAGCCAAAGCCACAACGTCTCACTCCTTCACTGAGCCAAAGCCAGGATGTCTCACTCTTTCACTGCGCCAAAGCCAGTAAGTCTCACTCCTTCACTGAGCCAAAGCCAAGAAGTCTCACTCCTTCACTGAGCCAAATCCAGGAAGTCTCACTGCTTCACTGAGACAAATCCAGCAAGTCTCACTCCTTCACTGAGCCAAACAGTAAGTCTAACAACTTGAGATCCAAAGCCAGGAAGTCTCACTCCCTCACTGAGCCAAAGCCACGAAGTCTCACTCGTTCACTGAGCCAAAGCCACAAAGTCTCAGTCCTTCACTGAGGAAAAGCACGAAGTTACACTCATTCACTGAGCCAAAGGCATGAAGTCTCACTCCTTCACTGAGACAAACCACAAAGTCTCGCTCCTTCACTGAGCCAAGGCCAGGAAGACTCGCTCATTCACTGTGCCAAAGCCACGAAGTCTCACTCCTTCATTGAGCCAACGAGTAAGTCTCAGCCCTTCAGATCCAAAGCCCGTAAGTCTCATCCCTTCACTAAGCCAAACCCAGGAAGTCTCATTCCTTCACTGAGACAAAGCGACGAAATCTCACTAGTTAACTGCGCCAAAGCAATGGTCTCACTCCTTCACTGAGCCAAAGCCAGGAAGTCTCACTTCTTCTCTGAGCCAAAGGCATGAAGTCTCACTCATTCACTGAGCCAAAGCCACAAAGTCTCACTCCTTCACTGAGCCAAAGTCAGGAAGTCTCACTCCTTCACTGGGCCAAAGCCACGAAGTCTCACTCATTCACTGAGCCAACCAGTATGTCTAACAACTTCAGATCCAAAGCCATGAAGTCTCACTCCCTCACTGAGCCAAAGCCACGATCTCACTCCTTCACTGAGCCAAACCCAGGAAGTCTCTCTGCTTCACTGAGCCAACACCACGAAGTCTCACTCCTTCACTGAGCGAAAGCCAGGAGGTCTCACTCCATCACTGAGCCAAAGCCACGGTCTCACTCCTTCACTGAGCCAAAGCCACAGTCTCACTCCTTCACTGAGCCAAAGCCACAAATTTTCTCTCTTTCAGATCCAAAGCCAGGAAGTCTCACTCCTTCACTGAGCCAAAGCCTCAAAGTCTCACTCCTTCACTGAGCCAAAGCCAGGAAGTCTCACTTCTTCACTGCGACAAAGCCACGAAGTCTCACTCCTTCACTGAGCCAAAAGCACGAAGTCTCACTCATTCACTAAGCAAACGCATGAAGTCTCGCTCCTTCACTGAGCGAAGGACAGGAAGACTCACTCCTTCACTGTGCCAAAGTCACGAAGTCTCACTCCTTCACTGAGCCAAAGCCAGAAGTCTCACTCCTTCACTAAGCCAAAGCCAGGAAGCCTCACTCCTTCACTGAGCCAAAGCCACGATCTCACTCATTCACTGAGCCAAAGCCAGGAAGTCTATCTGCGTCACTGAGACAACACCACGAAGTCTCACTCCTTCACTGAGCCAAAGCCAGGAAGTCTCACTCCTTCACTGAGCCAAAGCCACAAAGTCTCTCTCCTTCACTGTGCAAAAGCCACGAAGTCTCACTCCTTCACTGAGCCAAAGACAGGATGTCTCACAATTTCACTGAGCCAAAGCCAGTAAGTCTCACTCCTTCAGAACCAATGCCAGGAAGTTTCACTCTTTCACTGATACAAAGCCACGAAGTCTCACTCCTTCACTGAGCCAAAGCCACGGACTCACTCCTTCAATGAGCCAAAGTCACGAAGTCTCACAGCTTCACTGAGCCAAAGGCACGAAGTCTCTCTCCTTCACTGAGCCAAAGGCACGAAATCTTACTCCTTCGCAGAGACAAAACCACAAAGCTTCACTCCTTCTCTGAGCAAAAGCCAGGAAGACTCACTCCTTCACTCTGCCAAAGCCAAGAAGTCTCACTCCTTCACTGAGCAAACGAGTAAGTCTTGAGTCCTTCAGATCCAAAGCCAGGAAGTCTCAGTCCTTCACTGAGCCAAAGCCAGGACGTCTCACTCCTTCACTGAGCCAAAGCCACAACGTCTCAGCCCTTCAGAGCCAAAGCGAGGAAATCTCACTCCTTCACTGAGCCAAAGCAACGGTCTCACTCCTTCACTGAGCCAAAGCCAGGAAGTCTCACTGCTTCACTGAGCCAAAGCCACGAAGTTTCACTCGTTCACTGAGCCAAATGCACGAAGTCTCTCTCCTTCACTGACCCAAAGTCATAATGTCTCTCTCCTTCACTGAGCCAAAGCCACAAAGTCTCAGTCCTTCACTGTCCCAAAGCCAGGAAGTCTCATTCCTTCACTGAGTTAAAGCCAGCAATTCTCATTCCTTCATTGAACCAAAGCCACAACGTCTCTCTCCTTCACTGGGCCAAAGCCATAACGTCTCTCTCGTTCACTGGGCCAAAGCAACAAAGTCTCACTCCTTCCCTGAGCCAAAGCCACAACGTCTCACTCCTTCACTGAGCCAAAGCCAGGATGTCTCACTATTTCACTGCGCCAAAGCCAGCAAGTCTCACTCCTTCACTGAGCCAAAGCCTAGAAGTCTCACTCCTTCACTGAGCCAAATCCAGGAAGTCTCACTGCTTCACTGAGACAAATCCAGCAAGTCTCACTCCTTCACTGAGCCAAAGCCACGGACTCACTCCTTCACTGAGCCAAAGCCAGGAAGTCTCACATCTTCACTGAGCCAAAGGCACGAAGTCTCACTCCTTCACTGAGCCAAAGGCACGAAGTCTCACTCCTTCACTGAGCCAAAGCCACGAATCCTCACTCCTTCACTGAGCCAAAGCCAGGAAGTCTCACTCCTTCACTATGCCAAAGCCAGGATGTCTCACTATTTCACTGAGCCAAGCCAATAAGTCTCAATCCTTCACTGAGCCAAACACAGGAAGTCTCACTCTTTCACTGAGCCAAAGTCACAATGTCTCTCTACTTCACTGAGCCAAAGCCACGAAATCTCACACCTTCACTGGGCCAAAGCCACGAAGTCTCACTCATTCACTGAACCAATCAGTAAGTCTAACAACTTGAGATCCAAAGCCAGGAAGTCTCACTCCCTCACTGAGCCAAAGCCACGAAGTCTCACTCGTTCACTGAGCCAAAGCCACAATGTCGCTCTCCTTCACTGAGCCAGAGCCACAAAGTCTCAGTCCTTCACTGAGGAAAAGCACGAAGTTACACTCATTCACTGAACCAAAGCCTTGAAGTCTCTCTCCTTCACTGATCCAAAGCCAGGAAGACTCACTCCTTCACTCTGCCAAAGACACGAAGTCTCACTCCTTCACTGAGCAAACGAGTAAGTCTCAGTCCTTCAGCTCCAAAGCCAAGAAGTCAAACTCCTTCACTGAGCCATAGCCAGGAAGTCTCACTCCTTCACTGAGTCAAAGCCACAAAGTCTCAGCCTTTCAGAGTCAAAGTCAGGAAATCTCACTCCTTCACTGAGCCAAAGCCACGGTCTCACTCCTTCACTGAGCCAAAGCCAGGAAGTCTCACTGCTTCACTGAGCCAAAGCCACGAAGTCTCACTCGTTAACTGAGCCAAATGCACGAAGACTCACTCCTTCACTGAGCCAAAGCCACAATGTCTCTGTCCTTCACTGATCCAAAGCCACAAAGTCTCAGTCTTTCACTGACCAAAAGCCAGGAAGTCTCACTTTTAACTGAGCTAAAGCCAGGAAGTCTCACTCCTCCATTGAACCAAAGCCACAACGTCTCACTCTTTCACTGGGACAAAGCCACAAAGTCTCACTACTTCACTGAGCCAAAGCCACAACGTCTCACTCCTTCACTGGGCCAAAGCCAGGATGTCTCTCTCTTTCACTGAGCCAAAGCCAGTAAGTCTCACTCCTTCACTGAGCCAAAGCCAGGACGTCTCACTCCTTCACTGAGCCAAACCCAGGAAGTCTCACTCCTTCACTGAGACAAACCAAAAATGTCTCTCTAATTCACTGAGCCAAAGCCACGAAGTCTCACACCTTCACTGAGACAATGCCACGAAGTCTCACTCCTTCAAAGCCAAAGCCAGGAAATCTCACTGCTTCACTGGGCCAAAGCAACGAAGTCTCACTCATTCACTGAGCCAATCAGTAAGTCTAACAACTTGAGATCCAAAGCCAGGAAGTCTCACTCCCTCACTGAGCCAAAGCCACGAAGTCTCACTCGTTCACTGAGCCAAAGCCACAATGTTTCTCTTCTTCACTGAGCCAACGCCACAAAGTCTCAGTCCTTCACTGAGGAAAAGCACGAAGTTACACTCATTCACTGAGCCAAAGGCATGAAGTCTCACTCCTTCACTGACACAAACCACAAAGTCTCGCTCCTTCACTGAGCCAAGGCCAGGAAGACTCACTCATTCACTGTGCCAAAGCCACAAAGTCTCACTCCATCACTGAGCCAACGAGTAAGTCTCAGCCCTTCAGATCCAAAGCTAGTAAGTCTCACTCATTCACTAAGCCAAACCCAGGAAGTCTCATTCCTTCACTGAGACAAAGCTACGAAATCTCACTAGTTAACTGCGCCAAAGCAATGGTCTCACTCCTTCAGTGAGCCAAAGCCAAGAAGTCTCACTTCTTCTCTGAGCCAAAGGCATGAAGTCTCACTCATTCACTGAGCCAAAGCCACAAAGTCTCACTCCTTCACTGAGCCAAAGCCAGGAAGTCTCACTCCTTCACTATGCCAAAGCCAGGATGTCTCACTATTTCACTGAGCCAAAGCCAATAAGTCTCACTCCTTCACTGAGCCAAACCCAGGAAGTCTCACTCCTTCACTGAGACAAACCAAAAATGTCTCTCTAATTCACTGAGCCAAAGCCACGAAGTCTCACACCTTCACTGAGACAATGCCACGAAGTCTCACTCCTTCACAGCCAAAGCCAGGAAATCTCACTGCTTCACTGGGCCAAAGCAACGAAGTCTCACTCATTCACTGAGCCAATCAGTAAGTCTAACAACTTGAGATCCAAAGCCAGGAAGTCTCACTCCCTCACTGAGCCAAAGCCACGAAGTCTCACTCGTTCACTGAGCCAAAGCCACAATGTCTCTCTCCTTCACTGAGCCAAAGCCACAAAGTCTCAGTCCTTATCTGAGGAAAAGCACGAAGTTACACTCATTCACTGAGCCAAAGGCATGAAGTCTCACTCCTTCACTGACACAAACCACAAAGTCTCGCTCCTTCACTGAGCCAAGGCCAGGAAGACTCACTCATTCACTGTGCCAAAGCCACGAAGTCTCACTCCATCACTGAGCCAACGAGTAAGTCTCAGCCCTTCAGATCCAAAGCTAGTAAGTCTCACTCCTTCACTAAGCCAAACCCAGGAAGTCTCACTCCTTCACTGGGCCAACCAATATGTCTAACAACTTCAGATCCAAAGCCATGAAGTCTCACTCCCTCACTGAGCCAAAGCCACGATCTCACTCCTTCACTGAGCCAAAGGCATGAAGTCTCACTCATTCACTGAGCCAAAGCCACAAAGTCTCACTCCTTCACTGAGCCAAAGCCAGGAAGTCTCACTCCTTCACTGGGCCAACCAATATGTCTAACAACTTCAGATCCAAAGCCATGAAGTCTCACTCCCTCACTGAGCCAAAGCCACGATCTCACTCCTTCACTGAGCCAAAGCCAGGAAGTCTCTCTGCTTCACTGAGCCAACACCACGAAGTCTCACTCCTTCACTGAGCGAAAGCCAGGAGGTCTCACTCCCTCACTGAGCCAAAGCAACGGTCTCACTCCTTCACTGAGCCAAAGCCACGGTCTCACTCCTTCACTGAGCCAAAGCCACAAATTTTCTCTCCTACAGATCCAAAGCCAGGAAGTCTCACTCCTTCACTGAGCCAAAGCCTCAAAGTCTCACTGCTTCACTGAGCCAAAGCCAGGAGGTCTGACACCTTCAGAGCCAAAGCCAGAAAATCTCACTCCTTTACTGAGCCAAAGCCACGAAGTCACACTCCTTCGCTGAACCAAAGCCACAAAGTCTCAATGCTTCACTGAGCCAAAGCCACGAAGTCTCACTCCTTAACTGAGCCAAATCCATGAAGTCTCACTCCTTCACTGAGCCAAAGCCAGGAAGTCTCTCTCCTTCACTGAGCCAAAGCCAGGAAGTCTCACTCCTTCACTGAGCCATAGCCACAATGTTTCTCTACTTCACTGAGCCAAAGCCACGATGACTCACTCCTTCACTGAGCCAAAGCCACGAAGTCTCATTCCTTCAGAGCCAAAGCCAGGATATCTCATTCCTTCTCTGAGCCGAAGCCTCAAAGTTTCATTCCATAACTGAGCCAAAGCCACGGTCTCACTCCTTCACTGTGCTAAAGCCTCAAAGTCTCTCCCTTCACTGAGCCATAGCCACTAAGTCATACTCCTTCACTGAGCCAAAGCCAGAAAGTATCACTCCTTCACTATGCCAAAGCCAGGAAGTCTGAGTCCTTCACTGAGCCAGCCAATAAGTCTCACTCCTTCAGAGGCAATGCCAGGAAGTCTCACTTCTTCACTGATCCAAAGCCACGGACTCACCCCTACACTGAGCCAAAGCCAAGAAGTCTCACAGCTTCACTGAGCCAAAGGCACGAAGTCTCACTCCTTCACTGAGCCAAAGGCACGAAGTCTCACTCCTTCACTGAGCCAAAACCACAAAGCCACACTCCTTCACTGAGCCAAAGCCACAAAGTCTCACCCCTTCAGAGCCAAAGCCAGGAAATCTCACTCCTTCACTGATCAAAAGCCACGGTCTCACTCCTTCACTGAGCCAAAGACAGGAAGTCTCACTTCTTCACTGCGACAAAGCCACGAAGTCTCACTCCTTCACTGAGCCAAAAGCACGAAGTCTCACTCATTCACTAAGCAAACGCATGAAGTCTCGCTCCTTCACTGAGCGAAGGCCAGGAAGACTCACTCCTTCACTGTGCCAAAGCCACGAAGTCTCACTCCTTCACTGAGCCAAAGCCAGAAGTCTCACTCCTTCACTAAGCCAAAGCCAGGAAGTCTCACTCCTTCACTGAGCCAAAGCCACGATCTCACTCCTTCACTGAGCCAAAGCCAGGAAGTCTCTCTGCGTCACTGAGACAACACCACGAAGTCTCACTCCTTCACTGAGCCAAAGCCAGGAAGTCTCACACCTTCACTGAGCCAAAGCCACCGTCTCACTCCTTCACTGAGCAAAAGCCGCAAAGTTTCTCTCCTTCACTGTGCCAAAGCCACGAAGTCTCACTCCTTCACTGAGCCAAAGACAGGATGTCTCACAATTTCACTGAGCCAAAGCCAGTAAGTCACACTCCTTCACTGAGCCAAACGAAGAAAGTCTCTCTCCTTCACTGAGCCAAAGCCAGGAAGTTTCAATCCTTCACTGAGACATAGCCACAATGTCTCTCTCCTTCACTGAGCCAAAGCCACAAAGTCTCACTACTTCACTGAGCCATAGACACGGAGTCTCACTCCTTCAGAGCCAAAAACAGGAAATCTTACTCCTTCACTGTGCCAATGCCACAAATTTTCATTCCTTCACTGAGCCAAACCACGGTCTCACTCCTTCACTGAGCCAAAGCCAGAAAGTCTCACTCCTTCACTATGCCAAAGCCATGAAGTCTGACCCCTTCACTGAGCCAGCCAGTAAGTCTCACTCCTTCAGAACCAATGCCAGGAAGTCTCACTCCTTCACTGATACAAAGCCACGAAGTCTAACTCCTTCACTGAGCCAAAGCCACGGACTCACTCCTTCACTGAGCCAAAGTCACGAAGTCTCACAGCTTCACTGAGCCAAAGTAACGATGTCTCTCTCCTTCACTGAGCCAAAGGCACGAAGTCTCACACCTTCACTGAGCCAAAACCACAAAGCTTCACTTCTTCTCTGAGCCAAAGCCAGGAAGACTCACTCCTTCACTCTGCCAAAGCCAAGAAGTCTCACTCCTTCACTGAGCAAACGAGTAAGTCTCAGTCCTTCAGATCCAAAGCCAGGAAGTCTCAGTCCTTCACTGAGCCAAAGCCAGGACGTCTCACTCCTTCACTGATCCAAAGCCACAAAGTCTCAGCCCTTGAGAGCCAAAGCGAGGAAATCTCACTCCTTCACTGAGCCAAAGCAACGGTCTCACTCCTTCACTGAGCCAAAGCCATGAAGTCTGACTGCTTCACTGAGCCAAAGCCACGAAGTTTCACTCGTTCACTGAGCCAAATGTACGAAGTCTCTCTCCTTCACTGACCCAAAGTCATAATGTCTCTCTCCTTCACTGAGCCAAAGCCACAAAGTCTCAGTCCTTCACTGAGCCAAAGCCAAGAAATCTCACTCCTTCACTGTCCCAAAGCCAGGAAGTCTCATTCCTTCAGTGACCTAAAGCCAGGAATTCTCACTCCTTCATTGAACCAAAGCCACAACGTCTCTTTCCATCACTGGGCCAAAGCCACAACGTCTCTCTCGTTCATTGGGCCAAAGCAACCCAGTCTCACTCCTTCCCTGAGCCAAAGCCACAACGTCTCACTCCTTCACTGAGCCAAAGCCAGGATGTCTCACTCTTTCACTGCGCCAAAGCCAGTAAGTCTCACTCCTTCACTGAGCCAAAGCCAAGAAGTCTCACTCCTTCACTGAGCCAAATCCAGGAAGTCTCACTGCTTCACTGAGACAAATCCAGCAAGTCTCACTCCTTCACTGAGCCAAAGCAACGAAGTCTCACTCATTCACTGAGCCAAACAGTAAGTCTAACAACTTGAGATCCAAAGCCAGGAAGTCTCACTCCCTCACTGAGCCAAAGCCACGAAGTCTCACTCGTTCACTGAGCCAAAGCCACAAAGTCTCAATCCTTCACTGAGGAAAAGCACGAAGTTACACTCATTCACTGAGCCAAAGGCATGAAGTCTCACTCCTTCACTGAGACAAACCACAAAGTCTCGCTCCTTCACTGAGCCAAGGCCAGGAAGACTCGCTCATTCACTGTGCCAAAGCCACGAAGTCTCACTCCTTCATTGAGCCAACGAGTAAGTCTCAGCCCTTCAGATCCAAAGCCCGTAAGTCTCACTCCTTCACTAAGCCAAACCCAGGAAGTCTCATTCCTTCACTGAGACAAAGCGACGAAATCTCACTAGTTAACTGCGCCAAAGCAATGGTCTCACTCCTTCACTGAGCCATAGCCAAGAAGTCTCACTTCTTCACTGATCCAAAGGCATGAAGTCTCACTCATTCACTGAGCCAAAGCCACAAAGTCTCACTCCTTCACTATGCCAAAGCCAGGAAGTCTGAGTCCTTCACTGAGCCAGCCAATAAGTCTCACTCCTTCAGAGGCAATGCCAGGAAGTCTCACTTCTTCACTGATCCAAAGCCACGGACTCACCCCTACACTGAGCCAAAGCCAAGAAGTCTCACAGCTTCACTGAGCCAAAGGCACGAAGTCTCACTCCTTCACTGAGCCAAAGGCACGAAGTCTCACTCCTTCACTGAGCCAAAACCACAAAGCCACACTCCTTCACTGAGCCAAAGCCACAAAGTCTCACCCCTTCAGAGCCAAAGCCAGGAAATCTCACTCCTTCACTGATCAAAAGCCACGGTCTCACTCCTTCACTGAGCCAAAGACAGGAAGTCTCACTTCTTCACTGCGACAAAGCCACGAAGTCTCACTCCTTCACTGAGCCAAAAGCACGAAGTCTCACTCATTCACTAAGCAAACGCATGAAGTCTCGCTCCTTCACTGAGCGAAGGCCAGGAAGACTCACTCCTTCACTGTGCCAAAGCCACGAAGTCTCACTCCTTCACTGAGCCAAAGCCAGAAGTCTCACTCCTTCACTAAGCCAAAGCCAGGAAGTCTCACTCCTTCACTGAGCCAAAGCCACGATCTCACTCCTTCACTGAGCCAAAGCCAAGAAGTCTCTCTGCGTCACTGAGACAACACCACGAAGTCTCACTCCTTCACTGAGCCAAAGCCAGGAAGTCTCACACCTTCACTGAGCCAAAGCCACCGTCTCACTCCTTCACTGAGCAAAAGCCGCAAAGTTTCTCTCCTTCACTGTGCCAAAGCCACGAAGTCTCACTCCTTCACTGAGCCAAAGACAGGATGTCTCACAATTTCACTGAGCCAAAGCCAGTAAGTCACACTCCTTCACTGAGCCAAACGAAGAAAGTCTCACTCCTTCACTGAGCCAAAGCCAGGAAGTTTCAATCCTTCACTGAGACATAGCCACAATGTCTCTCTCCTTCACTGAGCCAAAGCCACAAAGTCTCACTACTTCACTGAGCCATAGACACGGAGTCTCACTCCTTCAGAGCCAAAAACAGGAAATCTTACTCTTTCACTGTGCCAATGCCACAAATTTTCATTCCTTCACTGAGCCAAACCACGGTCTCACTCCTTCACTGAGCCAAAGCCAGAAAGTCACACTCCTTCACTATGCCAAAGCCATGAAGTCTGACCCCTTCACTGAGCCAGCCAGTAAGTCTCACTCCTTCAGAACCAATGCCAGGAAGTCTCACTCCTTCACTGATACAAAGCCACGAAGTCTAACTCCTTCACTGAGCCAAAGCCACGGACTCACTCCTTCACTGAGCCAAAGTCACGAAGTCTCACAGCTTCACTGAGCCAAAGGCACGATGTCTCTCTCCTTCACTGAGCCAAAGGCACGAAGTCTCACACCTTCACTGAGCCAAAACCACAAAGCTTCACTTCTTCTCTGAGCCAAAGCCAGGAAGACTCACTCCTTCACTCTGCCAAAGCCAAGAAGTCTCACTCCTTCACTGAGCAAACGAGTAAGTCTCAGTCCTTCAGATCCAAAGCCAGGAAGTCTCAGTCCTTCACTGAGCCAAAGCCAGGACGTCTCACTCCTTCACTGATCCAAAGCCACAAAGTCTCAGCCCTTGAGAGCCAAAGCGAGGAAATCTCACTCCTTCACTGAGCCAAAGCAACGGTCTCACTCCTTCACTGAGCCAAAGCCATGAAGTCTGACTGCTTCACTGAGCCAAAGCCACGAAGTTTCACTCGTTCACTGAGCCAAATGTACGAAGTCTCTCTCCTTCACTGACCCAAAGTCATAATGTCTCTCTCCTTCACTGAGCCAAAGCCACAAAGTCTCAGTCCTTCACTGAGCCAAAGCCAAGAAATCTCACTCCTTCACTGTCCCAAAGCCAGGAAGTCTCATTCCTTCACTCACCTAAAGCCAGGAATTCTCACTCCTTCATTGAACCAAAGCCACAACGTCTCTTTCCATCACTGGGCCAAAGCCACAACGTCTCTCTCGTTCATTGGGCCAAAGCAACCCAGTCTCACTCCTTCCCTGAGCCAAAGCCACAACGTCTCACTCCTTCACTGAGCCAAAGCCAGGATGTCTCACTCTTTCACTGCGCCAAAGCCAGTAAGTCTCACTCCTTCACTGAGCCAAAGCCAAGAAGTCTCACTCCTTCACTGAGCCAAATCCAGGAAGTCTCACTGCTTCACTGAGACAAATCCAGCAAGTCTCACTCCTTCACTGAGCCAAAGCAACGAAGTCTCACTCATTCACTGAGCCAAACAGTAAGTCTAACAACTTGAGATCCAAAGCCAGGATGTCTCACTCTTTCACTGCGCCAAAGCCAGTAAGTCTCACTCCTTCACTGAGCCAAAGCCAAGAAGTCTCACTCCTTCACTGAGCCAAATCCAGGAAGTCTCACTGCTTCACTGAGACAAATCCAGCAAGTCTCACTCCTTCACTGAGCCAAAGCAACGAAGTCTCACTCATTCACTGAGCCAAACAGTAAGTCTAACAACTTGAGATCCAAAGCCAGGAAGTCTCACTCCCTCACTGAGCCAAAAGCACGAAGTCTCACTCATTCACTAAGCAAACGCATGAAGTCTCGCTCCTTCACTGAGCGAAGGCCAAGAAGACTCACTCCTTCACTGTGCCAAAGCCACGAAGTCTCACTCCTTCACTGAGCCAAAGCCAGAAGTCTCACTCCTTCACTAAGCCAAAGCCAGGAAGTCTCACTCCTTCACTGAGCCAAAGCCACGATCTCACTCCTTCACTGAGCCAAAGCCAGGAAGTCTCTCTGCGTCACTGAGACAACACCACGAAGTCTCACTCCTTCACTGAGCCAAAGCCAGGAAGTCTCACACCTTCACTGAGCCAAAGCCACCGTCTCACTCCTTCACTGAGCAAAAGCCGCAAAGTTTCTCTCCTTCACTGTGCCAAAGCCACGAAGTCTCACTCCTTCACTGAGCCAAAGACAGGATGTCTCACAATTTCACTGAGCCAAAGCCAGTAAGTCACACTCCTTCACTGAGCCAAACGAAGAAAGTCTCACTCCTTCACTGAGCCAAAGCCAGGAAGTTTCAATCCTTCACTGAGACATAGCCACAATGTCTCTCTCCTTCACTGAGCCAAAGCCACAAAGTCTCACTACTTCACTGAGCCATAGACACGGAGTCTCACTCCTTCAGAGCCAAAAACAGGAAATCTTACTCTTTCACTGTGCCAATGCCACAAATTTTCATTCCTTCACTGAGCCAAACCACGGTCTCACTCCTTCACTGAGCCAAAGCCAGAAAGTCTCACTCCTTCACTATGCCAAAGCCATGAAGTCTGACCCCTTCACTGAGCCAGCCAGTAAGTCTCACTCCTTCAGAACCAATGCCAGGAAGTCTCACTCCTTCACTGATACAAAGCCACGAAGTCTAACTCCTTCACTGAGCCAAAGCCACGGACTCACTCCTTCACTGAGCCAAAGTCACGAAGTCTCACAGCTTCACTGAGCCAAAGGCACGATGTCTCTCTCCTTCACTGAGCCAAAGGGACGAAGTCTCACACCTTCACTGAGCCAAAACCACAAAGCTTCACTTCTTCTCTGAGCCAAAGCCAGGAAGACTCACTCCTTCACTCTGCCAAAGCCAAGAAGTCTCACTCCTTCACTGAGCAAACGAGTAAGTTTCAGTCCTTCAGATCCAAAGCCAGGAAGTCTCAGTCCTTCACTGAGCCAAAGCCAGGACGTCTCACTCCTTCACTGATCCAAAGCCACAAAGTCTCAGCCCTTGAGAGCCAAAGCGAGGAAATCTCACTCCTTCACTGAGCCAAAGCAACGGTCTCACTCCTTCACTGAGCCAAAGCCATGAAGTCTGACTGCTTCACTGAGCCAAAGCCACGAAGTTTCACTCGTTCACTGAGCCAAATGTACGAAGTCTCTCTCCTTCACTGACCCAAAGTCATAATGTCTCTCTCCTTCACTGAGCCAAAGCCACAAAGTCTCAGTCCTTCACTGAGCCAAAGCCAAGAAATCTCACTCCTTCACTGTCCCAAAGCCAGGAAGTCTCATTCCTTCACTGACCTAAAGCCAGGAATTCTCACTCCTTCATTGAACCAAAGCCACAACGTCTCTTTCCATCACTGGGCCAAAGCCACAACGTCTCTCTCGTTCATTGGGCCAAAGCAACCCAGTCTCACTCCTTCCCTGAGCCAAAGCCACAACGTCTCACTCCTTCACTGAGCCAAAGCCAGGATGTCTCACTCTTTCACTGCGCCAAAGCCAGTAAGTCTCACTCCTTCACTGAGCCAAAGCCAAGAAGTCTCACTCCTTCACTGAGCCAAATCCAGGAAGTCTCACTGCTTCACTGAGACAAATCCAGCAAGTCTCACTCCTTCACTGAGCCAAAGCAACGAAGTCTCACTCATTCACTGAGCCAAACAGTAAGTCTAACAACTTGAGATCCAAAGCCAGGAAGTCTCACTCCCTCACTGAGCCAAAGCCACGAAGTCTCACTCGTTCACTGAGCCAAAGCCACAAAGTCTCAATCCTTCACTGAGGAAAAGCACGAAGTTACACTCATTCACTGAGACAAAGGCATGAAGTCTCACTCCTTCACTGAGACAAACCACAAAGTCTCGCTCCTTCACTGAGCCAAGGCCAGGAAGACTCGCTCATTCACTGTGCCAAAGCCACGAAGTCTCACTCCTTCATTGAGCCAACGAGTAAATCTCAGCCCTTCAGATCCAAAGCCCGTAAGTCTCACTCCTTCACTAAGCCAAACCCAGGAAGTCTCATTCCTTCACTGAGACAAAGCGACGAAATCTCACTAGTTAACTGCGCCAAAGCAATGGTCTCACTCCTTCACTGAGCCAAAGCCAGGAAGTCTCACTTCTTCTCTGAGCCAAAGGCATGAAGTCTCACTCATTCACTGAGCCAAAGCCACAAAGTCTCACTCCTTCACTGAGCCAAAGCCAGGAAGTCTCACTCCTTCACTGGGCCAAAGCCACGAAGTCTCACTCATTCACTGAGCCAACCAGTATGTCTAACAACTTCAGATCCAAAGCCATGAAGTCTCACTCCCTCACTGAGCCAAAGCCACGATCTCACTCCTTCACTGAGCCAAAGCCAGGAAGTCTCTCTGCTTCACTGAGCCAACACCACGAAGTCTCACTCCTTCACTGAGCGAAAGCCAGGAGGTCTCACTCCCTCACTGAGCCAAAGCCACGGTCTCACTCCTTCACTGAGCCAAAGCCACGGTCTCACTCCTTCACTGAGCCAAAGCCACAAATTTTCTCACTTTCAGATCCAAAGCCGGAAGTCTCACTCCTTCACTGAGCCAAAGCCTCAAAGTCTCACTGCTTCACAGAGCCAAAGCCAGGAGGTCTGACACCTTCAGAGCCAAAGCCAGAAAATCTCACTCCTTTACTGAGCCAAAGCCACGAAGTCACACTCCTTCGCTGAACCAAAGCCACAAAGTCTCAATGCTTCACTGAGCCAAAGCCACAACGTCTCACTCCTTCACTGGGCCAAAGCCAGGATGTCTCTCTCTTTCACTGAGCCAAAGCCAGTAAGTCTCACTGCTTCACTGAGCCAAAGCCAAGAAGTCTCACTCCTTCACTGAGCCAAAGCCAGGAAGTCTCACTACTTCACTGAGCCAAAGCCTGGAAGACTCACTCCTTCACTGAGCCAAAGCCACAAAGTCTCCGTCCTTCACTGAGGAAAAGCACGAAGTTACACTCATTCACTGAGCCAAAGGCATGAAGTCTCACTCCTTCACTGAGACAAACCACAATGTCTCGCTCCTTCACTGAGCCAAGGCCAGGAAGACTCGCTCATTCACTGTGCCAAAGCCACGAAGTCTCACTCCTTCATTGAGCCAACGAGTAAGTCTCAGCCCTTCAGATCCAAAGCCCGTAAGTCTCACTCCTTCAGAACCAATGCCAGGAAGTCTCACTCCTTCACTGATACAAAGCCACGAAGTCTAACTCCTTCACTGAGCCAAAGCCACGGACTCACTCCTTCACTGAGCCAAAGTCACGAAGTCTCACAGCTTCACTGAGCCAAAGGCACGATGTCTCTCTCCTTCACTGAGCCAAAGGGACGAAGTCTCACACCTTCACTGAGCCAAAACCACAAAGCTTCACTTCTTCTCTGAGCCAAAGCCAGGAAGACTCACTCCTTCACTCTGCCAAAGCCAAGAAGTCTCACTCCTTCACTGAGCAAACGAGTAAGTTTCAGTCCTTCAGATCCAAAGCCAGGAAGTCTCAGTCCTTCACTGAGCCAAAGCCAGGACGTCTCACTCCTTCACTGATCCAAAGCCACAAAGTCTCAGCCCTTGAGAGCCAAAGCGAGGAAATCTCACTCCTTCACTGAGCCAAAGCAACGGTCTCACTCCTTCACTGAGCCAAAGCCATGAAGTCTGACTGCTTCACTGAGCCAAAGCCACGAAGTTTCACTCGTTCACTGAGCCAAATGTACGAAGTCTCTCTCCTTCACTGACCCAAAGTCATAATGTCTCTCTCCTTCACTGAGCCAAAGCCACAAAGTCTCAGTCCTTCACTGAGCCAAAGCCAAGAAATCTCACTCCTTCACTGTCCCAAAGCCAGGAAGTCTCATTCCTTCACTGACCTAAAGCCAGGAATTCTCACTCCTTCATTGAACCAAAGCCACAACGTCTCTTTCCATCACTGGGCCAAAGCCACAACGTCTCTCTCGTTCATTGGGCCAAAGCAACCCAGTCTCACTCCTTCCCTGAGCCAAAGCCACAACGTCTCACTCCTTCACTGAGCCAAAGCCAGGATGTCTCACTCTTTCACTGCGCCAAAGCCAGTAAGTCTCACTCCTTCACTGAGCCAAAGCCAAGAAGTCTCACTCCTTCACTGAGCCAAATCCAGGAAGTCTCACTGCTTCACTGAGACAAATCCAGCAAGTCTCACTCCTTCACTGAGCCAAAGCAACGAAGTCTCACTCATTCACTGAGCCAAACAGTAAGTCTAACAACTTGAGATCCAAAGCCAGGAAGTCTCACTCCCTCACTGAGCCAAAGCCACGAAGTCTCACTCGTTCACTGAGCCAAAGCCACAAAGTCTCAATCCTTCACTGAGGAAAAGCACGAAGTTACACTCATTCACTGAGACAAAGGCATGAAGTCTCACTCCTTCACTGAGACAAACCACAAAGTCTCGCTCCTTCACTGAGCCAAGGCCAGGAAGACTCGCTCATTCACTGTGCCAAAGCCACGAAGTCTCACTCCTTCATTGAGCCAACGAGTAAATCTCAGCCCTTCAGATCCAAAGCCCGTAAGTCTCACTCCTTCACTAAGCCAAACCCAGGAAGTCTCATTCCTTCACTGAGACAAAGCGACGAAATCTCACTAGTTAACTGCGCCAAAGCAATGGTCTCACTCCTTCACTGAGCCAAAGCCAGGAAGTCTCACTTCTTCTCTGAGCCAAAGGCATGAAGTCTCACTCATTCACTGAGCCAAAGCCACAAAGTCTCACTCCTTCACTGAGCCAAAGCCAGGAAGTCTCACTCCTTCACTGGGCCAAAGCCACGAAGTCTCACTCATTCACTGAGCCAACCAGTATGTCTAACAACTTCAGATCCAAAGCCATGAAGTCTCACTCCCTCACTGAGCCAAAGCCACGATCTCACTCCTTCACTGAGCCAAAGCCAGGAAGTCTCTCTGCTTCACTGAGCCAACACCACGAAGTCTCACTCCTTCACTGAGCGAAAGCCAGGAGGTCTCACTCCCTCACTGAGCCAAAGCCACGGTCTCACTCCTTCACTGAGCCAAAGCCACGGTCTCACTCCTTCACTGAGCCAAAGCCACAAATTTTCTCACTTTCAGATCCAAAGCCGGAAGTCTCACTCCTTCACTGAGCCAAAGCCTCAAAGTCTCACTGCTTCACAGAGCCAAAGCCAGGAGGTCTGACACCTTCAGAGCCAAAGCCAGAAAATCTCACTCCTTTACTGAGCCAAAGCCACGAAGTCACACTCCTTCGCTGAACCAAAGCCACAAAGTCTCAATGCTTCACTGAGCCAAAGCCACAACGTCTCACTCCTTCACTGGGCCAAAGCCAGGATGTCTCTCTCTTTCACTGAGCCAAAGCCAGTAAGTCTCACTGCTTCACTGAGCCAAAGCCAAGAAGTCTCACTCCTTCACTGAGCCAAAGCCAGGAAGTCTCACTACTTCACTGAGCCAAAGCCTGGAAGACTCACTCCTTCACTGAGCCAAAGCCACAAAGTCTCCGTCCTTCACTGAGGAAAAGCACGAAGTTACACTCATTCACTGAGCCAAAGGCATGAAGTCTCACTCCTTCACTGAGACAAACCACAATGTCTCGCTCCTTCACTGAGCCAAGGCCAGGAAGACTCGCTCATTCACTGTGCCAAAGCCACGAAGTCTCACTCCTTCATTGAGCCAACGAGTAAGTCTCAGCCCTTCAGATCCAAAGCCCGTAAGTCTCACTCCTTCACTAAGCCAAACCCAGGAAGTCTCATTCCTTCACTGAGACAAAGCGACGAAATCTCACTAGTTAACTGCGCCAAAGCAATGGTCTCACTCCTTCACTGAGCCAAAGCCAGGAAGTCTCACTTCTTCTCTGAGCCAAAGGCATGAAGTCTCACTCATTCACTGAGCCAAAGCCACAAAGTCTCACTCCTTCACTGAGCCAAAGCCAGGAAGTCTCACTCCTTCACTGGGCCAAAGCCACGAAGTCTCACTCATTCACTGAGCCAACCAGTATGTCTAACAACTTCAGATCCAAAGCCATGAAGTCTCACTCCCTCACTGAGCCAAAGCCACGATCTCACTCCTTCACTGAGCCAAACCCAGGAAGTCTCTCTGCTTCACTGAGCCAACACCACGAAGTCTCACTCCTTCACTGAGCGAAAGCCAGGAGGTCTCACTCCCTCACTGAGCCAAAGCCACGGTCTCACTCCTTCACTGAGCCAAAGCCACGGTCTCACTCCTTCACTGAGCCAAAGCCACAAATTTTCTCTCCTTCAGATCCAAAGCCAGGAAGTCTCACTCCTTCACTGAGCCAAAGCCTCAAAGTCTCACTCCTTCACTGAGCCAAAGCCAGGAAGTCTCACTTCTTCACTGCGACAAAGCCACGAAGTCTCACTCCTTCACTGAGCCAAAGCCAGGAAGTCTCACTACTTCACTGAGCCAAAGCCTGGAAGACTCACTCCTTCACTGAGCCAAAGCCACAAAGTCTCAGTCCTTCACTGAGGAAAAGCACGAAGTTACACTCATTCACTGAGCCAAAGGCATGAAGTCTCACTCCTTCACTGAGACAAACCACAAAGTCTCGCTCCTTCACTGAGCCAAGGCCAGGAAGACTCGCTCATTCACTGTGCCAAAGCCACGAAGTCTCACTCCTTCATTGAGCCAACGAGTAAGTCTCAGCCCTTCAGATCCAAAGCCCGTAAGTCTCACTCCTTCACTAAGCCAAACCCAGGAAGTCTCATTCCTTCACTGAGACAAAGCGACGAAATCTCACTAGTTAACTGCGCCAAAGCAATGGTCTCACTCCTTCACTGAGCCAAAGCCAGGAAGTCTCACTTCTTCTCTGAGCCAAAGCCACAAAGTCTCACTTTTTCACTGAGCCAAAGCCAGGAAGTCTCACTCCTTCACTGGGCCAAAGCCACGAAGTCTCACTCATTCACTGAGCCAACCAGTATGTCTAACAACTTCAGATCCAAAGCCATGAAGTCTCACTCCCTCACTGAGCCAAAGCCACGATCTCACACCTTCACTGAGCCAAAGCCAGGAAGTCTCTCTGCTTCACTGAGCCAACACCACGAAGTCTCACTCCTTCACTGAGCGAAAGCCAGGAGGTCTCACTCCCTCACTGAGCCAAAGCCACGGTCTCACTCCTTCACTGAGCCAAAGCCACGGTCTCACTCCTTCACTGAGCCAAAGCCACAAATTTTCTCTCCTTCAGATCCAAAGCCAGGAAGTCTCACTCCTTCACTGAGCCAAAGCCTCAAAGTCTCACTGCTTCACTGAGCCAAAGCCAGGAGGTCTGACACCTTCAGAGCCAAAGCCAGATAATCTCACTCCTTTACTGAGCCAAAGCCACGAAGTCACACTCCTTCGCTGAACCAAAGCCACAAAGTCGCAATGCTTCACTGAGCCAAAGCCACAACGTCTCACTCCTTCACTGGGCCAAAGCCAGGATGTCTCTCTCTTTCACTGAGCCAAAGCCAGTAAGTCTCACTGCTTCACTGAGCCAAAGCCAAGAAGTCTCACTCCTTCACTGAGCCAAAGCCAGGAAGTCTCACTACTTCACTGAGCCAAAGCCTGGAAGACTCACTCCTTCATTGAGCCAAAGCCACGAGGTCTCAATCCTTCAGAGCCAAAGCCAGGAAATCTCAATCCTTCACTGAGCCAAATCCACGAAGTTTCAGTCCTTCACTGAGCCAAAGCCACGGTCACACTCCTTCACTCTGCCAAAGACTCAAAGACTCTCTCCTTCACTGAGCCATAGCCACGAATCCTCACTCCTTCACTGAGCCAAAGCCAGGAAGTCTCACTCCTTCACTATGCCAAAGCCAGGATGTCTCACTATTTCACTGAGCCAAAGCCAATAAGTCTCACTCCTTCACTGAGCCAAACCCAGGAAGTCTCACTCCTTCACTGAGACAAACCAAAAATGTCTCTCTAATTCACTGAGCCAAAGCCACGAAGTCTCACACCTTCACTGAGACAACGCCACGAAGTCTCACTCCTTCACAGCCAAAGCCAGGAAATCTCACTGCTTCACTGGGCCAAAGCAACGAAGTCTCACTCATTCACTGAGCCAATCAGTAAGTCTAACAACTTGAGATCCAAAGCCAGGAAGTCTCACTCCCTCACTGAGCCAAAGGCACGAAGTCTCACTCGTTCACTGAGCCAAAGCCACAATGTCTCTCTCCTTCACTGAGCCAAAGCCACAAAGTCTCAGTCCTTATCTGAGGAAAAGCACGAAGTTACACTCATTCACTGAGCCAAAGGCATGAAGTCTCACTCCTTCACTGACACAAACCACAAAGTCTCGCTCCTTCACTGAGCCAAGGCCAGGAAGACTCACTCATTCACTGTGCCAAAGCCACGAAGTCTCACTCCATCACTGAGCCAACGAGTAAGTCTCAGCCCTTCAGATCCAAAGCTAGTAAGTCTCACTCCTTCACTAAGCCAAACCCAGGAAGTCTCATTCCTTCACTGAGACAAAGCGACGAAATCTCACTAGTTAACTGCGCCAAAGCAATGGTCTCACTCCTTCACTGAGCCAAAGCCAAGAAATCTCACTTCTTCTCTGAGCCAAAGGCATGAAGTCTCACTCCTTCACTGAGCCAAAGCCAGGAAGTTTCAATCCTTCACTGAGACATAGCCACAATGTCTCTCTCCTTCACTGAGCCAAAGCCACAAAGTCTCACTACTTCACTGAGCCATAGACACGGAGTCTCACTCCTTCAGAGCCAAAAACAGGAAATCTTACTCCTTCACTGTGCCAATGCCACAAATTTTCATTCCTTCACTGAGCCAAACCACGGTCTCACTCCTTCACTGAGCCAAAGCCAGAAAGTCTCACTCCTTCACTATGCCAAAGCCATGAAGTCTGACCCCTTCACTGAGCCAGCCAGTAAGTCTCACTCCTTCAGAACCAATGCCAGGAAGTCTCACTCCTTCACTGATACAAAGCCACGAAGTCTAACTCCTTCACTGAGCCAAAGCCACGGACTCACTCCTTCACTGAGCCAAAGTCACGAAGTCTCACAGCTTCACTGAGCCAAAGGCACGATGTCTCTCTCCTTCACTGAGCCAAAGGCACGAAGTCTCACACCTTCACTGAGCCAAAACCACAAAGCTTCACTTCTTCTCTGAGCCAAAGCCAGGAAGACTCACTCCTTCACTCTGCCAAAGCCAAGAAGTCTCACTCCTTCACTGAGCAAACGAGTAAGTCTCAGTCCTTCAGATCCAAAGCCAGGAAGTCTCAGTCCTTCACTGAGCCAAAGCCAGGACGTCTCACTCCTTCACTGATCCAAAGCCACAAAGTCTCAGCCCTTGAGAGCCAAAGCGAGGAAATCTCACTCCTTCACTGAGCCAAAGCAACGGTCTCACTCCTTCACTGAGCCAAAGCCATGAAGTCTGACTGCTTCACTGAGCCAAAGCCACGAAGTTTCACTCGTTCACTGAGCCAAATGTACGAAGTCTCTCTCCTTCACTGACCCAAAGTCATAATGTCTCTCTCCTTCACTGAGCCAAAGCCACAAAGTCTCAGTCCTTCACTGAGCCAAAGCCAGGAAATCTCACTCCTTCACTGTCCCAAAGCCAGGAAGTCTCATTCCTTCACTGACCTAAAGCCAGGAATTCTCACTCCTTCATTGAACCAAAGCCACAACGTCTCTCTCCATTACTGGGCCAAAGCCACAACGTCTCTCTCGTTCATTGGGCCAAAGCAACACAGTCGCACTCCTTCCCTGAGCCAAAGCCACAACGTCTCACTCCTTCACTGAGCCAAAGCCAGGATGTCTCACTCTTTCACTGCGCCAAAGCCAGTAAGTCTCACTCCTTCACTGAGCCAAAGCCAAGAAGTCTCACTCCTTCATTGAGCCAAATCCAGGAAGTCTCACTGCTTCACTGAGACAAATCCAGCAAGTCTCACTCCTTCACTGAGTCAAAGCAACGAAGTCTCACTCATTCACTGAGCCAAACAGTAAGTCTAACAACTTGAGATCCAAAGCCAGGAAGTCTCACTCCCTCACTGAGCCAAAGCCACGAAGTCTCATCGTTCACTGAGCCAAAGCCACAAAGTCTCAATCCTTCACTGAGGAAAAGCACGAAGTTACACTCATTCACTGAGCCAAAGGCATGAAGTCTCACTCCTTCACTGAGACAAACCACAAAGTCTCGCTCCTTCACTGAGCCAAGGCCAGGAAGACTCGCTCATTCACTGTGCCAAAGCCACGAAGTCTCACTCCTTCATTGAGCCAACGAGTAAGTCTCAGCCCTTCAGATCCAAAGCCCGTAAGTCTCACTCCTTCACTAAGCCAAACCCAGGAAGTCTCATTCCTTCACTGAGACAAAGCGACGAAATCTCACTAGTTAACTGCGCCAAAGCAATGGTCTCACTCCTTCACTGAGCCAAAGCCAGGAAGTCTCACTTCTTCTCTGAGCCAAAGGCATGAAGTCTCACTCATTCACTGAGCCAAAGCCACAAAGTCTCACTCCTTCACTGAGCCAAAGCCAGGAAGTCTCACTCCTTCACTGGGCCAAAGCCACGAAGTCTCACTCATTCACTGAGCCAACCAGTATGTCTAACAACTTCAGATCCAAAGCCATGAAGTCTCACTCCCTAACTGAGCCAAAGCCACGATCTCACTCCTTCACTGAGCCAAAGCCAGGAAGTCTCTCTGCTTCACTGAGCCAACACCACGAAGTCTCACTCCTTCACTGAGCGAAAGCCAGGAGGTCTCACTCCCTCACTGAGCCAAAGCCACGGTCTCACTCCTTCACTGAGCCAAAGCCACGGTCTCACTCCTTCACTGAGCCAAAGCCACAAATTTTCTCACTTTCAGATCCAAAGCCGGAAGTCTCACTCCTTCACTGAGCCAAAGCCTCAAAGTCTCACTGCTTCACAGAGCCAAAGCCAGGAGGTCTGACACCTTCAGAGCCAAAGCCAGAAAATCTCACTCCTTTACTGAGCCAAAGCCACGAAGTCACACTCCTTCGCTGAACCAAAGCCACAAAGTCTCAATGCTTCACTGAGCCAAAGCCACAACGTCTCACTCCTTCACTGGGCCAAAGCCAGGATGTCTCTCTCTTTCACTGAGCCAAAGCCAGTAAGTCTCACTGCTTCACTGAGCCAAAGCCAAGAAGTCTCACTCCTTCACTGAGCCAAAGCCAGGAAGTCTCACTACTTCACTGAGCCAAAGCCTGGAAGACTCACTCCTTCACTGAGCCAAAGCCACAAAGTCTCCGTCCTTCACTGAGGAAAAGCACGAAGTTACACTCATTCACTGAGCCAAAGGCATGAAGTCTCACTCCTTCACTGAGACAAACCACAAAGTCTCGCTCCTTCACTGAGCCAAGGCCAGGAAGACTCGCTCATTCACTGTGCCAAAGCCACGAATTCTCACTCCTTCATTGAGCCAACGAGTAAGTCTCAGCCCTTCAGATCCAAAGACCGTAAGTCTCACTCCTTCACTAAGCCAAACCCAGGAAGTCTCATTCCTTCACTGAGACAAAGCGACGAAATCTCACTAGTTAACTGCGCCAAAGCAATGGTCTCACTCCTTCACTGAGCCAAAGCCAGGAAGTCTCACTACTTCTCTGAGCCAAAGGCATGAAGTCTCACTCATTCACTGAGCCAAAGCCACAAAGTCTCACTCCTTCACTGAGCCAAAGCCAGGAAGTCTCACTCCTTCACTGGGCCAAAGCCACGAAGTCTCACTCATTCACTGAGCCAACCAGTATGTCTAACAACTTCAGATCCAAAGCCATGAAGTCTCACTCCCTCACTGAGCCAAAGCCACGATCTCACTCCTTCACTGAGCCAAACCCAGGAAGTCTCTCTGCTTCACTGAGCCAACACCACGAAGTCTCACTCCTTCACTGAGCGAAAGCCAGGAGGTCTCACTCCCTCACTGAGCCAAAGCCACGGTCTCACTCCTTCACTGAGCCAAAGCCACGGTCTCACTCCTTCACTGAGCTAAAGCCACAAATTTTCTCTCCTTCAGATCCAAAGCCAGGAAGTCTCACTCCTTCACTGAGCCAAAGCCTCAAAGTCTCACTCCTTCACTGAGCCAAAGCCAGGAAGTCTCACTTCTTAACTGCGACAAAGCCACGAAGTCTCACTCCTTCACTGAGCCAAAGCCAGGAAGTCTCACTACTTCACTGAGCCAAAGCCTGGAAGACTCACTCCTTCACTGAGCCAAAGCCACAAAGTCTCAGTCCTTCACTGAGGAAAAGCACGAAGTTACACTCATTCACTGAGCCAAAGGCATGAAGTCTCACTCCTTCACTGAGACAAACCACAAAGTCTCGCTCCTTCACTGAGCCAAGGCCAGGAAGACTCGCTCATTCACTGTGCCAAAGCCACGAAGTCTCACTCCTTCATTGAGCCAACGAGTAAGTCTCAGCCCTTCAGATCCAAAGCCCGTAAGTCTCACTCCTTCACTAAGCCAAACCCAGGAAGTCTCATTCCTTCACTGAGACAAAGCGACGAAATCTCACGTTAACTGCGCCAAAGCAATGGTCTCACTCCTTCACTGAGCCAAAGCCAGGAAGTCTCACTTCTTCTCTGAGCCAAAAGCATGAAGTCTCACTCATTCACTGAGCCAAAGCCACAAAGTCTCACTTTTTCACTGAGCCAAAGCCAGGAAGTCTCACTCCTTCACTGGGCCAAAGCCACGAAGTCTCACTCATTCACTGAGCCAACCAGTATGTCTAACAACTTCAGATCCAAAGCCATGAAGTCTCACTCCCTCACTGAGCCAAAGCCACGATCTCACTCCTTCACTGAGCCAAAGCCAGGAAGTCTCTCTGCTTCACTGAGCCAACACCACGAAGTCTCACTCCTTCACTGAGCGAAAGCCAGGAGGTCTCACTCCCTCACTGAGCCAAAGCCACGGTCTCACTCCTTCACTGAGCCAAAGCCACGGTCTCACTCCTTCACTGAGCCAAAGCCACAAATTTTCTCTCCTTCAGATCCAAAGCCAGGAAGTCTCACTCCTTCACTGAGCCAAAGCCTCAAAGTCTCACTGCTTCACTGAGCCAAAGCCAGGAGGTCTGACACCTTCAGAGCCAAAGCCAGAAAATCTCACTCCTTTACTGAGCCAAAGCCACGAAGTCACACTCCTTCGCTGAACCAAAGCCACAAAGTCTCAATGCTTCACTGAGCCAAAGCCACAACGTCTCACTCCTTCACTGGGCCAAAGCCAGGATGTCTCTCTCTTTCACTGAGCCAAAGCCAGTAAGTCTCACTGCTTCACTGAGCCAAAGCCAAGAAGTCTCACTCCTTCACTGAGCCAAAGCCAGGAAGTCTCACTACTTCACTGAGCCAAAGCCTGGAAGACTCACTCCTTCATTGAGCCAAAGCCACGAGGTCTCAATCCTTCAGAGCCAAAGCCAGGAAATCTCAATCCTTCACTGAGCCAAATCCACGAAGTTTCAGTCCTTCATTGAGCCAAAGCCACGGTCACACTCCTTCATTCTGCCAAAGACTCAAAGACTCTCTCCTTCACTGAGCCATAGCCACGAATCCTCACTCCTTCACTGAGCCAAAGCCAGGAAGTCTCACTCCTTCACTATGCCAAAGCCAGGATGTCTCACTATTTCACTGAGCCAAAGCCAATAAGTCTCACTCCTTCACTGAGCCAAACCCAGGAAGTCTCACTCCTTCACTGAGACAAACCAAAAATGTCTCTCTAATTCACTGAGCCAAAGCCACGAAGTCTCACACCTTCACTGAGACAACGCCACGAAGTCTCACTCCTTCACAGCCAAAGCCAGGAAATCTCACTGCTTCACTGGGCCAAAGCAACGAAGTCTCACTCATTCACTGAGCCAATCAGTAAGTCTAACAACTTGAGATCCAAAGCCAGGAAGTCTCACTCCCTCACTGAGCCAAAGGCACGAAGTCTCACTCGTTCACTGAACCAAAGCCACAATGTCTCTCTCCTTCACTGAGCCAAAGCCACAAAGTCTCAGTCCTTATCTGAGGAAAAGCACGAAGTTACACTCATTCACTGAGCCAAAGGCATGAAGTCTCACTCCTTCACTGACACAAACCACAAAGTCTCGCTCCTTCACTGAGCCAAGGCCAGGAAGACTCACTCATTCACTGTGCCAAAGCCACGAAGTCTCACTCCATCACTGAGCCAACGAGTAAGTCTCAGCCCTTCAGATCCAAAGCTAGTAAGTCTCACTCCTTCACTAAGCCAAACCCAGGAAGTCTCATTCCTTCACTGAGACAAAGCGACGAAATCTCACTAGTTAACTGCGCCAAAGCAATGGTCTCACTCCTTCACTGAGCCAAAGCCAAGAAATCTCACTTCTTCTCTGAGCCAAAGGCATGAAGTCTCACTCCTTCACTGAGCCAAAGCCAGGAAGTTTCAATCCTTCACTGAGACATAGCCACAATGTCTCTCTCCTTCACTGAGCCAAAGCCACAAAGTCTCACTACTTCACTGAGCCATAGACACGGAGTCTCACTCCTTCAGAGCCAAAAACAGGAAATCTTACTCCTTCACTGTGCCAATGCCACAAATTTTCATTCCTTCACTGAGCCAAACCACGGTCTCACTCCTTCACTGAGCCAAAGCCAGAAAGTCTCACTCCTTCACTATGCCAAAGCCATGAAGTCTGACCCCTTCACTGAGCCAGCCAGTAAGTCTCACTCCTTCAGAACCAATGCCAGGAAGTCTCACTCCTTCACTGATACAAAGCCACGAAGTCTAACTCCTTCACTGAGCCAAAGCCACGGACTCACTCCTTCACTGAGCCAAAGTCACGAAGTCTCACAGCTTCACTGAGCCAAAGGCACGATGTCTCTCTCCTTCACTGAGCCAAAGGCACGAAGTCTCACACCTTCACTGAGCCAAAACCACAAAGCTTCACTTCTTCTCAGATCCAAAGCCATGAAGACTCACTCCCTCACTGAGCCAAAGCCACGATCTCACTCCTTCACTGAGCCAAAGCCAGGAAGTCTCTCTGCTTCACTGAGCCAACACCACGAAGTCTCACTCCTTCACTGAGCGAAAGCCAGGAGGTCTCACTCCCTCACTGAGCCAAAGCCACGGTCTCACTCCTTCACTGAGCCAAAGCCACGGTCTCACTCCTTCACTGAGCCAAAGCCACAAATTTTCTCTCCTTCAGATCCAAAGCCAGGAAGTCTCACTCCTTCACTGAGCCAAAGCCTCAAAGTCTCACTGCTTCACTGAGCCAAAGCCAGGAGGTCTGACACCTTCAGAGCCAAAGCCAGAAAATCTCACTCCTTTACTGAGCCAAAGCCACGAAGTCACACTCCTTCGCTGAACCAAAGCCACAAAGTCTCAATGCTTCACTGAGCCAAAGCCACGAAGTCTCACTCCTTAACTGAGCCAAATCCATGAAGTCTCACTCCTTCACTGAGCCAAAGCCAGGAAGTCTCTCTCCTTCACTGAGCCAAAACCAGGAAGTCTCACTCCTTCACTGAGCCATAGCCACAATGTTTCACTACTTCACTGAGCCAAAGCCACGAAGTCTCACTCCTTCACTGAGCCAAAGCCACTAAGTCTCATTCCTTCAGAGCCAAAGCCAGGATATCTCATTCCTTCTCTGAGCCGAAGCCTCACAGTTTCATTCCTTAACTGAGCCAAAGCCACGGTCTCACTCCTTCACTGTGCTAAAGCCTCAAAGTCTCTCCCTTCACTGAGCCATAGCCACTAAGTCATACTCCTTCACTGAGCCAAAGCCAGAAAGTCTCACTCCTTCACTATGCCAAAGCCAGGAAGTCTGACTCCTTCACTGAGCCAGCCAATAAGTCTCAGTCCTTCAGAGCCAATGCCAGGAAGTCTCACTTCTTCACTGATCCAAAGCCACGGACTCACTCCTACACTGAGCCAAAGCCAAGAAGTCTCACAGCTTCACTGAGCCAAAGGCACGAAGTCTCACTGCTTCACTGAGCCAAAGGCACGAAGTCTCACTCCTTCACTGAGCCAAAACCACAAAGCCACACTCCTTCACTGAGCCAAAGCCACAAAGTCTCACCCCTTCAGCGCCAAAGCCAGGAAATCTCACTCCTTCACTGATCAAAAGCCACGGTCTCACTCCTTCACTGAGCCAAAGCCAGGAAGTCTCACTTCTTCACTGCGACAAAGCCACGAAGTCTCACTCCTTCACTGAGCCAAAAGCACGAAGTCTCACTCATTCACTAAGCAAACGCATGAAGTCTCGCTCCTTCACTGAGCGAAGGCCAGGAAGACTCACTCCTTCACTGTGCCAAAGCCACGAAGTCTCACTCCTTCACTGAGCCAAAGCCAGAAGTCTCACTCCTTCACTAAGCCTAAGCCAGGAAGTCTCACTCCTTCTCTGAGCCAAAGCCACGATCTCACTCCTTCACTGAGCGAAAGCCAGGAGGTCTCACTCCCTCACTGAGCCAAAGCCACGGTCTCACTCCTTCACTGAGCCAAAGCCACGGTCTCACTCCTTCACTGAGCCAAAGCCACAAATTTTCTCTCCTTCAGATCCAAAGCCAGGAAGTCTCACTCCTTCACTGAGCCAAAGCCTCAAAGTCTCACTGCTTCACTGAGCCAAAGCCAGGAGGTCTGACACCTTCAGAGCCAAAGCCAGAAAATCTCACTCCTTTACTGAGCCAAAGCCACGAAGTCACACTCCTTCGCTGAACCAAAGCCACAAAGTCTCAATGCTTCACTGAGCCAAAGCCACAACGTCTCACTCCTTCACTGGGCCAAAGCCAGGATGTCTCTCTCTTTCACTGAGCCAAAGCCAGTAAGTCTCACTGCTTCACTGAGCCAAAGCCAAGAAGTCTCACTCCTTCACTGAGCCAAAGCCAGGAAGTCTCACTACTTCACTGAGCCAAAGCCTGGAAGACTCACTCCTTCATTGAGCCAAAGCCACGAGGTCTCAATCCTTCAGAGCCAAAGCCAGGAAATCTCAATCCTTCACTGAGCCAAATCCACGAAGTTTCAGTCCTTCATTGAGCCAAAGCCACGGTCACACTCCTTCATTCTGCCAAAGACTCAAAGACTCTCTCCTTCACTGAGCCATAGCCACGAATCCTCACTCCTTCACTGAGCCAAAGCCAGGAAGTCTCACTCCTTCACTATGCCAAAGCCAGGATGTCTCACTATTTCACTGAGCCAAAGCCAATAAGTCTCACTCCTTCACTGAGCCAAACCCAGGAAGTCTCACTCCTTCACTGAGACAAACCAAAAATGTCTCTCTAATTCACTGAGCCAAAGCCACGAAGTCTCACACCTTCACTGAGACAACGCCACGAAGTCTCACTCCTTCACAGCCAAAGCCAGGAAATCTCACTGCTTCACTGGGCCAAAGCAACGAAGTCTCACTCATTCACTGAGCCAATCAGTAAGTCTAACAACTTGAGATCCAAAGCCAGGAAGTCTCACTCCCTCACTGAGCCAAAGGCACGAAGTCTCACTCGTTCACTGAGCCAAAGCCCCAATGTCTCTCTCCTTCACTGAGCCAAAGCCACAAAGTCTCAGTCCTTATCTGAGGAAAAGCACGAAGTTACACTCATTCACTGAGCCAAAGGCATGAAGTCTCACTCCTTCACTGACACAAACCACAAAGTCTCGCTCCTTCACTGAGCCAAGGCCAGGAAGACTCACTCATTCACTGTGCCAAAGCCACGAAGTCTCACTCCATCACTGAGCCAACGAGTAAGTCTCAGCCCTTCAGATCCAAAGCTAGTAAGTCTCACTCCTTCACTAAGCCAAACCCAGGAAGTCTCATTCCTTCACTGAGACAAAGCGACGAAATCTCACTAGTTAACTGCGCCAAAGCAATGGTCTCACTCCTTCACTGAGCCAAAGCCAAGAAATCTCACTTCTTCTCTGAGCCAAAGGCATGAAGTCTCACTCCTTCACTGAGCCAAAGCCAGGAAGTTTCAATCCTTCACTGAGACATAGCCACAATGTCTCTCTCCTTCACTGAGCCAAAGCCACAAAGTCTCACTACTTCACTGAGCCATAGACACGGAGTCTCACTCCTTCAGAGCCAAAAACAGGAAATCTTACTCCTTCACTGTGCCAATGCCACAAATTTTCATTCCTTCACTGAGCCAAACCACGGTCTCACTCCTTCACTGAGCCAAAGCCAGAAAGTCTCACTCCTTCACTATGCCAAAGCCATGAAGTCTGACCCCTTCACTGAGCCAGCCAGTAAGTCTCACTCCTTCAGAACCAATGCCAGGAAGTCTCACTCCTTCACTGATACAAAGCCACGAAGTCTAACTCCTTCACTGAGCCAAAGCCACGGACTCACTCCTTCACTGAGCCAAAGTCACGAAGTCTCACAGCTTCACTGAGCCAAAGGCACGATGTCTCTCTCCTTCACTGAGCCAAAGGCACGAAGTCTCACACCTTCACTGAGCCAAAACCACAAAGCTTCACTTCTTCTCAGATCCAAAGCCATGAAGACTCACTCCCTCACTGAGCCAAAGCCACGATCTCACTCCTTCACTGAGCCAAAGCCAGGAAGTCTCTCTGCTTCACTGAGCCAACACCACGAAGTCTCACTCCTTCACTGAGCGAAAGCCAGGAGGTCTCACTCCCTCACTGAGCCAAAGCCACGGTCTCACTCCTTCACTGAGCCAAAGCCACGGTCTCACTCCTTCACTGAGCCAAAGCCACAAATTTTCTCTCCTTCAGATCCAAAGCCAGGAAGTCTCACTCCTTCACTGAGCCAAAGCCTCAAAGTCTCACTGCTTCACTGAGCCAAAGCCAGGAGGTCTGACACCTTCAGAGCCAAAGCCAGAAAATCTCACTCCTTTACTGAGCCAAAGCCACGAAGTCACACTCCTTCGCTGAACCAAAGCCACAAAGTCTCAATGCTTCACTGAGCCAAAGCCACGAAGTCTCACTCCTTAACTGAGCCAAATCCATGAAGTCTCACTCCTTCACTGAGCCAAAGCCAGGAAGTCTCTCTCCTTCACTGAGCCAAAGCCAGGAAGTCTCACTCCTTCACTGAGCCATAGCCACAATGTTTCACTACTTCACTGAGCCAAAGCCACGAAGTCTCACTCCTTCACTGAGCCAAAGCCACTAAGTCTCATTCCTTCAGAGCCAAAGCCAGGATATCTCATTCCTTCTCTGAGCCGAAGCCTCACAGTTTCATTCCTTAACTGAGCCAAAGCCACGGTCTCACTCCTTCACTGTGCTAAAGCCTCAAAGTCTCTCCCTTCACTGAGCCATAGCCACTAAGTCATACTCCTTCACTGAGCCAAAGCCAGAAAGTCTCACTCCTTCACTATGCCAAAGCCAGGAAGTCTGACTCCTTCACTGAGCCAGCAAATAAGTCTCACTCCTTCAGAGCCAATGCCAGGAAGTCTCACTTCTTCACTGATCCAAAGCCACGGACTCACTCCTACACTGAGCCAAAGCCAAGAAGTCTCAGAGCTTCACTGAGCCAAAGGCACGAAGTCTCACTGCTTCACTGAGCCAAAGGCACGAAGTCTCACTCCTTCACTGAGCCAAAACCACAAAGCCACACTCCTTCACTGAGCCAAAGCCACAAAGTCTCACCCCTTCAGCGCCAAAGCCAGGAAATCTCACTCCTTCACTGATCAAAAGCCACGGTCTCACTCCTTCACTGAGCCAAAGCCAGGAAGTCTCACTTCTTCACTGCGACAAAGCCACGAAGTCTCACTCCTTCACTGAGCCAAAAGCACGAAGTCTCACTCATTCACTAAGCAAACGCATGAAGTCTCGCTCCTTCACTGAGCGAAGGCCAGGAAGACTCACTCCTTCACTGTGCCAAAGCCACGAAGTCTCACTCCTTCACTGAGCCAAAGCCAGAAGTCTCACTCCTTCACTAAGCCTAAGCCAGGAAGTCTCACTCCTTCTCTGAGCCAAAGCCACGATCTCACTCCTTCACTGAGCGAAAGCCAGGAGGTCTCACTCCCTCACTGAGCCAAAGCCACGGTCTCACTCCTTCACTGAGCCAAAGCCACGGTCTCACTCCTTCACTGAGCCAAAGCCACAAATTTTCTCTCCTTCAGATCCAAAGCCAGGAAGTCTCACTCCTTCACTGAGCCAAAGCCTCAAAGTCTCACTGCTTCACTGAGCCAAAGCCAGGAGGTCTGACACCTTCAGAGCCAAAGCCAGAAAATCTCACTCCTTTACTGAGCCAAAGCCACGAAGTCACACTCCTTCGCTGAACCAAAGCCACAAAGTCTCAATGCTTCACTGAGCCAAAGCCACAACGTCTCACTCCTTCACTGGGCCAAAGCCAGGATGTCTCTCTCTTTCACTGAGCCAAAGCCAGTAAGTCTCACTGCTTCACTGAGCCAAAGCCAAGAAGTCTCACTCCTTCACTGAGCCAAAGCCAGGAAGTCTCACTACTTCACTGAGCCAAAGCCTGGAAGACTCACTCCTTCATTGAGCCAAAGCCACGAGGTCTCAATCCTTCAGAGCCAAAGCCAGGAAATCTCAATCCTTCACTGAGCCAAATCCACGAAGTTTCAGTCCTTCATTGAGCCAAAGCCACGGTCACACTCCTTCATTCTGCCAAAGACTCAAAGACTCTCTCCTTCACTGAGCCATAGCCACGAATCCTCACTCCTTCACTGAGCCAAAGCCAGGAAGTCTCACTCCTTCACTATGCCAAAGCCAGGATGTCTCACTATTTCACTGAGCCAAAGCCAATAAGTCTCACTCCTTCACTGAGCCAAACCCAGGAAGTCTCACTCCTTCACTGAGACAAACCAAAAATGTCTCTCTAATTCACTGAGCCAAAGCCACGAAGTCTCACACCTTCACTGAGACAACGCCACGAAGTCTCACTCCTTCACAGCCAAAGCCAGGAAATCTCACTGCTTCACTGGGCCAAAGCAACGAAGTCTCACTCATTCACTGAGCCAATCAGTAAGTCTAACAACTTGAGATCCAAAGCCAGGAAGTCTCACTCCCTCACTGAGCCAAAGGCACGAAGTCTCACTCGTTCACTGAGCCAAAGCCCCAATGTCTCTCTCCTTCACTGAGCCAAAGCCACAAAGTCTCAGTCCTTATCTGAGGAAAAGCACGAAGTTACACTCATTCACTGAGCCAAAGGCATGAAGTCTCACTCCTTCACTGACACAAACCACAAAGTCTCGCTCCTTCACTGAGCCAAGGCCAGGAAGACTCACTCATTCACTGTGCCAAAGCCACGAAGTCTCACTCCATCACTGAGCCAACGAGTAAGTCTCAGCCCTTCAGATCCAAAGCTAGTAAGTCTCACTCCTTCACTAAGCCAAACCCAGGAAGTCTCATTCCTTCACTGAGACAAAGCGACGAAATCTCACTAGTTAACTGCGCCAAAGCAATGGTCTCACTCCTTCACTGAGCCAAAGCCAAGAAATCTCACTTCTTCTCTGAGCCAAAGGCATGAAGTCTCACTCCTTCACTGAGCCAAAGCCAGGAAGTTTCAATCCTTCACTGAGACATAGCCACAATGTCTCTCTCCTTCACTGAGCCAAAGCCACAAAGTCTCACTACTTCACTGAGCCATAGACACGGAGTCTCACTCCTTCAGAGCCAAAAACAGGAAATCTTACTCCTTCACTGTGCCAATGCCACAAATTTTCATTCCTTCACTGAGCCAAACCACGGTCTCACTCCTTCACTGAGCCAAAGCCAGAAAGTCTCACTCCTTCACTATGCCAAAGCCATGAAGTCTGACCCCTTCACTGAGCCAGCCAGTAAGTCTCACTCCTTCAGAACCAATGCCAGGAAGTCTCACTCCTTCACTGATACAAAGCCACGAAGTCTAACTCCTTCACTGAGCCAAAGCCACGGACTCACTCCTTCACTGAGCCAAAGTCACGAAGTCTCACAGCTTCACTGAGCCAAAGGCACGATGTCTCTCTCCTTCACTGAGCCAAAGGCACGAAGTCTCACACCTTCACTGAGCCAAAACCACAAAGCTTCACTTCTTCTCAGATCCAAAGCCATGAAGACTCACTCCCTCACTGAGCCAAAGCCACGATCTCACTCCTTCACTGAGCCAAAGCCAGGAAGTCTCTCTGCTTCACTGAGCCAACACCACGAAGTCTCACTCCTTCACTGAGCGAAAGCCAGGAGGTCTCACTCCCTCACTGAGCCAAAGCCACGGTCTCACTCCTTCACTGAGCCAAAGCCACGGTCTCACTCCTTCACTGAGCCAAAGCCACAAATTTTCTCTCCTTCAGATCCAAAGCCAGGAAGTCTCACTCCTTCACTGAGCCAAAGCCTCAAAGTCTCACTGCTTCACTGAGCCAAAGCCAGGAGGTCTGACACCTTCAGAGCCAAAGCCAGAAAATCTCACTCCTTTACTGAGCCAAAGCCACGAAGTCACACTCCTTCGCTGAACCAAAGCCACAAAGTCTCAATGCTTCACTGAGCCAAAGCCACGAAGTCTCACTCCTTAACTGAGCCAAATCCATGAAGTCTCACTCCTTCACTGAGCCAAAGCCAGGAAGTCTCTCTCCTTCACTGAGCCAAAGCCAGGAAGTCTCACTCCTTCACTGAGCCATAGCCACAATGTTTCACTACTTCACTGAGCCAAAGCCACGAAGTCTCACTCCTTCACTGAGCCAAAGCCACTAAGTCTCATTCCTTCAGAGCCAAAGCCAGGATATCTCATTCCTTCTCTGAGCCGAAGCCTCACAGTTTCATTCCTTAACTGAGCCAAAGCCACGGTCTCACTCCTTCACTGTGCTAAAGCCTCAAAGTCTCTCCCTTCACTGAGCCATAGCCACTAAGTCATACTCCTTCACTGAGCCAAAGCCAGAAAGTCTCACTCCTTCACTATGCCAAAGCCAGGAAGTCTGACTCCTTCACTGAGCCAGCAAATAAGTCTCACTCCTTCAGAGCCAATGCCAGGAAGTCTCACTTCTTCACTGATCCAAAGCCACGGACTCACTCCTACACTGAGCCAAAGCCAAGAAGTCTCACAGCTTCACTGAGCCAAAGGCACGAAGTCTCACTGCTTCACTGAGCCAAAGGCACGAAGTCTCACTCCTTCACTGAGCCAAAACCACAAAGCCACACTCCTTCACTGAGCCAAAGCCACAAAGTCTCACCCCTTCAGCGCCAAAGCCAGGAAATCTCACTCCTTCACTGATCAAAAGCCACGGTCTCACTCCTTCACTGAGCCAAAGCCAGGAAGTCTCACTTCTTCACTGCGACAAAGCCACGAAGTCTCACTCCTTCACTGAGCCAAAAGCACGAAGTCTCACTCATTCACTAAGCAAACGCATGAAGTCTCGCTCCTTCACTGAGCGAAGGCCAGGAAGACTCACTCCTTCACTGTGCCAAAGCCACGAAGTCTCACTCCTTCACTGAGCCAAAGCCAGAAGTCTCACTCCTTCACTAAGCCTAAGCCAGGAAGTCTCACTCCTTCTCTGAGCCAAAGCCACGATCTCACTCCTTCACTGAGCCAAAGCCAGGAAGTCTCTCTGCGTCACTGAGACAACACCACGAAGTCTCACTCGTTCACTGAGCCAAATGTACGAAGTCTCTCTCCTTCACTGACCCAAAGTCATAATGTCTCTCTCCTTCACTGAGCCAAAGCCACAAAGTCTCAGTCCTTCACTGAGCCAAAGCCAGGAAATCTCACTCCTTCACTGTCCCAAAGCCAGGAAGTCTCATTCTTTCACTGACCTAAAGCCAGGAATTCTCACTCCTTCATTGAACCAAAGCCACAACGTCTCTCTCCATCACTGGGCCAAAGCCACAACGTCTCTCTCGTTCACTGGGCCAAAGCAACACAGTCTCACTCCTTCCCTGAGCCAAAGCCACAACGTCTCACTCCTTCACTGAGCCAAAGCCAGGATGTCTCACTATTTCACGGCGCCAAAGCCAGTAAGTCTCACTCCTTCACTGAGCCAAAGCCACGAAGTCTCACTCCTTCACTGAGCCAAAAGCACGAAGTCTCACTCATTCACTAAGCAAACGCATGAAGTCTCGCTCCTTCACTGAGCGAAGGCCAGGAAGACTCACTCCTTCACTGTGCCAAAGCCACGAAGTCTCACTCCTTCACTGAGCCAAAGCCAGAAGTCTCACTCCTTCACTAAGCCTAAGCCAGGAAGTCTCACTCCTTCTCTGAGCCAAAGCCACGATCTCACTCCTTCACTGAGCCAAAGCCAGGAAGTCTCTCTGCGTCACTGAGACAACACCACGAAGTCTCACTCGTTCACTGAGCCAAATGTACGAAGTCTCTCTCCTTCACTGACCCAAAGTCATAATGTCTCTCTCCTTCACTGAGCCAAAGCCACAAAGTCTCAGTCCTTCACTGAGCCAAAGCCAGGAAATCTCACTCCTTCACTGTCCCAAAGCCAGGAAGTCTCATTCTTTCACTGACCTAAAGCCAGGAATTCTCACTCCTTCATTGAACCAAAGCCACAACGTCTCTCTCCATCACTGGGCCAAAGCCACAACGTCTCTCTCGTTCACTGGGCCAAAGCAACACAGTCTCACTCCTTCCCTGAGCCAAAGCCACAACGTCTCACTCCTTCACTGAGCCAAAGCCAGGATGTCTCACTATTTCACGGCGCCAAAGCCAAGAAGTCTCACTCCTTCACTGAGCCAAATCCAGGAAGTCTCACTGCTTCACTGAGACAAATCCAGCAAGTCTCACTCCTTCACTGAGCCAAACAGTAAGTCTAACAACTTGAGATCCAAAGCCAGGAAGTCTCACTCCCTCACTGAGCCAAAGCCACGAAGTCTCACTCGTTCACTGAGCCAAAGCCACAAAGTCTCAGTCCTTCACTGAGGAAAAGCACGAAGTTACACTCATTCACTGAGCCAAAGGCATGAAGTCTCACTCCTTCACTGAGACAAACCACAAAGTCTCGCTCCTTCACTGAGCCAAGGCCAGGAAGACTCGCTCATTCACTGTGCCAAAGCCACGAAGTCTCACTCCTTCATTGAGCCAACGAGTAAGTCTCAGCCCTTCAGATCCAAAGCCCGTAAGTCTCACTCCTTCACTAAGCCAAACCCAGGAAGTCTCATTCCTTCACTGAGACAAAGCGACGAAATCTCACTAGTTAACTGCGCCAAAGCAATGGTCTCACTCCTTCACTGAGCCAAAGCCAAGAAGTCTCACTCCTTCACTGAGCCAAAGCCAGGAAGTCTCACTACTTCACTGAGCCAAAGCCTGGAAGACTCACTCCTTCATTGAGCCAAAGCCACGAGGTCTCAATCCTTCAGAGCCAAAGCCAGGAAATCTCAATCCTTCACTGAGCCAAATCCACGAAGTTTCAGTCCTTCATTGAGCCAAAGCCACGGTCACACTCCTTCACTCTGCCAAAGACTCAAAGACTCTCTCCTTCACTGAGCCATAGCCACGAATCCTCACTCCTTCACTGAGCCAAAGCCAGGAAGTCTCACTCCTTCACTATGCCAAAGCCAGGATGTCTCACTATTTCACTGAGCCAAAGCCAATAAGTCTCACTCCTTCACTGAGCCAAACCCAGGAAGTCTCACTCCTTCACTGAGACAAACCAAAAATGTCTCTCTAATTCACTGAGCCAAAGCCACGAAGTCTCACACCTTCACTGAGACAACGCCACGAAGTCTCACTCCTTCACAGCCAAAGCCAGGAAATCTCACTGCTTCACTGGGCCAAAGCAACGAAGTCTTACTCATTCACTGAGCCAATCAGTAAGTCTAACAACTTGAGATCCAAAGCCAGGAAGTCTCACTCCCTCACTGAGCCAAAGGCACGAAGTGTCACTCGTTCACTGAGCCAAAGCCACAATGTCTCTCTCCTTCACTGAGCCAAAGCCACAAAGTCTCAGTCCTTATCTGAGGAAAAACACGAAGTTACACTCATTCACTGAGCCAAAGGCATGAAGTCTCACTCCTTCACTGACACAAACCACAAAGTCTCGCTCCTTCACTGAGCCAAGGCCAGGAAGACTCACTCATTCACTGTGCCAAAGCCACGAAGTCTCACTCCATCACTGAGCCAACGAGTAAGTCTCAGCCCTTCAGATCCAAAGCTAGTAAGTCTCACTCCTTCACTAAGCCAAACCCAGGAAGTCTCATTCCTTCACTGAGACAAAGCGACGAAATCTCACTAGTTAACTGCGCCAAAGCAATGGTCTCACTCCTTCACTGAGCCAAAGCCAAGAAATCTCACTTCTTCTCTGAGCCAAAGGCATGAAGTCTCACTCCTTCACTGAGCCAAAGCCAGGAAGTTTCAATCCTTCACTGAGACATAGCCACAATGTCTCTCTCCTTCACTGAGCCAAAGCCACAAAGTCTCACTACTTCACTGAGCCATAGACACGGAGTCTCACTCCTTCAGAGCCAAAAACAGGAAGTCTTACTCCTTCACTGTGCCAATGCCACAAATTTTCATTCCTTCACTGAGCCAAACCACGGTCTCACTCCTTCACTGAGCCAAAGCCAGAAAGTCTCACTCCTTCACTATGCCAAAGCCATGAAGTCTGACCCCTTCACTGAGCCAGCCAGTAAGTCTCACTCCTTCAGAACCAATGCCAGGAAGTCTCACTCCTTCACTGATACAAAGCCACGAAGTCTAACTCCTTCACTGAGCCAAAGCCACGGACTCACTCCTTCACTGAGCCAAAGTCACGAAGTCTCACAGCTTCACTGAGCCAAAGGCACGATGTCTCTCTCCTTCACTGAGCCAAAGGCACGAAGTCTCACACCTTCACTGAGCCAAAACCACAAAGCTTCACTTCTTCTCAGATCCAAAGCCATGAAGACTCACTCCCTCACTGAGCCAAAGCCACGATCTCACTCCTTCACTGAGCCAAAGCCAGGAAGTCTCTCTGCTTCACTGAGCCAACACCACGAAGTCTCACTCCTTCACTGAGCGAAAGCCAGGAGGTCTCACTCCCTCACTGAGCCAAAGCCACGGTCTCACTCCTTCACTGAGCCAAAGCCACGGTCTCACTCCTTCACTGAGCCAAAGCCACAAATTTTCTCTCCTTCAGATCCAAAGCCAGGAAGTCTCACTCCTTCACTGAGCCAAAGCCTCAAAGTCTCACTGCTTCACTGAGCCAAAGCCAGGAGGTCTGACACCTTCAGAGCCAAAGCCAGAAAATCTCACTCTAAAGGAGCCAAAGCCACGAAGTCACACTCCTTCGCTGAACCAAAGCCACAAAGTCTCAATGCTTCACTGAGCCAAAGCCACGAAGTCTCACTCCTTAACTGAGCCAAATCCATGAAGTCTCACTCCTTCACTGAGCCAAAGCCAGGAAGTCTCTCTCCTTCACTGAGCCAAAGCCAGGAAGTCTCACTCCTTCACTGAGCCATAGCCACAATGTTTCTCTACTTCACTGAGCCAAAGCCACGAAGTCTCACTCCTTCACTGAGCCAAAGCCACTGAGTCTCATTCCTTCAGAGCCAAAGCCAGGATATCTCATTCCTTCTCTGAGCCGAAGCCTCACAGTTTCATTCCTTAACTGAGCCAAAGCCACGTTCTCACTCCTTCACTGTGCTAAAGCCTCAAAGTCTCTCCCTTCACTGAGCCATAGCCACTAAGTCATACTCCTTCACTGAGCCAAAGCCAGAAAGTCTCACTCCTTCACTATGCCAAAGCCAGGAAGTCTGACTCCTTCACTGAGCCAGCCAATAAGTCTCACTCCTTCAGAGCCAATGCCAGGAAGTCTCACTTCTTCACTGATCCAAAGCCACGGACTCACTCCTACACTGAGCCAAAGCCAAGAAGTCTCACAGCTTCACTGAGCCAAAGGCACGAAGTCTCACTGCTTCACTGAGCCAAAGGCACGAAGTCTCACTCCTTCACAGAGCCAAAACCACAAAGCCACACTCCTTCACTGAGCCAAAGCCACAAAGTCTCACCCCTTCAGCGCCAAAGCCAGGAAATCTCACTCCTTCACTGATCAAAAGCCACGGTCTCACTCCTTCACTGAGCCAAAGCCAGGAAGTCTCACTTCTTCACTGCGACAAAGCCACGAAGTCTCACTCCTTCACTGAGCCAAAAGCACGAAGTCTCACTCATTCACTAAGCAAACGCATGAAGTCTCGCTCCTTCACTGAGCGAAGGCCAGGAAGACTCACTCCTTCACTGTGCCAAAGCCACGAAGTCTCACTCCTTCACTGAGCCAAAGCCAGAAGTCTCACTCCTTCACTAAGCCTAAGCCAGGAAGTCTCACTCCTTCTCTGAGCCAAAGCCACGATCTCACTCCTTCACTGAGCCAAAGCCAGGAAGTCTCTCTGCGTCACTGAGACAACACCACGAAGTCTCAGTCGTTCACTGAGCCAAATGTACGAAGTCTCTCTCCTTCACTGACCCAAAGTCATAATGTCTCTCTCCTTCACTGAGCCAAAGCCACAAAGTCTCAGTCCTTCACTGAGCCAAAGCCAGGAAATCTCACTCCTTCACTGTCCCAAAGCCAGGAAGTCTCATTCTTTCACTGACCTAAAGCCAGGAATTCTCACTCCTTCATTGAACCAAAGCCACAACGTCTCTCTCCATCACTGGGCCAAAGCCACAACGTCTCTCTCGTTCACTGGGCCAAACAACACAGTCTCACTCCTTCCCTGAGCCAAAGCCACAACGTCTCTCTCCTTCACTGATCCAAAGCCAGGAAGACTCACTCCTTCACTCTGCCAAAGACACGAAGTCTCACTCCTTCACTGAGCAAACGAGTAAGTCTCAGTCCTTCAGCTCCAAAGCCAAGAAGTCAAACTCCTTCACTGAGCCATAGCCAGGAAGTCTCACTCGTTCACTGAGCCAAAGCCACAAAGTCTCAGTCCTTCACTGAGGAAAAGCACGAAGTTACACTCATTCACTGAGCCAAAGGCATGAAGTCTCACTCCTTCACTGAGACAAACCACAAAGTCTCGCTCCTTCACTGAGCCAAGGCCAGGAAGACTCGCTCATTCACTGTGCCAAAGCCACGAAGTCTCACTCCTTCATTGAGCCAACGAGTAAGTCTCAGCCCTTCAGATCCAAAGCCCGTAAGTCTCACTCCTTCACTAAGCCAAACCCAGGAAGTCTCATTCCTTCACTGAGACAAAGCGACGAAATCTCACTAGTTAACTGCGCCAAAGCAATGGTCTCACTCCTTCACTGAGCCAAAGCCAGGAAGTCTCACTTCTTCTCTGAGCCAAAGGCATGAAGTCTCACTCATTCACTGAGCCAAAGCCACAAAGTCTCACTCCTTCACTGAGCCAAAGCCAGGAAGTCTCACTCCTTCACTGGGCCAAAGCCACGAAGTCTCACTCATTCACTGAGCCAACCAGTATGTCTAACAACTTCAGATCCAAAGCCATGAAGTCTCACTCCTTCACTGAGCCAAAGCCACGATCTCACTCCTTCACTGAGCCAAACCCAGGAAGTCTCTCTGCTTCACTGAGCCAACACCACGAAGTCTCACTCCTTCACTGAGCGAAAGCCAGGAGGTCTCACTCCATCACTGAGCCAAAGCCACGGTCTCACTCCTTCACTGAGCCAAAGCCACAGTCTCACTCCTTCACTGAGCCAAAGCCACAAATTTTCTCTCTTTCAGATCCAAAGCCAGGAAGTCTCACTCCTTCACTGAGCCAAAGCCTCAAAGTCTCACTCCTTCACTGAGCCAAAGCCAGGAAGTCTCACTTCTTCACTGCGACAAAGCCACGAAGTCTCACTCCTTCACTGAGCCAAAAGCACGAAGTCTCACTCATTCACTAAGCAAACGCATGAAGTCTCGCTCCTTCACTGAGCGAAGGACAGGAAGACTCACTCCTTCACTGTGCCAAAGTCACGAAGTCTCACTCCTTCACTGAGCCAAAGCCAGAAGTCTCACTCCTTCACTCAGCCAAAGCCAGGAAGCCTCACTCCTTCACTGAGCCAAAGCCACGATCTCACTCCTTCACTGAGCCAAAGCCAGGAAGTCTATCTGCGTCACTGAGACAACACCACGAAGTCTCACTCCTTCACTGAGCCAAAGCCAGGAAGTCTCACTCCTTCACTGAGCCAAAGCCACTGTCTCACTCCTTCACTGAGCCAAAGCCACAAAGTCTCTCTCCTTCACTGTGCAAAAGCCACGAAGTCTCACTCCTTCACTGAGCCAAAGACAGGATGTCTCACAATTTCACTGAGCCAAAGCCAGTAAGTCTCACTCCTTCAGAACCAATGCCAGGAAGTTTCACTCTTTCACTGATACAAAGCCACGAAGTCTCACTCCTTCACTGAGCCAAAGCCACGGACTCACTCCTTCAATGAGCCAAAGTCACGAAGTCTCACAGCTTCACTGAGCCAAAGGCACGAAGTCTCTCTCCTTCACTGAGCCAAAGGCACGAAATCTTACTCCTTCGCAGAGCCAAAACCACAAAGCTTCACTCCTTCTCTGAGCAAAAGCCAGGAAGACTCACTCCTTCACTCTGCCAAAGCCAAGAAGTCTCACTCCTTCACTGAGCAAACGAGTAAGTCTTGAGTCCTTCAGATCCAAAGCCAGGAAGTCTCAGTCCTTCACTGAGCCAAAGCCAGGACGTCTCACTCCTTCACTGAGCCAAAGCCACAACGTCTCAGCCCTTCAGAGCCAAAGCGAGGAAATCTCACTCCTTCACTGAGCCAAAGCAACGGTCTCACTCCTTCACTGAGCCAAAGCCAGGAAGTCTCACTGCTTCACTGAGCCAAAGCCACGAAGTTTCACTCGTTCACTGAGCCAAATGCACGAAGTCTCTCTCCTTCACTGACCTAAAGTCATAATGTCTCTCTCCTTCACTGAGCCAAAGCCACAAAGTCTCAGTCCTTCACTGTCCCAAAGCCAGGAAGTCTCATTCCTTCACTGAGCTAAAGCCAGGAATTCTCATTCCTTCATTGAACCAAAGCCACAACGTCTCTCTCCTTCACTGGGCCAAAGCCATAACGTCTCTCTCGTTCACTGGGCCAAAGCAACAAAGTCTCACTCCTTCCCTGAGCCAAAGCCACAACGTCTCACTCCTTCACTGAGCCAAAGCCAGGATGTCTCACTATTTCACTGCGCCAAAGCCAGCAAGTCTCACTCCTTCACTGAGCCAAAGCCTAGAAGTCTCACTCCTTCACTGAGCCAAATCCAGGAAGTCTCACTGCTTCACTGAGACAAATCCAGCAAGTCTCACTCCTTCACTGAGCCAAAGCCACGGACTCACTCCTTCACTGAGCCAAAGCCAGGAAGTCTCACATCTTCACTGAGCCAAAGGCACGAAGTCTCACTCCTTCACTGAGCCAAAGGCACGAAGTCTCACTCCTTCACTGAGCCAAAGCCACGAATCCTCACTCCTTCACTGAGCCAAAGCCAGGAAGTCTCACTCCTTCACTATGCCAAAGCCAGGATGTCTCACTATTTCACTGAGCCAAGCCAATAAGTCTCAATCCTTCACTGAGCCAAACACAGGAAGTCTCACTCTTTCACTGAGCCAAAGTCACAATGTCTCTCTACTTCACTGAGCCAAAGCCACGAAATCTCACACCTTCACTGGGCCAAAGCCACGAAGTCTCACTCATTCACTGAACCAATCAGTAAGTCTAACAACTTGAGATCCAAAGCCAGGAAGTCTCACTCCCTCACTGAGCCAAAGCCACGAAGTCTCACTCGTTCACTGAGCCAAAGCCACAATGTCGCTCTCCTTCACTGAGCCAGAGCCACAAAGTCTCAGTCCTTCACTGAGGAAAAGCACGAAGTTACACTCATTCACTGAACCAAAGCCTTGAAGTCTCTCTCCTTCACTGATCCAAAGCCAGGAAGACTCACTCCTTCACTCTGCCAAAGACACGAAGTCTCACTCCTTCACTGAGCAAACGAGTAAGTCTCAGTCCTTCAGCTCCAAAGCCAAGAAGTCAAACTCCTTCACTGAGCCATAGCCAGGAAGTCTCACTCCTTCACTGAGCCAAAGCCACAAAGTCTCAGCCTTTCAGAGTCAAAGTCTGGAAATCTCACTCCTTCACTGAGCCAAAGCCACGGTCTCACTCCTTCACTGAGCCAAAGCCAGGAAGTCTCACTGCTTCACTGAGCCAAAGCCACGAAGTCTCACTCGTTAACTGAGCCAAATGCACGAAGACTCACTCCTTCACTGAGCCAAAGCCACAATGTCTCTGTCCTTCACTGATCCAAAGCCACAAAGTCTCAGTCTTTCACTGACCAAAAGCCAGGAAGTCTCACTTTTAACTGAGCTAAAGCCAGGAAGTCTCACTCCTCCATTGAACCAAAGCCACAACGTCTCACTCTTTCACTGGGACAAAGCCACAAAGTCTCACTACTTCACTGAGCCAAAGCCACAACGTCTCACTCCTTCACTGGGCCAAAGCCAGGATGTCTCTCTCTTTCACTGAGCCAAAGCCAGTAAGTCTCACTCCTTCACTGAGCCAAAGCCAAGAAGTCTCACTCCTTCACTGAGATAAAGCCAGGAAGTCTCACTACTTCACTGAGCTAAAGCCTGGAAGACTCACTCCTTCATTGAGCCAAAGCCACGAAGTCTCAATCCTTCAGAGCCAAAGCCAGGAAATCTCAATCCTTCACTGAGCCAAAGCCACGAAGTTTCAGTCCTTCACTGAGCCAAAGCCACGGTCACACTCCTTCACTCTGCCAAAGACTCAAAGTCTCTCTCCTTCACTGAGCCATAGCCACGAATCCTCACTCCTTCACTGAGCCAAAGCCAGGAAGTCTCACTCCTTCAATATGCCAAAGCCAGGATGTCTCACTATTTCACTGAGCCAAAGCCAATAAGTCTCACTCCTTCACTGATCCAAATCCAGGAAGTCTCACTCCTTCACTGAGACAAACCAAAAATGTTTCTCTAATTCACTGAGCCAAAGCCACGAAGTCTCACACCTTCACTGAGACAATGCCACGAAGTCTCACTCCTTCACAGCCAAAGCCAGGAAATCTCACTGCTTCACTGGGCCAAAGCAACGAAGTCTCACTCATTCACTGAGCCAATCAGTAAGTCTAACAACTTGAGATCCAAAGCCAGGAAGTCTCACTCCCTCACTGAGCCAAAGCCACGAAGTCTCACTCGTTCACTGAGCCAAAGCCACAATGTCTCTCTCCTTCACTGAGCCAAAGCCACAAAGTCTCAGTCCTTCACTGAGGAAAAGCACGAAGTTACACTCATTCACTGAGCCAAGGCATGAAGTCTCACTCCTTCACTGACACAAACCACAAAGTCTCGCTCCTTCACTGAGCCAAGGCCAGGAAGACTCACTCATTCACTGTGCCAAAGCCACGAAGTCTCACTCCATCACTGAGCCAACGTGTAAGTCTCAGCCCTTCAGATCCAAAGCTAGTAAGTCTCACTCCTTCACTAAGCCAAACCCAGGAAGTCTCATTCCTTCACTGAGACAAAGCGACGAAATCTCACTAGTTAACTGCGCCAAAGCAATGGTCTCACTCCTTCACTGAGCCATAGCCAAGAAGTCTCACTTCTTCACTGAGCCAAAGGCATGAAGTCTCACTCATTCACTGAGCCAAAGCCACAAAGTCTCACTCCTTCACTGAGCCAAAGCCAGGAAGTCTCACTCCATCACTGGGCCAAAGCCACGAAGTCTCACTCATTCACTGAGCCAACCAGTATGTCTAACAACTTCAGATCCAAAGCCATGAAGTCTCATTCCCTCACTGAGCCAAAGCCACGATCTCACTCCTTCACTGAGCCAAAGCCAGGAAGTCTCTCTGCTTCACTGATCCAACACCACGAAGTCTCACTCCTTCACTGAGCGAAAGCCAGGAGGTCTCACTCCCTCACTGAGCCAAAGCCACGGTCTCACTCCTTCACTGAGCCAAAGCCACGGTCTCACTCCTTCACTGAGCCAAAGCCACAAATTTTCTCTCCTTCAGATCCAAAGCCAGGAAGTCTCACTCCTTCACTGAGCCAAAGCCTCAAAGTCTCACTGCTTCACTGAGCCAAAGCCAGGAGGTCTGACACCTTCAGAGCCAAAGCCAGAAAATCTCACACCTTTACTGAGCCAAAGCCACGAAGTCACACTCCTTCGCTGAACCAAAGCCACAAAGTCTCAATGCTTCACTGAGCCAAAGCCACAACGTCTCACTCCTTCACTGGGCCAAAGCCAGGATGTCTCTCTCTTTCACTGAGCCAATGCCAGTAAGTCTCACTCCTTCACTGAGCCAAAGCCAAGAAGTCTCACTCCTTCACTGAGCCAAAGCCAGGAAGTCTCACTACTTCACTGAGCCAAAGCCTGGAAGACTCACTCCTTCATTGAGCCAAAGCCACGAAGTCTCAATCCTTCAGAGCCAAAGCCAGGAAATCTCAATCCTTCACTGAGCCAAAGCCACGAAGTTTCAGTCCTTCACTGAGCCAAAGCCACGGTCACACTCCTTCACTCTGACAAAGACTCAAAGACTCTCTCCTTCACTGAGCCATAGCCACGAATCCTCACTCCTTCACTGAGCCAAAGCCAGGAAGTCTCACTCCTTCACTATGCCAAAGCCAGGATGTCTCACTATTTCACTGAGCCAAAGCCAATAAGTCTCACTCCTTCACTGAGCCAAACCCAGGAAGTCTCACTCCTTCACTGAGACAAACCAAAAATGTCTCTCTAATTCACTGAGCCAAAGCCACGAAGTCTCACACCTTCACTGAGACAATGCCACGAAGTCTCACTCCTTCAGAGCCAAAGCCAGGAAATCTCACTGCTTCACTGGGCCAAAGCAACGAAGTCTCACTCATTCACTGAGCCAATCAGTAAGTCTAACAACTTGAGATCCAAAGCCAGGAAGTCTCACTCCCTCACTGAGCCAAAGCCACGAAGTCTCACTCGTTCACAGAGCCAAAGCCACAATGTCTCTCTCCTTCACTGAGCCAAAGCCACAAAGTCTCAGTCCTTCACTGAGGAAAAGCACGAAGTTACACTCATTCACTGAGCCAAAGGCATGAAGTCTCACTCCTTCACTGACACAAACCACAAAGTCTTGCTCCTTCACTGAGCCAAGGCCAGGAAGACTCACTCATTCACTGTGCCAAAGCCACGAAGTCTCACTCCATCACTGAGCCAACGAGTAAGTCTCAGCCCTTCAGATCCAAAGCCCGTAAGTCTCACTCCTTCACTGAGCCAAAGCCAGGAAGTCTCTCTGCTTCACTGAGACAACACCACGAAGTCTCACTCCTTCACTGAGCCAAAGCCAGGAAGTCTCACTCCTTCACTGAGCCAAAGCCACTGTCTCACTCCTTAACTGAGCCAAAGCCACAAAGTTTCTCTCCTTCACTGTGCCAAAGCCACGAAGTCTCACTCCTTCACTGAGCCAAAGATAGGATGTCTCACAATTTCACTGAGCCAAAGCCAGTAAGTCTCACTCCTTCACTGAGCCAAACGAAGAAAGTCTCTCTCCTTCACTGAGCCAAAGCCAGGAAGTCTCAATCCTTCACTGAGACATAGCCACAATGTCTCTCTCCTTCACTGAGCCAAAGCCACAAAGTCTTACTCCTTCACTGAGCCATAGCCACGGAGTCTCACTCCTTCAGAGCCAAAAACAGGAAATCGTACTCCTTCACTGTGCCAATGCCACAAAGTTTCATTCCTTCACTGAGCCAAACTACGGTCTCACTCCTTCACTGAGCCAAAGCCAGAAAGTCTCACTCCTTCACTATGCCAAAGCCATGAAGTCTGACCCCTTCACTGAGCCAGCCAGTAAGTCTCACTCCTTCAGAACCAATGTCAGGAAGTCTCACTCCTTCACTGATACAAAGCCACGAAGTCTAACTCCTTCACTGAGCCAAAGGCACGAAGTCTCACACCTTCACTGGGCCAAAACCACAAAGCTTCACTCCTTCACTGAGCCAAAGCCAGGAAGACTCACTCCTTCACTCTGCCAAAGCCAAGAAGTCTCACTCCTTCACTGAGCAAACGAGTAAGTCTCAGTCCTTCAGATCCAAAGCCAGGAAGTCTCAGTCCTTCACTGAGCCAAAGCCAGGACGTCTCACTCCTTCACTGATCCAAAGCAACAACGTCTCATCCCTTCAGAGCCAAAGTGAGGAAATCTCACTCCTTCACTGAGCCAAAGCAACGGTCTCACTCCTTCACTGAGCCAAAGCCAGGAAGTCTCACTGCTTCACTGACCCAAAGCCACGAAGTTTCACTCGTTCACTGAGCCAAATGTACGAAGTCTCTCTCCTTCACTGACCCAAAGTCATAAAGTCTCTCTCCTTCACTGAGCCAAAGCAACAAAGTCTCAGTCCTTCACTGTCCCAAAGCCAGGAAGTCTCATTCCTTCACTGAGCTAAAGCCAGGAATTCTCACTCCTTCATTGAACCAAAGCCACAACGTCTCTCTCCATCACTGGGCCAAAGCCACAACGTCCCTCTCGTTCTCTGGGCCAAAGCAACAAAGTCTCACTCCTTCCCTGAGCCAAAGCCACAACGTCTCACTCCTTCACTGAGAAAAAGCCAGGATGTCTCACTATTTCACTGCGCCAAAGCCAGTAAGTCTCACTCCTTCACTGAGCCAAAGCCAAGAAGTCTCACTCCTTCACTGAGCCAAATCCAGGAAGTCTCACTGCTTCACTGAGACAAATCCAGCAAGTCTCACTCCTTCACTGAGCCAAAGCAACGAAGTCTCACTCATTCACTGAGCCAAACAGTAAGTCTAACAACTTGAGATCCAAAGCCAGGAAGTCTCACTCCCTCACTGAGCCAAAGCCACAAAGTCTCAGTCCTTCACTGAGGAAAAGCACGAAATTACACTCATTCACTGAGCCAAAGGCATGAAGTCTCACTCCTTCACTGAGACAAACCACAAAGTCTCGCTCCTTCACTGAGCCAAGGCCAGGAAGACTCGCTCATTCACTGTGCAAAAGCCACGAAGTCTCACTCCTTCATTGAGCCAACGAGTAAGTCTCAGCCCTTCAGATCCAAAGCCCGTAAGTCTCACTCCTTCACTAAGCCAAACCCAGGAAGTCTCATTCCTTCACTGAGACCAAGCGACGAAATCTCACTAGTTAACTGCGCCAAAGCAATGGTCTCACTCCTTCACTGAGCCAAAGCCAGGAAGTCTCACTTCTTCTCTGAGCCAAAGGCATGAAGTCTCACTCATTCACTGAGCCAAAGCCACAAAATCTCACTCCTTCACTGAGCCAAAGCCAGGAAGTCTCACTCCTTCACTGGGCCAAAGCCACGAAGTCTCACTCATTCACTGAGCCAACCAGTATGTCTAACAACTTCAGATCCAAAGCCATGAAGTCTCACTCCCTCACTGAGCCAAAGCCACGATCTCACTCCTACACTGAGCCAAAGCCAGGAAGTCTCTCTGCTTCACTGAGCCAACACCACGAAGTCTCACTCCTTCACTGAGCGAAAGCCAGGAGGTCTCACTCCCTCACTGAGCCAAAGCCACGGTCTCACTCCTTCACTGAGCCAAAGCCACGGTCTCACTCCTTCACTGAGCCAAAGCCACAAATTTTCTCTCCTTCAGATCCAAAGCCAGGAAGTCTCACTCCTTCACTGAGCCAAAGCCTCAAAGTCTCACTGCTTCACTGAGCCAAAGCCAGGAGGTCTGACACCTTCAGAGCCAAAGCCAGCAAATCTCACTCCTTTACTGAGCCAAAGCCACGAAGTCACACTCCTTCGCTGAACCAAAGCCACAAAGTCTCAATGCTTCACTGAGCCAAAGCCACGAAGTCTCACTCCTTAACTGAGCCAAATCCATGAAGTCTCACTCCTTCACTGAGCCAAAGCCAGGAAGTCTCTCTCCTTCACTGAGCCAAACCAGGAAGTCTCACTCCTTCACTGAGCCATAGCCACAATGTTTCTCTACTTCACTGAGCCAAAGCCACGAAGTCTCACTCCTTCACTGAGCCAAAGCCACGAAGTCTCATTCCTTCTGAGCCAAAGACAGGATATCTCATTCCTTCTCTGAGCCGAACCCTCAAAGTATCATTCCTTAACTGAGCCAAAGCCACGGTCTCACTCCTTCGCTGTGCTAAAGCCTCAAAGTCTCTCCCTTCACTGAGCAATAGCCACTAAGTCATACTCCTTCACTGAGCCAAAGCCAGAAAGTCTCACTCCTTCACTATGCCAAAGCCAGGAAGTCTGACTCCTTCACTGAGCCAGCCAGTAAGTCTCACTCCTTCAGAGCCAATGCCAGGAAGTCTCACTTCTTCACTGATCCAAAGCCACGGACTCACTCCTACACTGAGCCAAAGCCAAGAAGTCTCACAGCTTCACTGAGCCAAAGGCACGAAGTCTCACTCCTTCACTGAGCCAAAGGCACGAAGTCTCACTCCTTCACTGAGCCAAAACCACAAAGTCTCACCCCTTCAGAGCCAAAGCCAGGAAATCTCACTCCTTCACTGATCGAAAGCCACGGTCTCACTCCTTCACTGAGCCAAAGCCAGGAAGTCTCACTTCTTCACTGCGACAAAGCCACGAACTCTCACTTCTTCACTGAGCCAAAAGCACGAAGTCTCACTCATTCACTAAGCAAACGCATGAAGTCTCGCTCCTTCACTGAGCGAAGGCCAGGAAGACTCACTCCATCACTGTGCCAAAGCCACGAAGTCTCACTCCTTCACTGAGCCAAAGCCAGAAGTCTCACTCCTTCATTAAGCCAAAGCCAGGAAGTCTCACTCCTTCACTGAGCCAAAGCCACGAAATCGCACTAGTTAAATGCGACAAAGCCATGGTCTCACTCCTTCACTGAGCCAAAGCCAGGAAGTCTCACTTCTTCACTAAGACAAAGGCATGAAGTCTCACTCATTCACTGAGCCAAAGCCACAAAGTCTAACTCCTTCACTGAGCCAAAGCCAGGAAGTCTCACTCCTTCACTGGGCCAAAGCCAAGAAGTCTCACTCATTCACTGAGCCAACCAGTATGTCTAACAACTTCAGATCCAAAGCCAGGAAGTCTCACTCCCTCACTGAGCCAAAGCCACGAAGTCTCACTCCTTCACTGAGCCAAAGCCACGATCTCACTCCTTCACTGAGCCAAAGCCAGGAAGTCTCTCTGCTTCACTGAGACAACACCACGAAGTCTCACTCCTTCACTGAGCCAAAGCCAGGTAGTCTCACTCCTTCACTGAGCCAAAGCCACTGTCTCACTCATTAACTGAGCCGAAGCCACAAAGTTTCTCTCCTTCACTGTGCCAAAGCCACGAAGTCTCACTCCTTCACTGAGCCAAAGGCACGAAGTCTCTCTCCTTCACTGAGCCAAAGGCACGAAATCTTACTCCTTCGCAGAGCCAAAACCACAAAGCTTCACTCCTTCTCTGAGCAAAAGCCAGGAAGACTCACTCCTTCACTCTGCCAAAGCCAAGAAGTCTCACTCCTTCACTGAGCAAACGAGTAAGTCTTGAGTCCTTCAGATCCAAAGCCAGGAAGTCTCAGTCCTTCACTGAGCCAAAGCCAGGACGTCTCACTCCTTCACTGAGCCAAAGCCACAACGTCTCAGCCCTTCGGAGCCAAAGCGAGGAAATCTCACTCCTTCACTGAGCCAAAGCAACGGTCTCACTCCTTCACTGAGCCAAAGCCAGGAAGTCTCAGTGCTTCACTGAGCCAAAGCCACGAAGTTTCACTCGTTCACTGAGCCAAATGCACGAAGTCTCTCTCCTTCACTGACCCAAAGTCATAATGTCTCTCTCCTTCACTGAGCCAAAGCCACAAAGTCTCAGTCCTTCACTGTCCCAAAGCCAGGAAGTCTCATTCCTTCACTGAGCTAAAGCCAGGAATTCTCATTCCTTCATTGAACCAAAGCCACAACGTCTCTCTCCTTCACTGGGCCAAAGCCATAACGTCTCTCTCGTTCACTGGGCCAAAGCAACAAAGTCTCACTCCTTCCCTGAGCCAAAGCCACAACGTCTCACTCCTTCACTGAGCCAAAGCCAGGATGTCTCACTATTTCACTGCGCCAAAGCCAGCAAGTCTCACTCCTTCACTGAGCCAAAGCCTAGAAGTCTCACTCCTTCACTGAGCCAAATCCAGGAAGTCTCACTGCTTCACTGAGACAAATCCAGCAAGTCTCACTCCTTCACTGAGCCAAAGCCACGGACTCACTCCTTCACTGAGCCAAAGCCAGGAAGTCTCACATCTTCACTGAGCCAAAGGCACGAAGTCTCACTCCTTCACTGAGCCAAAGGCACGAAGTCTCACTCCTTCACTGAGCCAAAGCCACGAATCCTCACTCCTTCACTGAGCCAAAGCCAGGAAGTCTCACTCCTTCACTATGCCAAAGCCAGGATGTCTCACTATTTCACTGAGCCAAGCCAATAAGTCTCAATCCTTCACTGAGCCAAACACAGGAAGTCTCACTCTTTCACTGAGCCAAAGTCACAATGTCTCTCTACTTCACTGAGACAAAGCCACGAAATCTCACACCTTCACTGGGCCAAAGCCACGAAGTCTCACTCATTCACTGAACCAATCAGTAAGTCTAACAACTTGAGATCCAAAGCCAGGAAGTCTCACTCCCTCACTGAGCCAAAGCCACGAAGTCTCACTCGTTCACTGAGCCAAAGCCACAATGTCGCTCTCCTTCACTGAGCCAGAGCCACAAAGTCTCAGTCCTTCACTGAGGAAAAGCACGAAGTTACACTCATTCACTGAACCAAAGCCTTGAAGTCTCTCTCCTTCACTGATCCAAAGCCAGGAAGACTCACTCCTTCACTCTGCCAAAGACACGAAGTCTCACTCCTTCACTGAGCAAACGAGTAAGTCTCAGTCCTTCAGCTCCAAAGCCAAGAAGTCAAACTCCTTCACTGAGCCATAGCCAGGAAGTCTCACTCCTTCACTGAGCCAAAGCCACAAAGTCTCAGCCTTTCAGAGTCAAAGTCAGGAAATCTCACTCCTTCACTGAGCCAAAGCCACGGTCTCACTCCTTCACTGAGCCAAAGCCAGGAAGTCTCACTGCTTCACTGAGCCAAAGCCACGAAGTCTCACTCGTTAACTGAGCCAAATGCACGAAGACTCACTCCTTCACTGAGCCAAAGCCACAATGTCTCTGTCCTTCACTGATCCAAAGCCACAAAGTCTCAGTCTTTCACTGACCAAAAGCCAGGAAGTCTCACTTTTAACTGAGCTAAAGCCAGGAAGTCTCACTCCTCCATTGAACCAAAGCCACAACGTTTCACTCTTTCACTGGGACAAAGCCACAAAGTCTCACTACTTCACTGAGCCAAAGCCACAACGTCTCACTCCTTCACTGGGCCAAAGCCAGGATGTCTCTCTCTTTCACTGAGCCAAAGCCAGTAAGTCTCACTCCTTCACTGAGCCAAAGCCAAGAAGTCTCACTCCTTCACTGAGCCAAAGCCAGGAAGTCTCACTACTTCACTGAGCTAAAGCCTGGAAGACTCACTCCTTCATTGAGCCAAAGCCACGAAGTCTCAATCCTTCAGAGCCAAAGCCAGGAAATCTCAATCCTTCACTGAGCCAAAGCCACGAAGTTTCAGTCCTTCACTGAGCCAAAGCCACGGTCACACTCCTTCACTCTGCTAAAGACTCAAAGACTCTCTCCTTCACTGAGCCATAGCCACGAATCCTCACTCCTTCACTGAGCCAAAGCCAGGAAGTCTCACTCCTTCACTATGCCAAAGCCAGGATGTCTCACTATTTCACTGAGCCAAAGCCAATAAGTCTCACTCCTTCACTGATCCAAACCCAGGAAGTCTCACTCCTTCACTGAGACAAACCAAAAATGTTTCTCTAATTCACTGAGCCAAAGCCACGAAGTCTCACACCTTCACTGAGACAATGCCACGAAGTCTCACTCCTTCACAGCCAAAGCCAGGAAATCTCACTGCTTCACTGGGCCAAAGCAACGAAGTCTCACTCATTCACTGAGCCAATCAGTAAGTCTAACAACTTGAGATCCAAAGCCAGGAAGTCTCACTCCCTCACTGAGCCAAAGCCACGAAGTCTCACTCGTTCACTGAGCCGAAGCCACAATGTCTCTCTCCTTCACTGAGCCAAAGCCACAAAGTCTCAGTCCTTCACTGAGGAAAAGCACGAAGTTACACTCATTCACTGAGCCAAAGGCATGAAGTCTCACTCCTTCACTGACACAAACCACAAAGTCTCGCTCCTTCACTGAGCCAAGGCCAGGAAGACTCACTCATTCACTGTGCCAAAGCCACGAAGTCTCACTCCATCACTGAGCCAACGTGTAAGTCTCAGCCCTTCAGATCCAAAGCTAGTAAGTCTCACTCCTTCACTAAGCCAAACCCAGGAAGTCTCATTACTTCACTGAGACAAAGCGACGAAATCTCACTAGTTAACTGCGCCAAAGCAATGGTCTCACTCCTTCACTGAGCCATAGCCACAAAGTCTCACTCCTTCACTGAGCCAAAGCCAGGAAGTCTCACTTCTTCACTGATCCAAAGGCATGAAGTCTCACTCATTCACTGAGCCAAAGCCACAAAGTCTCACTCCTTCACTGAGCCAAAGCCAGGAAGTCTCACTCCATCACTGGGCCAAAGCCACGAAGTCTCACTCATTCACTGAGCCAACCAGTATGTCTAACAACTTCAGATCCAAAGCCATGAAGTCTCATTCCCTCACTGAGCCAAAGCCACGATCTCACTCCTTCACTGAGCCAAAGCCAGGAAGTCTCTCTGCTTCACTGATCCAACACCACGAAGTCTCACTCCTTCACTGAGCGAAAGCCAGGAGGTCTCACTCCCTCACTGAGCCAAAGCCACGGTCTCACTCCTTCACTGAGCCAAAGCCACGGTCTCACTCCTTCACTGAGCCAAAGCCACAAATTTTCTCTCCTTCAGATCCAAAGCCAGGAAGTCTCACTCCTTCACTGAGCCAAAGCCTCAAAGTCTCACTGCTTCACTGAGCCAAAGCCAGGAGGTCTGACACCTTCAGAGCCAAAGCCAGAAAATCTCACTCCTTTACTGAGCCAAAGCCACGAAGTCACACTCCTTCGCTGAACCAAAGCCACAAAGTCTCAATGCTTCACTGAGCCAAAGCCACAACGTCTCACTCCTTCACTGGGCCAAAGCCAGGATGTCTCTCTCTTTCACTGAGCCAAAGCCAGTAAGTCTCACTCCTTCACTGAGCCAAAGCCAAGAAGTCTCACTCCTTCACTGAGCCAAAGCCAGGAAGTCTCACTACTTCACTGAGCCAAAGCCTGGAAGACTCACTCCTTCATTGAGCCAAAGCCACGAAGTCTCAATCCTTCAGAGCCAAAGCCAGGAAATCTCAATCCTTCACTGAGCCAAAGCCACGAAGTTTCAGTCCTTCACTGAGCCAAAGCCACGGTCACACTCCTTCACTCTGACAAAGACTCAAAGACTCTCTCCTTCACTGAGCCATAGCCACGAATCCTCACTCCTTCACTGAGCCAAAGCCAGGAAGTCTCACTCCTTCACTATGCCAAAGCCAGGATGTCTCACTATTTCACTGAGCCAAAGCCAATAAGTCTCACTCCTTCACTGAGCCAAACCCAGGAAGTCTCACTCCTTCACTGAGACAAACCAAAAATGTCTCTCTAATTCACTGAGCCAAAGCCACGAAGTCTCACACCTTCACTGAGACAATGCCACGAAGTCTCACTCCTTCAGAGCCAAAGCCAGGAAATCTCACTGCTTCACTGGGCCAAAGCAACGAAGTCTCACTCATTCACTGAGCCAATCAGTAAGTCTAACAACTTGAGATCCAAAGCCAGGAAGTCTCACTCCCTCACTGAGCCAAAGCCACGAAGTCTCACTCGTTCACAGAGCCAAAGCCACAATGTCTCTCTCCTTCACTGAGCCAAAGCCACAAAGTCTCAGTCCTTCACTGAGGAAAAGCACGAAGTTACACTCATTCACTGAGCCAAAGGCATGAAGTCTCACTCCTTCACTGACACAAACCACAAAGTCTTGCTCCTTCACTGAGCCAAGGCCAGGAAGACTCACTCATTCACTGTGCCAAAGCCACGAAGTCTCACTCCATCACTGAGCCAACGAGTAAGTCTCAGCCCTTCAGATCCAAAGCCCGTAAGTCTCACTCCTTCACTGAGCCAAAGCCAGGAAGTCTCTCTGCTTCACTGAGACAACACCACGAAGTCTCACTCCTTCACTGAGCCAAAGCCAGGAAGTCTCACTCCTTCACTGAGCCAAAGCCACTGTCTCACTCCTTAACTGAGCCAAAGCCACAAAGTTTCTCTCCTTCACTGTGCCAAAGCCACGAAGTCTCACTCCTTCACTGAGCCAAAGATAGGATGTCTCACAATTTCACTGAGCCAAAGCCAGTAAGTCTCACTCCTTCACTGAGCCAAACGAAGAAAGTCTCACTCCTTCACTGAGCCAAAGCCAGGAAGTCTCAATCCTTCACTGAGACATAGCCACAATGTCTCTCTCCTTCACTGAGCCAAAGCCACAAAGTCTTACTCCTTCACTGAGCCATAGCCACGGAGTCTCACTCCTTCAGAGCCAAAAACAGGAAATCGTACTCCTTCACTGTGCCAATGCCACAAAGTTTCATTCCTTCACTGAGCCAAACTACGGTCTCACTCCTTCACTGAGCCAAAGCCAGAAAGTCTCACTCCTTCACTATGCCAAAGCCATGAAGTCTGACCCCTTCACTGAGCCAGCCAGTAAGTCTCACTCCTTCAGAACCAATGTCAGGAAGTCTCACTCCTTCACTGATACAAAGCCACGAAGTCTAACTCCTTCACTGAGCCAAAGGCACGAAGTCTCACACCTTCACTGGGCCAAAACCACAAAGCTTCACTCCTTCACTGAGCCAAAGCCAGGAAGACTCACTCCTTCACTCTGCCAAAGCCAAGAAGTCTCACTCCTTCACTGAGCAAACGAGTAAGTCTCAGTCCTTCAGATCCAAAGCCAGGAAGTCTCAGTCCTTCACTGAGCCAAAGCCAGGACGTCTCACTCCTTCACTGATCCAAAGCAACAACGTCTCATCCCTTCAGAGCCAAAGTGAGGAAATCTCACTCCTTCACTGAGCCAAAGCAACGGTCTCACTCCTTCACTGAGCCAAAGCCAGGAAGTCTCACTGCTTCACTGACCCAAAGCCACGAAGTTTCACTCGTTCACTGAGCCAAATGTACGAAGTCTATCTCCTTCACTGACCCAAAGTCATAATGTCTCTCTCCTTCACTGAGCCAAAGCAACAAAGTCTCAGTCCTTCACTGTCCCAAAGCCAGGAAGTCTCATTCCTTCACTGAGCTAAAGCCAGGAATTCTCACTCCTTCATTGAACCAAAGCCACAACGTCTCTCTCCATCACTGGGCCAAAGCCACAACGTCCCTCTCGTTCTCTGGGCCAAAGCAACAAAGTCTCACTCCTTCCCTGAGCCAAAGCCACAACGTCTCACTCCTTCACTGAGAAAAAGCCAGGATGTCTCACTATTTCACTGCGCCAAAGCCAGTAAGTCTCACTCCTTCACTGAGCCAAAGCCAAGAAGTCTCACTCCTTCACTGAGCCAAATCCAGGAGGTCTCACTGCTTCACTGAGACAAATCCAGCAAGTCTCACTCCTTCACTGAGCCAAAGCAACGAAGTCTCACTCATTCACTGAGCCAAACAGTAAGTCTAACAACTTGAGATCCAAAGCCAGGAAGTCTCACTCCCTCACTGAGCCAAAGCCACGAAGTCTCACTCGTTCACTGAGCCAAAGCCACAAAGTCTCAGTCCTTCACTGAGGAAAAGCACGAAATTACACTCATTCACTGAGCCAAAGGCATGAAGTCTCACTCCTTCACTGAGACAAACCACAAAGTCTCGCTCCTTCACTGAGCCAAGGCCAGGAAGACTCGCTCATTCACTGTGCAAAAGCCACGAAGTCTCACTCCTTCATTGAGCCAACGAGTAAGTCTCAGCCCTTCAGATCCAAAGCCCGTAAGTCTCACTCCTTCACTAAGCCAAACCCAGGAAGTCTCATTCCTTCACTGAGACCAAGCGACGAAATCTCACTAGTTAACTGCGCCAAAGCAATGGTCTCACTCCTTCACTGAGCCAAAGCCAGGAAGTCTCACTTCTTCTTTGAGCCAAAGGCATGAAGTCTCACTCATTCACTGAGCCAAAGCCACAAAATCTCACTCCTTCACTGAGCCAAAGCCAGGAAGTCTCACTCCTTCACTGGGCCAAAGCCACGAAGTCTCACTCATTCACTGAGCCAACCAGTATGTCTAACAACTTCAGATCCAAAGCCATGAAGTCTCACTCCCTCACTGAGCCAAAGCCACGATCTCACTCCTACACTGAGCCAAAGCCAGGAAGTCTCTCTGCTTCACTGAGCCAACACCACGAAGTCTCACTCCTTCACTGAGCGAAAGCCAGGAGGTCTCACTCCCTCACTGAGCCAAAGCCACGGTCTCACTCCTTCACTGAGCCAAAGCCACGGTCTCACTCCTTCACTGAGCCAAAGCCACAAATTTTCTCTCCTTCAGATCCAAAGCCAGGAAGTCTCACTCCTTCACTGAGCCAAAGCCTCAAAGTCTCACTGCTTCACTGAGCCAAAGCCAGGAGGTCTGACACCTTCAGAGCCAAAGCCAGCAAATCTCACTCCTTTACTGAGCCAAAGCCACGAAGTCACACTCCTTCGCTGAACCAAAGCCACAAAGTCTCAATGCTTCACTGAGCCAAAGCCACGAAGTCTCACTCCTTAACTGAGCCAAATCCATGAAGTCTCACTCCTTCACTGAGCCAAAGCCAGGAAGTCTCTCTCCTTCACTGAGCCAAACCAGGAAGTCTCACTCCTTCACTGAGCCATAGCCACAATGTTTCTCTACTTCACTGAGCCAAAGCCACGAAGTCTCACTCCTTCACTGAGCCAAAGCCACGAAGTCTCATTCCTTCTGAGCCAAAGACAGGATATCTCATTCCTTCTCTGAGCCGAACCCTCAAAGTATCATTCCTTAACTGAGCCAAAGCCACGGTCTCACTCCTTCACTGTGCTAAAGCCTCAAAGTCTCTCCCTTCACTGAGCAATAGCCACTAAGTCATACTCCTTCACTGAGCCAAAGCCAGAAAGTCTCACTCCTTCACTATGCCAAAGCCAGGAAGTCTGACTGCTTCACTGAGCCAGCCAGTAAGTCTCACTCCTTCAGAGCAAATGCCAGGAAGTCTCACTTCTTCACTGATCCAAAGCCACGGACTCACTCCTACACTGAGCCAAAGCCAAGAAGTCTCACAGCTTCACTGAGCCAAAGGCACGAAGTCTCACTCCTTCACTGAGCCAAAGGCACGAAGTTTAACTCCTTCACTGAGCCAAAACCACAAAGTCTCACCCCTTCAGAGCCAAAGCCAGGAAATCTCACTCCTTCACTGATCGAAAGCCACGGTCTCACTCCTTCACTGAGCCAAAGCCAGGAAGTCTCACTTCTTCACTGCGACAAAGCCACGAACTCTCACTCCTTCACTGAGCCAAAAGCACGAAGTCTCACTCATTCACTAAACAAACGCATGAAGTCTCGCTCCTTCACTGAGCGAAGGCCAGGAAGACTCACTCCATCACTGTGCCAAAGCCACGAAGTCTCACTCCTTCACTGAGCCAAAGCCAGAAGTCTCACTCCTTCATTAAGCCAAAGCCAGGAAGTCTCACTCCTTCACTGAGCCAAAGCCACGAAATCGCACTAGTTAAATGCGACAAAGCCATGGTCTCACTCCTTCACTGAGCCAAAGCCAGGAAGTCTCACTTCTTCACTAAGCCAAAGGCATGAAGTCTCACTCATTCACTGAGCCAAAGCCACAAAGTCTAACTCCTTCACTGAGCCAAAGCCAGGAAGTCTCACTCCTTCACTGGGCCAAAGCCAAGAAGTCTCACTCATTCACTGAGCCAACCAGTATGTCTAACAACTTCAGATCCAAAGCCAGGAAGTCTCACTCCCTCACTGAGCCAAAGCCACGAAGTCTCACTCCTTCACTGAGCCAAAGCCACGATCTCACTCCTTCACTGAGCCAAAGCCAGGAAGTCTCTCTGCTTCACTGAGACAACACCACGAAGTCTCACTCCTTCACTGAGCCAAAGCCAGGAAGTCTCACTCCTTCACTGAGCCAAAGCCACTGTCTCACTCCTTAACTGAGCCGAAGCCACAAAGTTTCTTTCCTTCACTGTGCCAAAGCCACGAAGTCTCACTCCTTCACTGAGCCAAAGATAGGATGTCTCACAATTTCACTGAGCCAAAGCCAGTAAGTCTCACTCCTTCACTGAGCCAAACGAAGAAAGTCTCACTCCTTCACTGAGACAAACCAAAAATGTTTCTCTAATTCACTGAGCCAAAGCCACGAAGTCTCACACCTTCACTGAGACAATGCCACGAAGTCTCACTCCTTCACAGCCAAAGCCAGGAAATCTCACTGCTTCACTGGGCCAAAGCAACGAAGTCTCACTCATTCACTGAGCCAATCAGTAAGTCTAACAACTTGAGATCCAAAGCCAGGAAGTCTCACTCCCTCACTGAGCCAAAGCCACGAAGTCTCACTCGTTCACTGAGCCAAAGCCACAATGTCTCTCTCCTTCACTGAGCCAAAGTCACAAAGTCTCAGTCCTTCACTGAGGAAAAGCACGAAGTTACACTCATTCACTGAGCCAAAGGCATGAAGTCTCACTCCTTCACTGACACAAACCACAAAGTCTCGCTCCTTCACTGAGCCAAGGCCAGGAAGACTCACTCATTCACTGTGCCAAAGCCACGAAGTCTCACTCCATCACTGAGCCAACGTGTAAGTCTCAGCCCTTCAGATCCAAAGCTAGTAAGTCTCACTCCTTCACTAAGCCAAACCCAGAAAGTCTCATTCCTTCACTGAGACAAAGCGACGAAATCTCACTAGTTAACTGCGCCAAAGCAATGGTCTCACTCCTTCACTGAGCCATAGCCAAGAAGTCTCACTTCTTCACTGAGCCAAAGGCATGAAGTCTCACTCATTCACTGAGCCAAAGCCACAAAGTCTCACTCCTTCACTGAGCCAAAGCCAGGAAGTCTCACTCCATCACTGGGCCAAAGCCACAAAGTCTCACTCATTCACTGAGCCAACCAGTATGTCTAACAACTTCAGATCCAAAGCCATGAAGTCTCACTCCCTCACTGAGCCAAAGCCACGATCTCACTCCTTCACTGAGCCAAAGCCAGGAAGTCTCTCTGCTTCACTGATCCAACACCACGAAGTCTCACTCCTTCACTGAGCGAAAGCCAGGAGGTCTCACTCCCTCACTGAGCCAAAGCCACGGTCTCACTCCTTCACTGAGCCAAAGCCACGGTCTCACTCCTTCACTGAGCCAAAGCCACAAATTTTCCCTCCTTCAGATCCAAAGCCAGGAAGTCTCACTCCTTCACTGAGCCAAAGCCTCAAAGTCTCACTGCTTCACTGAGCCAAAGCCAGGAGGTCTGACACCTTCAGAGCCAAAGCCAGAAAATCTCACTCCTTTACTGAGCCAAAGCCACGAAGTCACACTCCTTCGCTGAACCAAAGCCACAAAGTCTCAATGCTTCACTGAGCCAAAGCCACAACGTCTCACTCCTTCACTGGGCCAAAGCCAGGATGTCTCTCTCTTTCACTGAGCCAAAGCCAGTAAGTCTCACTCCTTCACTGAGCCAAAGCCAAGAAGTCTCACTCCTTCACTGAGCCAAAGCCAGGAAGTCTCACTACTTCACTGAGCCAAAGCCTGGAAGACTCACTCCTTCATTGAGCCAAAGCCACGAAGTCTCAATCCTTCAGAGCCAAAGCCAGGAAATCTCAATCCTTCACTGAGCCAAAGCCACGAAGTTTCAGTCCTTCACTGAGCCAAAGCCACGGTCACACTCCTTCACTCTGACAAAGACTCAAAGACTCTCTCCTTCACTGAGCCATAGCCACGAATCCTCACTCCTTCACTGAGCCAAAGCCAGGAAGTCTCACTCCTTCACTATGCCAAAGCCAGGATGTCTCACTATTTCACTGAGCCAAAGCCAATAAGTCTCACTCCTTCACTGAGCCAAACCCAGGAAGTCTCACTCCTTCACTGAGACAAACCAAAAATGTCTCTCTAATTCACTGAGCCAAAGCCACGAAGTCTCACACCTTCACTGAGACAATGCCACGAAGTCTCACTCCTTCAGAGCCAAAGCCAGGAAATCTCACTGCTTCACTGGGCCAAAGCAACGAAGTCTCACTCATTCACTGAGCCAATCAGTAAGTCTAACAACTTGAGATCCAAAGCCAGGAAGTCTCACTCCCTCACTGAGCCAAAGCCACGAAGTCTCACTCGTTCACAGAGCCAAAGCCACAATGTCTCTCTCCTTCACTGAGCCAAAGCCACAAAGTCTCAGTCCTTCACTGAGGAAAAGCACGAAGTTACACTCATTCACTGAGCCAAAGGCATGAAGTCTCACTCCTTCACTGACACAAACCACAAAGTCTTGCTCCTTCACTGAGCCAAGGCCAGGAAGACTCACTCATTCACTGTGCCAAAGCCACGAAGTCTCACTCCATCACTGAGCCAACGAGTAAGTCTCAGCCCTTCAGATCCAAAGCCCGTAAGTCTCACTCCTTCACTGAGCCAAAGCCAGGAAGTCTCTCTGCTTCACTGAGACAACACCACGAAGTCTCACTCCTTCACTGAGCCAAAGCCAGGAAGTCTCACTCCTTCACTGAGCCAAAGCCACTGTCTCACTCCTTAACTAAGCCAAAGCCACAAAGTTTCTCTCCTTCACTGTGCCAAAGCCACGAAGTCTCACTCCTTCACTGAGCCAAAGATAGGATGTCTCACAATTTCACTGAGCCAAAGCCAGTAAGTCTCACTCCTTCACTGAGCCAAACGAAGAAAGTCTCACTCCTTCACTGAGCCAAAGCCAGGAAGTCTCAATCCTTCACTGAGACATAGCCACAATGTCTCTCTCCTTCACTGAGCCAAAGCCACAAAGTCTTACTCCTTCACTGAGCCATAGCCACGGAGTCTCACTCCTTCAGAGCCAAAAACAGGAAATCGTACTCCTTCACTGTGCCAATGCCACAAAGTTTCATTCCTTCACTGAGCCAAACTACGGTCTCACTCCTTCACTGAGCCAAAGCCAGAAAGTCTCACTCCTTCACTATGCCAAAGCCATGAAGTCTGACCCCTTCACTGAGCCAGCCAGTAAGTCTCACTCCTTCAGAACCAATGTCAGGAAGTCTCACTCCTTCACTGATACAAAGCCACGAAGTCTAACTCCTTCACTGAGCCAAAGGCACGAAGTCTCACAGCTTCACTGGGCCAAAACCACAAAGCTTCACTCCTTCACTGAGCCAAAGCCAGGAAGACTCACTCCTTCACTCTGCCAAAGCCAAGAAGTCTCACTCCTTCACTGAGCAAACGAGTAAGTCTCAGTCCTTCAGATCCAAAGCCAGGAAGTCTCAGTCCTTCACTGAGCCAAAGCCAGGACGTCTCACTCCTTCACTGATCCAAAGCAACAACGTCTCATCCCTTCAGAGCCAAAGTGAGGAAATCTCACTCCTTCACTGAGCCAAAGCAACGGTCTCACTCCTTCACTGAGCCAAAGCCAGGAAGTCTCACTGCTTCACTGACCCAAAGCCACGAAGTTTCACTCGTTCACTGAGCCAAATGTACGAAGTCTCTCTCCTTCACTGACCCAAAGTCATAATGTCTCTCTCCTTCACTGAGCCAAAGCAACAAAGTCTCAGTCCTTCACTGTCCCAAAGCCAGGAAGTCTCATTCCTTCACTGAGCTAAAGCCAGGAATTCTCACTCCTTCATTGAACCAAAGCCACAACGTCTCTCTCCATCACTGGGCCAAAGCCACAACGTCCCTCTCGTTCTCTGGGCCAAAGCAACAAAGTCTCACTCCTTCCCTGAGCCAAAGCCACAACGTCTCACTCCTTCACTGAGAAAAAGCCAGGATGTCTCACTATTTCACTGCGCCAAAGCCAGTAAGTCTCACTCCTTCACTGAGCCAAAGCCAAGAAGTCTCACTCCTTCACTGAGCCAAATCCAGGAAGTCTCACTGCTTCACTGAGACAAATCCAGCAAGTCTCACTCCTTCACTGAACCAAAGCAACGAAGTCTCACTCATTCACTGAGCCAAACAGTAAGTCTAACAACTTGAGATCCAAAGCCAGGAAGTCTCACTCCCTCACTGAGCCAAAGCCACGAAGTCTCACTCGTTCACTGAGCCAAAGCCACAAAGTCTCAGTCCGTCACTGAGGAAAAGCACGAAATTACACTCATTCACTGAGCCAAAGGCATGAAGTCTCACTCCTTCACTGAGACAAACCACAAAGTCTCGCTCCTTCACTGAGCCAAGGCCAGGAAGACTCGCTCATTCACTGTGCAAAAGCCACGAAGTCTCACTCCTTCATTGAGCCAACGAGTAAGTCTCAGCCCTTCAGATCCAAAGCCCGTAAGTCTCACTCCTTCACTAAGCCAAACCCAGGAAGTCTCATTCCTTCACTGAGACCAAGCGACGAAATCTCACTAGTTAACTGCGCCAAAGCAATGGTCTCACTCCTTCACTGAGCCAAAGCCAGGAAGTCTCACTTCTTCTCTGAGCCAAAGGCATGAAGTCTCACTCATTCACTGAGCCAAAGCCACAAAATCACACTCCTTCACTGAGCCAAAGCCAGGAAGTCTCACTCCTTCACTGGGCCAAAGCCACGAAGTCTCACTCATTCACTGAGCCAACCAGTATGTCTAACAACTTCAGATCCAAAGCCATGAAGTCTCACTCCCTCACTGAGCCAAAGCCACGATCTCACTCCTACACTGAGCCAAAGCCAGGAAGTCTCTCTGCTTCACTGAGCCAACACCTCGAAGTCTCACTCCTTCACTGAGCGAAAGCCAGGAGGTCTCACTCCCTCACTGAGCCAAAGCCACGGTCTCACTCCTTCACTGAGCCAAAGCCACGGTCTCACTCCTTCACTGAGCCAAAGCCACAAATTTTCTCTCCTTCAGATCCAAAGCCAGGAAGTCTCACTCCTTCACTGAGCCAAAGCCTCAAAGTCTCACTGCTTCACTGAGCCAAAGCCAGGAGGTCTGACACCTTCAGAGCCAAAGCCAGCAAATCTCACTCCTTTACTGAACCAAAGCCACGAAGTCACACTCCTTTGCTGAACCAAAGCCACAAAGTCTCAATGCTTCACTGAGCCAAAGCCACGAAGTCTCACTCCTTAACTGAGCCAAATCCATGAAGTCTCACTCCTTCACTGAGCCAAAGCCAGGAAGTCTCTCTCCTTCACTGAGCCAAACCAGGAAGTCTCACTCCTTCACTGAGCCATAGCCACAATGTTTCTCTACTTCACTGAGCCAAAGCCACGAAGTCTCACTCCTTCACTGAGCCAAAGCCACGAAGTCTCATTCCTTCTGAGCCAAAGACAGGATATCTCATTCCTTCTCTGAGCCGAACCCTCAAAGTATCATTCCTTAACTGAGCCAAAGCCACGGTCTCACTCCTTCACTGTGCTAAAGCCTCAAAGTCTCTCCCTTCACTGAGCAATAGCCACTAAGTCATACTCCTTCACTGAGCCAAAGCCAGAAAGTCTCACTCCTTCACTATGCCAAAGCCAGGAAGTCTGACTCCTTCACTGAGCCAGCCAGTAAGTCTCACTCCTTCAGAGCCAATGCCAGGAAGTCTCACTTCTTCACTGATCCAAAGCCACGGACTCACTCCTACACTGAGCCAAAGCCAAGAAGTCTCACAGCTTCACTGAGCCAAAGGCACGAAGTCTCACTCCTTCACTGAGCCAAAGGCACGATGTCTCACTCCTTCACTGAGCCAAAACCACAAAGTCTCACCCCTTCAGAGCCAAAGCCAGGAAATCTCACTCCTTCACTGATCGAAAGCCACGTTGTCACTCCTTCACTGAGCCAAAGCCAGGAAGTCTCACTTCTTCACTGCGACAAAGCCACGAACTCTCACTCCTTCACTGAGCCAAAAGCACGAAGTCTCACTCATTCACTAAGCAAACGCATGAAGTCTCGCTCCTTCACTGAGCGAAGGCCAGGAAGACTCACTCCATCACTGTGCCAAAGCCACGAAGTCTCACTCCTTCACTGAGCCAAAGCCAGAAGTCTCACTCCTTCATTAAGCCAAAGCCAGGAAGTCTCACTCCTTCACTGAGCCAAAGCCACGAAATCGCACTAGTTAAATGCGACAAAGCCATGGTCTCACTCCTTCACTGAGCCAAAGCCAGGAAGTCTCACTTCTTCACTAAGCCAAAGGCATGAAGTCTCACTCATTCACTGAGCCAAAGCCACAAAGTCTAACTCCTTCACTGAGCCAAAGCCAGGAAGTCTCACTCCTTCACTGGGCCAAAGCCAAGAAGTCTCACTCATTCACTGAGCCAACCAGTATGTCTAACAACTTCAGATCCAAAGCCAGGAAGTCTCACTCCCTCACTGAGCCAAAGCCACTGTCTCACTCCTTAACTGAGCCGAAGCCACAAAGTTTCTCTCCTTCACTGTGCCAAAGCCACGAAGTCTCACTCCTTCACTGAGCCAAAGATAGGATGTCTCACAATTTCACTGAGCCAAAGCCAGTAAGTCTCACTCCTTCACTGAGCCAAACGAAGAAAGTCTCACTCCTTCACTGAGCCATAGCCACGGAGTCTCACTCCTTCAGAGCCAAAAACAGGAAATCGTACTCCTTCACTGTGCCAATGCCACAAAGTTTCATTCCTTCACTGAGCCAAACTACGGTCTCACTCCTTCACTGAGCCAAAGCCAGAAAGTCTCACTCCTTCACTATGCCAAAGCCATGAAGTCTGACCCCTTCACTGAGCCAGCCAGTAAGTCTCACTCCTTCAGAACCAATGTCAGGAAGTCTCACTCCTTCACTGATACAAAGCCACGAAGTCTAACTCCTTCACTGAGCCAAAGGCACGAAGTCTCACACCTTCACTGGGCCAAAACCACAAAGCTTCACTCCTTCACTGAGCCAAAGCCAGGAAGACTCACTCCTTCACTCTGCCAAAGCCAAGAAGTCTCACTCCTTCACTGAGCAAACGAGTAAGTCTCAGTCCTTCAGATCCAAAGCCAGGAAGTCTCAGTCCTTCACTGAGCCAAAGCCAGGACGTCTCACTCCTTCACTGATCCAAAGCAACAAAGTCTCATCCCTTCAGAGCCAAAGTGAGGAAATCTCACTCCTTCACTGAGCCAAAGCAACGGTCTCACTCCTTCACTGAGCCAAAGCCAGGAAGTCTCACTGCTTCACTGACCCAAAGCCACGAAGTTTCACTCGTTCACTGAGCCAAATGTACGAAGTCTCTCTCCTTCACTGACCCAAAGTCATAATGTCTCTCTCCTTCACTGAGCCAAAGCAACAAAGTCTGAGTCCTTCACTGTCCCAATGCCAGGAAGTCTCATTCCTTCACTGAGCTAAAGCCAGGAATTCTCACTCCTTCATTGAACCAAAGCCACAACGTCTCTCTCCATCACTGGGCCAAAGCCACAACGTCCCTCTCGTTCACTGGGCCAAGGCAACAAAGTCTCACTCCTTCCCTGAGCCAAAGCCACTACGTCTCACTCCTTCACTGAGCCAAAGCCAGGATGTCTCACTATTTCACTGCGCCAAAGCCAGTAAGTCTCACTCCTTCACTGAGCTAAAGCCAAGAAGTCTCACTCCTTCACTGAGCCAAATCCAGGAAGTCTCACTGCTTCACTGAGACAAATCCAGCAAGTCTCACTCCTTCACTGAGCCAAAGCCACGGACTCACTCCTTCACTGAGCCAAAGCCAAGAAGTCTAACAGCTTCACTGAGCCAAAGCCACGAAGTCTCACTCCTTCACTGAGCCAAAGCCAGAAGTCTCACTCCTTCACTAAGCCAAAGCCAGGAAGTCTCACTCCTTCTCTGAGCCAAAGCCACGATCTCACTCTATCACTGAGCCAAAGCCAGGAAGTCTCTCTGCTTCACTGAGACAACACCACGAAGTCTCACTCCTTCACTGAGCCAAAGCCAGGAAGTCTCACTCCTTCACTGAGCCAAAGCAACGGTCTCACTCCTTCACTGAGCCAAAGCCAGGAAGTCTCACTGCTTCACTGACCCAAAGCCACGAAGTTTCACTCGTTCACTGAGCCAAATGTACGAAGTCTCTCTCCTTCACTGACCCAAAGTCATAATGTCTCTCTCCTTCACTGAGCCAAAGCAACAAAGTCTGAGTCCTTCACTGTCCCAATGCCAGGAAGTCTCATTCCTTCACTGAGCTAAAGCCAGGAATTCTCACTCCTTCATTGAACCAAAGCCACAACGTCTCTCTCCATCACTGGGCCAAAGCCACAACGTCCCTCTCGTTCACTGGGCCAAGGCAACAAAGTCTCACTCCTTCCCTGAGCCAAAGCCACTACGTCTCACTCCTTCACTGAGCCAAAGCCAGGATGTCTCACTATTTCACTGCGCCAAAGCCAGTAAGTCTCACTCCTTCACTGAGCTAAAGCCAAGAAGTCTCACTCCTTCACTGAGCCAAATCCAGGAAGTCTCACTGCTTCACTGAGACAAATCCAGCAAGTCTCACTCCTTCACTGAGCCAAAGCCACGGACTCACTCCTTCACTGAGCCAAAGCCAAGAAGTCTAACAGCTTCACTGAGCCAAAGCCACGAAGTCTCACTCCTTCACTGAGCCAAAGCCAGAAGTCTCACTCCTTCACTAAGCCAAAGCCAGGAAGTCTCACTCCTTCTCTGAGCCAAAGCCACGATCTCACTCTATCACTGAGCCAAAGCCAGGAAGTCTCTCTGCTTCACTGAGACAACACCACGAAGTCTCACTCCTTCACTGAGCCAAAGCCAGGAAGTCTCACTCCTTCACTGAGCCAAAGCTACTGTCTCACTCCTTAACTGAGCCAAAGCCACAAAGTTTCTCTCCTTCACTGTGCCAAAGCCACGAAGTCTCACTCCTTCACTGAGCCAAAGCCAGGAAGTCTCACTGCTTCACTGACCCAAAGCCACGAAGTTTCACTCGTTTACTGAGCCAAATGTACGAAGTCTCTCTCCTTCACTGACCCAAAGTCATAATGTCTCTCTCCTTCACTGAGCCAAAGCAACAAAGTCTCAGTCCTTCACTGTCCCAAAGCCAGGAAGTCTCATTCCTTCACTGAGCTAAAGCCAGGAATTCTCACTCCTTCATTGAACCAAAGCCACAACGTCTCTCTCCATCACTGGGCCAAAGCCACAACGTCCCTCTCGTTCACTGGGCCAAAGCAACAAAGTCTCACTCCTTCCCTGAGCCAAAGCCACAACGTCTCACTCCTTCACTGAGCCAAAGCCAGGATGTCTCACTATTTCACTGCGCCAAAGCCAGTAAGTCTCACTCCTTCACTGAGCTAAGGCCAAGAAGTCTCACTCCTTCACTGAGCCAAATCCAGGAAGTCTCACTGCTTCACTGAGACAAATCCAGCAAGTCTCACTCCTTCACTGAGCCAAAGCCACGGACTCACTCCTTCACTGAGCCAAAGCCAGGAAGTCTCACAGCTTCACTGAGCCAAAGGCACGAAGTCTCACTCCTTCACTGAGCCAAAGCCACGAATCCTCACTCCTTCACTGAGCCAAAGCCACGAATCCTCACTCCTTCACTGAGCCAAAGCCAGGAAGTCTCACTCCTTCACTATGCCAAAGCCATGATGTCTCACTATTTCACTGAGCCAAAGCCAATAAGTCTCAATCCTTCACTGAGCCAAACACAGGAAGTCTCACTCCTTCACTGAGCCAAAGCCACAATGTCTCTCTACTTCACTGAGCCAAAGCCACGAAGTCTCATTCCTTCTGAGCCAAAGACAGGATATCTCATTCCTTCTCTGAGCCGAAGCCTCAAAGTTTCATTCCTTAACTGAGCCAAAGCCACGGTCTCACTCCTTCACTGTGCTAAAGCCTCAAAGTCTCTCCCTTCACTGAGCCATAGCCACTAAGTCATACTCCTTCACTGAGCCAAAGCCAGAAAGTCTCACTCCTTCACTATGCCAAAGCCAGGAAGTCTGACTCCTTCACTGAGCCAGCCAGTAAGTCTCACTCCTTCAGAGCCAATGCCAGGAAGTCTCACTTCTTCACTGATCCAAAGCCACGGACTCACTCCTACACTGAGCCAAAGCCAAGAAGTCTCACAGCTTCACTGAGCCAAAGGCACGAAGTCTCACTCCTTCACTGAGCCAAAGGCACGAAGTCTCACTCCTTCACTGAGCCAAAACCACAAAGCCACACTCCTTCACTGAGCCAAAGCCACAAAGTCTCACCCCTTCAGAGCCAAAGCCAGGAAATCTCACTCCTTCACTGATCGAAAGCCACGGTCTCACTCCTTCACTGAGCCAAAGCCAGGAAGTCTCACTTCTTCACTGCGACAAAGCCACGAACTCTCACTCCTTCACTGATCCAAAAGCACGAAGTCTCACTCATTCACTAAGCAAACGCATGAAGTCTCGCTCCTTCACTGAGCGAAGGCCAGGAAGACTCACTCCTTCACTGTGCCAAAGCCACGAAGTCTCACTCCTTCACTGAGCCAAAGCCAGAAGTCTCACTCCTTCACTAAGCCAAAGCCAGGAAGTCTCACTCCTTCACTGAGCCAAAGCCACGAAATCGCACTAGTTAACTGCGACAAAGCCATGGTCTCACTCCTTCACTGAGCCAAAGCCAGGAAGTCTCACTTCTTCACTAAGCCAAAGGCATGAAGTCTCACTCATTCACTGAGCCAAAGCCACAAAGTCTAACTCCTTCACTGAGCCAAAGCCAGGAAGTCTCACTCCTTCACTGGGCCAAAGCCACGAAGTCTCACTCATTCACTGAGCCAACCAGTATGTCTAACAACTTCAGATCCAAAGCCAGGAAGTCTCACTCCCTCACTGAGCCAAAGCCACGAAGTCTCACTCCTTCACTGAGCCAAAGCCACGATCTCACTCCTTCACTGAGCCAAAGCCAGGAAGTCTCTCTGCTTCACTGAGGCAACACCACGAAGTCTCACTCCTTCACTGAGCTAAACCCAAGAAGTCTCACTCCTTCACTGAGCCAAATCCAGGAAGTCTCACTGCTTCACTGAGACAAATCCAGCAAGTCTCACTCCTTCACTGAGCCAAAGCCACGGACTCACTCCTTCACTGAGCCAAAGCCAAGAAGTCTCACAGCTTCACTGAGCCAAAGCCACGAAGACTCACTCCTTCACTGAGCCAAAGCCAGAAGTCTCACTCCTTCACTGAGCCAAAGCCAGGAAGTCTCACTCCTTCTCTGAGCCAAAGCCACGATCTCACTCTATCACTGAGCCAAAGCCAGGAAGTCTCTCTGCTTCACTGAGACAACACCACGAAGTCTCACTCCTTCACTGAGCCAAAGCCAGGAAGTCTCACTCCTTCACTGAGCCAAAGCTACTGTCTCACTCCTTAACTGAGCCAAAGCCACAAAGTTTCTCTCCTTCACTGTGCCAAAGCCACGAAGTCTCACTCCTTCACTGAGCCAAAGATAGGATGTCTCACAATTTCACTGAGCCAAAGCCAGTAAGTCTCACTCCTTCACTGAGCCAAACGAAGAAAGTCTCACTCCTTCACTGAGCCAAAGCCAGGAAGTCTCAATCCTTCACTGAGACATAGCCACAATGTCTCTCTCATTCACTGAGCCAAAGCCACAAAGTCTTACTCCTTCACTGAGCCATAGCCACGGAGTCTCACTCCTTCAGAGCCAAAAACAGGAAATCGTACTCCTTCACTGTGCCAATGCCACAAAGTTTCATTCCTTCACTGAGCCAAACCACGGTCTCACTCCTTTACTGAGCCAAAGCCAGAAAGTCTCACTCCTTCACTATGCCAAAGCCATGAAGTCTGACCCCTTCACTGAGCCAGCCAGTAAGTCTCACTCCTTCAGAACCAATGTCAGGAAGTCTCACTCCTTCACTGATACAAAGCCACGAAGTCTAACTCCTTCACTGAGCCAAAGGCACGAAGTCTCACACCTTCACTGGGCCAAAACCACAAAGCTTCACTCCTTCTCTGAGCCAAAGCCAGGAAGACTCACTCCTTCACTCTGCCAAAGCCAAGAAGTCTCACTCCTTCACTGAGCAAACGAGTAAGTCTCAGTCCTTCAGATCCAAAGCCAGGAAGTCTCAGTCCTTCACTGAGCCAAAGCCAGGACGTCTCACTCCTTCACTGATCCAAAGCAACAAAGTCACATCCCTTCAGAGCCAAAGTGAGGAAATCTCACTCCTTCACTGAGCCAAAGCAACGGTCTCAGTCCTTCACTGTCCCAAAGCCAGGAAGTCTCATTCCTTCACTGAGCTAAAGCCAGGAATTCTCACTCCTTCATTGAACCAAAGCCACAACGTCTCTCTCCATCACTGGGCCAAAGCCACAACGTCCCTCTCGTTCACTGGGCCAAAGCAACAAAGTCTCACTCCTTCCCTGAGCCAAAGCCACAACGTCTCACTCCTTCACTGAGCCAAAGCCAGGATGTCTCACTATTTCACTGCGCCAAAGCCAGTAAGTCTCACTCATTCACTGAGCTAAAGCCAAGAAGTCTCACTCCTTCACTGAGCCAAATCCAGGAAGTCTCACTGCTTCACTGAGACAAATCCAGCAAGTCTCACTCCTTCACTGAGCCAAAGCCACGGACTCACTCCTTCACTGAGCCAAAGCCAGGAAGTCTCACAGCTTCACTGAGCCAAAGGCACGAAGTCTCACTCCTTCATTGAGCCAAAGGCACGAAGTCTCACTCCTTCACTGAGCCAAAGCCACGAATCCTCACTCCTTCACTGAGCCAAAGCCAGGAAGTCTCACTCCTTCACTATGCCAAAGCCATGATGTCTCACTATTTCACTGAGCGAAAGCCAATAAGTCTCAATCCTTCACTGAGCCAAACACAGGAAGTCTCACTCCTTCACTGAGCCAAAGCCACAATGTCTCTCTACTTCACTGAGCCAAAGCCACGAAGTCTCATTCCTTCTGAGCCAAAGACAGGATATCTCATTCCTTCTCTGAGCCGAAGCCTCAAAATTTCATTCCTTAACTGAGCCAAAGCCACGGTCTCACTCCTTCACTGTGCTAAAGCCTCAAAGTCTCTCCCTTCACTGAGCCATAGCCACTAAGTCATACTCCTTCACTGAGCCAAAGCCAGAAAGTCTCACTCCTTCACTATGCCAAAGCCAGGAAGTCTGACTCCTTCACTGAGCCAGCCAATAAGTCTCACTCCTTCAGAGCCAATGCCAGGAAGTCTCACTTCTTCACTGATCCAAAGCCACGGACTCACTCCTACACTGAGCCAAAGCCAAGAAGTCTCACAGCTTCACTGAGCCAAAGGCACGAAGTCTCACTGCTTCACTGAGCCAAAGGCACGAAGTCTCACTCCTTCACTGAGCCAAAACCACAAAGCCACACTCCTTCACTGAGCCAAAGCCACAAAGTCTCACCCCTTCAGAGCCAAAGCCAGGAAATCTCACTCCTTCACTGATCGAAAGCCACGGTCTCACTCCTTCACTGAGCAAAAGCCAGGAAGTCTCACTTCTTCACTGCGACAAAGCCACGAACTCTCACTCCTTCACTGAGCCAAAAGCACGAAGTCTCACTCATTCACTAAGCAAACGCATGAAGTCTCGCACCTTCACTGAGCGAAGGCCAGGAAGACTCACTCCTTCACTGTGCCAAAGCCACGAAGTCTCACTCCTTCACTGAGCCAAAGCCAGAAGTCTCACTCCTTCACTAAGCAAAAGCCAGGAAGTCTCACTCCTTCACTGAGCCAAAGCCACGAAATCGCACTAGTTAACTGCGACAAAGCCATGGTCTCACTCCTTCACTGAGCCAAAGCCAGGAAGTCTCACTTCTTCACTAAGCCAAAGGCATGAAGTCTCACTCATTCACTGAGCCAAAGCCACAAAGTCTAACTCCTTCACTGAGCCAAAGCCAGGAAGTCTCACTCCTTCACTGGGCCAAAGCCACGAAGTCTCACTCATTCACTGAGCCAACCAGTATGTCTAACAACTTCAGATCCAAAGCCAGGAAGTCTCACTCCCTCACTGAGCCAAAGCCACGAAGTCTCACTCCTTCACTGAGCCAAAGCCACGATCTCACTCCTTCACTGAACCAAAGCCAGGAAGTCTCTCTGCTTCACTGAGGCAACACCACGAATTCTCACTCCTTCACTGAGCCAAAGCCAGGAAGTCTCACTCCTTCACTGAGCCAAAGCCACTGTCTCACTCCTTAACTGAGCCAAAGCCACAAAGTTTCTCTCCTTCACTGTGCCAAAGCCACGAAGTCTCACTCCTTCACTGAGCCAAAGATAGGATGTCTCACAATTTCACTGAGCCAAAGCCAGTAAGTCTCACTCCTTCACTGAGCCAAACGAAGAAAGTCTCACTCCTTCACTGAGCCAAAGCCAGGAAGTCTCAATCCTTCACTGAGACATAGCCACAATGTCTCTCTCCTTCACTGAGCCAAAGCCACAAAGTCTTACTCCTTCACTGAGCCATAGCCACGGAGTCTCACTCCTTCAGAGCCAAAAACAGGAAATTGTACTCCTTCACTGTGCCAATGCCACAAAGTTTCATTCCTTCACTGAGCCAAACTACGGTCTCACTCCTTCACTGAGCCAAAGCCAGAAAGTCTCACTCCTTCACTATGCCAAAGCCATGAAGTCTGACCCCTTCACTGAGCCAGCCAGCAAGTCTCACTCCTTCAGAACCAATGTCAGGAAGTCTCACTCCTTCACTGATACAAAGCCACGAAGTCTAACTCCTTCACTGAGCCAAAGGCACGAAGTCTCACACCTTCACTGGGCCAAAACCACAAAGCTTCACTCCTTCTCTGAGCCAAAGCCAGGAAGACTCACTCCTTCACTCTGCCAAAGCCAAGAAGTCTCACTCCTTCACTGAGCAAACGAGTAAGTCTCAGTCCTTCAGATCCAAAGCCAGGAAGTCTCAGTCCTTCACTGAGCCAAAGCCAGGACGTCTCACTCCTTCACTGATCCAAAGCAACAAAGTCTCATCCCTTCAGAGCCAAAGTGAGGAAATCTCACTCCTTCACTGAGCCAAAGCAACGGTCTCACTCCTTCACTGAGCCAAAGCCAGGAAGTCTCACTGCTTCACTGACCCAAAGCCACGAAGTTTCACTCGTTCACTGAGACAAATATACGAAGTCTATCTCCTTCACTGACCCAAAGTCATAATGTCTCTCTCCTTCACTGAGCCAAAGCAACAAAGTCTCAGTCCTTCACTTTCCCAAAGCCAGGAAGTCTCATTCCTTCACTGAGCTAAAGCCAGAAAGTCTCACTCCTTCACTGAGACAAATCCATCAAGTGTCACTCCTTCACTGAGACAAATCCATCAAGTCTCACTCCTTCACTGAGCCAAAGCAACGGTCTCACTCCTTCACTGAGCCAAAGCAACGGACTCACTCCTTCACTGAGCCAAAGCCAGGAGGGCTCACAGCTTCACTGAGCCAAAGGCACGAAGTCTCACTCCATCACTGAGCCAAAGGCACGAAGTCTCACTCCTTCACTGAGCCAAAACCACAAAGCTTCACTCCTTCTCTGAGCCAAAGCCAGGAAGACTCACTCCTTCACTCTGCCAAAACCACGAAGTCTCACTCCTTCACTGAGCAAACGAGTAAGTCGCAGTCTTTCAGATCCAAAGCCAGGAAGACTCACTCCTTCACTGAGCCATAGCCAGGAAGTCTCACTCCTTCTCTGTGCCAAAGCCACGAAGTCTCACTCCTTCACTGAGCCAAAGACAGGATGTCTCACTATTTCACTGAACCAAAGCCAGTAAGTCTCTCTCCTTCACTGAGCCAAAGCCAGAAAGTCTCACTCCTTCACTGAGCCAAAGCCAGGAAGTCTCAATCTTTCACTGAGCCATAGCCAAAATATCTCTCTCCTTCAGTGAGCCAAAGCCACAAACTCTCACTCCTTCACTGAGACATAGCCAAGGAGTCTCACGCCTTCAGAGCCAAAGACAGGAAATCTCACTCCTTCACTGTGCCAAAGCCACAAAGTTTCATTCCTTCACTGAGCCAAAGCCACGGTCTCACTCATCACTGAGCCAAAGCCAAAAAGTCTCACTCTTTCACTATGCCAAAGCCATGAAATCTGAGCCCTTCACTGAGCCAGCCAGTAAGCCTCACTCCTTCAGAACCAATGCCAGGAAGTCTCACTCCTTCACTGATCCAAAGCCACGAAGTCTCACCCCTTCACTGAGCCAAAGCCACGGACACACACCTTCACTGAGCCAAAGCCACAAAGTCTCAGTCCTTCACTGAGCCAAAGCCAGGAAGTCTCACACCTTCACTGAGCTAAAGCCAGGAATTCTCACTCCTTCATTGAACCAAAGCCACAACGTCTCTCTTCTTCACTGGGCCAAACCCAAAACGTCTCTCTCCTTCACTGGGCCAAAGCCACAAAGTCTCACTCCTTCCCTGATCCAAAGCCACAACGTCTCACTCCATCACTAAGCCAAAGCCAGGATGTCTCACTATTTCAATGAGCCAAAGCCAATAAGTCTCACTCCTTCACTGAGCCAAAGCCAAGAAGTCTCACTCCTTCACTGAGCCAAATCCAGGAAGTCTCACTCCTTCACTGAGACAAATCCATCAAGTCTCACTCCTTCACTGAGCCAAAGCAACGGACTCACTCCATCACTGAGCCAAAGCCAGGAGGGCTCACAGCTTCACTGAGCCAAAGGCACGAAGTCTCACTCCATCACTGAGCCAAAGGCACGAAGTCTCACTCCTTCACTGAGCCAAAACCACAAAGCTTCACTCCTTCTCTGAGCCAAAGCCAGGAAGACTCACTCCTTCACTCTGCCAAAACCACGAAGTCTCACTCCTTCACTAAGCAAACGAGTAAGTCGCAGTCTTTCAGATCCAAAGCCAGGAAGACTCACTCCTTCACTGAGCCATAGCCAGGAAGTCTCACTCCTTCACTGAGCCAAAGCCACAAAGTCTCAGTCCTTCAAAGCCAAAGCCAGGAAATCTCACTCCTTCACTGTGCCAAAGCCACGGTCTCACTCCATCAGTGAGCCAAAGCCAGGAAGTCTCACTCCTTCACTGAGCCAAAGGCACAATGTCTCTCTCCTTCACTGAGCCAAATCCACAAAGTCTCAGTCCTTCACTGAGCCAAAGCCAGGAAGTCTCACGCCTTCACTGAACCAAAGCCATGAAGTCTCAATCCTTCACTGAGCTAAGGCCAGGAAGTCTCACTCCTTCATTGAACCAAAGCCACAACGTCTCTCTCCTTCACTGGGCCAAAGCCACATAGTCTCACTCCTTCACTGAGCCAAAGGCACAATGTATCTCTCCTTCACTGAGCCAAATCCACAAAGTCTCAGTCCTTCACTGAGCCAAAGCCAGGAAGTCTCACGCCTTCACTGAACCAAAGCCAGGAAGTCTCACTCCTTCACTGAGCTAAGGCCAGAAAGTCTCACTCCTTCACTGAGCCATAGCCACAATGTCTCTCTCCTTCACTGAGCCAAAGCCATGAATTCTCACTCCCTAATTGAGCCAAAGCCACCAAGTCACACTCCTTTAGAGCCAAAGCCAGGAAATCTCACTCCTTCACTGAGCCAAAGCTACGAAGTTTCACTCCTTCACTGAGCCAAAGCCACGGTCACACTCCTTCACTCTGCCAAAGCCTCAAAGTGTCTCTCCTTCACTGAGCCATAGCCACGAAGTCTCACTCCTTCACTGAGCCAGCCAGTAAGTCTCACTACTTCAGAGCCAATGCCAGGAAGTCTCACTATTTCTCTGGGCCAAAGCCAGTAAGTCTCACTCCTTCACTGAGCCAAACCCAGGAAGTCTCACTCCTTCACTGAGCCAAAGCCAGGAAGTCTCAGTCCTTCACTGAGCCAAAGCCAGGAAGTCTCACTCCTTCACTGAGCCATAGCCACAATGTCTCTCTACTTCACTGAGCCAAAGCCATGAAGTCTCACACCTTCACTGAGACAAAGCCACGAAGTTTCATTCCTTCACTGAGGCAAAGCCACGGTCTCACTCCTTCACTGTGCTAAAGCCTCAAAGTCTCTCCCTTAACTGCGTCATAGCCACGAAGTCTCACAACATCACTGAGCCAAAGCCACGGACACACACCTTCACTGAACCAAAGCCACAATGTCTCTCTCCTTCACTGAGCCAAAGCCACAAACTCTCAGTCCTTCACTGAGCCAAAGCCAGGAAGTCTTACTCCTTCACTGACCCAAAGCCAGGAAGTCTCACTCCTTCACTGAGCTAAAGCCAGGAAATCTCACTCCTTCATTGAACCAAAGCCACAACGTCTCTCTCCTTCACTGGGCCAAAGCCACAACGTCTCTCTCCTTCGCTGGGCCAAAGCAACAAAGTCTCACTCCTTCCCTGAGCCAAAGCCACAACGTCTCACTCCTTCACTGAGCCAAACCCAGGATGTCTCACTATTTCACTGAGCCCAAGCCAATAAGTCACACTCCTTCACTGAGCCAAAGACAAAAAGTCTCACTCCTTCACTGAGTCAAATCCAGGAAGTCTCACTCCTTCACTGAGACAAATCCAGCAAGTCTCACTCCTTCACTGAGCCAAAGCCACGGACACACTCCTTCACTGAGCAAAAGCCAGGAAGGCTCACAGCTTCACTGAGCCAAAGGAACGAAGTCTCACTCCTTCACTGAGACAAAGGCACGATGTCTCACTCCTTCACTGAGCCAAAACCACAAAGCTTCACTCCTTCTGTGAGCCAAAGCCATGAAGACTCACTTTTTCACTCTGCCAAAACCACGAAATCTACCTCCTTCACTATGCCAAAGCCATGAAGTCTGACCCCTTCACTGAGCCAGCCAGTAAGTCTCACTCCTTCAGAACCAATGCCAGGAAGTTTCACTCCTTCACTGATCCAAAGCCACGAAGTCTCACTCCTTCTCTGAGAAAAGCCACGGACTCACTCCTTCACTGAACCAAAGCCACAATGTCTCTCTCCTTCACTGAGCCAAAGCCACAAAGTCTCAGTCCTTCACTGAGCCAAAGCCACAAAGTCTCACTCCTTCCCTGAGCCAAAGCCACAACGTCTCACTCCATCACTAAGCCAAAGCAAGGATGTCTCACTATTTCAATGAGCCAAAGCCAATAAGTCTCACTCCTTCACTGAGCCAAAGCCAAGAAGTCTCACTCCTTCACTGAGCCAAATCCAGGAAGTCTCACTCATTCACTGAGACAAATCCATCAAGTCTCACTCCTTCACTGAGCCAAAGCAACGGACTCACTCCTTCACTGAGCCAAAGCCAGGAGGGCTCACAGCTTCACTGAGCCAAAGGCACGAAGTCTCACTCCATCACTAAGCCAAAGGCACGAAGTCCACTCATTCACTGAGCCAAAACCACAAAGCTTCACACCTTCTCTGAGCCAAAGCCAGGAAGACTCACTCCTTCACTCTGCCAAAACCACGAAGTCTCACTCCTTCACTGAGCAAACGAGTAAGTCGCAGTCTTTCGGATCCAAAGCCAGGAAGACTCACTCCTTCACTGAGCCATAGCCAGGAAGTCTCACTCCTTCACTGAGCCAAAGCCACAAAGTCTCAGTCCTTCAAAGCCAAAGCCAGGAAATCTCACTCCTTCACTGTGCCAAAGCCACGGTCTCACTCCATCAGTGAGCCAAAGCTAGGAAGTCTAACTCCTTCACTGAGCCAAAGGCACAATGTCTCTCTCCTTCACTGAGCCAAAGGCACGAAGTCTCACTCCTTCACTGAGCCAAAGCCACGAATCCTCACCCCTTCACTGAGCCAAAGCCAGGAAGTCTCACTCCTTCACTATGCCAAAGCCATGATGTCTCACTATTTCACTGAGCCAAAGCCAATAAGTCTCAATCCTTCACTGAGCCAAACACAGGAAGTCTCACTCCTTCACTGAGCCAAAGCCACAATGTCTCTCTACTTCTCTGAGCCAAAGCCACGAAGTCTCATTCCTTCTGAGCCAAAGACAGGATATCTCATTCCTTCTCTGAGCCGAAGCCTCAAAGTTTCATTCCTTAACTGAGCCAAAGCCACGGTCTCACTCCTTCACTGTGCTAAAGCCTCAAAGTCTCTCCCTTCACTGAGCCATAGCCACTAAGTCATACTCCTTCACTGAGCCAAAGCCAGAAAGTCTCACTCCTTCACTATGCCAAAGCCAGGAAGTCTGACTCCTTCACTGAGCCAGCCAGTAAGTCTCACTCCTTCAGAGCCAATGCCAGGAAGTCTCACTTCTTCACTGATCCAAAGCCACGGACTCACTCCTACACTGAGCCAAAGCCAAGAAGTCTCACAGCTTCACTGAGCCAAAGGCACGAAGTCTCACTCCTTCACTGAGCCAAAGGTACGAAGTCTCACTCCTTCACTGAGCCAAAACCACAAAGCCACACTCCTTCACTGAGCCAAAGCCACAAAGTCTCACCCCTTCAGAGCCAAAGCCAGGAAATCTCACTCCTTCACTGATCGAAAGCCACGGTCTCACTCCTTCACTGAGCCAAAGCCAGGAAGTCTCACTTCTTCACTGCGACAAAGCCACGAACTCTCACTCCTTCACTGAGCCAAAAGCACGAAGTCTCACTCATTCACTAAGCAAACGCATGAAGTCTCGCTCCTTCACTGAGCGAAGGCCAGGAAGACTCACTCCTTCACTGTGCCAAAGCCACGAAGTCTCACTCCTTCACTGAGCCAAAGCCAGAAGTCTCACTCCTTCACTAAGCCAAAGCCAGGAAGTCTCACTCCTTCACTGAGCCAAAGCCACGAAATCGCACTAGTTAACTGCGACAAAGCCATGGTCTCACTCCTTCACTGAGCCAAAGCCAGGAAGTCTCACTTCTTCACTAAGCCAAAGGCATGAAGTCTCACTCATTCACTGAGCCAAAGCCACAAAGTCTAACTCCTTCACTGAGCCAAAGCCAGGAAGTCTCACTCCTTCACTGGGCCAAAGCCACGAAGTCTCACTCATTCACTGAGCAAACCAGTATGTCTAACAACTTCAGATCCAAAGCCAGGAAGTCTCACTCCCTCACTGAGCCAAAGCCACGAAGTCTCACTCCTTCACTGAGCCAAAGCCACGATCTCACTCCTTCACTGAGCCAAAGCCAGGAAGTCTCTCTGCTTCACTGAGGCAACACCACGAATTCTCACTCCTTCACTGAGCCAAAGCCAGGAAGTCTCACTCCTTCACTGAGCCAAAGCCACTGTCTCACTCCTTAACTGAGCCAAAGCCACAAAGTTTCTCTCCTTCACTGTGCCAAAGCCACGAAGTCTCACTCCTTCACTGAGCCAAAGATAGGATGTCTCACAATTTCACTGAGCCAAAGCCAGTAAGTCTCACTCCTTCACTGAGCCAAAGCCAGGAAGTCTCAATCCTTCACTGAGACATAGCCACAATGTCTCTCTCCTTCACTGAGCCAAAGCCACAAAGTCTTACTCCTTCACTGAGCCATAGCCACGGAGTCTCACTCCTTCAGAGCCAAAAACAGGAAATTGTACTCCTTCACTGTGCCAATGCCACAAAGTTTCATTCCTTCACTGAGCCAAACTACGGTCTCACTCCTTCACTGAGCCAAAGCCAGAAAGTCTCACTCCTTCACTATGCCAAAGCCATGAAGTCTGACCCCTTCACTGAGCCAGCCAGTAAGTCTCACTCCTTCAGAACCAATGTCAGGAAGTCTCACTCCTTCACTGATACAAAGCCACGAAGTCTAACTCCTTCACTGAGCCAAAGGCACGAAGTCTCACACCTTCACTGGGCCAAAACCACAAAGCTTCACTCCTTCTCTGAGCCAAAGCCAGGAAGACTCACTCCTTCACTCTGCCAAAGCCAAGAAGTCTCACTCCTTCACTGAGCAAACGAGTAAGTCTCAGTCCTTCAGATCCAAAGCCAGGAAGTCTCAGTCCTTCACTGAGCCAAAGCCAGGACGTCTCACTCCTTCACTGATCCAAAGCAACAAAGTCTCATCCCTTCAGAGCCAAAGTGAGGAAATCTCACTCCTTCACTGAGCCAAAGCAACGGTCTCACTCCTTCACTGAGCCAAAGCCAGGAAGTCTCGCTGCTTCACTGACCCAAAGCCACGAAGTTTCACTCGTTCACTGAGACAAATGTACGAAGTCTCTCTCCTTCACTGACCCAAAGTAATAATGTCTCTCTCCTTCACTGAGCCAAAGCAACAAAGTCTCAGTCCTTCACTGTCCCAAAGCCAGGAAGTCTCATTCCTTCACTGAGCTAAAGCCAGAAAGTCTCACTCCTTCACTGAGACAAATCCATCAAGTCTCACTCCTTCACTGAGACAAATCCATCAAGTCTCACTCCTTCACTGAGCCAAAGCAACGGACTCACTCCTTCACTGAGCCAAAGCCAGGAGGGCTCACAGCTTCACTGAGCCAAAGGCACGAAGTCTCACTCCATCACTGAGCCAAAGGCACGAAGTCTCACTCCTTCACTGAGCCAAAACCACAAAGCTTCACTCCTTCTCTTAGCCAAAGCCAGGAAGACTCACTCCTTCACTCTGCCAAAACCACGAAGTCTCACTCCTTCACTGAGCAAACGAGTAAGTCGCAGTCTTTCAGATCCAAAGCCAGGAAGACTCACTCCTTCACTGAGCCATAGCCAGGAAGTCTCACTCCTTCTCTGTGCCAAAGCCACGAAGTCTCACTCCTTCACTGAGCCAAAGACAGGATGTCTCACTATTTCACTGAACCAAAGCCAGTAAGTCTCTCTCCTTCACTGAGCCAAAGCCAGAAAGTCTCACTCCTTCACTGAGCCAAAGCCAGGAAGTCTCAATCTTTCACTGAGCCATAGCCAAAATATCTCTCTCCTTCAGTGAGCCAAAGCCACAAACTCTCACTCCTTCACTGAGACATAGCCAAGGAGTCTCACGCCTTCAGAGCCAAAGACAGGAAATCTCACTCCTTCACTGTGCCAAAGCCACAAAGTTTCATTCCTTCACTGAGCCAAAGCCACGGTCTCACTCATCACTGAGCCAAAGCCAAAAAGTCTCACTCTTTCACTATGCCAAAGCCATGAAATCTGAGCCCTTCACTGAGCCAGCCAGTAAGTCTCACTCCTTCAGAACCAATGCCAGGAAGTCTCACTCCTTCACTGATCCAAAGCCACGAAGTCTCACCCCTTCACTGAGCCAAAGCCACGGACTCACACCTTCACTGAGCCAAAGCCACAAAGTCTCAGTCCTTCACTGAGCCAAAGCCAGGAAGTCTCACACCTTCACTGAGCTAAAGCCAGGAATTCTCACTCCTTCATTGAACCAAAGCCACAACGTCTCTCTTCTTCACTGGGCCAAACCCAAAACGTCTCTCTCCTTCACTGGGCCAAAGCCACAAAGTCTCACTCCTTCCCTGATCCAAAGCCACAACGTCTCATCCCTTCAGAGCCAAAGTGAGGAAATCTCACTCCTTCACTGAGCCAAAGCAACGGTCTCACTCCTTCACTGAGCCAAAGCCAGGAAGTCTCGCTGCTTCACTGACCCAAAGCCACGAAGTTTCACTCGTTCACTGAGACAAATGTACGAAGTCTCTCTCCTTCACTGACCCAAAGTCATAATGTCTCTCTCCTTCACTGAGCCAAAGCAACAAAGTCTCAGTCCTTCACTGTCCCAAAGCCAGGAAGTCTCATTCCTTCACTGAGCTAAAGCCAGAAAGTCTCACTCCTTCACTGAGACAAATCCATCAAGTCTCACTCCTTCACTGAGACAAATCCATCAAGTCTCACTCCTTCACTGAGCCAAAGCAACGGACTCACTCCTTCACTGAGCCAAAGCCAGGAGGGCTCACAGCTTCACTGAGCCAAAGGCACGAAGTCTCACTCCATCACTGAGCCAAAGGCACGAAGTCTCACTCCTTCACTGAGCCAAAACCACAAAGCTTCACTCCTTCTCTGAGCCAAAGCCAGGAAGACTCACTCCTTCACTCTGCCAAAACCACGAAGTCTCACTCCTTCACTGAGCAAACGAGTAAGTCGCAGTCTTTCAGATCCAAAGCCAGGAAGACTCACTCCTTCACTGAGCCATAGCCAGGAAGTCTCACTCCTTCTCTGTGCCAAAGCCACGAAGTCTCACTCCTTCACTGAGCCAAAGACAGGATGTCTCACTATTTCACTGAACCAAAGCCAGTAAGTCTCTCTCCTTCACTGAGCCAAAGCCAGAAAGTCTCACTCCTTCACTGAGCCAAAGCCAGGAAGTCTCAATCTTTCACTGAGCCATAGCCAAAATATCTCTCTCCTTCAGTGAGCCAAAGCCACAAACTCTCACTCCTTCACTGAGACATAGCCAAGGAGTCTCACGCCTTCAGAGCCAAAGACAGGAAATCTCACTCCTTCACTGTGCCAAAGCCACAAAGTTTCATTCCTTCACTGAGCCAAAGCCACGGTCTCACTCATCACTGAGCCAAAGCCAAAAAGTCTCACTCTTTCACTATGCCAAAGCCATGAAATCTGAGCCCTTCACTGAGCCAGCCAGTAAGTATCACTCCTTCAGAACCAATGCCAGGAAGTCTCACTCCTTCACTGATCCAAAGCCACGAAGTCTCACCCCTTCACTGAGCCAAAGCCACGGACTCACACCTTCACTGAGCCAAAGCCACAAAGTCTCAGTCCTTCACTGAGCCAAAGCCAGGAAGTCTCACACCTTCACTGAGCTAAAGCCAGGAATTCTCACTCCTTCATTGAACCAAAGCCACAACGTCTCTCTTCTTCACTGGGCCAAACCCAAAACGTCTCTCTCCTTCACTGGGCCAAAGCCACAAAGTCTCACTCCTTCCCTGATCCAAAGCCACAACGTCTCACTCCATCACTAAGCCAAAGCCAGGATGTCTCACTATTTCAATGAGCCAAAGCCAATAAGTCTCACTCCTTCACTGAGTCAAAGCCAAGAAGTCTCACTCCTTCACTGAGCCAAATCCAGGAAGTCTCACTCCTTCACTGAGACAAATCCATCAAGTCTCACTCCTTCACTGAGCCAAAGCAACGGACTCACTCCTTCACTGAGCCAAAGCCAGGAGGGCTCACAGCTTCACTGAGCCAAAGGCACGAAGTCTCACTCCATCACTGAGCCAAAGGCACGAAGTCTCACTCCTTCACTGAGCCAAAACCACAAAGCTTCACTCCTTCTCTGAGCCAAAGCCAGGAAGACTCACTCCTTCACTCTGCCAAAACCACGAAGTCTCACTCCTTCACTGAGCAAACGAGTAAGTCGCAGTCTTTCAGATCCAAAGCCAGGAAGACTCACTCCTTCATTGAGCCATAGCCAGGAAGTCTCACTCCTTCATTGAACCAAAGCCACAACGTCTCTCTCCTTCACTGGGCCAAAGCCACAAAGTCTCACTCCTTCACTGAGCCAAAGGCACAATGTCTCTCTCCTTCACTGAGCCAAATCCACAAAGTCTCAGTCCTTCACTGAGCCAAAGCCAGGAAGTCTCACGCCTTCACTGAACCAAAGCCAGGAAGTCTCACTCCTTCACTGAGCTAAGGCCAGGAAGTCTCACTCCTTCACTGAGCCATAGCCACAATGTCTCTCTCCTTCACTGAGCCAAAGCCATGAATTCTCACTCCTTAATTGAGCTAAAGCCACCAAGTCACACTCCTTTAGAGCCAAAGCCAGGAAATCTCACTCCTTCACTGAGCCAAAGCTACGAAGTTTCACTCCTTCACTGAGCCAAAGCCACGGTCACACTCCTTCACTCTGCCAAAGCCTCAAAGTCTCTCTCCTTCACTGAGCCATAGCCACGAAGTCTCACTCCTTCACTGAGCCAGCCAGTAAGTCTCACTACTTCAGAGCCAATGCCAGGAAGTCTCACTATTTCTCTGGGCCAAAGCCAGTAAGTCTCACTCCTTCACTGAGCCAAACCCAGGAAGTCTCACTCCTTCACTGAGCCAAAGCCAGGAAGTCTCAGTCCTTCACTGAGCCAAAGCCAGGAAGTCTCACTCCTTCACTGAGCCATAGCCACAATGTCTCTCTACTTCACTGAGCCAAAGCCATGAAGTCTCACACCTTCACTGAGACAAAGCCACGAAGTCTCAGTCCTTCAAAGCCAAAGCCAGGAAATCTCACTCCTTCACTGTGCCAAAGCCACGGTCTCACTCCATCAGTGAGAAAAAGCCAGGAAGTCTCACTCCTTCACTGAGCCAAAGGCACAATGTCTCTCTCCTTCACTGAGCCAAATCCACAAAGTCTCAGTCCTTCACTGAGCCAAAGCCAGGAAGTCTCACGCCTTCACTGAACCAAAGCCATGAAGTCTCACTCCTTCACTGAGCTAAGGCCAGGAAGTCTCACTCCTTCATTGAACCAAAGCCACAACGTCTCTCTCCTTCACTGGGCCAAAGCCACATAGTCTCACTCCTTCACTGAGCCAAAGGCACAATGTCTCTCTCCTTCACTGAGCCAAATCCACAAAGTCTCAGTCCTTCACTGAGCCAAAGCCAGGAAGTCTCACGCCTTCACTGAACCAAAGCCAGGAAGTCTCACTCCTTCACTGAGCTAAGGCCAGGAAGTCTCCCTCCTTCACTGAGCCATAGCCACAACGTCTCTCTCCTTCACTGAGCCAAAGCCATAAATTCTCACTCCTTAATTGAGCCAAAGCCACCAAGTCACACTCCTTTAGAGCCAAAGCCAGGAAATCTCACTCCTTCACTGAGCCAAAGCTACGAAGTTTCACTCCTTCACTGAGCCAAAGCCACGGTCACACTCCTTCACTCTGCCAAAGCCTCAAAGTCTCTCTCCTTCACTGAGCCATAGCCACGAAGTCTCACTCCTTCGCTGAGCCAGCCAGTAAGTCTCACTACTTCAGAGCCAATGCCAGGAAGTCTCACTATTTCTCTGGGCCAAAGCCAGTAAGTCTCACTCCTTCACTGAGCCAAACCCAGGAAGTCTCACTCCTTCACTGAGCCAAAGCCAGGAAGTCTCAGTCCTTCACTGAGCCAAAGCCAGGAAGTCTCACTCCTTCACTGAGCCATAGCCACAATGTCTCTCTACTTCACTGAGCCAAAGCCATGAAGTCTCACACCTTCACTGAGACAAAGCCACGAAGTCTCATTCCTTCAGAGCCAAAGCCAGGAAATCTCACTCCTTCTCTGAGCCAAAGCCTCAAAGTTTCATTCCTTCACTGAGGCAAAGCCACGGTCTCACTCCTTCACTGTGCTAAAGCCTCAAAGTCTCTCCCTTAACTGCGTCATAGCCACGAAGTCTCACACCATCACTGAGCCAAAGCCACGGACTCACACCTTCACTGAACCAAAGCCACAATGTCTCTCTCCTTCACTGAGCCAAAGCCACAAACTCTCAGTCCTTCACTGAGCTAAGGCCAGGAAGTCTCACTCCTTCATTGAACCAAAGCCACAACGTCTCTCTCCTTCACTGGGCCAAAGCCACATAGTCTCACTCCTTCACTGAGCCAAAGGCACAATGTCTCTCTCCTTCACTGAGCCAAATCCACAAAGTCTCAGTCCTTCACTGAGCCAAAGCCAGGAAGTCTCACGCCTTCACTGAACCAAAGCCAGGAAGTCTCACTCCTTCACTGAGCTAAGGCCAGGAAGTCTCACTCCTTCACTGAGCCATAGCCACAATGTCTCTCTCCTTCACTGAGCCAAAGCCATGAATTCTCACTCCTTAATTGAGCCAAAGCCACCAAGTCACACTCCTTTAGAGCCAAAGCCAGGAAATCTCACTCCTTCACTGAGCCAAAGCTAGGAAGTTTCACTCCTTCACTGAGCCAAAGCCACGGTCACACTCCTTCACTCTGCCAAAGCCTCAAAGTCTCTCTCCTTCACTGAGCCATAGCCACGAAGTCTCACTCCTTCACTGAGCCAGCCAGTAAGTCTCACTACTTCAGAGCCAATGCCAGGAAGTCTCACTATTTCTCTGGGCCAAAGCCAGTAAGTCTCACTCCTTCACTGAGCCAAACCCAGGAAGTCTCACTCCTTCACTGAGCCAAAGCCAGGAAGTCTCAGTCCTTCACTGAGCCAAAGCCAGGAAGTCTCACTCCTTCACTGAGCCATAGCCACAATGTACCTCTACTTCACTGAGCCAAAGCCATGAAGTCTCACACCTTCACTGAGACAAAGCCACGAAGTCTCATTCCTTCAGAGCCAAACCCAGGAAGTCTCACTCCTTCACTGAGCCAAAGCCAGGAAGTCTCAGTCCTTCACTGAGCCAAAGCCAGGAAGTCTCACTCCTTCACTGAGCCATAGCCACAATGTACCTCTACTTCACTGAGCCAAAGCCATGAAGTCTCACTCCTTCACTGAGACAAATCCAGCAAGTCTCACTCCTTCACTGAGCCAAAGCCACGGACTCACTCCTTCACTGAGCAAAAGCCAGGAAGGCTCACAGCTTCACTGAGCCAAAGGAACGAAGTCTCACTCCTTCACTGAGACAAAGGCACGATGTCTCACTCCTTCACTGAGCCAAAACCACAAAGCTTCACTCCTTCTGTGAGCCAAAGCCATGAAGACTCACTTTTTCACTCTGCCAAAACCACGAAGTCTCACTCCTTCACTATGCCAAAGCCATGAAGTCTGACCCCTTCACTGAGCCAGCCAGTAAGTCTCACTCCTTCAGAACCAATGCCAGGAAGTTTCACTCCTTCACTGATCCAAAGCCACGAAGTCTCACTCCTTCTCTGAGAAAAGCCACGGTCTCACTCCTTCACTGAACCAAAGCCACAATGTCTCTCTCCTTCACTGAGCCAAAGCCACAAAGTCTCAGTCCTTCACTGAGCCAAAGCCACAAAGTCTCACTCCTTCCCTGAGCCAAAGCCACAACGTCTCACTCCATCACTAAGCCAAAACCAGGATGTCTCACTATTTCAATGATCCAAAGCCAATAAGTCTCACTCCTTCACTGACCCAAAGCCAAGAAGTCTCACTCCTTCACAGAGCCAAATCCAGGAAGTCTCACTCCTTCACTGAGACAAATCCATCAAGTCTCACTCCTTCACTGAGCCAAAGCAACGGACTCACTCCTTCACTGAGCCAAAGCCAGGAGGGCTCACAGCTTCACTGAGCCAAAGGCACGAAGTCTCACTCCATCACTGAGCCAAAGGCACGAAGTCTCACTCCTTCACTGAGCCAAAACCACAAAGCTTCACTCCTTCTCTGAGCCAAAGCCAGGAAGACTCACTCCTTCACTCTGCCAAAACCACGAAGTCTCACTCCTTCACTGAGCAAACGAGTAAGTCGCAGTCTTTCGGATCCAAAGCCAGGAAGACTCACTCCTTCACTGAGCCATAGCCAGGAAGTCTCACTCCTTCACTGAGCCAAAGCCACAAAGTCTCAGTCCTTCAAAGCCAAAGCCAGGAAATCTCACTCCTTCACTGTGCCAAAGCCACGGTCTCACTCCATCAGTGAGCCAAAGCCAGGAAGTCGAACTCCTTCACTGAGCCAAAGGCACAATGTCTCTCTCCTTCACTGAGCCAAATCCACAAAGTCTCACTCCTTCACTGAGCCAAAGCCAGGAAGTCTCACGCCTTCACTGAACCAAAGCCAGGGAGTCTCACTCCTTCACTGAGCTAAGGCCAGGAAGTCTCACTCCTTCATTGAACCAAAGCCACAACGTCTCTCTCCTTCACTGGGCCAAAGCCACAAAGTCTCACTCCTTCACTGAGCCAAAGGCACAATGTCTCTCTCCTTCACTGAGCCAAATCCACAAAGTCTCAGTCCTTCACTGAGCCAAAGCCAGGAAGTCTCACGCCTTCACTGAACCAAAGCCAGGAAGTCTCACTCCTTCACTGAGCTAAGGCCAGGAAGTCTCACTCCTTCACTGAGCCATAGCCACAATGTCTCTCTCCTTCACTGAGCCAAAGCCATGAATTCTCACTCCTTAATTGAGCCAAAGCCACCAACTCACACTCCTTTAGAGCCAAAGCCAGGAAATCTCACTCCTTCACTGAGCCAAAGCTACGAAGTTTCACTCCTTCACTGAGCCAAAGCCACGGTCACACTCCTTCACTCTGCCAAAGCCTCAAAGTCTCTCTCCTTCACTGAGCCATAGCCACGAAGTCTCACTCCTTCACTGAGCCAGCCAGTAAGTCTCACTAGTTCAGAGCCAATGCCAGGAAGTCTCACTATTTCTCTGGGCCAAAGCCAGTAAGTCTCACTCCTTCACTGAGCCAAACCCAGGAAGTCTCACTCCTTCACTGAGCCAAAGCCAGGAAGTCTCAGTCCTTCACTGAGCCAAAGCCAGGAAGTCTCACTCCTTCACTGAGCCATAGCCACAATGTCTCTCTACTTCACTGAGCCAAAGCCATGAAGTCTCACACCTTCACTGAGACAAAGCCACGAAGTCTCATTCCTTCAGAGCCAAAGCCAGGAAATATCACTCCTTCTCTGAACCAAAGCCTCAAAGTTTCATTCCTTCACTGAGGCAAAGCCACGGTCTCACTCCTTCACTGTGCTAAAGCCTCAAAGTCTCTCCCTTAACTGCGTCATAGCCACGAAGTCTCACACCATCACTGAGCCAAAGCCACGGACTCACACCTTCACTGAACCAAAGCCACAACGTCTCTCTCCTTCGCTGGGCCAAAGCAACAAAGTCTCACTCCTTCCCTGAGCCAAAGCCACAACGTCTCACTCCTTCACTGAGTCAAAGCCAGGATGTCTCACTATTTCACTGAGCCAAAGCCAATAAGTCACACTCCTTCACTGAGCCAAAGACAAAAAGTCTCACTCCTTCACTGAGTCAAATCCAGGAAGTCTCACTCCTTCACTGAGACAAATCCAGCAAGTCTCACTCCTTCACTGAGCCAAAGCCACGGACTCACTCCTTCACTGAGCAAAAGCCAGGAAGGCTCACAGCTTCACTGAGCCAAAGGAACGAAGTCTCACTCCTTCACTGAGACAAAGGCACGATGTCTCACTCCTTCACTGAGCCAAAACCACAAAGCTTCACTCCTTCTGTGAGCCAAAGGCATGAAGACTCACTTTTTCACTCTGCCAAAACCACGAAGTCTCACTCCTTCACTATGCCAAAGCCATGAAGTCTGACCCCTTCACTGAGCCAGCCAGTAAGTCTCACTCCTTCAGAACCAATGCCAGGAAGTTTCACTCCTTCACTGATCCAAAGCCACGAAGTCTCACTCCTTCTCTGAGAAAAGCCACGGTCTCACTCCTTCACTGAACCAAAGCCACAATGTCTCTCTCCTTCACTGAGCCAAAGCCACAAAGTCTCATTCCTTCAGAGCCAAAGCCAGGAAATATCACTCCTTCTCTGAACCAAAGCCTCAAAGTTTCATTCCTTCACTGAGGCAAAGCCACGGTCTCACTCCTTCACTGTGCTAAAGCCTCAAAGTCTCTCCCTTAACTGCGTCATAGCCACGAAGTCTCACACCATCACTGAGCCAAAGCCACGGACTCACACCTTCACTGAACCAAAGCCACAACGTCTCTCTCCTTCGCTGGGCCAAAGCAACAAAGTCTCACTCCTTCCCTGAGCCAAAGCCACAACGTCTCACTCCTTCACTGAGTCAAAGCCAGGATGTCTCACTATTTCACTGAGCCAAAGCCAATAAGTCACACTCCTTCACTGAGCCAAAGACAAAAAGTCTCACTCCTTCACTGAGTCAAATCCAGGAAGTCTCACTCCTTCACTGAGACAAATCCAGCAAGTCTCACTCCTTCACTGAGCTAAAGCCACGGACTCACTCCTTCACTGAGCAAAAGCCAGGAAGGCTCACAGCTTCACTGAGCCAAAGGAACGAAGTCTCACTCCTTCACTGAGACAAAGGCACGATGTCTCACTCCTTCACTGAGCCAAAACCACAAAGCTTCACTCCTTCTGTGAGCCAAAGCCATGAAGACTCACTTTTTCACTCTGCCAAAACCACGAAGTCTCACTCCTTCACTATGCCAAAGCCATGAAGTCTGACCCCTTCACTGAGCCAGCCAGTAAGTCTCACTCCTTCAGAACCAATGCCAGGAAGTTTCACTCCTTCACTGATCCAAAGCCACGAAGTCTCACTCCTTCTCTGAGAAAAGCCACGGTCTCACTCCTTCACTGAACCAAAGCCACAATGTCTCTCTCCTTCACTGAGCCAAAGCCACAAAGTCTCAGTCCTTCCCTGATCCAAAGCCACAACGTCTCACTCCATCACTAAGCCAAAGCCAGGATGTCTCACTATTTCAATGAGCCAAAGCCAATAAGTCTCACTCCTTCACTGAGCCAAAGCCAAGAAGTCTCACTCCTTCACTGAGCCAAATCCAGGAAGTCTCAATCCTTCACTGAGACAAATCCATCAAGTCTCACTCCTTCACTGAGCCAAAGCAACGGACTCACTCCTTCACTGAGCCAAAGCCAGGAGGGCTCACAGCTTCACTGAGCCAAAGGCACGAAGTCTCACTCCATCACTGAGCCAAAGGCACGAAGTCTCACTCCTTCACTGAGCCAAAACCACAAAGCTTCACTCCTTCTCTGAGCCAAAGCCAGGAAGACTCACTCCTTCACTCTGCCAAAACCACGAAGTCTCACTCCTTCACTGAGCAAACGAGTAAGTCGCAGTCTTTCAGATCCAAAGCCAGGAAGACTCACTCCTTCACTGAGCCATAGCCAGGAAGTCTCACTCCTTCATTGAACCAAAGCCACAACGTCTCTCTCCTTCACTGGGCCAAAGCCACAAAGTCTCACTCCTTCACTGAGCCAAAGGCACAATGTCTCTCTCCTTCACTGAGCCAAATCCACAAAGTCTCAGTCCTTCACTGAGCCAAAGCCAGGAAGTCTCACGCCTTCACTGAACCAAAGCCAGGAAGTCTCACTCCTTCACTGAGCTAAGGCCAGGAAGTCTCACTCCTTCACTGAGCCATAGCCACAATGTCTCTCTCCTTCACTGAGCCAAAGCCATGAATTCTCACTCCTTAATTGAGCCAAAGCCACCAAGTCACACTCCTTTAGAGCCAAAGCCAGGAAATCTCACTCCTTCACTGAGCCAAAGCTACGAAGTTTCACTCCTTCACTGAGCCAAAGCCACGGTCACACTCCTTCACTCTGCCAAAGCCTCAAAGTCTCTCTCCTTCACTGAGCCATAGCCACGAAGTCTCACTCCTTCACTGAGCCAGCCAGTAAGTCTCACTAGTTCAGAGCCAATGCCAGGAAGTCTCACTATTTCTCTGGGCCAAAGCCAGTAAGTCTCACTCCTTCACTGAGCCAAACCCAGGAAGTCTCACTCCTTCACTGAGCCAAAGCCAGGAAGTCTCAGTCCTTCACTGAGCCAAAGCCAGGAAGTCTCACTCCTTCACTGAGCCAGCCAGTAAGTCTCACTAGTTCAGAGCCAATGCCAGGAAGTCTCACTATTTCTCTGGGCCAAAGCCAGTAAGTCTCACTCCTTCACTGAGCCAAACCCAGGAAGTCTCACTCCTTCACTGAGCCAAAGCCAGGAAGTCTCAGTCCTTCACTGAGCCAAAGCCAGGAAGTCTCACTCCTTCACTGAGCCATAGCCACAATGTCTCTCTACTTCACTGAGCCAAAGCCATGAAGTCTCACACCTTCACTGAGACAAAGCCACGAAGTCTCATTCCTTCAGAGCCAAAGCCAGGAAATATCACTCCTTCTCTGAACCAAAGCCTCAAAGTTTCATTCCTTCACTGAGGCAAAGCCACGGTCTCACTCCTTCACTGTGCTAAAGCCTCAAAGTCTCTCCCTTAACTGCGTCATAGCCACGAAGTCTCACACCATCACTGAGCCAAAGCCACGGACTCACACCTTCACTGAACCAAAGCCACAACGTCTCTCTCCTTCGCTGGGCCAAAGCAACAAAGTCTCACTCCTTCCCTGAGCCAAAGCCACAACGTCTCACTCCTTCACTGAGTCAAAGCCAGGATGTCTCACTATTTCACTGAGCCAAAGCCAATAAGTCACACTCCTTCACTGAGCCAAAGACAAAAAGTCTCACTCCTTCACTGAGTCAAATCCAGGAAGTCTCACTCCTTCACTGAGACAAATCCAGCAAGTCTCACTCCTTCACTGAGCCAAAGCCACGGACTCACTCCTTCACTGAGCAAAAGCCAGGAAGGCTCACAGCTTCACTGAGCCAAAGGAACGAAGTCTCACTCCTTCACTGAGACAAAGGCACGATGTCTCACTCCTTCACTGAGCCAAAACCACAAAGCTTCACTCCTTCTGTGAGCCAAAGCCATGAAGACTCACTTTTTCACTCTGCCAAAACCACGAAGTCTCACTCCTTCACTATGCCAAAGCCATGAAGTCTGACCCCTTCACTGAGCCAGCCAGTAAGTCTCACTCCTTCAGAACCAATGCCAGGAAGTTTCACTCCTTCACTGATCCAAAGCCACGAAGTCTCACTCCTTCTCTGAGAAAAGCCACGGTCTCACTCCTTCACTGAACCAAAGCCACAATGTCTCTCTCCTTCACTGAGCCAAAGCCACAAAGTCTCATTCCTTCAGAGCCAAAGCCAGGAAATATCACTCCTTCTCTGAACCAAAGCCTCAAAGTTTCATTCCTTCACTGAGGCAAAGCCACGGTCTCACTCCTTCACTGTGCTAAAGCCTCAAAGTCTCTCCCTTAACTGCGTCATAGCCACGAAGTCTCACACCATCACTGAGCCAAAGCCACGGACTCACACCTTCACTGAACCAAAGCCACAACGTCTCTCTCCTTCGCTGGGCCAAAGCAACAAAGTCTCACTCCTTCCCTGAGCCAAAGCCACAACGTCTCACTCCTTCACTGAGTCAAAGCCAGGATGTCTCACTATTTCACTGAGCCAAAGCCAATAAGTCACACTCCTTCACTGAGCCAAAGACAAAAAGTCTCACTCCTTCACTGAGTCAAATCCAGGAAGTCTCACTCCTTCACTGAGACAAATCCAGCAAGTCTCACTCCTTCACTGAGCTAAAGCCACGGACTCACTCCTTCACTGAGCAAAAGCCAGGAAGGCTCACAGCTTCACTGAGCCAAAGGAACGAAGTCTCACTCCTTCACTGAGACAAAGGCACGATGTCTCACTCCTTCACTGAGCCAAAACCACAAAGCTTCACTCCTTCTGTGAGCCAAAGCCATGAAGACTCACTTTTTCACTCTGCCAAAACCACGAAGTCTCACTCCTTCACTATGCCAAAGCCATGAAGTCTGACCCCTTCACTGAGCCAGCCAGTAAGTCTCACTCCTTCAGAACCAATGCCAGGAAGTTTCACTCCTTCAGTGATCCAAAGCCACGAAGTCTCACTCCTTCTCTGAGAAAAGCCACGGTCTCACTCCTTCACTGAACCAAAGCCACAATGTCTCTCTCCTTCACTGAGCCAAAGCCACAAAGTCTCAGTCCTTCCCTGATCCAAAGCCACAACGTCTCACTCCATCACTAAGCCAAAGCCAGGATGTCTCACTATTTCAATGAGCCAAAGCCAATAAGTCTCACTCCTTCACTGAGCCAAAGCCAAGAAGTCTCACTCCTTCACTGAGCCAAATCCAGGAAGTCTCACTCCTTCACTGAGACAAATCCATCAAGTCTCACTCCTTCACTGAGCCAAAGCAACGGACTCACTCCTTCACTGAGCCAAAGCCAGGAGGGCTCACAGCTTCACTGAGCCAAAGGCACGAAGTCTCACTCCATCACTGAGCCAAAGGCACGAAGTCTCACTCCTTCACTGAGCCAAAACCACAAAGCTTCACTCCTTCTCTGAGCCAAAGCCAGGAAGACTCACTCCTTCACTCCGCCAAAACCACGAAGTCTCACTCCTTCACTGAGCAAACGAGTAAGTCGCAGTCTTTCAGATCCAAAGCCAGGAAGACTCACTCCTTCACTGAGCCATAGCCAGGAAGTCTCACTCCTTCATTGAACCAAAGCCACAACGTCTCTCTCCTTCACTGGGCCAAAGCCACAAAGTCTCACTCCTTCACTGAGCCAAAGGCACAATGTCTCTCTCCTTCACTGAGCCAAATCCACAAAGTCTCAGTCCTTCACTGAGCCAAAGCCAGGAAGTCTCACGCCTTCACTGAACCAAAGCCAGGAAGTCTCACTCCTTCACTGAGCTAAGGCCAGGAAGTCTCACTCCTTCACTGAGCCATAGCCACAATGTCTCTCTCCTTCACTGAGCCAAAGCCATGAATTCTCACTCCTTAATTGAGCCAAAGCCACCAAGTCACACTCCTTTAGAGCCAAAGCCAGGAAATCTCACTCCTTCACTGAGCCAAAGCTACGAAGTTTCACTCCTTCACTGAGCCAAAGCCACAAAGTCTCTCTCCTTCACTGAGCCATAGCCACGAAGTCTCACTCCTTCACTGAGCCAGCCAGTAAGTCTCACTAGTTCAGAGCCAATGCCAGGAAGTCTCACTATTTCTCTGGGCCAAAGCAACGGACTCACTCCTTCACTGAGCCAAAGCCAGGAGGGCTCACAGCTTCACTGAGCCAAAGGCACGAAGTCTCACTCCATCACTGAGCCAAAGGCACGAAGTCTCACTCCTTCACTGAGCCAAAACCACAAAGCTTCACTCCTTCTCTGAGCCAAAGCCAGGAAGACTCACTCCTTCACTCTGCCAAAACCACGAAGTCTCACTCCTTCACTGAGCAAACGAGTAAGTCGCAGTCTTTCAGATCCAAAGCCAGGAAGACTCACTCCTTCACTGAGCCATAGCCAGGAAGTCTCACTCCTTCTCTGTGCCAAAGCCACGAAGTCTCACTCCTTCACTGAGCCAAAGACAGGATGTCTCACTATTTCACTGAACCAAAGCCAGTAAGTCTCTCTCCTTCACTGAGCCAAAGCCAGAAAGTCTCACTCCTTCACTGAGCCAAAGCCAGGAAGTCTCAATCTTTCACTGAGCCATAGCCAAAATATCTATCTCCTTCAGTGAGCCAAAGCCACAAACTCTCACTCCTTCACTGAGACATAGCCAAGGAGTCTCACGCCTTCAGAGCCAAAGACAGGAAATCTCACTCCTTCACTGTGCCAAAGCCACAAAGTTTCATTCCTTCACTGAGCCAAAGCCACGGTCTCACTCATCACTGAGCCAAAGCCAAAAAGTCTCACTCTTTCACTATGCCAAAGCCATGAAATCTGAGCCCTTCACTGAGCCAGCCAGTAAGTATCACTCCTTCAGAACCAATGCCAGGAAGTCTCACTCCTTCACTGATCCAAAGCCACGAAGTCTCACCCCTTCACTGAGCCAAAGCCACGGACTCACACCTTCACTGAGCCAAAGCCACAAAGTCTCAGTCCTTCACTGAGCCAAAGCCAGGAAGTCTCACACCTTCACTGAGCTAAAGCCAGGAATTCTCACTCCTTCATTGAACCAAAGCCACAACGTCTCTCTTCTTCACTGGGCCAAACCCAAAACGTCTCTCTCCTTCACTGGGCCAAAGCCACAAAGTCTCACTCCTTCCCTGATCCAAAGCCACAACGTCTCACTCCATCACTAAGCCAAAGCCAGGATGTCTCACTATTTCAATGAGCCAAAGCCAATAAGTCTCACTCCTTCACTGAGTCAAAGCCAAGAAGTCTCACTCCTTCACTGAGCCAAATCCAGGAAGTCTCACTCCTTCACTGAGACAAATCCATCAAGTCTCACTCCTTCACTGAGCCAAAGCAACGGACTCACTCCTTCACTGAGCCAAAGCCAGGAGGGCTCACAGCTTCACTGAGCCAAAGGCACGAAGTCTCACTCCATCACTGAGCCAAAGGCACGAAGTCTCACTCCTTCACTGAGCCAAAACCACAAAGCTTCACTCCTTCTCTGAGCCAAAGCCAGGAAGACTCACTCCTTCACTCTGCCAAAACCACGAAGCCTCACTCCTTCACTGAGCAAACGAGTAAGTCGCAGTCTTTCAGATCCAAAGCCAGGAAGACTCACTCCTTCATTGAGCCATAGCCAGGAAGTCTCACTCCTTCATTGAACCAAAGCCACAACGTCTCTCTCCTTCACTGGGCCAAAGCCACAAAGTCTCACTCCTTCACTGAGCCAAAGGCACAATGTCTCTCTCCTTCACTGAGCCAAATCCACAAAGTCTCAGTCCTTCACTGAGCCAAAGCCAGGAAGTCTCACGCCTCCACTGAACCAAAGCCAGGAAGTCTCACTCCTTCACTGAGCTAAGGCCAGGAAGTCTCACTCCTTCACTGAGCCATAGCCACAATGTCTCTCTCCTTCACTGAGCCAAAGCCATGAATTCTCACTCCTTAATTGAGCCAAAGCCACCAAGTCACACTCCTTTAGAGCCAAAGCCAGGAAATCTCACTCCTTCACTGAGCCAAAGCTACGAAGTTTCACTCCTTCACTGAGCCAAAGCCACGGTCACACTCCTTCACTCTGCCAAAGCCTCAAAGTCTCTCTCCTTCACTGAGCCATAGCCACGAAGTCTCACTCCTTCACTGAGCCAGCCAGTAAGTCTCACTACTTCAGAGCCAATGCCAGGAAGTCTCACTATTTCTCTGGGCCAAAGCCAGTAAGTCTCACTCCTTCACTGAGCCAAACCCAGGAAGTCTCACTCCTTCACTGAGCCAAAGCCAGGAAGTCTCAGTCCTTCACTGAGCCAAAGCCAGGAAGTCTCACTCCTTCACTGAGCCATAGCCACAATGTCTCTCTACTTCACTGAGCCAAAGCCATGAAGTCTCACACCTTCACTGAGACAAAGCCACGAAGTCTCAGTCCTTCAAAGCCAAAGCCAGGAAATCTCACTCCTTCACTGTGCCAAAGCCACGGTCTCACTCCATCAGTGAGCAAAAGCCAGGAAGTCTCACTCCTTCACTGAGCCAAAGGCACAATGTCTCTCTCCTTCACTGAGCCAAATCCACAAAGTCTCAGTCCTTCACTGAGCCAAAGCCAGGAAGTCTCACGCCTTCACTGAACCAAAGCCATGAAGTCTCACTCCTTCACTGAGCTAAGGCCAGGAAGTCTCACTCCTTCATTGAACCAAAGCCACAACGTCTCTCTCCTTCACTGGGCCAAAGCCACATAGTCTCACTCCTTCACTGAGCCAAAGGCACAATGTCTCTCTCCTTCACTGAGCCAAATCCACAAAGTCTCAGTCCTTCACTGAGCCAAAGCCAGGAAGTCTCACGCCTTCACTGAACCAAAGCCAGGAAGTCTCACTCCTTCACTGAGCTAAGGCCAGGAAGTCTCCCTCCTTCACTGAGCCATAGCCACAACGTCTCTCTCCTTCACTGAGCCAAAGCCATAAATTCTCACTCCTTAATTGAGCCAAAGCCACCAAGTCACACTCCTTTAGAGCCAAAGCCAGGAAATCTCACTCCTTCACTGAGCCAAAGCTACGAAGTTTCACTCCTTCACTGAGCCAAAGCCACGGTCACACTCCTTCACTCTGCCAAAGCCTCAAAGTCTCTCTCCTTCACTGAGCCATAGCCACGAAGTCTCACTCCTTCACTGAGCCAGCCAGTAAGTCTCACTACTTCAGAGCCAATGCCAGGAAGTCTCACTATTTCTCTGGGCCAAAGCCAGTAAGTCTCACTCCTTCACTGAGCCAAACCCAGGAAGTCTCACTCCTTCACTGAGCCAAAGCCAGGAAGTCTCAGTCCTTCACTGAGCCAAAGCCAGGAAGTCTCACTCCTTCACTGAGCCATAGCCACAATGTCTCTCTACTTCACTGAGCCAAAGCCATGAAGTCTCACACCTTCACTGAGACAAAGCCACGAAGTCTCATTCCTTCAGAGCCAAAGCCAGGAAATCTCACTCCTTCTCTGAGCCAAAGCCTCAAAGTTTCATTCCTTCACTGAGGCAAAGCCACGGTCTCACTCCTTCACTGTGCTAAAGCCTCAAAGTCTCTCCCTTAACTGCGTCATAGCCACGAAGTCTCACACCATCACTGAGCCAAAGCCACGGACTCACACCTTCACTGAACCAAAGCCACAATGTCTCTCTCCTTCACTGAGCCAAAGCCACAAACTCTCAGTCCTTCACTGAGCTAAGGCCAGGAAGTCTCACTCCTTCATTGAACCAAAGCCACAACGTCTCTCTCCTTCACTGGGCCAAAGGCACAATGTCTCTCTCCTTCACTGAGCCAAATCCACAAAGTCTCAGTCCTTCACTGAGCCAAAGCCAGGAAGTCTCACGCCTTCACTGAACCAAAGCCAGGAAGTCTCACTCCTTCACTGAGCTAAGGCCAGGAAGTCTCACTCCTTCACTGAGCCATAGCCACAATGTCTCTCTCCTTCACTGAGCCAAAGCCATGAATTCTCACTCCTTAATTGAGCCAAAGCCACCAAGTCACACTCCTTTAGAGCCAAAGCCAGGAAATCTCACTCCTTCACTGAGCCAAAGCTAGGAAGTTTCACTCCTTCACTGAGCCAAAGCCACGGTCACACTCCTTCACTCTGCCAAAGCCTCAAAGTCTCTCTCCTTCACTGAGCCATAGCCACGAAGTCTCACTCCTTCACTGAGCCAGCCAGTAAGTCTCACTACTTCAGAGCCAATGCCAGGAAGTCTCACTATTTCTCTGGGCCAAAGCCAGTAAGTCTCACTCCTTCACTGAGCCAAACCCAGGAAGTCTCACTCCTTCACTGAGCCAAAGCCAGGAAGTCTCAGTCCTTCACTGAGCCAAAGCCAGGAAGTCTCACTCCTTCACTGAGCCATAGCCACAATGTACCTCTACTTCACTGAGCCAAAGCCATGAAGTCTCACACCTTCACTGAGACAAAGCCACGAAGTCTCATTCCTTCAGAGCCAAACCCAGGAAGTCTCACTCCTTCACTGAGCCAAAGCCAGGAAGTCTCAGTCCTTCACTGAGCCAAAGCCAGGAAGTCTCACTCCTTCACTGAGCCATAGCCACATTGTACCTCTACTTCACTGAGCCAAAGCCATGAAGTCTCACTCCTTCACTGAGACAAATCCAGCAAGTCTCACTCCTTCACTGAGCCAAAGCCACGGACTCACTCCTTCACTGAGCAAAAGCCAGGAAGGCTCACAGCTTCACTGAGCCAAAGGAACGAAGTCTCACTCCTTCACTGAGACAAAGGCACGATGTCTCACTCCTTCACTGAGCCAAAACCACAAAGCTTCACTCCTTCTGTGAGCCAAAGCCATGAAGACTCACTTTTTCACTCTGCCAAAACCACGAAGTCTCACTCCTTCACTATGCCAAAGCCATGAAGTCTGACCCCTTCACTGAGCCAGCCAGTAAGTCTCACTCCTTCAGAACCAATGCCAGGAAGTTTCACTCCTTCACTGATCCAAAGCCACGAAGTCTCACTCCTTCTCTGAGAAAAGCCACGGTCTCACTCCTTCACTGAACCAAAGCCACAATGTCTCTCTCCTTCACTGAGCCAAAGCCACAAAGTCTCAGTCCTTCACTGAGCCAAAGCCACAAAGTCTCACTCCTTCCCTGAGCCAAAGCCACAACGTCTCACTCCATCACTAAGCCAAAACCAGGATGTCTCACTATTTCAATGATCCAAAGCCAATAAGTCTCACTCCTTCACTGACCCAAAGCCAAGAAGTCTCACTCCTTCACAGAGCCAAATCCAGGAAGTCTCACTCCTTCACTGAGACAAATCCATCAAGTCTCACTCCTTCACTGAGCCAAAGCAACGGACTCACTCCTTCACTGAGCCAAAGCCAGGAGGGCTCACAGCTTCACTGAGCCAAAGGCACGAAGTCTCACTCCATCACTGAGCCAAAGGCACGAAGTCTCACTCCTTCACTGAGCCAAAACCACAAAGCTTCACTCCTTCTCTGAGCCAAAGCCAGGAAGACTCACTCCTTCACTCTGCCAAAACCACGAAGTCTCACTCCTTCACTGAGCAAACGAGTAAGTCGCAGTCTTTCGGATCCAAAGCCAGGAAGACTCACTCCTTCACTGAGCCATAGCCAGGAAGTCTCACTCCTTCACTGAGCCAAAGCCACAAAGTCTCAGTCCTTCAAAGCCAAAGCCAGGAAATCTCACTCCTTCACTGTGCCAAAGCCACGGTCTCACTCCATCAGTGAGCCAAAGCCAGGAAGTCGAACTCCTTCACTGAGCCAAAGGCACAATGTCTCTCTCCTTCACTGAGCCAAATCCACAAAGTCTCACTCCTTCACTGAGCCAAAGCCAGGAAGTCTCACGCCTTCACTGAACCAAAGCCAGGAAGTCTCACTCCTTCACTGAGCTAAGGCCAGGAAGTCTCACTCCTTCATTGAACCAAAGCCACAACGTCTCTCTCCTTCACTGGGCCAAAGCCACAAAGTCTCACTCCTTCACTGAGCCAAAGGCACAATGTCTCTCTCCTTCACTGAGCCAAATCCACAAAGTCTCAGTCCTTCACTGAGCCAAAGCCAGGAAGTCTCACGCCTTCACTGAACCAAAGCCAGGAAGTCTCACTCCTTCACTGAGCTAAGGCCAGGAAGTCTCACTCCTTCACTGAGCCATAGCCACAATGTCTCTCTCCTTCACTGAGCCAAAGCCATGAATTCTCACTCCTTAATTGAGCCAAAGCCACCAACTCACACTCCTTTAGAGCCAAAGCCAGGAAATCTCACTCCTTCACTGAGCCAAAGCTACGAAGTTTCACTCCTTCACTGAGCCAAAGCCACGGTCACACTCCTTCACTCTGCCAAAGCCTCAAAGTCTCTCTCCTTCACTGAGCCATAGCCACGAAGTCTCACTACTTCACTGAGCCAGCCAGTAAGTCTCACTAGTTCAGAGCCAATGCCAGGAAGTCTCACTATTTCTCTGGGCCAAAGCCAGTAAGTCTCACTCCTTCACTGAGCCAAACCCAGGAAGTCTCACTCCTTCACTGAGCCAAAGCCAGGAAGTCTCAGTCCTTCACTGAGCCAAAGCCAGGAAGTCTCACTCCTTCACTGAGCCATAGCCACAATGTCTCTCTACTTCACTGAGCCAAAGCCATGAAGTCTCACACCTTCACTGAGACAAAGCCACGAAGTCTCATTCCTTCAGAGCCAAAGCCAGGAAATATCACTCCTTCTCTGAACCAAAGCCTCAAAGTTTCATTCCTTCACTGAGGCAAAGCCACGGTCTCACTCCTTCACTGTGCTAAAGCCTCAAAGTCTCTCCCTTAACTGCGTCATAGCCACGAAGTCTCACACCATCACTGAGCCAAAGCCACGGACTCACACCTTCACTGAACCAAAGCCACAACGTCTCTCTCCTTCGCTGGGCCAAAGCAACAAAGTCTCACTCCTTCCCTGAGCCAAAGCCACAACGTCTCACTCCTTCACTGAGTCAAAGCCAGGATGTCTCACTATTTCACTGAGCCAAAGCCAATAAGTCACACTCCTTCACTGAGCCAAAGACAAAAAGTCTCACTCCTTCACTGAGTCAAATCCAGGAAGTCTCACTCCTTCACTGAGACAAATCCAGCAAGTCTCACTCCTTCACTGAGCTAAAGCCACGGACTCACTCCTTCACTGAGCAAAAGCCAGGAAGGCTCACAGCTTCACTGAGCCAAAGGAACGAAGTCTCACTCCTTCACTGAGACAAAGGCACGATGTCTCACTCCTTCACTGAGCCAAAACCACAAAGCTTCACTCCTTCTGTGAGCCAAAGCCATGAAGACTCACTTTTTCACTCTGCCAAAACCACGAAGTCTCACTCCTTCACTATGCCAAAGCCATGAAGTCTGACCCCTTCACTGAGCCAGCCAGTAAGTCTCACTCCTTCAGAACCAATGCCAGGAAGTTTCACTCCTTCACTGATCCAAAGCCACGAAGTCTCACTCCTTCTCTGAGAAAAGCCACGGTCTCACTCCTTCACTGAACCAAAGCCACAATGTCTCTCTCCTTCACTGAGCCAAAGCCACAAAGTCTCATTCCTTCAGAGCCAAAGCCAGGAAATATCACTCCTTCTCTGAACCAAAGCCTCAAAGTTTCATTCCTTCACTGAGGCAAAGCCACGGTCTCACTCCTTCACTGTGCTAAAGCCTCAAAGTCTCTCCCTTAACTGCGTCATAGCCACGAAGTCTCACACCATCACTGAGCCAAAGCCACGGACTCACACCTTCACTGAACCAAAGCCACAACGTCTCTCTCCTTCGCTGGGCCAAAGCAACAAAGTCTCACTCCTTCCCTGAGCCAAAGCCACAACGTCTCACTCCTTCACTGAGTCAAAGCCAGGATGTCTCACTATTTCACTGAGCCAAAGCCAATAAGTCACACTCCTTCACTGAGCCAAAGACAAAACGTCTCACTCCTTCACTGAGTCAAATCCAGGAAGTCTCACTCCTTCACTGAGACAAATCCAGCAAGTCTCACTCCTTCACTGAGCTAAAGCCACGGACTCACTCCTTCACTGAGCAAAAGCCAGGAAGGCTCACAGCTTCACTGAGCCAAAGGAACGAAGTCTCACTCCTTCACTGAGACAAAGGCACGATGTCTCACTCCTTCACTGAGCCAAAACCACAAAGCTTCACTCCTTCTGTGAGCCAAAGCCATGAAGACTCACTTTTTCACTCTGCCAAAACCACGAAGTCTCACTCCTTCACTATGCCAAAGCCATGAAGTCTGACCCCTTCACTGAGCCAGCCAGTAAGTCTCACTCCTTCAGAACCAATGCCAGGAAGTTTCACTCCTTCACTGATCCAAAGCCACGAAGTCTCACTCCTTCTCTGAGAAAAGCCACGGTCTCACTCCTACACTGAACCAAAGCCACAATGTCTCTCTCCTTCACTGAGCCAAAGCCACAAAGTCTCAGTCCTTCCCTGATCCAAAGCCACAACGTCTCACTCCATCACTAAGCCAAAGCCAGGATGTCTCACTATTTCAATGAGCCAAAGCCAATAAGTCTCACTCCTTCACTGAGCCAAAGCCAAGAAGTCTCACTCCTTCACTGAGCCAAATCCAGGAAGTCTCACTCCTTCACTGAGACAAATCCATCAAGTCTCACTCCTTCACTGAGCCAAAGCAACGGACTCACTCCTTCACTGAGCCAAAGCCAGGAGGGCTCACAGCTTCACTGAGCCAAAGGCACGAAGTCTCACTCCATCACTGAGCCAAAGGCACGAAGTCTCACTCCTTCACTGAGCCAAAACCACAAAGCTTCACTCCTTCTCTGAGCCAAAGCCAGGAAGACTCACTCCTTCACTCTGCCAAAACCACGAAGTCTCACTCCTTCACTGAGCAAACGAGTAAGTCGCAGTCTTTCAGATCCAAAGCCAGGAAGACTCACTCCTTCACTGAGCCATAGCCAGGAAGTCTCACTCCTTCATTGAACCAAAGCCACAACGTCTCTCTCCTTCACTGGGCCAAAGCCACAAAGTCTCACTCCTTCACTGAGCCAAAGGCACAATGTCTCTCTCCTTCACTGAGCCAAATCCACAAAGTCTCAGTCCTTCACTGAGCCAAAGCCAGGAAGTCTCACGCCTTCACTGAACCAAAGCCAGGAAGTCTCACTCCTTCACTGAGCTAAGGCCAGGAAGTCTCACTCCTTCACTGAGCCATAGCCACAATGTCTCTCTCCTTCACTGAGCCAAAGCCATGAATTCTCACTCCTTAATTGAGCCAAAGCCACCAAGTCACACTCCTTTAGAGCCAAAGCCAGGAAATCTCACTCCTTCACTGAGCCAAAGCTACGAAGTTTCACTCCTTCACTGAGCCAAAGCCACGGTCACACTCCTTCACTCTGCCAAAGCCTCAAAGTCTCTCTCCTTCACTGAGCCATAGCCACGAAGTCTCACTCCTTCACTGAGCCAGCCAGTAAGTCTCACTAGTTCAGAGCCAATGCCAGGAAGTCTCACTATTTCTCTGGGCCAAAGCCAGTAAGTCTCACTCCTTCACTGAGCCAAACCCAGGAAGTCTCACTCCTTCACTGAGCCAAAGCCAGGAAGTCTCAGTCCTTCACTGAGCCAAAGCCAGGAAGTCTCACTCCTTCACTGAGCCAGCCAGTAAGTCTCACTAGTTCAGAGCCAATGCCAGGAAGTCTCACTATTTCTCTGGGCCAAAGCCAGTAAGTCTCACTCCTTCACTGAGCCAAACCCAGGAAGTCTCACTCCTTCACTGAGCCAAAGCCAGGAAGTCTCAGTCCTTCACTGAGCCAAAGCCAGGAAGTCTCACTCCTTCACTGAGCCATAGCCACAATGTCTCTCTACTTCACTGAGCCAAAGCCATGAAGTCTCACACCTTCACTGAGACAAAGCCACGAAGTCTCATTCCTTCAGAGCCAAAGCCAGGAAATATCACTCCTTCTCTGAACCAAAGCCTCAAAGTTTCATTCCTTCACTGAGGCAAAGCCACGGTCTCACTCCTTCACTGTGCTAAAGCCTCAAAGTCTCTCCCTTAACTGCGTCATAGCCACGAAGTCTCACACCATCACTGAGCCAAAGCCACGGACTCACACCTTCACTGAACCAAAGCCACAACGTCTCTCTCCTTCGCTGGGCCAAAGCAACAAAGTCTCACTCCTTCCCTGAGCCAAAGCCACAACGTCTCACTCCTTCACTGAGTCAAAGCCAGGATGTCTCACTATTTCACTGAGCCAAAGCCAATAAGTCACACTCCTTCACTGAGCCAAAGACAAAAAGTCTCACTCCTTCACTGAGTCAAATCCAGGAAGTCTCACTCCTTCACTGAGACAAATCCAGCAAGTCTCACTCCTTCACTGAGCCAAAGCCACGGACTCACTCCTTCACTGAGCAAAAGCCAGGAAGGCTCACAGCTTCACTGAGCCAAAGGAACGAAGTCTCACTCCTTCACTGAGACAAAGGCACGATGTCTCACTCCTTCACTGAGCCAAAACCACAAAGCTTCACTCCTTCTGTGAGCCAAAGCCATGAAGACTCACTTTTTCACTCTGCCAAAACCACGAAGTCTCACTCCTTCACTATGCCAAAGCCATGAAGTCTGACCCCTTCACTGAGCCAGCCAGTAAGTCTCACTCCTTCAGAACCAATGCCAGGAAGTTTCACTCCTTCACTGATCCAAAGCCACGAAGTCTCACTCCTTCTCTGAGAAAAGCCACGGTCTCACTCCTTCACTGAACCAAAGCCACAATGTCTCTCTCCTTCACTGAGCCAAAGCCACAAAGTCTCATTCCTTCAGAGCCAAAGCCAGGAAATATCACTCCTTCTCTGAACCAAAGCCTCAAAGTTTCATTCCTTCACTGAGGCAAAGCCACGGTCTCACTCCTTCACTGTGCTAAAGCCTCAAAGTCTCTCCCTTAACTGCGTCATAGCCACGAAGTCTCACACCATCACTGAGCCAAAGCCACGGACTCACACCTTCACTGAACCAAAGCCACAACGTCTCTCTCCTTCGCTGGGCCAAAGCAACAAAGTCTCACTCCTTCCCTGAGCCAAAGCCACAACGTCTCACTCCTTCACTGAGTCAAAGCCAGGATGTCTCACTATTTCACTGAGCCAAAGCCAATAAGTCACACTCCTTCACTGAGCCAAAGACAAAAAGTCTCACTCCTTCACTGAGTCAAATCCAGGAAGTCTCACTCCTTCACTGAGACAAATCCAGCAAGTCTCACTCCTTCACTGAGCTAAAGCCACGGACTCACTCCTTCACTGAGCAAAAGCCAGGAAGGCTCACAGCTTCACTGAGCCAAAGGAACGAAGTCTCACTCCTTCACTGAGACAAAGGCACGATGTCTCACTCCTTCACTGAGCCAAAACCACAAAGCTTCACTCCTTCTGTGAGCCAAAGCCATGAAGACTCACTTTTTCACTCTGCCAAAACCACGAAGTCTCACTCCTTCACTATGCCAAAGCCATGAAGTCTGACCCCTTCACTGAGCCAGCCAGTAAGTCTCACTCCTTCAGAACCAATGCCAGGAAGTTTCACTCCTTCACTGATCCAAAGCCACGAAGTCTCACTCCTTCTCTGAGAAAAGCCACGGTCTCACTCCTTCACTGAACCAAAGCCACAATGTCTCTCTCCTTCACTGAGCCAAAGCCACAAAGTCTCAGTCCTTCCCTGATCCAAAGCCACAACGTCTCACTCCATCACTAAGCCAAAGCCAGGATGTCTCACTATTTCAATGAGCCAAAGCCAATAAGTCTCACTCCTTCACTGAGCCAAAGCCAAGAAGTCTCACTCCTTCACTGAGCCAAATCCAGGAAGTCTCACTCCTTCACTGAGACAAATCCATCAAGTCTCACTCCTTCACTGAGCCAAAGCAACGGACTCACTCCTTCACTGAGCCAAAGCCAGGAGGGCTCACAGCTTCACTGAGCCAAAGGCACGAAGTCTCACTCCATCACTGAGCCAAAGGCACGAAGTCTCACTCCTTCACTGAGCCAAAACCACAAAGCTTCACTCCTTCTCTGAGCCAAAGCCAGGAAGACTCACTCCTTCACTCTGCCAAAACCACGAAGTCTCACTCCTTCACTGAGCAAACGAGTAAGTCGCAGTCTTTCAGATCCAAAGCCAGGAAGACTCACTCCTTCACTGAGCCATAGCCAGGAAGTCTCACTCCTTCATTGAACCAAAGCCACAACGTCTCTCTCCTTCACTGGGCCAAAGCCACAAAGTCTCACTCCTTCACTGAGCCAAAGGCACAATGTCTCTCTCCTTCACTGAGCCAAATCCACAAAGTCTCAGTCCTTCACTGAGCCAAAGCCAGGAAGTCTCACGCCTTCACTGAACCAAAGCCAGGAAGTCTCACTCCTTCACTGAGCTAAGGCCAGGAAGTCTCACTCCTTCACTGAGCCATAGCCACAATGTCTCTCTCCTTCACTGAGCCAAAGCCATGAATTCTCACTCCTTAATTGAGCCAAAGCCACCAAGTCACACTCCTTTAGAGCCAAAGCCAGGAAATCTCACTCCTTCACTGAGCCAAAGCTACGAAGTTTCACTCCTTCACTGAGCCAAAGCCACGGTCACACTCCTTCACTCTGCCAAAGCCTCAAAGTCTCTCTCCTTCACTGAGCCATAGCCACGAAGTCTCACTCCTTCACTGAGCCAGCCAGTAAGTCTCACTAGTTCAGAGCCAATGCCAGGAAGTCTCACTATTTCTCTGGGCCAAAGCCAGTAAGTCTCACTCCTTCACTGAGCCAAACCCAGGAAGTCTCACTCCTTCACTGAGCCAAAGCCAGGAAGTCTCAGTCCTTCACTGAGCCAAAGCCAGGAAGTCTCACTCCTTCACTGAGCCATAGCCACAATGTCTCTCTACTTCACTGAGCCAAAGCCATGAAGTCTCACACCTTCACTGAGACAAAGCCACGAAGTCTCAGTCCTTCAAAGCCAAAGCCAGGAAATCTCACTCCTTCACTGTGCCAAAGCCACGGTCTCACTCCATCAGTGAGCCAAAGCCAGGAAGTCACACTCCTTCAATGAGCCAAAGCCACAATGTCTCTCTCCTTCACTGAGCCAAATCCACAAAGTCTCAGTCCTTCACTGAGCCAAAGCCAGGAAGTCTCACGCCTTCACTGAACCAAAGCCATGAAGTCTCACTCCTTCACTGAGCTAAGGCCAGGAAGTCTCACTCCTTCATTGAACCAAAGCCACAACGTCTCTCTCCTTCACTGGGCCAAAGCCACATAGTCTCACTCCTTCACTGAGCCAAAGGCACAATGTCTCTCTCCTTCACTGAGCCAAATCCACAAAGTCTCAGTCCTTCACTGAGCCAAAGCCAGGAAGTCTCACGCCTTCACTGAACCAAAGCCAGGAAGTCTCACTCCTTCACTGAGCTAAGGCCAGGAAGTCTCACTCCTTCACTGAGCCATAGCCACAATGTCTCTCTCCTTCACTGAGCCAAAGCCATGAATTCTCACTCCTTAATTGAGCCAAAGCCACCAAGTCACACTCCTTTAGAGCCAAAGCCAGGAAATCTCACTCCTTCACTGAGCCAAAGCTACGAAGTTTCACTCCTTCACTGAGCCAAAGCCACGGTCACACTCCTTCACTCTGCCAAAGCCTCAAAGTCTCTCTCCTTCACTGAGCCATAGCCACGAAGTCTCACTCCTTCACTGAGCCAGCCAGTAAGTCTCACTAGTTCAGAGCCAATGCCAGGAAGTCTCACTATTTCTCTGGGCCAAAGCCAGTAAGTCTCACTCCTTCACTGAGCCAAACCCAGGAAGTCTCACTCCTTCACTGAGCCAAAGCCAGGAAGTCTCAGTCCTTCACTGAGCCAAAGCCAGGAAGTCTCACTCCTTCACTGAGCCATAGCCACAATGTACCTCTACTTCACTGAGCCAAAGCCATGAAGTCTCACACCTTCACTGAGACAAAGCCACGAAGTCTCATTCCTTCAGAGCCAAACCCAGGAAGTCTCACTCCTTCACTGAGCCAAAGCCAGGAAGTCTCAGTCCTTCACTGAGCCAAAGCCAGGAAGTCTCACTCCTTCACTGAGCCATAGCCACAATGTACCTCTACTTCACTGAGCCAAAGCCATGAAGTCTCACTCCTTCACTGAGACAAATCCAGCAAGTCTCACTCCTTCACTGAGCCAAAGCCACGGACTCACTCCTTCACTGAGCAAAAGCCAGGAAGGCTCACAGCTTCACTGAGCCAAAGGAACGAAGTCTCACTCCTTCACTGAGACAAAGGCACGATGTCTCACTCCTTCACTGAGCCAAAACCACAAAGCTTCACTCCTTCTGTGAGCCAAAGCCATGAAGACTCACTTTTTCACTCTGCCAAAACCACGAAGTCTCACTCCTTCACTATGCCAAAGCCATGAAGTCTGACCCCTTCACTGAGCCAGCCAGTAAGTCTCACTCCTTCAGAACCAATGCCAGGAAGTTTCACTCCTTCACTGATCCAAAGCCACGAAGTCTCACTCCTTCTCTGAGAAAAGCCACGGTCTCACTCCTTCACTGAACCAAAGCCACAATGTCTCTCTCCTTCCCTGAGCCAAAGCCACAACGTCTCACTCCATCACTAAGCCAAAACCAGGATGTCTCACTATTTCAATGATCCAAAGCCAATAAGTCTCACTCCTTCACTGACCCAAAGCCAAGAAGTCTCACTCCTTCACAGAGCCAAATCCAGGAAGTCTCACTCCTTCACTGAGACAAATCCATCAAGTCTCACTCCTTCACTGAGCCAAAGCAACGGACTCACTCCTTCACTGAGCCAAAGCCAGGAGGGCTCACAGCTTCACTGAGCCAAAGGCACGAAGTCTCACTCCATCACTGAGCCAAAGGCACGAAGTCTCACTCCTTCACTGAGCCAAAACCACAAAGCTTCACTCCTTCTCTGAGCCAAAGCCAGGAAGACTCACTCCTTCACTCTGCCAAAACCACGAAGTCTCACTCCTTCACTGAGCAAACGAGTAAGTCGCAGTCTTTCGGATCCAAAGCCAGGAAGACTCACTCCTTCACTGAGCCATAGCCAGGAAGTCTCACTCCTTCACTGAGCCAAAGCCACAAAGTCTCAGTCCTTCAAAGCCAAAGCCAGGAAATCTCACTCCTTCACTGTGCCAAAGCCACGGTCTCACTCCATCAGTGAGCCAAAGCCAGGAAGTCGAACTCCTTCACTGAGCCAAAGGCACAATGTCTCTCTCCTTCACTGAGCCAAATCCACAAAGTCTCACTCCTTCACTGAGCCAAAGCCAGGAAGTCTCACGCCTTCACTGAACCAAAGCCAGGAAGTCTCACTCCTTCACTGAGCTAAGGCCAGGAAGTCTCACTCCTTCATTGAACCAAAGCCACAACGTCTCTCTCCTTCACTGGGCCAAAGCCACAAAGTCTCACTCCTTCACTGAGCCAAAGGCACAATGTCTCTCTCCTTCACTGAGCCAAATCCACAAAGTCTCAGTCCTTCACTGAGCCAAAGCCAGGAAGTCTCACGCCTTCACTGAACCAAAGCCAGGAAGTCTCACTCCTTCACTGAGCTAAGGCCAGGAAGTCTCACTCCTTCACTGAGCCATAGCCACAATGTCTCTCTCCTTCACTGAGCCAAAGCCATGAATTCTCACTCCTTAATTGAGCCAAAGCCACCAACTCACACTCCTTTAGAGCCAAAGCCAGGAAATCTCACTCCTTCACTGAGCCAAAGCTACGAAGTTTCACTCCTTCACTGAGCCAAAGCCACGGTCACACTCCTTCACTCTGCCAAAGCCTCAAAGTCTCTCTCCTTCACTGAGCCATAGCCACGAAGTCTCACTCCTTCACTGAGCCAGCCAGTAAGTCTCACTAGTTCAGAGCCAATGCCAGGAAGTCTCACTATTTCTCTGGGCCAAAGCCAGTAAGTCTCACTCCTTCACTGAGCCAAACCCAGGAAGTCTCACTCCTTCACTGAGCCAAAGCCAGGAAGTCTCAGTCCTTCACTGAGCCAAAGCCAGGAAGTCTCACTCCTTCACTGAGCCATAGCCACAATGTCTCTCTACTTCACTGAGCCAAAGCCATGAAGTCTCACACCTTCACTGAGACAAAGCCACGAAGTCTCATTCCTTCAGAGCCAAAGCCAGGAAATATCACTCCTTCTCTGAACCAAAGCCTCAAAGTTTCATTCCTTCACTGAGGCAAAGCCACGGTCTCACTCCTTCACTGTGCTAAAGCCTCAAAGTCTCTCCCTTAACTGCGTCATAGCCACGAAGTCTCACACCATCACTGAGCCAAAGCCACGGACTCACACCTTCACTGAACCAAAGCCACAACGTCTCTCTCCTTCGCTGGGCCAAAGCAACAAAGTCTCACTCCTTCCCTGAGCCAAAGCCACAACGTCTCACTCCTTCACTGAGTCAAAGCCAGGATGTCTCACTATTTCACTGAGCCAAAGCCAATAAGTCACACTCCTTCACTGAGCCAAAGACAAAAAGTCTCACTCCTTCACTGAGTCAAATCCAGGAAGTCTCACTCCTTCACTGAGACAAATCCAGCAAGTCTCACTCCTTCACTGAGCCAAAGCCACGGACTCACTCCTTCACTGAGCAAAAGCCAGGAAGGCTCACAGCTTCACTGAGCCAAAGGAACGAAGTCTCACTCCTTCACTGAGACAAAGGCACGATGTCTCACTCCTTCACTGAGCCAAAACCACAAAGCTTCACTCCTTCTGTGAGCCAAAGCCATGAAGACTCACTTTTTCACTCTGCCAAAACCACGAAGTCTCACTCCTTCACTATGCCAAAGCCATGAAGTCTGACCCCTTCACTGAGCCAGCCAGTAAGTCTCACTCCTTCAGAACCAATGCCAGGAAGTTTCACTCCTTCACTGATCCAAAGCCACGAAGTCTCACTCCTTCTCTGAGAAAAGCCACGGTCTCACTCCTTCACTGAACCAAAGCCACAATGTCTCTCTCCTTCACTGAGCCAAAGCCACAAAGTCTCATTCCTTCAGAGCCAAAGCCAGGAAATATCACTCCTTCTCTGAACCAAAGCCTCAAAGTTTCATTCCTTCACTGAGGCAAAGCCACGGTCTCACTCCTTCACTGTGCTAAAGCCTCAAAGTCTCTCCCTTAACTGCGTCATAGCCACGAAGTCTCACACCATCACTGAGCCAAAGCCACGGACTCACACCTTCACTGAACCAAAGCCACAACGTCTCTCTCCTTCGCTGGGCCAAAGCAACAAAGTCTCACTCCTTCCCTGAGCCAAAGCCACAACGTCTCACTCCTTCACTGAGTCAAAGCCAGGATGTCTCACTATTTCACTGAGCCAAAGCCAATAAGTCACACTCCTTCACTGAGCCAAAGACAAAAAGTCTCACTCCTTCACTGAGTCAAATCCAGGAAGTCTCACTCCTTCACTGAGACAAATCCAGCAAGTCTCACTCCTTCACTGAGCTAAAGCCACGGACTCACTCCTTCACTGAGCAAAAGCCAGGAAGGCTCACAGCTTCACTGAGCCAAAGGAACGAAGTCTCACTCCTTCACTGAGACAAAGGCACGATGTCTCACTCCTTCACTGAGCCAAAACCACAAAGCTTCACTCCTTCTGTGAGCCAAAGCCATGAAGACTCACTTTTTCACTCTGCCAAAACCACGAAGTCTCACTCCTTCACTATGCCAAAGCCATGAAGTCTGACCCCTTCACTGAGCCAGCCAGTAAGTCTCACTCCTTCAGAACCAATGCCAGGAAGTTTCACTCCTTCACTGATCCAAAGCCACGAAGTCTCACTCCTTCTCTGAGAAAAGCCACGGTCTCACTCCTTCACTGAACCAAAGCCACAATGTCTCTCTCCTTCACTGAGCCAAAGCCACAAAGTCTCAGTCCTTCCCTGATCCAAAGCCACAACGTCTCACTCCATCACTAAGCCAAAGCCAGGATGTCTCACTATTTCAATGAGCCAAAGCCAATAAGTCTCACTCCTTCACTGAGCCAAAGCCAAGAAGTCTCACTCCTTCACTGAGCCAAATCCAGGAAGTCTCACTCCTTCACTGAGACAAATCCATCAAGTCTCACTCCTTCACTGAGCCAAAGCAACGGACTCACTCCTTCACTGAGCCAAAGCCAGGAGGGCTCACAGCTTCACTGAGCCAAAGGCACGAAGTCTCACTCCATCACTGAGCCAAAGGCACGAAGCCTCACTCCTTCACTGAGCCAAAACCACAAAGCTTCACTCCTTCTCTGAGCCAAAGCCAGGAAGACTCACTCCTTCACTCTGCCAAAACCACGAAGTCTCACTCCTTCACTGAGCAAACGAGTAAGTCGCAGTCTTTCAGATCCAAAGCCAGGAAGACTCACTCCTTCACTGAGCCATAGCCAGGAAGTCTCACTCCTTCATTGAACCAAAGCCACAACGTCTCTCTCCTTCACTGGGCCAAAGCCACAAAGTCTCACTCCTTCACTGAGCCAAAGGCACAATGTCTCTCTCCTTCACTGAGCCAAATCCACAAAGTCTCAGTCCTTCACTGAGCCAAAGCCAGGAAGTCTCACGCCTTCACTGAACCAAAGCCAGGAAGTCTCACTCCTTCACTGAGCTAAGGCCAGGAAGTCTCACTCCTTCACTGAGCCATAGCCACAATGTCTCTCTCCTTCACTGAGCCAAAGCCATGAATTCTCACTCCTTAATTGAGCCAAAGCCACCAAGTCACACTCCTTTAGAGCCAAAGCCAGGAAATCTCACTCCTTCACTGAGCCAAAGCTACGAAGTTTCACTCCTTCACTGAGCCAAAGCCACGGTCACACTCCTTCACTCTGCCAAAGCCTCAAAGTCTCTCTCCTTCACTGAGCCATAGCCACGAAGTCTCACTCCTTCACTGAGCCAGCCAGTAAGTCTCACTAGTTCAGAGCCAATGCCAGGAAGTCTCACTATTTCTCTGGGCCAAAGCCAGTAAGTCTCACTCCTTCACTGAGCCAAACCCAGGAAGTCTCACTCCTTCACTGAGCCAAAGCCAGGAAGTCTCAGTCCTTCACTGAGCCAAAGCCAGGAAGTCTCACTCCTTCACTGAGCCATAGCCACAATGTCTCTCTACTTCACTGAGCCAAAGCCATGAAGTCTCACACCTTCACTGAGACAAAGCCACGAAGTCTCAGTCCTTCAAAGCCAAAGCCAGGAAATCTCACTCCTTCACTGTGCCAAAGCCACGGTCTCACTCCATCAGTGAGCCAAAGCCAGGAAGTCTCACTCCTTCAATGAGCCAAAGCCACAATGTCTCTCTCCTTCACTGAGCCAAATCCACAAAGTCTCAGTCCTTCACTGAGCCAAAGCCAGGAAGTCTCACGCCTTCACTGAACCAAAGCCATGAAGTCTCACTCCTTCACTGAGCTAAGGCCAGGAAGTCTCACTCCTTCATTGAACCAAAGCCACAACGTCTCTCTCCTTCACTGGGCCAAAGCCACATAGTCTCACTCCTTCACTGAGCCAAAGGCACAATGTCTCTCTCCTTCACTGAGCCAAATCCACAAAGTCTCAGTCCCTCACTGAGCCAAAGCCAGGAAGTCTCACGCCTTCACTGAACCAAAGCCAGGAAGTCTCACTCCTTCACTGAGCTAAGGCCAGGAAGTCTCACTCCTTCACTGAGCCATAGCCACAATGTCTCTCTCCTTCACTGAGCCAAAGCCATGAATTCTCACTCCTTAATTGAGCCAAAGCCACCAAGTCACACTCCTTTAGAGCCAAAGCCAGGAAATCTCACTCCTTCACTGAGCCAAAGCTACGAAGTTTCACTCCTTCACTGAGCCAAAGCCACGGTCACACTCCTTCACTCTGCCAAAGCCTCAAAGTCTCTCTCCTTCACTGAGCCATAGCCACGAAGTCTCACTCCTTCACTGAGCCAGCCAGTAAGTCTCACTACTTCAGAGCCAATGCCAGGAAGTCTCACTATTTCTCTGGGCCAAAGCCAGTAAGTCTCACTCCTTCACTGAGCCAAACCCAGGAAGTCTCACTCCTTCACTGAGCCAAAGCCAGGAAGTCTCAGTCCTTCACTGAGCCAAAGCCAGGAAGTCTCACTCCTTCACTGAGCCATAGCCACAATGTACCTCTACTTCACTGAGCCAAAGCCATGAAGTCTCACACCTTCACTGAGACAAAGCCACGAAGTCTCATTCCTTCAGAGCCAAAGCCAGGAAATCTCACTCCTTCTCTGAGCCAAAGCCTCAAAGTTTCATTCCTTCACTGAGGCAAAGCCACGGTCTCACTCCTTCACTGTGCTAAAGCCTAAAAGTCTCTCCCTTAACTGCGTCATAGCCACGAAGTCTCACACCATCACTGAGCCAAAGCCACGGACTCACACCTTCACTGAACCAAAGCCACAATGTCTCTCTCCTTCACTGAGCCAAAGCCACAAACTCTCAGTCCTTCACTGAGCCAAAGCCAGGAAGTCTCACTCCTTCACTGACCCAAAGCCAGGAAATCTCACTCCTTCACTGAGCTAAAGCCAGGAAATCTCACTCCTTCATTGAACCAAAGCCACAACGTCTCTCTCCTTCACTGGGCCAAAGCCACAACGTCTCTCTCCTTCGCTGGGCCAAAGCAACAAAGTCTCACTCCTTCCCTGAGCCAAAGCCACAACGTCTCACTCCTTCACTCAGCCAAAGCCAGGATGTCTCACTATTTCACTGAGCCAAAGCCAATAAGTCACACTCCTTCACTGAGCCAAAGACAAAAAGTCTCACTCCTTCACTGAGTCAAATCCAGGAAGTCTCACTCCTTCACTGAGACAAATCCAGCAAGTCTCACTCCTTCACTGAGCCAAAGCCACGGACTCACTCCTTCACTGAGCAAAAGCCAGGAAGGCTCACAGCTTCACTGAGCCAAAGGAACGAAGTCTCACTCCTTCACTGAGACAAAGGCACGATGTCTCACTCCTTAACTGAGCCAAAACCACAAAGCTTCACTCCTTCTGTGAGCCAAAGCCATGAAGACTCACTTTTTCACTCTGCCAAAACCACGAAGTCTCACTCCTTCACTATGCCAAAGCCATGAAGTCTGACCCCTTCACTGAGCCAGCCAGTAAGTCTCACTCCTTCAGAACCAATGCCAGGAAGTTTCACTCCTTCACTGATCCAAAGCCACGAAGTCTCACTCCTTCTCTGAGAAAAGCCACGGTCTCACTCCTTCACTGAACCAAAGCCACAATGTCTCTCTCCTTCACTGAGCCAAAGCCACAAAGTCTCAGTCCTTCACTGAGCCAAAGCCACAAAGTCTCACTCCTTCCCTGAGCCAAAGCCACAACGTCTCACTCCATCACTAAGCCAAAGCCAGGATGTCTCACTATTTCAATGAGCCAAAGCCAATAAGTCTCACTCCTTCACTGACCCAAAGCCAAGAAGTCTCACTCCTTCACTGAGCCAAATCCAGGAAGTCTCACTCCTTCACTGAGACAAATCCATCAAGTCTCACTCCTTCACTGAGCCAAAGCAACGGACTCACTCCTTCACTGAGCCAAAGCCAGGAGGGCTCACAGCTTCACTGAGCCAAAGGCACGAAATCTCACTCCATCACTGAGCCAAAGGCACGAAGTCTCACTCCTTCACTGAGCCAAAACCACAAAGCTTCACTCCTTCTCTGAGCCAAAGCCAGGAAGACTCACTCCTTCACTCTGCCAAAACCACGAAGTCTCACTCCTTCACTGAGCAAACGAGTAAGTCGCAGTCTTTCGGATCCAAAGCCAGGAAGACTCACTCCTTCACTGAGCCATAGCCAGGAAGTCTCACTCCTTCACTGAGCCAAAGCCACAAAGTCTCAGTCCTTCAAAGCCAAAGCCAGGAAATCTCACTCCTTCACTGTGCCAAAGCCACGGTCTCACTCCATCAGTGAGCCAAAGCCAGGAAGTCGAACTCCTTCACTGAGCCAAAGGCACAATGTCTCTCTCCTTCACTGAGCCAAATCCACAAAGTCTCAGTCCTTCACTGAGCCAAAGCCAGGAAGTCTCACGCCTTCACTGAACCAAAGCCAGGAAGTCTCACTCCTTCACTGAGCTAAGGCCAGGAAGTCTCACTCCTTCATTGAACCAAAGCCACAACGTCTCTCTCCTTCACTGGGCCAAAGCCACAAAGTCTCACTCCTTCACTGAGCCAAAGGCACAATGTCTCTCTCCTTCACTGAGCCAAATCCACAAAGTCTCAGTCCTTCACTGAGCCAAAGCCAGGAAGTCTCACGCCTTCACTGAACCAAAGCCAGGAAGTCTCACTCCTTCACTGAGCTAAGGCCAGGAAGTCTCACTCCTTCACTGAGCCATAGCCACAATGTCTCTCTCCTTCACTGAGCCAAAGCCATGAATTCTCACTCCTTAATTGAGCCAAAGCCACCAAGTCACACTCCTTTAGAGCCAAAGCCAGGAAATCTCACTCCTTCACTGAGCCAAAGCTACGAAGTTTCACTCCTTCACTGAGCCAAAGCCACGGTCACACTCCTTCACTCTGCCAAAGCCTCAAAGTCTCTCTCCTTCACTGAGCCATAGCCACGAAGTCTCACTCCTTCACTGAGCCAGCCAGTAAGTCTCACTAGTTCAGAGCCAATGCCAGGAAGTCTCACTATTTCTCTGGGCCTAAGCCAGTAAGTCTCACTCCTTCACTGAGCCAAACCCAGGAAGTCTCACTCCTTCACTGAGCCAAAGCCAGGAAGTCTCAGTCCTTCACTGAGCCAAAGCCAGGAAGTCTCACTCCTTCACTGAGCCATAGCCACAATGTCTCTCTACTTCACTGAGCCAAAGCCATGAAGTCTCACACCTTCACTGAGACAAAGCCACGAAGTCTCATTCCTTCAGAGCCAAAGCCAGGAAATCTCACTCCTTCTCTGAACCAAAGCCTCAAAGTTTCATTCCTTCACTGAGGCAAAGCCACGGTCTCACTCCTTCACTGTGCTAAAGCCTCAAAGTCTCTCCCTTAACTGCGTCATAGCCACGAAGTCTCACACCATCACTGAGCCAAAGCCACGGACTCACACCTTCACTGAACCAAAGCCACAATGTCTCTCTCCTTCACTGAGCCAAAGCCACAAACTCTCAGTCCTTCACTGAGCCAAAGCCAGGAAGTCTCACTCCTTCACTGACCCAAAGCCAGGAAGTCTCACTCCTTCACTGAGCTAAAGCCAGGAAATCTCACTCCTTCATTGAACCAAAGCCACAACGTCTCTCTCCTTCACTGGGCCAAAGCCACAACGTCTCTCTCCTTCGCTGGGCCAAAGCAACAAAGTCTCACTCCTTCCCTGAGCCAAAGCCACAACGTCTCACTCCTTCACTGAGCCAAAGCCAGGATGTCTCACTATTTCACTGAGCCAAAGCCAATAAGTCACACTCCTTCACTGAGCCAAAGACAAAAAGTCTCACTCCTTCACTGAGTCAAATCCAGGAAGTCGCACTCCTTCACTGAGACAAATCCAGCAAGTCTCACTCCTTCACTGAGCCAAAGCCACGGACTCACTCCTTCACTGAGCAAAAGCCAGGAAGGCTCACAGCTTCACTGAGCCAAAGGAACGAAGTCTCACTCCTTCACTGAGACAAAGGCACGATGTCTCACTCCTTCACTGAGCCAAAATCACAAAGCTTCACTCCTTCTGTGAGCCAAAGCCATGAAGACTCACTTTTTCACTCTGCCAAAACCACGAAGTCACACTCCTTCACTATGCCAAAGCCATGAAGTCTGACCCCTTCACTGAGCCAGCCAGTAAGTCTCACTCCTTCAGAACCAATGCCAGGAAGTCTCACTCCTTCACTGATCCAAAGCCACGAAGTCTCACTCCTTCTCTGAGAAAAGCCACGGACTCACTCCTTCACTGAACCTAAGCCACAATGTCTCTCTCCTTCACTGAGCCAAAGCCACAAAGTCTCAGTCCTTCACTGAGCCAAAGCCAGGAAGTCTCACACCTTCACTGACCCAAAGCCAGGAAGTCTCACTCCTTCACTGAGCTAAAGCCAGGAATTCTCACTCCTTCATTGAACCAAAGCCACAACGTCTCTCTTCTTCACTGGGCCAAACCCAAAACGTCTCTCTCCTTCACTTGGCCAAAGCCAAAAAGTCTCACTCCTTCCCTGAGCCAAAGCCACAACGTCTCACTCCATCACTGAGCCAAAGCCAGGATGTCTCATTATTTCAATGAGCCAAAGCCAATAAGTCTCACTCCTTCACTGAGCCAAAGCCAAGAAGTCTCACTCCTTCACTGAGACAAATCCATCAAGTCTCACTCCTTCACTGAGCCAAAGCAACGGACTCACTCCTTCACTGAGCCAAAGCCAGGAGGGCTCACAGCTTCACTTAGCCAAAGGCACGAAGTCTCACTCCATCACTGAGCCAAAGGCACGATCTCACTCCTTCACTGAGCCAAAACCACAAAGCTTCACTCCTTCTCTGAGCCAAAGCCAGGAAGTCTCACTCCTTCACTGAGCAAACGAGTAAGTCGCAGTCTTTCAGATCCAAAGCCAGGAAGACTCACTCCTTCACTGAGCCATAGCCAGGAAGTCTCACTCCTTCACTGAGCCAAAGCCACAAATTCTCAGTCCTTCAGAGCCAAAGCCAGGAAATCTCAATCCTTCACTGAGCCAAAGCCACGGTCTTACTGCTTCACTGAGCCAAAGCCAGAAGGTCTCACGGCTTCACTGAGACAAAGCCACGAAGTCTCACTATTTAACTGAGCCTAATGCACGAAGTCTCACTCCTTCACTGAGCCAAAGCCAGGAAGTCTCACTCCTTCACTGACCCAAAGCAAGGAAGTCTCACTCCTTCACTGAGCTAAAGCCAGGAAGTCTCACTCCTTCATTGAACCAAAGCCACAACGTCTCTCTCCTTCATTGGGCCAAAGCCACAAAGTCTCACTCCTTCCCTCAGCTAAAGCCACAACGTCACACTCCATCACTGAGCCAAAGCCAGGATGTCTCATTATTTCACTGAGCCAAAGCCAGTAAGTCTCACTCCTTCATTGAGCCAAAGCCAAGAAGTCTCACTCCTTCACTTATCCAAATCCAGGAAGTCTCACTCCTGCACTGGGCCAAAGCCACGAAGTCTCACTCATTCACTGAGCAAACCAGTATGTCTAACAACTGCAGATCCAAAGCCAGGAAGTATCACTCCCACACTGAGCCAAAGCCACGAAGTCTCACTCCTTCACTGAGCCAAAGCCACGATCTCACTCCTTAACTGAGCCAAAGCCAGGAAGTCTCTCTGCTTTACTGAGCCAACATCACAAAGTCTCACTCCTTCACTGACCCAAAGCTAGGAAGTCTCACTCCTTCACTGAGCTAAAGCAACTGTCTCACTCCTTCACTGAGACAAAGCCACAAAGTTTCACTCCTTCTCTGTGCCAAAGCCACGAAGTCTCACTCCTTCACTGAGCCAAAGACAGGATGTCTCACTATTTCACTGAACCAAAGCCAGTAAGTCTCTCTCCTTCACTGAGACAAAGCCAGAAAGTCTCACTCCTTCACTGAGCCAAAGCCAGGAAGTCTCAATCTTTCACTGAGCCATAGCCAAAATATCTATCTCCTTCAGTGAGCCAAAGCCACAAACTCTCACTCCTTCACTGAGACATAGCCAAGGAGTCTCACGCCTTCAGTGCCAAAGACAGGAAATCTCACTCCTTCACTGTGCCAAAGCCACAAAGTTTCATTTCTTCACTGAGCCAAAGCCACGGTCTCACTCATCACTGAGCCAAAGCCAAAAAGTCTCACTCTTTCACTATGCCAAAGCCATGAAATCTGAGCCCTTCACTGAGCCAGCCAGTAAGTCTCACTCCTTCAGAACCAATGCCAGGTAGTCTCACTCCTTCACTGATCCAAAGCCACGAAGTCTCACCCCTTCACTGAGCCAAAGCCACGGACTCACACCTTCACTGAGCCAAAGCCACAAAGTCTCAGTCCTTCACTGAGCCAAAGCCAGGAAGTCTCACACCTTCACTGACCCAAAGCCAGGAAGTATCACTCCTTCACTGAGCTAAAGCCAGGAATTCTCACTCCTTCATTGAACCAAAGCCACAACGTCTCTCTTCTTCACTGGGCCAAACCCAAAACGTCTCTCTCCTTCACTGGGCCAAAGCCACAAAGTCTCACTCCTTCCCTGAGCCAAAGCCACAACGTCTCACTACATCACTGAGCCAAAGCCAGGATGTCTCACTATTTCAATGAGCCAAAGCCAATAAGTCTCACTCCTTCACTGAGCCAAAGCCAAGAAGTCTCACTCCTTCACTGAGCCAAATCCAGGAAGTCTCACTCCTTCACTGAGACAAATCCATCAAGTCTCACTCCTTCACTGAGCCAAAGCAACGGAATCACTCCTTCACTGAGCCAAAGCCAGGAGGGCTCACAGCTTCACTGAGCCAAAGGCACGAAGTCTCACTCCATCACTGAGCCAAAGGCACGAAGTCTCACTCCTTCACTGAGCCAAAACCACAAAGCGTCACTCCTTCTCTGAGCCAAAGCCAGGAAGACTCACTCCTTCACTCTGCCAAAACCACGAAGTCTCACTCCATCACTGAGCCAAAGGCACGAAGTCTCACTCCTTCACTGAGCCAAAACCACAAAGCTTCACTCCTTCTCTGAGCCAAAGCCAGGAAGACTCACTCCTTCACTCTGCCAAAACCACGAAGTCTCACTCCTTCACTGAGCAAACGAGTAAGTCGCAGTCTTTCAGATCCAAAGCCAGGAAGACTCACTCCTTCACTGAGCCATAGCCAGGAAGTCTCACTCCTTCTCTGTGCCAAAGCCACGAAGTCTCACTCCTTCACTGAGCCAAAGACAGGATGTCTCACTATTTCACTGAACCAAAGCCAGTAAGTCTCTCTCCTTCACTGAGCCAAAGCCAGAAAGTCTCACACCTTCACTGAGCCAAAGCCAGGAAGTCTCAATCTTTCACTGAGCCATAGCCAAAATATCTCTCTCCTTCAGTGAGCCAAAGCCACAAACTCTCACTCCTTCACTGAGACATAGCCAAGGAGTCTCACGCCTTCAGAGCCAAAGACAGGAAATCTCACTCCTTCACTGTGCCAAAGCCACAAAGTTTCATTCCTTCACTGAGCCAAAGCCACGGTCTCACTCATCACTGAGCCAAAGCCAAAAAGTCTCACTCTTTCACTATGCCAAAGCCATGAAATGTGAGCCCTTCACTGAGCCAGCCAGTAAGTCTCACTCCTTCAGAACCAATGCCAGGAAGTCTCACTCCTTCACTGATCCAAAGCCACGAAGTCTCACCCCTTCACCGAGACAAAGCCACGGACTCACACCTTCACTGAGCCAAAGCCACAAAGTCTCAGTCCTTCACTGACCCCAAGCCAGGAAGTCTCACACCTTCACTGACCCAAAGCCAGGAAGTTTCACTCCTTCACTGAGCTAAATCCAGGAATTCTCACTCCTTCATTGAACCAAAGCCACAACGTCTCTCTTCTTCACTGGGCCAAACCCAAAACGTCTCTCTCCTTCACTGGGCCAAAGCCACAAAGTCTCACTCCTTCCCTGAGCCAAAGCCACAACGTCTCACTCCATCACTGAGCCAAAGCCAGGATGTCTCACTATTTCAATGACCCAAAGCCAATAAGTCTCACTCCTTCACTGAGACAAATCCATCAAGTCTCACTCCTTCACTGAGCCAAAGCAACGGACTCACTCCTTCACTGAGCCAAAGCCAGGAGGGCTCACAGCTTCACTGAGCCAAAGGCACGAAGTCTCACTCCATCACTGAGCCAAAGGCACGAAGTCTCACTCCTTCACTGAGCCAAAACCACAAAGCTTCACTCCTTCTCTGAGCCAAAGCCAGGAAGACTCACTCCTTCACTCTGCCAAAACCACGAAGTCTCACTCCTTCACTGAGCAAACGAGTAAGTCGCAGTCTTTCAGATCCAAAGCCAGGAAGACTCACTCCTTCACTGAGCCATAGCCAGGAAGTCTCACTCCTTCACTGAGCCAAAGCCACAAAGTCTCAGTCCTTCAAAGCCAAAGCCAGGAAATCTCACTCCTTCACTGTGCCAAAGCCACGGTCTCACTCCATCAGTGAGCCAAAGCCAGGAAGTATCACTCCTTCACTGAGCCAAAGGCACAATGTCTCTCTCCTTCACTGAGCCAAATCCACAAAGTCTCAGTCCTTCACTGAGCCAAAGCCAGGAAGTCTCACGCCTTCACTGAACCAAAGCCAGGAAGTCTCACTCCTTCACTGAGCTAAGGCCAGGAAGTCTCACTCCTTCATTGAACCAAAGCCACAACGTCTCTCTCCTTCACTGGGCCAAAGCCACAAAGTCTCACTCCTTCACTGAGCCAAAGCCAGGAAGTCTCACTCCTTCACTGAGCTAAAGCCAGGAATTCTCACTCCTTCATTGAACCAAAGCCACAACGTCTCTCTTCTTCACTGGGCCAAACCCAAAACGTCTCTCTCCTTCACTTGGCCAAAGCCAAAAAGTCTCACTCCTTCCCTGAGCCAAAGCCACAACGTCTCACTCCATCACTGAGCCAAAGCCAGGATGTCTCATTATTTCAATGAGCCAAAGCCAATCAGTCTCACTCCTTCACTGAGCCAAAGCCAAGAAGTCTCACTCCTTCACTGAGACAAATCCATCAAGTCTCACTCCTTCACTGAGCCAAAGCAACGGACTAACTCCTTCACTGAGCCAAAGCCAGGAGGGCTCACAGCTTCACTTAGCCAAAGGCACGAAGTCTCACTCCATCACTGAGCCAAAGGCACGATCTCACTCCTTCACTGAGCCAAAACCACAAAGCTTCACTCCTTCTCTGAGCCAAAGCCAGGAAGTCTCACTCCTTCACTGAGCAAACGAGTAAGTCGCAGTCTTTCAGATCCAAAGCCAGGAAGACTCACTCCTTCACTGAGCCATAGCCAGGAAGTCTCTCTCCTTCACTGAGCCAAAGCCACAAATTCTCAGTCCTTCAGAGCCAAAGCCAGGAAATCTCACTCCTTCACTGAGCCAAAGCCACGGTCTTACTGCTTCACTGAGCCAAAGCCAGAAAGTCTCACGGCTTCACTGAGACAAAGCCACGAAGTCTCACTATTTAACTGAGCCTAATGCACGAAGTCTCACTCCTTCACTGAGCCAAAGCCAGGAAGTCTCACTCCTTCACTGACCCAAAGCAAGGAAGTCTCACTCCTTCACTGAGCTAAAGCCAGGAAGTCTCACTCCTTCATTGAACCAAAGCCACAACGTCTCTCTCCTTCATTGGGCCAAAGCCACAAAGTCTCACTCCTTCCCTCAGCTAAAGCCACAACGTCACACTCCATCACTGAGCCAAAGCCAGGATGTCTCATTATTTCACTGAGCCAAAGCCAGTAAGTCTCACTCCTTCATTGAGCCAAAGCCAAGAAGTCTCACTCCTTCACTTATCCAAATCCAGGAAGTCTCACTCCTGCACTGGGCCAAAGCCACGAAGTCTCACTCATTCACTGAGCAAACCAGTATGTCTAACAACTGCAGATCCAAAGCCAGGAAGTATCACTCCCACACTGAGCCAAAGCCACGAAGTCTCACTCCTTCACTGAGCCAAAGCCACGATCTCACTCCTTAACTGAGCCAAAGCCAGGAAGTCTCTCTGCTTTACTGAGCCAACATCACAAAGTCTCACTCCTTCACTGACCCAAAGCTAGGAAGTCTCACTCCTTCACTGAGCCAAAGCAACTGTCTCACTCCTTCACTGAGACAAAGCCACAAAGTTTCACTCCTTCTCTGTGCCAAAGCCACGAAGTCTCACTCCTTCACTGAGCCAAAGACAGGATGTCTCACTATTTCACTGAACCAAAGCCAGTAAGTCTCTCTCCTTCACTGAGACAAAGCCAGAAAGTCTCACTCCTTCACTGAGCCAAAGCCAGGAAGTCTCAATCTTTCACTGAGCCATAGCCAAAATATCTATCTCCTTCAGTGAGCCAAAGCCACAAACTCTCACTCCTTCACTGAGACATAGCCAAGGAGTCTCACGCCTTCAGTGACAAAGACAGGAAATCTCACTCCTTCACTGTGCCAAAGCCACAAAGTTTCATTCCTTCACTGAGCCAAAACCACGGTCTCACTCATCACTGAGCCAAAGCCAAAAAGTCTCACTCTTTCACTATGCCAAAGCCATGAAATCTGAGCCCTTCACTGAGCCAGCCAGTAAGTCTCACTCCTTCAGAACCAATGCCAGGTAGTCTCACTCCTTCACTGATCCAAAGCCACGAAGTCTCACCCCTTCACTGAGCCAAAGCCACGGACTCACACCTTCACTGAGCCAAAGCCACAAAGTCTCAGTCCTTCACTGAGCCAAAGCCAGGAAGTCTCACACCTTCACTGACCCAAAGCCAGGAAGTATCACTCCTTCACTGAGCTAAAGCCAGGAATTCTCACTCCTTCATTGAACCAAAGCCACAACGTCTCTCTTCTTCACTGGGCCAAACCCAAAACGTCTCTCTCCTTCACTGGGCCAAAGCCACAAAGTCTCACTCCTTCCCTGAGCCAAAGCCACAACGTCTCACTACATCACTGAGCCAAAGCCAGGATGTCTCACTATTTCAATGAGCCAAAGCCAATAAGTCTCACTCCTTCACTGAGCCAAAGCCAAGAAGTCTCACCCCTTCACTGAGCCAAATCCAGGAAGTCTCACTCCTTCACTGAGACAAATCCATCAAGTCTCACTCCTTCACTGAGCCAAAGCAACGGAATCACTCCTTCACTGAGCCAAAGCCAGGAGGGCTCACAGCTTCACTGAGCCAAAGGCACGAAGTCTCACTCCATCACTGAGCCAAAGGCACGAAGTCTCACTCCTTCACTGAGCCAAAACCACAAAGCTTCACTCCTTCTCTGAGCCAAAGCCAGGAAGACTCACTCCTTCACTCTGCCAAAACCACGAAGTCTCACTCCATCACTGAGCCAAAGGCACGAAGTCTCACTCCTTCACTGAGCCAAAACCACAAAGCTTCACTCCTTCTCTGAGCCAAAGCCAGGAAGACTCACTCCTTCACTCTGCCAAAACCACGAAGTCTCACTCCTTCACTGAGCAAACGAGTAAGTCGCAGTCTTTCAGATCCAAAGCCAGGAAGACTCACTCCTTCACTGAGCCATAGCCAGGAAGTCTCACTCCTTCTCTGTGCCAAAGCCACGAAGTCTCACTCCTTCACTGAGCCAAAGACAGGATGTCTCACTATTTCACTGAACCAAAGCCAGTAAGTCTCTCTCCTTCACTGAGCCAAAGCCAGAAAGTCTCACTCCTTCACTGAGCCAAAGCCAGGAAGTCTCAATCTTTCACTGAGCCATAGCCAAAATATCTCTCTCCTTCAGTGAGCCAAAGCCACAAACTCTCACCCCTTCACTGAGACATAGCCAAGGAGTCTCACGCCTTCAGAGCCAAAGACAGGAAATCTCACTCCTTCACTGTGCCAAAGCCACAAAGTTTCATTCCTTCACTGAGCCAAAGCCACGGTCTCACTCATCACTGAGCCAAAGCCAAAAAGTCTCACTCTTTCACTATGCCAAAGCCATGAAATGTGAGCCCTTCACTGAGCCAGCCAGTAAGTCTCACTCCTTCAGAACCAATGCCAGGAAGTCTCACTCCTTCACTGATCCAAAGCCACGAAGTCTCACCCCTTCACCGAGACAAAGCCACGGACTCACACCTTCACTGAGCCAAAGCCACAAAGTCTCAGTCCTTCACTGACCCCAAGCCAGGAAGTCTCACACCTTCACTGACCCAAAGCCAGGAAGTTTCACTCCTTCACTGAGCTAAATCCAGGAATTCTCACTCCTTCATTGAACCAAAGCCACAACGTCTCTCTTCTTCACTGGGCCAAACCCAAAACGTCTCTCTCCTTCACTGGGCCAAAGCCACAAAGTCTCACTCCTTCCCTGAGCCAAAGCCACAACGTCTCACTCCATCACTGAGCCAAAGCCAGGATGTCTCACTATTTCAATGACCCAAAGCCAATAAGTCTCACTCCTTCACTGAGACAAATCCATCAAGTCTCACTCCTTCACTGAGCCAAAGCAACGGACTCACTCCTTCACTGAGCCAAAGCCAGGAGGGCTCACAGCTTCACTGAGCCAAAGGCACGAAGTCTCACTCCATCACTGAGCCAAAGGCACGAAGTCTCACTCCTTCACTGAGCCAAAACCACAAAGCTTCACTCCTTCTCTGAGCCAAAGCCAGGAAGACTCACTCCTTCACTCTGCCAAAACCACGAAGTCTCACTCCTTCACTGAGCAAACGAGTAAGTCGCAGTCTTTCAGATCCAAAGCCAGGAAGACTCACTCCTTCACTGAGCCATAGCCAGGAAGTCTCACTCCTTCACTGAGCCAAAGCCACAAAGTCTCAGTCCTTCAAAGCCAAAGCCAGGAAATCTCACTCCTTCACTGTGCCAAAGCCACGGTCTCACTCCATCAGTGAGCCAAAGCCAGGAAGTCTCACTCCTTCACTGAGCCAAAGGCACAATGTCTCTCTCCTTCACTGAGCCAAATCCACAAAGTCTCAGTCCTTCACTGAGCCAAAGCCAGGAAGTCTCACGCCTTCACTGAACCAAAGCCAGGAAGTCTCACTCCTTCACTGAGCTAAGGCCAGGAAGTCTCACTCCTTCATTGAACCAAAGCCACAACGTCTCTCTCCTTCACTGGGCCAAAGCCACAAAGTCTCACTCCTTCACTGAGCCAAAGGCACAATGTCTCTCTCCTTCACTGAGCCAAATCCACAAAGTCTCAGTCCTTCACTGAGCCAAAGCCAGGAAGTCTCACTCCTTCACTGAGCTAAGGCCAGGAAGTCTCACTCCTTCACTGAGCCATAGCCACAATGTCTCTCTCCTTCACTGAGCCAAAGCCATGAATTCTCACTCCTTAATTGAGCCAAAGCCACCAAGTCACACTCCTTTAGAGCCAAAGCCAGGAAATCTCACTCCTTCACTGAGCCAAAGCTACGAAGTTTCACTCCTTCACTGAGCCAAAGCCACGGTCACACACCTTCACTCTGCCAAAGCCTCAAAGTCTCTCTCCTTCACTGAGCCATAGCCACGAAGTCTCACTCCTTCACTGAGCCAGCCAGTCAGTCTCACTACTTCAGAGCCAATGCCAGGAAGTCTCACTATTTCTCTGGGCCAAAGCCAGTAAGTCTCACTCCTTCACTGAGCCAAACCCAGGAAGTCTAACTCCTTCACTGAGCCAAAGCCAGGAAGTCTCAGTCCTTCACTGAGCCAAAGCCAGGAAGTCTCACTCCTTCACTGAGCCATAGCCACAATGTCTCTCTACTTCACTGAGCCAAAGCCATGAATTCTCAGACCTTCACTGAGACAAAGCCACGAAGTCTCATTCCTTCAGAGCCAAAGCCAGGAAATCTCACTCCTTCTCTGAGTAAAGCCTCAAAGTTTCATTCCTTCACTGAGGCCAAGCCACGGTCTCACTCCTTCACTGTGCTAAAGCCTCAAAGTCTCTACCTTAACTGCGTCACAGCCACGAAGTCTCACACCATCACTGAGCCAAAGCCACGGACTCACACCTTCACTGAACCAAAGCCACAATGTCTCTCTCCTTCACTGAGCCAAAGCCACAAACTCTCAGTCCTTCACTGAGCCAAAGCCAGGAAGTCTCACTCCTTCACTGACCCAAAGCCAGGAAGTCTCACTCCTTCACTGAGCTAAAGCCAGGAAATCTCACTCCTTCATTGAACCAAAGCCACAACGTCTCTCTCCTTCACTGGGCCAAAGCCACAACGTCTCTCACCTTCGCTGGGCCAAAGAAACAAAGTCTCACTCCTTCCCTGAGCCAAAGCCACAACGTCTCACTCCTTCACTGAGCCAAAGCCAGGATGTCTCACTATTTCACTGACCCAAAGCCAGGAAGTCTCACTCCTTCACTGAGCTAAAGCCAGGAATTCTCCCTCCTTCATTGAACTAAAGCCACAACGTCTCTCTCCTTCACTGGGCCAAAGCCACAACGTCTCTCTCCTTCGCTGGGCCAAAGCCACAACGTCTCACTCCTTCACTGAGGCAAAGCCAGGATGTCTCACTATTTCACTGAGCCAAAGCCAATAAGTCACACTCCTTCACTGAGCCAAAGACAAAAAGTCTCACTCCTTCACTGAGTCAAATCCAGGAAGTCTCACTCCTTCACTGAGACAAATCCAGCAAGTCTCACTCCTTCACTGAGCCAAAGCCACGGACTCACTCCTTCACTGAGCAAAAGCCAGGAAGGCTCACAGCTTCACTGAGCCAAAGGAACGAAGTCTCACTCCTTCACTGAGACAAAGGCACGATGTCTCACTCCTTCACTGAGCCAAAACCACAAAGCTTCACTCCTTCTGTGAGCCAAAGCCATGAAGACTCACTTTTTCACTCTGCCAAAACCACGAAGTCTCACTCCTTCACTATGCCAAAGCCATGAAGTCTGACCCCTTCACTGAGCCAGCCAGTAAGTCTCACTCCTTCAGAACCAATGCCAGGAAGTCTCACTCCTTCACTGATCCAAAGCCACGAAGTCTCACTCCTTCTCTGAGAAAAGCCACGGACTCACTCCTTCACTGAACCAAAGCCACAATGTCTCTCTCCTTCACTGAGCCAAAGCCACAAAGTCTCAGTCCTTCACTGAGCCAAAGCCAGGAAGTCTCACACCTTCACTGACCCAAAGCCAGGAAGTCTCACTCCTTCACTGAGCTAAAGCCAGGAAATCTCACTCCTTCATTGAACCAAAGCCACAACGTCTCTCTTCTTCACTGGGCCAAACCCAAAACGTCTCTCTCCTTCACTTGGCCAAAGCCAAAAAGTCTCACTCCTTCCCTGAGCCAAAGCCACAACGTCTCACTCCATCACTGAGCCAAAGCCAGGATGTCTCACTATTTCAATGAGCCAAAGCCAATAAGTCTCACTCCTTCACTAAGCCAAAGCCAAGTCTCACTCCTTCACTGAGCCAAATCCAGGAAGTCTCACTCCTTCACTGAGACAAATCCATCAAGTCTCACTCCTTCACTGAGCCAAAGCAACGGACTCACTCCTTCACTGAGCCAAAGCCAGGAGGTCTCACAGCTTCACTGAGCCAAAGGCACGAAGTCTCACTCCATCACTGAGCCAAAGGCACGAAGTCTCACTCCTTCACTGAGCCAACACCACAAAGCTTCACTCCTTCTCCGAGCCAAAGCCAGGAAGACTCACTCCTTCACTCTGCCAAAACCACGAAGTTTCACTCCTTCACTGATCAAACGAGTAAGTCGCAGTCTTTCAGATCCAAAGCCAGGAAGACTCACTCCTTCACTGAGCCATAGCCAGGAAGTCTCACTCCTTCACTGAGCCAAAGGCACAAAGTCTCAGTCCTTCAATGCCAAAGCCAGGAAATCTCTCTCCTTCACTGAGCCATAGCCACGAAGTCTCACTCCTTCACTGAGCCAGCCAGTAAGTCTCACTACATCAGAGCCAATGCCAGGACGTCTCACTATTTCTCTGGGCCAAAGCCAGTAAGTCTCACTCCTTCACTGAGCCAAACCCAGGAAGTCTCACTCCTTTACTGAGCCAAAGCCAGGAAGTCTCAGTCCTTCACTGAGCCAAAACCAGGAAGTCTCACTCCTTCACTGAGCCATAGCCACAATGTCTCTCTACTTCACTGAGCCAAAGCCATGAAGTCTCACACCTTCACTGACACAAAGCCACGAAGTCTCATTCCTTCAGAGCCAAAGCCAGGAAATCTCACTCCTTCTCTGAGCCAAAGCCTCAAAGTTGCATTCCTTCACTGAGGCAAAGCCACGGTCTCACTCCTTCACTGTGCTAAAGCCTCAAAGTCTCTCCCTTAACTGCGTCATAGCCACGAATTCTCACACCATCACTGAGCCAAAGCCACGGACTCACACCTTCACTGAACCAAAGCCACAATGTCTCTCTCCTTCACTGAGCCAAAGCCACAAACTCTCAGTCCTTCACTGAGCCAAAGCCAGGAAGTCTCACTCCTTCACGGACCCAAAGCCAGGAAGTCTCACTCCTTCACTGAGCTAAAGCCAGGAAATCTCACTCCTTCATTGAACCAAAGCCACAACGTCTCTCTCCTTCACTGGGCCAAAGCCACAACGTCTCTCTCCTTCGCTGGGCAAAAGCAACAAAGTCTCACTCCTCTCCTGAGCCAAAGCCACAACGTCTCACTCCTTCACTGAGCCAAAGCCAAGATGTCTCACTATTTCACTGACCCAAAGCCAGGAAGTCTCACTCCTTCACTGAGCTAAAGCCAGGAATTCTCACTCCTTCATTGAACCAAAGCCACAACGTCTCTCTCCTTCACTGGGCCAAAGCCACAACGTCTCTCTCCTTCGCTGGGCCAAAGCAACAAAGTCTCACTCCTTCCCTGAGCCAAAGCCACAACGTCTCACTCCTTCACTCAGCCAAAGCCAGGATGTCTCACTATTTCACTGAGCCAAAGCCAATAAGTCACACTCCTTCACTGAGCCAAAGACAAAAAGTCTCACTCCTTCACTGAGTCAAATCCAGGAAGTCTCACTCCTTCACTGAGACAAATCCAGCAAGTCTCACTCCTTCACTGAGCCAAAGCCACGGACTCACTCCTTCACTGAGCAAAAGCCAGGAAGGTTCACAGCTTCACTGAGCCAAAGGAACGAAGTCTCACTCCTTCACTGAGACAAAGGCACGATGTCTCACTCCTTCACTGAGCCAAAACCACAAAGCTTCACTCCTTCTGTGAGCCAAAGCCATGAAGACTCACTTTTTCACTCTGCCAAAACCACGAAGTCTCACTCCTTCACTATGCCAAAGCCATGAAGTCTGACCCCTTCACTGAGCCAGCCAGTAAGTCTCACTCCTTCAGAACCAATGCCAGGAAGTCTCACTCCTTCACTGATCCAAAGCCACGAAGTCTCACTCCTTCTCTGAGAAAAGCCACGGACTCACTCCTTCACTGAACCAAAGCCACAATGTCTCTCTCCTTCACTGAGCCAAAGCCACAAAGTCTCAGTCCTTCACTGAGCCAAAGCCAGGAAGTCTCACACCTTCACTGACCCAAAGCCAGGAAGTCTCACTCCTTCACTGAGCTAAAGCCAGGAATTCTCACTCCTTCATTGAACCAAAGCCACAACGTCTCTCTTCTTCACTGGGCCAAACCCAAAACGTCTCTCTCCTTCACTTGGCCAAAGCCAAAAAGTCTCACGCCTTCCCTGAGCCAAAGCCACAACGTCTCACTCCATCACTGAGCCAAAGCCAGGATGTCTCACTATTTCAATGAGCCAAAGCCAATAAGTCTCACTCCTTCACTGAGCCAAAGCCAAGAAGTCTCACTCCTTCACTGAGCCAAATCCAGGAAGTCTCACTCCTTCACTGAGACAAATCCATCAAGTCTCACTCCTTCACTGAGCCAAAGCAACGGACTCACTCGTTCACTGAGCCAAAGCCAGGAGGGCTCACAGCTTCACTGAGCCAAAGGCACGAAGTCTCACTCCATCACTGAGCCAAAGGCACGAAGTCTCACTCCTTCACTGAGCCAAAACCACAAAGCTTCACTCCTTCTCTGAGCCAAAGCCAGGAAGACTCACTCCTTCACTCTGCCAAAACCACGAGGTCTCACTCCTTCACTGAGCAAACGAGTAAGACGCAGTCTTTCAGATCCAAAGCCAGGAAGACTCACTCCTTCACTGAGCCATAGCCAGGAAGTCTCACTCCTTCACTGAGCCAAAGCCACAAAGTCTCAGTCCTTCAAAGCCAAAGCCAGGAAATCTCACTCCTTCACTGAGCCAAAGCCACGGTCTCACTCCATCAGTGAGCCAAAGCCAGGAAGTCTCACTCCTTCACTAAGCCAAAGGCACAATGTCTCTCTCCTTCACTGAGCCAAATCCACAAAGTCTCAGTCCTTCACTGAGCCAAAGCCAGGAAGTCTCACGCCTTCACTGAACCAAAGCCAGGAAGTCTCACTCCTTCACTGAGCTAAGGCCAGGAAGTCTCACTCCTTCATTGAACCAAAGCCACAACGTCTCTCTCCTTCACTGGGCTAAAGCCACAAAGTCTCACTCCTCCACTGAGCCAAAGGCACAATGTCTCTCTCCTTCACTGAGCCAAATCCACAAAATCTTAGTCCTTCACTGAGCCAAAGCCAGGAAGTCTCACGCCTTCACTGAACCAAAGCCAGGAAGTCTCACTCCTTCACTGAGCTAAGGCCAGGAAGTCTCACTCCTTCACTGAGCCATAGCCACAATGTCTCTCTCCTTCATTGAACCAAAGCCACAACGTCTCTCTCCTTAACTGGGCCAAAGCCACAACGTCTCTCTCCTTCGCTGGGCCAAAGCAACAAAGTCTCACTCCTTCCCTGAGCCAAAGCCACAACGCCTCACTCCTTCACTGAGCCAAAGCCAGGATGTCTCACTATTTCACTGAGCCAAAGCCAATAAGTCACACTCCTTCACTGAGCCAAAGACAAAAAGTCTCACTCCTTCACTGAGTCAAATCCAGGAAGTCTCACTCCTTCGCTGGGCAAAAGCAACAAAGTCTCACTCCTTCCCTGAGCCAAAGCCACAACGTCTCACTCCTTCACTGAGCAAAAGCCAGGAAGGCTCACAGCTTCACTGAGCCAAAAGAACGAAGTCTCACTCCTTCACTGAGACAAAGGCACGATGTCTCACTCCTTCACTGAGCCAAAACCAAAAAGCTTCACTCCCTCTGTGAGCCAAAGCCATGAAGACTCACTTTTTCACTCTGCCAAAACCACGAAGTCTCACTCCTTCACTATGCCAAAGCCATGAAGTCTGACCCCTTCACTGAGCCAGCCAGTAAGTCTCACTCCTTCAGAACCAATGCCAGGAAGTCTCACTCCTTCACTGATCCAAAGCCACGAAGTCTCACTCCTTCTCTGAGAAAAGCCACGGACTCACTCCTTCACTGAACCAAAGCCACAATGTCTCTCTCCTTCACTGAGCCAAAGCCACAAAGTCTCAGTCCTTCACTGAGCCAAAGCCAGGAAGTCTCACACCTTCACTGACCCAAAGCCAGGAAGTCTCACTCCTTCATTGAACCAAAGCCACAGCGTCTCTCTTCTTCACTGGGCCAAACCCAAAACGTCTCTCTCCTTCACTTGGCCAAAGCCAAAAAGTCTCACTCCTTCCCTGAGCCAAAGCCACAACGTCTCACTCCATCACTGAGCCAAAGCCAGAATGTCTCACTATTTCAATGAGCCAAAGCCAATAAGTCTCACTCCTTCACTAAGCCAAAGCCAAGAACTCTCACTCATTCACTGAGCCAAATCCAGGAAGTCTCACTCCTTCACTGAGACAAATCCATCAAGTCTCACTCCTTCACTGAGCCAAAGCAACGGACTCACTCCTTGACTGAGCCAAAGCCAGGAGGTCTCACAGCTTCACTGAGTCAAAGGCACGAAGTCTCACTCCATCACTGAGCCAAAGGCACGAAGTCTCACTCCTTCACTGAGCCAAAACCACAAAGCTTCACTCCTTCTCTGAGCCAAAGCCAGGAAGACTCACTCCTTCACTCTGCCAAAACCACGAAGTCTCACTCCTTCACTGAGCAAACGAGTAAGACGCAGTCTTTCAGATCCAAAGCCAGGAAGACTCACTCCTTCACTGAGCCATAGCCAGGAAGTCTCACTCCTTCACTGAGCCAAAGCCACAAAGTCTCAGTCCTTCAAAGCCAAAGCCAGGAAATCTCTCTCCTTCACTGAGTCATAGCCACGAAGTCTCACTCCTTCACTGAGCCAGCCAGTAAGTCTCACTACTTCAGAGCCAATGCCAGGAAGTCTCACTATTTCTCTGGGCCAAAGCCAGTAAGTCTCACTCCTTCACTGAGCCAAACCCAGGAAGTCTCACTCCTTTACTGAGCCAAAGCCAGGAAGTCTCAGTACTTCACTGAGCCAAAGCCAGGAAGTCTCACTCCTTCACTGAGCCATAGCCACAATGTCTCTCTACTTCACTGAGCCAAAGCCATGAAGTCTCACACCTTCACTGAGACAAAGCCACGAAGTCTCATTCCTTCAGAGCCAAAGCCGGGAAATCTCACTCCTTCTCTGAGCCAAAGCCTCAAAGTTTCATTCCTTCACTGAGGCAAAGCCACGGTCTCACTCCTTCACTGTGCTAAAGCCTCAAAGTCTCTCCCTTAACTGCGTCATAGCCACGAATTCTCACACCATCACTGAGCCAAAGCCACGGACTCACACCTTCACTGAACCAAAGCCACAATGTCTCTCTCCTTCACTGAGCCAAAGCCACAAACTCTCAGTCCTTCACTGAGCCAAAGCCAGGAAGTCTCACTCCTTCACTGACCCAAAGCCAGGAAGTCTCACTCCTTCACTGAGCTAAAGCCAGGAAATCTCACTCCTTCATTGAACCAAAGCTACAACGTCTCTATCCTTCACTGGGCCAAAGCCACAACGTCTCTCTCCTTCGCTGGGCCAAAGCAACAAAGTCTCACTCCTTCCCTGAGCCAAAGCCACAACGTCTCACTCCTTCACTGAGCCAAAGCCAAGATGTCTCACTATTTCACTGACCCAAAGCCAGGAAGTCTCACTCCTTCACTGAGCTAAAGCCAGGAATTCTCACTCCTTCATTGAACCAAAGCCACAACGTCTCTCTCCTTCACTGGACAAAGCCACAACGTCTCTCTCCTTCGCTGGGCCAAAGCAACAAAGTCTCACTCCTTCCCTGAGCCAAAGCCACAACGTCTCACTCCTTCACTGAGCCAAAGCCAGGATGTCTCAGTATTTCACTGAGCCAAAGCCAATAAGTCACACTCCTTCACTGAGCCAAAGACAAAAAGTCTCACTCCTTCACTGAGTCAAATCCAGGAAGTCTCACTCCTTCACTGAGACAAATCCAGCAAGTCTCACTCCTTCACTGAGCAAAAGCCAGGAAGGCTCACAGCTTCACTGAGCCAAAGGAACGAAGTCTCACTCCTTCACTGAGACAAAGGCACGATGTCTCACTCCTTCACTGAGCCAAAACCACAAAGCTTCTCTCCTTCTGTGAGCCAAAGCCATGAAGACTCACTTTTTCACTCTGCCAAAACCACGAAGTCTCACTCCTTCACTATGCCAAAGCCATGAAGTCTGACCCCTTCACTGAGCCAGCCAGTAAGTCCCACTCCTTCAGAACCAATGCCAGGAAGTCTCACTCCTTCACTGATCCAAAGCCACGAAGTCTCACTCCTTCTCTGAGAAAAGCCACGGACTCACTCCTTCACTGAACCAAAGCCACAATGTCTCTCTCCTTCACTGAGCCAAAGCCAGGAAGTCTCACACCTTCACTGACCCAAAGCCAGGAAGTCTCACTCCTTCACTGAGCTAAAGCCAGGAATTCTCACTCCTTCATTGAACCAAAGCCACAACGTCTCTCTTCTTCACTGGGCCAAACCCAAAACGTCTCTCTCCTTCACTTGGCCAAAGCCAAAAAGTCTCACGCCTTCCCAGAGCCAAAGCCACAACGTCTCACTCCATCACTGAGCCAAAGCCAGGATGTCTCACTATTTCAATGAGCCAAAGCCAATAAGTCTCACTCCTTCACTGAGCCAAAGCCAAGAAGTCTCACTCCTTCACTGAGCCAAATCCAGGAAGTCTCACTCCTTCACTGAGACAAATCCATCAAGTCTCACTCCTTCACTGAGCCAAAGCAACGGACTCACTCCTTCACTGAGCCAAAGCCAGGAGGGCTCACAGCTTCACTGAGACAAAGGCACGAAGTCTCACTCCATCACTGAGCCAAAGGCACGAAGTCTCACTCCTTCACTGAGCCAAAACCACAAAGCTTCACTCCTTCTCTGAGCCAAAGCCAGGAAGACTCACTCCTTCACTCTGCCAAAACCACGAAGTCTCACTCCTTCACTGAGCAAACGAGTAAGACGCAGTCTTTCAGATCCAAAGCCAGGAAGACTCACTCCTTCACTGAGCCATAGCCAGGAAGTCTCACTCCTTCACTGAGCCAAAGCCACAAAGTCTCAGTCCTTCAAAGCCAAAGCCAGGAAATCTCACTCCTTCACTGAGCCAAAGCCACGGTCTCACTCCATCAGTGAGCCAAAGCCAGGAAGTCTCACTCCTTCACTGAGCCAAAGGCACAATGTCTCTCTCCTTCACTGAGCCAAATCCACAAAGTCTCAGTCCTTCACTGAGCCAAAGCCAGGAAGTCTCACGCCTTCACTGAACCAAAGCCAGGAAGTCTCACTCCTTCACTGAGCTAAGGCCAGGAAGTCTCACTCCTTCATTGAACGAAACCCACAACGTCTCTCTCCTTCACTGGGCTAAAGCCACAAAGTCTCACTCCTTCACTGAGCCAAAGGCACAATGTCTCTCTCCTTCACTGAGCCAAATCCACAAAGTCTTAGTCCTTCACTGAGCCAAAGCCAGGAAGTCTCACGCCTTCACTGAACCAAAGCCAGGAAGTCTCACTCCTTCACTGATCTAAGGCCAGGAAGTCTCACTCCTTCACTGAGCCATAGCCACAATGTCTCTCTCCTTCACTGAGCCAAAGCCATGAATTCTCACACCTTAATTGAGCCAAAGCCACGAAGTCGCACTCCTTTAGAGCCAAAGCCAGGAAATCTCACTCCTTCACTGAGCCAAAGCTACGAAGTTTCACTCCTTTACTGAGCCAAAGCCACGGTCACACTCCTTCACTCTGCCAAAGCCTCAAAGTCTCTCTCCTTCACTGAGCCATAGCCACGAAGTCTCACTCCTTCACTGAGCCAGCCAGTAAGTCTCACTACTTCAGAGCCAATGCCAGGAAGTCTCACTATTTCTCTGGGCCAAAGCCAGTAAGTCTCACTCCTTCACTGAGCCAAACCCAGGAAGTCTCACTCCTTCACTGAGCCAAAGCCAGGAAGTCTCAGTCCTTCACTGAGCCAAAGCCAGGAAGTCTCACTCCTTCACTGAGCCATAGCCACAATGTCTCTCTACTTCACTGAGCCAAAGCCACGAAGTCTCACTCCTTCACTGAGACAAAGCCAAGAAGTCTCATTCCTTCAGAGCCAAAGCCAGGAAATCTCACTCCTTCTCTGAGCCAAAGCCTCAAAGTTTCATTCCTTCACTGAGGCAAAGCCACGGTCTCACTCCTTCACTGTGCTAAAGCCTCAAAGTCTCTCCCTTAACTGCGTCATAGCCACGAAGTCTCACACCATCACTGAGCCAAAGCCACGGACTCACACCTTCACTGAACCAAAGCCACAATGTCTCTCTCCTTCACTGAGCCAAAGCCACAAACTCTCAGTCCTTCACTGAGCCAAAGCCAGGAAGTCTCACTCCTTCACTGACCCAAAGCCAGGAAGTCTCACTCCTTCACTGAGCTAAAGCCAGGAAATCTCACTCCTTCATTGAACCAAAGCCACAACGTCTCTCTTCTTCACTGGGCCAAAGCCACAACGTCTCTCTCCTTCGCTGGGCCAAAGCAACAAAGTCTCACTCCTTCCCTGAGCCAAAGCCACAACGTCTCACTCCTTCACTGAGCCAAAGCCAGGATGTCTCACTATTTCACTGAACCAAAGCCAATAAGTCACACTCCTTCACTGAGCCAAAGACAAAAAGTCTCACTCCTTCACTGAGTCAAATCCAGGAAGTCTCACTCCTTCACTGAGACAAATCCAGCAGGTCTCACTCCTTCACTGAGCCAAAGACACGGACTCACTCCTTCACTGAGCCAAAGCCAGGAAGGCTCACAGCTTCACTGAGCCAAAGGAACGAAGTCTCACTCCTTCACTGAGCCAAAGGCACGATGTCTCACTCCTTCACTGAGCCAAAACCACAAAGCTTCACTCCTTCTGTGAGCCAAAGCCAGTAAGTCTCACTCCTTCACTGAGCCAAACCCAGGAAGTCTCACTCCTTCACTGAGCCAAAGCCAGGAAGTCTCAGTCCTTCACTGAGCCAAAGCCAGGAAGTCTCACTCCTTCACTGAGCCATAGCCACAATGTCTCTCTACTTCACTGAGCCAAAGCCACGAAGTCTCACTCCTTCACTGAGACAAAGCCAAGAAGTCTCATTCCTTCAGAGCCAAAGCCAGGAAATCTCACTCCTTCTCTGAGCCAAAGCCTCAAAGTTTCATTCCTTCACTGAGGCAAAGCCACGGTCTCACTCCTTCACTGTGCTAAAGCCTCAAAGTCTCTCCCTTAACTGCGTCATAGCCACGAAGTCTCACACCATCACTGAGCCAAAGCCACGGACTCACACCTTCACTGAACCAAAGCCACAATGTCTCTCTCCTTCACTGAGCCAAAGCCACAAACTCTCAGTCCTTCACTGAGCCAAAGCCAGGAAGTCTCACTCCTTCACTGAGCCAAAGCCACAAAGTCTCAGTCCTTCAAAGCCAAAGCCAGGAAATCTCTCTCCTTCACTGAGTCATAGCCACGAAGTCTCACTCCTTCACTGAGCCAGCCAGTAAGTCTCACTACTTCAGAGCCAATGCCAGGAAGTCTCACTATTTCTCTGGGCCAAAGCCAGTAAGTCTCACTCCTTCACTGAGCCAAACCCAGGAAGTCTCACTCCTTTACTGAGCCAAACCCAGGAAGTCTCAGTACTTCACTGAGCCAAAGCCAGGAAGTCTCACTCCTTCACTGAGCCATAGCCACAATGTCTCTCTACTTCACTGAGCCAAAGCCATGAAGTCTCACACCTTCACTGAGACAAAGCCACGAAGTCTCATTCCTTCAGAGCCAAAGCCGGGAAATCTCACTCCTTCTCTGAGCCAAAGCCTCAAAGTTTCATTCCTTCACTGAGGCAAAGCCACGGTCTCACTCCTTCACTGTGCTAAAGCCTCAAAGTCTCTCCCTTAACTGCGTCATAACCACGAATTCTCACACCATCACTGAGCCAAAGCCACGGACTCACACCTTCACTGAACCAAAGCCACAATGTCTCTCTCCTTCACTGAGCCAAAGCCACAAACTCTCAGTCCTTCACTGAGCCAAAGCCAGGAAGTCTCACTCCTTCACTGACCCAAAGCCAGGAAGTCTCACTCCTTCACTGAGCTAAAGCCAGGAAATCTCACTCCTTCATTGAACCAAAGCTACAACGTCTCTATCCTTCACTGGGCCAAAGCAACAACGTCTCTCTCCTTCGCTGGGCCAAAGCAACAAAGTCTCACTCCTTCCCTGAGCCAAAGCCACAACGTCTCACTCCTTCACTGAGCCAAAGCCAAGATGTCTCACTATTTCACTGACCCAAAGCCAGGAAGTCTCACTCCTTCACTGAGCTAAAGCCAGGAATTCTCACTCCTTCATTGAACCAAAGCCACAACGTCTCTCTCCTTCACTGGACAAAGCCACAACGTCTCTCTCCTTCGCTGGGCCAAAGCAACAAAGTCTCACTCCTTCCCTGAGCCAAAGCCACAACGTCTCACTCCTTCACTGAGCCAAAGCCAGGATGTCTCACTATTTCAGTGAGCCAAAGCCAATAAGTCACACTCCTTCACTGAGCCAAAGACAAAAAGTCTCACTCCTTCACTGAGTCAAATCCAGGAAGTCTCACTCCTTCACTGAGACAAATCCAGCAAGTCTCACTCCTTCACTGAGCAAAAGCCAGGAAGGCTCACAGCTTCACTGAGCCAAAGGAACGAAGTCTCACTCCTTCACTGAGACAAAGGCACGATGTCTCACTCCTTCACTGAGCCAAAACCACAAAGCTTCTCTCCTTCTGTGAGCCAAAGCCATGAAGACTCACTTTTTCACTCTGCCAAAACCACGAAGTCTCACTCCTTCACTATGCCAAAGCCATGAAGTCTGACCCCTTAACTGAGCCAGCCAGTAAGTCCCACTCCTTCAGAACCAATGCCAGGAAGTCTCACTCCTTCACTGATCCAAAGCCACGAAGTCTCACTCCTTCTCTGAGAAAAGCCACGGACTCACTCCTTCACTGAACCAAAGCCACAATGTCTCTCTCCTTCACTGAGCCAAAGCCAGGAAGTCTCACACCTTCACTGACCCAAAGCCAGGAAGTCTCACTCCTTCACTGAGCTAAAGCCAGGAATTCTCACTCCTTCATTGAACCAAAGCCACAACGTCTCTCTTCTTCACTGGGCCAAACCCAAAACGTCTCTCTCCTTCACTTGGCCAAAGCCAAAAAGTCTCACGCCTTCCCAGAGCCAAAGCCACAACGTCTCACTCCATCACTGAGCCAAAGCCAGGATGTCTCACTATTTCAATGAGCCAAAGCCAATAAGTCTCACTCCTTCACTGAGCCAAAGCCAAGAAGTCTCACTCCTTCACTGAGCCAAATCCAGGAAGTCTCACTCCTTCACTGAGACAAATCCATCAAGTCTCACTCCTTCACTGAGCCAAAGCAACGGACTCACTCCTTCACTGAGCCAAAGCCAGGAGGGCTCACAGCTTCACTGAGACAAAGGCACGAAGTCTCACTCCATCACTGAGCCAAAGGCACGAAGTCTCACTCCTTCACTGAGCCAAAACCACAAAGCTTCACTCCTTCTCTGAGCCAAAGCCAGGAAGACTCACTCCTTCACTCTGCCAAAACCACGAAGTCTCACTCCTTCACTGAGCAAACGAGTAAGACGCAGTCTTTCAGATCCAAAGCCAGGAAGACTCACTCCTTCACTGAGCCATAGCCAGGAAGTCTCACTCCTTCACTGAGCCAAAGCCACAAAGTCTCAGTCCTTCAAAGCCAAAGCCAGGAAATCTCACTCCTTCACTGAGCCAAAGCCACGGTCTCACTCCATCAGTGAGCCAAAGCCAGGAAGTCTCACTCCTTCACTGAGCCAAAGGCACAATGTCTCTCTCCTTCACTGAGCCAAATCCACAAAGTCTCAGTCCTTCACTGAGCCAAAGCCAGGAAGTCTCACGCCTTCACTGAACCAAAGCCAGGAAGTCTCACTCCTTCACTGAGCTAAGGCCAGGAAGTCTCACTCCTTCACTGAGCCATAGCCACAATGTCTCTCTCCTTCACTGAGCCAAAGCCATGAATTCTCACACCTTAATTGAGCCAAAGCCACGAAGTCGCACTCCTTTAGAGCCAAAGCCAGGAAATCTCACTCCTTCACTGAGCCAAAGCTACGAAGTTTCACTCCTTTACTGAGCCAAAGCCACGGTCACACTCCTTCACTCTGCCAAAGCCTCAAAGTCTCTCTCCTTCACTGAGCCATAGCCACGAAGTCTCACTCCTTCACTGAGCCAGCCAGTAAGTCTCACTACTTCAGAGCCAATGCCAGGAAGTCTCACTATTTCTCTGGGCCAAAGCCAGTAAGTCTCACTCCTTCACTGAGCCAAACCCAGGAAGTCTCACTCCTTCACTGAGCCAAAGCCAGGAAGTCTCAGTCCTTCACTGAGCCAAAGCCAGGAAGTCTCACTCCTTCACTGAGCCATAGCCACAATGTCTCTCTACTTCACTGAGCCAAAGCCACGAAGTCTCACTCCTTCACTGAGACAAAGCCAAGAAGTCTCATTCCTTCAGAGCCAAAGCCAGGAAATCTCACTCCTTCTCTGAGCCAAAGCCTCAAAGTTTCATTACTTCACTGAGGCAAAGCCACGGTCTCACTCCTTCACTGTGCTAAAGCCTCAAAGTCTCTCCCTTAACTGCGTCATAGCCACGAAGTCTCACACCATCACTGAGCCAAAGCCACGGACTCACACCTTCACTGAACCAAAGCCACAATGTCTCTCTCCTTCACTGAGCCAAAGCCACAAACTCTCAGTCCTTCACTGAGCCAAAGCCAGGAAGTCTCACTCCTTCACTGACCCAAAGCCAGGAAGTCTCACTCCTTCACTGAGCTAAAGCCAGGAAATCTCACTCCTTCATTGAACCAAAGCCACAACGTCTCTCTTCTTCACTGGGCCAAAGCCACAACGTCTCTCTCCTTCGCTGGGCCAAAGCAACAAAGTCTCACTCCTTCCCTGAGCCAAAGCCACAACGTCTCACTCCTTCACTGAGCCAAAGCCAGGATGTCTCACTATTTCACTGAACCAAAGCCAATAAGTCACACTCCTTCACTGATCCAAAGACAAAAAGTCTCACTCCTTCACTGAGTCAAATCCAGGAAGTCTCACTCCTTCACTGAGACAAATCCAGCAGGTCTCACTCCTTCACTGAGCCAAAGACACGGACTCACTCCTTCACTGAGCCAAAGCCAGGAAGGCTCACAGCTTCACTGAGCCAAAGGAACGAAGTCTCACTCCTTCACTGAGCCAAAGGCACGATGTCTCACTCCTTCACTGAGCCAAAACCACAAAGCTTCACTCCTTCTGTGAGCCAAAGCCATGAAGACTCACTCCTTCACTCTGCCAAAACCTGGAAGTCTCACTCCTTCACTATGCCAAAGCCATGAAGTCTGACCCCTTCACTGAGCCAGCCAGTAAGTCTCACTCCTTCAGAACCAATGCCAGGAAGTCTCACTCCTTCACTGATCCAAAGCCACGAAGTCTCTCTCCTTCACTGAGAAAAGCCACGGACACACTCCTTCACTGAACCAAAGCCACAATGTCTCTCTCCTTCACTGAGCCAAAGCCACAAAGTCTCAGTCCTTCACTGAGCCAAAGCCAGGATGTCTCACACCTTCACTGACCCAAAGCCAGGAAGTCTCACTCCTTCACTGAGCTAAAGCCAGGAATTCTCACTCCTTCATTGAACCAAAGCCACAACGTCTCTCTTCTTCACTGGGCCAAACCCAAAACGTCTCTCTCCTTCACTGGGCCAAAGCCAGGATGTCTCACTATTTCAATGAGCCAAAGCCAATGTCTCACTCCTTCACTGAGCCAAAGCCAAGAAGTCTCACTCCTTCACTGAGCCAAATCCAGGAAGTCTCACTCCTTCACTGAGACAAATCCATCAAGTCTCACTCCTTCACTGAGCCAAAGCAACGGAATCACTCCTTCACTGAGACAAAGACAGGAAGGCTCACAGCTTCACTGAGCCAAAGGCACGAAGTCTCACTCCATCACTGAGCCAAAGGCACGAAGTCTCACTCCTTCACTGAGCCAAAACCACAAAGCTTCACTCCTTCTCTGAGCCAAAGCCAGGAAGACTCACTCCTTCACTCTGCCAAAACCACGAAGTCTCACTCCTTCACTGAGCAAACGAGTAAGTAGCAGTCTTTCAGATCCAAAGCCCGGAAGACTCACTCCTTCACTGAGACATAGCCAGGAAGTCTCACTCCTTCACTGAGCCAAAGCCACAAAGTCTCAGTCCTTCAGAGCCAAAGCCAGGAAATCTCACTCCTTCACTGAGCCAAAGCCACGGACTCACTCCGTCACTGAGCCAAAGCCAGGTAGCCTCACAGCTTCACTGAGCCAAAGGCACGAAGTCTCACTCCTTCACTGAGCCAAAGGCACGAAGTCTCACTCCTTCACTGAGCCAAAACCACAAAGCTTCACTCCTTCTGTGAGACAAAGCCAGGAAGACTCACTCCTTCACTCTGCCAAAACCACGAAGTCTCACTCCTTCACTATGCCAAAGCCATGAAGTCTGACCCCTTCACTGAGCCAGCCAGTAAGTCTCACTCCTTCAGAACCAATGCCAGGAAGTCTCACTCCTTCACTGATCCAAAGCCACGAAGTCTCACTCCTTCACTGAGCCAAAGCCACGGACTCACTCCTTCACTGAACCAAAGCCACAATGTCTCTCTCCTTCAGTGAGCCAAATCCACAAAGTCTCACTCCATCAGTGAGCCAAAGACAGGAAGTCTCACTCCTTCACTGAGCCAAAGGCACAATGTCTCTCTCCTTCAGTGAGCCAAATCCACAAAGTCTCAGTCCTTCACTGAGCCAAAGCCAGGAAGTCTCACGCCTTCACTGAACCAAAGCCAGGAAGTCTCACTCCTTCACTGAGCTAAGGCCAGGAAGTCTCACTCCTTCATTGAACCAAAGCCACAACGTCTCTCTCCTTCACTGAGCCAAAGCCAGGATGTCTCACTATTTCACTGAACCAAAGCCAATAAGTCACACTCCTTCACTGAGCCAAAGACAAAAAGTCTCACTCCTTCACTGAGTCAAATCCAGGAAGTCTCACTCCTTCACTGAGACAAATCCAGCAGGTCTCACTCCTTCACTGAGCTAAGGCCAGGAATTCTCACTCCTTCATTGAACCAAAGCCACAACGTCTCTCTTCTTCACTGGGCCAAACCCAAAACGTCTCTCTCCTTCACTGGGCCAAAGCCATGAAGTCTGACCCCTTCACTGAGCCAGCCAGTAAGTCCCACTCCTTCAGAACCAATGCCAGGAAGTCTCACTCCTTCACTGATCCAAAGCCACGAAGTCTCACTCCTTCTCTGAGAAAAGCCACGGACTCACTCCTTCACTGAACCAAAGCCACAATGTCTCTCTCCTTCACTGAGCCAAAGCCAGGAAGTCTCACACCTTCACTGACCCAAAGCCAGGAAGTCTCACTCCTTCACTGAGCTAAAGCCAGGAATTCTCACTCCTTCATTGAACCAAAGCCACAACGTCTCTCTTCTTCACTGGGCCAAACCCAAAACGTCTCTCTCCTTCACTTGGCCAAAGCCAAAAAGTCTCACGCCTTCCCAGAGCCAAAGCCACAACGTCTCACTCCATCACTGAGCCAAAGCCAGGATGTCTCACTATTTCAATGAGCCAAAGCCAATAAGTCTCACTCCTTCACTGAGCCAAAGCCAAGAAGTCTCACTCCTTCACTGAGCCAAATCCAGGAAGTCTCACTCCTTCACTGAGACAAATCCATCAAGTCTCACTCCTTCACTGAGCCAAAGCAACGGACTCACTCCTTCACTGAGCCAAAGCCAGGAGGGCTCACAGCTTCACTGAGACAAAGGCACGAAGTCTCACTCCATCACTGAGCCAAAGGCACGAAGTCTCACTCCTTCACTGAGCCAAAACCACAAAGCTTCACTCCTTCTCTGAGCCAAAGCCAGGAAGACTCACTCCTTCACTCTGCCAAAACCACGAAGTCTCACTCCTTCACTGAGCAAACGAGTAAGACGCAGTCTTTCAGATCCAAAGCCAGGAAGACTCACTCCTTCACTGAGCCATAGCCAGGAAGTCTCACTCCTTCACTGAGCCAAAGCCACAAAGTCTCAGTCCTTCAAAGCCAAAGCCAGGAAATCTCACTCCTTCACTGAGCCAAAGCCACGGTCTCACTCCATCAGTGAGCCAAAGCCAGGAAGTCTCACTCCTTCACTGAGCCAAAGGCACAATGTCTCTCTCCTTCACTGAGCCAAATCCACAAAGTCTCAGTCCTTCACTGAGCCAAAGACAGGAAGTCTCACGCCTTCACTGAACCAAAGACAGGAAGTCTCACTCCTTCACTGAGCTAAGGCCAGGAAGTCTCACTCCTTCATTGAACGAAACCCACAACGTCTCTCTCCTTCACTGGGCTAAAGCCACAAAGTCTCACTCCTTCACTGAGCCAAAGGCACAATGTCTCTCTCCTTCACTGAGCCAAATCCACAAAGTCTTAGTCCTTCACTGAGCCAAAGCCAGGAAGTCTCACGCCTTCACTGAACCAAAGCCAGGAAGTCTCACTCCTTCACTGATCTAAGGCCAGGAAGTCTCACTCCTTCACTGAGCCATAGCCACAATGTCTCTCTCCTTCACTGAGCCAAAGCCATGAATTCTCATACCTTAATTGAGCCAAAGCCACGAAGTCGCACTCCTTTAGAGCCAAAGCCAGGAAATCTCACTCCTTCACTGAGCCAAAGCTACGAAGTTTCACTCCTTTACTGAGCCAAAGCCACGGTCACACTCCTTCACTCTGCCAAAGCCTCAAAGTCTCTCTCCTTCACTGAGCCATAGCCACGAAGTCTCACTCCTTCACTGAGCCAGCCAGTAAGTCTCACTACTTCAGAGCCAATGCCAGGAAGTCTCACTATTTCTCTGGGCCAAAGCCAGTAAGTCTCACTCCTTCACTGAGCCAAACCCAGGAAGTCTCACTCCTTCACTGAGCCAAAGCCAGGAAGTCTCAGTCCTTCACTGAGCCAAAGCCAGGAAGTCTCACTCCTTCACTGAGCCATAGCCACAATGTCTCTCTACTTCACTGAGCCAAAGCCACGAAGTCTCACTCCTTCACTGAGACAAAGCCAAGAAGTCTCATTCCTTCAGAGCCAAAGCCAGGAAATCTCACTCCTTCTCTGAGCCAAAGCCTCAAAGTTTCATTCCTTCACTGAGGCAAAGCCACGGTCTCACTCCTTCACTGTGCTAAAGCCTCAAAGTCTCTCCCTTAACTGCGTCATAGCCACGAAGTCTCACACCATCACTGAGCCAAAGCCACGGACTCACACCTTCACTGAACCAAAGCCACAATGTCTCTCTCCTTCACTGAGCCAAAGCCACAAACTCTCAGTCCTTCACTGAGCCAAAGCCAGGAAGTATCACTCCTTCACTGACCCAAAGCCAGGAAGTCTCACTCCTTCACTGAGCTAAAGCCAGGAAATCTCACTCCTTCATTGAACCAAAGCCACAACGTCTCTCTTCTTCACTGGGCCAAAGCCACAACGTCTCTCTCCTTCGCTGGGCCAAAGCAACAAAGTCTCACTCCTTCCCTGAGCCAAAGCCACAACGTCTCACTCCTTCACTGAGCCAAAGCCAGGATGTCTCACTATTTCACTGAACCAAAGCCAATAAGTCACACTCCTTCACTGAGCCAAAGACAAAAAGTCTCACTCCTTCACTGAGTCAAATCCAGGAAGTCTCACTCCTTCACTGAGACAAATCCAGCAGGTCTCACTCCTTCACTGAGCCAAAGACACGGACTCACTCCTTCACTGAGCCAAAGCCAGGAAGGCTCACAGCTTCACTGAGCCAAAGGAACGAAGTCTCACTCCTTCACTGAGCCAAAGGCACGATGTCTCACTCCTTCACTGAGCCAAAACCACAAAGCTTCACTCCTTCTGTGAGCCAAAGCCATGAAGACTCACTCCTTCACTCTGCCAAAACCTGGAAGTCTCACTCCTTCACTATGCCAAAGCCATGAAGTCTGACCCCTTCACTGAGCCAGCCAGTAAGTCTCACTCCTTCAGAACCAATGCCAGGAAGTCTCACTCCTTCACTGATCCAAAGCCACGAAGTCTCTCTCCTTCACTGAGAAAAGCCACGGACACACTCCTTCACTGAACCAAAGCCACAATGTCTCTCTCCTTCACTGAGCCAAAGCCACAAAGTCTCAGTCCTTCACTGAGCCAAAGCCAGGATGTCTCACACCTTCACTGACCCAAAGCCAGGAAGTCTCACTCCTTCACTGAGCTAAAGCCAGGAATTCTCACTCCTTCATTGAACCAAAGCCACAACGTCTCTCTTCTTCACTGGGCCAAACCCAAAACGTCTCTCTCCTTCACTGGGCCAAAGCCAGGATGTCTCACTATTTCAATGAGCCAAAGCCAATAAGTCTCACTCCTTCACTGAGCCAAAGCCAAGAAGTCTCACTCCTTCACTGAGCCAAATCCAGGAAGTCTCACTCCTTCACTGAGACAAATCCATCAAGTCTCACTCCTTCACTGAGCCAAAGCAACGGAATCACTCCTTCACTGAGACAAAGACAGGAAGGCTCACAGCTTCACTGAGCCAAAGGCACGAAGTCTCACTCCATCACTGAGCCAAAGGCACGAAGTCTCACTCCTTCACTGAGCCAAAACCACAAAGCTTCACTCCTTCTCTGAGCCAAAGCCAGGAAGACTCACTCCTTCACTCTGCCAAAACCACGAAGTCTCACTCCTTCACTGAGCAAACGAGTAAGTAGCAGTCTTTCAGATCCAAAGCCCGGAAGACTCACTCCTTCACTGAGACATAGCCAGGAAGTCTCACTCCTTCACTGAGCCAAAGCCACAAAGTCTCAGTCCTTCAGAGCCAAAGCCAGGAAATCTCACTCCTTCACTGAGCCAAAGCCACGGACTCACTCCGTCACTGAGCCAAAGCCAGGTAGCCTCACAGCTTCACTGAGCCAATGGCACGAAGTCTCACTCCTTCACTGAGCCAAAGGCACGAAGTCTCACTCCTTCACTGAGCCAAAACCACAAAGCTTCACTCCTTCTGTGAGCCAAAGCCAGGAAGACTCACTCCTTCACTCTGCCAAAACCACGAAGTCTCACTCCTTCACTATGCCAAAGCCATGAAGTCTGACCCCTTCACTGAGCCAACCAGTAAGTCTCACTCCTTCAGAACCAATGCCAGGAAGTCTCACTCCTTCACTGATCCAAAGCCACGAAGTCTCACTCCTTCACTGAGCCAAAGCCACGGACTCACTCCTTCACTGAACCAAAGCCACAATGTCTCTCTCCTTCACTGAGCCAAAGCCACAAAGTCTCAGTCCTTCACTGAGCCAAAGCCAGGAAGTCTCACACCTTCACTGACCCAAAGCCAGGAAGTATCACTCCTTCACTGAGCTAAAGCCAGGAATTCTCACTCCTTCATTGAACCAAAGCCACAACGTCTCTCTTCTTCACTGGGCCAAACCCAAAACGTCTCTCTCCTTCACTGGGCCAAAGCCACAAAGTCTCACTCCTTCCCTGAGCCAAAGCCACAACGTCTCACTCCATCACTGAGCCAAAGCCAGGATGTCTCACTATTTCAATGAGCCAAAGCCAATAAGTCTCACTCCTTCACTGAGCCAAAGCCAAGAAGTCTCACTCCTTCACTGAGCCAAATCCAGGAAGTCTCACTCCTTCACTGAGACAAATCCATCAAGTCTCACTCCTTCACTGAGCCAAAGCAACGGACTCACTCGTTCACTGAGCCAAAGCCAGGAGGGCTCACAGCTTCACTGAGCCAAAGGCACGAAGTCTCACTCCATCACTGAGCCAAAGGCACGAAGTCTCACTCCTTCACTGAGCCAAAACCACAAAGCTTCACTCCTTCTCTGAGCCAAAGCCAGGAAGCCTCACTCCTTCACTGAGCAAACGAGTAAGTCGCAGTCTTTCAGATCCAAGCCAGGAAGACTCACTCCTTCACTGAGCCATAGCCAGGAAGTCTCACTCCTTCTCTGAGCCAAAGCCACAAAGTCTCAGTCCTTCAAAGCCAAAGCCAGGAAATCTCACTCCTTCACTGTGCCAAAGCCACGGTCTCACTCCATCAGTGAGCCAAAGACAGGAAGTCTCACTCCTTCACTGAGCCAAAGGCACAATGTCTCTCTCCTTCAGTGAGCCAAATCCACAAAGTCTCAGTCCTTCACTGAGCCAAAGCCAGGAAGTCTCACGCCTTCACTGAACCAAAGCCAGGAAGTCTCACTCCTTCACTGAGCTAAGGCCAGGAAGTCTCACTCCTTCATTGAACCAAAGCCACAACGTCTCTCTCCTTCACTGAGCCAAAGCCAGGATGTCTCACTATTTCACTGAACCAAAGCCAATAAGTCACACTCCTTCACTGAGCCAAAGACAAAAAGTCTCACTCCTTCACTGAGTCAAATCCAGGAAGTCTCACTCCTTCACTGAGACAAATCCAGCAGGTCTCACTCCTTCACTGAGCTAAGGCCAGGAATTCTCACTCCTTCATTGAACCAAAGCCACAACGTCTCTCTTCTTCACTGGGCCAAACCCAAAACGTCTCTCTCCTTCACTGGGCCAAAGCCAGGATGTCTCACTATTTCAATGAGCCAAATCCAATAAGTCTCACTCCTTCACTGAGCCAAAGCCAAGTAGTCTCACTCCTTCACTGAGCCAAATCCAGGAAGTCTCACTCCTTCACTGAGACAAATCCATCAAGTCTCACTCCTTCACTGAGCCAAAGCAACGGAATCACTCCTTCACTGAGCCAAAGCCAGGAAGGCTCACAGCTTCACTGAGCCAAAGGCACGAAGTCTCACTCCATCACTGAGCCAAAGCCACGAAGTCTCACTCCTTCACTGAGCCAAAACCACAAAGCTTCACTCCTTCTCTGAGCCAAAGCCAGGAAGACTCTCTCCTTCACTCTGCCAAAACAACGAAGTCTCACTCCTTCACTGAGCAAATGAGTAAGTCGCAGTATTTCAGATCCAAAGCCAGGAAGACTCACTCCTTCACTGAGACATAGCCAGGAAGTCTCACTCCTTCACTGAGCCAAAGCCACAAAGTCTCAGTCCTTCAGAGCCAAAGCCAGGAAATCTCACTCCTTCACTGAGCCAAAGCCACGGACTCACTCCTTCACTGAGCCAAAGCCAGGAAGGCTCACAGCTTCACTGAGCCAAAGGCACGAAGTCTCACTCCTTCACTGAGCCAAAGGCACGAGGTCTCACTCCTTCACTGAGCCAAAACCACAAAGCTTCACTCCTTCTGTGAGCCAAAGCCAGGAAGACTCACTCCTTCACTCTGCCAAAACCACGAAGTCTCACTCCTTCACTATGCCAAAGCCATGAAGTCTGACCCCTTCACTGAGCCAGCCAGTAAGTCTCACTCCTTCAGAACCAATGCCAGGAAGTCTCACTCCTTCACTGATCCAAAGCCAGGAAGTCTCACTCCTTCACTGAGCCAAAGCCACGGACTCACTCCTTCACTGAACCAAAGCCACAATGTCTCTCTCCTTCACTGAGCCAAAGCCACAAAGTCTCAGTCCTTCACTGAGCCAAAGCCAGGAAGTCTCACACCTTCACTGACCCAAAGCCAGGAAGTATCACTCCTTCACTGAGCTAAAGCCAGGAATTCTCACTCCTTCATTGAACCAAAGCCACAACGTCTCTCTTCTTCACTGGGCCAAACCCAAAACGTCTCTCTCCTTCACTGGGCCAAAGCCACAAAGTCTCACTCCTTCCCTGAGCCAAAGCCACAACGTCTCACTCCATCACTGAGCCAAAGCCAGGATGTCTCACTATTTCAATGAGCCAAAGCCAATGAGTCTCACTCCTTCACTGAGCCAAAGCCAAGAAGTCTCACTCCTTCACTGAGCCAAATCCAGGAAGTCTCACTCCTTCACTGAGACAAATCCATCAAGTCTCACTCCTTCACTGAGCCAAAGCAACGGACTCACTCCTTCACTGAGCCAAAGCCAGGAGGGCTCACAGCTTCACTGAGCCAAAGGCACGAAGTCTCACTCCATCACTGAGCCAAAGGCACGAAGTCTCACTCCTTCACTGAGCCAAAACCACAAAGCTTCACTCCTTCTCTGAGCCAAAGCCAGGAAGTCTCACTCCTTCACTGAGCAAACGAGTAAGTCGCAGTCTTTCAGATCCAAGCCAGGAAGACTCACTCCTTCACTGAGCCATAGCCAGGAAGTCTCACTCCTTCACTGAGCCAAAGCCACAAAGTCTCAGTCCTTCAAAGCCAAAGCCAGGAAATCTCACTCCTTCACTGTGCCAAAGCCACGGTCTCACTCCATCAGTGAGCCAAAGCCAGGAAGTCTCACTCCTTCACTGAGCCAAAGGCACAATGTCTCTCTCCTTCAGTGAGCCAAATCCACAAAGTCTCAGTCCTTCACTGAGCCAAAGCCAGGAAGTCTCACGCCTTCACTGAACCAAAGCCAGGAAGTCTCACTCCTTCACTGAGCTAAGGCCAGGAAGTCTCACTCCTTCATTGAACCAAAGCCACAACGTCTCTCTCCTTCACTGAGCCAAAGCCAGGATGTCTCACTATTTCACTGAACCAAAGCCAATAAGTCACACTCCTTCACTGAGCCAAAGACAAAAAGTCTCACTCCTTCACTGAGTCAAATCCAGGAAGTCTCACTCCTTCACTGAGACAAATCCAGCAGGTCTCACTCCTTCACTGAGCCAAAGACACGGACTCACTCCTTCACTGAGCCAAAGCCAGGAAGGCTCACAGCTTCACTGAGCCAAAGGAACGAAGTCTCACTCCTTCACTGAGCCAAAGGCACGATGTCTCACTCCTTCACTGAGCCAAAACCACAAAGCTTCACTCCTTCTGTGAGCCAAAGCCATGAAGACTCACTCCTTCACTCTGCCAAAACCTGGAAGTCTCACTCCTTCACTATACCAAAGCCATGAAGTCTGACCCCTTCACTGAGCCAGCCAGTAAGTCTCACTCCTTCAGAACCAATGCCAGGAAGTCTCACTCCTTCACTGATCCAAAGCCACGAAGTCTCTCTCCTTCACTGAGAAAAGCCACGGACTCACTCCTTCACTGAACCAAAGCCACAATGTCTCTCTCCTTCACTGAGCCAAAGCCACAAAGTCTCAGTCCTTCACTGAGCCAAAGCCAGGAAGTCTCACACCTTCACTGACCCAAAGCCAGGAAGTCTCACTCCTTCACTGAGCTAAAGCCAGGAATTCTCACTCCTTCATTGAACCAAAGCCACAACGTCTCTCTTCTTCACTGGGCCAAACCCAAAACGTCTCTCTCCTTCACTGGGCCAAAGCCAGGATGTCTCACTATTTCAATGAGCCAAATCCAATAAGTCTCACTCCTTCACTGAGCCAAAGCCAAGTAGTCTCACTCCTTCACTGAGCCAAATCCAGGAAGTCTCACTCCTTCACTGAGACAAATCCATCAAGTCTCACTCCTTCACTGAGCCAAAGCAACGGAATCACTCCTTCACTGAGCCAAAGCCAGGAAGGCTCACAGCTTCACTGAGCCAAAGGCACGAAGTCTCACTCCATCACTGAGCCAAAGGCACGAAGTCTCACTCCTTCACTGAGCCAAAACCACAAAGCTTCACTCCTTCTCTGAGCCAAAGCCAGGAAGACTCTCTCCTTCACTCTGCCAAAACAACGAAGTCTCACTCCTTCACTGAGCAAATGAGTAAGTCGCAGTATTTCAGATCCAAAGCCAGGAAGACTCACTCCTTCACTGAGACATAGCCAGGAAGTCTCACTCCTTCACTGAGCCAAAGCCACAAAGTCTCAGTCCTTCAGAGCCAAAGCCAGGAAATCTCACTCCTTCACTGAGCCAAAGCCACGGACTCACTCCTTCACTGAGCCAAAGCCAGGAAGGCTCACAGCTTCACTGAGCCAAAGGCACGAAGTCTCACTCCTTCACTGAGCCAAAGGCACGAGGTCTCACTCCTTCACTGAGCCAAAACCACAAAGCTTCACTCCTTCTGTGAGCCAAAGCCAGGAAGACTCACTCCTTCACTCTGCCAAAACCACGAAGTCTCACTCCTTCACTATGCCAAAGCCATGAAGTCTGACCCCTTCACTGAGCCAGCCAGTAAGTCTCACTCCTTCAGAACCAATGCCAGGAAGTCTCACTCCTTCACTGATCCAAAGCCACGAAGTCTCACTCCTTCACTGAGCCAAAGCCACGGACTCACTCCTTCACTGAACCAAAGCCACAATGTCTCTCTCCTTCACTGAGCCAAAGCCACAAAGTCTCAGTCCTTCACTGAGCCAAAGCCAGGAAGTCTCACACCTTCACTGACCCAAAGCCAGGAAGTCTCACTCCTTCACTGAGCTAAAGCCAGGAATTCTCACTCCTTCATTGAACCAAAGCCTCAATGTCTCTCTTCTTCACTGGGCCAAACCCAAAACGTCTCTCTCCTTCACTGGGCCAAAGCCACAAAGTCTCACTCCTTACCTGAGCTAAAGCCACAACGTCTCACTCCATCACTGAGCCAAAGCCAGGATGTCTCACTATTTCAATGAGCCAAAGCCAATAAGTCTCACTCCTTCACTGAGCCAAAGCCAAGAAGTCTCACTCCTTCACTGAGCCAAATCCAGGAAGTCTCACTCCTTCACTGAGACAAATCCATCAAGTCTCACTCCTTCACTGAGCCAAAGCAACGGACTCACTCCTTCACTGAGCCAAAGCCAGGAGGGCTCACAGCTTCACTGAGCCAAAGGCACGAAGTCTCACTCCTTCACTGAGCCAAAACCACAAAGCTTCACTCCTTCTCTGAGCCAAAGCCAGGAAGACTCACTCCTTCACTCTGCCAAAACCACGAAGTCTCACTCCTTCACTGATCAAACGAGTAAGTCGCAGTCTTTCAGATCCAAAGCCAGGAAGACTCACTCCTTCACTGAGCCATAGCCAGGAAGTCTCACTCCTTCACTGAGCCAAAGCCACAAAGTCTCAGTCCTTCAAAGCCAAAGCCAGGAAATCTCACTCCTTCACTGTGCCAAAGCCACGGTCTCACTCCATCAGTGAGCCAAATCCAGGAAGTCTCACTCCTTCACTGAGCCAAAGGCACAATGTCTCTCTCCTTCACTGAGCCAAATCCACAAAGTCTCAGTCCTTCACTGAGCCAAAGCCAGGAAGTCTCACGCCTTCACTGAACCAAAGCCAGGAAGTCTCACTCCTTCACTGAGCTAAGGCCAGGAAGTCTCACTCCTTCATTGAACCAAAGCCACAACGTCTCTCTCCTTCACTGGGCCAAAGCCAGGAAGTCTCACGCCTTCACTGAACCAAAGCCAGGAAGTCTCACTCCTTCACTGAGCTAAGGCCAGGAAGTCTCACTCCTTCACTGAGCCATAGCCACAATGTTTCTCTCCTTCACTGAGCCAAAGCCATGAATTCTCACTCCTTAATTGAGCCAAAGCCACCAAGTCACACTCCTTTAGAGCCAACGCCAGGAAATCTCACTCCTTCACTGAGCCAAAGCTACGAAGTTTCACTCCTTCACTGAGCCAAAGCCACGGTCACACTCCTTCACTCTGCCAAAGCCTCAAAGTCTCTCTCCTTCACTGAGCCATAGCCACGAAGACTCACTCCTTCACTGAGCCAGCCAGTAAGTCTCACTACTTCAGAGCCAATGCCAGGAAGTCTCACTATTTCTCTGGGCCAAAGCCAGTAAGTCTCACTCCTTCACTGAGCCAAACCCAGGAAGTCTCACTCCTTCACTGAGCCAAAGCCAGGAAGTCTCAGTCCTTCACTGAGCCAAAGCCAGGAAGTCTCACTGCTTCACTGAGCCATAGCCACAATGTCTCTCTACTTCACTGAGCCAAAGCCATGAAGTCTCACACCTTCACTGAGACAAAGCCACGAAGTCTCATTCCTTCAGAGCCAAAGCCAGGAAATCTCACTCCTTCTCTGAGCCAAAGCCTCAAAGTTTCATTCCTTCACTGAGGCAAAGCCACGGTCTCACTCCTTCACGGTGCTAAAGCCTCAAAGTCTCTCCCTTAACTGCGTCATAGCCACGAAGTCTCACACCATCACTGAGCCAAAGCCACGGACTCACACCTTCACTGAGCCAAAGCCAGGATGTCTCACTATTTCACTGAACAAAAGCCAATAAGTCTCACTCCATTACTGAGCCAAAGGCACGAAGTTTCACTCCTTCACTGAGCCAAAACCACAAAGCTTCACTCCTTCTCTGAGCCAAAGCCAGGAAGACTCACTCCTTCCCTCTGCCAAAACCACGAAGTCTCACTCCTTCACTGAGCAAACGAGTAAGTCGCAGTCTTTCAGATCCAACGACAGGAAGACTCACTCCTTCACTGAGCCATAGCCAGGAAGTCTCACTCCTTCACTGAGCCAAAGCCACAAAGTCTCAGTCCTTCAAAGCCAAAGCCAGGAAATCTCACTCCTTCACTGAGCCAAAGCCACGGTCTCACTCCATCAGTGAGCCAAAGCCAGGAAGTCTCACTCCTTCACTGAGCCAAAGGCACAATGTCTCTCTCCTTCACTGAGCCAAATCCACAAAGTCTCAGTCCTTCACTGAGCCAAAGCCAGGAAGTCTCACGCCTTCACTGAACCAAAGCCAGGAAGTCTCACTCCTTCACTGAGCTAAGGCCAGGAAGTCTCACTCCTTCATTGAACCAAAGCCACAACGTCTCTCTCCTTCACTGGGCTAAAGCACCAAAGTCTCACTCCTTCACTGAGCCAAAGGCACAATGTCTCTCTCCTTCACTGAGCCAAATCCACAAAGTCTCAGTCCTTCACTGAGCCAAAGCCAGGAAGTCTCACGCCTTCACTGAACCAAAGCCAGGAAGTCTCACTCCTTCACTGAGCTAAGGCCAGGAAGTCTCACTCCTTCACTGAGCCATAGCCACAATGTCTCTCTCCTTCACTGAGCCAAAGCCTTGAATTCTCACACCTTAATTGAGCCAAAGCCACGAAGTCACACTCCTTTAGAGCCAAAGCCAGGAAATCTCACTCCTTCACTGAGCCAAAGCTACGAAGTTTCACTCCTTCACTGAGCCAAAGCCACGGTCACACTCCTTCACTCTGCCAAAGCCTCAAAGTCTCTCTCCTTCACTGAGCCATAGCCACGAAGTCTCACACCTTCACTGAGCCAGCCAGTAAGTCTCACTACTTCAGAGCCAATGCCAGGAAGTCTCAGTCCTTCACTGAGCCAAAGCCAGGAAGTCTCACTCCTTCACTAAGCCATAGCCACAATGTCTCTCTACTTCACTGAGCCAAAGCCACGAAGTCTCACTCCTTCACTGAGACAAAGCCCCGAAGTCTCATTCCTTCAGAGCCAAAGCCAGGAAATCTCACTCCTTCTCTGAGCCAAAGCCTCAAAGTTTCATTCCTTCACTGAGGCAAAGCCACGGTCTCACTCCTTCACTGTGCTAAAGCCTCAAAGTCTCTCCCTTAACTGCGTCATAGCCACGAATTGTCACACCATCACTGAGCCAAAGCCACGGACTCACACCTTCACTTAACCAAAGCCACAATGTCTCTCTCCTTCACTGAGCCAAAGCCACAAACTCTCTCTCCTTCGCTGGGCCAAAGCAACAAAGTCTCACTCCTTCCCTGAGCCAAAGCCACAACGTCTCACTCCTTCACTGAGCCAAAGCCAGGATGTCTCACTATTTCACTGAACCAAAGCCAATAAGTCACACTCCTTCACTGAGCCAAAGACAAAAAGTCTCACTCCTTCACTGAGTCAAATCCAGGAAGTCTCACTCCTTCACTGAGACAAATCCAGCAGGTCTCACTCCTTCACTGAGCCAAAGCCACTGACTCACTCCTTCACTGAGCCAAAGCCAGGAAGTCTCACTCCTTCACTGAGCCAAAGGCACGATGTCTCACTCCTTCACTGAGCCAAAACCACAAAGCTTCACTCCTTCTGTGAGCCAAAGCCATGAAGACTCACTCCTTCACTCTGCCAAAACCTGGAAGTCTCACTCCTTCACTATGCGAAAGCCATGAAGTCTGACCCCTTCACTGAGCCAGCCAGTAAGTCTAAATCCTTCAGAACCAATGCCAGGAAGTCTCACTCCTTCACTGATCCAAAGCCACGAAGTCTCTCTCCTTCACTGAGAAAAGCCACGGACTCACTCCTTCACTGAACCAAAGCCACAATGTCTCTCTCCTTCACTGAGCCAAAGCCACAAAGTCTCAGTCCTTCACTGAGCCAAAGCCAGGAAGTCTCACACCTTCACTGACCCAAAGCCAGGAAGTCTCACTCCTTCACTGAGCTAAAGCCAGGAATTCTCACTCCTTCATTGAACCAAAGCCACAACGTCTCTCTTCTTCACTGGGCAAAACCCAAAGCGTCTGTCTACTTCACTGGGCCAAAGCCAGGATGTCTCACTATTTCAATGAGCCAAAGTCAATAAGTCTCACTCCTTCACTGAGCCAACGCCAAGAAGTCTCACTCCTTCACTGAGCCAAATTCAGGAAGTCTCACTCCTTCACTGAGACAAATCCATCAAGTCTCACTCCTTCACTGAGCCAAAGCAACGGAATCACTCCTTCACTGAGCCAAAGCCAGGAAGGCTCACAGCTTCACTGAGCCAAAGGCACGAAGTCTCACTCCATCACTGAGCCAAAGGCACGAAGTCTCACTCCTTCACTGAGCCAAAACCACAAAGCTTAACTCCTTCTGTGAGCCAAAGCGAGGAAGACTCACTCCTTCACTCTGCCAAAACCACGAAGTCTCACTCCTTCACTATGCCAAAGCCATGAAGTCTGACCCCTTCACTGAGCCAGCCAGTAGGTCTCACTCCTTCAGAACCAATGCCAGGAAGTCTCACTCCTTCACTGATCCAAAGCCACGAAGTCTCACTCCTTCACTGAGCCAAAGCCACGGACTCACTCCTTCACTGAACCAAAGCCACAATGTCTCTCTCCTTCACTGAGCCAAAGCCATGAATTCTCACTCCTTAATTGAGCCAAAGCCACGAAGTCACACTCCTTTAGAGCCAAAGCCATGAAATCTCACTCCTTCACTGAGCCAAAGCTACGAAGTTTCACTCCTTCACTGAGCCAAAGCCACGGTCACACTCCTTCACTCTGCCAAAGCCTCAAAGTCTCTCTCCTTCACTGAGCCATAGCCACGAAGTCTCACTCCTTCACTGAGCCAGTCAGTAAGTCTCACTACTTCAGAGCCAATGCCAGGAAGTCTCACTATTTCTCTGGGCCAAAGCCAGTAAGTCTCACTCCTTCACTGAGCCAAACCGAGGAAGTCTCACTCCTTCACTGAGCCAAGGCCAGGAAGTCTCAGTCCTTCACTGAGCCAAAGCCAGGAAGTCTCACTCCTTCACTGAGCCATAGCCACAATGTCTCTCTACTTCACTGAGCCAAAGCCACGAAGTCTCACTCCTTCACTGAGACAAAGCCACGAAGTCTCATTCCTTCAGAGCCAAAGCCAAGAAATCTCACTCCTTCTCTGAGCCAAAGCCTCAAAGTTTCATTCCTTCACTGAGGCAAAGCCACGGTCTCACTCCTTAACTGTGCTAAAGCCTCAATGTCTCTCTCCTTCACTGAGCCAAAGCCACAAACTCTCAGTCCTTCACTGAGCCAAAGCCAGGAAGTCTCACTCCTTCACTGACCCAAAGCCAGGAAGTCTCACTCCTTCACTGAGCTAAAGCCAGGAAATCTCACTCCTTCATTGAACCAAAGCCACAACGTCTCTCTTCTTCACTGGGCCAAAGCCACAACGTCTCTCTCCTTCGCTGGGCCAAAGCAACAAAGTCTCACTCCTTCCCTGAGCCAAAGCCACAACGTCTCACTCCTTCACTGAGCCAAAGCCAGGATGTCTCACTATTTCACTGAACCAAAGCCAATAAGTCACACTCCTTCACTGAGCCAAAGACAAAAAGTCTCACTCCTTCACTGAGTCAAATCCAGGAAGTCTCACTCCTTCACTGAGACAAATCCAGCAGGTCTCACTCCTTCACTGAGCCAAAGCCACGGACTCACTCCTTCACTGAGCCAAAGCCAGGAAGTCTCACTCCTTCACTGAGCCAAAGGCACGATGTCTCACTCCTTCACTGAACCAAAACCACAAAGCTTCACTCCTTCTGTGAGCCAAAGCCATGAAGACTCACTCCTTCACTCTGCCAAAGCCATGAAGTCTGACCCCTTCACTGAGCCAGCCAGTAAGTCTCACTCCTTCAGAACCAATGCCAGGAAGTCTCACTCCTTCACTGATCCAAAGCCAAGAACTCTCTCTCCTTCACTGAGAAAAGCCACGGACTCACTCCTTCACTGAACCAAAGCCACAATGTCTCTCTCCTTCACTGAGCCAAAGCCACAAAGTCTCAGTCCTTCACTGAGTCAAAGCCAGGAAGTCTCACACCTTCACTGACCCAAAGCCAGGAAGTCTCACTCCTTCACTGAGCTAAAGCCAGGAATTCTCACTCCTTCATTAAACCAAAGCCACAACGTCTCTCTTCTTCACTGGGCCAAACCCAAAACGTCTGTCTCCTTCACTGGGCCAAAGCCAGGATGTCTCACTATTTCAATGAGCCAAAGCCAATAAGTCTCACTCCTTCACTGAGCCAAAGCCAAGAAGTCTCACTCCTTCACTGAGCCAAATCCAGGAAGTCTCACTCCTTCACTGAGACAAATCCATCAAGTCTCACTCCTTCACTGAGCCAAAGCAACGGAATCACTCCTTCACTGAGCCAAAGCCAGGAAGGCTCACAGCTTCACTGAGCCAAAGGCACGAAGTCTCACTCCATCACTGAGCCAAAGGCACGAAGTCTCACTCCTTCACTGAGCCAAAACCACAAAGCTTCACTCCTTCTCTGAGCCAAAGCCAGGAAGACTCACTCCTTCACTCTGCCAAAACCACGAAGTCTCACTCCTTCACTGAGCAAACGAGTAAGTCGCAGTCTTTCAGATCCAAAGCCAGGAAGACTCACTCCTTCACTCTGCCAAAACCACGAAGTCTCACTCCTTCACTATGCCAAAGCCATGAAGTCTGACCCCTTCACTGAGCCAGCCAGTAAGTCTCACTCCTTCAGAACCAATGCCAGGAAGTCTCACTCCTTCACTGATCCAAAGCCACGAAGTCTCACTCCTTCACTGAGCCAAAGCCACGGACTCACTCCTTCACTGAACCAAAGCCACAATGTCTCTCTCCTTCACTGAGCCAAAGCCACAAAGTCTCAGTCCTTCACTGAGCCAAAGCCAGGAAGTCTCACACCTTCACTGACCCAAAGCCAGGAAGTCTCACTCCTTCACTGAGCTAAAGCCAGGAATTCTCACTCCTTCATTGAACCAAAGCCACAATGTCTCTCTTCTTCACTGGGCCAAACCCAAAACGTCTCTCTCCTTCCCTGGGCCAAAGCCACAAAGTCTCACTCCTTACCTGAGCCAAAGCCACAACGTCTCACTCCATCACTGAGCCAAAGCCAGGATGTCTCACTATTTCAATGAGCCAAAGCCAATAAGTCTCACTCCTTCACTGAGCCAAAGCCAAGAAGTCTCACTCCTTCACTGAGCCAAATCCAGGAAGTCTCACTCCTTCACTGAGACAAATCCATCAAGTCTCACTCCTTCACTGAGCCAAAGCAACGGATTCACTCCTTCACTGAGCCAAAGCCAGGAGGGCTCACAGCTTCACTGAGCCAAAGGCACGAAGTCTCACTCCTTCACTGAGCCAAAACCACAAAGCTTCACTCCTTCTCTGAGCCAAAGCCAGGAAGACTCACTCCTTCACTCTGCCAAAACCACGAAGTCTCACTCCTTCACTGATCAAACGAGTAAGTCGCAGTCTTTCAGATCCAAAGCCAGGAAGACTCACTCCTTCACTGAGCCATAGCCAGGAAGTCTCACTCCTTCACTGAGCCAAAGCCACAAAGTCTCAGTCCTTCAAAGCCAAAGCCAGGAAATCTCACTCCTTCACTGTGCCAAAGCCACGGTCTCACTCCATCAGTGAGCCAAAGCCAGGAAATCTCACTCCTTCACTGAGCCAAAGGCACAATGTCTCTCTCCTTCACTGAGGCAAATCCACAAAGTCTCAGTCCTTCACTGAGCCAAAGCCAGGAAGTCTCACGCCTTCACTGAACCAAAGCCAGGAAGTCTCACTCCTTCACTGAGCTAAGGCCAGGAAGTCTCACTCCTTCATTGAACCAAAGCCACAACGTCTCTCTCCTTCACTGGGCCAAAGCCACAAAGTCTCACTCCTTCACTGAGCCAAAGGCACAATGTCTCTCTCCTTCACTGAGCCAAATCCACAAAGTCTCAGTCCTTCACTGAGCCAAAGCCAGGAAGTCTCACGCCTTCACTGAACCAAAGCCAGGAAGTCTCACTCCTTCACTGAGCTAAGGCCAGGAAGTCTCACTCCTTCACTGAGCCATAGCCACAATGTTTCTCTCCTTCACTGAGCCAAAGCCATGAATTCTCACTCCTTAATTGAGCCAAAGCCACCAAGTCACACTCCTTTAGAGCCAAAGCCAGGAAATCTCACTCCTTCACTGAGCCAAAGCTACGAAGTTTCACTCCTTCACTGAGCCAAAGCCACGGTCACACTCCTTCACTCTGCCAAAGCCTCAAAGTCTCTCTCCTTCACTGAGCCATAGCCACGAAGACTCACTCCTTCACTGAGCCAGCCAGTAAGTCTCACTACTTCAGAGCCAATGCCAGGAAGTCTCACTATTTCTCTGGGCCAAAGCCAGTAAGTCTCACTCCTTCACTGAGCCAAACCCAGGAAGTCTCACTCCTTCACTGAGCCAAAGCCAGGAAGTCTCAGTCCTTCACTGAGCCAAAGCCAGGAAGTCTCACTCCTTCACTGAGCCATAGCCACAATGTCTCTCTACTTCACTGAGCCAAAGCCATGAAGTCTCACACCTTCACTGAGACAAAGCCACGAAGTCTCATTCCTTCAGAGCCAAAGCCAGGAAATCTCACTCCTTCTCTGAGCCAAAGCCTCAAAGTTTCATTCCTTCACTGAGGCAAAGCCACGGTCTCACTCCTTCACGGTGCTAAAGCCTCAAAGTCTCTCCCTTAACTGCGTCATAGCCACGAAGTCTCACACCATCACTGAGCCAAAGCCACGGACTCACACCTTCACTGAGCCAAAGCCAGGATGTCTCACTATTTCACTGAACCAAAGCCAATAAGTCTCACTCCATCACTGAGCCAAAGGCACGAAGTTTCACTCCTTCACTGAGCCAAAACCACAAAGCTTCACTCCTTCTCTGAGCCAAAGCCAGGAAGACTCACTCCTTCCCTCTGCCAAAACCACGAAGTCTCACTCCTTCACTGAGCAAACGAGTAAGTCGCAGTCTTTCAGATCCAACGACAGGAAGACTCACTCCTTCACTGAGCCATAGCCAGGAAGTCTCACTCCTTCACTGAGCCAAAGCCACAAAGTCTCAGTCCTTCAAAGCCAAAGCCAGGAAATCTCACTCCTTCACTGAGCCAAAGCCACGGTCTCACTCCATCAGTGAGCCAAAGCCAGGAAGTCTCACTCCTTCACTGAGCCAAAGGCACAATGTCTCTCTCCTTCACTGAGCCAAATCCACAAAGTCTCAGTCCTTCACTGAGCCAAAGCCAGGAAGTCTCACGCCTTCACTGAACCAAAGCCAGGAAGTCTCACTCCTTCACTGAGCTAAGGCCAGGAAGTCTCACTCCTTCATTGAACCAAAGCCACAACGTCTCTCTCCTTCACTGGGCTAAAGCACCAAAGTCTCACTCCTTCACTGAGCCAAAGGCACAATGTCTCTCTCCTTCACTGAGCCAAATCCACAAAGTCTCAGTCCTTCACTGAGCCAAAGCCAGGAAGTCTCACGCCTTCACAGAACCAAAGCCAGGAAGTCTCACTCCTTCACTGAGCTAAGGCCAGGAAGTCTCACTCCTTCACTGAGCCATAGCCACAATGTTTCTCTCCTTCACTGAGCCAAAGCCATGAATTCTCACTCCTTAATTGAGCCAAAGCCACCAAGTCACACTCCTTTAGAGCCAAAGCCAGGAAATCTCACTCCTTCACTGAGCCAAAGCTACGAAGTTTCACTCCTTCACTGAGCCAAAGCCACGGTCACACTCCTTCACTCTGCCAAAGCCTCAAAGTCTCTCTCCTTCACTGAGCCATAGCCACGAAGACTCACTCCTTCACTGAGCCAGCCAGTAAGTCTCACTACTTCAGAGCCAATGCCAGGAAGTCTCACTATTTCTCTGGGCCAAAGCCAGTAAGTCTCACTCCTTCACTGAGCCAAACCCAGGAAGTCTCACTCCTTCACTGAGCCAAAGCCAGGAAGTCTCAGTCCTTCACTGAGCCAAAGCCAGGAAGTCTCACTCCTTCACTGAGCCATAGCCACAATGTCTCTCTACTTCACTGAGCCAAAGCCATGAAGTCTCACACCTTCACTGAGACAAAGCCACGAAGTCTCATTCCTTCAGAGCCAAAGCCAGGAAATCTCACTCCTTCTCTGAGCCAAAGCCTCAAAGTTTCATTCCTTCACTGAGGCAAAGCCACGGTCTCACTCCTTCACGGTGCTAAAGCCTCAAAGTCTCTCCCTTAACTGCGTCATAGCCACGAAGTCTCACACCATCACTGAGCCAAAGCCACGGACTCACACCTTCACTGAGCCAAAGCCAGGATGTCTCACTATTTCACTGAACCAAAGCCAATAAGTCTCACTCCATCACTGAGCCAAAGGCACGAAGTTTCACTCCTTCACTGAGCCAAAACCACAAAGCTTCACTCCTTCTCTGAGCCAAAGCCAGGAAGACTCACTCCTTCCCTCTGCCAAAACCACGAAGTCTCACTCCTTCACTGAGCAAACGAGTAAGTCGCAGTCTTTCAGATCCAACGACAGGAAGACTCACTCCTTCACTGAGCCATAGCCAGGAAGTCTCACTCCTTCACTGAGCCAAAGCCACAAAGTCTCAGTCCTTCAAAGCCAAAGCCAGGAAATCTCACTCCTTCACTGAGCCAAAGCCACGGTCTCACTCCATCAGTGAGCCAAAGCCAGGAAGTCTCACTCCTTCACTGAGCCAAAGGCACAATGTCTCTCTCCTTCACTGAGCCAAATCCACAAAGTCTCAGTCCTTCACTGAGCCAAAGCCAGGAAGTCTCACGCCTTCACTGAACCAAAGCCAGGAAGTCTCACTCCTTCACTGAGCTAAGGCCAGGAAGTCTCACTCCTTCATTGAACCAAAGCCACAACGTCTCTCTCCTTCACTGGGCTAAAGCACCAAAGTCTCACTCCTTCACTGAGCCAAAGGCACAATGTCTCTCTCCTTCACTGAGCCAAATCCACAAAGTCTCAGTCCTTCACTGAGCCAAAGCCAGGAAGTCTCACGCCTTCACTGAACCAAAGCCAGGAAGTCTCACTCCTTCACTGAGCTAAGGCCAGGAAGTCTCACTCCTTCACTGAGCCATAGCCACAATGTCTCTCTCCTTCACTGAGCCAAAGCCTTGAATTCTCACACCTTAATTGAGCCAAAGCCACGAAGTCACACTCCTTTAGAGCCAAAGCCAGGAAATCTCACTCCTTCACTGAGCCAAAGCTACGAAGTTTCACTCCTTCACTGAGCCAAAGCCACGGTCACACTCCTTCACTCTGCCAAAGCCTCAAAGTCTCTCTCCTTCACTGAGCCATAGCCACGAAGTCTCACACCTTCACTGAGCCAGCCAGTAAGTCTCACTACTTCAGAGCCAATGCCAGGAAGTCTCAGTCCTTCACTGAGCCAAAGCCAGGAAGTCTCACTCCTTCACTAAGCCATAGCCACAATGTCTCTCTACTTCACTGAGCCAAAGCCACGAAGTCTCACTCCTTCACTGAGACAAAGCCACGAAGTCTCATTCCTTCAGAGCCAAAGCCAGGAAATCTCACTCCTTCTCTGAGCCAAAGCCTCAAAGTTTCATTCCTTCACTGAGGCAAAGCCACGGTCTCACTCCTTCACTGTGCTAAAGCCTCAAAGTCTCTCCCTTAACTGCGTCATAGCCACGAATTCTCACACCATCACTGAGCCAAAGCCACGGACTCACACCTTCACTTAACCAAAGCCACAATGTCTCTCTCCTTCACTGAGCCAAAGCCACAAACTCTCTCTCCTTCGCTGGGCCAAAGCAACAAAGTCTCACTCCTTCCCTGAGCCAAAGCCACAACGTCTCACTCCTTCACTGAGCCAAAGCCAGGATGTCTCACTATTTCACTGAACCAAAGCCAATAAGTCACACTCCTTCACTGAGCCAAAGACAAAAAGTCTCACTCCTTCACTGAGTCAAATCCAGGAAGTCTCACTCCTTCACTGAGACAAATCCAGCAGGTCTCACTCCTTCACTGAGCCAAAGCCACTGACTCACTCCTTCACTGAGCCAAAGCCAGGAAGTCTCACTCCTTCACTGAGCCAAAGGCACGATGTCTCACTCCTTCACTGAGCCAAAACCACAAAGCTTCACTCCTTCTGTGAGCCAAAGCCATGAAGACTCACTCCTTCACTCTGCCAAAACCTGGAAGTCTCACTCCTTCACTATGCCAAAGCCATGAAGTCTGACCCCTTCACTGAGCCAGCCAGTAAGTCTAAATCCTTCAGAACCAATGCCAGGAAGTCTCACTCCTTCACTGATCCAAAGCCACGAAGTCTCTCTCCTTCACTGAGAAAAGCCACGGACTCACTCCTTCACTGAACCAAAGCCACAATGTCTCTCTCCTTCACTGAGCCAAAGCCACAAAGTCTCAGTCCTTCACTGAGCCAAAGCCAGGAAGTCTCACACCTTCACTGAGCCATAGCCACAATGTCTCTCTACTTCACTGAGCCAAAGCCACGAAGTCTCACTCCTTCACTGAGACAAAGCCACGAAGTCTCATTCCTTCAGAGCCAAAGCCAAGAAATCTCACTCCTTCTCTGAGCCAAAGCCTCAAAGTTTCATTCCTTCACTGAGGCAAAGCCACGGTCTCACTCCTTAACTGTGCTAAAGCCTCAATGTCTCTCTCCTTCACTGAGCCAAAGCCACAAACTCTCAGTCCTTCACTGAGCCAAAGCCAGGAAGTCTCACTCCTTCACTGACCCAAAGCCAGGAAGTCTCACTCCTTCACTGAGCTAAAGCCAGGAAATCTCACTCCTTCATTGAACCAAAGCCACAACGTCTCTCTTCTTCACTGGGCCAAAGCCACAACGTCTCTCTCCTTCGCTGGGCCAAAGCAACAAAGTCTCACTCCTTCCCTGAGCCAAAGCCACAACGTCTCACTCCTTCACTGAGCCAAAGCCAGGATGTCTCACTATTTCACTGAACCAAAGCCAATAAGTCACACTCCTTCACTGAGCCAAAGACAAAAAGTCTCACTCCTTCACTGAGTCAAATCCAGGAAGTCTCACTCCTTCACTGAGACAAATCCAGCAGGTCTCACTCCTTCACTGAGCCAAAGCCACGGACTCACTCCTTCACTGAGCCAAAGCCAGGAAGTCTCACTCCTTCACTGAGCCAAAGGCACGATGTCTCACTCCTTCACTGAACCAAAACCACAAAGCTTCACTCCTTCTGTGAGCCAAAGCCATGAAGACTCACTCCTTCACTCTGCCAAAGCCATGAAGTCTGACCCCTTCACTGAGCCAGCCAGTAAGTCTCACTCCTTCAGAACCAATGCCAGGAAGTCTCACTCCTTCACTGATCCAAAGCCAAGAACTCTCTCTCCTTCACTGAGAAAAGCCACGGACTCACTCCTTCACTGAACCAAAGCCACAATGTCTCTCTCCTTCACTGAGCCAAAGCCACAAAGTCTCAGTCCTTCACTGAGTCAAAGCCAGGAAGTCTCACACCTTCACTGACCCAAAGCCAGGAAGTCTCACTCCTTCACTGAGCTAAAGCAAGGAATTCTCACTCCTTCATTAAACCAAAGCCACAACGTCTCTCTTCTTCACTGGGCCAAACCCAAAACGTCTGTCTCCTTCACTGGGCCAAAGCCAGGATGTCTCACTATTTCAATGAGCCAAAGCCAATAAGTCTCACTCCTTCACTGAGCCAAAGCCAAGAAGTCTCACTCCTTCACTGAGCCAAATCCAGGAAGTCTCACTCCTTCACTGAGACAAATCCATCAAGTCTCACTCCTTCACTGAGCCAAAGCAACGGAATCACTCCTTCACTGAGCCAAAGCCAGGAAGGCTCACAGCTTCACTGAGCCAAAGGCACGAAGTCTCACTCCATCACTGAGCCAAAGGCACGAAGTCTCACTCCTTCACTGAGCCAAAACCACAAAGCTTCACTCCTTATCTGAGCCAAAGCCAGGAAGACTCACTCCTTCACTCTGCCAAAACCACGAAGTCTCACTCCTTCACTGAGCAAACGAGTAAGTCGCAGTCTTTCAGATCCAAAGCCAGGAAGACTCACTCCTTCACTCTGCCAAAACCACGAAGTCTCACTCCTTCACTATGCCAAAGCCATGAAGTCTGACCCCTTCACTGAGCCAGCCAGTAAGTCTCACTCCTTCAGAACCAATGCCAGGAAGTCTCACTCCTTCACTGATCCAAAGCCACGAAGTCTCACTCCTTCACTGAGCCAAAGCCACGGACTCACTCCTTCACTGAACCAAAGCCACAATGTCTCTCTCCTTCACTGAGCCAAAGCCACAAAGTCTCAGTCCTTCACTGAGCCAAAGCCAGGAAGTCTCACACCTTCACTGACCCAAAGCCAGGAAGTCTCACTCCTTCACTGAGCTAAAGCCAGGAATTCTCACTCCTTCATTGAACCAAAGCCACAATGTCTCTCTTCTTCACTGGGCCAAACCCAAAACGTCTCTCTCCTTCCCTGGGCCAAAGCCACAAAGTCTCACTCCTTACCTGAGCCAAAGCCACAACGTCTCACTCCATCACTGAGCCAAAGCCAGGATGTCTCACTATTTCAATGAGCCAAAGCCAATAAGTCTCACTCCTTCACTGAGCCAAAGCCAAGAAGTCTCACTCCTTCACTGAGCCAAATCCAGGAAGTCTCACTCCTTCACTGAGACAAATCCATCAAGTCTCACTCCTTCACTGAGCCAAAGCAACGGACTCACTCCTTCACTGAGCCAAAGCCAGGAGGGCTCACAGCTTCACTGAGCCAAAGGCACGAAGTCTCACTCCTTCACTGAGCCAAAACCACAAAGCTTCACTCCTTCTCTGAGCCAAAGCCAGGAAGACTCACTCCTTCACTCTGCCAAAACCACGAAGTCTCACTCCTTCACTGATCAAACGAGTAAGTCGCAGTCTTTCAGATCCAAAGCCAGGAAGACTCACTCCTTCACTGAGCCATAGCCAGGAAGTCTCACTCCTTCACTGAGCCAAAGCCACAAAGTCTCAGTCCTTCAAAGCCAAAGCCAGGAAATCTCACTCCTTCACTGTGCCAAAGCCACGGTCTCACTCCATCAGTGAGCCAAAGCCAGGAAATCTCACTCCTTCACTGAGCCAAAGGCACAATGTCTCTCTCCTTCACTGAGGCAAATCCACAAAGTCTCAGTCCTTCACTGAGCCAAAGCCAGGAAGTCTCACGCCTTCACTGAACCAAAGCCAGGAAGTCTCACTCCTTCACTGAGCTAAGGCCAGGAAGTCTCACTCCTTCATTGAACCAAAGCCACAACGTCTCTCTCCTTCACTGGGCCAAAGCCACAAAGTCTCACTCCTTCACTGAGCCAAAGGCACAATGTCTCTCTCCTTCACTGAGCCAAATCCACAAAGTCTCAGTCCTTCACTGAGCCAAAGCCAGGAAGTCTCACGCCTTCACTGAACCAAAGCCAGGAAGTCTCACTCCTTCACTGAGCTAAGGCCAGGAAGTCTCACTCCTTCACTGAGCCATAGCCACAATGTTTCTCTCCTTCACTGAGCCAAAGCCATGAATTCTCACTCCTTAATTGAGCCAAAGCCACCAAGTCACACTCCTTTAGAGCCAAAGCCAGGAAATCTCACTCCTTCACTGAGCCAAAGCTACGAAGTTTCACTCCTTCACTGAGCCAAAGCCACGGTCACACTCCTTCACTCTGCCAAAGCCTCAAAGTCTCTCTCCTTCACTGAGCCATAGCCACGAAGACTCACTCCTTCACTGAGCCAGCCAGTAAGTCTCACTACTTCAGAGCCAATGCCAGGAAGTCTCACTATTTCTCTGGGCCAAAGCCAGTAAGTCTCACTCCTTCACTGAGCCAAACCCAGGAAGTCTCACTCCTTCACTGAGCCAAAGCCAGGAAGTCTCAGTCCTTCACTGAGCCAAAGCCAGGAAGTCTCACTCCTTCACTGAGCCATAGCCACAATGTCTCTCTACTTCACTGAGCCAAAGCCATGAAGTCTCACACCTTCACTGAGACAAAGCCACGAAGTCTCATTCCTTCAGAGCCAAAGCCAGGAAATCTCACTCCTTCTCTGAGCCAAAGCCTCAAAGTTTCATTCCTTCACTGAGGCAAAGCCACGGTCTCACTCCTTCACGGTGCTAAAGCCGCAAAGTCTCTCCCTTAACTGCGTCATAGCCACGAAGTCTCACACCATCACTGAGCCAAAGCCACGGACTCACACCTTCACTGAGCCAAAGCCAGGATGTCTCACTATTTCACTGAACCAAAGCCAATAAGTCTCACTCCATCACTGAGCCAAAGGCACGAAGTTTCACTCCTTCACTGAGCCAAAACCACAAAGCTTCACTCCTTCTCTGAGCCAAAGCCAGGAAGACTCACTCCTTCCCTCTGCCAAAACCACGAAGTCTCACTCCTTCACTGAGCAAACGAGTAAGTCGCAGTCTTTCAGATCCAACGACAGGAAGACTCACTCCTTCACTGAGCCATAGCCAGGAAGTCTCACTCCTTCACTGAGCCAAAGCCACAAAGTCTCAGTCCTTCAAAGCCAAAGCCAGGAAATCTCACTCCTTCACTGAGCCAAAGCCACGGTCTCACTCCATCAGTGAGCCAAAGCCAGGAAGTCTCACTCCTTCACTGAGCCAAAGGCACAATGTCTCTCTCCTTCACTGAGCCAAATCCACAAAGTCTCAGTCCTTCACTGAGCCAAAGCCAGGAAGTCTCACGCCTTCACTGAACCAAAGCCAGGAAGTCTCACTCCTTCACTGAGCTAAGGCCAGGAAGTCTCACTCCTTCATTGAACCAAAGCCACAACGTCTCTCTCCTTCACTGGGCTAAAGCACCAAAGTCTCACTCCTTCACTGAGCCAAAGGCACAATGTCTCTCTCCTTCACTGAGCCAAATCCACAAAGTCTCAGTCCTTCACTGAGCCAAAGCCAGGAAGTCTCACGCCTTCACTGAACCAAAGCCAGGAAGTCTCACTCCTTCACTGAGCTAAGGCCAGGAAGTCTCACTCCTTCACTGAGCCATAGCCACAATGTTTCTCTCCTTCACTGAGCCAAAGCCATGAATTCTCACTCCTTAATTGAGCCAAAGCCACCAAGTCACACTCCTTTAGAGCCAAAGCCAGGAAATCTCACTCCTTCACTGAGCCAAAGCTACGAAGTTTCACTCCTTCACTGAGCCAAAGCCACGGTCACACTCCTTCACTCTGCCAAAGCCTCAAAGTCTCTCTCCTTCACTGAGCCATAGCCACGAAGACTCACTCCTTCACTGAGCCAGCCAGTAAGTCTCACTACTTCAGAGCCAATGCCAGGAAGTCTCACTATTTCTCTGGGCCAAAGCCAGTAAGTCTCACTCCTTCACTGAGCCAAACCCAGGAAGTCTCACTCCTTCACTGAGCCAAAGCCAGGAAGTCTCAGTCCTTCACTGAGCCAAAGCCAGGAAGTCTCACTCCTTCACTGAGCCATAGCCACAATGTCTCTCTACTTCACTGAGCCAAAGCCATGAAGTCTCACACCTTCACTGAGACAAAGCCACGAAGTCTCATTCCTTCAGAGCCAAAGCCAGGAAATCTCACTCCTTCTCTGAGCCAAAGCCTCAAAGTTTCATTCCTTCACTGAGGCAAAGCCACGGTCTTACTCCTTCACGGTGCTAAAGCCTCAAAGTCTCTCCCTTAACTGCGTCATAGCCACGAAGTCTCACACCATCACTGAGCCAAAGCCACGGACTCACACCTTCACTGAGCCAAAGCCAGGATGTCTCACTATTTCACTGAACCAAAGCCAATAAGTCTCACTCCATCACTGAGCCAAAGGCACGAAGTTTCACTCCTTCACTGAGCCAAAACCACAAAGCTTCACTCCTTCTCTGAGCCAAAGCCAGGAAGACTCACTCCTTCCCTCTGCCAAAACCACGAAGTCTCACTCCTTCACTGAGCAAACGAGTAAGTCGCAGTCTTTCAGATCCAACGACAGGAAGACTCACTCCTTCACTGAGCCATAGCCAGGAAGTCTCACTCCTTCACTGAGCCAAAGCCACAAAGTCTCAGTCCTTCAAAGCCAAAGCCAGGAAATCTCACTCCTTCACTGAGCCAAAGCCACGGTCTCACTCCATCAGTGAGCCAAAGCCAGGAAGTCTCACTCCTTCACTGAGCCAAAGGCACAATGTCTCTCTCCTTCACTGAGCCAAATCCACAAAGTCTCAGTCCTTCACTGAGCCAAAGCCAGGAAGTCTCACGCCTTCACTGAACCAAAGCCAGGAAGTCTCACTCCTTCACTGAGCTAAGGCCAGGAAGTCTCACTCCTTCATTGAACCAAAGCCACAACGTCTCTCTCCTTCACTGGGCTAAAGCACCAAAGTCTCACTCCTTCACTGAGCCAAAGGCACAATGTCTCTCTCCTTCACTGAGCCAAATCCACAAAGTCTCAGTCCTTCACTGAGCCAAAGCCAGGAAGTCTCACGCCTTCACTGAACCAAAGCCAGGAAGTCTCACTCCTTCACTGAGCTAAGGCCAGGAAGTCTCACTCCTTCACTGAGCCATAGCCACAATGTCTCTCTCCTTCACTGAGCCAAAGCCTTGAATTCTCACACCTTAATTGAGCCAAAGCCACGAAGTCACACTCCTTTAGAGCCAAAGCCAGGAAATCTCACTCCTTCACTGAGCCAAAGCTACGAAGTTTCACTCCTTCACTGAGCCAAAGCCACGGTCACACTCCTTCACTCTGCCAAAGCCTCAAAGTCTCTCTCCTTCACTGAGCCATAGCCACGAAGTCTCACACCTTCACTGAGCCAGCCAGTAAGTCTCACTACTTCAGAGCCAATGCCAGGAAGTCTCAGTCCTTCACTGAGCCAAAGCCAGGAAGTCTCACTCCTTCACTAAGCCATAGCCACAATGTCTCTCTACTTCACTGAGCCAAAGCCACGAAGTCTCACTCCTTCACTGAGACAAAGCCACGAAGTCTCATTCCTTCAGAGCCAAAGCCAGGAAATCTCACTCCTTCTCTGAGCCAAAGCCTCAAAGTTTCATTCCTTCACTGAGGCAAAGCCACGGTCTCACTCCTTCACTGTGCTAAAGCCTCAAAGTCTCTCCCTTAACTGCGTCATAGCCACGAATTCTCACACCATCACTGAGCCAAAGCCACGGACTCACACCTTCACTTAACCAAAGCCACAATGTCTCTCTCCTTCACTGAGCCAAAGCCACAAACTCTCTCTCCTTCGCTGGGCCAAAGCAACAAAGTCTCACTCCTTCCCTGAACCAAAGCCACAACGTCTCACTCCTTCACTGAGCCAAAGCCAGGATGTCTCACTATTTCACTGAACCAAAGCCAATAAGTCACACTCCTTCACTGAGCCAAAGACAAAAAGTCTCACTCCTTCACTGAGTCAAATCCAGGAAGTCTCACTCCTTCACTGAGACAAATCCAGCAGGTCTCACTCCTTCACTGAGCCAAAGCCACTGACTCACTCCTTCACTGAGCCAAAGCCAGGAAGTCTCACTCCTTCACTGAGCCAAAGGCACGATGTCTCACTCCTTCACTGAGCCAAAACCACAAAGCTTCACTCCTTCTGTGAGCCAAAGCCATGAAGACTCACTCCTTCACTCTGCCAAAACCTGGAAGTCTCACTCCTTCACTATGCCAAAGCCATGAAGTCTGACCCCTTCACTGAGCCAGCCAGTAAGTCTAAATCCTTCAGAACCAATGCCAGGAAGTCTCACTCCTTCACTGATCCAAAGCCACGAAGTCTCTCTCCTTCACTGAGAAAAGCCACGGACTCACTCCTTCACTGAACCAAAGCCACAATGTCTCTCTCCTTCACTGAGCCAAAGCCACAAAGTCTCAGTCCTTCACTGAGCCAAAGCCAGGAAGTCTCACACCTTCACTGACCCAAAGCCAGGAAGTCTCACTCCTTCACTGAGCTAAAGCCAGGAATTCTCACTCCTTCATTGAACCAAAGCCACAACGTCTCTCTTCTTCACTGGGCAAAACCCAAAGCGTCTGTCTACTTCACTGGGCCAAAGCCAGGATGTCTCACTATTTCAATGAGCCAAAGTCAATAAGTCTCACTCCTTCACTGAGCCAACGCCAAGAAGTCTCACTCCTTCACTGAGCCAAATTCAGGAAGTCTCACTCCTTCACTGAGACAAATCCATCAAGTCTCACTCCTTCACTGAGCCAAAGCAACGGAATCACTCCTTCACTGAGCCAAAGCCAGGAAGGCTCACAGCTTCACTGAGCCAAAGGCACGAAGTCTCACTCCATCACTGAGCCAAAGGCACGAAGTCTCACTCCTTCACTGAGCCAAAACCACAAAGCTTAACTCCTTCTGTGAGCCAAAGCGAGGAAGACTCACTCCTTCACTCTGCCAAAACCACGAAGTCTCACTCCTTCACTATGCCAAAGCCATGAAGTCTGACCCCTTCACTGAGCCAGCCAGTAGGTCTCACTCCTTCAGAACCAATGCCAGGAAGTCTCACTCCTTCACTGATCCAAAGCCACGAAGTCTCACTCCTTCACTGAGCCAAAGCCACGGACTCACTCCTTCACTGAATCAAAGCCACAATGTCTCTCTCCTTCACTGAGCCAAAGCCATGAATTCTCACTCCTTAATTGAGCCAAAGCCACGAAGTCACACTCCTTTAGAGCCAAAGCCATGAAATCTCACTCCTTCACTGAGCCAAAGCTACGAAGTTTCACTCCTTCACTGAGCCAAAGCCACGGTCACACTCCTTCACTCTGCCAAAGCCTCAAAGTCTCTCTCCTTCACTGAGCCATAGCCACGAAGTCTCACTCCTTCACTGAGCCAGTCAGTAAGTCTCACTACTTCAGAGCCAATGCCAGGAAGTCTCACTATTTCTCTGGGCCAAAGCCAGTAAGTCTCACTCCTTCACTGAGCCAAACCGAGGAAGTCTCACTCCTTCACTGAGCCAAGGCCAGGAAGTCTCAGTCCTTCACTGAGCCAAAGCCAGGAAGTCTCACTCCTTCACTGAGCCATAGCCACAATGTCTCTCTACTTCACTGAGACAAAGCCACGAAGTCTCACTCCTTCACTGAGACAAAGCCACGAAGTCTCATTCCTTCAGAGCCAAAGCCAAGAAATCTCACTCCTTCTCTGAGCCAAAGCCTCAAAGTTTCATTCCTTCACTGAGACAAAGCCACGGTCTCACTCCTTAACTGTGCTAAAGCCTCAATGTCTCTCTCCTTCACTGAGCCAAAGCCACAAACTCTCAGTCCTTCACTGAGCCAAAGCCAGGAAGTCTCACTCCTTCACTGACCCAAAGCCAGGAAGTCTCACTCCTTCACTGAGCTAAAGCCAGGAAATCTCACTCCTTCATTGAACCAAAGCCACAACGTCTCTCTTCTTCACTGGGCCAAAGCCACAACGTCTCTCTCCTTCGCTGGGCCAAAGCAACAAAGTCTCACTCCTTCCCTGAGCCAAAGCCACAACGTCTCACTCCTTCACTGAGCCAAAGCCAGGATGTCTCACTATTTCACTGAACCAAAGCCAATAAGTCACACTCCTTCACTGAGCCAAAGACAAAAAGTCTCACTCCTTCACTGAGTCAAATCCAGGAAGTCTCACTCCTTCACTGAGACAAATCCAGCAGGTCTCACTCCTTCACTGAGCCAAAGCCACGGACTCACTCCTTCACTGAGCCAAAGCCAGGAAGTCTCACTCCTTCACTGAGCCAAAGGCACGATGTCTCACTCCTTCACTGAACCAAAACCACAAAGCTTCACTCCTTCTGTGAGCCAAAGCCATGAAGACTCACTCCTTCACTCTGCCAAAGCCATGAAGTCTGACCCCTTCACTGAGCCAGCCAGTAAGTCTCACTCCTTCAGAACCAATGCCAGGAAGTCTCACTCCTTCACTGATCCAAAGCCAAGAACTCTCTCTCCTTCACTGAGAAAAGCCACGGACTCACTCCTTCACTGAACCAAAGCCACAATGTCTCTCTCCTTCACTGAGCCAAAGCCACAAAGTCTCAGTCCTTCACTGAGTCAAAGCCAGGAAGTCTCACACCTTCACTGACCCAAAGCCAGGAAGTCTCACTCCTTCACTGAGCTAAAGCCAGGAATTCTCACTCCTTCATTAAACCAAAGCCACAACGTCTCTCTTCTTCACTAGGCCAAACCCAAAACGTCTGTCTCCTTCACTGGGCCAAAGCCAGGATGTCTCACTATTTCAATGAGCCAAAGCCAATAAGTCTCACTCCTTCACTGAGCCAAAGCCAAGAAGTCTCACTCCTTCACTGAGCCAAATCCAGGAAGTCTCACTCCTTCACTGAGACAAATCCATCAAGTCTCACTCCTTCACTGAGCCAAAGCAACGGAATCACTCCTTCACTGAGCCAAAGCCAGGAAGGCTCACAGCTTCACTGAGCCAAAGGCACGAAGTCTCACTCCATCACTGAGCCAAAGGCACGAAGTCTTACTCCTTCACTGAGCCAAAACCACAAAGCTTCACTCCTTCTCTGAGCCAAAGCCAGGAAGACTCACTCCTTCACTCTGCCAAAACCACGAAGTCTCACTCCTTCACTGAGCAAACGAGTAAGTCGCAGTCTTTCAGATCCAAAGCCAGGAAGACTCACTCCTTCACTCTGCCAAAACCACGAAGTCTCACTCCTTCACTATGCCAAAGCCATGAAGTCTGACCCCTTCACTGAGCCAGCCAGTAAGTCTCACTCCTTCAGAACCAATGCCAGGAAGTCTCACTCCTTCACTGATCCAAAGCCACGAAGTCTCACTCCTTCACTGAGCCAAAGCCACGGACTAACTCCTTCACTGAACCAAAGCCACAATGTCTCTCTCCTTCACTGAGCCAAAGCCACAAAGTCTCAGTCCTTCACTGAGCCAAAGCCAGGAAGTCTCACACCTTCACTGACCCAAAGCCAGGAAGTCTCACTCCTTCACTGAGCTAAAGCCAGGAATTCTCACTCCTTCATTGAACCAAAGCCACAATGTCTCTCTTCTTCACTGGGCCAAACCCAAAACGTCTCTCTCCTTCACTGGGCCAAAGCCACAAAGTCTCACTCCTTACCTGAGCCAAAGCCACAACGTCTCACTCCATCACTGAGCCAAAGCCAGGATGTCTCACTATTTCAATGAGCCAAAGCCAATAAGTCTCACTCCTTCACTGAGCCAAAGCCAAGAAGTCTCACTCCTACACTGAGCCAAATCCAGGAAGTCTCACTCCTTCACTGAGACAAATCCATCAAGTCTCACTCCTTCACTGAGCCAAAGCAACGGACTCACTCCTTCACTGAGCCAAAGCCAGGAGGGCTCACAGCTTCACTGAGCCAAAGGCACGAAGTCTCACTCCTTCACTGAGCCAAAACCACAAAGCTTCACTCCTTCTCTGAGCCAAAGCCAGGAAGACTCACTCCTTCACTCTGCCAAAACCACGAAGTCTCACTCCTTCACTGATCAAACGAGTAAGTCGCAGTCTTTCAGATCCAAAGCCAGGAAGACTCACTCCTTCACTGAGCCATAGCCAGGAAGTCTCACTCCTTCACTGAGCCAAAGCCACAAAGTCTCAGTCCTTCAAAGCCAAAGCCAGGAAATCTCACTCCTTCACTGTGCCAAAGCCACGGTCTCACTCCATCAGTGAGCCAAAGCCAGGAAGTCTCACTCCTTCACTGAGCCAAAGGCACAATGTCTCTCTCCTTCACTGAGCCAAATCCACAAAGTCTCAGTCCTTCACTGAGCCAAAGCCAGGAAGTCTCACGCCTTCACTGAACCAAAGCCAGGAGGTCTCACTCCTTCACTGAGCTAAGGCCAGGAAGTCTCACTCCTTCATTGAACCAAAGCCACAACGTCTCTCTCCTTCACTGGGCCAAAGCCACAAAGTCTCACTCCTTCACTGAGCCAAAGGCACAATGTCTCTCTCCTTCACTGAGCCAAATCCACAAAGTCTCAGTCCTTCACTGAGCCAAAGCCAGGAAGTCTCACGCCTTCACTGAACCAAAGCCAGGAAGTCTCACTCCTTCACTGAGCTAAGGCCAGGAAGTCTCACTCCTTCACTGAGCCATAGCCACAATGTTTCTCTCCTTCACTGAGCCAAAGCCATGAATTCTCACTCCTTAATTGAGCCAAAGCCACCAAGTCACACTCCTTTAGAGCCAAAGCCAGGAAATCTCACTCCTTCACTGAGCCAAAGCTACGAAGTTTCACTCCTTCACTGAGCCAAAGCCACGGTCACACTCCTTCACTCTGCCAAAGCCTCAAAGTCTCTCTCCTTCACTGAGCCATAGCCACGAAGACTCACTCCTTCACTGAGCCAGCCAGTAAGTCTCACTACTTCAGAGCCAATGCCAGGAAGTCTCACTATTTCTCTGGGCCAAAGCCAGTAAGTCTCACTCCTTCACTGAGCCAAACCCAGGAAGTCTCACTCCTTCACTGAGCCAAAGCCAGGAAGTCTCAGTCCTTCACTGAGCCAAAGCCAGGAAGTCTCACTCCTTCACTGAGCCATAGCCACAATGTCTCTCTACTTCACTGAGCCAAAGCCATGAAGTCTCACACCTTCACTGAGACAAAGCCACGAAGTCTCATTCCTTCAGAGCCAAAGCCAGGAAATCTCACTCCTTCTCTGAGCCAAAGCCTCAAAGTTTCATTCCTTCACTGAGGCAAAGCCACGGTCTCACTCCTTCACGGTGCTAAAGCCTCAAAGTCTCTCCCTTAACTGCGTCATAGCCACGAAGTCTCACACCATCACTGAGCCAAAGCCACGGACTCACACCTTCACTGAGCCAAAGCCAGGATGTCTCACTATTTCACTGAACCAAAGCCAATAAGTCTCACTCCATCACTGAGCCAAAGGCACGAAGTTTCACTCCTTCACTGAGCCAAAACCACAAAGCTTCACTCCTTCTCTGAGCCAAAGCCAGGAAGACTCACTCCTTCACTCTGCCAAAACCACGAAGTCTCACTCCTTCACTATGCCAAAGCCATGAAGTCTGACCCCTTCACTGAGCCAGCCAGTAGGTCTCACTCCTTCAGAACCAATGCCAGGAAGTCTCACTCCTTCACTGATCCAAAGCCACGAAGTCTCACTCCTTCACTGAGCCAAAGCCACGGACTCACTCCTTCACTGAACCAAAGCCACAATGTCTCTCTCCTTCACTGAGCCAAAGCCATGAATTCTCACTCCTTAATTGAGCCAAAGCCACGAAGTCACACTCCTTTAGAGCCAAAGCCATGAAATCTCACTCCTTCACTGAGCCAAAGCTACGAAGTTTCACTCCTTCACTGAGCCAAAGCCACGGTCACACTCCTTCACTCTGCCAAAGCCTCAAAGTCTCTCTCCTTCACTGAGCCATAGCCACGAAGTCTCACTCCTTCACTGAGCCAGTCAGTAAGTCTCACTACTTCAGAGCCAATGCCAGGAAGTCTCACTATTTCTCTGGGCCAAAGCCAGTAAGTCTCACTCCTTCACTGAGCCAAACCGAGGAAGTCTCACTCCTTCACTGAGCCAAGGCCAGGAAGTCTCAGTCCTTCACTGAGCCAAAGCCAGGAAGTCTCACTCCTTCACTGAGCCATAGCCACAATGTCTCTCTACTTCACTGAGCCAAAGCCACGAAGTCTCACTCCTTCACTGAGACAAAGCCACGAAGTCTCATTCCTTCAGAGCCAAAGCCAAGAAATCTCACTCCTTCTCTGAGCCAAAGCCTCAAAGTTTCATTCCTTCACTGAGGCAAAGCCACGGTCTCACTCCTTAACTGTGCTAAAGCCTCAATGTCTCTCTCCTTCACTGAGCCAAAGCCACAAACTCTCAGTCCTTCACTGAGCCAAAGCCAGGAAGTCTCACTCCTTCACTGACCCAAAGCCAGGAAGTCTCACTCCTTCACTGAGCTAAAGCCAGGAAATCTCACTCCTTCATTGAACCAAAGCCACAACGTCTCTCTTCTTCACTGGGCCAAAGCCACAACGTCTCTCTCCTTCGCTGGGCCAAAGCAACAAAGTCTCACTCCTTCCCTGAGCCAAAGCCACAACGTCTCACTCCTTCACTGAGCCAAAGCCAGGATGTCTCACTATTTCACTGAAACAAAGCCAATAAGTCACACTCCTTCACTGAGCCAAAGACAAAAAGTCTCACTCCTTCACTGAGTCAAATCCAGGAAGTCTCACTCCTTCACTGAGACAAATCCAGCAGGTCTCACTCCTTCACTGAGCCAAAGCCACGGACTCACTCCTTCACTGAGCCAAAGCCAGGAAGTCTCACTCCTTCACTGAGCCAAAGGCACGATGTCTCACTCCTTCACTGAACCAAAACCACAAAGCTTCACTCCTTCTGTGAGCCAAAGCCATGAAGACTCACTCCTTCACTCTGCCAAAGCCATGAAGTCTGACCCCTTCACTGAGCCAGCCAGTAAGTCTCACTCCTTCAGAAACAATGCCAGGAAGTCTCACTCCTTCACTGATCCAAAGCCAAGAACTCTCTCTCCTTCACTGAGAAAAGCCACGGACTCACTCCTTCACTGAACCAAAGCCACAATGTCTCTCTCCTTCACTGAGCCAAAGCCACAAAGTCTCAGTCCTTCACTGAGTCAAAGCCAGGAAGTCTCACACCTTCACTGACCCAAAGCCAGGAAGTCTCACTCCTTCACTGAGCTAAAGCCAGGAATTCTCACTCCTTCATTAAACCAAAGCCACAACGTCTCTCTTCTTCACTGGGCCAAACCCAAAACGTCTGTCTCCTTCACTGGGCCAAAGCCAGGATGTCTCACTATTTCAATGAGCCAAAGCCAATAAGTCTCACTCCTTCACTGAGCCAAAGCCAAGAAGTCTCACTCCTTCACTGAGCCAAATCCAGGAAGTCTCACTCCTTCACTGAGACAAATCCATCAAGTCTCACTCCTTCACTGAGCCAAAGCAACGGAATCACTCCTTCACTGAGCCAAAGCCAGGAAGGCTCACAGCTTCACTGAGCCAAAGGCACGAAGTCTCACTCCATCACTGAGCCAAAGGCACGAAGTCTCACTCCTTCACTGAGCCAAAACCACAAAGCTTCACTCCTTCTCTGAGCCAAAGCCAGGAAGACTCACTCCTTCACTCTGCCAAAACCACGAAGTCTCACTACTTCACTGAGCAAACGAGTAAGTCGCAGTCTTTCAGATCCAAAGCCAGGAAGACTCACTCCTTCACTGTGACATAGCCAGGAAGTCTCACTCCTTCACTGAGCCAAAGCCACAAAGTCTCAGTCCTTCAGAGCCCAAGCCAGGAAATCTCACTCCTTCACTGAGCCAAAGCTACGGTCTCACTCCTTCAGTGAGCCAAAGCCAGGAAGACTCACTCCTTCACTGAGCCAAAGGCACAATGTCTCTCTCCTTCACTGAGCCAAATCCACAAAGTCTCAGTCCTTCACTGAGCCAAAGCCAGGAAGTCTCACGCCTTCACTGTACCAAAGCCAGGAAGTCTCACTCCTTCACTGAGCTAAGGCCAGGAAGTCTCACTCCTTCATTGAAACAAAGCCACAACGTCTCTCTCCTTCACTGGGCCAAAGCCACAAAGTCTCACTCCTTCCCTGAGCCAAAGCCACAACGTCACACTCCATCACTGAGGCAAAGCCAGGATGTCTCACTATTTCACTGAGCCAAAGCCAGTAAGTCTCACTCCTTTATTGAGCCAAAGCCAAGAAGTCTCACTCCTTCACTGAGCCAAATCCAGGAAGTCTTACTCCTTCACTGAGCCAAAGCCAGGAAGTCTCTTTACTTCACTGAGCCATAGCCACAATGTCTCTCTCCTTCACTGAGCCAAAGCCATGAATTCTCACTCCTTAATTGAACCAAAGCCACGAAGTCACACTCCTTCAGAGCCAAAGCCAGGAAATCTCACTCCTTCACTGAGCCATAGCCACGAAGTCTCACTCCTTCACTGAGCCAGCCAGTAAGTGTCACTCCTTCAGAGCCAATGCCAGGAAGTCTCACTATTTCTCTGGGCCAAAGCCAGTAAGTCTCACTCCTTCACTGAGCCAAACCCAGGAAGTCTCACTCCTTCACTGAGCCAAGGCCAGGAAGTCTCAGTCCTTCACTGAGCCAAACCCAGGAAGTCTCACTCCTTCACTGAGCCATAGCCACAATGTCTCTCTACTTCACTGAGCCAAAGCCACGAAGTCTCACACCTTCACTGAGACAAAGCCACGAAGTCTCATTCCATCAGACCCAAAGCCAGGAAAACTCACTCCTTCTCTGAGCCAAAGCCTCAAAGTTTCATTCCTTCACTGAGCCAAAGCCACGGTCTCACTCCTTCACTGTGCTAAAGCCTCAAAGTCTCTCCCTTAACTGAGCCATAGCCACTAAGTCTCACTCCTTCACTATGCCAAAGCCAGGAAGTCTCACTCCTTCACTGATCCAAAGCCACGAAGTCTCACTCCTTCACTGAGCCAAGCCACGGACTCACTCCTTCGCTGAGCTAAAACCAAGAAGTCTCACATCTTCATTGAGCCAAAGACACGAAGTCTCACTCCTTCACTGTGCCAAAACCACAAAGCCTCACTCCTTCACTGAGCCAAAGACAGGAAGACTCACTCCTTCACTCTGCCAAAGCCACGAAGTCTCACTCCTTCACTGAGCCAAAGCCAGGAAGTATCACTCCTTCACTGAGCAAAAGCCACAAAGTCTCACCCCTTCAGAGCCAAAGCCAGGAAATCTCACTCCTTCACTGATCCAAAGCCACGGTCTCAATCCTTCACTGAGCCAAAGCCAGGAATTCTCACTTCTTCACTGAGACAAAGCCCCGAAGTCTCACTTCTTCACTGAGCTAAATGCACGAAGTCCAACTCATTCACTCAGCCAAAGGCATGAAGTCTGACTCCTTCTCTGAGCCAAAACCACAAAGTCTCGCTCCTTCACTGAACCAAGGCCAGGAAGACTCACTCCTTCACTGTGCCAAAGCCACGAAGTCTCTCTGAGCCAAGGGCAAGAAGTCTCACTCCTTCACTGAGCCAAAGCCAGGAAGTCTCACTCCTTCACTGGGCCAAAGTCACGAAGTCTCACTCATTCATGACCCAACCAGTATGTCTAACAACTTCAGATCCAAAGCCAGGAAGTGTCACTCCCTCACTGAACCAAAGCCACGAAGTCTCATTCCTTCACTGGGCCATAGCCGCGATCTCACTCCTTCACTGAGCCAAAGCCAGGAAGTCTCTCTGCTTCACTGAGGCAACACCACGACGTCTGACTCCTTCACTGAGCAAAAGCCAGGAAGACTCACTCCTTCACTGAGCCAAAGACACGGTCTCACTCCTTCACTGAGCCAAAGCCACAAAGTTTATCTCCTTCACTCTGCCAAAGCCACGAAGTCTCACTCCTTCAATGAGACAAAGTCAGGAAGTCTCACTCCTTCACTGAGCCAAAGCCACGGTCGCACTCCTTCACTGAGCCAACGCCACAAATTTCTCTCCTTCAGATACAAAGCCTGGAAGTCTCACTCCTTCACTGAGCCAAAGCCTCAAAGTCTCACTCTTTCACTGAGCCAAAGCCAAGAAGTCTCACTCCTTCACTGAGCCAAATCCAGGAAGTCTCACTCCTTCACTGAGACAAATCCATCAAGTCTCACTCCTTCACTGAGCCAAAGCAACGGACTCACTCCTTCACTGAGCCAAAGCCAGGAAGGCTCACAGCTTCACTGAGCCAAAGGCACGAAGTCTCACTCCATCACTGAGCCAAAGGCACGAAGTCTCACTCCTTCACTGAGCCAAAACCACAAAGCTTCACTCCTTCTCTGAGCCAAAGCCAGGAAGACTCACTCCTTCACTCTGCCAAAACCACGAAGCCTCACTCCTTCACTGAGCAAACGAGTAAGTCGCAGTCTTTCAGATCCAAAGCCAGGAAGACTCACTCCTTCACTGAGCCATAGCCAGGAAGTCTCACTCCTTCACTGAGCCAAAGCCACAAAGTCTCAGTCCTTCAGAGCCAAAGCCAGGAATTCTCACTTCTTCACTGAGACAAAGCCCCGAAGTCTCACTTCTTCACTGAGCTAAATGCACGAAGTCCAACTCATTCACTCAGCCAAAGGCATGAAGTCTGACTCCTTCTCTGAGCCAAAACCACAAAGTCTCGCTCCTTCACTGAACCAAGGCCAGGAAGACTCACTCCTTCACTGTGCCAAAGCCACGAAGTCTCTCTGAGCCAAGGGCAAGAAGTCTCACTCCTTCACTGAGCCAAAGCCAGGAAGTATCACTCCTTCACTGAGCAAAAGCCACAAAGTCTCACCCCTTCAGAGCCAAAGCCAGGAAATCTCACTCCTTCACTGATCCAAAGCCACGGTCTCAATCCTTCACTGAGCCAAAGCCAGGAATTCTCACTTCTTCACTGAGACAAAGCCCCGAAGTCTCACTTCTTCACTGAGCTAAATGCACGAAGTCCAACTCATTCACTCAGCCAAAGGCATGAAGTCTGACTCCTTCTCTGAGCCAAAACCACAAAGTCTCGCTCCTTCACTGAACCAAGGCCAGGAAGACTCACTCCTTCACTGTGCCAAAGCCACGAAGTCTCTCTGAGCCAAGGGCAAGAAGTCTCACTCCTTCACTGAGCCAAAGCCAGGAAGTCTCACTCCTTCACTGGGCCAAAGTCACGAAGTCTCACTCATTCATGACCCAACCAGTATGTCTAACAACTTCAGATCCAAAGCCAGGAAGTGTCACTCCCTCACTGAACCAAAGCCACGAAGTCTCATTCCTTCACTGGGCCATAGCCGCGATCTCACTCCTTCACTGAGCCAAAGCCAGGAAGTCTCTCTGCTTCACTGAGGCAACACCACGACGTCTGACTCCTTCACTGAGCAAAAGCCAGGAAGACTCACTCCTTCACTGAGCCAAAGACACGGTCTCACTCCTTCACTGAGCCAAAGCCACAAAGTTTATCTCCTTCACTCTGCCAAAGCCACGAAGTCTCACTCCTTCAATGAGACAAAGTCAGGAAGTCTCACTCCTTCACTGAGCCAAAGCCACGGTCGCACTCCTTCACTGAGCCAACGCCACAAATTTCTCTCCTTCAGATACAAAGCCTGGAAGTCTCACTCCTTCACTGAGCCAAAGCCTCAAAGTCTCACTCTTTCACTGAGCCAAAGCCAAGAAGTCTCACTCCTTCACTGAGCCAAATCCAGGAAGTCTCACTCCTTCACTGAGACAAATCCATCAAGTCTCACTCCTTCACTGAGCCAAAGCAACGGACTCACTCCTTCACTGAGCCAAAGCCAGGAAGGCTCACAGCTTCACTGAGCCAAAGGCACGAAGTCTCACTCCATCACTGAGCCAAAGGCACGAAGTCTCACTCCTTCACTGAGCCAAAACCACAAAGCTTCACTCCTTCTCTGAGCCAAAGCCAGGAAGACTCACTCCTTCACTCTGCCAAAACCACGAAGCCTCACTCCTTCACTGAGCAAACGAGTAAGTCGCAGTCTTTCAGATCCAAAGCCAGGAAGACTCACTCCTTCACTGAGCCATAGCCAGGAAGTCTCACTCCTTCACTGAGCCAAAGCCACAAAGTCTCAGTCCTTCAGAGCCAAAGCCAGGAAATCTCATTCCTTCACTGAGCCAAAGCCACGGTCTCACTCCTTCAGTGAGCCAAAGCCACAACGTCTCACTCCTTCCCTGTGCCAAAGCCACAACGTCACACTCCATCACTGAGCCAAAGCCAGGATGTCTCACTATTTCACTGAGCCAAAGCCAGTAAGTCTCACTCCTTCATTGAGCCAAAGACAAGAAGTCTCACTCCTTCACTGAGCCAAAGCCGGAAGTCTCTTTACTTCACTGAGCCATAGCCACAATGTCTCTCTCCTTCACTGAGCCAAAGCCATGAATTCTCATTACTTAATTGAGCCAAAGCCACGAAGTCACACTCCTTCAGACCCAAAGCCAGGAAATCTCACTCCTTCACTAAGCCAAAGCCACGAAGTTTCACTCCTTCACTGAGCCAAAGCCACGGTCACACTCCTTCACTCTGTCAAAGCCTCAAAGTCTCTCTCCTTCACTGAGCCATACCCACGAAGTCTCACTCCTTCACTGAGCCAGCCAGTAAGTCTCACTCCTTCAGAGCCAATGCCAGGAAGTCTCACGATTTCTCTGGGCCAAAGCCAGTAAGTCTCACTCCTTCACTGAGCCAAACCCAGGAAGTCTCACTCCTTCACTGAGCCAAAGCCAGGAAGTCTCACTCCTTCACTGAGCCAAAGCCAGGAAGTCTCACTCCTTCACTGAGCCAAAGCCAGGAAGTCTCACTCCTTCACTGAGCCATAGCCACAATGTCTCTCTACTTCACTGAGCCAAAGCCACGAAGTCTCACACCTTCACTGATCCAAAGCCACAAAGTCTCACTCCTTCACTGAGCCAAAGCCACGGACTCACTCCTTCATTGAGCAAAAACCAAGAAGTCTCACAGCTTCTCTGAGCCAAAGACACGAGTTCTCACTCCTTCACTAAGCCAAAACCACAAAGCCTCACTCCTTCACTGAGCCAAAGCCAGGAAGACTCACTCCTTCACTCTGCCAAAGCCATGAAGTCTCACTCCTTCACTGAGCCAAAGCCAGGAAGTATCACTCCTTCACTGAGCAAAAGCCACAAAGTCTCACCCCTTCAGAGCCAAAGCCAGGAAATCTCATTCCTTCACTGATCCAAAGCCACCGTCTCAATCCTTCACTGAGCCAAAGCCAGGAATTCTCACTTCTGCACTGAGACAAAGCCCTGAAGTCTCACTCCTTCACTGAGCCAAAAGCACGAAGTCTCACTCATTCACTGAGCCAAAGGCTTGAAGTCTGACTCCTTCACTGAGCCAAAACTACAAAGTCTCGCTCCTTCACTGAGCCAAGGCCAGGAAGACTCACTCCTTCACTGTGCCAAAGCCACGAAGTCTCACTCCTTCACTGAGCCAAGGGCAAGAAGTCTCACTCCTTCACTGTGCCAAAGCCACGAAGTCTCACTCCTTCACTGAGCCAAAGCCAGAAGTCTCACTCCTTCACTAAGCCAAAGCCAGGAAGTCTCACTCCTTCACTGGGCCAAAGCGACGAAGTCTCACTCATTCATGAGCCAACCAGTATGTCTAACAACTTCAGATCCAAAGCCAGGAAGTCTCACTCCCTCACAGAGCCAAAGCCACAAAGTCTCATTCCTTCACTTATCCATAGCCACGATCTCACTCCTTCACTGATCCAAAGCCAGGAAGTCTCTCTGCTTCACTGAGCCAACACCACGACGTCTGACCCCTTGACTTAGCAAAAGCGAGGAAGACTCACTCCTTCACTGAGCCAAAGCCACGGTCTCACTCCTTCACTGAGCCAAAGCCACACAGTTTATCTCCTTCAATGTGCCAAAGCCACGAAGTCTCACTCCTTCACTGAGCCAAAGTCAGGAAGTCTCACTCCTTCACTGAGCCAAAGCCATGGTCGCACTCCTTCACTGAGCCAAAGCCAAAAATTTTCTCTCCTTCAGATACAAAGCCAGGAAGTCTAACTCCTTCACTGAGCCAAAGCCTCAAAGTCTCACTGCTTCACTGAGGCAAAGCCAGGAAGTCTCACTCCTTCAGAGCCAAAGCCAGGAAATCTCACTCCTTCACTGAGCCAAAGCCACGAAGTCACACTCCTTCACTGAACCAAAGCTTCAAAGTCTCAATGCTTCACTGAGTCAAAGCCACGAAGTCTCACTCCTTAACTGAGCCAAATCCATGAAATCTAAATCCTTCACTGAGCCAAAGACATGGTGTCACTCCTTCACTGAACCTAAGCCACAAAGTCTCTCTCCTTCACTGAGCGAAAGCCACGAAATCTCACTCCTTCACTGTGCCTAAGCCACGAAGTCTCATTCCTTCACTGAGCCAACCAGTAAGTCTCACTCCCTCAGAACCAAAGCCAGGACATCTCACTCCTTAACTGAACCAAAGCCATGGTCTCACTCCTTCACTGAGCCAAAGCCAGAAAGTCTCACTCATTCACTATGCCAAAGCCAGGAAGTCTGACTCCTTCACTGAGCCAGCCAGTAAGTCTCACTTCTTCAGAGCCAATGCCAGGAATTCTCACTCCTTCACTGATCCAAAGACACGAAGTCTCACTCCTTCACTGAGCGAAAGCCACGGCTCACTCCTTCACTGAGCCAAATCCAAGAAGTCTCACAGCTTCACTGAGCCAAAGGCACAAAGTCTCACTCCTTCACTGAGCCAAAGGCACGAAGTGTCACTCCTTCACTGAGCCAAAACCACAAAGCCTCACTCGTTCACTGAGCCAAATCCAGGAAGACTCACTCCTTCACTCTGCCAAAGCCACGAAGTCTCACTCCTTCACTGAGCCAAAGCCACAAAGTCTCACCCCTTCAGAGCCAAAGCCAGGAAATCTCACTCCTTCACTGAGCCAAATGCACGAAGTCTCACGCCTTCACTGAGACCAAGCCACAATGTCTCTCTCCTTCACTGAGCCAAAGCCACAAAGTGAGCCAAAGCCAGGAGTCTCACTCCTTCACTGAGCCAAACCCAGGAAGTCTCACTCCTTCACTGAGCCAAAGCCACAAAGTCTCACTCCTTCACTGAGCCAAAGCCACAACGTCTCACTCCTTTACTGAGGCAAAGCCAGGATGTCTCACTATTTCACTGAGCCAAAGCCAGTAAGTCGCACTCCTTCACTGAGCCAAAGCCAGGAAGTTGCACTCCTTCACTGAGCCAAAGCCAGGAAGTCTGACTCCTCCACTGAGCCAAAGCCAGTATGTCTCACTCCTTCACTGAGCCATAGCCACAATGTCTCTCTCCTTCACTGAGCCAAAGCCATGAATTCTCACTTCTCCATTGAGCCAAAGCCACGAAGTCTCATTCCTTCAGAGCCAAAGCCAGGAAATCTCACTCCTTCACTGAGGCAAATCCACGAAGTTTAACTCCTTCACTGAGCCAAAGCCACCGTCTCACTCCTTCACAGTGCCAAAGCCTCAAAGTCTCTCTCATTCACTGAGCCATAGCCACGAAGTCTCACTCCTTCACAGAGCCAAAGCCAGCAAGTCTCTCTCCTTCACTATGCCAAAGCCAGGAAGTCTCACTCCTTCACTGAGCCAGCCAGTAAATCTCGCTCCTTCAGAGCCAATGCCAGGAAGTCTCACTCCTTCACTGAGCCAAAATCACAAAGTCTCGCTCCTTCACTGAGCCAAGGCCAGGAAGACTCACTCCTACACTTTGCCAAAGCCACGAAGTCTCACTCCTTCACTGAGCCAAGGGCAGGAAGACTCACTCCTTCACTAAGCCAAAGCCACGAAGTCTCACTCCTTCACAGAGCCAAAGCCTGGAAGTCTCCCTCCTTCACTATGCCATAGCCAGGAAGTCTCACTCCTTCACTGAGCCAGCCAGTAAGTCTCACTCCTTCAGAGCCAATGCCAGGAAGTGTCACTCCTTCACTGAGCCAGCCAGTAAGTCTCACTCCTTCAGAGCCAATGCCAGGAAGTGTCACTCCTTCACTGAGACAAAACCACAAAACCTCATTCCTTCACTGAGCCAAAGCCTGGGATGCTCACTCCTTCACTCTGCCAAAGCCACGAAGTCTCACGCCTTCACTGAGACAAAGCCACAATGTCTCTCTCCTTCACTGAGCCAAAGCCACAAAGTCTCACTCCTTCATAGATCCAAAGCCAGGAAGTCTCACTCCTTCACTGAGCCAAAGCCACAACGTCTCTCTCCTTCACTTGGCCAAAGCCACAAAGACTCACTCCTTCACTGAGCCAAAGCCACAACATCTCACTCCTTCACTGAGCCAAAGCCAGGATGTCTCACTATTTCACTGAGCCAAAGTCAGTAAGTCTCACTCCTTCACTGAGCCAAAGCCAGAAAGTTTCACTCCTCCACTGAGCCAAAGCCAGGAAGTCTCACTCCTTCACTGAGCCATAGCCACAATGTCTCTCTCCTTCACTGAGCCAAAGCCATGAATTCTCACTCCTTCATTGAGCCAAAGCCACGGAGTCTCACTCATTCAGAGCCAAAGCCAGGAAATCTCACTCCTTCACTGAGCCAAAGCCACGAAGTTTCACTCCTTCACTGAGCCAAAGCCACGGTCTCACACCTTCACAGTGCCAAAGCCTCAAAGTCTCTCTCATTCACTGAGCCATAGCCACGAAGTCTCACTCCTTCACAGAGCCAAAGCCAGGAAGTCTCTCTCCTTCACTATGCCAAAGCCAGGAAGTCTTTCTCCTTCACTGAGCCAGCCAGTAAGTCTCACTCCTTCAGAGCCAATGCCAGGAAGTTTCACTCCTTCACTGATCCAAAGCCACGAAGTCTCACTCCTTCACTGAGCCAAACGCACGAAGTCTCACTCCTTAACTGAGCCAAAGGGACGAAGTCTCACTCCTTCACTGAGCCAAAACCACAAAGTCTCACTCCTTCACTGAGCCAAAGCCAGGAAGTCTCACTCCTTCACTGTGCCAAAGCCACGAAGTTTCACTCCTTCACTGAGCCAACGAGTAAGTCTCAGTCCTTCAGATCCAAAGCCAGAATATCTCACTCCTTCACTTAGCCAAAGCCAGGAAGTCTCACTCCTTCACTGAGCCAATGCCAGGAAGTCTCACTCCTTCACTGAGCCAAAGCCAGTAAGTCTCACTCCTTCAGAGCCAAAGCCAGGATGTCTCACACCTTCTCACAACCAAAGCCACAAAGTCTCACTCCTTCAGAGCCAAAGCCAGGAAATCTCACTCCTTCACTGAGCCAAAGCCACAAAGTCTCACTCCTTCCCTGAGAAAAAGCCACGGACCCATTCCTTCACTGAGCCAAAGCTTCAAAGTCTCACTGCTTCACTGAGCCAAAGCCACGAAGTCTCACTCCTTCACTGAGCCAAATGCACGAAGTCGCACTCCTTCACTGAGCCAAAGCCACAAATTCTCTCTCCTTCACTGAGCCAAAGCAACAACGTCTCACTCCTTCACTGCACCAAATCCAGGAATTCTCACTCCTTCTCTCATCCAAACCCAGGAAGTCTCACTCTTTTACTGAGCCAAAGCCACAAAGTCTCACTCCTTCAGAGCCAAAGCCAGGAAACCTCACTGCTTCTCTGAGCCAAAGCCAGGAAGTCTCACTCCTTCCCTGAGCCAAATCCACTGTCTCATTCCTTCACTGAGCCAAATCTTCAAAGTCTCACTGTTTTACTGAGCCAAAGCCAGGAAGTCTCATTCCTTCACTGAGCCAAAGCCAGGATGTCTCACTCCTTCAGAGCCAAAGCCAGGAAGTCTCACTCCTTCACTGTGCCAAAGCCAGGAAGTCTCACTCCTTCACTGTGCCAAAGCCAGGAAGTCTCACTCCTTCTCTGTGCCAAAGCCAGGAAGTCTCACTCCTTCACTGAGCCAAAGACAGGAAGTCTCACTCCTTCACTGAGCCAAACCCAGGAAGTCTCACTCCTTCACTGCTCCACTCACTCATTGAGCCACTCGCTCCCCTTTCACTCTTTTTATTTGCCCCTTGACTAATTAACTCTGGCCATTTCAGCAAGCTCCTCCTCCTCTGACTCACAGCCTGACTCTCTCCAAGCTCCTTCTCAGACTCGCAGCCGAACCAAGTATCCATACCATGGAGGATCATAATGCCAACTTCCAGAGTTTTCTCCACATGGCAAAAGCCCTGAACCTCAGTGTTTGTTCAGGACACTAAGTGGTTAAGTTTGATATTATCCACCTTGACCCCGATAGGATGTTCCCCCTGTAGGAGCTCCCTATTCCCAGGTTCATGAAAGCCTAGAGGATGTGAGAAACAGAAGTAACATAACATAACATAACATAACAATTACAGCACGGAAACTGGCCATTAGGCCCTTCTAGTCCGCACCGAACCAAACACCCCTTTCTAGTCCCACCTCCCTGCACAATGCCCATAACCCTCCATCTTCTTCTCATCCATATACCTGTCCAACCTTTTCTTAAATAATACAATTGACTCCGCCGCCACTATTTCTGCCGGAAGATCATTCCACACAGCTACCACTCTCTGAGTAAAGAAGTTCCCCCTCATGTTACCTCTAAACCTCTGCCCCTTAATTCTTAACTCATGTCCTCTTGTTTTAAACTTTCCTCCTCTTAACGGAAATAGTCTATCCACATCCATTTTGTCTATCCCTTTCATAATCTTAAATACTTCTATCAAATCCCCTCTCAACCTTCTACGCTCCAAAGAATAAAGACCCAATCTGTCCAATCTCTCCCCATACTCCAGATGCTTAAACCCAGGCAACATTCTGGTAAGCCTTCTCTGCACTCTCTCCACTCTGTTTATATCCTTCCTATAATTAGGCGACCAGAACTGCACACAGAACTCCAAATTAGGCCGCACCAACGTCTTATACAATCTCAACATCACCTCCCAACTCCTATATTCCATGCAATGATTGATAAAGGCCAGCATACTAAAAGCCTTCTTCACCACCCTATTCACGTGAATTTCTACCTTCAGGGAACGATGTACCGTTACTCCTAAATCTTTCTGCTCTTCTGTATTCCTCAATACTCTCCCATTTACCACATATGTCCTATTCTGATTCTTCTTACCAAAATGAAGCACCTCACACTTATCAGCATTAAATTCCTTCTGCCATTTTTCAGCCCACTTTTCTAAGCAGCCCAAATCCCTCTGCAATCCTTGAAAACCTTCTTCATTATCCACTATTCCACCTATCTTAGTATCGTCTGCATATTTACTAATCCAATTCACCACCCCATCATCTAGATCATTAATGTATATAACGAACAACAATGGGCCCAATACAGATCCTTAAGGCACACCACTGGTTACCGGCCTCCAACCTGACAGACAATTATCCACTACCACTCTCTGGCCTCTCCCTTTCAGCCAATGTTCAATCCATTTGACTATCTCAAAAGTACCTTCACAGAAATTGCTCGAGACAAAAATTGAGAACAATGAACATTTATTATACAACAATGCAAAGTTCGGTGCTTTTCCCTTTCCCTGGGAATACACACATACACTGGGGCTCACCCGACCTTTATACAGTTGATTTCAGTATCGAAATACCCTCCCCCTTACATTCTTCTGCCTCTTGCATGAGTTTGGCATTCGGCAATCCTGTCTGCCTATGTGCTGTTTCTGTGAACTTGGAGGACCAGGGGGTATCCTGTCTGTGTCCCATCATGTCATTGTTCTTATTGTCCTTATTCACAAACCTGCCTTTGTTCTAATTCACACATTCCCGACTCTCAGGCTACAACCTTCTTATATGCAGAACTTGCTAATTCTGTCTAAGGCTAGATTACCCTTATCTTATTCAAACTAACTTTACTTCCACATTCTATTATCTATTATCTATCCTTATCTTATTCATACTGCCGAACTTGCTGATTCTGTCTAAAAGGCTAGAAGACCCTTACCTTATTCAGACTAACTCTACTTCCTACATTCTAATATCTATTCTTATCCTATTCATACTGGCTTTATTCATTACACATATATTGATACTAGTTTCCTCATCTTTCATATTTTTATATCAGTTTTACTTATCTCTCACAACACTCACTTTTCTTTTAGCTACGCTTCGTGACTTCTCAACTGGAATGTGTTACTTGTAAACTTGGTCTTTTACCCAGCTGGTCAGTAAACAAACTGCAGTCTCAGCATCATCAGACAGAATTAGGGAAACATACATCCTTTGGGTTCTAGTGATCTGATGAGGGATCGGTTGAATTAAATACTGCGCACAAGTCTTTAGGCAGGGGAGCACCATAATGGACAGAATAGCGAGTCCAGCTGCTATAAGGGCTGTGGGTATCAAACTCCAGTTACCAATAAAAAGTCTAGTCCATCCCACATCAAGGATGCCAAGTCTGAACCTGGACATGGGAAGATTTTCAAACTCCTGAAGAAATGTCTTTAACCGCCTGACCGTTGAGAGCATTGTCATTAACCAGTCTTTCACAAATGCTGCCTTCAGCAGCCAACGAGTAATTGAGAGCCAGGCGGTTTTGTTGAACTGTGGCTCGTATCTGTCGTCTTTCTTCAGCCCATAAATTCAGGGCCATTGCTGTCTGTACGGTGATGATGTCCAAGGCTGCCTCGAGTCTGATTAAACGATTTAAATGCCAAGCAGCTGTGGTGTTCTGGAGCAGCTTACGTTGTTTACAGCTGGAACTCCACTTACCGAGGTGGTGCTTAACATTCCGAATGTCTGTGTGACCCAAAGGATGCTTTACAGGAGACCAAGTTGGGGAGGTGTGTTTCTTATCACTTAACCAGTGAGTTGCAGCTTGTCTGCGAACATTAGCATAAGTATCACTGAACCTGTGAGTTGCAGCCTATCTGTGAATATTAGCATATGTATTCACTCTATCTCTGCTACATGTACAATCCTGACTAACATTCTGTCTGTCATTGTCTCACCATCTTCTTTGTGCTATCCCTTTAAAACTCCTCTTTTTAATACCTGTAGAGGCCAAAATACAAATCAAATCTACTCCTCTAGAGCCGTTCTGTTCCCCTGGTCCATGTTGCGATCCTGTATTAACCCATACTCCACTATGATTATACTCTATACCTGTGCCCTGTCTACATTCTAAAGGTAAATAATTGTCACCTCTGCTGCCCTTGTTCCAGGAGGACTTAATACATTGTGAGTAACGTAGTGATGTCCCAAAAATTGGGAACCAACAAGGAAATAAAAGAGCAAATGGTAATAACAACATTACAGCACTTTTTCCCGGCGTAGTGTAACTTTCGGATCAGAAGGATGATGGACTGCACGCCAGGTAGAGGGTAGATTATCAATGTCGTTAGTCTGTGGTTCAGCAGCTTATTTAATTCATTGGATGTGGCTCCATCCCTTTTCTTTCATTCGCACGGCAGTGTCTGTAATCAAAAGTACACAATAGGGGCCATCCCAGACAGGTTTTAGTTGGTGATCTTGCCATGCTTTTACATATACCCAATCACCAGGTTTAATAGAATGAATAGGATACTCCAGGGGTAGGGTTGGAGCTAATAAACACTTCTGTCGTCAGTCATGGAGAGAAGTAGAAAGTCCCTGTAAATATTTAGATATGTACTCATCATTAGCCACAGGGATAGGGGTATCAGTGTGGAATCCCATGTAAGGAAGACCAAATATCATTTCATATGGCGATACAGCAAGGTCCTTACGAGGAGCTGTGCGAGTCCTAATTAAAGCTAAGGGTAAGCATTTAATCCAGGAGAGGCCAGTTTCCTCATGGAGTCGAGTGAGCTGATTTTTCAAGGTCTGATTCATTCGTTCAACACGGCCTGAGCTCTGGGGGTGCCATGGGGTATGTAGCTGCCAATCTATTCCCAGTATTTTGCACACACTCTGGAGTACCTGAGAGGTAAGATGTGTACCTTGATCTGAGTCAATGGTTTGAATCATACCATATTGTGGAATCACAGACTCCAATAGTATCCTGATAACGGTGCTGGCACGATCATTAGGGGTCGGGAAAGCCTCAACCCATCGTGTGAAATTATCTACCATCACCAGGAGGTATTTGTAAACCCCTATCTTAGGTAATTCCGTAAAGTCAATTTGTATCCGTTGAAACGGGCATACAGCTATATCGCGACCGCCAGGCATTACCTGGCACATAACTTTCTTATTTACTCTCTGAAAGATTGGACAACCCCGAGTACTTTGTTTGGCTATAGTGTACATGCCCGAGCAATGAAAAGACTGTACAAAAGTATCCACAAGTGCCTGTGTTCCCCAGTGTGTCTGCTGGTGTAGCTGATCAATAATTTTCCAAGCCAAAGCTTTGTTCAGTACTTGACGTCCTTCTGCCGTCCACCACAACCCATCAACGGTTTGACGCATTCCCTGGTCTTTCATGTAGACCTCCTCTTTCTGTGAAAAGATGGGAGTCTTTTTAACCTCAAGTGGGGTGGGCAGTAACAGCTGCATGTCTATTTTCTCCATGAGCGCAGCCTGTTTGGCAGCTGCATCTGCCTGTCTGTTCCCCTGTGCTTCAGGACTGTCACCACTTTGATGGCTTCGTACATGAACTACAGCTATTTCCTCAGGTAATGTAAGAGCATCTAGAGATTGGACAATTAAGTTTTCATGGATCAACTTTTGTCCTTTTCCAGTTATCATTTCCCGCTCTTTCCAGATCTTCCCAAAGGTGTGCACTACACCAAAAGCATACTTTGAGTCCGTGTAGATAGTGCCCACCTTTTTCTCTAGTCCCTGGAGAGCTCTACAGAGGGCATACAATTCACAAGATTGTGCTGACCAATGACCGGGGAGGCGACCGGCTTCAATCACCACTCCTTCCTTCCCATCCACTACACTATAATCGCTATAGCGAGTGCCATCAATGCAACGGGAAGATCCATCAATAAACCACCTTTCACCCTCCTGTAAAGGCTCATCACTTAAATCCTCTCTAATTTTGGTCTGTAAATCTATTACCTCTAAACATACATGGTCTAAATCATTTATGGTATTGTCAGAATTTGGAGAAACCAAGAAAGCTGCTGGATTGTGTTCTTTATTCATAATCAGGGTCAAATCATCCCTATCCATTAGGATCGCTTCATATTTTAAAATTCTAGAGTCTGTGAGCCACCTTCCAGCATGTTGTAAGAGAATATTGCGGACTGTGTGAGGGGTGTGAACTATCATTGGGGCACCAAACGTAATATTTCGTCCTTCCTCAACTAAAATAGCAGTGGCTGCTATGGCTTGCACACATTCTGGCCAACTACGACAAACAGGGTCTAAAACTTTTGACAGAAAAGCAACTGGCTGTCTACAGCCTGCCCTCTCTTGTGTTAGTACTCCGGTGGCTTCACCTCCTTTCGCATTGGTATATAGGTCAAATGGCTTATTCAGGTCGGGTAAAGCCAACACTGGGGCACTGATAAGGCGCTGTTTCACCAAGTTAAAATCTTTAAACTCTTCCTCTGTCCAGACAACAGCTTCGCCCCCGAGAATCGTGAGTTTATCATAGAGGAATCTGACCAGGCTAGAATAATTTTCAATCCAGATTCTACAGTATCCCACCAAACCAAGGAATTTCCTAAGTTCTTGGGCATTCTTGGGAGGGCTGGGGATCTGTAGAATACCACGTATCCTCTCTGGACTTATTATCCTAGTTCCCTGACTTACCAGATGACCTAAGTATTTAACTTCTGATTGAACAAGTTGTAATTTGGATTCGCTCACCCTGAGACCCATATTCTCCAGAAAATTCAAAAGTTCAACAGTATACTGTTTAACTAATTTGTACGTTTTTCCCGTAATTAACAAATCATCAACATATTGTATCAACTGGCAATTCTCTATCTGAGGAGCCTCATCTAGTATTAAGACCTGGCCGAATAAATTTGGTGATTCTGTAAAGCCCTGGGTATGGACCGTCCACCGGTATTGATTCTTGCGTACAGTAAAAGGATTTTCCCATTCAAAGACAAACATGTCTCTGCTCTCCATTGCTAACGGACAGGTCCAAAAAGTATCTTTGAGGTCAATCACACTAAACCATTTACTATGGGGATCGATTTTACCCATTATCGTATAGGGATTAGGTACAACCGGGTGACGGGTGAGAATAATTTTATTCAGCTCCCTCAAGTCCTGCACTAATCAATAGGTACTGTCTGGTTTTTGGACAGGTAAAATTGGGGTACTAAAAGGTGACATACAAGGTTCGAGTATACCATCTTTCACCAACTGGTCAATTACTGGCTACACTCTCTTTCGGCCAGCCATAGGAATTGGGTACTCTTTTCGTATAATTACTTGCTCAGGATCTTTTAAAGTAACTTGCAGGGGAGGAATATCTAACACTCCTCTATTGCCTCTTTCTACCCATACTCCAGGATTTATTAGTTCCCGATCTTCCTCGTTTAATACATACAATTGAACCCCGATACCTGATTCCTGTTGTCTGGTGCTGATAGACAATTGGTCCTGTAAATCTCATCCTAACAAACAAACTCCAGCTTGGGGAACTAGAAAAATATCCTCTGTAATTATCTTTTCTCCCATTTGTATTCTTACATCCCTTAATACAGGGACCATAAAGTCTCTTCCTCCTACTCCCGAAATCATCACTGTCCCCTCTATCTTAACACCCTCGGGTGGTTGTAAAATACTAGACCGGGCTGGCCCAGAATCTACTAAAAATACCATCTTGTCACTGTGGGGTCCTATGCTTAAATTTACCAATGGTTCTCCATGCAGCCTCACGGTGTGTATTGACTGAGAACCGTGACCCCCCTATTCATAATCTGCTTCCATCAGGGCGTAAGATCGCGTCTCCCTGGCTCGCATTTGGCATTCTCTCTTAAAATGCCCCTCCTTTTTACAATGGTAGCAAACTACTGTTCCTGTTTCCCAATTTCTTCCTGGGTCTCCACGGGGTCCCGGGAATGGTCATCGTCCCCGGAATTCTCCTCTACTCCTGCCTCTGCTCTGGTCTGTACTTCCCCACTCCTGGCACTCCTCCCAACGTCCAGGAGCTGGCACACAGCCCCTACCCTTTACTTGCTCTTCCTCCACGACTTCCTTGACTGCCTGCATCAAAATCTTAGCCTTTCCTTTCTGTTTATCCTCAGACGTCTGGACATATGCCCTTTGTGCGATCTGTAAAAGCTGTGTTATTCCCTGCTCATGCCAATTCTCAGTCTTCTGCAATTTTCTTCTAATGTCTGGGGCTGAGTTTGTAACGGAGCCCCAGACATTGTTCACCCGCTGGGGATTCTACATCCAGACCCCCATATTGCTGTATGGCCGTGCGCAATCTATTCAGAAATGCAGAGGGAGTCTTCTCGGAACCTTGGGGAACGTCAAATGCTTTCTTAAAATTCTGTCCCTTTAGAACAGATTCCCTGATTCCTTTTATCAGATTAACCCTATATTCCTCCATTAATGTGCGACCATCATTAGTATTCTTATCCCAATTTGGTTTTGCCAGGGGCATTTAAGTTCCCCAGGTACCGCCTCTGGTCCCCCTTGGTGTTGCCTATCCCAGACTCTAATCCCTGCTTGGCGAATCATCCCACGTTCATCCAAAGTAAACAGAGCCCTAAAGATCGATGCTTACTCATCCCATGTATATATATTTGGTCCCAAAAATTGATCTAATTGTTCATCACATCCCTGAAGATCCTCGATCAGGGAGGTAATTTCTCTCTTAAAGTTACGCACCTCCGTACTAGTCAGGGGCACATTTATGAAACCGAGACCCCCTCCCATGGGAACTTCCGGTAGAGGTCTCATCCAGTTAATTTCTGGCTTATTATGTCTAGGTTCCTCCTCTCCGAGAAATGGGTTCTGCCATTTCTTGCTGGAGGGTCTTGTTAGAAACAGAAGTACCTTCACAGAAATTACTTGAGACAAAAATTGAGAACAAAGAACATTTATTACACAACAATGCAAAGTTGGGTGCTTCCCCTTACCCTGGGAATACACACATACAGTGGGGCTCACCCAACTTTTATACAGTTTATTTCAGTATAGGAATACCCTCCCCCTTATATTCTTCTGCCTCCTGGATAGGTTTGGCATTAAGCAATCCTGCCTGCCTACGTGCGTGCTGTTTCTGTGAACTTGGAGGACCAGGGGGTATCCTGTCAGTGTCTCATCATGTCATTATCCTCATTGTCCTTATTCACAAACCTGTCTTTGTTCTAATTTACACCTTCCCGACCCTCAGGGCTACAACCTCTTCATATGTAGAACTTGCTAATACTATCTAAGTCTCACTAATTACATATGCAAAACCTGCTAATTCTATATAGGGCTAGAAGACCCTTATCTTATTCAGACTAACTCTACTTCCTACATTCTATTATCTATTGTCTATCCTTATCTCATTCATAAGGTGAACTTGCTGATTCTGTCTAAAGGATAGAAGATTCTTATCTTACTCAGACTGCTTCCTACATTCTAATATCCATTTCTTATCCTGTACATACTGGCTTTATTAATTTACCCATATATCTATATTAGTTTCCTCATCTTCATATTTTTATATCAGTTTTACTCATCTCTCACAGTCTCACACTAGTCTGAGTCCCAGTCTCCTCCCTCTCTTGTCAATAGAGGTGGTAACCTAGTACTTTGTGAATGGGTCATCATACCACCCCTACTTTCTTCTCCTTTCTTTAGCTGTGGGGGAGGAGGGGAAGGTGAAGAAGGGTAGAGCATAGGAGAAAGGGGAAAGATAGGAACCGGCATAGGAGGAGCATAAGGTGGAGGAAGGGAATGTAACACATCCCATCCTTGTGTTTCAGGGACAAAAGGTTCTTCATCCTTCTTGTCCTTACATTCCTTTTCATTCAAAACCAGTTGATCAACCGATCCACTGAGCCAGCAGGCTGCATATTCCCTGCTCTCAATATTATCTCTTTGGTTTTGATGGAGCCAGATGTTCAATGCCTGACACATCCAGTCATCCTCGGATCTGAACTTTTGCCAAAATACCGAACTCCCTTTTATCGGACTTTTAACCCATTCCAGACAGCAATACCTGACCATGGTCAGTTTGTCTTTCCCACGGGTTTTCCGCGCACCCCAATCAGATAGCATTAATCCTAATGGACATTGCTTAGTTATCTGATCGTATAGTCCTTCCTTAGGACTATTTCCCTTGCTACTCACACCTCCCATACTAGCAGGTAAATAAAATTCCTCTTACTGGGATCCAGTAGCTATTCCTAGCGCGCTTCCTTAATGTCCTCCCGTTGTTTGTTCTCAATGCCTCTTCTCGGATATCACTCGCTTCATCCACTGACAAGTCACCCGCCGTCCGTGAGTCCAGCTGAATCAGCCGGGGTGCACCTACCCTCGTCGTCGGGCACTCTGTCAGTGGAGGGAGTGGGTTCCCGGATGAGCCCCCATTTGTGAGAAACAGAAGTACCTTCACAGAAATTGCTCGAGACAAAAATTGAGAACAAAGAACATTTATTATACAACAATGCAAAGTTGGGTGCTTTCCCCTTACCCTGGGAATACACACATACACTGGGGCTCACACAACTTTTATACAGTTGATTTCAGCATCAGAATACCCTCCCCCTTACATTCTTCTGCCTCTTGGATGAGTTTGGCATTAGGCAATCCTGTCTGCCTAGGTGCTGTTTTTGTGAACTTGGAGGACTAGGGGGTATCCTGTTGGTGTCCCATATGTCATTGTCCATATTGTCCTTATTCACAAACCTGCCTTTGTTCTAATTCACAGCTTCCCGACACTCAGGGCTACAACCTTCTTATGTGCAGAACTGGCTAATTCTGTCTAAGGCTAGAAGACCCTTATCTTATTCAAACTAACTTTAATTCCTACATTCTATTATCAATTATCTATCCTTATCTTATTCATACTGGCAAACTTGCTGATTCTGTCTAAAAGGCTAGAAGAACCTTACCTTATTCAGACTAACTCTACTTCCTACATTCTAATATCTATTCTTATCCTATTCATACTGGCTTTATTCATTACACATATATCCATACTAGCTTCCCCATCTTTCATATTTTTATATCAGTTTTACTTATCTCTCAGAAGGATATGCTTGAAGTCTGTAACAATATTAATATTTGGGGAGAATTTATAAGATTTTAGAGTAGGTCACATACATACACATATTTTAAAACTTCTTATTTGAAAGACTGAAGAATTCACATTGCAAGATCTCTAGAGAAACATAGAAGAAACATAGAAGAAACATAGAAGAAAGGAGCAGGAGTAGGTCATTCGGCCCTTCGAGCCTGCTCCGCCATTCAATGAGATCATGGCATATTTTCAGTACCCCATCCCCACCTTCTCTCCGTAACCCCTAATTTCCTTAAACTGAAGAAATATCTCTAATTCCCTCTTAAATATATTCAATGAACCTGCCTCTACTGCTCTCTGTGACAATGAATTCCACAGATTCACCACCCTCTGGGTAAAGAAATTCCTCCTCATCTCGGTTCTAAATGGTTTGCCTATTATCCTCGAACCATCCATTCTGTCAGAATTTTATGTCTCTATGAAATCCCCTCTCAATCTTCTAAACTCCAGCGAGTACAATCCCAAATTGCACAATCTTTCCTCATAAGTTGGCTTCGTTGGTGCAGGTATAAGAGAGCCCCAGTGTATGTGTGTATTCCCAGGGTAAGGGGAAGCACCCTTTGATACACTCATGCCTCAGCACAATTTCTCTGTATTGCCGCTGTAATTTAATTCATGATAACTCTCCCTCCCGTTCATCAGGTTTATATTTAAATCCGGTAGTGCGGAAGTTACATTGTAAATAATCACGGAGGTAAACCCTGCGCGACGGGATTTAGCTTAATGGAGAAATAAACCTGCGAACTGGTCTATGGTGCTCTGTGAGTACTGCAATAGGTGGAATATCATTTAAATTGGTGGCATAGTTCAGAACAATTGGGTGCTTAAGAATAATAATATCATTAATAACTCACAGATCTTGTACCAGATGCTATTCAGTACATCTTGACTTAAGGACTGGAGAAATTGGCATGTTAGAATGAGATTGGCATGGCACCAATATTTCTTGATTCAATAATGACTCCACAAGCTCCAGGATTCATGCAGCAGAACTTTAAGTGGAATATAATAGAAAGTAGCCTGTACTTAAATGATTGTGTGTGCAATCTTCATAAGAACATCTTTTAAATTTTTTTGGTGCCTGTTTTACAGATTGTTTTAAATAAGGCCAGCTCCTGTGAGCTGTGGCACAAGGCATTTAATGTTTAAAATTACAATAGCAATGTTAAATAATGGTCAAATTCATTGCCGTCGGCAGTGACAAAGACATGTCTTATTCCCACTCGGCTATTTTAAAATAAATTCATTTAGAATACAGTTTATATCACTTGCCGAATCATATGGCTAATTGTGTACTTAAGGCAGAACTAAAGGTTGAATATGTTTCAAGTTCTCTCGCAGGGGCTCTTGTGCTGCAATGTCTGTTATGTACTCACTCTAACAAATTGCAGGTTGGTTGCCTCATACAGACAAGCAGCTCCAACTGCATTTTTATAAGGTCTAATATATTCAAAACCCATGGAAATATGGTTTGTGTTTCATTTTACAATTTTTACACTAACACAAAGAAAAGTCAGATTGTTATTCATTTTATTAAATCTGGTGATTGGTTATATGTAAAAGCATGCCAACATCACCAACAGAAACCTATCTGGGATGGCCCCTATTGTGTACTTTTTATTACAGACACTGCCGTGCGAACGAAAGAAAAAGGCTGGAGCCACATCCAACGAATTAAACCAGCTACTGAACCACAGAATAACAACATTGATAATCTACCCTCCACCTGGCGTGCAGTCCCTCTTCCTTCTGACCTGAAAGTTACACTACGCCGTGAAAAAGTGCCATAATGTTGTTTTTACCATTTATTGTATTGTTTAATTGTTGCTTCTCCATTTCTGGGACATCACTTAATTACTCACAATGTATTAAGTCCTCCTGGGATAGGGGCAGCAGAGGTGACAATTATTTTTCTTTAGAATGTAGACAGGGCATAGATTTAATGTATAGTCATAGTGGGATATGGGTTAACAAGGGATTCCAATACGGACCAGGGGAACTGAACAGCTTTAGTGGAGTACATCTAATTTGTATCTTAGCCTACACAGGTATTAAAGACAGGAGTTTTAAAGCGATAGCATAAAGGACATGGTGGGACAAAGACAGACAGAATGGTAGTCAGGATTTTACATGTCGCAGAGAGAGAGAGTTAATACATATGCTAATGTACACACACAAGTAACTTTCTCACATATGCTAATGTTAGCAGACAAGCTGCAACACACAGGTTAAACAATAAGAAACAACCCTCCCCAGCTTGGTCTCTTCTCAAACATCCTTTGGGTCCCTCAGACATTCAAAATGATAAGCACCACCTCGTTAAGGGGAGTTCCAGTTGTAAACAACGTAAGCTGCTACAGAACGCTAAAGCTGCTTGGCATTTAAATTGTTTAATCAGACTCTAAACAGCCTTGGACATTATCATCAAACAGAGAGCAATGGCCCTGAATTTAGGGGCTGAAGAAAAACGATAGAGCCACAGTTCAACAAAACCGCCTGGCTCTCGATTGCTCGTTGGCTGCTGAAGGCAGCGTTTCTGAAAGACTGGTTAAGGACAAGGCTTACAACAGTCAGGCGGTTAAAGACACTGCTTCAGGACTTCAACAAGAATCTGCCCATGCCCATGTTCAGACTTGGCAACCTTGGACTGATGTGGGATGGAGTAGACTTTTTATTGAGAACTGGAGCCTGATACTCACAGCCCTTATAGCAGCAGGACTCACTATTCTGGTCAGTGTGGTGCTCCCCTACCTAAAGGCTGGTATTCATTTCATGATTTTGCGGACCCCTATTTCTATAACCCAATGGGGTGTTTGTTTCCCAAATGGATGCTTATGACACTGCAATTCGTTTATTGACCCGCTGGGAGAAAGACCAACTTTAGCAATAGCACATTTCATTTGACAGATCAGTGACACTGATCTAAAAGAGAAGTGAGGATTGTGAGAGATAAGTAAACTTGACATAAAAATATGAAAGATGGGGAAACTAGTACAGACACATGGAGTGATGGATTAAACCAGTATGAAAAGCCTAAGCATGGAATTTAGAATGCAGGAAGCAGAGTCAGCCTCTGTAAGATAAGAATCTTCTAGTTTTCCGACAGGATCAGTGAGCCCACCATATGAATAAGATAAGGAGAGGTAAGGAATAATAGAATGTAGGAAGTTGAGATAGTCTGGATGAGATAAGGGTCTCCTAGCCCTAGACAGAAGTACCAAGTTCTACATATATAATTAGTAAGCCATACACAGATTTATCAAGTTATGCATATTTAATTAGTAAACCCTACACAGGATTAGCGAACTCTGCATATGAAGGGACTGTAGCTCTGAGAGTTGGAAAGGTGTGAATGGGGACAAGGGCAAGGTTGTGAATAAGGACAATGGGGATAATGACATGAGAAGACACCGACAGGATACCCCTGGTCCTCCAAGTCCACTGAAACTGCACGTAGGCAGGAAGGATTGCCTATGCCAAACCCATCCAGGGGGCAGAAGAATGTAAGGGGGAGGGTATTCTGATACTGAAATTCACTGTATAAAAGTTGGGTGAGCCCCAGTGTATGTGTGTATTCCCAGGGTAAGGGGAAGCACCCAACTTTGCATTGTTGTAAAATAAATGTTCTTTGTTCTCAATTTTTGTCTCGAGCAATTTCTGTTAAGGTATTTCTATTTCTAACAAACCTAAGGATTACCAATATTCAACAGTTTTGGAACATCATTCAAAAAAATGAGTGTAGTAATTGCAAAGGCACTGGTATTCCAAGGAAGAAGAATTCTCATCATAATGAAGAATAATTCCCAAATGTATGCCCAACAAATGAAAAACACTTTTCAGGAGACAGGTGTGGATATGGGGGAGAGAGAATGTAAGCTTTCACAAGTAGGTGTTAATTGAACTGACCTCATAACATGCTTGACCATTGTCTTGCTGGAGACATGTACCCTTTCTGCAAAGTGCTCATAGAAAGGTCACCCCTCGATTTTGTTTATATAACAACAGATGGGAGCAGAAGAAAGAACTCCTGTTGTTTTGCTCAAGAAACTCTTTGGAGTTTCAGTTGGAAAAGAGAAAGTTTTGTTTGGATTTATAGCATATTTCATCATTTTCTTTCTCTTGCAGCTTGATGTACATGTTTGTAATAAATCTTTTTATTTTCGTTGTTTCTGTAATCACATATTCAAAGCTGCTTCCTTCTGGTAATCTCACTCTGCTTCCCAATTTGTCCTTTAACTAGGTTTTCAGTTGGTGGTATGCAAACATTGTACCATGAGTTATTCCATATTTGGACTTCATTTGTTCAAATGACAATAAATTATTTCCCAAAAAACAATTTTCTATTCTTTTAATTCCTTTTCTCTCCCATTCTCTAAAGGAAAGGTTATCTGTTGTGAAAGGGATTAGTTGATTTTGCGTCAATAATAATTTTGGTATTTGGTAATTTGTTTTTTTCCTTTTGTGAGAGATGAGTAAAACTGATATAAAAATATGAAGATGAGGAAACTAATATAGATATACGGGTAAATGAATAAAGCCAGTATGAACAGGATAAGAAATGGATTTTAGAATGTAGGAAGTAGAGTTAGTCTGAATAAGATAAGGGTCTTCTAGCCCTAGATAGAATTAGCAGGTTTTGCATATGTAATTAGTAAGCCCTAGACAGTATTAGCAAGTTCTACATATGAAGAGGTTGTAGCCCTGAGGGTCGGGAAGGTGTAAATTAGAACAAAGACAGGTTTGTGAATAAGGACAATGAGGATAATGACATGATGAGACACCGACAGGATACTCCCTGGTCCTCCAAGTTCACAGAAACAGCACGTAGGCAGGCAGGATTTCCTAATGCCAAACCTATCCAGGAGGCAGAAGAATGTAAGGGGGAGGGTATTCCTATACTGAAATAAACTGTATAAAAGTTGGGTGAGCCCCAGTGTATGTGTGTATTCCCAGGGTAAGGGGAAGCTCCCAACTTTGCATTGTTGTATAATAAATGTTCTTTGTTCTCAATTTTTGTCTCGAGCAATTTCGGTGAAGGTACTTCTGTTTCTAACAAATGGGGGATCGTCCGGGATCCCATTCCCTCCACTGACAGAGTGCCCGACAACGGGGATAGGTGCACCCTGGCTTATTCAGCTGGACTCACGGACGAAGGGTGACTAGTCAGTGGATGAAGCGAGTGATATCCGAGAAGAGGCATTGAGAACAAACAATGAGAGAACGTTAAGGAAGCGCGCTAGAACTAGCTACTGGATCTCGGTAAGAGACATTTTACTTACCTGTTAGTATGGGAGGTGTGAGTAGTAAGGAAGAGAGTCCTAGTGAAGGATGAGAGGATCAGATAACCACGCAAAGTCCGTTAGGATTAATGTTATCTGATTGGGGTGCGGGGAGAACCCGTGGGAAAGACAAACAGACCATGGTCAGGTATTCCTGTTTGGAATGGGTTAAAAGCCTGATTAAAGGGAGTTCAGTATATTGGCCAAAGCTCGGATCCAAAGATGACTGGATGTGTCAAGCATTGAACATCTGGCTCTATCAAAACCAAAGAGATAATATTGAGAGCAGGGAATATGCAGCCTGCTGGCTCAGGGGATCGTTTGATCAACTGGTTTTGAATGAAAAGGAATGCAAGGACAAGAAAGATAAGGAACCTTTTGTCCCTGAAACACAAGGATGGGATGTGTTACATTCCCTTCCTCTTATGCCGGCTCCTATCTTTCTCCCCCATCCTATGCTCTACCCTTCTGCACCTTCCCCTCCTCCCCACAGCTAAAGAAAGGAGAAGAAAGTAGGGGTGGTATGATGACCCTTCACAAAGCACTCGATTACCACCTCTATTGACAAGAGAGAGAGGCGACTTTAATTCAGAGCAGTATGAGACCCTCTGGGAAGAAAGGGCAGAACCCTTTGATTCATTTTCCAGAGAGCAGGAACCTAGACATAATAAGCCAGAAACTAACTGGATGAGACCTTTACGGGAAGTTCCCATGGGAGGGGGTCTCATTTTTGTAAATGTGCCCCTGACTAGTCCAGAGGTGCGTAATTTTAAGAGACAATGCCCAATAAACAGAAAGGAAAGGCTAAGATTTTGATGCAGGCAGTCAAGGAAGTTGTGGAGGGACAGCAAGGAAAGGGTAGGGGCTGTGTGCCAGCTACTGGACATTGGGAGGAGCTCCAGGAGTGGGAGAGGAAAGACCAGAGCAGGGGCAAGGGTAGAGGGGAATTCTGGGGACGACGACTGTTCCCGGGACCTGTGGTAATCCCAGTAGGAATTGGGAAACAGGAGCATTAGTTTGCTACCATTGTAAAAGGAGGGACATTTTAAGAGAGAATGCCCAATGCAAGCCAGGGAGACGTCACCTTACGCACTGATGTGTTGGAATATAGGGGTTAATTAATCATAGAAAATATGTAGAATATATGCTTATGTACTATTCAGTTTGTATACATGAATTCAGTATGATGTAACAATTTAATATTTACCTCATGGTGAAGGGAAAGAGTAATATAAGTAAGGGGCAGCGACAGTATGTAGCAAAGTTGGCTGATTGCAGTAGGTTTAGAATTTTCTGCTCCCAAAATACAAAAGACAGGATATGTATGAAACAATTTAGTAGGAATGTTAAGGCAAAAGGAGGTGTTGATTAGCACAAACAAAAAGAATCCTGACAGAGACTGTCAGAAACAAAGAGAATGGAATCAGTAAGAAGCTAAGACAGAAGGAGGTGTTTAGTAGAACAGAAGAATATGGCCAAATGAGAACAAAGAAATAATTAGAAATATCTGGAGTATGAATTGATTTCTGATCAAAACAACAGGATATTCTGACCTTGAGGATTAAAAAAAAATGGGAGCTCTACACCCCAGATAACTGCAGAGCAGGAAATTACGTGATAAATTTTATGCAAGAAATCTAGCAAAGGAAGCCAACTTTTGTTCTGTATAAGGTTGAGCTATATAAACTGTAGAGACTGGACAGTAGAGGTCAGTCTTGGGGAATAGCTCACTGTGGAGGTGACCTATGAACTAACGACTGAACCAGAGCTCTGTTAAGATTTATTCTTATGCTGTGTAATAAACTGATTCTCCTATCACTTCATTTAACAAACACGCTGGACTCAGACGATACATAGACTAAATTAAGGGTAGGGTAAAGCCAGAGTCCTACAGATGGAAGCAGATTATGAATAGGGGCGGTCACGGTTCTCAGTCAATACACACCGTGAGGCTGCACGGAGAACCATTGGTAAATTTAAGCATAGGACCCCACAGTGACAAGATGGTATTTTAGTAGATTCTGGGCCAGCCCGGTCTAGTATTTTACAACCACCCGAGGGTGTTAAGATAGAGGGGACAGTGATGATTTCGGGAGTAGGAGGAAGAGACTTTACAGTCCCTGTATTAAGAGATGTAAGAATACAAATGGGAGAAAAGATTATAACAGAGGATATTTTACTAGTTCCCTAAGCTGGAGTTTGTTTGTTAGGACGAGATTTACAGGACCAATTGGCTATCGGCACCAGAACACAGGAATCAGGAATCAGTGTTCAATTGTATGTATTAAGCGAGGAAGATCGAGAACTAATAAATCCTGGAGTATGGGCAGAAAGAGGCAATAGAGGAGTGTTAGATATTCCTCCCCTGCAAGTTACTTTAAAAGATTCTGAACAAGTAATTATACGAAAACAGTATCCAATTCCTATGGCTGGCTGAAAGGGGCTGCAGCCAGTAATTGACCAGTTGGTGAAAGATGGTATACTCGAACCTTGTATGTCACCTTTAAGTACCCCAATTTTACCTGTCCAAAAACCAGACGGTACCTATCGATTAGTGCAGGACTTGAGGGAGCTGGACAAAATTATTCTCACCTGTCACCCGGTTGTACCTTATCCCTATAAAATAATGGGTAAAATCGATCCCCATAGTAAATGGTTTAGTGTGATTGACCTCAAAGATGCTTTCTGGACCTGTCTATTAGCAACAGAGGGCAGGGACATGTTTGCCTTTGAATGTGAAAATCCTTTTACTGGACGCAGGAATCAATACCAGTGGACGGTCCTTCCCCAGGGCTTTACAGAATCACCAAATTTATTCAGCCAGGTCTTAGAACAAACACTAGATGAGGCTCCTCGGAGAGAAAATTGTCAGTTGATACAATATGTTGATGATTTGTTAATTATGAGAAAAACTTACGAATTTTCTGGAAAATAAGGGTCTCAGGGTAAGCGAATTCAAATTACAATTTGTTCAATCAGAAGTTAAATACTTAGGTCATCTGGTAAGTCAGGGAACTAGGAAAATAAGTCCAGAGAGGATAAGTGGTATTCTACAGATTCCCCCCTCCCAAGAATGCCCAAGAACTTAGGAAATTCCTTGGTTTAATGGGATACTGTAGAATCTGGATTGAAAATTATTTTAGTTTGGTCAGATTTCTCTGATAAACTCACGATTCTCGGGGGCGAAGCTGTTGTCTGGACAGAGGAAGAGATTAAAGATTTTAACTTGGTGAAACAGCACCTTATTAATGCCCTAGTGTTGGCTTTACCCAACCTAAATAAGCCATTTGACCTATATACCAATGCGAAAGGACGTGTAGCCACACAAGAGAGGGCAGGCTGTAGACAGCCAGTTGCTTTTCTGTCAAAAGTTTTAGACCCTGTTTGTTGTGGTTAGCCAGAGAGTGTGCAAGCCATCGCAGCCACTGCTATTTTAGTTGAGGAAGGACGAAAGATTATGTTTGGTGCCCCAGTGATAGTTCACACCCCTCACACAGTCCGCAATATTCTCTTACAACATGCTGGAAGGTGGCTCACAGACTCTAGAATTTTAAAATATGAAGCGATCCTAATGGATAGGGATGATTTGACCCTGATTACGAATAAAGAACCCAATCCAACAGCTTTCTTGGTTTCTCCAAATTCTGACAATACCATAAATGATTTAGACCATGTATGTTTAGAGGTAATAGATTTACAGACCAAAATTAGAGAGGATTTAAGCGATGAGCCTTTACAGGAGGGTGAAAGGTGGTTTATTGATGGATCTTCCCATTGCATTGATGGCACTCGCTATAGCGGGTATAGTGTAGTGGATGGGAAGGAAGGAGTGGTGATTGAAGCCGGTCGCCTCCCCGGTCATTGGTCAGCACAATCTTGTGAATTGTATGCCCTCTGTAGAGCTCTCCAGGGTTTAGAGAACAAGGTGGGCACTATCTACACGGACTCAAAGTATGCTTTTGGTGTAGTGCACACCTTTGGGAAGATCTGGAAAGAGCGGGAAATGATAACTGGAAAAGGACAAAAGTTGATCCATGAAAACTTAATTGTCCAATCTCTAGATGCTCTTACATTACCTGAGGAAATAGCTGTAGTTCATGTACGAAGCCATCAAAGTGGTGACAGTCCTGAAGCACAGGGGAACAGACAGGCAGATGCAGCTGCCAAACAGGCTGCGCTCATGGAGAAAATAGACATGCAGCTGTTACTGCCCACCCCACTTGAGGTTAAAAAGACTCCCATCTTTTCATGGAAAGAGGAGGTCTACATGAAAGACCAGGGAATGCGTCAAACCGTTGATGGGTTGTGGTGGGTGGCAGAAGGACGTCAAGTACTGAACAAAGCTTTGGCTTGGAAATTATTGATCAGCTACACCAGCAGACACACTGGGGAACACAGGCACTTGTGGATACTTTTGTACAGTCTTTTCATTGCTCGGGCATATACACTATAGCCAAACAAAGTACTCGGGGTCGTCCAATCTGTCAGAGAGTAAATAAGAAAGTTATGTGCCAGGTAATGCCTGGCGGTCGCCATATAGCTATACGCCCGTTTCAACGGATACAAATTGACTTTACGGAATTACCTAAGATAGGTAATTCACCATCCTGGTGATGGTAGATCTTTTCACACGATGGGTTGAGGCTTTCCCGACACCTAATGATCGTGCCAGCACCGTTATCAAGATACTACTGGAGTCTGTAATTCCACAATATGGTATGATTCAAACCATTGACTCAGATCGAGGTAGACATTTTACCTCTCAGGTACTCCAGGGTGTGTGCAAAATACTGGGAATAGATTGGCAGCTACATATCCCATGGCACCCCCAGAGCTCAGGCCATGTTGAACGAATGAATCAGACCTTGAAAAATCAGCTCACTCGACTTCATGAGGAAACTGGCCTCTCCTGGATTAAATGCTTACCCTTAGCTTTAATTAGGACTCGCACAGCTCCTCGTAAGGACCTTGCTGTCTCAGCATATGAAATGATATTTGGTCTTCCTTACATGGGATTCCACACTGATACTCCTATCCCTGAGGCTATTGACCAGTACATATCTAAATATTTACAGGGACTTTCTACTTCTCTCCATGACTGACGACAGAAGGGTTTATTAGCTCAAACCCCACCCCTGGAGTATCCTATTCATTCTATTAAACCTGGTGATTGGGTATATGTAAAAGCATGGCAAGATCACCAACTAAAACCTGTCTGAGATGGCCCCTATTGTGTACTTTTGATTACAGACACTGCCATGCGAATGAAAGAAAAGGATGGAGCCACATCCAATGAATTAAACGAGCTGCTGAACCACAGACTAACGACCCTCCACCTGCCGTGCAGCCCTTCATCCTTCTGATCTGAAAGTTACACTACGCCGGGAAAAAGTGCTGTAATGTTGTTTTTACCATTTGCTGTTTTGTTTACTAGTTTTAGGGAAGAGCAAGGAGAGGCCTAAAGTTGAGGTTCTGCATTGGAAAAGATCAAATTTCGAAGGAATAAGAAGGGATTTGGGGAGTATTGAGTGGGATAGGATATTTTCAGGTAAGGATGTTAATGATAAATGGAGGATATTCAAAAAAGAAATTTTGAGGTACAGAGTAGTTATGTCCCAGTGTGGATCAAAGGAAAGGCTGGAAGTCATAGGGAGGCTTAGTTTTCGAGGAATATTGGAAATTTGTTTAGGAGAAAAAGGGAAGTGTACAAGAGGTATAAAGAGCAGGGAGCTGAGAGGTTGAAGGAGGACTACAAGGAGTGTAGAAGGAATCTTAAGAAAGAAATTAGAAATGCCAAAAAAAGGCATGAAGAGGCTTTGGCTGACAGAGTAAAAATAAATCCGAAGGGTTTCTATAAGTACATTAAAAGTAAAAGATTAGTGAGGGATAAAATTGGACCCCTTGTAGATAGCGAGGGTAGGCCGAGTGAGAAGTCTGAGGAAATGGGGGAAATTTTGAATGATTTCTTTGCCTCGGTATTCACTAGGGAAAAAAATGTTGAACCAGTTGAAGTAAAGAAAAATAGTGGGGAGGTCATGAAGCATATAAGGATAACCGAGGAGGTAGTAATGGCTGTATTAAAAAAGATAAAGGTGGATAAATCTCCCGGACCGGACAAAATATTCCCTAGGACACTCAGGGAGTATTGTGGACAGTTAGTGGGGCCATTAACAGAGATATTTAGGATGTCTGTTTTCTTCTATCAAGATTTGAGTCAAGAAATTATGTTTCAACGACACGAATTTAATTCTGTGAAAGAACGGTTGTGGAAAAAAAGACATAAGGCAACATTCAGGTATTCTGCGGTACTGAAGATTTTTCAGGATGGAAATCAGCCAAAGTTCTTTGACAATCCTAAAGAAGTTATGGACTTTGCTCAGTCTCTACCAATCATGCAGTTTCAGGAACGATGTAGTCCTTTAAGGTCTCTAAAGAGAGTAGAGATGTAAGGTGGGATCCAAATTTTTAAAAGAAATGGAAGCAATGGTGACCGAAGTGGTAACATTGATTTAAAAAAATAAATCTTTTATCTTTTTTTTGAGAAGAGTTTAAATAGTTTAAATAATGATGATAGTTTAATGAAATGGGAGTTGGGAGAGGGAACTGGGTAGGCACTAGTTTCCAGAAGTCATCAGCTACCTGTGAGTTATCTCACACCCAATATTTTGGGGGAGTTACCGCTTTGGGCGATTTAAACAGGAGGAGGTAGTCGTGACCTCCGACCTGTTTTTTTTTTCTTTTTAATTTTTGGGTTAAGAAGTGAAGGTTTTTTTTAATTATTTTTTTTTAATAAATAATTTTTTTTAAACTCTTTTTGGTTTCTGGTTGTAATTGAGAGGGAATTAGGAGGTTTTTTTCTCTCCTTTTTTTCTCTTTTTTGGGTTTTTTTTCCTCTTTTTTTAAGAGGATGATGTCACAGAAGATAATAAGTCAAAAATTGAGGATGTTGAATTAGATGAAGAGGAAGATGAGGGGAAAGGTGATAAGAAGAAAAAGAAGAAAATCAAGTACAAATACATTGAGGGAGAAGAGTTGAATAAAATTAAGTTAATTTCGATAGAGAATTTTGAAGATGATATAAATGAAGAATATGGAGAATTTTATAAGAGTTTGAACTTTTTTTTCTTTTTTTTTCTTTTTTTTCTTTTTTTATATAAGGGGAGGGGAAGGGAATAAAAAGTTTTTCGAATTGTTTTTCTAAGGAATGTTTTTGTTCTCTCGATGAATTATAAAGGAAACTTGGTATTAATGGAAATTCTGTATTTATGTTTTATTAATTATGATTTTAATATTTGAACTTAGTTTTAAAGTGGATTTCATTTGTTAAATACATGTATTATGTTTGATTTAAATATATGTTTAAGGGTATTATTTTAGTATTGATTTTTTTTGTTAGTAATTTTTTTTGTTAAGTTTTATCCTTTTCTTTGTAAGTGGGTTTTTTTCTATTTTATTTACAACATTGTTAATTAATTCTTCACTCTTTATTTTGGGGGGAGGGTTGGACTAATTTTAAATTAGACAATTAATGTTGTGTTATAATTATTGGGGGGGGTTAATTTGTGTAGTTTAATGATGTAGTATTCAAATTTTTATTATCTTATTTTTTATTATTTCTTTAAATGTAATTTTTATTTTATTCATGTCATAAAATTTTAAATAAAGTTTTTAAAAAAAGAGATATTTAGGATGTCACTGGCTACGGGGGTGGTGCCAAAGGATTGGAGGGTGGCGCATGTGGTTCCTCTGTTTAAGAAAGTGTCCAAATGCAAACCTGGCAATTATAGGCCTGTAAGTCTGACGTCTGTGGTGGGCAAGTTGATGGAAAGTGTTCTGAGGGATGCTATTTATAAATTTTTGGAGATACAGGGATTGATAGGGAGTAATCAGCATGGTTTTGTCAGGGGTAGATCATGCTTGACAAACCTGATTGAGTTCTTCGAGGGGGTTACAAAAAAGGTTGATGAAGGGAAAGCTGTGGATGTTGTCTATTTGGACTTTAGTAAAGCTTTTGACAAAGTTCCCCACAGGAGGTTAGGAAAAAATGTGGAGGCATTAGGTATAAATAAAGAGGTAGTGAAATGGATTCAGCAGTGGTTGGATGGGAGGTGTCAGAGAGTAGTGGTAGCAAATTGTTTGTCCAATTGGAGGCCGGTGACTAGTGGAGTTCCTCAGGGTTCGGTCCTGGGTCCACTATTATTTGTTATATATATTAACGATCTGGATGTAGGGGTGGAAAATTGGATAAGCAAGTTTGCGGATGACACAAAGATTGGTGGTGTTGTGGACAGTGAGGTAGATTACCGTAGATTAAAAGGTGATTTAGGAAGGCTGGAGGTGTGGGCTGAGAAATGGCTGATGGAATTTAATACAGATAAATGTGAGGTGCTACATTTTGGAAAGGCAAATTTAAATAGGTCATATACATTGAATGGTAGACAATTGAGGAGTGCAGAGCAACAAAGGGATTTAGGAGTTATGGTAAATAGTACCCTCAAGGCTGATACTCAGGTAGATGGTGTGGTGAAGAAGGCATTTGGAATGTTGGCCTTCATAAATCGGAGTATTGAATTCAAGAGTAGGGAGGTTATGATGAAATTGTACAAGGCATTGGTGAGGCCAAATTTGGAGTACTGTGTACAGTTTTGGTCACCAAATTATAGGAAAGATATAAACAAAATAGAGAGAGTGCAGAGAAGGTTCACGAGAATGTTGACAGGATTTCAGGGTCTGAGTTACAGGGAAAGGTTGTGCAGACTGGGGCTTTTTTCTCTGGAGCGTAGAAGATTGAGAGGGGACTTAGATTTTAAAAGGGACAGACAGAGTAAATGTGGATGGGCTTTTTCAATTAAGAAAGGGGGAGATTCAAACTAGAGGACATGGTTTATGATTGAAGGGGGAAAATTATAAGGGGAACATGAGGGGAAATTTCTTTACGCAGAGGGTGGTGGGGATGTGGAATGAGCTTCCGGCAGACATGGTCGAGGCGGGATCATTGGTTACATTTAAGGAAAGATTGGATTGTTACATGGATAGGAGGGGATTAGAGGGGTATGGACTGGGTGCTGGTCAGTGGGACTAGGAGGGTGGGGATTTGCTACGGCATGGACTAGTATGGCCGAACTGGCCTGTTCTGTGCTGTAAGTGGTTATATGGTTATATGGTTACTTGTTGGTTCCCAATTTTTGGGAAATCACCAAATTGCTCACAATGTATTAAGTCCTCCTGGAATAGGGGCAGCAGAGGTGACAATTATTTACCTTTAGAATATAGACAGGGCACAGATATAAAGTATTGTCATAGTCGGGTATGGATTAATATAGGATCCCAACATGGACCAGGGGAACAGAATGACTCTAGAGGAGTAGATTTGATTTGTATTTTGGCCTCTACAGGTATTAAAAAAGAGCAGTTTTAAAGGGATAGCACAAAGAAGATGGTGGGACAATGACAGACAAAATGTTAGTCAGGATTGTACATGTAGCAGAGATAGAGTGAATACAGATGCTAATGTTCACAGACAGGCTGCAACTCACAGGTTCAGTGATACTTATGCTAATGTTCGCAGACAAGCTGCAACTCACAGGTTAAGTGACAAGAAACACCCCTCCCCAACTTGGTCTCCTGTAAAGCATCCTTTGGGTCACACAGACATTCGGAATGTTAAGAACCACCACTGTAAGGGGAGTTCCAGTTGTAAACGACGTAAACTGCTCCAGAACACCACAGCTGCTTGGCATTTAAATCGTTTAATCAGACTCCAGCCTTGGAGATCATCACCGAACAGACAGTGATGGCCCTGAATTTATGGGCTGAAGAAAGATGACAGATACGAGCCACAGTTCAACAAAACCGCCTGGCTCTCGATTACTCGTTGGCTGCTGAAGGCAGTGTTTGTGAAAGACTGGTTAATGACAATGCTCACAACGGTCAGGCGGTTAAAGACACTTCTTCAGGAGTTCGAAAATCTTCCCATGTCCAGGTTCAGACTTGGCAACCTTGGTCCGATGTGGGATGGACTAGACTTTTTATTGGTAACTGGAGTCTGATACCCACAGCCCTTATAGCAGCTGGACTCGCTATTCTAGCCATTTTGGTGCTCCCCTGCCTAAAGACTTGTGTGCAGTATTTAATTCAACAGACCCTTCGTCAGAACACTATAACCCAAAGGATGTATATTTCCCTAATTCTGTCTGATGATGCTGAGACTGCAGTTCATTTACTGACCAGCTGGGAAAAAGACCAAGTTTACAAGTAACACATTCCAGTTGAGAAGTCACGAAGCGTAGCTAAAAGAAAAGTGAGGATTGTGAGAGATAAGTAAAATTGATATAAAAATATGAAGATGAGGAAACTAGTATAGATATATGTGCAATAAATAAAGCCAGTATGAATAGGATAAGGATAGATAATAGATAATAGAATGTAGGAAGTAAAGTTAATTTGGATAAGATGGTCTTTTAGCATTTTAGAACAGAATTAGCAAGTTCGGCAGTATGAATAAGATAAGGATAGATAATAGATAATAGAATGTAGGAAGTAAAGTTAGTTTGAATAAGATAAGGGTCTTCTAGCCTTAGTCAGAATTAGCAAGTTCTGCATATAAGAAGGTTCTAGTCCTGAGAGTCGGGAAGGTGTGAATTAGAACAAAGGCAGGTTTGTGAATAAGGACAATAAAGACAATGACATGATGGGACACCAACAAGATACCCCCTGGTCCTCCAAGATCACAGAAACAGCACGTAGGCAGACAGGATTGCCTAATGCCAAACTCATCCAGGAGGCAGAAGAATGTAAGGAGGGTATTTCTATGCTGAAATCAACTGTATAAAAGTTGGGTGAGCCCCAGTGTATGTGTGTATTCCCAGGGTAAGGGGAAGCACCCAACTTTGCATTGTTGTATAATAAATGTTCTTTGTTCTCAATTTTTGTCTCGAGCAAATTCTGTGAAGGTACTTCTGTTTCTCACATTACCATCTAGAAGACCCTGATGGGGCAAGTTTTATCAGCGAGACCCTGAGGTGTGTTGGAACCAAGGGGTTAAGTAATCATGGAAAATATGCCTATGTACTATTCATTATGTATTCATTAATCCATTACTATGTAACAATTTACTATTTACTTCAATTATATGGTTTAAGGGAAATATTAATGCAATTAAGTAACAGCCACAGTATGTAGAAAAGTTGGCTGATTATAGTTTGTGTAGAATTTGCTGCCTCCAAATACAAAGAGAGAGAATACTTTCATCCACAAGGTTACACTGCTAACTGGAAAGCACTAGACCGGAGAGAAAACTTCAAAAACACACATGGGAGTAACAGGTTAGCAGATAAGAGAAGTTAGACAGGATGTGGTTGGAGGAACCATAGGGACAGTGATTTATTCTGGAACAGGCCAGGGACAGGAAGATAAGTGTATTGCAAGGATAAGTGATAGGAGTACCATAACTGAGAATGTCAGAGACAAATAAAATAAATAAACCACTTGCGTAGGAATGAGGAGTCATAAGGGGACATGGAAGGTGTTGATTAAAACAACAGAATGTTCTGGCCTTGGGGATTAAGATAGGAGGTCTACACCATAGATCATTGCAGAGCAGGAAATTGCTTGAGATAAATCTGAGGCAAGGAGCCTGTCAAAGAAAGCCAACTTTTGTTCAGTCTAACAATGTTGATCTATATAAACAGAAGAGACTGGACAGTAGGAGTCAGTCTTGGGGAATAGCTCACTTAGCAGGTGACCTATGAACTAACGACTGGACCAGAGCTCTGTTAAGCTTTATTCTTGTGCTATGTAATGATATGATTGTGAAACCTAATACCTTCTCCTATCACTTCATTCAACGAGCACGCTGGACTCACACGACACATAGACCAAATTGAGGGGAGGGTAAAGCCAGAGTCCGACAATTTGGTGACCCTGACATGATGAAGATGGAGAAGTGATGGAAGAGAAAGATACAAAACAACGGTCGATTGTGGTGTAGTGATAACAACAAGTGGCCACTCAACAAAAGGAGGTAAGCAGACGCCTGTTTAAACGAAGTTCTGCTATTGGCAATGATAAAATTGTGTGTTGTCACTACTCTGCAAAAGTCCTAGTAGAAGTCAATGAATAAAGCTTAAAGAAAACAGGGGTTAGAGTCCCCTGGAGAAAAAACGGGCATTACAGTCCCCTGGAGAATACCCAGGAGTTAGAGTCCCCTAAAAAAAACGGGGGTTAGAGTCCCCCTAGAGGAATAGGGGTTAAAGTCCCCTAGTAGAGACATAGACATAAAAGTTAAAGTTCTTGGCCATTTAGTTAACATATTGTGTAATAGTTATTTGTTTTAGTATTGTATAAGAGTTAGTTGTTTTAGTATTGTATAATAGTTATTTGTTTGAGTATTGTGCTGAGTTTTCCTTTTGTGTTTATAACAAAGTGTGAAGGTTCAAAGTAGGTTGACGGGTGGCGAAATTCTACCAGGTGAGAGACTCATTGAATTACGAGGTCTGAAGGGAAAAAGATAGGAACGAAAGATGGAAGGAGAATTTGGGGATGAATGTCAGGATTATGGGGGATGTGAATAGATTCCTCCATCTTTGAACCAGCAGTGAGTCAATGGTGGGAGGACTGAGAAAGGGGGAGGAAGGGAAGGTTATGAAACAGTATGATAAGATTTGGAAAGAAATGCAGAGTCAGGGGAAGGTGTCGCTAGGATTAGAAAAAATCAGGCTTGTATTGTATCTAGGAGAAGCCGAAAGGGAGGTACAGGAACATAAGAAAAAGGAACAAGGGTCTATCTTGAATAGAAGAAAATTTAAACAACAGAAGGAAGCGAGGGAACAGGGGAGGGCAAATTTACATAATATGACATTGGCTTGCATGGCTGTGGAAACAAACCTTCAGCATGCTACTAAAAAAGGATCCCTTATCACAAAGGAGAAAAAGGGGGAGGAGATGACAGGAGCCATCAGCCCCGCTCTATCCAAAGTTACCAGAGACATTGCCACCACCTTATCCGATTCCCCAGATGCCAGTGATGCAGATAAATGAGGGAATAGTGAATGTCACTGAATTAGCAGGACAAGAACTCCAGGAGGTGAAAGAGAGACTTAAACTAGTTGTGCAGGAAAGTGTGGAGACAATAAAAGAATTGACGAAGGGAATACAGGACGATGTATGTAAAGTAAGGGAAACTAGTATGCGACTGGAAAAAAAACAAATGAGAGAGAGCAAGAACAAAAATTTGAGAATGCCTTCTCCTTAGGAATGTCAGAGGATCACTCCACCCCCACTCCTCACAACAAACAACAGGAAGTCGAGGAGACAGGGAGGGGAGGGGACCCAGTGAGTGTAAGATGGCAGTGAGAAAGAGTTCAGGACGAGGAAAGTGAAAGTGCAAGTGACAGTGTGGAAAGTGAGGATGAAGATATGGAGCATCAAATAATGATTAGGGGGAAAATGACTACACATAAAGGACAGGGTCAGGGAAGAGCTCGCTCCCCTTCGGGATATGGGTTGCGAGACTGGGAGGAATTACGTCCTCCAGAAAGGTATAGACAGATGCCGCTAATTTATAAGGGACCGCAAGTTAGGGAAAGGTATCAACCCTTCTCGTTCATCGATATGAATTGTGTTTTGGATAAAATGCCACCTCCTACTGAGGGAGGCGGAGCGTGGATGGGAAAGTTCTGCAAACATACGATGGGACATAAGATAGCCATGGGTGACTGGAGAGCATTATTAGGCAAACAGCTTGGGCTATAGGAAATACAGCAGGTAGAAATGGTCGCAGGAACCACTAGGTGCGCTGATGCCGAACCATTTGAAAAACATGCTACGGCACTAGGAGGTGCAATGTGGGATAAGTTTCCCGTTCGCCCTGGTGTCATGCAGTCCCTGACATTTTCCATTAAGGAGGACGAGGAGGTCTTGACCTTTTTGAATCAGTGTAAAGAGACTTGGACAAATAAAGCCACAGTACACCCTGCCACAGAACCCTTGCAAACTACACTATTTAGGTCTGCCGTAATGAACGGATTGCCAGCTGTAGTCAGGGAGGCATTAGAGAATAACCCTGATATTCTTGGTTGCTCAACTGAGCAATGGGAAAAGCATTTGACCCATCATATGAGGCGTTATAGGGCTAAGCAAGAGGAGGACAAACAAACTATGGAGTCTGCACAAGCGCAGCTACTTAAGCTCCAATTGGAAGAGGCTAGGAAAAAGGCCAACGAGACAAAAAAGAATCCCTCAAAGGGCGCAAACCAGATGATTCAGCAGCCACAAGGGAATAATACGTATTGGCACCCGGCCCCAGTTTGGGCACCGGGTTCCACCTATGGGAACAGGACTGGGGGTCCAATGGGGGGATTCCGAGGAAGATGGAGAGGTCGGGGTGTTCCACGAATGCCGCCATCTGTATGTTTTGGATGTGGTCAACCAGGACACTGGAAAAGAGAGTGCCCCCTAATATGCGGAAGGGGATATGGACTGCTACAATATGAACCTTGGGTACAGCCCTAGAAATCATCAGTACCACCTCCAGTACATCAAGCACCCCATGCGGCTATAGCTCCAACAGGACAATTCCCATTGCTAAAAAGGTGGAGGAGCAATGGTGTCAGCAGTGACGGGGCCCGAGCACCCAAGAGCAGGCTGGGTTGGCAGACCCTTTCCTGCAGATAAAAGTGATGGACACAGAAGTATCCTTTTTAGTAGATACCGGTGCCAGATTTTCAACACTTACCGGCGCTGAGTTTCAATCTAAAAAATCATCCCTTAGCGTCCATTTGATAGGGTTCTCGGGTAAACCAGAAAATCTGCCATTTTTTACACCACTAGTCACTTCTGTGGCTGGACAAACTTTCGCACATCAATATATTCTGTCGGCAATGTGCCCTACTAATCTTTTGGGCAGAGATCTGGTGGTCAGGTGTGGAGCATCGGTCCTTTGCGGACTCAATGGAATAGAGGTCACCTTTCCAAATGGATATTCAGTGAACTGTTCATTAACTACGTTTCATTCTGGTTCTCAGATGTTGTTGTCAGCCGCTGGAGGATCCTCGTCTGAGTGACTGTGGGCCGACATTTATTGGGGACTGCTGGAACCGGAGGACCCACACAAGGGAGGGCTGCTAAAGCTTTATAATCAATGGAAGCCGTGGATCCAGACGTTACACCCGTATACCCCTCCCTCGGACCCCCTCCATGTTACCCTCTTTTACGATAGAGATGGGGATGAAATTTATCAGCATGTCTTTTATGAAGAGGTAGAGGGCATGCAATGGGAAATTAATTTGGACTACATTTAATTTGGAAAGGAGGGAGTGGCCACTATGGTTGCACTGACATCTGAGCAGCTTGAATGATATGGGATGGCCTGTGAGGCCATTCCTCATGTCACTCTTGCAATTGGCACTAATCACCAGGCAAATGATTTGGGACCAATGTGTTGGAACTTGATGTCCTTGAGGGACTGGTCCGATACTCAAATACCGACAGTGCAGTTTTCTCCATCTGGTCAGGCATACAGGATTTTGTACCCTTCAAATGATCGGGTCCTCCTTGAGCATAGACAGATTGAACGCTTTCATGTTGGAGAAAAGATGGATCATCCCGACTCTGCCCCTATGTTAGATTCTCTGCCTGAGGACATTTGGTCAGTGGGACCAGAAGACGTGGGTTTTTGCCAGCAGATTGATCCCATAACCTTTGAACTTTCAGATTATACTCCCATTTGGCAGACACAGTATCCCCATAAACCCGAGGCTGAGGTGGGTTTGGCAGATACCATTGATGGCCTAATGTATTCAGGCGTGTTGGAGCATTCGTGTTCGAGTTGGAATACGCCCATATTACCTGTTCTGAAACAGGACACGGGCAAATATCGGATGGCCCATGACTTAAGGCGCATCAATGGTATTGTGCGAATACCCACAGTTCCGGTACCAAACCCATATACCGCTATGACTGCTTTAACCCCTGACCACAAGTGGTTCTCTTGTATAGATTTAGCAAATGCTTTCTTTTGTTTGCCGCTGACAGAACAATTAAGAGATGTTTTCATTTATGTATAGAGGTATAAAGTTATGTTATATTCGACTCCCGCAGGCCTTTATCTTATCCCCAGGGATTTTCAATCAGGTTTTGAGAGAACAGCTGGGGGGGCTAGTACTGCCAGGTTTGGGTAGTTCTGATCCAGTACGTAGATGACATCTTATTGGCAGCACCTGATCATGTCTCCTGTTTGGAGGCCACAAGGCTCCTGCAAATGCAGCTGTTCAAGGCAGGTTTTAAAGTCCCTCATTTAAAGTTGCAATGTTGCAGACAAGTGGTCTCCTTTTTAGGAAGAATGGTCTCAGCGAAAGGTACATCGAACAGCGATACTACATCATCCAAAACCAAAGATAGTTAAGGAAATGCTTTCGTTTTTGAGCTTGACGGGTTATAGTAGGCAGTTTATCCCATCGTATGGTGAGTTGACACATCCACTGCGAACTTTGGTGAATGAGCAGGGGATGAGGAATCTGGGGGCTACACCTGATTTGACTGCACAGGCTGAAATGAGTTTTATTCTACTTTTTTTTTTAATTTTATTTTTCACACCATAAATCACATTAACCATGGTACACACTTTTTCCTTTTCACACATATACAGTGCCATTTTCTACCCACCCCCCTCCCTCCTCCCATACCACCCTCCCTACCTCCCCCCTCCCGTCCATTTAAGGTATACAATCTAGGATACATTAAACCAGTCAGACAATGTTGTCATTCAATAAAAATACACCAGAAATTCTACTGAGTCCATTCTTTTCATTTCCTTTTCCTTCCGTTAACTTAGGTAATGATTGTCCCCGGTAGGTTTTCGCAGCTCTTCAGCGCTTGACGTCCTGCTTTGCGGAAACTGCCAGAATGTTTGGCCTGGAAGTCAGCCTGAAGAAAACTGAGGTCCTCCATCAGCCAGCTCCCCACCATGACTACCAGCCCCCCCACATCTCCATCGGGCACACAAACTCAAAACGGTCAACCAGTTTACCTATCTCGGCTGCACCATTTCATCAGATGCAAGGATCGACAATGAGATAGACAACAGACTCGCCAAGGCAAATAGTGCCTACGTAAGACTACACAAAAGAGTCTGGAAAAACAACCAACTGAAAAACCTCACAAAGATAAGCGTATACAGAGCCATTGTCATACCCACACTCCTGTTCGGCTCCGAATCATGGGTCCTCTACCGGCATCACCTATGGCTCCTAGAACGCTTCCACCAGCGTTGTCTCCGCTCCATCCTCAACATCCATTGGAGCGCTTTCATCCCTAACGTCGAAGTACTCAAGATGGCAGAGGTCGACAGCATCGAGTCCACGCTGCTGAAGATCCAGCTGCACTGGATGGGTCACGTCTCCAGAATGGAGGACCATCGCCTTCCCAAGATCGTGTTATATGGCGAGCTTTCCACTGGCCACCGTGACAGAGGTGCACCAAAGAAAAGGTACAAGGACTGCCTAAAGAAATCTCTTGGTGCCTGCCACATTGACCACCGCCAGTGGGCTGATATCGCCTCGAACCGTGCATCTTGGCGCCTCACAGTTTGGCGGGCAGCAACCTCCTTTGAAGAAGACCGCAGAGCCCACCTCACTGACAAAAGGCAAAGGAGGAAAAACCCAACACCCAACCGCAACCAACCAATTTTCCCCTGCAGCCGCTGCAACCGTGTCTGCCTGTCCCGCATCGGACTTGTCAGCCACAAACGAGCCTGCAGCTGACGTGGACTTTTACCCCCTCCATAAATCTTCGTCCGCGAAGCCAAGCCAAAGAAGATTTAATGTAAGGCTCCCATATTTGTTTGAATATTTCAATATTATTTCTTAAATTATATGTTATTTTTTCTAATGGAATACATTTATTCATTTCTATATACCATTGTTGTATTTTCAAATTATCTTCCAATTTCCAGGTTGACATAATACATTTTTTTGCCACGGCTAGAGCTATCTTAACAAATCTTTTTTGTGCATCCTCCAAATCAATTCCAAATTCTTTATTTTTTATGTTACTTAGGAGGAAGATCTCTGGATTCTTTGGTATATTGTTTTCTGTTATTTTATTTAATATCTGATTTAGATCTTCCCAAAATTTTTTTACTTTCTCACATGTCCAGATTGCATGAATTGTTGTTCCCACTTCTTTTTTACATCAAAAACATCTATCAGATACTGTTGGGTCCCATTTATTTAACTTTTGAGGTGTAATGTATAGCCTGTGTATCCAGTTATATTGTATCATACATAACCTCGTATTTATTGTATTTCTCATCGTTCCGGAGCATAACTTCTCCCATGTTTCCTTTTTTATCTTTATATTTAAATCTTGTTCCCATTTTTGTTTAGTTTTACCATTTGTTTCCTCATTCTCCTTTTCTTGCAGTTTAATATACATATTTGTTATAAATCTTTTGATTAACATTGTATCTGTAATCACATATTCAAGGTTACTTCCCTCTGGCAAACTCAAACTGCTTCCTAATTTATCCTTCAAGTAGGATCTCAATTGGTAATATGCCAGCGCTGTATCTCCAGTTATATTGTACTTATCTTTCATTTGTTCAAAGGATAAGAATCTATTTCCTGAAAAACAAATTTCTATTCTTTTAATCCCTTTTTTTTCCCATTCTCTAAAGGAAAGGTTATCGATTGTAAAAGGGAGTAACTTGTTTTGCGTCAATATTAGTTTTGGTAATTGATAATTTGTTTTATTTCTTTCTACATGAATCTTCTTCCAAATATTGAGGAGATGATGTAATACTGGAGAACTTCTATGTTGTACCAATTTTTCATCCCATTTATATAATATGTGTTCAGGTATCTTTTCCCCTATTTTATCTAATTCTAATCTCGTCCAATCTGGCTTTTCCCTTGTTTGGTAAAAATCTGATAGGTATCTTAATTGTGTGGCTCTATAATAATTTTTAAAGTTTGGCAGTTGTAAGCCTCCTTGTTTATACCATTCTGTTAATTTATGTAGTGCTATCCTCGGTTTCCCCCCTCTCCATAAAAATTTCCTTATTATTTTTTTTAACTCCTCGAAGAATTTCTCTGTCAGTTGTATTGACAATGCCTGAAATAAGTATAATATCCTTGGAAAAATGTTCATTTTAATACAGTTTATCCTTCCTATTAGTGTTAGTGGTAAATCTTTCCAATGCTCTAAATCGTCCTGTAATTTTTTCATTAGTGGATAATAATTGAGTTTATATAGTTGGCCGAGATTTTTGTTTATTTGTACACCTAGGTATCTTATTGCTTGCATTTGCCATCTAAATGGTGATTCCTTCTTAAATTTTGAGAAATCTGCATTATTCATAGGCATTGCTTCACTTTTATTTACGTTTATCTTGTAACCCGACACTTCTCCATATTCCTTCAATTTCTTATATAATTCTTTTATTGATAGTTCTGGTTCTGTTAAGTACACTAAAACATCATTCGCAAATAAACTGATTTTATATTCCTTGTCTTTTATTTTTATTCCTTTTATATTATTATCTGTTCTTATCAATTCTGCTAGTGGTTCTATAGCTAACGCAAACATTAAAGGTGATAGAGGGCATCCCTGTCGTGTTGACCTGCTTAAGTTAAATTGTTTTGATACATGTCCATTTACTGTCACTTTCGCTAATGGTCCCTTATATAATGCTTTAATCCAATTAATATACTTCTCCGGTAAACTGAATTTTTGCAATACTTTGAACAAATAATTCCATTCTACTCTGTCAAAGGCCTTCTCTGCGTCTAAAGCAACTGCTACTGTTGGTGCTTTATTCCCTTCTACTGCATGAATTAAGTTAATAAATTTACAAGTATTGTCTGTTGTGCGTCTTTTTTTGATAAATCCAGTTTGGTCTAGATTTACCATTTTCGGTACATACTCTGCTAATCTGTTTGCTAATAATTTAGCTATTATCTTATAATCTGTGTTAAGTAAAGATATTGGTCTATATGACGCTGGTGTGAGTGGATCTTTCCCTTGCTTTAATTATTTTATTGTAATTATTGCTGTTTTACATGAATCTGGTAAGCTTTGTGTTTTATCAATCTGCTTGATTACTTCCAGGAGGGGCGGAATTAATAAGTCTTTAAATGTTTTATAGAATTCTATTGGGAATCCATCCTCTCCTGGTGTCTTATTATTTGGTAATTTTTTTATTATCTCTTGTATTTCTACTATTCCAAATGGCTCTGTTAATTTATTTTGTTCCTCTATTTGTAGCTTTGGTAGTTCAATTTTAGTTAGAAATTCATCTATTTTCCCTTCTTTCCCTTTGTTTTCAGTTCGGTATAATTGTTCATAGAATTCTCTAAAGTTTTCCTTAATTTCTTTTGGATTATATGTAATTTGTTTGTCTTTTTTCCTTGATGCCAATACCATTTTCTTAGCTTGTTCTGTCTTAAGCTGCAATGCTAGGATTTTGTGCGTTTTTTCACCTAGTTCATAATATTTCTGTTTTGTCTTCATTATATTTTTCTCCACCTTATATGTTTGTAGTGTTTCATATTTTATTTTTTTATCCGCCAATTCTCTTCTTTTAGTAATATCTTCCTTCATTACTAATTCTTTTTCTATATTTACTATTTCCCTTTCCAACTGCTCTGTTTCCTGATTATAGTCCTTCTTCATCTTGGTTACATAACTTATTATTTGCCCTCTAATGAATGCTTTCATTGCATCCAATAGTATAAACTTATCTTCCACTGATTCCGTATTTATTTCAAAATACATTTTAATTTGTTTTTCAATAAATTCTCTAAAATCCTGCCTTTTAAGTAACATGGGGTTTAATCTCCATCTATACATTCTTGGAGGGATGTCCTCTAACTTTACTGTCAATATTAAGGGTGAATGGTCCGATAGTATTCTAGCTTTATATTCTGTTTTTTTTTACTCTATCTTGCATACGAGCTGATAACAAAAATAGGTCTATTCTTGAGTATGTTTTATGTCTAGCCGAGTAATATGAATATTCCTTTTCCTTTGGGTGTTGTTTCCTCCATATATCCAAAAGTTGCATTTCTTCCATCGATTTAATTATAAATTTGGTTACTTTGTTCTTTCTGTTAATTTTTTTCCCAGTTTTGTCCATATTTGAATCCAAATTCAGGTTGAAATCCCCTCCTATTAATATGTTCCCTTGCGTATCTGCTATTTTCAAAAAGATATCTTGCATAAACTTTTGATCTTCTTCGTTAGGTGAATATACATTGAGTAGATTCCAAAACTCCGAATATATCTGACATTTTATCATTACATATCTCCCTGCTGGATCTATTATTTCCTATTCTATTTTAAATGGCACATTTTTACTAATTAATATAGCTACTCCTCTTGCTTTTGAATTATATGATGCTGCTGTTACGTGTCCTACCCAATCTCTCTTTAATTTCTTATGCTCCAATTCAGTTAAATGTGTTTCTTGCACAAATGCTATATCAATTTTTTCTTTTTTCAGTAAATTTAGCAGTTTCTTCCTTTTAATTTGGTTATGTATTCCATTAATATTTAAAGTCATATAGTTCAACGTAGCCATTTTATACTTTGTTTATCTTCCCTTTCCGTTTCTCCATCATTAGCTTTCCTTCTTATCCATTTCAGTTTTCTTGTTTTGAATCCTTTATAAGACAACATTCCTAAAACATCAAACATTTTCCTTATTCTCCTATTTAAAACTTCTTTACCTCCAATCCCCCCTTCCCCTCCTGAGTTGTCCTTTATCCCTTGTCAGACAACCACATCTCCCCTCTCCATTTGGATTTGCGAATTCACTCGCAAGCGTCAGCTGATTTTGCAGTGACCGTAACACCCCCCCACCCAACCCTCCCAGAAAAGATTTCACTTTTCATATGTGACAAAGGTCACTCTTTTAATTCCCTCCTTATTCCCTCTATTCCTTTTCTTTCCCTTATTAATTCTTGTCTATACTATCTATATTTTTCTCTAGATATGGATACATTCATGTATGCACATTATACATATACACAAATATACCTCTTTACCCACATACATATAAATCGTGGTCATTTTTACTCTTATTACATGTCTTCATCTCTCTGTTTGTTTTGTAGTTGTTCTGCAAATTTCCTTGATTCCTCTGGATCCGAGAATAGTTTTTTTTCCATAAGATCGTTTTCGATGTTTTGAACTCCTTCCTCTTCTTCAGGAGTTCAAAACTTATGTCTTTTTAGTTTGCAGTCTTTTGTACTCTCATTACACATCTTCATCTCTCAGTCTATTTTGTAATTGTTCTGCAAATTTTCGTGCTTCCCCTGGATCCGAGAATAGTCTGTTTTGTTGTCCTGGAATAAATATTTTCAATACCGCTGGATGCTTTAGTATAAATTTATACCCTTTCTTCCATAAAATCGCCTTTGCTGTATTGAACTCCTTTCTCTTCTTCAGGAGTTCAAAACTTATATCTGGATAAATGAAGATTTTTTGCCCTTTGTACTCAGTGGCTTATTGTCCTCTCTTACTTTTTCCATTGTTTTCTCCAGTACCTTTTCTCTTGTAGTATATCTTAGGAATTTTACCAAAACAGATCTTGGCTTTTGTTGTGATTGTGGTTTAAAGGCCAATGCTCTATGTGCCCTTTCTATTTCCATTTCTTCCTGTAGTTCTGGACATCCTAGGATCCTAGGGATCCAATCTTTTATAAACTCTCTCATATTCTTGCCTTCTTCATCTTCCTTAAGGCCCACTATCTTTATGTTATTTCTTCTGTTATAATTTTCCATTATATCTATTTTCTGAGCTAACAGTTCTTGTGTCTCTTTAACTTTTTTATTAGATTCCTCTAATTTCTTTTTTAAGTCCTCTACCTCCATTTCTACTGCTGCTTCTCGTTCTTGCACCTTGTCCATTCTTTTTCCCATTTCTGATAAGGTCATATCTACTTTATTCATTTTCTCTTCTGTATTGTTTATTCTTCTTCTTAAATCATTAAATTCTTGCGCTTGCCATTCTTTAAATGACTCCATGTATTCTTTAATAAGAGAAAGTATATCCTTTATCTTGCCTTTCCCTTCTTCTTCTATTTCACTGTACTCTTCCTCTTCCTCTTCTTCTTCCTCTGGGTTGGCCATCTGTTGTTTCTTTGTTGCCCTTTTCTTCTCTTCTTTCTTGTTTTCGTTGTCTTCTATGTTCTCCTCTTGCTGCAGGTGTTCTGCAGCTGTCGTTGCCGGCTGTGGAGATCGTCTCCCCAGCTGGTCACCCCTCCCGTTTTTCATGCGCATCGCGTATGCGCGACTCCTCGCGCATGCGCGGTTGCGCACTTTTACTCGGCTCAGCGAGCCATTTTTGTAGTCCACTTTCTACCGACCTGAGGGACCAGGTTTCTCTCTCCACTGCGGGCCTCTTCGAACAGGTAAGGCCTTTTCCTTCATCTTCCGTTGTCTTCTCTTCCTCTCTTCTTACCGTTGGTTTCGACTTTTCTTTTTTCGTCGCCATCTTCTTTCCACCTTTATATTCACTTTACTTTGATTTTTATTTTTGTGCCTTTGTGTTTTGCTTTGTTTTTTCTGACTTTTCTGGAGAGGGCTGGAGTTCACCGTCTGGCCACTACTCCATCACGCGACTCTCCCTCAGTTTTATTCTACTTAAGCAAGCTCTTACTACCATTATAGATTTAGCGATTCCAAATTAGAGAGACCCTTTCTTTTTGGATGTTTCTGAAAAACCACACACAATTAATGGTGTCCTTTTTCAGAAAAAAGTGGGCGGAAGATGTATGCTCATGTATGTGAGTATCACACTGGATCTGACTGAAGACAGACACCCACCATGTACGAGACATGCAGTGGGGGTAGCAAAAGTTTTACAAAAGGTGGCACACATAGTGATGGGACATGCCCTGACAGTATTAACAACACACAGTATTGTGGCATTTGTGAACTCGACGGCATTTACAATGACGTCACTGAGGCAGACAAGACTGGAAAAGATTTTGAATGCTCCAAATGTTACATTTACCCATGAAGGCGTTAACATGGCAGACAATATGGGAGAGGGAGAACCCACATTGTTGTGAAAAGAGGGTACTAAGGGATATTAAAATAAGACCTGATTTACAGGCTACACCCTTGAGAGAACCAGTCAAAACCCTATTTACAGATGGTTGTTGTTACAGACACCCCACAGACGGATTAAAAGCTCCCTATGCGGTATTACGAAAAACTACAGAAGGATTTGAAGAAATTATTACAGGGACAGTGAGAGGAAAGGAGTCAGCACAACTAGCTGAACTACAGGGAATGATAGCAGCATTAGAATGGGCAGAAGGAAAGGAGGTAAATATATATACAGATTCGGCATATGTGGTAGGGACAATACAGGTTGAGCTTAGTCAATGGATTAGAAGTGGGTTTTTAACAGCAGCAAGGACCCCAATTAAACACGAGAAGGATGTTAGGAAATTGGCTGAAGCCCTCCTGAAACCAAGGCCAATAGCAGTTAATAAATGTAAAGGTCATGATAAAACAGATACGATGGTAGCTCGGGGAAATCAGGAAGTGGATACGGCTGCAAAAAGGGCAGCAGGGTATGGCCCTCAGATTATTATGATGCAGGCAGAGAGAACGGCACATGACTTATTGACACCTTGTGAGGTAGGAGTGATAATTCAGGAACAAACGAAGGCATCACCCCAGGAAATGATGGTATGGAAAGAAAGGGGGGCAACCGAAGATCAGGGACTGTGGAGATCAATGGACGGTAGGCCAGTATTACCATCTGCACTCATGAAACCTCTCCTGGAGGAGGCACATGGGTTAACCCACTGTGGGAAGAAACAGATGATAAGGTATTTGATACATTGGTACTTCCTGCCGGCGATGGTGGAGAATCACATCAGAGAGTGTAAGGTATGTATGACATAATGTCAAGGCGACTGTGAAACCTCACGAAGGACAGTTTCCATTGCCTAAGTTACCAGGGTAGGAAATTGTAATTGATTACACGGACATGATAGAGAGGGCAAAGGGATATCGATACCTCTTAGTAGCACTAGATGTGTACACAGGTTGGCTGGAGGCAATCCCTGCCAAAAGAGAAGATGCAAAGACAGTAATTAAGTTCCTAATCAACCAGTATATTCCTAAACATGGATTTCCTAGAAAGATTAGGTCAGATAATGGGACTCATTTTAAGAGTAAAGATTTACAGGAGATAGAAGCGATGTTGGGGTTAAAACATGCCTTTGGAACGGTGTATCATCCACAATCCCAAGGGAAAGTGGAGAGGATGAACCAAATAATAAAAGGTAAGATCGGGATAGTGCAGCCATGGACCAAATTAAATTGGGTGGATGCGCTGCCCCTGGCCTTGATGTCAATAAGGAGTTCGGTAAGTTCTGTGATAGGATTTACTCCATATGAACTACAAACGGGGCACCAGTTTCCGGGACCTGGAGCCGGGATTCAGACCACGAAGGAAGAGGTAAGCCCAATGAGATGTAAGCTTTATTATGATAAACTAACGGTTCTGGTATCAGCTTTTTCACAACAGGTTGCAAGTACCGAACGAAAAGGCGAAACCCCAATACCATCCGTTGCTGAGTGGGTTCTGCTGAAGGTGATCAAGAGAAAGTGGTGGACAGGGCCCTACAGAGTGATGGAAAGAACGTCCCATGCAGTTCGACTACAGGGAAAAGGAGCGCCAGTGGAGGAGGTTGGTCGAACCCTGGAAGACATTCGTCAAGCAACAGAGAACAGGACATCAGAAACTATAGCGAACAAAGTCAACAGAATTTAGGGGACTGTGATGGACACTATGTGGGGACAATGGGTGATGATGTTCCGAGCTCTTGAAGGGTCTGGAGAAGGAAACAACTGTTCAAAGTGTTTGTGGTTAGCCTGGGGGGCCCATAATGAACCAGAACAGTACTTTGCGGATTGGACTGACTTTCCTGAACACTGTGTTGGGGCCCCCACTGGACTGAAGTGTGTTCCTAATGGCCAAGTTTATGATGATAAGTTTAATAAGGGGTCATTATGTTTCACACCACATTGAGACAGCTGTCCACAGGAGATAACCTGGTTTTGTGCCCCAGAGGGAGACAGAGATAAGGAGGAAGGAGACTCAGTACCAATTCAGAGGATCCAGTGGAAACCAATGGGGCAAAAAGGGACAGTAAAAAGGGGGATATTTATGCCAACGCTAGACGCCAGGCAGCAACTCATAGAGTAGGCGATAATAAATGGGTAGACCTTAGCCAGACTACGGCAGAACTCCTGGGAGTAAAAAACTGTTGGGTATGTCATGGACCCACTAGAGATGGATTGTGGCCATGGAGCGGGGAGCCCCTGGAGGTGTGGGAGTTGATGGGTTTTAACGGATCTGCAAATGGGACACGGCCCCATCAGACATGGCACTTAGCGAATCATCCATTGGGGGAAGAATGTATCAGGAAGGGGCAAGGAAATCATTATAAGGGGGATTCGAGTTGTACAAGGGTTAAAATCTTGGGGAGTTCCCCTCAATGGCATCCTCAGAGACCGCGGTGGTTCCTGGCCCCACAGAATTGAACAAATTGCAGTCCTATAAGAAATACCTCTCGTGGGAAAGGATTATGGAATTGCATGGGTGGTAATCCATATAAAGGGGTTCCCTCGCTCAGACAATTTTGGGCCCGTTCCTCCCCACATGGATATGCTCGAGAGGGATTATATTGGATTTGTGGGAATATGGCATATATCTTTTTAGAACCAGACTGGAGGGGAACATGTTGTATAGGTATCATCCAACCACAGTTTGTTCTTTTGCCTCATAAGGACTCCCATCATTTAGCTGTGCGCGTCTATCAGGGGCTCCATCAGAAGAGTGTGAGAAACAGAAGTACCTTCACAGAATTTTCTCAAGACAAAAATTGAGAACAAAGAACATTTATTATACAACAATGCAATGTTGGGTGCTTCCCCTTACCCTGGGAATACACACACATACTGGGGCTCACCCAACTTTTATACAGTTCATTTCAGTATAGAGGTACCCTCCCCCCACCCCCCCCCCCCAACATTCTTCTGCCTCCTGGATAAGTTTGGCATTAGGCAATCCTGTCTGCCTATGTGCTGTTTCTTTGAACTTGGAGGACCAGGGGGTATCCATCCATCATGTCATTGTCCTTATTGTCCTTATTCACAAACCTGCCTTTGTCCTTATTCACACCTTCCCGACCCTCAGGGCTTACTAATTTCTTATATGCAGAAGACCCTTATCTTATTCAGACTAACTTTATTTCCTACATTCTATTATCTATCCATACTGGCTTTATTCATCTCTCATATTTTCATATTAGTTTTACTCATCTCTCACAAGAGGGATTTAAAAATCAGTGAGTGGGGAGAGGACTGGCCGCCAGAGCGCATTATTTCCTATTATGGACCTGCCACATTGGTGCAGGATGGGTCCTGGGGGTATCGAACCCCGATTTATATGTTAAACCGTCTTATCCGCTTGCAAGCTGTATTGGAAATTATTACGAATGACACAGCCACGGGTCTTGATCTGTTGGCAGAAGAGCAGCAACAGATTAGGGCCACGGTGTTTCAGAATCGCTTAGCATTAGATTATTTGTTAGCCACTGAAGGTGGAGTGTGTGGAAAATTGAATCTCACTAATTGTTGTTTGAAAATTGATGACAATGGGCAAGCTGTAAAGGATATTTCTTCAGGCATTTGCAAATTAGCTCATGTCCCTGTTCAGACCTGGCATCCCTTGGGGAATGCGTGGTTGGGAAATTTGTTCTCAGGAAGCTGGGGATGGGTTCAAGGCATTGATAATTGCTGGAGTGGTGGTGTTGGCTTTGATCCTGATCCTGTGCATCCTTCCCTGCCTCCAGTGTCTGGTCCGACGAGCATTTTCACAGATGGCCGTCACCTGGTCCCAAGGCATGTTTTTGTCCTCTCTGCCCTTCCAGGCGTATGATGATACCCAGGGGTCGGGAATGCCGGTCCTTGCCAAAACTCCTCAGGCCCCGGTCCTATAAGTTACAGGTGGTTGGTCTCATTTTCATGAGACCAAAAGGGGGACTTGTTGGAACCAAGGGGTTAAGTAATCATGGAAAATATGCCTATGTACTATTCATTATGTATTCATTAATCCATTACTAATTTACTATTGTAACAATGTAACTATTATTAACAATAGTAAATGTAACTATTTACTATTTACTTAAATTATACGGTTTAAGGGAAATATTAATGCAATTAAGTAACAGCCACAGTATGTAGAAAAGTTGGCTGATTATAGTATGTGTAGAATTTGCTGCCTCCAAATACAAAGAGAGAGAATGCTTTCATCCCCAATGTTACACTGCTAATTGGAAAGCACAAGACCGGAGAGAAAACATCAAAAACACACATGGGAGTAACAGGATAGCAGCGAAGAGTCCTGAAGGCTATTGGTATCGACAGACACATGATGGAGGATGAAATTTAGTCCAGAGAAGCTGTTGTCCGATATTTTAACGGCACGGAGGAGCAGAATTCTTGACATGGTCCAGAGAAAAAGAGAGACCCATGAGGGAGTAAAAGCCAGAGATTAGGAACTTGCTAAACGGGCGGCACGCTCGGTGTTAGCGGTTAGCGCAGCGCCGGCGATCGGGGTCCGGGCTCGAAGCCCGCCCCGTCGGAAAGGAGTCTTCGTGTCTCCCGTGTCGTTGTGGGAATTCCTGGCTACTCCGGTTTCCTCCCACCCTGCAAAAAGTAGCGGAGATGAGGGTTAATTGGGCGGCACGGACTCGGAGGCCGAAGGGGCCTGTTCACCGTGCTCTACGCCCATTTGAAAACAAATTAAAAACTGAAAGAGATCAATGGACCTGAAGAAAACTGAGGTTTTATTCCTGTATGGTGTTCATTGAGAGGAAGCGTGTATGTCGTTGGGAGGGTGGAAGTGTGGGTTTTTATCCCTCCATTAATCTTCGTCCGCGAAGCCAAGCCAAAGAGAAGAATCGAGTTTGGCCTCGGATCCTGCAACAAATAGATGGCGGTCCTCTTTCCCATCAGGCCTCGCGCTCCAGAAACCGCTCCATTTCCTGCCTTTGCAGTAGCTCGATTTATAAAGTCACCAACGGTGATCCTTCTTGCACCAAAGCTCCAATTCCTGCTGTCCCTGTGCTGCACCGGGTCGTCTCCTCTCGGCCCCCACGACCCACTCTCCCCCCCCAGCTGGGTCTCCATGGTAACTGTCAATCACGCTCGCCCCTGCCCATTCTTCCCCGGCTGGTCTACATGGTAACTACCAATCTTTTCCTCCCGACCCACTCTGCCCCTCTGGGTCTCCATGGTAACTGTCAATCTCGCATTGCCCTTGCAACCCACTCCCCCACCGGGTCTCCATTGTAACGCCTGCCACTTCGGGCTCCCTGTGAGAAACCCGGGCAGAAAGCGTTGCCGTTGCAAAACAACGAAGGTGAGACGGCCGGGAGAGGAGTGAGGTGGGGGTGGGGGGGGGAGTGGGGTAGGCATGGGGACAGGTCCAAGGTCAGCATACAGGTCTGCAAGCAGTGGGACAGGTGGAGCGGACTGTACCGGGCGCACAACTTGCGGCGGCCGTGCATCGGGGTACGGGCAGATCATGCGATCGGCAAAGATCAAAACACACGGTCTCCGAGAACAATACACGCAATCACGTGGGATGTGACGCGTCTTACACACGTGTCCCTATGACCCGCGATGATACCTACCACGTGACCTATCCTTGTCCACCGCGATCCCTCTGGATTCCTCCATGATCCCTGTTATTCATGGTGTGTGGCCTCCCCTCCAAAACTGAATTCTGGGATCAATATCCTTCCTCACTCCACCTTCCCTGACACCAATCCCCTCCCTCCTCCCTCCGATCCATCCCCTTCGCTCGATCAATCCCCTCCTTCTGACCAGCCCACCTTTCCCTGACACCAATCCCTGCCTTCTCTCCAATCCATCCCCTTCCCTGGATCAATCCCCTCCTTCCAACAAGTCCACCTTCCCTGACACCAATCCCCTCCCTCCCTCCCTCCGATTCATTCCCTTACCTGGATCAATCCCCTCCCTCCAATCTGTCCCCTTCCCTGACACCAACCCCCTCACTCCGATCCGTTCCCTTCCCTGACACCAATACCCTTCCTCAGATGTCGGTGATCTACTTGGGATTGAACCCCTTCCCAGTATTCCTTTTCATCAGTCATGAACCTTCCAAGGCTTCATACCCTAACCCTAACCCTAACCCTAACCCTAACCCTAACCCTTGAATCCCAACCTCCAAACTCTCTTCCTTCCCAGAACTTCCTGCCTGTGATCATACATCCTCCTAGTATAACTTCCTCTGAACAGTCCCATCCCAGAATTTGATGCTATTCTGAAGATAACCAAGTTTTCTCTGCCTGTATTTTTCCCAGGGAGAGGATGAAGTATGAAGTTCTGGAAAATTTTCCTTTGGAGTTGGAAGGGTTTACATCGAATCTTGCTGATTGTTGCAATTGTGATGTCCCTCTTTATCGTCTTGTTCACTCTCTACAATAACCAGTGAGTGTCGGCAGGGGGTTACAGATGGGGTAGAGCAGGGATGGCCAAACCACGGCTCACGAGCCACATGCTATTCTTAGACCTATAATGTGCGGCTGAGACGGTAATCGTACCCTAACCCTAACCCTAATGTGCCTCTCTGAGCTCCTAACATCCCAACCGTGGACTCTCACCAAGACCCACCCCTCGAACACAGCCGTCTTCCCGCACATCCAAGCTCCCAACGCTCACCCCTCAAACGTGGACACCACCTAGTCCCAGCCACCTTCCCGCCCATCCGAGCTCCTGACACTCCAAGTGACCCAGGTACTTACCGCAGTCAAATATAGTTTGAATAGTTGACCTGCTAAATTTTACCCAAAAAATTACCACAAAATTGGACTATTACACAAGTATAAACAATATGTGTACTTTGATTATTGAATCTGATACAAATTAGCAGTTTAAAAACAACATCCATGAATAAATATTATTACCTCCATGTATTTCTTAACATTGCTGGTATATAAAATTCCTGTTACAAAATGTACATATAAGAGTAGAAACATGCATGTAATATTTTTTGTGTCTTGTGGCTCTCCAACATCTTAAGTTGGCTCTTACATTCAACAGTTTTGGCCACCCTGGGGTAGAGAGTCTGGATGGTGTTAAAGAAATAGAGAAATAAGGACGGGGTCGGGTGGGGCGGGGGGGGAGGGAATGGGGGTATTAGATTCAGGAAGGTATGCAGGGACTTGAGAGGGCTTCAGAAATAGGAAAGGTTAGAGGGGCTGGAGGGGGTTACAGAGAAAGGGAGGGGTCAGGATCAGAGGGGATTACAGAGATAAGGTGGGGGCATAGAGACTAGAGGGGACTTCTGAGAAAAGGAGGCCTGAGAAATGGCCTTACAGAAATGGGAAGGGGTATGGGGGTGTATGGCCTTACAGAAATGGGATGGGTATGGGGTTACATGGCCTTACAGAAATGAGGAGGAGTATGGGGGTATGGTAACAGAAATGGGGAGGGGCATGGTGAACAGAGGAGATCATAAAGAGTGCAGGGGCCAGGGGGATCCATCAATGGGACTAAAAGGGATCATGGAGACAGGAAGTTGTCAGTTCCTTTATAATGATCTCTTTCCTCTTTTCCTCTCCCCCTTCCTTCTCTATCTCCATTCTCTTGTGCTATCTCTCTTCCTTTCTCTCATCCCTCCTCTCTCTATCCCCCGTCTTCCCCTCAGTTTCTCCCCCCCATCCTCCTGTGCCCGCCAGTCCCCTCCTCCTGTCTCCCCCACTGTGCCCACCACCTGCTCTCCCCACTGGGATCTCCTCTTCCTCAAGACGCACAAGACTGGAAGCAGCACGCTCCTCAACATCCTCCTGCGTTACAGTGAGCGTCATGGCCTGACATTCGCCTTCCCCTCGGGAGGTCGCCACGACTTCTACTACCCTTCTTTTTTCTCTCCCACCTTCGTGTCCGGATACTCCCCTTCCTCCTGTTTCAATGTGCTGGCCAACCACATGAGGTTTGATGCAGGTGAGGTGGAACGCATCCCTCCCAGGGAGAGGCTGTATTTTACCATCCTCCGCTTCCCATCCCATCTCTTTGAGTCCAGTTTTCGATACTATGGGCCCATCATCCCATTGACCTGGAGCCTCCCTGGGCCAGACAAGATGGCCACGTTCCTCCACCAACCTTGGGCCTTCTATCGTCCTGGGGCTTTTAATGCCCACTATCTCCGCAACCTGCAGTTTTTCGACTTGGGATTTGACAAAGACATGGACCCTTCCCATCCCGCCCTTCCCGGCATCCTCCGCTCCATCGAAGAGCGCTTCTCCCTGGTCATGTTGATGGAGTATTTTGATGAGTCCTTGGTCCTTCTGAAGGATGTCCTGTGCTGGGAGCTGGAGGACATCCTGTACCTCCCCCACAACTCTAGGGAGCAGGAGTCCGTAGCCCCTCTGGTCCCCAAGATGGAGGAACTGGCCCTCTTGTGGAACCACCTCGACTATCTCCTTTACCGACACTTCAACCACACCTTCTGGGCAAAGGTGGAGACATTTGGCAGGCTACGGATGGCTCAGGAGTTGGCCCGCCTGCGTTGGGCCAATGCCAAGCTGGTGGAGGCCTGCGTAGAGGGTGGGAGGGCTGTTAGGGGTGGGCTCGTGAGGGAGGCCTCACTCAGGCCCTGGCAACCGGTGGGAGGGGATGGCACCATCATTGGTTATAACCTCAAGCATGGCCTGGAAGGGCCACAGCGTCAGCTCTGCCAGGACATCCTGACACCAGAGCTCCAGTACATGTCTAGGATGGGTGCCAACCTGTGGCGCGTCAAAGTCTGGGCAGCTGTGCGGGGGATTTTGAGATGGTAGGGGAGATGAGGCTAGGGGGGGATGGGTGAGGGAGGAAGGCATAGTTTTGGGCCTTATGAGGCCCACCTGGTAGGTGTGCTGATTGGCCTCTTCCCTTCCATCTATTTTCTGCTCAAGTGAATAATCTCCTTTTGTTCTATAATGAGCTGTGGAGGGACTGAGCAAACTCGGACTGAGCAACCTTCTATCCCATGCATTAGACTGTAGATGGGCTGAACAGCCTCCTGCTGACCAATGTTTTAGACTGTTGAGGGACTGAATGGCCTATAGATATATTAGGCTGTAGAGGGGTAGTGGGCTCCTATCCCTGACCGTCCAGTTGCTGATGAGGTGGAATTGGAGGTAAAATAGGCCTCAGGAATTGGTCAGGCTCTGTCACCTTTGGAAATGAAGCAGCCTCAGCTGGACATGGCCCACCTCTGCCTGCTGCTCTCACAGCCCCTTGTTTCCAACATAATGGGAATGGGTCAATGTTGACCTCGTTGCCCAGGATCTTTGTGGTGGATGCGAGAGAAAGCCCCACTGCTACCACAGCACCCTGAGCTTGTTGATGGGGTGGGAGCTGCCTATGTTGCAGGCCTGTTAGCATTGAAACAGGAATGAGGCCAGATCACAGCCTCAGGAATCTGAGATGGACCTCCTTTGTGGTCCTTTTCTCTTGCAGTCAGGAGTAGGCAGTTGGGGGCCTATTTTTCAGGACCTTTTACCATGAAAAGAAGTTTAGGCTAACGTGTGCCGCTTATTCCTCTGATTTAGATGCCTGAGGTGGGGTTACAGGGCCTATTGCAATAGAAATGGGATCAGGGCCCTGGTTGGAATCACATGGTTTGGGCTCCTGATGTAAATGTGAGTGCCACGATTTGGTCAGCCCCTGTTTGTACAAGAGGCCCAAGAGGAGCCAAGCAACCTCTCTCTTCTCACCTCCTACCTCGTTAACCATAACCACCCCCGACTCCATGCCCAGTTTGGATTGGTTCACAGTTCTTTTTTTGGAAGTTAATCTTTGTCCAGGCCCTGGGAGTAAATGAGGTGGGGGGCGAGTTGTGGGGAGGGTAAATACTCCCTTCCGCTGCCCCCACCTTCTACCCAGGACTGTTTTTTGTTGTTCGGCAGCAAATGGGGGAGTGGTTTGATGGTGGGCACCCCACTGTGTCAAGTTGTAGACTTGATGCTTGGCAGGAGAGCTGAGGCCACCTTTTAATTCGTCTGCCAGCATTTCATGGTTTCCCTGTACTTGCCAGGGTATCACTTCATACTGCCTTTAAATTCCATGGGGCCCTGGTTCCCACACCCTTGACATTCACCCATGACCCCTTTCCTGCTTCCTTTCGACTCCCAGGAGATGGGGATGGATTGTCTGAAGGATCACACCAGTGGTCACTTGGAACACAATTGTAGTGTTATGGAACCACAGGCTTTTCCCACCACCCAATGGAACACTCCGCTTGGGATAGATCATCATGCAAGTACCTTCTGCTGTCCACAGTAACCGAGTCTCTTGCAAGCCTTGACACCAATAAAACATACCCCAAAGAGTTGATATCACTTTGTACATGGCCCCTCATTTTTTGCTCAACTGAACTTTTGATACACACCACAAATAGCAGAGAATTGAGAAAGGATATGGCGAGAGTTGTGAGTCCGATGGACCTGTGTGAACAAGGGTAGGACACATACCTTGAATAAATTTTAAATTCTTACTACAGCACGGTCCTAGCCCTTGAACCCAGGCCACTCAAATACTCCCAATTAGCCTGTAAATCCTGGATGTTTTTGGAAGGTGGGAGAAAACCGGAGCACTCAGAAAATCCCATGAAGACACGGAGAAGGTACAAACCTGTATTGAGCCCAGGTTGCTGACTCAGTGTTCCACTAACTGCTGTGCTAACCGTACCATCCCTTAGTCCAGAGTATGGAGGAACACAACATTGGTATACAAATGAAATGTAACACAGAAAGATTTTTGAGGGACAGAGGATGGGGAATGTACCAAGAATGGTCATGGATATCAGGGGATAGGGTACAATCATAGGGCATAGCCCAGTAATGGTATAGAGTGGAAGGACCATCTGTGTACAACAGTAGGTCATGCACTGTGAATGGTCTGGAGCATTGATGGACAGAGGGACCACATTGTACGAGCACAAACTAGAAATAGATGGGTACAAAAGTAGACACATGCCATGTAGATTAAGGTGTATCGGGACAAAGGGATCACAGAGTTCACGATAGTATGCACTCTGGATGGAAGGAAGGGTCAGTATGATCTTGGAATTCCACAATGGGACATACATGATGGGACATACACAGTGAATGGGAGGGAGTATCAAAGGACAAAATGATGGTTATGAGGGTACAGCAGAAATTTTGAGAGGTCAGTGCAAAGGACAAGATTTTTGGTGCATAGAAGTAAGACATGCTTGAGGAATAGCAGAGAGTATTGAGTGAAAGGGTAGGAGATCCACAGAGAATGGGAGAATGAATTTGGAACAAAGAGACTTTGATATAAAAGGATAAGGGACACAGCTTGAATTACCCCAGAAACATTGAGGAACAGAAGGAACAAGGGCAGGACACACATTGTGAATGCTTAGGGTTCCGTTGGACAGATTGTCCTTGATATACAAGGATAGGACACCCACAGTCAAGGATTTGAGGGACCTCTGTGTCCAAGAACAAGACACAAAATTGAATGGTCAAGGGACAAAGTGTCCTGCATTCAATGATGCACATAATAGCATGGTCAGGAATATTGAGAGACCTTGGTGCATTGGGTAGGACACAAACCATGAGTGGGTGGGACAGTGAGGCCCTGGTGTAAAATGATAAGACAGGAGGATCTAAGCATATGAGCAATGGGTACACACTGAACAGAAGGGAAAATTCAATTCCTCCAGCAATTAAAGAAAATTCTAAGGAGCCTGAGGAGATTTGGCATGTTGTCAGACACTCCATGAAGCTTCTGCAGTTAGATCACAGCCTGGTTTGGGAATTTGAATGCCCAGGAACACAGAAGGCTCCAGAGGTAGGAAGCAAAGCCAAATCCATCACCTCCCATCCATTGAAGGCACCTATGGAAGGTGCTGCCTTCAAGAAGGCAGCCAACATCACAAAGGACCCCCATCACAAACTTCTCACTGTTACTTTGAGGCAAAAGAAATAGAAACCTGGAAACCAGCACCTCCAGGTTCAAGAAGTTTCTTTGCAACAGTTATCAGGGTCTCAAACCACCCCTTGTTATGCTTATCATGGACTGCTCCAATACCACAAAAGGACTGTCTGCATGACTGCATTGTTTTTAGCATCAAAATGACTGTGAACATTCATTATATCAGTCTTGTGTATTTATTGTCTCTTTTAATTTAATTTTATTCTGTTCCAGTTTTTTTCACAAATGTCTGTTTGGCTGTAGACACCATGAAATGCACAGAAAGTCAAGAATCAAACAGACCTCTGTGTATAACGGTTGTGCAGGCACCATGATGGGTTGGGAGTGCTGAGGGGCAGAGGAACCTTGGTATTGTCACGGTCACATACTCACCCACGTTGGGAGTAGTGGCGGCTGCGGCTGATGATGTAAGCAATGTGACGTGTGGGAGTATTAGCGCGCAAGCGTGGGTGTTCAGCGTCAGTAGATGGGTGATGGATCTCAGACACAGGGGGAGGAGAGTGAGAGTGTCAGATGGCAGTGAGCCAATGGAAGGTCAGAGGGGTTTGGCCAGGTGGTGTTTAGGGAGTTGAAGGATACAGTGTTGTGTTTACTGAATAATGAAGCAAGTCGACTTCATGGGGTGCAGAAACAAATGAGTGAGTGTATACTTATTTTGTGGTAAATCAGGGTCGTTACAAGTGGTGACCCCATGAGTTCAGAGTGACTTCTAATTTAAAATGGATAGTGATGAGGATAAATCACCTTACAGGAGGTCAAATTGAAGATTCCCCCCTCCCCCACCCGTCCACTTATTATTAATAATAAACCAGCATGGCTTACAACCCTCAAAGTGCATTTCTCTGTCTTCAATGTGACGAGTACGGTTTACTATTACTGGAAGGGAGCACCTTCCAGAGCAGTTTGTCTGTGAAGTGGACGATGTCTTAGTAAATTCACATGGAAATCTCCCATTTGGCTGAGTGTCTTTCGAAAGTACACCCTCAATCAGTTGGTGGATCATGCCGACCTCATTATATCCATGTGCTCTGGATTGAAAATAGGATTGGCTTCTTCCCCAGTCAACAGGAGCACATGGAACCTGTTTTGTGAACCACCAGTGCCTTCTCAGTCGAAGGGAGCGCCAGCACCTTCTCGATCAAAAGGAGCGCCAGCGCCTTCTCGATCGAAGGGAGCACCAGCACCTTCTCAATCGAAAGTAGAGCCAGTACCTTCTCGATCAAAGGGAGTGCCAGCACCTTCTTGATCGAAGAGAGCGCAAGTACCTTCTCGATCGAAGGGAGCGCCAGCGGCTGCTCGATAGAAGGGAGAGCCGAATTAACAAAATAACCCAAGTAAGAAATAAAAGAAAAAAAACTAAATTAAAACAAACTTAAAAAGTGCTAATAAGAAAACAAGCCTGTAGCCTGGGCCCTGTTCAATTTCCTTAACCCCAATCCTTTCCCTGCTGGGAGAAGCTTTTATAATATCCATATTTTGAGGGAGAGGGAGCGAGTCAATCTAAATGCCCGTGTATTTCAGAGAGGGCTGCCACACTCTAACGAAGGTGTCGTGTTTTCCCCTTAGATTGTGTGATTTTCTCCAGGGGAAGTTAACTCTGCGATTCCATATTCCATTGGGTGGTATTTAACTGGGAGTCCACGTAACCATTACACACTTCCTGGCGTGCTTTAGGTGTGATGTGGAGGTTGGAACTTGTGTCCATTTCACCTGGCTCAGTACAAAGGTGAGACCTTTTTAGGAACATCTGGGGGGGGGGGGGGGGGAACATTCTGAAAAAAATTACTGGTGTGTTTTTTTTTCCCCACAGGATCCAGAGTTGCACCTTCTGGGAGATATTAGAAACGCGAGTGATAGATTGACCAAAGATCAAATTCAGTTTGTGAAGGTTGGCTTGGTGGTAGCAGAAAATGTCTAGTGGTTTCCGATTCCCAACTAAATACCACGCGATGGAATATGGAAATCCAGAGTTATTTCCCCTGGAGAAAATCACTCACAATCTAAGGGGGAACATGATACATTGATTAGAGTGGGGCAACCTTACTTGAAAGATATTGACACACAGATTGCCCTTCGAAATAGGGGTACTGTCGCAATCCGTCTGAGCAGTTTAGTTTAGTTTTTCTCCTTTAAATTTTTTTTAGCCTTTGTTATTTAGCCATCTTGGTTGTTTTATCCCTAGAGTCCTGTAGGGGTAGACGATCCCACCAGAATTTGTATCTACAATTTAATTGACTTATTTTCAGTTGGGTAATGGTGGGTGGAGGTGGTGGGGGGAGGGATAACAGAGACTGTATATTGCATGAATGTTGGAAGATTATTCTGTTTGAATTTTGTGATTCTATGAAAATCAAAATTTAAAATGCAAAAATAAATGAATTAAGACCCTCCTGAGATTCGGAAACAGTATGATAATTGAACGTAACGCTGAGATAACAGCGAAACAGGTGATTCAAAATTGTATGGAGTGGTTTTATAAATGTTCAACATGGACAAGAATTGGAAGTGTCGTGACCTGTTCTTTCTTTCTTTGGCTTGGCTTCGCGGATGAAGATTTATGGAGGGGGTAAATGTCCACGTCAGCTGCAGGCTCGTTTGTGGCTGACAAGTCCGATGCGGGACAGGCAGACACGGTTGCAGCGGTTGCAGGGGAAAATTGGTTGGTTGGTTGGGGTTGGGTGTTGGGTTTTTCCTCCTTTTCCTTTTGTCAGTGAGGTGGGCTCTGCGGTCCTCTTCAAAGGAGGTTGCTGCCCGCCAAACTGTGAGGCGCCAAGATGCACGGTTTGAGGTGATATCAGCCCACTGGCGGTGGTCAATGTGGCAGGCACCAAGAGATTTCTTTAGGCAGTCCTTGTACCTTTTCTTTGGTGCACCTCTGTCACGGTGGCCAGTGGAGAGCTCGCCATATAACACGATCTTGGGAAGGCGATGGTCCTCCATTCTGGACACGTGACCCACCCAGCGCAGCTGGATCTTCAGCAGCGTGGATTCGATGCTGTCGACCTCTGCCATCTCGAGTACTTCGACGTTAGGGATGAAAGCGCTCCAATGAATGTTGAGGATGGAGCGGAGACAACGCTGGTGGAAGCATTCTAGGAGCCGTAGGTGATGCCGGTAGAGGACCCATGATTCGGAGCCGAACAGGAGTGTGGGTATGACAACGGCTCTGTATACGCTTATCTTTGTGAGGTTTTTCAAAGTGTCAGAAACACAAATTCTCACAAATGAGTCTCTTTAAGATCGGTGACACGACAAGCTTTATTCACAAGTCTGCAGAGTTGGACTCAACCGGCTTCTCGCCAAGTCAAGCCCCGATACATACACTGTGTTGATTTTTATACAATTTGCTTGTCCTTCGGCATCTCCACTACACTGCTTTAATTGGTTAGTTTTTGCAGAATCATCCTGATTACTGTTAGTCACGCACACCACGATCATTCATGACCTCTGCTCACACCAAATTCTGTTTTTCACTCTTTATCAATCTTTGGCTGCTGCTTGTCTCTCTGTAGTTAAATCTGTTGCAAGTCTGTTGTAACATTTTCCAGCTAAACTCTAGTGGTTAGCCCCCTTTTATGACTAATCATCACATTTTAACTGAAACCCTTTTTAACCCAAATTCTCTATCTATAACAATCCACTGCTTTCTTTCTTTAAAATGTGTGTACTATTGCTGAATGGGGATCTTAACCCAGGGAAGAGAACCATCTTCTGATAGATCAATCTCATGCAGTCCTGAAAAAGGACTACTGTGTCTCTGCACCTCTTACACTTCAGACCTGACAAAGACAGAGGCAAACCAAGAAAAACCAAAGCATATAACAATAACATTGTTAATCAAGTCCTCCTGCGAAGTCGCAAAGTAAGAGGACTGTCCCCAGGAACACAAGTCCAATCTGAGTCCATGTCAGGGTCCTGAGGCGCCTCTACAGGTCCCTTAAATCTGGATGCGTGCGTCCACCCCCTCTCTCTTGTTCGCACTGCAGCCTCTGTAGTCAAGAGAACTTGGAATGGACCTTCCCACTGTGGCTGGAGTCTTTCGATTTTCCAGGTCTTGATGAGGATCCAGTCTCCCGGTTCCACCTTGTGTAGAGAGAAGTCTAAGGGCGGTGTTTGTGTTAATAGTCCCCTCTTCCGTAAATCTGTAAGAGAGCGTGACAGTGCCTGTAAATAGTTCCTAACAAAAATATCCCCTTCCCCCAAGGTGGGACACCCCTCAACTTTACTCCAGAAGGGAAGCCCAAACATCATCTCATAAGGGGACACCCCCACATCCCTGCGTGGGGCAGTACATATTCTCAATAAGGCCAGGGGCAGACACTTTATCCAAGGCATTTTAGTCTCCACCATTAATTTTGTCAATTGCGTCTTTAGGGTTCCATTCATACGCTCAACCCTCCCTGAGCTTTGCGGATGCCAAGGGGTATGCAGTTTCCAAGAGACTTGCAGGGCATCACAAATCAATTGGTGAACTTTGGAGCAAAAGTGTGGACCCCTGTCCGAGTCTATAAAATCCATTATGCCATGTCTGGGGATCACATGCTCTAGGAGGAGGCGAGCTACCGTGGAGGCAGTAGCATTCACTGTTGGGAAGGCTTCCACCCATCGGGTAAAGTGATCTACCATCACCAACAGATACTTCCACCTTTGGATCTGAGGTAACTCCGTGAAGTCGATCTGGATTCTTTGGAAGGGGCGTATTGCCAACGATTGACCTCACACAGTGCCCGTCCTCATTACCTTCTTATTAATTCTTGTGCAGATGTGGCAGTTCTGCACTTCCTGTTGGGCCAAAGTGTAGATCCCCTTACACACATACTCTCGAAGCACTGTGTCGCACAAGGCCTGGGTGCCCCAGTGGCTCTGATGATACAGGTGCTTTAAAATATTGCGAGTTATTTCCTTATTTAGAACCATTCTTCCATCTGGGGTCTTCCATGTTCCATCCGGCAGTCGGCATGCGCCCAGCTAAGCCGTGTCCGTTTCTTCCTTAGCAGTGAAAATGGGAGCCTTTTCTATACCTGGTCTTACTGGGATTAAGGTCAGCAAGTGGACTTCCCATTGCATGGCTGCCCTTTTGGCCTCTTCATCAGCCCGTCTGTTCCCAATCGCGGTCGGGATATCTCCTCTCTGATGGCCTGGTATGTAGACCACTGCTATTTCCCGGGGTAATGTTAGGGCTTCCAGGGTCAGAGTAATCATCTGTTCGTGTGCCAACTCCTTCCCTCTTGATGTAATCAGACCACGCTCCTTCCAGATCTTACCAAAGGTATGCACTACCCCATATGCGTATTTGGAATCAGTGTAAATTGTCCCAGTTTACTCTGCCAGTACTCTGAGGGCCCTCTGCAAGGCATATAGTTCGCAGGACTGTGCCGACCAGCTTCCGGGTAGCCTCGCAGATTCTACCACTTCCCAAGCATCTCCTTCTATTATGGCATACCCGCTTCTTCTCATTCCGTCAACACATCTGGCGGAGCCGTCAATGTAGAATTCATATCCATCTCTCAGGGGGGTATCGCGAAGATCCTCTCGGGTCTTGGTCTGGAGATCTGTCAACTCGACACAGTCGTGCTCCACTTCTTCCCCTGTTTCACCGCCGTATAAAAACTGAGCTGGGTTGCAACTATTATTCTTAGCAAACTGTAGGTCTTCTCCGACTATTAAAATGGTCTCGTACTTTAATATGCGGGAATCAGTCAGCCATCGATGGGTGGTTTGTGCTAATAGAACACTCACAGAGTGGGGGGTGTACACAGTTATCCTTCCTCCAAAAGTGAGTTTGTGTGCCTCCTCCACCAACAGAGCAGCAGCCGCTACTCCCTGGATGCACGTCGGCCATCCACGAGACACTGTGTCCATCATTTTGGACAGGAAGGCCACTGGGTGTCGCTGGCCGCCTTTTTCCTGTGTCAGAACCCCCACAGCTGTTCCTTGATTATGAGTGACGAATAGCTGGAAGGGTTGCTTCAAAGAGGGCAGAGTGAGTACCGGGGTCCGCGTGTGGCGACGCTTCAGGTCCTCAAACCATCCCTTCTCCTCCTGGGTCCATTTCAATGGATGTTCATCCTCATTTGTCAGCTTTTCATACATAAACTTCACCAACGCCGAGTAGTCCTCTATCCATAACCTGCAGTAACCTAAGAGCCCCAGGAATTGTCTTATTTCCTTCTTATTATGGGGTAACAGCATTCTGGTGATTCCCGCAATCCTTTCAGGGGTAATCCGTTTCTGTCCTTTACTTATCTGGTGCCCCAGGTACACCACAGTCCTCTCAACGAACTGTAACTTGTTCCTGGACACTCGCAGACCCTTTTTCCCTAGATAGTTCAAGAGTCTAATTGTATCTCCACTGATTTCTTGTTCCTTGGGCCCTGATAACAGCAGATCATCCACATACTGCATCAATTGGGAGTCATCGGACCGTGGATAGTCCGCCAAGATCTGTTCTAGCATTTGTCCAAACAGGTTCGGAGATTCAGTGAACCCTTGGGGCAATACGGTCCACCGAAGCTGCCTCCGTCTACCTGTCCATGGATTCTCCCATTCAAACGCGAACATATCTCTACTTCCCTCTTCTAGTGGGCATGTCCAGAGGCATCCTTCAGGTCAATAACACTAAACCACTCATGGTCCAGGAGAATCTGACTCATGATGGTATAGGGATTGGGCACCACCGGGTGGCGGGTCTGAACAATAGCATTCAAACTTCTCAGATCCTGAACTAGACGATAGGATCCATCCGGTTTCTTTACTGGGAGTATGGGGGTGACATAGGGTGACATACATTCCTCCAATAGTCCGTCCCGTATCAGGGTCTCGATTACCGGCTGTAGCCCCTTCCTCCCTTCCAAAGAAATAGGATACTGACGTTTCCTTACCGGCTGATGACCTGGTATTAATGTGACATGTAAAGGTGAGATGTCCAGACCTCCTCGATTTCCCTTCTTATACCAGACTCTCTCATCAATCTGCCGTTCGTCTTCCTCCTTCAGAACACAGAGGTGGACCTGCACTTCTCCGTCCACGGGGAGAGCACCCAGACCTAGGAGAGCCTGTATATCTCTTCCTAAGAGGTTAAATCCGGCCGACGGTAACAACAAGAGGTCCTGTACCCCTTCTCTCCCTTCCAGCCTTACTGTCACTTGGGGAATTATCAATACAGTCCTGGGAGCCGCTTCTATCCCAGAAATTTTCAAATTGCTATTACAGGCTCGGTCCCAGTTGGCACAGTTATTACACTACTTCGTTCCGCTCCCGTGTCCACCATAAACACCACCTCTTCTCCCTGGAGACCAATTTTCAGTTTTACCAAGGGTTCCCTCTTATACTTGGTCCCCAACACCCGGAACCCCTGACCCCCCTAATCTTCTTCCATGAGTTCGAGGGTCCGCACTTCCCTCCTATATCGGGGGCATTCCCTCTTGAAGTGTCCTTCCTCGTTACAGTAATAGCACTTAGCGGGTCTCCTGGGTCTCCCCTCTCTTGGATTTCTTGGGTTGCTTAGAGGGGGGTTTTGTCTCCTTTCCTCTCTGGACCCGGCATTTACCTGTCGGATAGTCTGTACCATAATCTTTGCTGCCCTCTTTTGACCTTCCTCTTCCCTCCGCACATATACCTTTTGTGCCTTTTTTAACAGGTCGCTCAAGGGTTTTTCATTCCAGTCCTCCTCCTTTTCTAGTTTCTTCCTAATGTCCTGCCACGATTTGGACACAAATTCGATTCGAATAAGCTTTTCACCCATTGGTGTACTAGGGTCCACACCCGCATACTGTTGGACATTCTTTCTCACCCTCTCCAAGAAATCAGTAGGGGACTCATCTTTCCCCTGGTGGTTCCCAAATGCCTTGGCGAAATTGTGACCCTTTGGCTCAGCCTCCTGTATCCCTTTAATCGTCCACTCTCTGTAGTGTCTCATATTTGTCAATCCCTCGGGTGTTCGTTTGTCCCACCTGGGTTCATTCAGGGGATATTTTTGTTCATGGGGTCTGGGGTCCCCAGGTTGTTCACGTTCCCACATAAAGAGGGCAGCCTGTCGAATCATCTGCCTCTCCTGGGGTGAGAATAATGTTCCCATTATTGCGTGCATCTCTTCCCATGTATATGTGTTTGGTCCCAGGAACTGGTCGAAGTGTTCAGTCAGTCCCATGGGATCTTCCAACAGATTTTTCATTTCCTTCTTAAATCCCCGCACCTTAGTACTGGTTAAGGGAACGTTTACGTATCCTGTTCCCCCTCCCGGTCCTCCCATAGGAACTTCCCTCAGGGGATTTAGGCTTATTGGAGCCTTCGATGGTCCTGGACCAGTCTGGGATCTGGTCCAGGGTCGGTCCACCGGAGGAAGTCTAGGGTCCGACTCCCTTAGTTCAATGACTTCACTTAATTCATCCCTCCGTTCCCGGCCCCTTCCGGGACAATCAGATTCATCACCTTCCCCCTCCAGCAGCAAGTTTCCCTCGGGCGCCGAGGGAGGTTGTCCAAAGGTTCCCACTTCTTTTCTCCCGCTACCCCCAATTTAAAACATTTTGTTAAGGATCCTGGCCAGGGAACCCAACAAAATGCATACGCTGACTCTTCTTGATTCACCTTTGGTCTCGAGTTTACATATATGTTTAATGCTTGTCTAACCCAATCCTCGTTGGATCCGAATTTCGACCACCAGACCAAGGAACCTTTGATAGGCTGTTTCAACCAAAGGAGACAATATTGAACCATCTTTCTCTTGTCTTTGTCTCGATATCGTCTACTATCCCAATTTTCAAACATTCTCCCCAAAGGGCTGTCAGGAGAAACCCCCGGGAAAAGTCCCGATCCCTCAGATGAGCCCTTAGACTTTGTTCCTCCCATTTTCCCACCTAGATCCGTTTATCGTGGCTGAGGACCCCCTTCATTTTCGGGACCCTACTCCCTTTCGTCTCGGTCGCCTCGTCGGAGGTACTATCCCTCCGTCGGTTCCTGCTGAGGTTTCCCCGGGGATTGAACCATCACCCCTCTCCTTTTCATCTTGTCGTGTCACCTTGTCCGGATACCACTCGCTCAAGCCGCCCGAGGTGACGAGCAAGGGACTAGGAGCCGCTGAACTCAGCGGGGTGCACCACCTCCGACGTCCCCCTTTTATTGCCTCCCCCCATGGCCGGAGTGTAGATCCCGGACGATCCCCCAAATTGTCAGAAACACAAATTCTCACAAATGAGTCTCTTTAAGATCGGTGACACAACAAGCTTTATTCACAAGTCTGCAGAGATGGACTCAGCCGGCTTCTAGCCAAGTCAAGCCCCGATACATACAGTGCGTTGTTTTTTATACAATTTGCTTGTCCTTCGGCATCTCCACTACACTGCTTTAATTGGTTAGTTTTTGCAGAATCATCCTGATTACTGTTAGTCACGCACACCACGATCATTCATGACCTCTGTTCACACCAAATTCTGTTTTTCACTCTTTATCAATCTTTGGCTGCTGCTTGTCTCTCTGTAGTTAAATCTGTTGCAAGTCTGTTGTAACATTTTCCAGCTAAACTCTAGTGGTTAGCCCCCTTTTATGACTAATCATCACATTTTAACTAAAACCCTTTTTAACCCAAATTCTCTATCTATAACAAGTTGGTTGTTTTTCCAGACTCTTTTGTGTAGTCTTCCAAAGTCGCTATTTGCCTTGGCGAGTCTGTTGTCTATCTCATTGTCGATCCTTGCATCTGATGAAATGGTGCAGCCGAGATAGGTAAACTGGTTGACCGTTTTGAGTTTTGTGTGCATGAGTCGTGAGCTGTACAAACCAATAAAATGGACACCAGCTTAAACAATGCAAACTCTCAGAAATGGGAAGGAATTCCTTGGTTTAGTTAGTTTGGGGAGAAATGTATATAAAAACCCTCTGGAAACGTGTATAAGCAATATTTGCTCATATAGTAAACGACAATCGCAATAAATTGTTAGGAAGCAAGAGCCGAAAAAGCGCACACTATTACATATTTAAGCAGATAATGAATAGATTTGGCAAAAACCGTGAAATTCCAATGTACCAAACTGTTTTAAAGAGTAGATCTTGCTGTTTTGCAAACTTTGGAGATAAATGTCCATGAGAAATGTCACCAGGGTCGTTTGCATTGTCATCGCTAAAAAGGACAGTTACGCCACGTTGGAGTAAGCGCAGAAAGCAGAAAACGTGATGGGAGCAGTTCATTCATAATATGCTGTGTTCTGAAAGGTTTCGTCAGCAAGTTGTTCATGAGCAGAAAATCTGCTGGAGTAATTCGGTTGGTCCCAGTATTAGTGGGAGAAGAAGGATGGTCTGAAACCTTCATCAAGTGGTGGGGGAAATTAATCAGAAGGAGTATCCATGATTTAAAGTTTAAACATCCCCTCGATCGATCGTTAACAAAACCCATGACAATGTGTCCATGAACTTTAACGAATGTCCATAATCAGGATGGGTGGGAGCATCGATTGGAATTTAGGGGAGTGGGAAAGTGAAGGACAATTTCAATCGGACCATTGTGAAGTCTAAGCTGAGAGGACCTTCCCTACATATTGACAATTCGGACAATCCGATGCAAAGGATATTGCATTAATTTATTTAATTCTTCTCTGAATTTATTCTGGCTAATTGCATAAATAAAAGTATTGGTACAACAGCTCAGAAGTAGGAGCATATTTCCCGTTTCCTCGAAAATATAAACCGACTCATTATAACCTGAGTAAGAGTAATTATAGGTTTTCGTACATCTCTCGTACACATAATGAGCGGTGTATATCAGCCATAAAATAATAAAATTTGCCGATATGCTGAAGAGCAAAATGATGGATTTTCGCCGATTATCCATCTCAGGATCAGGGCGCTTGTCAGTGCCGTTCTTTCCCAGAAGGACTTTGCGGGCTTTGCTGGTTACAAATATGTACCTCATGGTCAGAACATTCAACAATAAAATGATCACAAACGGAAGAACAGGAGTTGCTATGCGGATGAAATAAGAAAATGACTGCCATAAGGGAGATGTATAAAAGGGCGATCTTAATCGGCAATATAGTGGCAAATTGTCCAACATATACAGAGGTTCAAGTGCAAAATACCAAGGAATATTCCTTACGTAGCTGAGAACCAACACCGACCCTACAATGACGGCAGCACAGTCTTTGGTGCAAAGTTTGTGCTTGAGTTTCTCACAACAGATAGCGACAAACCGATCGAAAGTGAATGCAACGGTTAACCAGACGGAAACGTCCGTTGTTGCAAAAACGAGAAGGGTTTTGACACGACACATGGGAGTGGCCGAGAGAGTGTTTGCAGCAATGTAGATTCCAAGGATCCTATTGAAGATAACGACAAAGATAACGACCGACAGATCGGCCGCTGCCATGGCCACGAGGTAGAAGGTGATGCATTTGGAGAGGCTGCACCTTCCGCGGGACAATATCACAATCGCCACAATGTTGACTATAAAACAAACGAGAATAGATGGAAGTTTACTGGTCAATGATAGCAAACCGACCAAGAGGAAGTAGCTTTCTCTTGGGTCGCCTACTACTTTGACTTTCTCGTACATCAACTGAGCCTGTGCAGTGAGCGCGACTCGTGTCTAAATTTTCATCCTCATTCCAACCATCCCTGAGTTCAAGCTGGCTTCATTTCATTTACAAGTCGCTAAATAGCACATATTTTAATATGTTCTCATGTTTGATGTAGAATAATGGGCTTCAATAGTTTAATTTATTTATGTATTTACCACTAACTCCATATGTGTCTCATAAAAACCCAGCACAACTCAGTCTGCGAATTCTTGCTGCTGAGGGCGATCCCCTGGGATGCTTGCAAGTGGCAATAGATAATTTTAATGCAATGTAAAATCGAACTCTACAAATTTACACACAAAATTTAGATCATTAATATGGTGTGATTGCAGTAAAAATAAACGATAAATAAATAAATAGATAGAAAGTGAATAGACAATTAAATAAATAAATAGATAGAGATAAATATATATATGGGAAATCAGTAAAGTGTGAAATAACTGGCCTACATTAGACTATAAAAGCACTTTATCCTGGAATCCTCCTTCATACTGCCATTCTTTTTTTTGGCTTGGCTTCGCGGACGAAGATCTATGGAGGGGTAAATGTCCACGTCAGCTGCAGGCTCGTTTGTGGCTGACAAGTCCGATGTGGGACAGGCAGACACAGTTGCAGCGGTTGCAGGGGAAAATTGGTTGGTTGGGGTTGGGTGTTGGGTTTTTCCTCCTTTGTCTTTGGTCAGTGAGGTGGGCTCTGCAGTCTTCTTCAAAGGAGGTTGCTGCCCGCCGAACTGTGAGGCACCAAGATGCACCGTTTGAGGTGATATCAGCCCACTGGTGGTTGTCAATGTGGCAGGCACCAAGAGATTTCTTTAGGCAGTCCTTGTACCTCTTCTTTGGTGCATCTCTGTCATGGTGGCCAGTGGAGAGCTCGCCATATAACACGATCTTGGGAAGGCGACGGTCCTCCATTCTGGAGACGTGACCTATCCAGTGCAGTTGGATCTTCAGCAGCATGGATTCGATGCTGTCGGCATCTGCCATCTCGAGTACTTTGATGTTAGGGATGAAGTCGCTCCAATGAATGTTGAGGATGGAGCGGGGACAACGCTGGTGGAAGCATTCTAGGAGCTGTAGGTGATGCCGGTAGAGGACCCATGATTCGGATCCGAACAGGAGCGTGGATATGACAATGGCTCTGTATACGCTAATCTTTGTGAGGTTTTTCAGTTGGTTGTTTTTTCCAGACTCTTTTGTGTAGTCTTCCAAAGGCGCTATTTGCCTTGGCGAGTCTGTTGTCTATCTCATTGTCGATCCTTGCATCCGATGAAATGGTGCAGCCGAGATAGGTAAACTGGTTGACAGTTTTGAGTTTTGTGTGCCCGATGGAGATGGGGGGGGGGGCTGGTAGTCATGGTGGGGAGCTGGGTGATGGAGGGCTCTCTGAACCCTTCTCCATTAACAATGGCGTGAAGCAAGGCTGCATTCTCACACCAACCCTCTTTTCAATCTTCTTCAGCATGATGCTGAACCAAGCCATGAAAGACCTCAACAATGAAGACACTGTTTACATCCGGTACCACATAGATGGCAGTCTCTTCAATCTGAGGTGCCTGCAAGCTCACACCAAGACACAAGAGCAACTTGTCCGTGAACTACTCTTTGCAGACGATGCCACTTTAGTTGCCCATTCAGAGCCAGCTCTTCAGCGTTTGACATCCTGTTTTGCAGAAACTGCCAAAATATTTGGCCTGGAAGTCAGCCTGAAGAAAACTGAGGTCCTCCATCAGAAAACTGAGGTTCATACTGCTATAACCCACGCATAATTGACACTCTGATACCTGGATTTTACTTGCCTGAATAAATCATTGCCAACTAGATGGAATTAGAGTATTGGAGGCCCTTTGGGTGAAGCCGAACACTGACAAAAATGTCCCACTCACACTTGTACCACCTGACCCATTGCATTCTAAACCCATCCGATCCATGTATCTGGGCAATTGCTTCTTAAACCTATGATAACCACCTACTCTGACAGCCCATTCCAGACACCCACCACCCTCAGGGTATAAAATAATGCCCACCACTTTGCTGCAAAATTTCTGCTGCCTCACCTCAAATGTATATCCACTGGTTACTCATTCCCCTGCTCTGGCCAAAATCATCTGATCTATTGTTCAGTGAATTTATGACATTATCTCTCATCCTCCTGTGCTCAACCTCTCCTGTTAGCTCAGGTTCCTGAGTAGTAGCAACATCCTCATAAATCTGCATTCTCTCAAGCTTAACAACACCTTTCCTCTCATTTGTTGACCAGCATTTAACCCCACAATCCAAATTGGGGCCTCACCAATGCTTTCTAAAACTCAACATGTCTTCTCAACTTCATTACTCAATACTCTGACTGATGTTGACCAATATGCCAAAAACGTTATTGCATCTTTCAAGAAACGATATTCCTGTTCTCTGCGATCACAGTCCCTTGCAACATTTCCCACATCTCTCCAATTCAGTGTTGATCCTACTCATGTAGCCCTCCCAAAATGCAACTCCTCATATTTCTCAGTATTAAATTCCGTCAACCATTCCTGTGCCCACCTTTCCAAATAGTCAATATCTTGCTTCAGTCTTTGCCAACCTTTTTCACTTTCTACAATTCTAGATATGTCAGTGTCATTGGCTAACTTGCGAATCATGCCATGCATATTTCAATCAAAATCACTAAAATAGAAAATGAACAATGAGGAGGCCAACTCCAAACCCCATGGCACACCACTCATCATACACCACCGTCTGAAAGAGAACTTCCACCATCACCCTCTGCTTTCTACCATGAAGCTCATTTCATTTCTGCCTTCCCATGTGCTCTAACTTCCTGAGCAGCTGATTGCCCGACACCCTGTGGAGTCCCTTGCTGATATCCATATATATGCAACATCTACATCTCTGCCCTTGTCAACCTTCTTGGTCACATCCTCAAATAGCTCAGTTAAATTTGTGAGATATGACCTCCCAGTTACAAAAAACATCAAATATCCCTAATCAGAGCTTGTCCATCAAAGTGCTTGCAAAGTTTCTCCCCAGAATGCTTTTTAATAATTACTAAACTGCAGCACATCCACACAATATCCCAGTTCAAAATGTAATATTTATTGCAAAGATCCCAAATTGTCTTCATTCTATAAATCACAGAATCTGATTTTTGAATAAAACAACACTTTTTAAAACAAAATAAGGCCCATATCAATATGTCCATGCAGTGAATGGTGATACAGGTATTGAAGTTCCCAGAATGTCCCTGTAGCTATGTTACATTTGAAGATCTGCTTCATGCAACAGAATAATATTCAAAAAGAATTTACTTAAGATCTCTTGTTTCTTTGTTACTTTGTTTTCCTTCTCAACGTGAGCATTACAAGTAGGTCGAGGGACAACATTTTCCCAAACTCACAGCTGCACAAAGGGAGGATGTTGTGAATGGATTGTGCACTGAGTCAGTGTAGGTAGAAGTCAGAAACAGGAAGGGAGCAATCACTGATTGGGAGAATGCTATAGGCCCCAAAAAGCCATTGGGTTATGGACCAGCAGATGAGTAGGAAGAAAGGTGCAAAATAACAGGGTTGTTCTTAATGGGAGTTTTTCAGTTTTCTCAATACCTACTGGAAATTTCTGGGTGCAAATGATTCAGAGGGGTAGAATTTGTCAGGTGTGTCCAAAGGCCAATGAGAGGAATGGCCACAGTGGATCTAGTCCTGGGTATGATAGTCCTGGATTATCTGACAGATCTCTCAGTGGGTAAGCATTTTGGAGTCAATAACCACAATTGCCAGACGTTTAGCAGAGCAATGGACAAGGGTAGGAGGAGAAATGATGGAAATCTGTTTAATCAGTGAAGGGATTAAGCAGGAATTTGGGAAAGTGAATAGATTTTCTCAGAGAAATGCACTGCAGAAATGTGGAGGATATTTAGGGATCACTTGGCAAGTTCAGGGTTTGTTTGCACTGAGAAAAGCTAAATATGGGTAAGCATAAGGTCCAAATGAGATGGGAGAGCTTGGCAAGAAGAAGGAGGAAGCATAAATGTGGTGCTGGAAGCAAAGTCAGGAAGGGCTGATGAGAAACTTACTAAAGGACAGGTCAGCTGGAAGAGGTCATGTGAAGGCCTAGCAAATAGGATTAAGGAAACCCACAGGAGTCGTGCAGTCCGTGAAGAGAAGAAGGATGACTCGGGGGATGCTGCGGTCAATTAGTGATGAAGAAGAAACATTTTTGTGAAGGCAGAAAAGGTGGGGAAGTGTTAAATGAACACGTGGCTTCAGTGTTCCCTAAAGAGATGGACATGGTGAAGGTGAGGTCAGTATGCAACTGGCGTTCCACAGGGAAATGTTCTGGGAGTCCTGCTCTTGTGATTTTCATCAGTGACTTGGATAAAGAAATGTATGGGTCATTCAGTAAATGAGGAGATGATATGAAGTTTGGAAGTGTGGTGTATAATAATGATAAGATCAAGCTGGATTTGGATAGGATGCAGATTTGGACGGAGAGCAGCAGATGGTGTTCAATCCAGATAAGTGTGAGGTGATGCATTTTGGAAATGTTCTTAATAAATAACAATATTCTTAATATATTTTAAATTTAAATTTTCTGTATGTTACCAGGCCCTTTTGGACCATTAGCCTATGCAGTTCAATTACACCCAATTGATCTACACCCCCAGTATGTAAGGAACTCCACGCTCACATGGGGAAAACGTACAAACTCATTACAGACAGCGCCTGATTGGAACCCTGAGCAATAGCACTCTAACACCATTGCGCTAACTGCTACACTAACCATGCCACCCTATTACTGTGCAGGAACAGAAGAATCTTGGGGTTGTACTATGTTTTCCTCCACTGTATAGCCCCTATATATATATGAGGCTGGCCCGCCCACTAATGACTCATCCCCTTCGTCTCCTCCCCTTTTTCCCTGGCCATAAAGGTCAAGCTATCTCCCCCTTTCCAGCATTCCTGTACCTGGATCCAGGCCAGCCAAAGTCTTATGTGTATTAAAGCCTATCGTTCCCTCAGTTCCTGACTCTGTGATTATTGATAGAGCCTATCAGGGGTCCAAGTGCTTAGATCTTTGAAAATTTCCACAAAGGTTGGTAAAGTAGTTGACAAGGCATATGGTGTGTTGGCCTTCACAAGTTGAGGCATTGAGTTTGATAAAATTGTGGGCGGCACATCGTAGCAGTTAGTGCAACTCTGTTAGAGCGCCAGTTATCGGGACTGGGTTTCCAATCACACACAGTCTGCAAGGAGTTTGTATATTCTCCCCATGTCTGTGTTAGATTCCTCCCAATGCTCTGGTTTCCTCCCACCGTTCAAAACCACCCCGGGGTTGTAGGTAATTGGGTATAATTGGGCAGCACGGGCAGGTGTCTGAAAGGGCCTGTATGTCTAAAACTCTGCCTAGACCACATTTGTAGTATCTGTATGGCATTCAATTCTGGTTTGCCTCATTACAGGAAATGATATGGAACCTGTAGAAAGGCTGCAGATAAGTTTTGCATCCATTGGGGAACACTGTTGACACTTTGTTTGGACTTAATGGAGGGATATCTAATTATGAGACAGAGATAAGGTATGCTAAACTCCCTTCCCATGGCAAAAAAAGCAAATATCGGAGGACATCTGTCTAAGAAAGCAGAGGAAAGTTTAGGACGGATATCAGAGGCACTGAGGGCAGCTGGCACCTGGAAAGCATTGTTGGTGATAGAAACTGGTACAATGGAAATATTTAAATTTTTTGTAGATAATAGAACTATAGAACTCTACAGCACAGAAAACAGGCCATATGGCCCTTCTAGTCTGTGGTGACCATCATTTCACTAGTCTCACTGACCTGTTCCCATTACATAACCCTCCAGACTTCTCGCATCCATGTATCTATCCAATTTATTCTTAAAATACACCATTGAGCCCACATTCACCACATCAGATGGCAGCTCATTCCACACTCCCACCACTATCTGAGTGAAGAACTTCTCCCTAATGTTCCCCATACCATTCCCCTTTCAGCTTAATACTATGACCTCTCATATATATCTCCCCTAATCTAAGAGAAAAAAGTCTACTTATATCCATTCTGTTTATACTTCTCATAATCTTGTAAACCTTATCAAATCTCCCCTCATTCTTCTTTGCTCTAAGGTATAAAGTCCTTCTTTCTTTGGCTTGGCTTCGCGGACGAAGATTTATGGAGGGGGTAAAAGTCCACGTCAGCTGCAGGCTCGTTTGTGGCTGACAAGTCCAATGCGGGACAGGCAGACATGGTTGCAGCGGCTGCAGGGGAAAATTGGTTGGTTGGGGTTGGGTGTTGGGTTTTTCCTCCTTTGCCTTTTGTCAGTGAGGTGGGCTCTGCGGTCTTCTTCAAAGGAGGTTGCTGCCCGCCAAACTGTGAGGCGCCAAGATGCACGGTTTGAGGCGATATCAACCCACTGGCGGTGGTCAATGTGGCAGGCACCAAGAGATTTCTTTAGGCAGTCCTTGTACCTTTTCTTTGGTGCACCTCTGTCATGGTGGCCAGTGGAGAACTCGCCATATAACACGATCTTGGGAAGGCGATGGTCCTCATTTCTGGAGACGTGACCCACCCAGCGCAGCTTGATGTTCAGCAGCGTGGACTCAATGCTGTCGACCTCTGCCATCTTGAGTACTTCGATGTTAGGGATGAAAGCGCTCCAATAGATGTTGAGGATGGAGCGGAGACAACGCTGGTGGAAGCGTTCTAGGAGCCATAGGTGATGCCGGTAGAGGACCCATGATTCGGAGCTGAACAGGAGTGTGGGTATGACAATGGCTCTGTATACGCTTATCTTTGTGAGGTTTTTCAGTTGGTTGTTTTTCCAGACTCTTTTGTGTAGTCTTCCGTAGGCGCTATTTGCCTTGGCGAGTCTGTTGTCTATCTCATTGTCGATCCTGGCATCTGATGAAATGGTGCAGCCGAGATAGGTAAACTGGTTGACCATTTTGAGTTTTGTGTGCCTGATGGAGATGTGGGGGGGCTGGTAGTCATGGTGGGGAGCTGGCTGATGGAGGACCTCAGTTTTCTTCAGGCTGACTTCCAGGCCAAACATTTTGGCAGTTTCCGCAAAGCAGGACGTCAAGCGCTGAAGAGCTGGCTCTGAATGGGCACCTAAAGCGGCATCATCTGCAAAGAGTAGTTCACGGACAAGTTTCTCTTGTGTCTTGGTGTGAGCTTGCAGGCACCTCAGATTAAAGAGATGAGACATATAAGGCAATCGAACAACTGAAAAGTGGCAAAGCAGCAGGTATGGATGGAATCCCCCCAGAGGTCTGGAAGGCTGCCGGCAAAACTCTGCATGCCAAACTGCATGAGTTTTTCAAGCTTTGTTGGGACCAAGGAAAACTGCCTCAGGACCTTCGTGATGCCACCATCATCACCCTGTACAAAAACAAAGGCGAGAAATCAGACTGCTCAAACTACAGGGGAATCACGCTGCTCTCCATTGCAGGCAAAATCTTCGCTAGGATTCTACTAAATAGAATAATACCTAGTGTCGCCGAGAATATTCTCCCAGAATCACAGTGCGGCTTTCGCGCAAACAGAGGAACTACTGACATGGTCTTTGCCCTCAGACATCTCCAAGAAAAGTGCAGAGAACAAAACAAAGGACTCGACATCACCTTTGTTGACCTCACCAAAGCCTTCGACACCGTGAGCAGGAAAGGGCTTTGGCAAATACTAGAGCGCATCGGATGTCCCCCAAAGTTCCTCAACATGATTATCCAACTGCACGAAAACCAACAAGGTCGGGTCAGATACAGCAATGAGCTCTCTGAACCCTTCTCCATTAACAATGGCGTGAAGCAAGGCTGTGTTCTCGCACCAACCCTCTTTTCAATCTTCTTCAGCATGATGCTGAACCAAGCCATGAAAGACCTCAACAATGATAAAGTCCTAACCTGCTTAATCTTTCCCTGTAACTCAACTGCTGATTGACACATGAATGTTAGAAAGAGTGAGAGTTGAGTGTGAGCTAAGGAAGGTTTAGGGTGTTGTGGAGAGGATTTATGTAGGTTGACACAGCATTGTGGGTCACAAGATCTCAAGAAAAAGGAACAGAAGCAGGCCATTTGTCCTATTGAGTCTGCTCCGTGAAACCTCCCTAAGCTAAACTGTTCTCGCATCTAGTTCCAATATCCCTGTGATAGTATGGATACTATCACTAATATATATATTTGTATATATTTACATATAGTAGTAGTGCCTGGCTGAGAGCTGTAGCCACGCCCACCGGCAGGTCATAAAGGGCTGCTCCTAACTAGTCCCAGGCCAGTCTGGACTGATCGACCTCGATATAATACGCTCCAGTGTTTTGGTAATAAAAGCCTTGGTTTGAGTCAACAAGTCTTTGAGTCATTCGACGCGCTACAATCCCTTGATACCCTTACTAATTAGATACCTATCAACTTTCCCTTTAAATCCCCCAATGATCCTGCCTCCACAGCTGCAGGTGGCAACAAATTCCACAAATCCACTACCTTCTGGCTAAAGAAATTTCTCCTTATCTCTGTTGTAAATTGCTACTTTTAAATTCTAAAACTGTACCCTCTTGTCCTGGAATCGCCCAACAGAGGAAACATCTTATTTACATTTACTCTGTCCAATCCACTCATTATTCGAAATGTTTCTATGAAATCCCCTCTGATTCTTCTATATTCTAATGAATAAAGTCCAAGAGCCATTAAGAGTTCCTCATATGTCAGCCTTCTCATTCCTAGAATCATTCTGGTGAATCTCCTCTATACCCTCTTCAACCTTGCTATATCCTTTTTAAGATAGGGGGCCCAAAACTGCACACAATTACTCCAAATGAGATCTCACCAGTGTCCCATAGAGTGTCAGCAACACCTCTTTATTCTTATGCACAATCCCCTTTGAAATGAATAGCATTTGCCTTTTTTACCTCCGAACCTGGCGGTAAACTTGGGTGATGCTAGGACAAGAGGGTACAGTTTTACAATTTAATTGAACTTCCTTTCATGTTTCATCTTTTCTTTCCTAATTACTTTCTTTGTCTCTCTGTAAGTTTTTAAAATTTCCCAGTCTTCTGCTTTTCCAGTAATTTTTGTCCTCCTTTTTGCTTTTGTTTTAGCTTTAACCTCTCTTGTTAGTCACATCTGCGTCATTTTACCATTCATAATTTTCCTTTTCCCTGGAATATAGATATATATATAACTCCTGGGTTTTCTTTATTTTTTGTAGAAATATCAATCCATTCTGCTCTGCCGTCCCCCCATCCAGCTACTTTTCCAGTCAACTTGGGCCAGTTCCTCGCTCCAACAGAGGAACTGTCGTTCCTCTGTAATTCCCTTTGTTCCACTGAAATATTTAGACACCTGATATCGTTTTTTTCCCTTTCAGATTGGATGCTGAACTCTATCAGGTTGTGGTCCCTACTTCCTAAGGGCTCCACAGCCTTTAAATCCCTAATCACCTCAGGTTTATTACACATCACGCAATCCAAAACCGCCAATCCTCTTGTGGGCCAATCAACCAGTAGTTCCAAAAAGCCATGCTTTAGACATTCTATAAACTCTTTCTCCTGCGATCCTGATATTCCCAATCCCCTTTCATATTAAATTCTCCCATAATTATCTTGACATTCTCCTTCTGACCTGTTTTTCTATTTCCAGCTGTATCTCGCAATCCATGTCCCATCTGGTGTTTGGGGGCCTGTACATTAAAGCTAGTAAGGTCTTTTTACCCTTGCCATTTCAACCCATAAAGATTCCACAATTTCTGTCCCTATGTCCCTTCTTTCAAGTGGTTTACCATCAGGGCCAGGCCACCCCCTCCACCTCCCTGCCCATCCTTCCTGTACATTCAGTTCCCAATCACATTGCTCATTCAGCTGTATTTCGGTGATGGCCACAATGTCAGACCTTTCCATTTGTATCTGCACAATGAGGTCATCTACCTTATTCCTAATACTCCATGCATTTAAGAACAATCCCCCTCGACAGGGATCTGGTTTCTCAGTAATTAATTGTTCACCAAATTCTCGTCTTTTCCTTTGTCTGTATTTTTTTTGCTGCAATCAATTTGGACTCATTTCCAATTTTAACTTTGTCTACCATTACACCCTGGTTTCTTTCTACCCTAATCTCAAAACTAAGATTGAGATTCCCACCCCTCTGCCAAACTAGTTTAAACCCTCCCCAACAGCTTGAGAAAACCTACCGGCCAGGATATTAGTCCTTCTCCAGTTCAGATGCAGCCCATCTTGTTTGTAGAGGTCAGACGTTCCCTAGAAGAGATTCCACTGATCCACAAATCTGAACACCTGCCCCCTGCCCCATGCCCCAATACTTGAGCCATGCAATCATCTGCCACATCCTCCAATTTCTACCCTCTCTATACGTGGCACTGGCAGCAATCCAGAGATCCAGAGGTTTTATTTCTTAACTTCCTGCCTAACTCCCTGTATTCTCTTTTTAAGACCTCATCCCTACTCCTCTCTATGTCATTAGTCCTCACATGGACCATGACGTCTGTCTGCTTTCCCCTCCCTCGCAGAATGCTGTGAACTCAATCAGAAACATCCCTGGCCCTGGCACCTGGGAGGCACACAACAGTTGGGAGCCTCAATCTTGTCCACAGAAACTCTGATCCACACACCGAGTCAAAGAGTCCCCAATCACTATTGCTCTTCTCTTCTTCCCCTCTCCCTTCTGAGCTGAGTGGCCAGCCTCTGTACTGGAGACATCAACACCCCAACTGTCCCTGGACACTCATCTCCATTAGAAGTATCACAAAGGGTATACCTGCTGTTGACTTGAATGGCCTCAGGGGAATCCTGCTCTGTCAAGTCTTTCCTTTCCCTCTCCTGACAATCACCCATCTATCTGTCTCCTGAAATTTAGGGGTGACAGCCTCCCCAACACTCATGTCTGCAACTACCTCTGCCTCTCCCAACATCTGCAGTTTGTCCAACTCAAGCTCCAGTTCCCTAACTCAGGCTGTGAGGAGGTGTAGCTGAATGCATTATCTGAGTTATCAGGGATAAGTGTTTCCCATATCCCACAACCAGAGCACACCACTGCCCTGGCAGGCTTCAAGCACTTAAATCACTCTAGCCTTACCTTTCTTTGTAGTGGGCTCATCCTCAGCCTCTATTCACTGAAGCCTCGTGAGCCAAAGCCTTGAAATCCTGCTCCTTCACTCGGCCGCTCCTTTAGCGAGCCCTTCTTTTTATTGGTTTCTGCTAATTTTCTTAATTACCCAGTTAATCCCTCCCACAACAATCAATGACCAGCAGTCACTAGCCTCACTTGGCTGCAGGGTCCTCACCAAGTGAATAGCAAGGTCAGCTGTTCTTCCCTTTTTAAATTCTCCTGCCCGACCAACATCACATGCCTGCGCATGAGGCCCGCACCTGACTTTCAAAATCAAGTGGAAAAATAAAAATAAAATCGAACTGCCGAAATTGCAAGAAGAGGAACAAAACAAACTAATAAAACGATTTGAAACAGAGAAAGCACAAGATATATTAAAAAAGCTGCTGAACAATAAAACACCAGGAGAGGATAGATTTCCAATAAAATTTTATAAAACATTTAAAGAGTTATTAATTTTTCCTCTCTTGGAAGTAATGAACCAAGAAGAAGAAACATAAAACTTGCCAGATTTATGTAAGACAGCAATAATTACAGTAATACTAAAGATGGGGAAGGATCAATTTACACCAGCATCATATAGACCAATACCTCTACTTAATTCAGATTATAAGATAATAGTGAAATTATTAGCAAACAGATTGGCCGATTGTGTACCAAAAATAGTAAAACAAGATCAAACTGGATTTATTAAGAAAAGATGAACAGCGGACAATGTCTATAAATTTATTAATCTAATTCATGGAGTTCAAGGAAATAAGAAACCAACAGTGGCTGTTTCTGCATCTAAAGATGAACTTCTGTAATACTTTAAATAAGTAGTTCCATTCTACTCTGTCAAAAGCTTTTTCTGCATCTAGAGTAGAGTGGAACTACTTATTTAAAGTATTACAGAAGTTCAGTCTACCAGAAAAATATATAAATTGGATTAAAGGATTATATAATGGACCATTGGCGAAAGTAGCAGTAAATGGATATGTATCAATTCAATTTAATTTAAGTAGGTCAATTAGACAGAGATGTCCACTATCCCCCTCATTGTTTGCCTTAGCAATAGAACCTTTGGCAGAACTTATAAGAATAGAAAATAAAAGAAAAGGGATAAAAATAAAGGAGTATAAAATCAGCTTATTTGCAGACGACATAATAGTATACTTAACAGAACCAAAGATATCAATAAAAGAATTACATAAGAAATTGAAGGAATATGGAGAAATATCAGGGTACAAGATCAACGCAAAAAAAAGTGATGATGTCAATGAGTAATACAGATTATACAGAATTTAAAAAAGAATCAACATTGAAATGGCAAGCACAAGCAATCTGATACCTAGGGATCAGGTTAGATAATAATTTAAGCTACTTGTACAAACTAAATTATCAGCCACTAATAAAGAAATTGCAGGAAGACTTAGAACATTTGAAAGAACTGCCGTTAACGTTGATAGGGAGGGTGAACTGCATTAAAATGAACGTGTTCCCAAGGATACAATACTTATTTCAAATGTTACCAATTCCCTTAACAGAATTTTTTTTTAATGAACTAAAGAGAACAATAAGGAAATTCTTGTGGAAAGGGAAGAAACCAAGGATAAATTAACAGAGAGGTATAATCAAGGTGGTTTGCAGCTACCAAATTTTAGAAATTATTATAGAACCACCCAATTAATGTATTTATCAGATTTTTACAAGACAAGGGAAAAACCAGACTGGACTAAGATAGAACTAGATAAAATAGGGGAGAAGGTACCAGAACATATACTTTATAAGTGGGATGATAAACTGGTGCAATATAAAAACTCACCAGTATTGCATCATTTACTTAATACATGGAAGAAGTTCCACTTAGAAAGAAAAAATAATGAATTACCAAATACCAAAATTATTATTGACGCAAAATCCGCTAATTCCTTTTACAATAGATAACAATTCCTTTAGAGAATGGGAAAGAAAAGGAATCAAAAGACTAGAAAATTGTTTTTTGGGAAATAATTTATTAATGTTTGAACAGTTGAAGTATGGAATAACTCATGTTTCAATGTTTGCATATCATCAATTGAAAGCTTACTTGCCTGAAGGAAGCAACTTTGAATATGTGATTACAGAATTACATAAAGGTCAAAGGAAATGTTCTACATTCCTATGTTCTGCACACAGTTGATGGGTTCATTGGCGGGAGGGGACTTATTGCCAATCTCCAGCTTTAATCTCCATTACCTTGGTCTTACCTTCATTGCTTTGATGTACACATCTGCATTTCAAGAAAACACATGACATTTGACGAGATCATAATGATTGTGTTTCATTCACTATGATGCGTAAAATGCTCATTTTTATTTTTGAAGCAATACTGGAATGATCACCATACTAAATTAATATGGATGTAGTTCAATGTACAAATATCAAACAAAAACAAACATGACTTTATAATTAGACAGATCATTTAAAATCATACTGGAAATATTCTGCTGAAGGGTGGGACAGCTCTTCCCCACGTTAAACAGTCAAACACAGTAGTTTTCAATAGTACCATGTGAAGAAAGTGAGAAATCTGTATTGGAATTAGATATCAGAAACATGGCATATCCATCCAGTAATCAGAATAAACATTTGTTAAAATCGACCTTATTCTTCAAATACTGAGGTGGGGGCAGGGTGGGGGGTGGGGTTTGAACAACCTTTCTCTTTCTTAACTACTCCAAATAAGTGCATTGTTCTGAACAATGAGGTACAATTTCCATCCGGTTCATAGTTTGTTGGATTTACCTGGAATGCCAACGGCAGCGAGGATTGGATAGCAGATAGCATACACTCGACCAGATGGAGGCTCATGCATTTTCAGTCTGAGGCTGCACAAGGTGAAGCTGTTCATGCCTGATGCAGTGAGATACTTTTATTGATCACAAACCCTCCACTGAGACACCTGGGTAATTTAATTACTTTAGTTACTTACACCACTGCACAAATAAAGAATGGGAATATTTTGACACATGGGATTAATTGAATGAGCTTCGGGAAAACATTGAAAATAACTATTGATTTTGGATAAGGACCCAAAGAACAGGCTTGAAACTTTTTACTTCACAGCACAAGGTCTGAAGGGGAACATTCCCCATTCCCTATTCCAATTTCTAGTTCCTCCTTCCTGCATCCTTCCCCAGAACAGCATGTAAAATATTTTTATCTGCATTTGCAATCACTTCGTTATCCGTTCATTTGCAGACACCAACAATGTCCCATTGAAAAATGTTCTTTGCTCCACTTTAAAAGTCTTGGGCCCTGAGTTTATTGTCCTTCACTGAAGGCCTCTCTGGTTCCAAAATATTAACAGTTACATATTACACATTTCAGTCCTAGAGACTTGGTCGGACATTTATTTCTTTTTCTAGTTTTTCCTGTTCGACACTGACCTGTTTTGTTGACTTAATAAACATGGTAAAAATTAGAAATTTTAATATTTTGTCAAATCGCTGACTCACAAATGAGAGGCCGAGGAACCGCGCAGCTGTCTGCACTGATGCCACAGATGTGTGGAGGGACACAAGTCAAAGCACAAAGCTGGAGAAACTCAGCAGGGCCAGAAAGTTTCAGGGAGTTAATATTTTAGAAGAATTTTGTGGAGCCAGCAAAAAGAGGCAAGTGTGAAAAACGCGGATAAATTGCTTATTTTCTAGGGAGTCTGATGATAATTGGCATCCACTGCAGACACGAAGGCAAGGTGCTGCATCAGGGCAGCAGCGAACACTGTGAAAGGATCCCACCAGCCAGGTCACAATTTCTTCTCACTGCTAACTTTGGGCAGAAGGTACAAAAGTCCAAAAATGGCACATCTCATTGGAGAACAGCATCTTTCCAAAAGCTATTGAATTCTTGACCCACTCCTTGTAACACTCATCATGGACTGATCCAGCAGCACAAAGGGACTATCTACACTCTGCAAGTCACGTCCATTGCACGGGGAACAGTGTGAATCTTTATTGCCTATCATATGGTTATATTTTCTGATTTATTTTAGCTAAATTTACTTTTGGAGCATTTTTAACAAGTACGTGTAAGGCTGCAGCAGTTAAGAATTCCAAAATTGCAGCAATTCACAGGTCCAGCATGTTCACAAATTCCACCAGTGGTCAGGGATTCCTTGAGATTGCGGAGGATCAGGAACTGGATGAAATGCAGGCTGTGTGTACAACATTCTCCAGCACAGAGACGATAATATTCAGGAGCATCACAGAGCCGGCTCTGCCATTCAAATCCAGCTCCATTTCCTGCCTCCTCCCCAAAACCTTTAACACTCTTGCTTAGCAAGGAATCTCCATTTTAAATTTGATCAATTTCTTGTTCTCTGCAGCTGACTCTAGCAATGAATTAGACAGATTCACTTCCCTCCTGCCCTCTCCTCAGCTCTGTTCTAAAGGGCCAACCTTTTGCTCTGATATGTGCCCTCGAGTCTCAGATTTTTCCACTACTGGACACATCTTCTCCACTTCCACTCTTCAGAACCCATTTAATTTTAGGTATGTTGCGATGATGTTCCTCTTTCCCCTTATCCATCTAAACTCCAGCACATCCAGGACCAGATCCATCAAATGCTCCTCTCATCCCTGGCATCATTCTTGTGAGCATCCTCTGGACCATCTTCAATGCCAACGTTCTCTCGATGTGTGGCCCATATCTGGTCACAATACACAAACCATTCCTGTAGTTATTCCCTTCCGAATCAATTGAACAGTTTCCTACATGGTTCGTGCTGAGAGTGAGAGGAAAAGGAGACAAGATGAGTGTGAGGGCAGTTTTTCTGCTCTCAGTGTCACATGTGGGCAGTCATGGAGTCTTCACATCTCCTGGACATCCACGTGTGCAGAAAGTGGGCTGAGCTGCAGTATATAAGCGACTGAGTCACAGAACTTGAGCTGCAGCTCGATGACCTCTCTCTGGTTAGGAGTGAGGCCATCAAGGACAAGGAGTGTGGCCTGAAGGACAGGTTCAAGGAACTTGAGCTTCAGCTCGATGACCTCCCTCTGGTTAGGGAGAATGAGGCTATCGTAGACAAGAGCTATAGGCAGGTGGTAACACCGGGGCCATGGGATGAGGGGCAGTGGGTTACCGTTAGGAGGAGGAAAGGGAGGGGTCGGGTTCAAGAGAAAGCACCTGAGGCTGAAATCCTCAGAAATCGGTACTCCACCTTGAGTACTGTGGAGGGGGATAGTCAGACAAAGGTGGGCAGAGGTGTGGTGTCAACCTCTGTGTCCCAGAAAGGCAGGGATAAGAGGAGAAGGGCGATAGTCATAAGGGATTCAATGGTCAGGAGGACTGACAGGGGTTTTTGTGGACACGATAAAGAAAACCGGATGGTGGTTTGCCTCCCTGGTGCCAAGGAGTTTAGGAATATCCTAAAATGGGAGGGTAAAGAAACTGAGGTCGTGGACATGTTGGTACCAATGACGTTGGAAGGAATGAATATAGGGACTTAGGAATGGAGCTTAGAAGAAGGACCACTAAGGGTGTGATCTCTGGATTGCTTCCTGTGCCACGTGACAGTGAGGGCAGAAATAGAATCAGGTGGAGGTTAAATACGTGCCTAAAGGGGTTTCAAGTTCTTAGACCACTGGGACCATTTTTGGGGGAAATGGGACTTATACCATAATAATAGGTTACATCTTAATCCTAGAGGGACCAGTCTCCTAGCAGGGCTGCCAGGGGAGCTTTAAACTAGTATAGTTGGGGACAGGGTTTCAAGTAAGGCAGGACAGCAAGGAGAGGATTTGTAGGCAAAGGAAAGAGGCATATTTAAATATTTTGAGGGTGGAATGGCAGGAAGTAATAAATAGATGCTAAAATGACAATTGTGAGAATGGTAGAGAAGAAGATAAGCAGAAGGTAGGATGTGGGAGATCTCTGAGATGTATTTATTTCAATGCGAGGAGTGTTATAAGGAAGTTGGATGAGCTAATGGTGTGGATTGACACAAGGCATTACGATGTTGAGGCTGGAGACATGTCTGGAGGCAGTTAAATATTTCAGGATTTTGCTGCTTTAGATGTGACAGAATTGGTGTAAGAGGGGGAGGTGTGGCATTCTTGTCAGGGAAGATATTACAATGGTGCTGAGGCAAGATAGACTGGATGACTCATCGAGGGAGGCAGTGTGGGTAGAACTAAAATACAAGAAGGGTGAGGTTACTATTATAGGGGTATATTATAGGCCTCCAAATGGGGAAAGGGAACTAGAAGAGCAAATGTGCAATGAAATAGCTGAGATGTGCAGTAGAAATAGGGTGGTGTTGGTTGGGGATTTCAATTTTTCAGACATAACACAGTAAGAGGGCATGATGTCTTAGTATTTATAAAATGTGTTCAGGACTGCTTTTTGCAGCAATATGTTGAGATGCCCACTAGAGGGGGAGCAGTGTTGTTTTGGGAACGAAATAGGGCAGGTGACGGAGGTGAGCGTTGGGGAGAACTTCGGATCCAGTGATCATGGGTCCATTAGCTTTAGCTTAATCATGCAAAAAGGGAAAGGTCGGGTCTGAAGTCGAAGATCTTTGAATGGGGAAAGGCTAGATTTGAAGAAATGAGAAGGGATTTGCAAAGAATTGTCTGGGTTGATCTTTTTGCCAGAAAGGATGCAGAGGAAAATTGGAGGGCATTTTGAGAGATTTTGAGAGTACAGGATATTTATGTTCCATTCCGGTCAAAAGGCAAGACCAAAAGTTCAAGGAAGCCATGGTTTTCTATAAAAATTAGGAAGTTAGTTCGGGACAAGAGGGAGGCCTATGCTAAATATAAGAAACAGAGGATTGAGGAGATGTATTAATTAGATTGCAGGAAGAACCTTAAGAGGGAAATTAGAAAGGCAAAAAGAAGGTATGAGGAGTCCATAGCTAATAAGGTGAAAGTGAAACCTGCAGGTTTTTACAGATGCGTGAACAGTAAAAGGAGGGTTAAGTAGATTCACTAGATGATGGGACTGGTGGACTACGTGAGGTATTGAACAATTTTTTCTTGTCTGTATTCTCGAGGGAAAGGCACATTGGGCTATATGAGGTAAGTGAGGCAAGTGGTTAGTTATCGAGGGGATAGGGTTTTGGAGCTTCAAGGGTCAATAAAGGTGGATAAGTCTCCTGGTCCTGATGGAATTTTTCCCAGGACATTAAGGGAGGCCAGGGAGCAAATAGTGGGGGCTCTGACAGTGATTTTTCAAAGATCACAGGAGGAGGGTGTGGTGCCGTGGGATTGGAACATTACAAACGTAGTTCCTTTGTTTAAAAAAGGCATAAGGTGCAGGCCAAATAATTATTGGCCAGTAAGTTTGACTTCAGTTGAGGGGAAAGTTATGGAGGGTATTATTAGAGATAGTATATATGCATATGTGGATAGGCAGGGATTGATTAGGGGCACCCCGCATACGTTTGTAAAGGGAAAGTGATGTTTGATGAACCATGTTGAGTTTTTTAAGGAGGTAACAAAAAAAATGGATGAAGGTAGGGCAGTTGAAATGATCTATTTGGATTTTGATAAGGTTCCGCATGTAAGGTTAATAACGAAGGTTCAGTCACAAGGGATTAATAGAGAGATAGTGACATGGATTCAGAGATGGTTGGAAGATAGACAGCAGGGAGTCATGATGGACAACTGTCTGTCAGGTTGGAAGCCTGTGACAAGTGGGGTGCCTCAGGGATTGGTGCTGGGTACCTTGTTGTTTATCTTTTATATTAATGATTTGGAGGAGTGTATGGTTAATATGCAAAGATGCAGATGATACGAAAATAGGAGGAGTGGAAGGTTTTCTTGGATTACACAAGGATTTGATTTGTTTGAAAGAGTGGGCTGAAAGATGGCAGATGGAATTTAATGTAGACAAGTGCGAGGTGCTGCATTTCAGAAAAAATAACCAAAATAGGACATATGGGCAAAATAGGACAAAATAGGACATAAGGGCATTGAGGTGTGCAGAAGAACAGTGGGACCTGGGGGTTATGGTACAGAGTTCTTTGAAGGTAGATTCCCATGTAGACAGGATGGTTAAGAAGCCATATGGTATGCTGACCTTCATAAATCATAGTATAGAGTATAGGAGTGGGAAGAGATGCTGCAGCTGTTTAAGGCATTGGTGAGGCCAGGTTTGGAGTATTGTGTTCAGTTCTGGTCTCCAAATTATAGAAAAGATATAGATAAGGTAGAGAGGGTGGAGAAAAGATTTACAAGGATGATGCCTGGCTTACAGCATCTAGAGTATGGAGAAAGATTAAGGAGACTGGGACTTTATTCATTGGAATGTAGACGGCTGAGAAGGGATTTGATAGAGATATCTAAAATTATGAAAGGAATAGATAGACTAGATGTAAATAGGCTCTTTCCCCTGAGGGCAGGGGAGGTTGGAACAAGTGGGCATAAATTAAGGGTAAGGGGACAAAACTTTAGGAGAAATATTAGAGGATACTTTTTCACTCAGAGAGTGGTGGCAGAATGGAATGATTTTCCAGAAGAGAGTTGCGGCAGGTTCCCCTCTGTCATTTCAGAGAAGGTTTTATGTGTACATGGATATAAGGGGTTTGGAGGGTTATGGGCAGAGAGCAGGAGGGGGGAACTAATGGAGTTGTTCAAATGAACCGGTGCGGACTCGAAGGGCCGACATGGCCTGTTTCTGCGCTGTAAATGTTTGTAGGTTATAAAAATATAAGACACGAGCAGAAATAGGCTATCCAGCCCATCAAATCCTGCCCTACCATTCAATCATGAGTTGATCCATTTTTCCACCCTGCCCCACTGCCCGCTCTTCTCCCCACAACATTTGATGCCTGGCTAATCACGTTCCTATCAATCTTTCCCTTAAATACATCCAATGACCTGGCCTCCACAACTGCCAGTTGCAATAAATTCAACAGATTTACACCCTCTGCCTAAAGACATTCCTCTTCATCTCTGTTCTAAGAGAGCGCCCTTTAATCCTGCCCTCTTCTCCACCATGGAAAACAACTTTTCTGCATCTGATCTCTCTATGCCTTTCAATATTTGAAATGTTTCAATGTGATCCTACCTCATTGTCCTAAATTCCAACAGTACAGGCCAAGACTTGTCAAACACTCCTGATACAATAACTCTTTCACTCCCAAAATCACCCTGTGAAGCTCCGCAGGACCCTCTCCAAGGTACTTAAAGAGGAGCACAACACTGCTCACAATACTCTGTTCAGTCTCATCAGGGTCTTATAAAGCCCCAGCATCACATCTCTGCTCCTCTATTTCATTGCTCTTGAAACAAATGCCTTCTTCACCACTGGCTCAACACTCATCTACCTTCAAGCTCTCCTGCACGAGGACTCCCACTGGGTTTTTTCATTTTTTTACCCATTTAGAAAATAGCCCACCCATTTATCTTTGTTCTACTTTGGTAACCATACACTTTCAAACATTGTTTCTCATTTGTCACTTCTCTGGCCAATTTCCTTATCTGTGGAAATCCTTCTGCATCCTCCCTGTTACTTCAACACCACCTGCTCCTCCACCTACCTTCGTATCATCTGCAAACTTGGCCACAAAGCCATTCATCCATCATCCGATTCATTAATATACAAGATAAAAAGTAGTGGCCCCATCACTGATCCCTGTGGAACACCACGAGCAACTATCAGCCCAGCAGCATATGATCCCTGTATACCAACTCCCTACTTCCTACCAATCAGCCAATGCTCTACCCATGCTGGCATAGTTGTTGTTATACCACGGGCTTTATCTTGTTGACTATCCCCTTTTCAAAGGCCTTCTGAAAATCCAAATACAGAACATCTACAGTTTCCCCTTTGTTAGGCTTGAAGAATTCCATGACGTTTGTCAAGCAAGATTTTCCCTGAAGGAAACCATGCTGGCTTTGACCTATATTCCATATCCAAGTACTCGGTCACCTTATCAGTGATAATTGACTCCCCAAGTGCTGATGTCAGGACAACTGGTCAATAACTTCCTTTCTGCTGCCTGCCTCCCTCCCTTCTTGACTAGGGGCTTGACATTTGTGATTTTCCAATCCTCTGGGACCATAGAAGAATCTCATCATCCCAGAAAGATCATTACTAATGTCTCCATAATCTCTAACATTACATCATTCAGTTCCCAAGGGTACAATCCATCTGGTCTGGGAGACTTGTCCACTCTTTCAGTTTTCTGTCACTTTCTCCCTTTAATAGTAACTGCCCTGACTTCCCTTTTCTGAGACCCCTGGACATCTGACCCACTGCTAATGTCACCCAAAGTGATGTAAAATACACATTTAGTTCCTCTGCCACCTCCCTGTCTCCCATTATTGTTTCTCATTTTCCAGTCCTTTGATATCTGCCATCACATCTTTCTCTCTTTATATACTTGAAGCCTCCTTTATAATCCTGTTATTATTTACAAGCTTGCTCTTGTACATCATTATTCCCTCCTTATGAGTTTTTTTACTTACCTAATGTGTTTTTAACATCTTCCTACTCTTCTATCTTGGCACGATTCTTACTTTTACATTGGTTTTGATTTCCCTTGTCAGCCACAGTTGTGAGATTTTTTCATGTGAATATTTCCTTGTTTTTGGCATGTATTTATCCAGCACCTTCCACATTAACTTGCATTAAGTCCATCCATTGCTGTTTTGCCATCTTCCCTATTAATGCCCCCTCCCAATCCACTTTGGCCAGTTCCTCTCTCATGCCTCTGTAACTCCCTTTACTCCATGGACATACCAACACACCTGACTTTAATTTCTCCTTGTTAAATCTCAAACATAACTCAATCTAACCCTAAACCTAACCCTAACCCTAACTACTCCCAAATGGTTCAGTTACTCAAATTTCTCCCGTTACCCTTGATACCCAACACCCAATCCAGGACAACTGATCCTTTCATGGGCTCAGCAACAATTTGCTTGAAAAAGCCATCTTGTGGGCATTCTACAAATTCTCTCTCTTGCAATCCAGTCTTGGCCTGGTGTTCCAAAGCTTCCTGAATGTTAAAATCCCCCAGGGCTACCATAATATTGCTCTTCTGACACGTCTTTTCTACTTGCTGTTGTAATTTGTTGTTCACATCAACTACACTTTTGTGGTCTGAATATAACTTTTACATTTGTCATTTCTAGCTCAACCCACAATGGTTCTGTATTTTCTGATCCTATGCTACCTCTTTCTAATAAAGAAATGTTATTCCTTACCTACCAAGCCACACCACCCACTTTGTTTCCCTGCCTATCCTTTCGATAAACTCTGTATCCTTGTACACTCAGCTCCCAATGACAACCATCCTTTAGCCACGACTCTGTGATGGCCACATCATGTGTGGCTGTACAACAAACTCACCCACTTTATTTCTTCTGCAAGATGCATTTAAATACAAAACATTTAGTCCTGCAATATGTTACCATTTTGACTTTGCATCCCTGGGGCATTGCCACTCATCCCAATGCCTGCAAGTTTGCCCTCTCTGCCTGTCCTTCCACATGAACTCCCAAACAGTTCTCCCTTCTTGCATGAAAAACATTCTTCCTCTACCTCTTTACTTTAGTTCCCATCCTCCTGCAAATCTATTTTAACCACCCCCCTCCCCTACTGCATTAACAAACCTCCCAGCCAGGATACTGGGTCCCCTTGAGTTGAGGTGCAACCCATCCTACTTGTACAGGTCACCCCTTACCCAGGAAATGTTCCAATGATCCTACAACCTGAAACCCTGCCTTTGGACCATCTCCTCAGCCTCTCATTTGTCTACATTAATATCTACAGGTGACCACCTTAGATGTCTCACTCCTCAGCCTCTTTCCTAATTCCCTAAACTTACTTTGCAGGACCTCTACCTATATCATTGGTACCAATATGTACCACAACCTCTGGCTGCTCACCCTCCCCCTCAAGAATATTCTCCACCAGACATTCTGGACCCGAGCACCCGGGAGGCAATTCACTATCCTGGAATCTCTTTTGCTGCTGTAGAGCCTCCAATCTTTTCCCCAGATTACTGAGTCCCCTGTGATTAGGTGATTTCAGCCTTTCCTTTCAAGGGTCAGGGGCAACCACTGTGCTGCTGCCTTGTCCAGATAGGTCACCCCCTCAGCAGTATCCAAAGGGCTGTACCTGTTGCTGAGGGGAATGGCCACAGAGGTAGCATGCACTACCTGCCTGATCCCATGCCCTCTCCTGTCACGTAGCTGCCTTCCTCCTTCCTCCTAGCTGTGATTGCGTTCCTGTAACATCTGTCTATCACTCCCTCAACCTCCAAACTTATCCAGAGTTCATCCAACTCCAATTCCCTAACACGGCATGAAAGTAGCTGTAGGGAAAAGCAGGTGAAGTTGTCAGGAATGTGCTTGGATTCCCTGACTATCCGCATTCTGCAAGAGGAGCATGTCCATGCCCTGGATGCCATTCCCATTATTTATTAAGGAGCAAAGAGTTAGAAAAACCTGTCCTTACATTGTGTCAACAGCTGCACCTCCACCTCATCTTCTGCTTGCCAAAGGGCCCTGAGCCAAACCCTCAATGTTCCACTCCTACTCTGGCCCTCTGGAGCCAAACCTTCAATGTTCCACCCCAGAAGGAGTCACGTGATGGAGTAGTGGCCGGTCGTAAAAACCAGCCTTCTCCAGGAAAATAGGAAAAAAGTTAGGAAAAACCAAAGTATAACAAAAATAAAATATAAGAAATAGAAGATATAGTTACAGAGAAGAGAAAGAAGATGACTTCCAAGAAGGAGAAAGTATGAGCAATTGAAAAAAAAGTAGAAAAGTTACCAGAGAAGACAGAAGAAGGCCTTACCTGCACGAAGGAACAGGACGCTGTGGTGGTGAGAAGCGTTCAACCCTTGAGGTCAATGCATGCCCTGTGGAATCGCAACCCATCAGCCAGTGCACCACAAAAGTGCGCAACTGTGCAATCAAAGGAGAAAGATGACACTAGTGGTAACGGGCTCAGCAGAGGAGCAGGCTGTCACAGGGCAATCAGCTGAGGGAAACCTGACACCAGAACGCTGAGCTGGAGGACGAAGAAGCCAGCAGAAGAGGAAGCGATGAAACAGATGAGGGAGATAGACGGAATGATGACAAACAAGAAGATCAACGTCAGGAAGCACAACAGACAAGCAGCCAAGGAGGGGAAGACCAGCAACAAGAGGCCCAGCAAGAAGAGGCCCAACAAAGAGATAGCTCATCAGGAAAAACAGAAGAGACACAGACACAAAGAGAAGAAGAAGACACAAATACAGATACAGACACAGAAGAAGAAGAAGGCCAAGATCTTCACAGAGAACTAGAAGGTACAGAATATAGATAAAGTCTTTTTTGAAGAACAAATGAGATCACTAAAAGAATGGTTGTCATTAGAGTTTAATGCTATTAAAAGGAAATTGAAAAGAACAGAAGATAAAATGCAAAGGTTAGACCTGGTAATTACAGAAATAGAGAAAAGAGTAGAGAATGTGGAAGAGCGGGAAACGGCTATAGAAATGGAAGTAAATGATTTAAGAGAAAAATTGGAAGAAAGTGACAAAAAAAATTAAAGAGACAAGAGTTGTTATCTCAGAAAATTGATATGTTGAAAAATTATAGTAGGAGATATACATAAAAATAGTGTGCCTGAAGGAGGGTGAAGAAGGCACAGACATGAAGAAATTTATAAAAGGATGGATCCCGAAGGTCCTGTGAATGACAGAAATTCAGGAAGAAATGGAAATAGCAAGGGTACACAGAGCATTAGCTCCGAAACCATAGGCACATCAAAAACCAAGATCCATCTTAGTAAAATTTTTGAGATACACGACATGAGAAAATATATTGGAACGGGCAAGAAATAAAGTTAGAGAATATAATAAACCATTGGAATACAAGGGTCAAAAAATATTTTTTTACCCAGACTTAAGTTTTGAACTCTTAAAGAGGAGGAAGGAGATTAATACACCAAAACTGCTATTATGGAAAAAAGGTTACAAATTCATTTTAAGACATCCAGCCGTGTTTAAAATATTTATACCCAGGGAGCAAAACAGATCCAGAGAAAGCGCAAGAATTCGCAGAATGTTTGCAGGACAGGAGAAGAGATGAAGAGATGTAACAAGAATGAAGAACGGCGATAAAGTATATATAAAGATGTAAAAACAATGTATATGTAAAGAACTAAAGAGGATAAAGAGAAGGGAAGGAAATGAGTAAGGGGGGGGGGAAGAGAGAGAGCTTTGTTATATGTGTTACAAAAAAGTGTTTTCTGGAGAGGGCTGGGTAGAGGGGGAATAACCGTCACTGCAAAATCATGTTGACGCTGAACAAGATCGCAATCCAAATTAAAAGGGGAGTTGTGGTTGCCCAGCAAGGGATATGGGGCAACTCAGAGAGGGGGGATCTTTTGGGGTTAAGGTATTAGTGGATGTGGGAACTGTGGGGATACTTTATGTTTTAAATGTGTTGTACATTGTGTAATAAGAGAAAACTAAGATGAAAATGGGAAAAAGGGGGATGTAGGTGGCGAAGAGGTGGAAAAGAGGTGTATGCAAGATATAAGATGGCCATGTTGAACTATATGTCTATAAACGTTAATGGAATACATAACCAAATTAAAAGGAAGAAGGTACTAAATTTATTGAAGAAGGAAAAAATAGATATAGCATTTGTGCAGGAAACGCTTTGAACTGAAGCGGAACATAACAAATTAAAGAGAGACTGGGTAGGACACATAATGGCAGCATCCTATAATTCAAAAGCTAGAGGTGTAGCCATTCTAGTTAACAAAAATGGACCAATCAAAATAGAGGAGGAAATAATAGATCCAGCAGGGAGGTATGCAATCTCAGCTTTGGCTTTGGCTGGCGAGAATCTATTGGTAAATGACAACATGAAAGGGAAATGTATAATGTGGTAGAGCAGTCACAAGGTGTGCACCAGTGTGAACAAGTTGTGGTAAGACATGGCGCTGATGTCAAACACATGTTAAACTCAGGCCCGCAGGCCAAATTTGGCCTGTGATATAATTATATTTGGCCCGCAAGATCATATCAATTATGTATCAGAGTTGGCCCGCTGGCCGCCGCGCCAGTATAGCGCATGCACAGCTAATACTACAAATCCCAGAATGCTTTGAACGTGTTGGCGTCAGCCCGCTAATCGCCCCCACCTCCTCTCTTTACTTTCATTAGCATCTGCGATCTGTCGCCTAACTCACATGTAATAAACCCCTTACGAAAAATGGCCAATCGAAAGATAGAAAACAGGACCTTTCAAGACAGGTGGGAGGCAGGTGTTCATCATTTTAAAAGACAAACCTGTTTGTCTTGTGTGTGGAGCCAGCGTGTCTGTAGTTAAAGAATATAACTATGAAACGAAACACCAGGACAGGTATAAGGATCTGAACAAGAAGCAAAAGCTCCAGAAGGTGGAGGAGATGAAAAGAAGTCTGGTTTTACAGCAAACTATGTTCATCAAAGCAGAATCCCAAAGTGAGGCGGTTGTAAAGGCTAGTTTTATTGTGGCCGCAGAGATCGCCAAATCAGTCAGGTCCTTTGTGGAGGGAGAGTTTGTTAGAGCAGAAACACCATGGGTGCGTGTGCTTGTGAGCTTGCTACTAATCTACAAGAACAACTGAAGGAGAAGGGGAAAGATTTTATGGCATACTCACTTGCTGTAGACGAGAGCAGCGACACATCAGATATTGCCCTGCCATCAATATTCATCCATGGAGTGGACATGGAACTTTCCGTTACAGAGGAACTTTTAGGATTAAAATCCATGCATGGCACAACCATAGAAAAATAAATCTTCAAAGAGGTGTCCAAATGTCTCAATGAAATGATGCTGTCTTGGGATAAGCTTGTGGGACTAGCAATGTGCGGTCAGAAAAGTGGACTGGTGGGCAGGATTCAGGAGAAGAGGCGGGAAAATCATGCAGGCGAGCTTACAGTTTACCACTGCATAATCCACGAGGAAGCCTTATGTGGCAAAGCCTTGAAAATGGAGCATATTATGAACACTGTAACTCGAGTAATTAACTTCATAAGAGCCAAAGGTTTAAATCACCGCCAGTTCAAGTCCTTTCTGGAGGAGTTAGGGTCAAAATACAGAGACGTGCCCTATCACACAGAGGTGCGATGGCTTAGCCAAGGAAAAGTACTGAAGAGATTCTTTGAGCTGCGTGAAGAAATATGTCTGTTTATGGAGAGCAAAGGCAAAGACACAACAGAGCTCAGGGATAAAAAATTTCAATGTGAGCTGGCATTCCTGTGTGCTAAACCTGCAGCTTCAGGGATGAGAGCATGTCATTACAGACATGTACAGTGCAGTGAGGGCTTTTAGAACCAAGTTGTGCTTGTGGGAGACTCAGATGCTGCAGGGAAACATGGCTCATTTTCTGTGCTGCCAAATTATGAAAGAACAGATCTCACCTGCCGTGTTGCCCAGTGCAGAGTTTGCTGAAAAGCTAAGCGTAGTTCGTGCGGAGTTTTCCCGATGATTTGCTGACTTTGAAGCCCAGAAATGCAGATTTGAATTACTCAGCAATCCGTTTGCGGTTGACGTGACAAGCGCTCCAACCAACCTCCAAATGGAGTTGATTGAGCTCCAGTGTAATGACATGCTCAAGTCAAAGTATGACTCTGTCGGTGCTGCGCAGTTCCCACAGTTCCTTCCCGACGCACTGCCCCAACTCTGTGCACAAGCTGCTCAAATGCTGTCAATGTTCGGCAGCACGTATCTCTGCGAACAATTCTTCTCTTTGATGAAGATAAACAAAACATCTTACTGATGATCACCTTCACTCAGTCCTGAGGATTTCCTCAGCTCAGAGTCTGACCCCAGAGTTTGATGAACTTGCATCTAAGAAGAGATGCCAAGTATCTGGTTTAGACCCAGGTGCATCAGAGTAAATCACAGCAAGCTAAGTTTGGATTAATATTTTCTTTAGTTAACTTTGGACTGTGCATAGTTGAAAGATTGGATTTTCATTGAAGCAAGCTGTTATTTTTTTGACTTGTTGGCTTGTGAATAAAAATAAATTTAAAAGGAGCTTAAAGGCGATAGAGAAATATTATTTATTGAATATTTTATTTCTCATTTGTTAATGCTTCTTCTGGAAAGAGTTTAACCAAAACTATTATTAAACATTTATTTTAATAAGAAAAAGTTTAACATTACATATGTTGAAAGAAGAGAAAACATGCAGATGTTGTTGAAAATTTTCAATAAATATTTAGTTTGGCCCACGACTTAGTCCACGTTTTTAATTTTGGCCCTCTGTGAATTTGAGTTTGACACCCCTGATTTACAACATCTTTGGAGACCATAGGAGATAGAGGCATAAGTGAAAGTTGTTCCCTTTCCAGTGAGTACTTACATTACCGTCAGTCAGGAAATCAGGTGAAAAAATGGAAAGGCAATTTCCAGCAACAACATTACCTGGAGGGCAAAGTGATGGACAAACAAACTTGACAAGGGAACCAGAATTGGTTTAATCGGTAACACAGTTACACTCTCTGTTTTCTCTGCCTAAAATAGAAATTCAAGTTTTTAATGATAACTGATTGCAGTATAAAATGTTCATGAGATCCTTTGAACATGACTCAAGATCCTGTGTTAGGTCGACAAGTGGATTACCAAGGAAATTGGTAAGGGGTTGTCATCTTATACTGCCAGCAGAAGGATTTAATGAAGCCAAGAAGTTATTTAAGAAACATGTTGGCAGCAAGCGTAAGATTGTTACAGCATGTATGGTAAAGATTCTTTCATGGTCATCAATTGTAGAGGAAGACACAAAGGGTTTACAAGCTTATACTCTGTTTCTAACAGCATATGGTAATGCAATGGCTGAAAATGACTATTTTCAGGAGCTTAATACATCAGAAAATTTGAAGATAAATATAAATAAACGACCTTATAGGATGAGACAATTATGGAGAGTTTCCTTTAATGAATTTCAGAAAAGAATTTATGGAGGAACCAATGGATATTGTAATGGATCCAGTATATGCTAATATCAAAGACACTTTTACGACAAGATGTAAAGAAGTGTAAGGCACAATCTCTTCAGAAAACAAAGGGAAACACTTTTGCCACAACCATATCGGTTGAGAATAAAGAGAAGAAAAGAGGAGTGAATGTAAAGGGATTTAAGGCAGCTGAGAAGAACTGTTTGATCTGTAAAGAAGTTTTTTATGGTTTGAAAAGAAGATGCATAATGAAAAAATTTCCTTTTTGAAGGAAAATGGAATATGTTTTAGGTGATGGGGTTAAGCAAAGATTGGAATAAATGACTCAGCTGCAACAGTTGCAGTTTGAAGCATCCTAGGATACTGTATATTTTGCAAGAAAATAAAGTAATAAAAAAAGAGCAAAATGAAACCAAGAAAGCAGATAAATAGGAGGACCAAGTCCCAGTCCAAGTCTGACTGGGGCCAGCGAGAATATATATATAATATATATATGCATTTCTTGATGTAGGTTGCACAGGATCATTTTGTACAGAGGAATTAATGAACAAACTCAAACTACAAGGAAGAATGTCAAAAATTCTTTTGAAAACTATGGGTCAAGAAAAGCTGATAGAAGCTAATTTAATTTCATATTCAGAAATTGCTACACTGAATAGCAATGAATTTTATGATCTTCCATGTATATATACACAGAAAACTATAACTGTTCACATAGAAAACATCCCACATCTAAATGATATCAAACGTTGGTCTTATCCTAGAAAGGTATATCTATCTGGAATTGATTCTGAGATAGAAATGTTGGTTGGTCTAGATATACCAAAGGCTTTGGAACCATTGGCAGTACTACTGAGTGTGGGAGAGGACCTTATGCAGTGAAAACTACATTTGGGTGGACAATTTATGGACCAATAGGTGAAAGAAATAAGATCAATCTGTTGCAACTGTTAACAAGATATCAATTGTTAAGCTGGAAGAATTGTGGGAAGAGCAGTTCCAGAATGATTTTCTGGAGGGCTGTAAAGATGATCTTCAAAGGAAGATCATCATTTTTTGGAGAAGGTCTCAAAATCTGCTAAGTTAATGGATGATCATTATTGTATTGGACAACCATTAAAGAAAGAGGAAATATGCATGCCAGACAATCAATGTATTGCTGAGCAGTGTGTGTTGAATTTAAAGCAGTGGTTCTCAGCTTTCTTTCTCCTCACATCCCACTTTAAGCTCTGTGATTATTAAGGGATTGCTTTAGGTGATATGTAATTGGAAAGAAAATGTTTGAAAACCACTGTTCTAATCGTACCTATTTGACTCGTCATGTACACGGTTTCATAACTCCAAAGGAAATGGGCCAATGACAATTTTTATCAAGCAGAATATTTCAGTAACAATTGAGTCCAGAGCAGTGGTTCTCAACCTTCCCTTCCCACTCACATCCCACCTTAAGCAACCCCTTACTAATCACAGAGCAACGATGGCATAGGGATGACTTAAAGTGGGATACGAGTGGAAAGAAATAGGTTGAGAACCATTGATTTAAGAAAGATATCTCTTTTTGTCTAGATTATACCAAGAGCATGTCTGATATGATAATCAAAGTCTACACGGAACAGGTATCAAATGATGCTTTGGAACATGCTGATGGTAAAATAAAATGGTATTTACCGTATTTTGGTAGCCATAGAAGAAAAAAAATAAGAGTAGTGTTTGATAGTGGAGTGACATTTCATGCAGTTTCTTTAAATTCACAATGTTCACAGGGGACAGATTTGACCTGCTCATTGATTGGCGCTTTAACTAGATTCTGTAAAGAATCGATTGTCATCACTGCAGACATTGAAGCAATGTTTCATGAAGTGGAAGTACCATGATTTATTATGGTTTCTTTGGTGGCCTGATGGAGATTATAATAAAAGTGCAGTGGAATATGGAATGACAGTACATTTATTTGAAGCAACTTCATCACCAAGTTGTGCACATTATGCCCTTAGGAAGTGTGTTGAAGACCATAAGAATCAATTTAGCTTTCATGCTATAAATACTTTTGTGAAAGACTTTTATTTTGATGACTGTTTGATTTCTGCCATTTCAGAATGGGAGTCAAATACTCTATATCGAGAACTACAAGCGATACTTCCAAAGGAGGGTATTTACTTATCAAATGGATAACCACAGTTGTTCTGTATTGGCTAAAATACCTGATGTGCACAAGGCAGTAGAAATAAAAGATTTGGATTTTGAACGTGATGTCCAACCTGTGGAAGGAGTTTTAGTAGTACAATGGTGTAATGTCTTCAAGTTCAATTACCTTGAAAGACAGACCTACTGTCAGAATGGGGATCCTTTTCGTAGTTAGTTCAATATATGATCCCTTAGGAATACTGGCACCAGTTGTCCTAATTGCTAAGAAAATCTTGCAAGATTTGTGTAGAAAAGGAATTGGTTTGGGATGATGTTATACCTGACTCTAATACACAAGAATGTTTGAGTTGGAATCAAGATCTTTTCAAGCTGTAAGATTTTAAAGTCAGTAGATGTTTCAAACCGATAAATTTTGGAAAAGTGACATCAGCACAACTAATGTGTGTGAAGATGGTTATGGAACTGTCAGCTGTTATGGTGTAATAACCAGGATGAGTATCATTGGGGATTTGTAATGGCCAAAGCAAGGGTGACACCATTAAAGCCAACCACTATTCCTCGAAAGGAATTGATAAGAGCTACCATGGTTGGTTGAATGGACTCAAGGTTGAAAAGGGAACTGCAGATGGAGCTAATAGACTCCATTTTTTGGACCAATACTACTTCTGTACTACATTATCAATAGAACTACAAAATTTCAGACATTTGGAGCTAACAGAATTATAGCAATTGATAAAGTTCCAAATGCAATTCAATGGTGATATGTTAATACAGTTAACAATCCAGCTGATTGGGCTTCAAGGTTTAAAGATTCAAACTTTTTTGAAACAAGAAATGTGGATTTCCAGGCCTCAATTTCCAAAACAATCTCAGAAGAATGGCCTCAAAATACTGAAGGAATGAGAGTAATTTCCATTGAAGATCCTGAAGTCAAAAGCATGAATACGAATGGTATTTAAATACAGAGTGAAGATGTTGATTCAGTAACTCCTTTGGTTCATTACTTTTCATCTTGGCATAATTTGAAAAGGGCTGTAGCTTGGATGGTAAGATTTAAAGAGCTAATTCTTCAATGTAGCAAAGACAAAAAAAAATTAAAACATCAAGATCTATCACAAAGAAAGTCACTGAAAATCAAATCGTTTATGATTAAAGAACTGGAAAATGCTGAAATTGAAATTATCTGCTTCTGTCAGAAGAGATTTACTAATGAACTCTCATGTTTAATAAAAGGAATAAATATCAGTAAAGCAAGTCTTAAAATGGGAAATCATAATCCCATTCAAGAGAGTAGGTGGACGTCAATGTAGAGCTGCTATCCCAAAGAAACAAAATATCCTGTAATACTGGCTAAAGAATTTTACATTTCTGATTTGATTCTTGGTATATTCATGAGAAAGTAGTGCAGAGGTTAAAACCTTGTGTTTATGATTTATGGTTGTTTTATGACTTTCCCTTTCAGAATTCATTGTTTTTGTAGAGTTACCATAGTTACTATGGTGCCACATGTCGTAATATCTGAGCGGATGAGAAGCACATTCTCATTCTTGGAATGACCATGGAAGGAGAGTGAGGTCGCTTGAGAAACTTTTCTTTGAATTTATCATTATTATTCATCATCATTATTATTCATTATTAATCATTTATTAACATTTAAATTTGTTTTAAGTTGAGTATTGATATCATTTACAATATGCTTTGTTATACTCATTGTTATGAAGTGTGAATCTATGGAAATATTTATTTGCTTTTATCAATGACCAATTAAGGCTATTTACAGCTGCAATTATGAAGTTTAATTTATTTGGATGAATAAGATACAATTCAAAATATCGAGGCTTACTTCTCTGGAAGATGACATGTTTTGAGATTGAGAAATATTAAAGCTGGGAAATGACATCTACATTTTTATTAAAAGAAAAGCATTCTATAAAATTGCGAATTTGGTTGGAAGAAAGAAGTTATAATTTAAAGAAAATCTGTTAGAAAATTCTGGAAGCTTCTATGTGAACATCTCTGGAATTGTACAGTTCAAGCATGTCTGTCTGACTGCAGGCACCTGTAAACTTGAAAGAGAGATTAAAACTCTGATTTGCAGAAGCAAGGATCCATTGGCAGGAAGCCCAGATTCAGTGTTCTATAAACACTGACATCGTGGCCAGCTTGCAGAACACAGAACAAAGAAATACTCTTAAAGGGACCACGCAAAGTAAAAATTTGTTTACAGTTCCTAGAAGAAGCCAGGAGAAGCCTGGCAGCAATGTGAAGAATTGAAGATGGTGAAGAAGAAGTCTCATTGGGCTAAAGACTTCAGAAAACAGCTCCTCTCATAGAGTTGTCTCATCATGAGTTGAACTAGCAAGGTGGATTGATAAAGGCTTGGGGGAATGTTGGAATCAGTGAGCAAAGAAAAAGTGGCTTCAACTACCAAGCAGGAAGAAGACTCCATTAAGGCACTGCAGACCTCAATGACTGGAACAGATGAATGTACATTGCAAAACCCCAGTGGTGCTGTACCAAGCAAAATGCTGAAGATAGAGACTCAATCAGCTGTATCTGAAAGTTCATATGTGAATCCTGATGATAGTATTTCCAGGGTTATTAGTGTAGGAAGATCTTCAAAGTCTTCAAAGGCATCTAGAGCAAGTACAGCTTTGCCTGCTTCAAGCATATCAGCTATGCATGCTAAAGCTCAAGCAGACTTGGCAATTATCTGTGCACAACATGAGTTGTTTGTGAAAAGAAACATGCTTTAGAAGATATGGAAACTGAAATGAAGTATCAGCAGCTAATGAAAGAAGCTGAAATGAAGATTCAGCAAAAAGAACAACAAAGACTATCAAAGACAGAAAAGAAAAGACTAGAGTTTGAGGAACCACATGCTCTGAAGATGGCCAGAGTAAAAACTTTAGCTCAGGCTTCTGCAAGATCTATCACTCAGCCTGAAGTACCCAAGGAGTCACCAGTGGGTCAAGCAATACCGCAGCCTCAAGAAATTAGTATACTTCAGCAAGGAGCCCCAGGTGGCACTTCTAGTGCTCAAATGTCAATGAGCCACCCTGTGGAAAAGTCTAGTGACATTCAATCTTTTCCGAGCACACAATTTACGAATCTTTCCGAAAGAAGAACATTTCAACCAGGTTCAACCATGCGAGTTGATCATAGTCAAAAACTGACATCTCAACCACTTGTTGCTGAAGAGCCAGCAATAAGTCAATGTCATCAAAGCCATGACAAGGAACCCAATTAATGCCATCATTTATATATTAAGGTCCAACACCAATGGCACCAGTTCCAGTTCAGCCAGCTCCATTGACAACAAGACAACCAGTGGCAAGCCATGGTGGACAAGACAATATATTATCACTCATAGCAAAACAAGATGAAATTTCTGCTATATTAGCACAGCAACAACATCCTTATGGTTTACCTAGGAAGGAAATTCCAGTTTTTAATGGAGATCCATTGCAATATCTGACGTTCATGAAATCCTTTGAACATCACATTGAAAGTAACAGTAGAAATGCCAAAGATTATTTGTATTAAGTGGAGCAGTAAACTGGAGTACAGGTGAAGGAGTTAGTCAAAAGTTGCCAATATATGGATCCAGAACAAGGTTTCAAAAGGGCAAAAGAATTATTGCATCATCATGGCGATGAAGTAAAATCCCAAGGGCCACATAGACAAGATTCTTTCTTGGCCAGCAATAAAATCAAAGGATGCAAAGGCTTTACAAGCATATGCACTCTTTCTGAGAGGATGTTGTCACACAATGGGAAGTAGTGTACATTTGCAAGAGATGAATTTGCTTGCTAATTTGACAATTATTGTCAAATTACCTTACAAGATAAGGATTTAGGGAGAACCAAAGTTACAGAGCTTAAGATGCTTTCCGGAAGGGACGCTACCTTTGAGGATGTTGAACAATTTTTGGAATGGCATGTGCTAGCATTTGGAAATATTAAGGATACTTCAATAATTCCTAAGGATGTAAAGAGGCTAAATCATCATCTGAACAGAAACCAAAGGGAAATACTTTTTGTTACTGCTGTACCAGATACAAGCAGAAGAAAGAACAAAGAAACAATGAAAAAAAAATCAGACTATTCAGGAAAGCTGTTTGTATTGCAAAGAACAACATGATCGTATGATGAAAGATTAACCTTTTTAAAGATGAAAGGAATATGCAAAGGACACATCAGCAAAACTTGTTACAAACTATTCGGTTGTGATATATGCAGTTTAAAACATCCTAAGTTATTGCACATTCAGTGAAGTAAAGTTGAGAAGGAAGTCAAACAATCTGAATCCAAGACTAACGGCAGAGTCAAAGAGAATGCTTTAACTTCGGTTCAGACAAACAGTCTTTCTGAGGTCGGTGACAAAGCTCTCACAATCGTTCCTGTACAGGTTGAAGCTAAAAAAAAAAGTTTCATAATGAAGACCTTTGGCTTCCTTGATCCAGGAGGTACTGCATCATTTTGTACTGTTGAATTGATGAATAAACTTAAGATCACAGATCTTGTTGAAGACAATGAATGATGAAAGGAACATTGAAACTAATATAGTTTCAGGTTTACAGATTGCCAAATTGGATAGCAATGAATTTTGCGATCTTCCAAGTGTATATATTCAGAAGACTATGTCTGTGAATAAGGAGAATATTCCATATCAGGATGATATCAAACAGTGGGATCATCTAAAAGAGTTTTGCTTACCCAAGATTGATGCTAAAATTGAGATGTTAATTGGATTAGATATACCAAAGACTCCTGAACCTCAAGAAGTAATAAGGAGTCAAAATGATAGACCTTATGCTGAGAACATTGCTTGAATGGACAATTAACGGACCATTAGGAGGAAAAATAAATAATGATCAGGAGTTGTCAAATGTAAATGTCAACAGTTTTTCAGTTATGAAACTTAATGATCTGTGAGAACAACAGTTTAAAATTGATTTACCTGAATGTCTCACAGATATTCAAGAACCTTCAAAGGAGGATAAACAGTTTCTGGATTTAGTTTCAAATTCTGTTAAACACGTTGATAGCATTACCTTTGAAGAAAAGAGAAATTTGTAAGCCAGATAATTAAATAATTGCAGAACAGCATTTGCTGAATTTGAAGACAAATTCAAAAGAAATTCTTCCTTTCATTTGGAATCTACCAATGTCATGTTGGACATAATAATCAAGGGTTATGTAGAAAGGTATCTGAAGATATCTTGGAACGTAAAGATGGTGTAAAATTATGTTTTCCTCATCATGGAATTGTACATCCACAAAAGGAGAAACTTTGCAAAGTATTTGATCATGGAGCATCATTTCAAAGAGTTTCATTGAATTCTCAATGTTTACAAGGTCCAGACTTAACCAGTACTGTAATAGACGTTCTGAAAAGATTTTGTAAAGAGCCTATTGTAATTGCTGCAGATATTGAAGCGATGTTTCATTAAGTGAAAGTACCATCAGAAGATCATGATTTTTTATGATTATTATGGTGGCCTAATGGCAATTACAGTAAAGATATGATTGAATACAGAATTACAGTTCATTTATTCGGAGCAATTGTGAAACCAAGTTGTGCAAATTTTGCTCTCAGGAAATGTGCTGAAGATAATGAAGAGCAATTTAGTTCTCAAGCTATAAGCATCATCAGAAATAATTTCTATGTTGATGATTGTCTTACTTCAGTGGTTTCAGAAAGAGAAGCAACAAATCTTTATCACAAGTTAAATAAAGGCGGTTTCTTCCTTACAAAATGGATTAGCAACAGTCGAAATGTGTTGGCTGTTATTCCTGAGGCAGAAAGAGCAAACGAGATAAAACAGCTTGATTTGGATTGAGACTTTCTACCTGCAAAAGAGTGCAATGGTGCACTCAATCTGATGTTTTCAAATTCAAAATTATTTTGAAGGAACGGCCTTTAACAATATACGATCTTTTGGGAATATTGGCTCCAGTAGTATTAACAGCTAAGAAAATTCTGCAAGAATTGTGCAGAAGGAAATTTCGAGGGATGAAACTATACCAGATTCCATCACACAAGATTGGATTAATTGGATTGAGAGTCTTAAAATATTAGAAAGTTTTGAAGACGACAGATGTTTTAAACCAGCAGACTTTGGAATTGCCACTTTTGCTCAATTATACCATTTTACTGATGCAAGCGAAGGTCATTTTGTACCGTCAGTTATTTCGTACTTCAAAATAACCAAGAGTGAGTACATTGTGGACTTGTAATGGGAAAGGCTAGAATGGATCAGTAAGGATACCTTGAATGGAATTGACTGTCGCTACTATGGCGAGCAAAATGGGCACTGTGTTAAGAAGAGAATTACAGATGGAATTAGCAGATTATGTTTTGGTCTGACAGTACATCAGTGCTTAAATACATTAATAAGTTTTGTACCTTTGTGACGAACAGAATTAATGAGATAGAGAAGATTTTGCTTTCTAATCAATGGAGAGATGTTAAAATAGTGGATAATCCAGCTGATATGGCTTCACAAAGACCAAAAGTTCAAGCATTTCTGAAAAGTCCCAACACCTGGGTGTTCGGTCCTCAATTTCTTACACAGCCTCAAGAAGATTGGCCTCAAAAACTAGAAGATTTAAAGGATATTTCTTTGGAGGATCTAGAAATCAAAAAAAAAACACTAATGTGAATACTATTCTAATATCTAATGAAGAAGATCTGATCATTCAATTAATTTGCTATTATTCTTCATGGATTCATTTGAAAAAGGCAGGAGCATGGATTATCAGATTAAAAGCTATGTTTTTACATCATATCCAGAAAGAAAATTTGAAGTCCCAAAGGAGCTGTTACCTGACAATTGATGAATTGGAGAATGCTGAATTAGAGATAATTTATTTTTGTCAAAACAAGATATCAAAATTTAATAAAAATCTGAATGTTACAAATGCAAGTTGGGTTTAGAAGCTAAATCCTAGCTTTGTAAATGATGTATTGAGAGTAGGAGGAAGATTGGGAAAAGCAATAATGCCAGAAGAAGTGAAACATCCAATTAAATTAGCTAAGGAATTTCATATTTTTGATACGATTGTTCGATGTAGTTGTAATCACTTGTTATCAGAATTACGCCAGAAATATTGGATACAAAGAATTTTATCAAAATGTGTTAATTGTCGGCGTGAAAATGCTAAACCTGTACAACAACAAATGGCTGATTGCCACAAGACAGAGTTTCACCTGATGAACCCCCATTTACATATGTGGGAGTTGATTATTTTGGTCCTTTGCAAGTAAAACTAGGAAGAAGCGTTGAAAACTGATGAGGAGCTATTTTTACTTGTTTGACTACAAGAGCAATTCATATTTAAGTAGTCTCATCACTTGATGCAAACTCTTTTATCAATGTTCTTCGACGTTTTATTGCTAGATGTGGTCAAGTAAAAGAATTACATTCTGATAATGGATCTAATTTTATATGAGCTCAACTAGAGTTACAAAAAGCAAATCAAAATTGGAATCAACATCAAATCCATGATTAATTACTTCAAAAGGAAATTAATTGGATATTTATCCTGCCTACAGGATCACATCATGGAGGTGAGTGGGAAGGAATAATTAGATCAATTAAGAAAATTCTTAATTTTATTTTAAATAGTCAAATACTCAATGATACAATCTTCAGACAGTTTTGTGTAAGGTTGAAGCTATTTTAAATGGTTGTCCAATAACTAAAATTTCTATCAATTCAAATGACATCGAGGCACTCACACTGAATCATCTCTTGCTTCTTAAATCTAAACCTTTAATGTCTCCAAGTCAATTTCAGAAAGAAGATATTTATGCAAAGCACAGATGGGGACAAGTGCAGTTTATTGTGGATTTATTCTGGAAAAGATGAGTTAAAGAATATCTTTCATTACTACAAGAAGGACAAAAATGGTCTAAAGCTAAACACAATTTTGTATGTGGGACACTAAATTAACATGGACGATTCTGCAGCAAGAAATTCTTGGTTGTTGGGGAAAATTGTGGAAACATTCAAGACAAGAGAGGTTTTGTTTGGCAAGTGTGGATTAAAACCAAGACTGGTTACTTAAATTGACCTATATTTAAAATCTGTCTTTTACAAGAAGCAGAAAGTTTTGATTTTTAATTTGATATTTACCATATTTAATTTTGTATCTGTAATAGTAGTTATTATGTATTAATCATTAAGCTTTATTATAATAATGTAGAGGTTAAACACTTGTGTTTATGATTTATGGTTGTTTTATGACTTTCCCTTTAAGTATCAATTGATTTTGTAGAGTTACCATAGTTACAATGTTGTAATATCTGAGTGGACGAGGAGCACATTCTCATTCTTGGAATGACCATGCAAGGAGAGTGAGGTCACTCGAGAAACCTTTCTTTGAATTTATAATTATTATTCATCATTAACCATTTATTATCATTTTAATTTATTTATATTTGTTTGAAGTTGAGTATCGTAATCATTTACAAAATCCTTTGTTTTACTTATTGTTAAGAAGTGCAAAGCTATGGAAATGTTTATTCGCTTTTATCAATGAAAATTAAAGCTATTTACAGCTGCAATTAAGAAGTTTGATTCATTTAGATGAATAAGATCCAATTCGGAATAGCGAGGCTTACTTCTCTTGGAAGGTGATGTGTTTTGAGATTGGGAAATATTACAAGCTGGGAAGAGTCATTAACAAGTGGGTCATGGTATTCGTAACCATATACTATCCAAATTACATCAGAAATATTGGATTCCAAGTAAAATTTAGAAAAATAATATCTAAATGTGTAAAATTTTGACATAAAAATGAAACATCAGGACAGCAGTTAATAGCTGTTAACTCCTGACGAACCTCCATTTTAACATATAACATAACATAACAATTACAGCACGGAAACAGGCCATTAGGCCCTTCTAGTCCGCACCGAACCAAACACCCCTTTCTAGTCCCACCTCCCTGCACAATGCCCATAACCCTCCATCTTCTTCTCATCCATATACCTGTCCAACCTTTTCTTAAATAATACAATTAACTCCGCCGCCACTATTTCTCCCGGAAGATGATTCCACACAGCTACCACTCTCTGAGTAAAGAAGTTCCCCCTCATGTTACCTCTAAACCTCTGCCCCTTAATTCTTAACTCATGTCCTCTTGTGTTAATCTTTCCTCCTCTTAACGGAAATAGTCTATCCACATCCATTCTGTCTATCCCTTTCATAATCTTAAATACTTCTATCAAATCCCCTCTCAACCTTCTACGCTCCAAAGAATAAAGACCTAATCTGTCCAATCTCTCCCCATACTCCAGATGCTTAAACCCAGGCAACATTCTGGTAAACCTTCTCTGCACTCTCTCCACTCTGTTTATATCCTTCCTATAATTAGGCGACCAGAACTGCACACAGAACTCCAAATTAGGCCGCACCAACGTCTTATACAATCTCAACATCACCTCCCAACTCCTATATTCCATGCAATGATTGATAAAGGCCAGCATACTAAAAGCCTTCTTCACCACCCTATTCACGTGAGTTTCTACCTTCAGGGAACAATGTACCGTTACTCCTAAATCTTTCTGCTCTTCTGTATTCCTCAATGCTCTCCCATTTACCACATATGTCCTATTCTGATTCTTCTTACCAAAATGAAGCACCTCACACTTATCAGCATTAAATTCCATCTGCCATTTTTCAGCCCACTTTTCTAAGCAGCCCAAATCCCTCTGCAATCCTTGAAAACCTTCTTCATTATCCACTATTCCACCTATCTTAGTATCGTCTGCATATTTACTAATCCAATTCACCACCCCATCATCTAGATCATTAATGTATATAACGAACAACAATGGGCCAAATACAGATCCTTGAGGCACACCACTGGTCACCGGCCTCCAACCTGACAGACAATTATCCACTACCACTCTCTGGCCTCTCCCATTCAGCCAATGTTCAATCCATTTGACTATCTTAAAATTTATACCTAAAGACTGCACCTTCCTAACTAACCTTCCATGTGGTACCTTATCGAAGGCCTTACTGAAGTCCATATAGACAACATCCACTGCGCTACCCTCATCCACATTCCTAGTCAGCTCTTCAAAAAATTCAATCAGATTGGTCAAACATGACCTTCCTCCCACAAATCCATGTTGAGTGCTCCTGATCAGACCCTGTCTATCCAGATGTTTATAAGTACTATCTCTAAGAATTTTCTCCATTAATTTATCTACCACAGATGTCAAACTTACAGGCCGATAGTTGCCAGGCTTCCTCCTTGAACCCTTTTTAAATAACGGAACCACATGCGCAATGCGCCAATCCTCCGGCACTATCCTCATATCTAATGACATTTGGAAAATTACCGCCAGAGCCTCTGCTATTTCCTCCTTCACTTCTCTCAATGTCCTGGGGAAGATCCCGTCTGGTCCCGGAGACTTATCCACCTTTATATTCTTCAAAAGCCTTAAAACTACACCTTTTGTAATCTCTATATTCCCCATATTTACCCAATTTGCTTTTTTTATCCCACATCTCCCAATATCCTTCTCCTTAGTGAATACCGAAGAAAAGAAACTGTTCAATATCTCCCCCATTTCTCTAGGCTCCACACACAGTTTTCCACTCTGACTTTCTAAGGGACCAATTTTGTCTCTAGCTTTCCTCTTACCATTAACATATTTGTAGAACTCTTTTGGATTAGTTTTCACCCTGCTTGCCATAGTTTTCTCGTACCTTCTTTTAGCTTTCCTAATTCCTCTCTTAAGATTCCTCTTACATTCAATGTATCTTTCAAACATCTCCTTAACTCCATGCTTCTTATATCTAATGTACGCCTCCCTTTTTCTTCGAACTAAGTTTCCAATATTCCTTGAAAACCACGGCTCTCTCAAACCTTTTGCCCCTCCTTTTAAGCTAACAGGAACATAAAGCTTTTGCACTCTCAAAATCTGATCTTTAAAAGACTTCCATCTCTCTACTACATCCTGCCCATAAAACAACATTTTCTTATGTTGGAATTGATTATTTTGGACCTTTGGAATTAAAAGAGGAAGAAGGGTTGTGAAATGGTATGGTGTGATTTTCACTTAAATAGGTATAAGAGCAATTAATATCAAAGTCACAGCCTCTTTTGATATGCACTCTTTTATCAATACTCTTCGGCAAATTATTGTCAGACGTGGTCAAGTGAAAGAATTAAGATCTGATCATGGTACCAATTTTATCAGAGCACAACAAGAGTTGATAGAAGTGATTAAAGATTGGAATCCAGAATCAGATTCATGATGTCATGCTTCAAATCCATGTTAATTGGGTTTTCCAGCCTCCTACTGGATCGCATCATGGAGATATTTGGGAAAGGTTAATTCATTCAGTCAGAAGATTCTTAATTCTACATTAAAAATACAAAATCCTGACAAGATAGTCTTCACACAGTTTTGTAAGAGTTTGAAGTTACTCTTAATAGCCATCCAATTACCAAGGCGTCAATGGATTAAATGATTTCATAGCTATTACTTCAAATCACCTTCTACTTCTTACGACTAAGCCATCAATGCCACAGGGACAATTTTGGAAGGAAGATATATATTCTCACCACAGGTGGTGGCAGGTCCATTTTATGTCTGATTTATTTTGGAAAAGATGGGTAAAGGAATATCTTCCTATGTTACAAGAAGGACAAAAATAGTTTACTCCTAAGTGTAACTTCTCACCTCATGATACCATGGTCACTATGGACAATTCCGCTCCTCGTAATTCATGACTGATTGGGAAAATTGTCGACACTTTTCAAGACAAGTGAGGGTTCATTTGTCAAGTTCGGATCAAAACTGAAACTGTTTCTTTTTTTATTCGGCCAAATCAAATTCTAATAATTTTAATAATTGATTTGTTACCTTGTATTCTTTTGATTTCTTTGTTTTGCTAATTATCATTTTAATCTTAATAATTAGGTGTCGATATGTAGAGGCTAAAATGATGTACATTCTGTATTAGTGTATTTATGGTACTGCTTGTTTAGAATTTTTATCATTTCTGTGAAGGCTATAGGGTCTGGGTTTTTGAGAATGTGAGGGGCAGGAGTCAGTCTGTTTGTAGCTGTGGATCAAGCAAGAAGTCTTGTTTGAAGGTCAGTAAGAACATGGTTCAATAATATTTGTTGAACTCAACCTCAAGCTACAGTATTTAAAATATCTCGAACTATATAACCATATAACATATAACAATTTATACAGTATGGAAACATCCCTTCTAGTCCATACCAATTTACTTGAAACTCCACTCCCTACCCACTCCCTTGCCCATAACCCTCCAACCCCCTCACATCCATGTACTCATCTTTTTTTCTTTTTTTTTTTCTTTGGCTTGGCTTCGCGGACGAAGATTTATGGAGGGGGTAAAAAGTCCACGTCAGCTGCAGGCTCGTTTGTGGCTGACCAGTCCGATGCGGGACAGGCAGACACGATTGTAGCGGTTGCAAGGGAAAATTGGTTGGTTGGGGTTGGGTGTTGGGTTTTTCCTCCTTTGCCTTTTGTCAGTGAGGTGGGCTCTGCAGTCTTCTTCAAAGGAGGCTGCTGCCCGCCAAACTGTGAGGCGCCAAGATGCACGGTTTGAGGCGTTATCAGCCCACTGGCGGTGGTCAATGTGGCAGGCACCAAGAGATTTCTTTAGGCAGTCCTTGTACCTTTTCTTTGGTGCACCTCTGTCACGGTGGCCAGTGGAGAGCTCGCCATATAATACGATCTTGGGAAGGCGATGGTCCTCCATTCTGGAGACGTGACCCATCCAGCGCAGCTGGATCTTCAGCAGCGTGGACTCGATGCTGTCGACCTCTGCCATCTCGAGTACCTCGACGTTAGGGGTGTGAGCGCTCCAATGGATGTTGAGGATGGAGCGGAGACAACGCTGGTGGAAGCGTTCTAGGAGCCGTAGGTGGTGCCGGTAGAGGACCCATGATTCGGAGCCGAACAGGAGTGTGGGTATGACAACGGCTCTGTATACGCTTATCTTTGTGAGGTTTTTCAGTTGGTTGTTTTTCCAGACTCTTTTGTGTAGTCTTCCAAAGGCGCTATTTGCCTTGGCGAGTCTGTTGTCTATCTCATTGTCGATCCTTGCATCTGATGAAATGGTGCAGCCGAGATAGGTAAACTGGTTGACCGTTTTGAGTTTTGTGTGCCCGATGGAGATGTGGGGGGGCTGGTAGTCATGGTGGGGAGCTGGCTGATGGAGGACCTCAGTTTTCTTCAGGCTGACTTCCAGGCCAAACATTTTGGCAGTTTCCGCAAAGCAGGACGTCAAGCGCTGAAGAGCTGGCTCTGAATGGGCAACTAAAGCGGCATCATCTGCAAAGAGTAGTTCACGGACAAGTTTCTCTTGTGTCTTGGTGTGAGCTTGCAGGCGCCTCAGATTGAAGAGACTGCCATCCGTGCGGTACCGGATGTAAACAGCGTCTTCATTGTTGGGGTCTTTCATGGCTTGGTTCAGCATCATGCTGAAGAAGATTGAAAAGAGGGTTGGTGCGAGAACACAGCCTTGCTTCACGCCATTGTTAATGTACTCATCTAACCTCCTCCTAAATGACAGAATTGACCTTGCCACAACTACCTCTTCTGGAAGATCATTGCACTCAGCCACCACTCTCTGAGTGAAGAAGCATCCTCTTATATTACTCCTAAAGTTTTGTCCCCTAACCCCTTGTTCCAATCTCCCCTACCCTCAAAGGGGAAAGAGCCTATTCAGATCTACTCTATCTATTCCCTTCATAATTTTAAATACCTCTATCAAATCCCCTCTCAACCTTCTACAGTCCAATAAATAAAGTCCCAGTCTACTCAATCTTTCTCCATATTCAAGATATCATAATTAATTCAACAAGTAATTTCAAAGAATCGTAATTATTAACAATGTTTCCACAACTGAAGAAATCGTAAACAATCAAAGAGTAAATGCATCACAGTTTGAAATTGTATTTACATCAATAAACAACATGAAACTGAACTTATTGTTGGATTATGTTGTTGAACAGTGAACGAGACAAGCTTCAATAATCTAAGTTAAATATATCGCCATTCAGAAGAAACTAGGTCTCTATAATCTCAATCCTACACTGGCCCTCTAGAGCTAAAGTCTCAAAGACCCACTCCTACACTGGAGTCAAACCCTCAAAGACCCACGCCTACACCAGCCCTCTGAAGCTAAATCCTCAAAGACCCACTCCTACCCTGGTCTTCTGGAGTCAAACCCTCAAAGACCCACTCCTACACTGGACCTCTGGGGTCAAATCCTCAAAGACCCACTCTTACTCTGTTCCAAGAATGGCCCCTCCATTTGAGGTTCCCTTCCTTTTATTAACTATAGCTAATTGGTCAAGGGAGCCAAAGGTTCTTTTTAAATGCTCTCCCGTCGTTCACAGTCCTGCCCTCAGGACCACAACAAAATTTAAACAAGCACCTGTGTTTTATTGATGATGACCAGTGGGACTAAGGAAGAACATTTGGAAAAATCTTCTTATACTTTTTATTTGTGTTCAAAAGTTTGGACTGACCATCAATCCAGATAAGTGCATTTTTGAACAAGAAATGATTGATTTCTTGTGCAGAGGATTACTCCAGAAGTCATGTCCCTGCTACCATCCAAAGTTGAAACTATTACAAAATACTCAAGACCTGCTATGTTTAAAAGCTGAAAGGAATTTTTGGGAAAGGTACATTTTTATCGTCAGTTTCTTCTGGGAGTAGCTCTTTTTGATTTAGTGTCTGGAAACACCAAAACCATCCATTGAAACAATTCCTTCTTGAAGATTAAATATTGGCTGACTCATGCCACTACTCTCAGATACCCAGTTTTAAATGGAGCCACCATCCTTTCTACAGGTGCTTCCAGTATGGCCGTAGGAGGTGAACTTCATCAAAATGTCAACGGGCAATGGAAATCAGCTGACATCTTCATGAAGCAGAGAAGAAATACAGGGCTTTTTATAAGGAGCTTTTGGCCACTTACTTGTCTATTCGACACTTCCGTTACTTTTTGGAGGGCAGAGATTTTACTATGTACACCACCAAAAGCCCTTAACAAGGGTGGAAGCCCAAAAAGCATTTTCCAAGGTGGCAGCGCCCTGGTCAGCATGATAACAACAGCAATTATCATTAATTTCAGAATTCTCCACAAAAATACTACATATGTAGTAGCTGATGCACTCAAGGTTTTGTCTGTAGAACAAGGTATTGACTACACAGCTTTGGTCATGGCCCAAGAACTGCTTATCAAACTGCAATCACGAACCTGCAATTGAAGGATGCCCAGTTTGGAGTTAATGGCAACTCCTCCTCTGTGATATATCAATGGGACACCCACTCCCAGTAGTTCCGGCATCATGGAAATGTCGAGTATTTAACTCTGTGCATGGTCTCTCACATCCATTGATTAGATCAACTGTTTGGATGGTTTCAGACAGGTTTGGGTGGCACAGTCTTAAAAAAAGATGTTACACAAATGGTGAGGTCCTGCATTTCCTGACAAAAAGCAAAGGTTCAGCGACATACTAAGGCTCCAGTGCAGCCCTTCACAGGAGTTACTTGTCATTCTGCTCGTGCCCACATGGACATTGTTGGTCCACTTCCTGTTTCAAGATGATCCCGTTATCTTTTTACAGTAATAGACAAGTTTACACAGTGGCCTAAGGCCGTGTCTATGGTAGATGCTACTGCAGACACTTGTGTTCGGACGTTCCTCAGTTCCTGGGTGTCTCATTTTGGTTTACCGGTACATATTACTTCAGATAGATGACCACCATTTACTTCCTAACTGTGGATGGCCTTGTCTCCCTTCCTCGGTTCAACAATTCATCATACTAATGCCTGTCATCCCCAGGGCAATGGAATGGTGGAAGGATTTCATCTCAAGTCAGCCTTAATGGCTTGGTTAGAGGGCCTGAAATGGGCTGATGAGCTGCCTTGGGTATTACTGGGCATTAAAACAACTCCAAAGGAGGACCTCCAAGCTTCTTCTGAAGAGCTTTTATATGATGCACTACTGGTGGTTCCAGGAGAGTTTGCCCCCTTCCATTCCAACTCCAGCAATGATCCTAAGGAACTATTGACCAGGCTAAGGGAGACTGTAAGAAAATTGACCCTATTCTACCATCTTTGCAGAAAGAACACTCTTCCTTTGTGCCTAAAGACTTCAAAAACTGTGAGTATGTCTTCGTACATAGGGGAACATTTGGACAACAAATGCCCTACAAAAGACCTTATAGAATACTCAGACAAACCAGGTCGACCTATATTTTGGACATTGGAGGAAAGCCATAGTTGTTCACTGTCAGAAACACAAATTCTCACAAATGAGTCTCTTTAAGATCGGTGACACGACAAGCTTTATTCACAAGTCTGCAGAGTTGGACTCAACCGGCTTCTCGCTAAGTCGAGCCCCGATACATACAGTGCGTTGTTTTTTATACAATTTGCTTGTCCTTCGGCATCTCCACTACACTGCTTTAATTGGTTAGTTTTTGCAGAATCATCCTGATTACGCTTGTACTTGTTTAGTATCATGTTAGTCACGCACACCACGATCATTCATGACCTCTGCCCACACCAAATCCTGTTTTTCGCTCTTTATCAATCTTTGGCTCCTGCATGTCTCTCTGTAGTTAAATCTATTGCAAGTCTGTTGTAACATTTTCCAGCTAAACTCTTGTGGTTAGCGCCCTGTCTACTCTTGCTTCCCCTTTTATGACTAATAATCCCATTTTAACTTAAACCCTTTTTAACCCAAATTCTCTATCCATAACAATCCACCCCTTTCTTTCTTTAAAATGTGTGTACTATTGCTGAATGGGGACCTTAACCCAGGGAAGAGAACCATCTTCTGATAGATCAATCTCGTGCTGGACTAAAATCCTAACCGGGTCTCCCGAGGCCCCTGGCTGCATGGTCTGCTACAAAAAGATTGTCTCCCCCAACTGCGTGGCCGGATCTTTCATGGCCAGCTGGATGGACCCGAACCAAGTCCGGAGGCCCCAAAGGGGCAGGCACTCCCGAGGGTGGGGTGGGACTCTCTGCCGGAACAGTGCGCTGGTGTATGCAGAACCAGAGTCCATCAGGGCATGGTGGGCTGGACTCACCCTCCCAGGGCCAACCGTTAAGAGGGAAAGGAGTGCGATTAGGAATCTGTATATAATAACTCACACTACTTCCCTTGTGCTCCGTACAAGGGGTATATGGATGTTGGGTGGTGTTGTCTGCCCAGCATTTCTTAGAACTGAGGTATGGGAAATGAAACTACCCTCCTGTCTTTCCCAAGTGCGGTCCTGAAAAAGGACTACTGTGTCTCTGCACCTCTCACACTTCAGACCTGACAAAGACAGAGGCAAACCAAGAAAAACCAAAGCATATAACAATAACATTGTCAATCAAGTCCTCCTGCGAAGTCGCAAAGTAAGAGGACTGTCCCCAGGAACACAAGTCCAATCTGAGTCCGTGTCAGGGCCCTGAGGCGGCTCTACAGGTCCCTTAAATCTGGATGCGTGCGTCCACCCCCTCTCTCTTGTTCGCACTGCAGCCTCTGTAGTCAAGAGAACTTGGAATGGACCTTCCCACTGTGGCTGGAGTCTTTCGGTTTTCCAGGTCTTGATGAGGATCCAGTCTCCCGGTTCCACCTTGTGTAGAGAGAAGTCTAAGGGCGGTGTTTGTGTCAATAGTCCCCTCTTCCGTAAATCTGTAAGAAAGCGTGACAGTGCCTGTAAATAGTTCCTAACAAAAATATCCCCTTCCCCCAAGGTGGGACACCCCTCAACTGTACTCCAGAAGGGAAGCCCAAACATCATCTCATAAGGGAACACCCCCACATCCCTGCGTGGGGCAGTACGAATTCTCAATAAGGACAGGGGCAGACACTTTATCCAAGGCATTTTAGTCTCCACCATTAATTTTGTCAATTGCGTCTTTAGGGTTCCATTCATACGCTCAACCCTCCCTGAGCTTTGCGGATGCCAAGGGGTATGCAGTTTCCAAGAGACTTGCAGGGCATCACAAATCAATTGGTGAACTTTGGAGCAAAAGTGTGGACCCCTGTCCGAGTCTATAGAATCCATTATGCCATATCTGGGGATCACATGCTCTAGGAGGAGGCGAGCTACCGTGGAAGCAGTAGCATTTGCTGTTGGGAAGGCTTCCACCCATCGGGTAAAGTGATCTACCACCACCAACAGATACTTCCACCTTTGGACCTGAGGTAACTCCGTGAAGTCGATCTGGATTCTTTGGAAGGGGCGTATTGCCAACGGTTGACCTCCCACGGTGCCCGTCCTCATTACCTTCTTATTAATTCTTGTGCAGATGTGGCAGTTCTGCACCTCCTGTTGGGCCAAAGTGTAGATCCCCTTACACACATAGTCTCGAAGCACTGTGTCGCACAAGGCCTGGGTGCCCCAGTGGCTCTGATGATGCAGGTGCTTTAAAATATTGTGAATTATTTCCTTATTTAGAACCATTCTTCCATCTGGGGTCTTCCATGTTCCATCCGGCAGTCGGCATGCGCCCAGCTGAGCCATGTCCGTTTCTTCCTTAGCACTGAAAATGGGAGCCTTTTCTATACCTGGTCTTACTGGGATTAAGGTCAGCAAGCAGACTTCCCGTTGCATGGCCGCCCTTTTGGCCTCTTCATCAGCCCGTCTGTTCCCAATGGCGGTCGAGGTATCTCCTCTCTGATGGCCTGGTATGTAGACCACTGCTATTTCCCGGGGTAATGTCAGGGCTTCCAGGGTCAGAGTAATCATCTGTTCGTGTGCCAACTCCTTCCCTCTTGATGTAATCAGACCGCACTCCTTCCAGATCTTACCAAAGGTACGCACTACCCCGTATGCATATTTGGAATCAGTGTAAATTGACCTAGTTTTCTCTGCCAGTACTCTGAGGGCCCTCTGCAAGGAATATAGTTCGTAGGACTGTGCCGACCAGCTTCCGGGTAGCCTCGCAGATTCTACCACTTCCCAAGCATCTCCTTCTATTATGGCATACCCGCTTCTCCTCATTCCGTCAACACATCTGGCGGAGCCGTCAATGTAGAATTCATATCCCTCTCCCAGGGGGGTAATCGCGAAGGTCCTCTCGGGTCTTGGTCTGGAGATCTGTCAACTCGACACAGTCGTGCTCCACTTCTTCCCCTGTTTCACCACCGTATAAAAACTGAGCTGGGTTGCAACTATTATTCTTAGCAAACTGTAGGTCTTCTTCGACTATTAAAATGGTCTCGTACTTTAATATGCGGGAATCAGTCAGCCATCGATGGGCGGTTTGTGCTAATAGAACAGTCACAGAGTGGGGGGTGTACACAGTCATCCTTCCTCCAAAAGTGAGTTTGCATGCCTCCTCCACCAACAGAGCAGCAGCCGCTACTCCCTGGATGCACGTCGGCCATCCTCGAGACACTGGGTCCATCATTTTGGACAGGAAGGCCACTGGGTGTCGCTGGCCACCTTTTTCCTGCGTCAGAACCCCCACAGCTGTTCCTTGATTATGGGTGACGAATAGCTGGAAGGGTTGCTTCAAAGAGGGCAGAGTGAGTACCGGGGTCCGCGTCAGGTGATGCTTCAGGTCCTCAAACCATCCCTTCTCCTCCTGGGTCCATTTCAATGGATGTTCATCCTCATTTATCAGCTTTTCATACATAAACTTCACCAACGCCGAGTAGTCCTCTATCCATAACCTGCAGTAACCTAAGAGCCCCAGGAATTGTCTTATTTCCTTCTTATTACGGGGTAACGGCATTCTGGTGATTCCCGCAATCCTTTCAGGGGTAGTCCTTTACTTATCTGGTGTCCCAGGTACACCACAGTCCTCTCAACGAACTGTAACTTGTTCCTGGACACTCGCAGACCCTTTTTCCCTAGATAGTTCAAGAGTCTAATTGTATCTCCACTCATTTCTTGTTCCTTGGGCCCTGATAACAGCAGATCATCCACATACTGCATCAATTTGGAGTCATCGGACCATGGATAGTCCTCCAAGATCTGTTCTAGCATTTGTCCAAACAGGTTCGGAGATTCAGTGAACCCTTGGGGCAATACGGTCCACCGAAGCTGCCTCCGTCTACCTGTCCATGGATTCTCCCATTCAAACGCGAACATATCTCTACTTCCCTCTTCTAGTGGGCATGTCCAGAAGGCATCCTTCAGGTCAATAACACTAAACCACTCATGGTCCGGGAGAATCCGACACATGATGGTATAGGGATTGGGCACCACCGGATGGCGGGTCTGAACAATAGCATTCAAACTTCTCAGATCCTGAACTAGACGATAGGATCCATCCGGTTTCTTCACTGGGAGTATGGGGGTGTTATAGGATGACATGCATTCCTCCAATAGTCCGTCCCGTATTAGGGTCTTGATTACTGGCTGTAGCTCCTTCCTCCCTTCCAAAGAAATAGGATACTGACGTTTCCTTACCGGCTGATGACCTGGTATTAATGTGACATGTAAAGGTGGGATGTCCAGACCTCCTCGATTTCCCTTCTTATACCAGACTCTCTCATCAATCTGCCGTTCGTCCTCCTCCTTCAGGACACAGAGGTGGACCCGCACTTCTCCATCCACGGGGAGAGCACCCAGACCTAGGAGAGCCTGTATATCTCTTCCTAAGAGTTTAAATCCGGCCGACGGTAACAACAAGAAGTCCTGTACCCCTTCTCTCCCTTCCAGCCTTACTGTCACTTGGGGAATTATCGATACCGTCCTGGGAGCCCCTTCTATCCCAGAAATTTTCAAATTGCTTTTTACAGGCTCAGTCCCAGTTGGCACAGTTATTACACTACTTCGTTCCGCTCCCGTGTCCACCATAAACACCACCTCTTCTCCCTGGGGACCAATTTTCAGTTTTACCACGGGTTCCCTCTTATTCTTGATCCCCAACACCCGGAACTCCTGACCCCCCCTAATCTTCTTCCATGATTTCGAGGGTCCGCATTTCCCTCCTATATCGGGGGCATTCCCTCTTGAAGTGTCCTTCCTTGTTACAGTAATAGCACTTAGCGGGTCTCCTGGGTCTCCCATCTCTTGGATTTCTTGGGTTGCTTAGAGGGGGGTTTTGTCTCCTTTCCTCTCTGGACCCGGCATTTACCTGTTGGATAGTCTGTACCATAATCTTCACTGCCCTCTTTTGACCTTGCTCTTCCCTCTGCACATATACCCTTTGTGCCTTTTTTAACAGGTCGCTCAAGGGTTTTTCATTCCAGTCCTCCTCCTTTTCTAGTTTCTTCCTAATATCCTGCCACGATTTGGACACAAATTCGATTCGAATAAGCTGTTCACCCATTGGTGTACTAGGGTCCACACCCGCATACTGTTGGACATTCTTTCTCACCCTCTCCAAGAAATCAGTAGGGGACTCGTCTTTCCCCTGGTGGTTCCCAAATTCTTTGGCGAAATTGTGACCCTTTGGCACAGCCTCCCGTATCCCTTTAATCGTCCACTCTCTGTAGTGTCTCATATTTGTCAATCCCTCGGGTGTTCGTTTGTCCCACCTGGGTTCATTCAGGGGATATTTTTGTTCATGGGGTCTGGGGTCCCCAGGTTGTTCACATTCCCACATAAGGAGGGCAGCCTGTTGAATCATCTGCCTCTCCTGGGGTGAGAATAATGTTCCCATTATTGCGTGCATCTCTTCCCATGTATATGTGTTTGGTCCCAGGAACTGGTCGAAATGTTCGGCCAGTCCCATGGGATCTTCCAACAGATTTTTCATTTCCTTCTTAAATCCCCGCACCTCAGTACTGGTTAGGGGAATGTTTACGTATCCTGTTCCCCCTCCCGGTCCTCCCATAGGAACTTCCCTCAGGGGATTTAGGCTTATTGGAGCCTTCGATGGTCCTGGACCAGTCTGGGATCTGGTCCAGGGTCGGTCCACCGGAGGAAGTCTAGGGTCCGACTCCCTTAGTTCAATGACTTCACTTAATTCATCCCTCCGTTCCCGGCCCCTTCCGGGACAATCAGATTCATCACCTTCCCCCTCCAGCAGCAAGTTTCCCTTGGGCGCCGAGGGAGGTTGTCCAAAGGTTCCCACTTCTTTTCTCCCGCTACCCCCAATTTAAAACATTTTGTTAAGGATCCTGGCCAGGGAACCCAACAAAATGCATACGCTGACTCTTCTTGATTCACGCTTGGTCTCGAGTTTACATATATGTTTAATGCTTGTCTAACCCAATCCTCGTCGGATCCGAATTTCGGTCACCAGACCGAGGAACCTTTGATAGGCTGTTTCGACCAAAGGAGACAATATTGAACCATCTTTCTCTTGTCTTTGTCTCGATATCATCTACTATCCCAATTTTCAAACATTCTCCCCAAAGGGCTGTCAGGGGGAACCCCCGGGAAATGTCCCGATCCCTCAGACGAGCCCTTAGACTTTGTTCCTCCCATTTTCCCGCCTAGATCCATTTATCATAGCTGAGGACCCCCCCCCCCACCCGTTTTCGGGACCCTACTCCCTTTCGTCTCGGTCGCCTCGTCGGAGGTACTATCCCTCCGCCGGTTTCTGCCGAGGTTTCCCTGGGGTCTATCCTAAGGTTCCATGATGGGGTCCTCACACCACCATCTTTACACCTTATTTATATTTTTACTCCGTCATGACCGTTACCTGGGTGGTCTCGTCCGTCAATCCCCACACCACAATCATAAGTCTTCCTGGGTATTGAACCATCACCCCTCTCCTTTTCGTCATGTCGTGTCACCTTGTCCGGATACCACTCGCTCAAGCCGCCCGAGGCGACGAGCAAGGGACTAGGAGCCGCTGAACTCAGCGGGGTGCACCACCTCCGACGTCCCCCTTTCTCGCCTCCCCCCACGGCCAGAGTATAGATCCCGGACGAGACCCCAAGTTGTCAGAAACACAAATTCTCACAATTGAGTTTCTTTAAGATCGGTGACACGACAAGCTTTATTCACAAGTCTGCAGAGTTGGACTCAACCGGTTTCTCGCCAAGTCGAGCCCCGATACATACAGTGCGTTGTTTTTTTATACAATTTGCTTGTCCTTCAGCATCTCCACTACACTGCTTTAATTGGTTAGTTTTTGCAGAATCATCCTGATTACGCTTGTACTTGTTTCGTATCATGTTAGTCACGCACACCACGATCATTCATGACCTCTGCCCACACCAAATCCTGTTTTTCACTCTTTATCAATCTTTGGCTCCTGCATGTCTCTTTGTAGTTAAATCTGTTGCAAGTCTGTTGTAACATTTTCCAGCTAAACTCTTGTGGTTAGCCCCCTGTCTACTCTTGCTTCCCCTTTTATGATTAATCATCACATTTTAACTTAAACCCTTTTTAACCCAAATTCTCTATCCATGACATTCACTATTGTCAAGCTTAAACCAACTCATGTGGACAAGTCTTCCCCACTGCACCAGCCAACGGTCCGTTGCAAAGGTCAACCACCCAAAAGACAGACAAACCTTTTTTGCCGTTTCGGGGGTGGGGGTCATCACGTGATGACGTCAGGGTACGTCGGGCATGTGACCCGGGCTTTTAAAAAGTTGCACGTGTTATGAATCCATTTGATTCCCTCTAGATATGCCTTGTATAGTCATTTCATTGTACCCACTATGATTCCAGTGGCCACAAGGGCATAGATTTAAAATGAATGGGGAAATATTTAAAGGGTATCTTCACACAGTGGGCATGGGGTACATGGCATGAGCTGCCAGGTGAAGTCATAGAAGCGGGACATTTGTAATGTTCCAAAGGCATTGAGATGGGTAAATGCAGGGGTGCAGTGCTGATGTTTTGGGTGTTAATGCTTTGGGTGCTAATGCTTTCGGTGCCGGAGCTGACAAAATGCCTGCCATTTACTATATCCTCTCTCGATCAATGTCACAGCCATTTTGAGTTCCTGCTCATTACATGAATGGGGCCAGGAAGTTGCCCAGTACATGAAATGAGCGTGGACACAAATTGGGAGTTACATACATATAGATGAATAGAGCTTCCACAGATGAGACCAATTTCGAGTGAATGTGTCCGAGGGCAGGGAAATGGGTTGAGATTGATGCACAAACCAGTCTATGGGTCTGTTTCCGTGCTGTCGAGCTCGGTGACTCGACAATGCATGATGAAGAAAGACTGGGTCACACGATTGTCTGCGCCACCAACCGAGAAAATGACGGGGTAACCTTTCCTACTCAAGAGCGGCATCGGTCAGCTCCAGCGCTTCCATAGTCAGAGGCGGGCTCAGAATGTTCTCAAAAATGACGTGTCGTGCACATGTGCTGATATTTTGGGTGCTGATATTCTTCTAAACATCGGGGGCAGAGAGGTCGGCCCAGGTATCAACGTGGGTGAATTTAGGTGAGGAAAGCGACCGATTCCAAGGTTGTGTTCGCTGCAGGTGGATCTGATTTTTATGGCCTTCGAGCTATTTGCTGATGGACCATTGATATGACCGGCTGTGTCCCCGGGAACAAATTCCCAGACACACACTCAACTGTGGTAATAGAATGGGCATTTCTCTGGGGAAATCTCCGGACCCGCAGCAAGGCAGAAGAGTGCGAATAAAACAAGGGTAGGAATAAATGTCCAACGCGTAACTCTCGCTGTTTTCCTCGTTCTTTAATGAATATTTCCATAATGACAAGATGCTCAACTGATTTCTGGGCTTGATTTGGCTCATAGCTCAGCAACTCACGGTCTGGAGAAGAAATCCCAGAACAATGGTAACCAAGAGGGAAGATGTGAATTTCGTTTGAAAATGAATTCAAGAATCAAAGTTCGGTTCCATACCGAATGTGGAATGGTAAATGACCGCAACAGTATAAAATATGCAGCGTGTGAACAAACTGTAACTAATGTCGGTGCATCGAGGGTGTAGGTATTTTGAGTTCTCCAGCAGGGAAAGAAGCCATTCTGTCCAATTCGTTTGCTTTGGCCAAGTTTTCTTCCTGGGCTTATCTCATTTTGCTGAGTTTGAACCTTTCCTGTCCGAAAGTGTTTAGTTGTGATGTTGTACAACCCCAGTCATTCGTTACTGGAGAAGTTTCACAATGACACTGAAGGGATATTTCATTGCTTTCTTTACCTCCTCCCTGAACTTAACTTGAGTCACAGTGTAAACGCCAGTGTTTGTGCAGCAACTCAGAAGTTGCAACATGAATCCAATTTGTTCCACAAAAATATTCACATTCACAGGTCGATACCCCAACAACACTACTCGACTACACAGGGCATACACGAGAAACAGTGACCAGAAGACAATGAAATTCCCCGAGATTACCAACAGCAAAATGATGGATTTTCTTCGGCTTTCCATCTCTGGGTCTTTGGAGCTCTGACCAGACTCCCCATTATTGAGTCCCCGGAGTCTCTTGCGGGCTCTGCTCGCAGCTAAGATGTGCCTCACTGTTAAACTGTTGAGCAGCAGAATGATAACGAATGGGAGTCCTGGAGTCAATATATATTGGAGAAACTCAACTGCTGCCCAAGCTTGCGAAGAATAGACACTGTGAACGACTGCACAAAACCAGGGGTGCGTCACCAGTAAATATTGACCAGTCAGCATAAAGTACCAGAACACGTTCTTGGCACAGCTGAGCAGACTTACTGTCCACAGAACCACCACTGCTGTCCTGTCGGTACAATATGTGGGTTTCAGCTTGTGGCAACAGATGGCGACAAATCGATCGATGGTGAATGTGACGGTGAACCACACGGAGCAATCGGTGGCCGTGAAGAGCAGAACGGCATGGATGTTGCACACTGGAATCGACTGGAGGAAGCTAAATTCGTTCCAATAAAGCGTAGGGATGTGCCTCAGTATCAGATCCAGGATGACAATGTGTAGATCCGCCGCTGCCATGGCCACCAGGTAGCGGGTTACATTGGAGGAGAGGCCACACTTACCCCGGGATAGAATCACCAACGTCATTACAATAACTGGAAAAAAAATGGAACGGCACTAAAATGCACTCGTGGATTGCACGTAGTCGGGAGAGAATTTGGTCAAATGTTCGACATCTGGCGTTGCCACCTGTTGGATTATATTCAGTGCCAGAGCAATTAACGTGCCTGAACAGCAGTTTGCGCTGGGTTAACCGGAGATTCCAGTTTTAACCCCTCAAATAAACATGATCATCAATACAGTGGGTCCCACTGAGAAGCACTTTCTGATTCAATTGTATCCGGATTTTCACCCCATTCAGTGAATGTTCACACTAACATAATAACCTCCTTCCCAGTTGGCTATTCAATAAACTCGCGGCGATTCTATCTTCGAAAAAGCCAGATATTCCCCAACCTTAGTCTACAATGCATTTAGTGTCGGGCACATCCTGCCCCCGGAAAGATCTTGTTAAATAATTCACTCTCCTTTGTTCATTGATCTCCCGAATTCCGACCCCTTATTTTGAGATTTGGACTCCTGGTTTAGGCATCTCAGCCTGAGATAACATGAGCCACAGACGCCCTAAGAACGTTACGAAGACTCGATGCGATTTGTTCTCCGTGTTTTAATGTTGGCCTAATTCCTCCACATCCTAGAAGCACAATTCCAGGTGTCAGGCGGGTGAAGTTCCACTGCGCATTGTTCACCTGGAATAGTCTTTTCAGGGCCGGATTCCTCAGAACCTCGGGCAACTGGAGAAAGAACCAGGACGGAGTCATGACATCGAGAAGGAGGGAGAGGCGGATTAATCACCCTATGAGAGGTTGAGTTTTAGTAAGGCTCCCCTTGACCTTGCCCCGCTGCCATCCCTTCTTTCAATAAAATAACGTTTATATTTGAATATTTTCTTTATAAAAGAAAATAAACAACCGCAGTTACAAACAATGAAATATTACAATATCTAAATAAGAACCTACCAAAAAACTCACCCCATCTAAAACTGCACCCTTCCTCAATCCTAAACCCCCGACCCACCTAAAAATGAAAGAAAAGAGAAAAAGACCAGAACTCCAAACGCCATTAATTTAGTCCGTGATATGGAGACGCAGCGGCAATCAATACCCTATCCTTAAATTTTCAAGTTAAAATAATCCAAATATGGGCTCCAAATCCGCCCCCCCCCGCCCACCCTTTTTTCAAAGTTAAGTTACGTATTGTTGTACTATGTACAATGTACGCCATGTATGAGCAAGTCATTTAACTGTTGCAGCAACCCTTTCCAGAAGTGCTTTCATGTAATCACTTTCTGACTGGTATTGGCGAGTAAACAAGCCTGGTCTTCACTTGAACACAGTTCAAACAGAAAGCCTTACCTGTGCTTGGGGAATAGCACACCGAACTTCTCCCGATGTTCTTCTGTGTAAGGGAGTGGTAAAACAAGGACTACGAAAGTAACGTCTCCGTTTCCCGTCATATTATATAGATTTCACAATCCTGCCGTTCATGTTCCACCAGGCTTCGCTCCCTCTCTTTAACCAGTACAGGCGCACGTTAACGCCAACTCGCGACATGATAACGTCGTCATGGGAAACACAACCTCGCGGTTGCAGGAAAGCCCTAAAAGCATTACTTCTAAATATTTATGTTTGGACCCTAATTTAGAAAACAAAATAGTATTTGTAATTTTCTAGGTAATAAAAATATATGCAAAAGTACTGAAATATCATCCCAAACACTCACGTGTACCACTCAATTAAACCATTTTTTTTGCTCTAGAGAGCAAAGGCCCCGAAGGCCTAACGGTTAATCTGCCTTTGTCAGAGGTTAGAGGGCCACTGGACAATGCCACGGTGCATCCATCCACCCACATTACTTCAGCAATAAGCACATGGAAAAGGAGGGAGTGGGAAATGGGGCAGAGGGGAGTTGTGAGGATGGTAAAGGAGAATTGGGAGCATTCTTAACGTGTGCTGCAGAATTGTTCGCGGGATCACCAGAACAATCACAGAGCAGCAGGAGCGCTGATCTTGAACCAGCACTTCTATGGAATAAATAACTGGTTAACAATGGAACAATAATTTGAAAGGATTTGACAGAAAAACAAACAGAAAGATAATATCTTGCGACCATCCACTCTAAATCGACGTCTATCCATATACAACAACCGTCGGTAGGATTTCAGGACCAGTGCTGCGTACCAGGAACGCTAACAACTGCGAGCAGCGGGTAGTAAACACGTTGAACTGCCCGAAAGGCGTTTTTGATTCGCAGCATTCGCAGCCAGTATGAAGTGATGCTGGCGGATTCCATGGTTTCAGCTCCTGTTGATGTTGCTGAACGCGCTGGCCACGGGAAGAGACAGCGCAGCCTGGTTTTATTGCCACCGGGAGAAGCCTGCGGGGACCGCCTTGCGACGTCGGTTTAATTAGGATGTTCCCCAAGGCGCAGACACTGAAGAAACGGATTCTGCCACCTATTGTTCTTCCAGGTTCTTGCAAGGTCCCATTGTTGTTCTGCAAGCGAAAGGGGAGATATTCCATCAGCCCATAGACAGAAAAGAAATGGGGCTGGAAAAATATTAACCTGCATGTTCGGGAAATCAAAATAAAAGCGAAATTAGAACTATTTCTGACTTTTTGACATATCGATTTGATGGATAAAACCGCCTGCCTCCCGGGTCAGAACTGCTCTTTATATTACGGGGTGAGGGACGAGGTCCTCTTCCCGCAGAGCACTAACGGTGAGGATTTATCTTGGCGCTACACGAACATACTGATCGTCAAACAAGCTCCTCCTTTAACCGTTCACAGGTAGAATCAGTGCGTCCAAACTGAGGGTGTTTGATTTTAATGAAACAAGAGCAGCGAACATCAGCATTCGGATTCATTGTGGATCACCTGCAGCAGGTCCAGAATTTAGACCACCGGCCCTCCTCTCTCGCACTTTTCCTGTCACTGTCACACGACTTTTAACACATCAATCACGCCATTCCTCCTTAAATCCAGACATTTATTTCCCAGTCGCCTCGTTTATGTGCACGTTCAAGCAGAGGAAGTCCATCGCCGGGCTTACAGATTGTCCCAGATTTGCTCATGGTTTGAAAGCATTTTGGGGACTTAACGGGAACATGGGCAAACGTTCCGAGCGGTCAAAACACAGCAAATAGAATGTCATGGAGAAAACGTCCGCCCTTATTCTTTGATGCACAGATTATAACAAGATTTCACAAATTGTGCGAAAACTGCAGACCAGAAAGTCAACATGAAGATGTCGAAGGGAAATGTGACGTTTGGCTTTAAAGAATTTGAACACGAGTAAAGAACTAAAGTATTTATCATCTCGGACTAGTTATCAGAAAACTGATGCTTTTGTCTTGGAACGAGCGGAGCGCACTTCCGCGGGGATGAATTCAGTGTGAAAGTCGATTAACGTGACAATGTCTGTATTTTCTTGCGTTTTGGAGATGCGGCGTGGTTAGCGCCACGTCTTTACAGCGCCAGCGATCGGCTCGAATCCCAGGCTGTTTGTAAGAGTTAGCACGTTTCCTCCCATCGTTCGAAACGTACCGAGGGTTGGAGGTTAATGGGGTGTAAATTGGGCGGCACGGACTCGTGGGCCGAAAGGCCTGTTACCATACTGTATGTTTAAATATATATTTTACGAGATCCAGGCCCCAGTCTCATCATAAACGGTACTCGTTTTTGATTAGATGAAGGTGAATGGCTCCACTGAAGGCATTGATGAAGGGGTTTATCTTGCTCTCTGAAGGCCGTGGGTGCTTTTGCATTGAGTTCAAAAATCAGAGATTGAAACTGAAGAGAATGGAGCTTCTGCGGGAAATTAGATTGGGGGATGTATTCCAAATAGAAGGAGTAGATGAGACCAACTTCTCCCTTCATATGTTACCTGACAGATGAAAACTCGAGTAATTTATTCTGAAACCGAGCCTGGAAATTCAGGTAACAGAAATTACGAATTGGTGGAAATAAATTGGGAGCATAATTTAAAACACGGCTGATGATATCCAACGACTAACAGATAAGAAACGTTGCTGGAACCGACTTTTAAGGCACATAAAACATTGTCCAACATGAGCTCAAAATGGAATTTAAAAAATATTAATTGATTCGGTCAGAGAGTTGTTTCAGGAAGTGTTAATCCTGCGGATCCAGAGCAGGTTATTGTTCTGCCAAATGAACGGCCATAGTTAAACAGGGGAAAATAGAAAATTGGGATAAACACACAGGAAATCTTCAACAGTGAGGTATAAATATCGTCAATCAATGAAACCCCAGATAAGAACAGACAAAACGGAACCCGTTCCCATTCAGTAATTGGAAAATGTAGAAATAACTGACAGAATTATTTTAAAGGAAAAGGGACTGAAGGGAAGAGTCCTGGGATATTGGTGTGAAAGTGGGGGGGGGGGGGCGCCGACAAATAGAAGATGCATCTTAGGAACATTGTGGGTCAGACTTCAAACAGAGCGGGCGTGGAACGGGTTTCAGGCGATGTATATAATACGACTATTAACCAAAAAACAAAATATAAGGGCAATTAAGAACTGAACCAAACCCCCAAGCTAGAAAATATCTTGAATAAATAACAGAAGCAAAAGAATCCCTTCGATTCCCCAAATTAATCCGTTGCTTCTCCGTGTTACATGTCGCTCTATTTCTTGCTTATTCTTGTGTCTATTGGCAGGTCATTTAAAAGTATCTGTTGTACCTGTTTCTACCATTACACCTGGCAGCCGTTCTAAGTACCCATAAAAAAAAACTTGTCTCGCACCTCCTTCCCCTGCCCCACCCCCACTTTAAACGAATCTTTTCAATGATGTGAAATTTTAACCCTGGGAGAAAGAAACCGGCCGCCTGCTCGATGAACGCCTCTCGTCAGTTTAGAAACTCCTGTGAGATCTGTCACCAGCCTCCGATGCTCCAACACATCTTTGTCCAACCTTGACCAATGACCCATACCTGTAACACAGGCCTCATTCAGTGTGATCTGCGCGCTTTCCAATGTCTCCAAGTCTTTCTTTCAAAGGGGCGAGCAGAATTTCACACAATATTTCGCTGCCAAAGCAAAGTTTATATGGCAGCCTCATGATTTTCTTATGATTGTACAAGGCTGCCAAATAAAGACTTACTTATCAACCTATGTAACGACTTTGAAAACCCTGAGCCCCCAGTGAATACTAGATCTCCACTTTCCCCATAGTTGATCTCCCAAGATCAGGACAAAAACTCATTTTCTTTTCTGCCCATATCTTCAGCTGATCTTTATTGTGTTCTTCTGCTTGGTATCACTCTAGACTTCAACAATTCCACTAATCTGAATGCATCTACACATTTAATAACCTGCCCACCAAGTCATCGATGGACGGACGGAGGGGACGGATGATGCATCCACACAACCAAGAGGCCGTCAACAACACTGATCCATAAGGAACAAGATTGAACACGGAATTCCAGGCAGAATAACACCTTTCCACACTCCCTTCCCTCAACCATGGGTTCGTCAATGTAGAAACGAACCATTCAACATCCTATTATCACAAAGGACAGAAGTGGACACTTTGAATGTATCATGGGGTATTGATGTGGATTCATGAAAGGAAATTCTGTCAATGAAATCTGTTATTTTTAGCATCTCATACAACTGCTCGATTAGATATTGGAAAGTATATGTGAGTAATTCAGAGTAATTTATGAATTGCGGCCATGCGTATGCAGATCAGTTCCCCATTCCCCCTAAAGCCTGGAGATTTAAACGATGTGAAGATTACGTATGTGACCTTACGGAAAGACGCTCCAATTATCCCCTCCACGAGGTGATTTGTGTTTCTGAAAAGAGCAAAACAGCCTCCCATTTCGCCCAGCCGCTCGTACCATGTGTCTAACGTCCTCTGAATGAACAACTATCACCTCACGTAAATTTTGAATCCCACCCTAAATAATTATGCCGTCGCATCTAAGATTCATTTGCTCCAGCAAAGTAATGATCACTGTTCGACTCACCTGTGTCCTTTATGATTTTAAAAACCTCTGCAAAATCTGCTCTCAGCCTCGTCCAATCAAAGGGAAAGAAGCCCAGTTTTTTTTTCCAGACATTCAGAGAAATTAGCTTTCCAAATCCTGGCATTAACTTTTTCTCAACATCTTCTCTGCCCTTTCCAACTTTATAAAATCCTTCTGAGAACTCGGTGACCAAACCTGCAGACAATTAACCCATATGTGGCCTGACCAATGGCTTATCCAACTTCAGGATGACTTTCCGACACAGTCTGACCAATAAGGCAAGAGTCAAAATATTGTCTTCATTATTATACCTGGATTTTCTGCCATCGTCAAAGAGCTCTGCACCTCCACCCCAGCACCATTTGGTCCATTATCGTGATCAATACCTTTCATAATTTTATATGCAGCCTTCAGGTCTTGCCCCAGCTTCACATGCCCCAGAGAAAACAACTCTAAATCCTGGGAAACAACTTCTGTACACTTTGCAAAACCAGAGAGAATGATCTGTATATTCGAGTGACCAGAATTCCTCGCCCAATATATATATCAGGACATAACATTCACCTTCTTTACACTTGCGCAGTCTCTTTAAAACCTATGAACCTCAACAGCCAGCTCTCTCGGCATAGCAATGCTTTTAATAAACTTGTCATTAACTGAAAACACTCACTTACATATCACCTACTAAAGTGAAGCATCTTGCACTTGCCAGGATTAGGCCATGAGATTTGCGTTCTTTGTTTTAGCAGTTAGGTAAGATGGTAATGAATTCTGGTTCACTGCCTACATCATTTGCTGGTGAGCTCAGAAATAAGAATAGGCCAAATGAATTGTTGTCTTGTTATGAGCCCAGAGGATCCCAAAACTCAGCAGCAATAGAAATTCACCAAAACAAATGGTTATTTAAACAAGGTACTTTTAATTATCTTTAAACATGAAAACAGGATCAAACTTTAACTTATTACTATTAGTAACTTATCCTAACTTAAACCCCTTTTAATTCTAAGTGCACTTGTATGTAATGTGAGTATAAATTCAGAAAAGTTCTTTAATTCACAGTCCCATCTCACTTCTCATTCTTCCAATTTCCCTGGTTGCAGGCAATTCTTACACTGTGCACAGAATTTAACATCTATGAATTTCATCAGGCTTTAGTGCTTGAAAGGTAAATGGTTACCACTCAGGAAGGTTATTGTTGGTTTTCAGAGAGAGATTTGTTGGTCATTGGACACCCACAACTGATTCCTTCTGATCAGCCACTTCAGTGTCTTGCCGAAGATACTTGCCCCATCAGGGTTTTCCAGATGCTAATCTCTTTCTTTCAGATCACCACAGAGTTCCTTTTCTGTTTCCCTTATTTCAAGTGAAACAATATACTGCCAATCATCTCCTCTTGTATGAACCACAAGAGCTTTGAACAGGCTGAACTAAGAACTCACAACATGTCTTCAAAATGGGATTTTTCTACAAGTTTGCCAGCTTATCATGTTCCAGTCCCAGCTGATGCTGCTGAATTGTACAATTGTAGAACTGAATTCTCTCTCTCTCTCTCTCTTGCTCACTCAGAGAAAACCAGATGTCCCTCTTAGAAAAGCCAACTGCACTCAGACAGACTGAGGCTCCAGACATAATCTTCCGAGTTCGTTCATCTGCTGATTTCCAAAACAATAATCCATTACTCCACAGCATGTCCAATTAATGCCTACATGCGAAGTCATTATAGGCATCTTTCAAAGTTTTTATGCAAAGGCACTCAGAGCCTGGACTGTCTGGCTTGAGCAGAGCTCTGGCATTTTAAATGACATCTGTTTTGAAGTGTTTTTTTTAATGTGCCCTACACTATAAAACCTGCCCTAATTCATCTCCTTTAAAAGATTATCAAACCTTTAACACAATATAAAATATAACATAATCTGTCACAGGCTGAGGAGCAAAGTTTTGGATTATTTGTATCTTATTTGTGGAAGAGGCGATCTATTCAAGAGGGAAACGATAAACAAACCACAGAACCAACATTCTGGCAGACAAATTTGTTTGTGCTATGCAGGTGGATTGAACTACATTAGCAAGGGTTGGGGTTTCATGCAGGACGGAGGCAGGCGATAGGTTGGAGAGTGATAAAAGAAACTTTAATGGGCAGCAGAAATGCAGGAAGCCATGAAATGGCATTAAATTGCACCTCTTAGAACCATAGAACATAGAACATAGCACTTTGAATGCTTGATCCTTAACAGGTAAGGTAGATCACCATCAGGAATGGATACGAACATGTGACTGGTATGTGGTAGTTGAGAGAGGGACAGGACTGGCAGCTCATGATTCCAGGCTACAAGTGCTTCAGCGGGGAGAAAGGAGAAGACAACAGATGAAGGGTGCAACATTGTTTGTTAAGGAGGATATGACGTGAATGCTCAGAGGTGGCATTATAGACAAATCCCCAACTGAGGCTTTATGGCTCCAGCTAAGGAACAATGAAGGATTAAGCACATTTTTTGGTGTGTACCAAAAGCCCTAAATACTCACAGCAATTGGAGGAGAAAAGTGTTGGGAGATTGCCACCAGTTGTCAGTTAAATTAGACTGACATAACAAGATATTGTAACCATCCAGAAATTGACTGGGAAGTCATGGTTGGACTGTTTTAGACGAGATGAGATTTGTTCTATGTCATCATGAAGGTGTCCAAGTGTAAAATGCAGAAGGTCCATACGGGAGAGGTCTACGCATTATCCACTCTTGGAAAATCACCAAGGGCAAGTGGAAAATGTTTATGTAGATGCACCTTTGGAGACCAGCGACCACAGATCAATTGGATGTGAGGCAGTCATGGAGAGATACATGGCGGGACCACATATTAAATATTGGGAATTGTTACAAGGACAACCCTAAAGTTAGAAGACTGGACCTAGCTCAAGTTGAATGGAACATATCCCTTGAGGAAGATAAACATTTTGAAAATTGTATGTATTTAAAAGTGGGTTGACTAGACACAAGGACATTCACATATCAGGGGCACATGTCTGGGGCAAGTGTATACCTGGATGACTTTGGAACTGAAGGACAAATTAATACATGCAGCCTGAAGGACAAAATGACAGGTGGTATCTCTGGCATGTAACACTGGAGGATTATACAAACTGGTTTTAGAAGTATATAAAGGGGAAAAGGGACCTCTCAGAATTAATACTGTGGAAAACTACACAAGATAAGCAAGGTCCTCAAGGAATATGACTTCCCTATTCATTTGAGTCACCCTCAGAGGAGTTTTCGTCAACTCAACACATGAATGGCATCGTGAAGAAAGCACGTCAGTGCCTCAACTCCCTCAGGAGTTTGAGAAGGTTTGGCATGACATTGGAAACACTGGCAAATTTCTACAGAAGTGTGGTGGAAAATGTGCTGACTGGCTGCATTACTGGCTGTATGGGGACTGTAATGGAAGATTCTAACTGTGTTATTTTTACTTTTGCAACCTTTGCTTCTGCAAGGCTGAAAACCTGCTTGTTTTTAGAATCAGCAGACATAAGCTAAATTCCACCGAGGGGCCAGAGATGCTGTTATCTGATGAAAGGACATCTGTGTACCAAGAACATTTAATCTTCCTGCTTGTTTTGGTCACAGACTGTCAGAGGCCTAGCCTTGATGCAAAATAAATCATTGCATTGAAAGTGATAAGCTGAAAATTATGTTATTCGATAGAAGCCTAGCATGCTAGCTTGCTCGCTTATCTTTCTTGCTGTACTGGGAATAGGTGCTTGGGTAAGCAGTTTTTGGGTAATATAAGCCATGGTCCCGCTGCTGAAGTTTGAGACTCTGCAAGAGGTGGCAACATCTCTCAGCAAGAAGAAGAACTTCAAGATTCCAAACCGACGTCCCAGTCGGGGGAGGTGGAGAAGCTGCTACCGTCGTCCTGACAACCTACTACAAGTGTGCAGTCGTTGCCTCGCTTTGGCAGTTGGGACCAGTCCAAGGATTAATAAGTAAAGTTGGGAAGGGCTTGCATATTGTAGTTTGAAATCAGCTTTTGAATTTGTAATAAACATTTGTATAATCTGAACTGCTCTCGGTGTGTGTATCTATTTTCTTTCGGTAGCTCAAACACTGTAACCAATCTAAAATGAACAAAGTTCACCCAAGACAATTGGCGCAGTGAGCAGATGTTTCGCCGAAAGAAAGAGATGAGCCCTGAGCAGTTCTTGATTCCGGGATGGACTTCCCAAGACGATGGGTTTGGCATGTTAGCCAATAACCTGTCTTTGTTGGGACCACCATTAGTTGAAATGAAAAGTTAGACCCATCAAGTGCACCTCTTGGAGAGCGGGTTGCCACTCTCCTTTGAGAAAGTAAATTTCCTTGGCGTAGAGTCTAGACGTGTAATCTCGACCTCTCCAGCCGGACTTTTAAGTACCCATTTTTTAACCCCTTGTTTTCAAGTTTAAACTTTTTAAATTTTAGTTTAAAGTATTAAGGAGCTATTATGGCCATTAATAGTAAAGTTGAGCTGACTGTGCCGCTGATCACTTTCCATCTCATCGTCCGTTGAGTCCTCCGACTCACTCAGTTCCGCGCGCTGAGAGAAGAACAAATCTGGCACAAAATGATAGATAATACGCTTAATGTGATCCTTGTCCTCCTTCTGCAAGCCCTTTTCAAGTGCAGAAAAAGTTACATTTTCAAAATGCTGAAGATTTGGGGCCTAAACAACTTGTTACAGCTTCAGGTTTAATTTCTTCAGTGTCTAAACCACAAAGATTGCCTGTGGGAGCTGGAAAAAAAATGTCTACTACTCACCAAGTAAAGGATGGCGCTGGAATTACCCGTTGTCTAGAGGAAGGTGCGTGTTCCCAAGAAGTGGATCCCGATTCTGGAAGCCTTTCGATTTTAATGGAGGGAGCACGCAGGAAGACGACTCCATTGTTTGAAATGCATCAGGAAGCATTTCAACCTGAAGATATCGATTTCCTCCGTGATTTTGCGAAAAAACAACGAGCTGCGGGGGAGACCAGTGTCGACCCCCTAAGGAAGTCGGGGTGCTGTTGCTGGGAGTCCAGACACACAGTAAAACCTCTAAAATGCCTTTTGTTGAGTTGCAGCAGGACCTGCAGTTACCTGGTTCTGCCACTAGTCAGAGAAAGCAGGGCTGATCTTTTCTGAGCTATAATGTATGCAGTTAAATGCTGTCATTCAACCTTTAATGAATGAGATGGCTCAAATGAATGCTAGTATAAGTTCAGAATTGAATACAGTTAAAACACGTGTGGAAGCATCTTGTGAAGATTTTTAAAAATTTCAGTCTGCTTTTTTGGAATGTAAACAGCAAGTGGTTTCTAACACAGAAAAAGTGTTGAAAGTTGAAAAATCAGTTATAGAATTGCGAGAACATGAGAAGGAGTTATAGAGGAAAATAGACTACTTGGAGAATCAAAGCAAATAATGTGAAAATCGTTGGTTTGCCAGAAGGTATGGAAGAACAAGATCCTCTTTGTATTTTTAAAGACTGGATCCTACAAGTACTAGGGCAAGAATTTTTTTCTGGAGGCCTGGTACTGGAAAGAGCTCATAGAGCTTTAAGAAGAACACCTTTACCTGGTCAACCACCAAGACCTGTAATAATTTGATGTTTGAATAATTTGGACAGAGAAGCAGTGCAAAATGCAAGACAACAACAAACTCTGTTATTGATTCAGAATAGCAGAGTTTTTTTAAATCCTGATTTGAGTCAAGAGGTCATTCAATGTCGACGTCGACGTCGATTTAATCCAGTTAAAGAAGTTTTGTGGCGTAAAGGTTATAAGTCTACTTTTTGCTACCCGGCAGATAGTCAAATGGATTGAACATTGGCTGAAAGGGAGAGGCCAGAGAGTGGTAGTGGATAATTGTCTGTCAGGTTGGAGGCCAGTGACTAGTGGTGTGCCTCAAGGATCTGTATTGGGCCCATTGTTGTTCGTTATATACATTAATGATCTAGATGATGGGGTGGTGAATTGGATTAGTAAATATGCAGACGATACTAAGATAGGTGGAATAGTGGGCAATGAAGAAGGTTTTCAAGGATTGCAGAGGGATTTGGGCTGCTTAGAAAAGTGGGCTGAAAAATGGCAGATGGAATTTAATGCTGATAAGTGTGAGGTGCTTCATTTTGGTAAGAACAATCAGAATAGCACATACGTGGTAAATGGGAGAGCATTGATGAATACAGAAGAGCAGAAAGATTTAGGAGTAACGGTACATCGTTCCCTGAAGGTAGAAACTCACGTGAATAGGGTGGTGAAGAAGGCTTTTAGTATGCTGGCCTTTATCAATCATTGCATGGAATATAGGAGTTGGGAGGTGATGTTGAGATTGTATAAGACGTTGGTGCGGCCTAATTTGGAGTTCTGTGTGCAGTTCTGGTCGCCTAATTATAGGAAGGATATAAACAGAGAGGAGAGAGTGCAGAGAAGGTTTACCCGAATGTTGCCTGGGTTTAAGCATCTAGAGTATAGGGAGAGATTGGACAGATTAGGTCTTTATTCTTTGGAGCGTAGAAGGTTGAGAGGGGATTTGATAGAGGTATTTAAGATTATAAAAGGGATAGACAGAGTGGATGTGGATAAACTATTTCCGTTAAGAGTAGGAGAGATTGAAAGAAGAGGACACATGAGGGGAAACTTCTTTACTCAGAGAGTGGTAGCTGTGTGGAATGAGCTTCCGGGAGAAATAGTGGCGGCGGAGTCAATTGTATTATTTAAGAAAAGGATGAGAAGAAGATGGAGGGTTATGGGCATTGTGCAGGGAGGTGGGACTAGAAAGGGGTGTTTGGTTCGGTGCGGACTAGAAGGGCCTAATGGCCTGTTTCCGTGCTGTAATTGTTATGTTATGTTATATGTTATGTTAAGGTGTTTTATGGAGACTATCAATTTCTTTTTTTTGAGAATGATCATGAAGCAATGATTTTTGCTGATTCATTGCCAGATATAAGAGAACAAAGATGCAGTCCACCATTGTCTCGTAAAGAAAAATCTGGTTGTTCTGGAAACAGAAGAAATGGGAGAAATGGGAAAAAAACAGGAATGGAAAGAGTCCAACTTCTTCTGAAATGGGATTTCCGAGTTTGGAATCTCTTGGATGAAAAGAACTTTCTTATTCTTATTTTACTTTTTATGTTATTATGATATTTTGATGTTATTCATTGTTCGTCTGGGGAGGGAGAGATTTGCTCTAAGCTCTTTACTAGTCATCAGCCACTGGTGGGTGACCCACACCCAATTTTTGTTTAGGGATTACTACCTTTTGGTAGTTTTTTTTAGGGGGGATTTTTTTAAATTATTATTTTATTTTCATTTTAGTTAGCTTTTAATTTGTTATATTTTTTCTCCTATTGGTGGGTCTATATATGTTGATTTGAGTTTTCATATAAAGATATTATTGGTATTTATTAGTAACAGTAGATATGTCAAAGTTGAGGTTCGCTACTTTTAATGTTCGAGGTTTAAACAGTCCCATCAAGCATAAGCAAGTCTTGGCGTATATCAAGAAAATGAAAATTGATGTTGCTTTTTTAAAAGAAACACATTTGAATGTCAAAAAAAGTAAGAAATTAAAGAGGGACTGGGTTGGGCATGTATATTCCTCTTTATTTAATTCCAGGGCTAAAGGTGTAGCAATTTTGATACATAAAAATTTATCTTTTGAATTACAATCAATGGAGGAAAAGGCAGGATGTTTTCTTAAATTGAATTGTAAGATTTTCAGTGAATTCTGGACTTTACTTAATATTTATGCCCCAAATGCAGATTATGAAATATTTATTTCAGATGCATTTTTATATCTGGGTCAGGCTAATGATAATATTTTAGTTGGTGGTGATTTTAATTGTGTTTTGGAATCTTTATTAGATAAATCTCTGAAGAAAGTTAAGAAATCTAAGATGGCAGTTCAGGTTCAAGCATTGATGAAAGATCTTAATTTAGTAGATATTTGGAAATGTCTTAATCCAACAGAGAAAGATATCTCTTTTTATTCATATAGACATGAATCATTTTCAAGGATTGACTTTTTTTTAGTATTGGCACATTTACAAGGGAAAATAAAACAAGCAGAATGTAAAAGTAGGGTGATTTCAGATCATTCTTTGTTATACTTTACATATGCAACTTCTGAGAAAATTCAAGTGCCCTATTGTTGGAGGTTATTTAATGTTATTTAAAATACAGAATCTATTGATTTTTTTAAAAAACAAATTAATTTTTTTTAAAGAAATTCTAATTCTGTTCAAAATAAGTTTCTATTATGGGATGCTATGAAAGCTTATTTGAGAGGACAAATAATTAGTTATACCTCTAAAATATAAAAGAATTGATGAAATCAGAGTCTTGAATTAGAGAAACAGATTGATGAGTTAGAAAAGGAATTTCAGAAAGATGCTACAGAAGATCAGAAAATAGAATTATCTAGGTTGAAATTGGAATATAATACTTTGCAATCTTATCAATTTGAATCTGTGATTAATAGGACTAAACAATGGTATTACGAATGGGGAGAGAAAGCATATAAGGTATTGGTGTGGCAATTAAAGAAAGAACAGGTTTTGAGGACTATTAATGCTGTTAGATGGAATTCTCTTATCTCTTATAAACCTCGTGAGATTAATGATGAATTTTGTTCATTTTAGAAAAAGTTATATACATCTGAAGAAAAACAAGAAACTGGATCAATTGATCTTTTTTTTATCACAGTTGAATTTACCGATAATCTTTCTTTGGCTTGGCTTCATGGACAAAGATTTATGGAGGGGAATGTCCACGTCTGCTGCAGGCTCGTTGGTGACTGACAAGTCCAATACGGGACAGCCGGGCACGGTTGCAGCAGTTGCAAAGGAAAATTGGTGGGTTGGGGTTGGGTGTTGGGTTTTTCCTCCTTTGTCTTTTGTCAGTGAGGTGGGCTCTGCGGTCTTCTTCAAAGGAGGTTGCTGCCTGCCGAACTGTGAGGTGCCAAGATGCACGGTTGGAGGCGATATCAGCCCAATGGCGGTGGTCAATGTGGCAGGCACCAAGAGATTTCTTTAAGCAGTCCTTGTACCTCTTCTTTGGTGCAACTCTGTCTCGGTGGCCAGTGGAGAGCTCGCCACATAACATGATCTTGGGAAGGCGATGGTCCTCCATTCTGGAGATGTGACCCACCCAGCGCAGTTGGGTCTTCAGCAGCATGGATTTGATACTTGCAGATTCTGCCAGCTCAAGTACTTCGATGTTGGTGATGAAGTCATTCCAATGAATGTTGAGGATGGAGCGGAGACAATGCTGATGGAAGCGTTCTAGGAGCCGTAGGTGATGCCGGTAGAGGACCCATGATTCGGAGCCAAACAGGAGCGTTGGTATGACAATGGCTCTGTAAACACTGATCTTTGTGTGTTTCTTCAGGTGGTTGTTTTTCCAGATTCTTTTGTGTAGTCTTCCAAAGGCGCTATTTGCCTTGGCGAGTCTGTTGTCTATCTCATTGTCGATCCTTGCATCAGTTGAAGGGGTGCAGCCGAGGTAGGTAAACTGGTTGACCATTTTGATTTCTGTGTGCCCGATGGAGATGTGACGAGACTGGTAGTCATGGTGGGGAGCTGGCTGATGGAGGACCTCGTTTTCTTCAGGCTGACTTCCAGGCCAAATATTTTGGCAGTTTCCGCAAAACATGATGTCATGCGCTGGAGAGCTGGCTCTGAATGGGCAACTAAAGTGGCATCGTCTGCAAAGAGTAGTTCATGGACAAGTTGCTCTTGTGTCTTGGTGTGAGCTTGCAGGTGCCTCAGATTGAAGAGACTGCCATCCGTGCGGTACCTTTGACACCATGAGCAAGAAAGGGCTTTGGCAAATACTAGACCACCTCGGATGCCCCCCCAAGTTTCCTCAACATGGGTATCCAACTGCATGAAAACCAACAAGGTCGTGTCAGATACAGCAATGAGCTCTCTGAACCCTTCTCCATTGACAACGGCGTGAAGCAAGGCTGCGTCCTCGTACCAACCCTCTTTACCAATAATAGAGGATGCAGATATACAGGAGTTGGAAAAACCATTTACTGATTTGGAAATTAAAATGGCTATGATGGAAATGCCGAATGGTAAATCACTTGGTGATGATGGATTTTTTGTTGAATTTTATAAAATCTTTTATGATGATTTTTCTACAGTGTTTGGGGATGTATTACGTCAAGTTGGAGAACATTATGAATTACATGAGTCTTGTTCTAGTGCTTTAATTACAGTAATCCCAAAAAAGATAGAGATACTTTGAAAGTATCTTCATATAGACCAATTTCATTGTTAAATGTAGATTTTAAAATAATAGCTAAAATTTTAGGGAATAGATTGGCTAAATTTTTACCTAAGTTGATTATATGGATCAAACAGGTTTATTAAAGTATAGATATGCCTCAGATAATATTTTGTGTGTGATTAGTTTGATTAATAGATTTCAACAATCTTTAGATCATCCGATGGTCATATCTTTAGATGCAGAAAAAGCATTTGATAGAGTTGAGTGGCATTTATTTTAAAGTTCAGAAGAAATTTAAGTTTGGTCCTTTTTTTATTGGTTGGATTAAGGCTTTATATAGTAAATTGATAGCTAGAGTATTGATGAATGGCTTGATTTCAGAACCTTTTAAATTGACTCGATCAACTCGTCAAGGTTGTCCTTTATCACCAGCTTTGTTTGCTTAAGTGATCGAACCTTTAGCACAGCTGATAAGACAAAATACACAGATATGAAAGTTTTAGATGAGGAGTATAAAATTAATTTATTTGCTGATGATGTATTGGTGTATTTAACAAATCCAGCTCAGTCACTTTTGCACTTGAAGGAGTGTTTAATACAACATGGATGTCTTTCTGGATATAAAGTTAATTGGGAAAAAAGTAAAATATTACCGGTAAGTGAAGGAGATTATTCAGTTTATAAGAATATTATTAATTTGAAATGGACTGATCGAATTAAATATTTGGGTATAATTTTGAATGTTAATTATTAATCTTTATATAAATTAAATTATGTTCCATTAATTTAAAAAATTAAAACTGATTTGATTAAATGGAAAGATTTATCTATTAATTTATTGGGTAGAATAAATACAATTTTTCTGCATATGCAATATTTTTTTCAATCTATTCTGTATTTACTTGATCATATTTTTTTTCGAGATTTGAATAAAATGGTTAGGGAGTTTTTATGGAGAGGTATATTTTTGTGAGTAGCTTTGAATAAATTAACTTGGAAATATGAGTTAGGGGGATTACGTTTACCACATTTTCAAAATTATTATGAAGCAGCCCAACTTAAATTTATTAGTTTATTGATGGATTTGGTACGGCCTCCTAGTTGGGCCAAAATTGAGATGGCAATTATTTCTGAATTTGAAATACATCAATTTTGTGTTTAGATGGAATATAAATTTGTTACAGCAACATAATGTGTGTATACTAAAACATTTAATGAAGTTATGGATAAAGAAAAATAGAATGATAGGCTCTAGGGGTGAATTATCGGCTTTGACTCCGTTGTATAATAATCAACTTATTTCTTTTTCAATACACAATCGAAGTTAATTACTTTGGAGATTTAAAGGAGTGGAAAACTTGGGAGATTGTTTTAAAGAGGGTAAATTTTTATCTTTTAATCAGATGAGGGACAGTTTTGGTATTGATAAGAACTCTGTTTCTTTATTATCAAATTCAATCTTTGTTAAAACGTACATTTAGTAGAGATATGATTTTACCTGAAATTACTAAATTTGAGACTTTTCTTATGAAGGTACCAGAGAAGGGTTATATTTCATCTATGTATCAAATATTACAGGATGGTATGGATAAAAAGGGTTGGGATAAATCTAAAAGTAAATGAGAAGCGGATATTGGTTTTATTTATTCCGAGGAGATTTGTTATGACAGTGTAACTAGATTGATAAATGCATGTTATGCAATGATAAAATATTATTTTCTACATCAATTATACTTAACACCTGAAAAATTTTAAAAAGTATGGGTTTCATGAATTAGATTTGTGTTTTAGATGTGGTAATTCTGAAGGAACTTTTTTTCATGCTGTTTGGTCATGTATATATATACAATCTTTTTGGAAGAAAATTCAATTATTTTTAGAATACCTGTATAAGATTAAAATACTTTTAGATCTGACAGTATTTTTATTGGATAGTTTGCAACCTCTGAAAGGTTTGAGATTAGATAAATTTCAACTTGCTTTTGTATATTTAGCTTTGTCTGTAGCAAAAAAATGTATTGCTAGTACGTGGAAAGATACAAATATGATTGATATTAATAGATGGCATAACGAGATGAAATATTGTTTAATAATGTAAAAAATTACACGTTTCACGTGATAATTAGTTTTTTTATTAATAAGTGGTTGTTATACTCAGAATACTTACATTTCAATTTATGTTGATTAGATCTTAATATGTATGTTTAATTTTTCCTTAATATTTTTTATTTTTTCTTTCTTTATGGGTCTCCTCAGGAGAGTTGGCTGAAGGTGGGGGGGGGGGTTTCTTTTCTTTTTTTTTCTATATATAAAAAATTACGTTCATGTTTATGGTTAATTGTTGTATATGTGTCTTCGGTAAACTTGTACCTCTCACTTTGTTCATTTTAGATTGGTCACAGTGTTCAAGCTACCGAAAGAAAACAGACACACACACCGAGAGCAGTTCAGTTTATACAAGTATTTATTACTAAATCTAAAGCTGAATTCACACTACAATATGCAAGCCCTTCCCAATTATACTTATCAATGCCTGGACTGGTCCCAAATGCCAAAGCGAGGCGATGACTGCACACTTGTAGTAGGTTGTCTGGGCGCCGGAAGCAGCTTCTCCACCTCCCCGGACTGGGATGTTGGTTTGGAATCTTGAAGTTATTCTTCTTGCTGAGAGATGTTGCCACCTCTTGGAGAGTCTCAAACATCAGCAGTGGGACCATGGCTTATATTACCCAAAAGTTATTTACTTCAGATCGTATCTCTTTGAACAAATGATTTAATTATCTTCAAGGAACATGACCTCTCCAGAATTCAATCCCCCTATTAATGAATCCCAGCATCCCATTGGATGAACTACAGCCTATTCCAGAGGAAGAACAGTCATTTCCCCCCCACTGTCGAACTAGAGAGAACTAATGGTATGGGTGGCATCACCAGGTAGTGGCCCTCCTGTAAATGGAGAAATAGTGACATCTGCTCAGGGTAACACTCGGTGGGTAGCTATTGAGGGACAGGATGATTTAGTCTGTTTAAACACGGATGATTTAGTCTGTTTAAACACTGAACGCTTACGGTATCGTGAGTGACATGTGTCAGGCTTCTTTGTTCCAGGTTCTCTGTCTTATGCTCCTGGTGATCTGGCTTAACAGCTGCTTTGGTGTCAAAAATTGGATTTGTAATGTCGAGGACATTCTGAGGGAGTTGCCCGTGGGGGACGCAGTCCGATGCATTACACCAAGGAAGTCCTCGGTCACCCGCCTCAAGTGCAGCTTAAGTCCTTGTGAGACTGTTATTGCCAGTCTCGGTTCCTATATTTTGTTTGTGGATTGGGCCACACTATTCTCCGTTGGTTGCTCGCATTATTCCTTGTTTTTGTGATTATTGTAGTTTTGATTTCTCTTTTACGCTCTTTTTGTACTCTTATGCTTGTTAAGTCTCGTGTCTGACAGCCTGTGACCATGCGATGGAATGTAATGGAAGATTCTAACTGTGTTCTTTTTACTTTTGCAACCTTTGCTTCTGCAAGGCTGAGAACCTGCTTGTTTTTAGAATCAGCAGACACAAGCTAAATTCCACCGAGGGGCCAGAGATGCTGTTATCTGACGAAAGGACATCTGTGTACCAAGAACATTTAATCTCCCTGCTTGTTTTGGTCACAGACTGTTAGAGGCCTAGCCTTGATGCAAAATAAACCATTGTATTGAAAGTGTTAAGCTGAAAATTATGTTATTCAATAGAAGCCTAGCATGCTAGCTTGCTCGCTTATCTTTCTTGCTGTGCTGGGAATAGGTGCTTGGGTAAGCAGTTTTTGGGTAATATAAGCCATGGTCCCGCTGCTGAAGTTTGAGACTCTCTGAGAGGTGGCAACATCTCTCAGCTAGAAGAAGAACTTCTATAGTCCAGCCAACATCCTGGTCGGGGGAGGTGGAGAAGCTGCTACCGGCACCCTGACAACCTACAACAAGTGTGCAGTCGTTGCCTCGCTTCAGCAGTTGGGACCAGCCCAAGCATTGATAAATATAGTTGGGAAGCGCTTGCATATTGTAGTTTGAAATCAGCTTTTGAATTTGTAATGAACATTTGTATAATCTGAACTGCACTATTTTCTTTCGGTAGCTCAAACACTGTGAGCAATCTAAAATGAACAAAGTGAGAGGTACAAGTTTACCCAAGACAGGGACACCAATGCACCTGAGCATAAAGGCTCCAAAGGCCAGTAGACACATTCCAGGTCATCACAGGCAAAAACCCTCCCACCATCGAGAACATTGACAGAAACGTTGAGAGCAGCAGCAATCGTAAAGGAACCACACCACCCAGCACACAATCTCTTCACGCTGCTGCCATCAGGAAAGACGTATTTAAAAGACAGCTCAAAATTACTTTTTTAAGTGTTTATTTTACAAACGTTTACGTATATTGACAACTAACCAAGATGAATGGAAAAAAATCGAAACCAATGTTAGAAGAAGCTCCGAGTTTGCCTGCAACATCGACTGATAGTCTGAAGGGAGCTGCCTCAACTTCAGGAACTTCTGTTGGAGAATTACAGGAATCCTATCAGGGATGGAAGCCTTAGTAATGCGCTTTGCAAAGATTGAAGGAATGATGAATAATATAGCGGACTCCATCTAAAACATGGTCAAGTCAATCACCAATTTTAGGGAACGAATGAACAGTGCAGAAAGAGACTTAGGAAAACACAATGAGAAATTGGAACAATGACATGACCAGCAGAACAGTGGGAAATTGATAAACAAATGCTCCTTGATAAAATTGATCATATTGAGAACTTTAGCAGATGAAATAATGTACAGATAATTGGTTTAAAAGAAGGTGTGGAAGGATGCGGTTAAATTCTTTGAATCCTAGATTCCTGATTAACTTCATGCTGAGTCACTCGGTGGACAAGTACAGATTGAGAGAGCCCATCAAACCTTCAGACCTTGAAGAAATGGGGAAACACATTCTCAATTGGTCCTTGTGAGACTGTTGAGCGTCAGGGATCAGGAACCGATCTAAAGAGCAGCATTTGAAGACTTTAATTCCCTGCGGAAATAGCATGGACAAGAGGACACGTTTTTCCAAAATTTCAGCACAGTTGCCGTACAGAAAAGAATTTGACGAGGTCAAGTGGTAGCTCCGGGCGATTTTACGGGTGGAGGAGGGCAATTGGACATTTTTCAAGACAAGGCCCAGAGACAGAATATTTTATTCATGGGCTTTAAGAAGAAAAATGACTTTGCAAGAGAACTCTTGTATTTTTGTGGAGTAAAGGTACATTTTTGACTCCTCTGATATTTATTAGGTAATGTTAATCTTTCTTATTGACACTTCACAAATAGCTCGGGGAAATGTTGAATATTGAATAAAGTAACAGCAGGGTGGAGACTCCAGACTAAGAGTGGGGGTGGGTGGGTGGGGAGGGCTTCAGGAGGGAAGTTGTTTTAAAGATAACAGTTTATGATGGGGTTCTTCTTCATTCCTGGAGGTTTCTGAGGACTTTGATTCATGGGCTTCAGGGGCTTCTTGTTTACGTCACTGTCAGAGCAGGTGCTTCGTACATTTTTTTTCAAAAGGGAAGGGATCACAAGATTGTTTAATAATTGACTTTGACTGTGTTACTGTGCAATATTTGTCTGTAAATCAATATAGGTATAATGTTAAAGATTATAAGTTTTAACGTTATTGGTTTAAACTGATGATCAAGAGAAAGAAAGTTTTGGATCACTTGAAAAAGTTAATGGCAGGTGTGGTTTTTTATAGGAAACATATCTTACTGAGGTGGAACATGACAAGTTAAAAAAGAGGATGGTTGGGGCAGGTTTTCTCTTTGACATTCAATTCTAAGGCAAGAGGGGTTGCGATTTTAATAAATAAAAATGTTGCAGTTATTATAGAGAATATATCAAAAGACCAAGCAGTTAGATAAATAATGGTAAATTGTAAAATTTATTCAGAATCATGGACATTTATTAATATTCATGTGCCTTAATGAAGGATATATTTTTGAGAGCTGCTGAGAGGAGAATTCAATCTCTGTTTGGATCTGATATTGGATAAATCTGCAGGTACAGTAACTAGAGCTAAAGCTGCTAAAATGACATGCGAAGGATCTAAATTTGATTGACATTTGGAAGCAGCTTAACCCAACGGAGAGAGACTATTCTTTCTCCTCGAGAGTACATGATTCACATACAAGAATTGATTTATTTTTACTGTCAATCGGACTAAAAGATAGGGCAATAGAATAATAATATTTATCGAGGCTACGTTCTGATCACCCACCTCTTACACTGACTATTTCAATAGTGGAGAAACAGAAATGTGTTTATGGATGGCATTTGAACCCCATAATGTTAAAACAGGAGGATTTAAAACAATTTATTAGGTGACAAATAGAAATCTTTGGTGAAACAAATTTGGGATCAACGGATAACAGCTTTTTAATATGGGATAAAATGAATGCTTTGTTTTTAATATTTTATTTTTGATTTCATCAACAAACAATACAAATGATCATCATTAATAAGTAATTAAAGGTGAATCATTAATCATATATGTTGCAAATATGACCCATATCACCCTCCCCCAAACAAAACCCCTTATGAGAAAAAGGCACAAAGTAAAAGAAAGGGAAGGAAACAGGAGAAAGAAAGAAAAAAGAGGAGAAAGAAAAAGAAAGAGAAAAAGAAAAAAAGAAAGAGAAGGCATGATCTGGAGCTGAAATCCAATTCAACAAAGAAGAGGCCCAGTTATTTTTATCTAAATTTAAATAAAAGGAAGAAAAATAGAGGGAAGTAAAATAAAAAGAAGTACCTTATTTATTAAGTCTTCAACCCTATGTTTTGGAAGTAAGGATCCCATACCTGCAAAAACATGTATTTATTCATTAGGGTGTAAGTAATTTTCTCCAGGAGAACACATCTGTGCATTTCAGTGTTCCAATGGGCTATTTCCAAGAGAGAATTGGACATCCAGGTTACTGCAACACATCTCCTGGCCACTGCCAATGCAATTTTAAGAAACCCCAATTGATATTAGGACTGCCTCATTTTAGGTCTTGCGTCCGTAATATTTCCTAAAAGAAACAATTCTGGACTTAAAGACAATTGTTTCCCAACCATTTGATTTAATGAACCTCCTAGGTTTCCCCAAAAGGGGTTCCATTTAGAACATGAACAGCTGGAATGTAAAAATGTACCTGTTTCTTCCCCACATCTGAAACACATATCAGAAAAATTAGGATTTATGTATTTTTTGCAGGGAAAGATATAGCTGATATAAAAATTATATTGCACCAATCTATATCTTATGTTAATTGTGTTGGTCATACATAACATAACATAACATACATAACATAACATACATAATATAACATAACATAACATAACATACATAACATAGCATAAGTTCAACCAGGTCTTATCATCAATACTAATATTCAAGTCTGATTCCCATCTTTGTTTTGATTTAAGTAACTGCCGTTTAGGGGTACCCAATTGGATTAAAGAATACATAACTGATATGAACTTTTTTGTGGTCCCCTTTTGAATTAGAATCCCCATTTCACTGCCCTCTGGTAATGTCATAGTCAGACATTAAGGGCGATGAATGAAATACAGAAGGATGCCAATGTAGTTCCAGATAATCAGAAACAATACTACACTCAGATTTATAAATCGGACATACCGGGGGAATGAAAGCAAAATATGTGAGTTCTTAAAAGGGCCTGAAGTTCTTAATTTGGTTGAAAATGATAGAAATGACCTGCATGCTACCTTTACAAAGGAAGAGATTGAGAAGCATTCAGTACATTGCAGGCTAACAAGTCTCTAAGAGGGAATGGGTTTCCATATGAGTTCTATAAAGAACTTAAAGATATGTTAATGCTATTACTGACACTTCTGGAATCTTTTTCAATTATGGTATTACCCAAAAAGGACAGAGATCCATTAAAAACACCATCATATAGGCCAATTTCTTTTCTTAATGCTGACTACAAAACTGTAACAAAGGTGTTAGCCTTTGGCTGGGGCAATACTACCAAAATTAATACATGCAGACCAGGTGGAATTTGTAAAGCGTAGACATTCAGCAAATAATATACCTCAACTGTTTAATGGCAAAATCGGGGCAAAATTCTCTGGATGCAGAAAAGCCATTCGTCAAATTAGAATGGTCGTTTCTGTTTACAATATTGGAAAAATTTGGTATAAGAAATGGATTAAGGTGCTACATCACAGTCCACTGGTAAAGATAATTACAAATAGTCGAACATTGTCAGTATTCCCTTTGAGTGGATCGAGTAGCCAGCATTGTTTATACTGGCAATTGAACCTCTGGTGGAAATTATTAGAAGAGATCCTGAGATTAAGGGCTTCGTGGTTGGACAAGATGAGCATAAAATTAGTTTATTTGTGGATGATGTACGATTATGTTTGTCAGATCCCAAAGGGTCCTTGGAAAAGTTACAGGAGACTCTCATAAATTACGGTAGAGTGTCTGGTTATAAGGTTAATATGGATGAAAGTGAAATAATGCCCTTAACAAACCATGATTATGAAAGATACAAAGGAGGCAGTAGATTTCAATGGAAATCAGATGGGATTAAATATTTGGGAGAAGTAAGAGATAACAATTTACAAAATTTGTATCAGTTTAATTTTGTTCCTCTGCTCAGTAAAATAGAACAGGACTAACATGGAAGGGTTTTCCATGAAAGTAATGCCAGATTTCAATACTTGTTCCAATCACTAACTGGGTTCATATGGAGCTACATTCTATGAAAATGGCAGGAAATTAATGAACCTATCGGAAAAAATGGGTATTTGGCTCAGAGAACTGCTATGTAATAATGTATTTTTACCTATGAATATGACTAACAGAATTCTAAACATAAGGTTACAAAAGGATTTATGCTGTATGGCAGATTGTTCAAAAGATGGTGTTTAGATGTCATTTGAAAAAATTAGATGTATCCAATGGAACATTTCTATGACATTTCTTCAACTGAGAGCTTCTTGAGGTAACAATGGGGACAGGCATTGACTCCTCCGGGAGTTAGTGAAATGAAACAAACACTTTGGATCAGTAATATGCCCAAATTTATTACCAGAATGTATTTTACTCTTCAATTGAAAAGTGCTAAACCTGGTCTGCAGAGATAAAGGAAAAGGTGGGAGTCTGATTTAGGTGTTGAAATACCAGAAAAATCCTGGTCTGACTGGTGTGTGGATAGTGTAACTTCAATTATTAATGCAAGATATGGGTTGCTTCAATATAATTTTTTACACCAGCTGCATCTCACTCCACAGAAGTGCCATAAATTTAAGCCAAAATTAGTTGAATTGTGTTTTAGGTGTGAAATAAAGGAAGGAACATTCCTTCATTCAACTTGGTCATGTGTGAAGTTTAGACTTTTTTGGCAAAAAAAAGTCTGTCGTATTAACAAGAATTACACGGGTGACCTTCCTAGCTGGTCCAAAACTTTATTTGTTAGGCATTTTTGTAGATATAAATAATGATCTTACAGAGTTTCAAATTTTGTTTGTTAAAATTGCATTACCAGCGTATTGCAGCCACGGGGAAGTCGATCCTCGTCAAGGTGGACGGCAGATCATTGTCAACCAATGGAAAAAAATAGCATATAATTTAAGGAACAAATATGATACATTTCTTAAAATATGGCAACCATATTTGAACTACGTTGGTGCCCAACATTAATAATGCTTCTAAATTCAAAAGTGATCTCTCCCTGAATCTGCTTGTTAATTTAAACTGTGAGCTCTGATGGTGTACAAAAAGGTACACTAATGGAGTGGGCATGGGGGGAAAGAAGGGGGTAGAGTTAAGGATTTTGTATGTGTACTTTCTTGGCTCCATACAATTTTAAATTATTTTTATTGAAATGTTGGCATTTTTAATTTTTTAAATCAAAAATAAAATATAAAGTACTTAAAAAAAGGAAAGAGGTATAGATGCAAGAAAATTAGCCCCACCAGGCTCAGAAAGAGCTGCAAACCCCTCCACCCTCACACTCCTCAACAACAAAGTCAATCAGAGGCTCATTTAAGGATTCTTATTTGTACACTTTAATTATTTTTACTCCCTCTCTATTGCAGTTTGTTTACATTCGTTATCTGTTTACAGTTCTTTATTTGATTACATGTATATGATGTGTACAGTTATGATTTTGTACTACCAATAAGTGGTAATTCTGCCTCACCTGCAGGGAAAAAAGAAGCTCAGGGTTGTAGGTGCAAGTACTCTGACAATAGATTGGAAATCAGAACTCTGAAAGCTGATCTGTTTTTACTTTGGAAATACTGAGGAATCAATGGTCGTGCCAAGAGAATAGGTAGTATTAAGTTTGATGAGGGGCTGAAGGTGTGTATGAAGGTGACAAATCTGAAAGGCAAACAATATATCCAAGGACACTGTAGAAACCTAGAGAGGAAACTGCAGGTTCTGACTGAGATTTATGTCTTGGTTAAGTACAGGTGAGGTGCCAGAACTGGATGGTGGCAAATGTGAAACCTTTCAGTAAGGGCTGCAGGTAAAAGCCGGGGACTTTATGCTAGAGGGTCCAATTTTTTACCCCTGAAGATTTCAAGGCGGTATTCTGAGGTAAAAGGTATACATGTACTTAGACAAACACAAATACAATACCAAACTGATGAAGACTTTGAACACACTTTTTCAAATATGTAATGCCAGTTGGGAGAGTTAGGTTTTCTGTGCCCAATGTAACAATCCTTTAAATTAATTGAACTGATTATAATTAATAAAGGAGTATAGTTTTTTGACAGATTCATTGGCTAGCTGGCTGGTTGGTCTTGAGCTGTATTTGATTTGCAGCACTTCCTTTCCAACTCTTGCCTTCTGTGGAAAATAAAGTTCGCTGAAATCTATGTGAATATGATCTGACAAATAAGGTCACCATATACGTCTCCTGAGATGCAATGACATTTAAGAGAATCTTTCAGAAAAGAATAAATAAATGTATTTCAAGGAGAAGGAGCATTTTAAAGGGAGAACTTTAACAACAGGTTTGGTTCACAAGCGCCATCCTAGATCGTATCATATTTAATGTACAAGTAGTTGCATATGAATATCTGACAATAGTCCAACTTGTAAACCTAACCATAATGGAAAGTAAACGTAACAAAACTGCAGTAGCAAGGACATCATTCATAAGTGTGAAGAAACTAATGAGACTGCCTTTCACCAGAGACCTTCTGATCCTATGTCAGTGGGAAATCTGACCAGTTTCCCAGAGAGCAGGATTGCAGCAATTGGAATAAATGCTTAGAGTTGATTAAGAGAATAATATCTAGATAAGATGTAGGATTTTGAACTCGAGATAATTTGCAATGGCAAATCTTTCTGTTAAATGCCTCCCGAAGATAATCATAGTACATGACCACGTGGTTGTAATGTTGATGTAAAGAGAGCTGATTTGGCTCTCCTTTGTTCGACACTGCACTTTTGTGTCAAAATTTTGTAACTACCCATCAGCCCACTTCTCAATATTGTCTTTATTTTGTTGCAACAATGAAACACTGGAAAATTCAATGTTGCTTCATGTTTACTGATGCAATTCGGGGCAAATGAATGTGGTAAAAGGTACAGGTAAAGGTAAAGGTTCTATTATTTTCATGTAATACTCGACATGTTGTCAGGGTAACCCTCTATCATGTTAAATGTCACCTGCCCATCAGTATTGCTGGCAGCACTGAAACCACCTAAAAGGAAGGACAACAGCACATGTCCTCCTAATACAAAAATGCACGTCCTTCATTTAATCAACCATACTAAAACCCACTTTGGAATTTTACAAGTGAAATTGTATCCTCGAGATTGTGTAAAGAATTCTCTGGAAGGAAGAAGCTCTGTTGCCTTTTCCTTGGTCTGGAACCACACTAAACTGATTGACCATCAGCAAACGCTAAAGTAATGAGTGAATCTCTTTCAAGAAAATAGCGTGTGGGGGGAAATAACATTTTTCATGTAAAATGTTGCACCCAAGAAGATGAAAACTAGCATTAAACAATTTGAATGAAACTCTTTCAGCTGTTATATTCCTTGAGGGGTGAAACTAGTTGTATTGTTGCACAATGTCCAAAAATAGTTTGCACTAAGTTTTTTTTCAGTGTTGTGTAATTGAAGTGACTAATTGCCTCAGTGCACATTTACTAAGCATTTAAACAAATCATCAGTGCATACAGGCACTCGAATGATCTTCATTCACCTCATCAATGAAAATGGGATATCCAGCAATTTATAACATTGTCAGCATTTACTTTCCTGTTCTTGTTGCTGTTGGCTTCACTGGTAAGAAACTAGAATTAATGCAATTTACCTTGTTTCGTCCTTGTGTTATACTGGTCCTGATGCAGAATAATCACATGAATTCCTCAATTAATGTCACGAAGTGGTAAAGTTGGTTTTGCTGCCAGCATTTTATTTTACTCCAGTTTATGAGAATGAATTAGCATTCATTGTCTGTGTGTAAGTGTGGATGGATGGGGAATATGAGAGTTGTGCAGCGAAGAAAGTGGTGGCACCCACTGAATTCTGTCTTCACGTCCTCAGTATTGCGGTGTAAGACTGGCTTTCTGAGAAGACTGAAGCAGGAAAGACCACAAACTACCATCATGTCAACCTATAGGAGCTCCATAAAATGTGTCCTGGCCAGCTGCATTACAGTGAGGTAAGGTTGCTGCAGAGAAATGTATCGGAGGTCGATCCACAGGACCATAATAGGATCACAGGAGTCTCCCCCAACCCATATCGACGTGATCTACCAGGATCGTTGTCTGAAGAGGACCCCTTCCACCCTGTGCACACCATCTTTCAGCTGCTCCCGTAGGGAAAAAGATACAGGAGATTGAGAATCATCACCACTGGGGTGAAGAACAGCTTCTGTGCACGGGCAGTGACAATTGTGAAGGACCAGATGAACTGCTCACACTAATCAGAAACTCTCATATTGACGAAATAATATGTATCTATCCGTCTATTTATTTATTTATCTATTTATGCAGTCATCTATCGTCGGTCAATCTATTTATTTATTTATATATAGGAATGCTTGTCCAGGTATGCATTGCTTGTCTGTGGTTGTCTGGTTGTGTGCCTGCGTGTCTTGCACTGAGGACCGGAGAACGCTCTTTTGTCAGGTTGAACATGGACAATCAGATGATAATAAACTTGACTTGACCATAAGTGGTGGAAAATGTTGTCTGCAGAACAGAAACTTCTTCCGTCAGTTCAGTTCCTTAAAAAAAACTCTCCTTTATTTCCGGACACAATGATACTTTGGTTATAAATCGCCAAGTTAGTCGACCACCAGCGGCCTCAATGCTTGGCTTAAGATCTCTTTAAATGTCGGTGTCAGCGTCGACCTTCTCTTTTATTATCAGTAATAATAGTGTAAAATGTGCTCTACATGATAAACTTCACCAAAGAGCCGCCACAACCATTGCCTGTCTTCTTGCCCGTTGTATTGTCTGGAATCCAGGATGTGATACCTGATTTGCTTGAGCTAGTCTCCAGCAGCCCTGCAACCTGGGTGGGTCCCATGAGCGAACGTCGACAGCAGCCTGCAGCCTGGGTGAGTCCGACAGCCGTGGAGCGCTTCGCCGGCCCGCTGCCATGATAACCATCCTGTCGAGTCGTTACCTTTTCGTTGACCGCTCATCGAGAGGGGACAGGGCTCAGGCGTGTTCTCCCCGTTTCCATTGCCCTGCCACAGTCTGTTGCTCTCTCGAAGTCTGCAACCATCGTGGTAGGCTGCCCATCTCAAGCACACATCTCCGGCTCCTTCAACCGGCCACTTAAAGCCTGTACAGAGTCATCTGCATCTAGACCTGGCAGTAGGACCCTGCGATGCAGCGCTGTGTCACCAATCCCTGCTCTCCTGAGTCCGTACAAAGCTGACACTCTTTTCTCCCCTTTTGTTCTATCCTGTTTCTGCGATTTGTATTGTCTTCTATTTTTAATATGTGGTTCAAGTGCTTTCATCCCCAGGAATGGTCTTCCAAATCCACTTTGAGATAGTGATCACTTCTACCCTTCAGTCTCAGTGACAGTACTCAGTAAATGCGACGCTCATCATAACTAGTTTATGGAATTAAGCAGCACAATTCTAATCGGACTGAGATGTGACAATTCGTATCTCTCTCCGACATCCAGCAGCGGCTTTTCCTGGAGGTGACGAACACTGTCCTCAATGTTTCCATCCAGCCACTTATTCCGTGGAGCTAGAAAAATACATTATTTTCCTAAATTACGCTATTTCAAAGTTTTTATTTTATATCAATACTTTGAGACGTTTGAACTAAATTTCCTTTAAATATAATAAAATAATTAGAAATATTGCCGAATTCAACAACGGCCCCTTTTATTGTGTGTGTGTGTGTGTGTGTGTGTGTGTGTGTGTGTGTGTGTGTGTGTGTGTGTGTGTGTGTGTGTGTGTGTGCACTGTATATCTGGAAACATGGGAAAGTGCTTAACTGGGGAAGGGCTCATTGTGAAAGGATGAGGTAGGAACTGGTTAGAATAAATTGGAAACAGATGTTTAAGGGTGAAAGTAGTAAGTCAAGTGGACGAGGTTTAGGGTCCACGTGCTGGGTTCAGGATAAGTTTGTCCCACTGGGACAAGGAAAAGATGGTAGGAAAAGGGAACCGTGGCTGATGAAACAGGTCAGGCAATTAATCTGGAGGTAGAAGGAAGGATATGTTAGATATAGGAGGCAGGAAACAGGAAGTGCTCACAAGAAATACATAGTAGCCAGGAGGGCTCAAGAAAGAACAGAAGAGCTCCAAGGGGGCAGGAGAAGGCCTTGACATGTAGAATTAAGGAGATCCAGGTGCATGTGAAGAACAGAAGGATGACATGAATGAAGGTGGGGGCCACTAAAAGATAAAGGAACCAATGTGTCTGGAGGTAGAAGAGGTTGGAGAGGTCATAAATGAATAGTTTGTGTCAGTAATCACAAGAGAAAAGGACCGTGATCAGGGAGACATCAAAATAGAGCAGATCAGAGTGCTGAACAAGGTGGATCTTATTAATTGATAAGTCCCCGGGGCCAGAAATGATACACCCAGGTCGCTGTGGGAAGTGAGAGAAGTGATAGCTGGGGCAGTAGCTCTTTGGCCACAGGGGAGATGATGGCGGTTTGGAAAATTGTAAATGGAGTACCTTTGTTTACAAAATAGGGTGAATCCTGGGATTTATGGACTGGCGAGTCTTACGCCAGTGGTGTGTAAACTATTGGAGAGGATGCTGAAGGATAGGATCAATGAGCATTTGGAGTTGTGCAGTCTCCTCAAGAATAGTCAGCATGGCTTTGTGATGGGAATGTCGTGCCTCATTAGTCTGTAATGGAGCATTTAAACCATGTTTTTGCTTATTAAACCTACTTTGAGAATAATGTAAAAATCAGCAGGCAGAAGCTAAATTCCACCATGGGGCCCAGAGATGCAGTTATCTGACAAAAAGACATCTGGTGCCAAGAATGTTTAATCTTCCTGCTTGTTAGCCGGTTGCTGTTTGAGATTGATGGGATTTTTGGTCGCAGACTGTCAGGTGAGGCCTTGAAGCTAAGTAAATCATTGTATTCAAAGTGATAAGCTAGAATGGGTAATATAAGCTGTGGTCCTGCTGCTGACGTTTCAGACTCTCTGAAGGATGACAACATCTCTCAGCAAGAAGGAGAACTTATAGAGTCCAACCAACATCCCGGTCGGGGGAGGTGCAGAAGCTGCTACTGGGGCCCTGATAACCTACTACAAGTGTGTGGTCATTGCCTTGCTTCGGCAGTTGGGACCAGTCCAGGCATTGATAAGTATAATTGGGAAGGGCTTGCATATTGTAGTTTGAAATCAGCTTAAGATTTTGTAATAAAGATTTATATAAACTGAAGTGCTCTCAGCCTGTTTCTCTGTTTTCTTTCAATAGCTCAAACACTGTGACCAATCTAAAATGTGAATCCTGGGAATTATAGACTGGTGAGTCTTATGCCAGTGGTGTATAAACTATTGGAGAGGATGCTGAAGGATAGGATCAATGAGCATTTAGAGTTGTACAGTCTCCTCAAGAATAGTCAGCATGGCTTTGTGATGGGAATGTCATGCCTCAGGAGCTTAACTGAATTATTTGAGGAGGTAACAAAAGAAATTGATGAAGTTGGGAGGGAGATGCGGTCTACATGGATTTCACAAGGTCCCTCATGAGATACTCATCCAGAGCCTTGGTTGTGTGGATAGAAAAATAGACTTCCAGACAAAAGCAGGTAGTAATAGTGGAAGGAAAATATTTTGCCTAGAGATCGGTGACTATTGGAAGGGCTGCAGGGATCTGTTCTGGGACTCCTGCTCTTTGTGATTTTTATAAATGACCTGGATGAAGAGGCAGAAAGATGGGTCAGTAAGTTTGTGGATGACATGAAGTTTGGAGGAGTTGTTGATGTAGCTGAAAGTTGCAAAAGGCCACAAGTATAGTCAGGATGCAGAGTTGGGCAGAAAATTGGTAGATGGAGTTCAATCTGGATAAGTGTGAGGTGATGCATTTAGGATGGACAACCAAGATGGCTGAGTCCAGGGTTAATATTTGGTTACTTTAGAGTATGAATGAACAGAGGGGCCTGGGGAATCAAATCTATACATCCCTCAAGGTCTTCGCACATGTTTATAGGATGGTTAAGAAAGACAATGGGATGCTGGGATTCATTAATAGGGGGATTGAATTCTGGAGAGGTCATGTTCCTTTACCTTACCTTCCTTTTATTGGCCCTCTACCAATTATCCCCGTCACTCTCACCTCGCTCCTCCTCTCCTAGACTCCTCTCTATGAGTTCATTTTAACTTTGAATTAGTTAATCATTCATTTTTTTCGGTTTTAATCATATCAAAATGGTCCTATTATCGCAACAAATCGGTCTCTCAAACTTCTGTTAATTTGAATATTAAAGTACATTTTACAAAGAAAATTGAAATTGTGTTCTGTTTTGCATATTCCTGAATATCACAGGTTAGCTTCAAATTCGAATATTGCCACAAACGACAGGGCCCCACATGTCTTCACCCTCCGAGATTGCTACTGGCTGTATTTTACCTGTACACAGCCTGAATCATTTTGACCCGTCGCCATGTAGTACCCAGTTAGACCAGAATCCTCTCCCGGTAAAGACGCGTGGACGAGTGACATGGACGTCAATCCCTGGGGAAGGCTGGAACTCTGCAAACTCCAGGCTGTTCTTTCCTTCATCACCCACGTGTACGTCCTGAACAGATTAGTATTTCTAGAAGCAACGTTTATTTCATTTCTTTCCTTCTTGCAGTTAATTTGGTGGGAATCATCATCCTGTCCCGCGGAAAATGTGGTCTCACGAAATGCATCACTCGTTATCTGGTGGTCATGGCAGGAGCAGATTTAATGGTCGCTGTTGTTTGTGTTGTAATGGAACAGATAAATAATATCTATAATTTTCTCAAACTCTTGCTCATAACTCCAGTATGTTCCGTTGTTCTTGTTCTGAAGATTGCAACGATGGACTTTTCCGTTTGGCTAACTGTTGCTTTCACGTTCGATCGCCATGTCGCTATCTGCTATCAAAACCTCCGGAAGCGATACTGTACCCAGGAAACAGCGAATGTGGTGATCGTAACCGTGGGGGCAGTAGGAGGTTTGAGGAGCATCCCAGCTTACTTTGTCGTGGAGCCTTACGCAATCATTGATGGGGTTCCATGGCGTTGCGTCCAGAAGCCGGAGTTCTTTACGTACCCTTTGTGGAAAGCCTATGAGTTATTTGACAGCATTATGACCTCGTTATTACCAATCTGTTTCATCTTGCTGTTCAATGCTTTAACCGCCAGACACATAATAGCAGCAAATCGAGTCTGTCGGGGACTCCGGAACAACAGTGAAAACCAGAAGGACCCAGAAGTGGAGATCCAGAGAAAGTCCATTATTTTGTTGTTCGCTCTATCAGCCAATTTCGTGTTGTTGTGGATGCTCTACGTTATTCATTCTATGAACTGGCAAGTGGAAAAATATTTCTACACAGACAAATATTTCAATACCCCGAAATATATTGAGCAACAATTTGGGTTTATGTTACAGATGCTGAGTACCTGCACCAACACTTGCATCTATGGGCTGACACAGAGGAAATTCAGGGAGCAGCTGAAAAATGGAGTCAGATATTACTTTAATTATTTTGGCTTGGCTTCGCGGACGAAGATTTATGGAGAGCTAATGTCCACGTCAGCTGCAGGCTGAGAAGTCCAATGCGGGACAGGCAGAAACGGTTGCAGCGGTTGCAAGGGAAATTGGTTGGTTGGGGTTGGGTGTTGGGTTTTTCCTCCTTTGTCTTTTGTCAGTGAGGTGGGCTCTGCGGTCTTCTTCAAAGGAGGTTGCTGCCCGCCGAACTGTGAGGTGCCAAGATGCACGGTTTGAGGCGATATCAGCCCACTGGTGGTGGTCAATATGGCAGGCACCAAGAGATTTCTTTAGGCAGTCCTTGTACCTCTTCTTTGGTGCACCTCTGTCTCGGTGGCCAGTGGTGAGCTCGCCACATAACACGATCTTGGGAAGGCGATGGTCCTCCATTCTGGAGACGTGACCTACCCAGCGCAGTTGGATCTTCAGCAGCGTGGATTCAATGCTGTCGGCCTCTGCCATCTCGAGTACTTCGATGTTGGTGATGAAGTCGCTCCAATGAATGTTGAGGATGGAGTGGAGACAACGCTGGTGGAAGCATTCTAGGAGCCGTAGGTGATGCCGGTAGAGGACCCATGTTTCGGAGCCGAACAGGAGTGTGGGTATGACAACGGCTCTGTATACGCTCATCTTTATGAGGTTTTTCAGTTGGTTGTTTCTCCAGACTCTTTTGTGTAGTTTTCCAAAGGCACTATTTGCCTTGGCGAGTCTGTTGTCTATCTCGTCAATCCTTGCATCCAATGAAATGGTGCGGCCGAGATAGATAAACTGGTTGACCGTTTTGAGTTTTGTGTGCCGATGGAGAATTGGGAGTGGGGAGGGGGGTTGGTAGTCATGCTGGGGAGCTGGCTGATGGAGGACCTCAGTTTTCTTCAGGCTGACTTCCAGGCCAAACATTTTGGCAATTTACGCAAAACATGATGACAAGCGCTGAAGACCTGGCTCTGAATGGGCAACTAAAGTGGCATCGTCTGCAAAGAGTAGTTCACAGACAAGTTGCTCTTGTGTCTTGGTGTGAGCTTGCAGGCGCCTCAGATTGAAGAGACTGCCATCCATGCGGTACCGGATGTAAACAGCGTTTTCATTGTTGAGGTCTATCATGGCTTGATTCAGCATCATGCTGAAGAAGATTGAAAACATGGTTGGTGCGAGAACGCAGCCTTGCTTCACGCCATTGTTAATGGAGAAGGGTTCAGAGAAGGGTTCAGAGAGCTCATTGCTGTATCTGACCCAACCTTGTTGGTTTTCGTGCAGTTGGATAACCATGTTGAGGAACTTGGGTGGGCATCCGAGGCCTCTAGTATTTGCCAAAGCCCTTTCCTACTCACGGTGTTGAAGGCTTTGGTGAGGTCAACAAAGGTGATGTAGAGTCCTTTGTTTTGTTCTCTGCACTTTTCTTGGAGCTGTCTGAGGGCAAAGTGCACGAAAGCTGCACTGTGATTCTGGGAGAACATTCTCAGCGACACTAGGTATTATTCTATTTAGGAGAATTCTAGCGAAGATTTTGCCTGCAATGGAGAGCAGCGTGATTCCCCTGTAGTTTGAGCAGTCTGATTTCTCGCCTTTGTTTTTGTACAGGGTGATGATGGTGGCATCACAAAGGTCCTGAGGCAGCTTTCCTTGTTCCCAGCAGAGCTTGAAAAACTCATGCAGTTTGGCATGCAGAGTTTTGCCGCCAGCCTTCCAGACCTCTGGGGGGATTCCATCCATACCTGTTGCTTTGCCACTTTTCAGTTGTTCAATTGCTTTATATGTCTCTTCCCTGGTGAGAACCTCATCCAGCTCTAGCCTTAAGGGCTGTTGAGGGAGCTGGAGCAGGGCGGATTCTTGGACTGAGCGGTTGGCACTGAAAAGAGATTGGAAGTGTTCAGACCATCGGTTGAGGATGGAGATCTTGTCGCTGAGGAGGACTTTGCCGTCTGAGCTGCGCAGCGGGCTTTGGACTTGGGGTGAGGGGCTGTACACAGCCTTTAGAGCCTCGTAAAAATCCCTGAAGTCGCCAATGTCTGCGCTGACCTGGGTTCGTTTGGCGAGGCTAGTCCACCACTCATTTTGGATCTCCTGGAGTTTGCGCTGAAGATGGCTGCATGCGCGACGGAAGGCTCGTTTCTTCTCTGGCCAGGATGGCTTTGCAAGGTGAACCTGGTGGGCAGCTCGCTTCTTTGCCAGCAGCTCCTGGATTTCCTGGTTGTTTTTGTCGAACCAGTCCTTGTTTTTCCTGTAGGAAAAGCCCAGTATCTCTTCAGTGGATTGCAGTATGGCAGTCTTCAGCTGATCCCAGAGGGTTTCAGGGGACGAGTCCGTAAGGCGGATTGCATCCTCGAGCTTTGCTTTGAGGTTTGCCTGGAAGTTTCCTCTCACTTCGTCTGACTGCAGGTTTCCCACATTGAACCTCTTTCTGGGGGCTTTACAGTTTCTGGGCTTTGGCTTGAAGTGAAGGTTGAGCTTGCAGCGAACCAGCCGGTGGTCAGTGTGGCATTCCACATTGGGCATGACCCTGGTGTGGAGCACATCTCGTTTGTCTGTTTCTCGCACCAGGATGTAGTCCAGGAGGTGCCAGTGTTTGGATTGGGGATGCATCCAGGTAGTCTTCAGGCAGTCCCTCTGCTGAAAAAGGGTGTTTGTAATGACAAGCCACTGTTCTGTGCAGAGCTCCAACAGGAGGCCCCTGTTGTCATTTCACTTGCCGACACCATGCTTGCCCAGGATTCCTGGCCAGGATTCTGAGTCTTTGCCGATGCGAGCGTTGAAGTCGCCAAGGATGACAACCTTGTCGCCTGAAGGGGTGCGTTGAATGAGGTTGCACAGATCAGTGTTGAACTTGTCCTTTTCTGCTGGTTCTGCCTGGAGGGTTGGAGCATAGACACTGATGAGGGTGATGCGACACTTGTTTTGAAGGGGGAGTCGCATGGACATGATCCGGTCCGAGTGGCCTGTCGGGAGGTTTTTGAGTTTGGAGGCAATGGTGTTCTTGACCATGAAGCCTACACCAGATAGGCATTGTTCATCCATAGGCTAGCCAGACCAGTAGAGTGTGTAGCCCGTGCCGTGTTCTTGGAGGCTGTCTACATCTGCAAGGTGGACTTCACTGAGTGCGGCTATGTCGATGTCAAGTCTGAAGAGTTCATGTGTGATGAGGGCAGACCGACGTTCAGGTCGGTGGATGTCAGCCTTGTCTAGCATGGTTCTGATGTTCCAGCATGCTATCTTGAGTTTGTGAGCATCTTTTGAGGGGGAGGTCATGGAGAGGGAGGACGTGGACATGACCTCGGGCCTGCGCAAAGAAATTTTTAGGTTGAGTGCAGTGTGTGCAGTAATGGCCCCACCCTTTACACCCATGGTTCGTGAGCCGTAGCCAAGCAAGGACCTTGGATCGTGGCAGCGAGGTCCTTGGGTCGTAATTTTTATATCGGAGTGGCCTTCTCCTATGCAGGTTTCTTACCCAGGCTGGAGGGGCCTGCCTCCCCTCCTAGGTGGGACCATACCTGGTTGCAATCCAACCTGTTGGCCTCCGCCTGCTTCATCTGCCGAGGCCGGGGCCACCGCCCCCCACTCGCTTCTGCCTGGACCGGGGCCTCCGCCTACCTCACTCTACTGAGGCCGGGGCCGCCGCCTCCCCCTCGCTTTTGCCCGGCTCGGGGCCGCTGCCGCCTACCCTCTGCCTGGACCAGGGCCGGGGCGGTCACTGCTTTCCCTGTGCCCGGACTGGGGCCGCCGCCTACTTCTTTCTGCCCGGACCAGGGCCTCCGCCTGCTTCGCTCTGCCGAGGCCTCCCCCTTGCTTCTACCCGGACCGGCCACATTAAATGGACACATCTGTTAATAACATGCAAACCTGCTTGTAAATTGTTGGAAATTTGGAATAAATGATACACATGCTTGGAAATCTTCATCAGTGTGTCATAAATTTGCAAAATAATGAAGGGTATAGACAGAGTAAATGCGAGCAGGCTCTTTCCACTGAGATTAGGAGAAATAAATACAAGAGGACATGGCATTAGGGTGAAAAGGGTAAGGTTTAGGGGAAACATCTTCACTCAGAGAGTCATAGAAGTGTGGAATGAGCTGCCATCTGATGTGGTGGGTGTGGACTTGATCTTGAGTTTTAAGAATAAATTAGATAGATACATGGATGGGAGAGGTCTTGCAGGGTTATAGAATGGGAGCAGGTTATTGGGACAAGGCGAACCTACAAGAGTGGCTGAATATCCTATTTTCCTGTGTTGTAGCGCTCTATGGTTCTATATGTATGCTTTACAATTAAAAATATGTAATTGAGTTATCAGGCAAAATAATTAATGGTCAATGGAGGGAACTTTTCCAGGATCAACTTGTTAAATGGGAAGTGTCATACAGAGGCAAAAGTGATTACAAATTCTTACAGATTTAAACTCGACCTGAATAGATACACCTCTGCCCCAATGTCTCTCTGTTTTACAACTGTCTTCTACCATTGAAATGCAAGTCCTGCACTCGTTTAACTTATCACAAGCTTCACTCATCGGAATTGAATTCAATCTGTTATTTTTCACCTGCATTCCCAGATTATCTAGATACCACAGTAGTCTTGGACAATTTTTTATCATTTCCACTACAGTGTACATTTTTGTGCCAAATGCAAAATTACTTATCATGCTCACCATTATACTAAGTTGTTACTATTGGTGAAAAACAACTGTGAACCCAGCTCTAATCCCTGTTTCCAATTTGAGTCACAACTAACCACGAACATAAATTCCTGCAACCATCATGCCAAGTCGATGTGCAAGTGGACATCCCAGGCTGAATCCTATGCAAACTAAATTTCCAGAATAGCTAACATCTTATCCAAAGGCCTTGCTAAAGACCTTGTAAACATCCTCTCTGCCTGACCTTTGTCCACCTTCTGGGTCAAGCCTTCAAATATGCATTTAAAATGGTGAGACAGGCTTGTCCATGCTGACTGTCCTACCTTTTTAAAGACAAGATTTATTGTCAAAGTGCACATAATGAGAGCACATAAAACCCTGAGATTTATTTTCCTGCAGGACAGGCTGAATTTCCACTGATAATTAATCCAAAGAACTGGACTCAAGAAAATGATGCATCTACAAAAGAGTGAAATGTAAAACAAAGGGGAAGTGCAAACAAACCGTGCAATTCAGAAAGTGAATATTCATTAACAGATATTGTGTAGAGTAAGAGTTTGGAAATGAGTCTCTGATCAAATTTGTCCTGTAGAAGTCTTGCGGCACATCTACTTCTTTCCTGATGGCAGCAGCAAGATGAGGGCATGTCCCAGTTGGTGTGGATCTTTGAACATTTCTGCATTCCATGTAGATTTTCTTGATGTTGAGGAGGGTTTTGTCCACTTGCTTTGGAAGGGCTGTAAATAAGAGATTTCCCAAGGTATTGGATGTCATCCAAAACCCCCACAAACTTCTGAGAAAGTAGAGGCACTAACGTGATTTCTTCATGATGACATTCGTGTGTTGGGTCCTCTGAGATACAGGAACTGGAATTTTCTCACCCTCTCCACCTCTGATCGTGCACCTCTGGCTTTGCCTTCCTGAAGTCAACAATCAACTCCTTGTTTTTGGTGACAGTGAGTGCGAGATTGTTGTTGGTGCACCATTCTGCCAAGTTTTCAAACTCCCTCCTGTATGCTGACTCATCGTCCCCTTTTATAAAACCCACTACCGTGGCATCATCAGCAAATCTGCAAATGGTGTTATTGTCGTACCGAGCCACCGACTCATAGGGGTAAAGTGAGTAGAGCAGGTACAAGGAATGAAGGCCCGTGGTGCCCTGATACTGATGGAGAACATAGTGATATTATTTCCAATCCTTACTGATTGTGAGTGGTATTGATGTGAAGAAATCCACGATCCTACTGCACAGTGATGTATTGAGACCCAGGTCTTGGAGTTTGCTGTTCTGTTCTGAGGGGATGATAATGTTGAATTTTGAACTGTAGTTAATAAAGAGCATTCTGTTCTATGTATCCAGTGTTGCAGGGCTTTGTTCAGAGGCAGTGAGATGGCATCTGCAACAGACCTGTTTTTGTGATAGACAAATTGAAATGGATCCATGTCAACACCCAGACAGGAGCTAAGAAGCTTCAAAACAACCTCTCAAAACACTCACTACTGTTGACATAAGTGCCACTGGTAGATCATCATTTAGGCAGGTTACCATCCTCTTTTTTGACACAGGTACTATTGAGGCCTATTTGAAACAGGTGGCTACTACACTCTGCCAGAAGGAGATGATGAAGATATCCATGAATACACTGAAAAATTGGTTACCACAGGTTTTCAGGATTCAGCTGTGTACTTCGTCTGCACCAGATTCATTCCTTTGATTCAATCTCCTGAAGGCAGTTCTACTTATTGTAGAAGATCATCAGGGACATGTGGGTGTGCAGTGGCTCTTCCTTGATCTGATGTAGAATGCATTGTGTTAATCTGGGAGTGAAGCCTTGCTGACTCCTACTGCACCAGATTGGGTTTTGTAGCAGGTTAGACCCTGCCACAGCTGCCTCATATCCTTCATCCTTTCAACCTTTGTCTGGAATCTCCACTTCACCTGGGAGATGGCTTTTCTTAGATTGTGCCTGCTCCTTCTGTTGTGATCTAGATCTCCGGACCTAAATCTTTGATCTGGTACTCAGCAGGTTCTGGATTTTATTATTCATCCAGGGATTCTGGTTAAGGAAAACTCTGAATTATGAAGTGGGAACCCTCATCAACTGCTGTTTTGATGAAGTCTGTAATGACCCTGGTGTCATTCAGATCCACAGATGTGATAGAGGTTACAGGGATACCATTACACCTCAGAGACAGGAAGAGGGTAGCTGGGTTACAGTTAGGAGAGGGAGAGGGAACAGACAGAGCAGTCTCCCTGCACCAAAAAAAACCAAGTAGACTGCTTTAGATACTATTGACGGGGATGATATAGCATGTACAAGCCATGGCAATCAGGTCTCTGGCACGAAGTCTGGTGCTGTGGCTAAGAAGGGAAAGGGAAAAAGAGTTGGGCTGTAGTGATAGGGGATTCCGGAGTCAGGAAGACAGATGGGAAGTTTTGTGGAGGGGATCATGAATCCCGGATGGTATGTTGTTTCCCTGGTGCCAGAGTGGATATATCCTTAGGTGGGAGGGTGAGCAGCCAGATGTTGTGGTCCATGTAGGAATCAATGTCATAGGTAAGAAGGGTGGGAAAGTCCTGCAAGGAGAGTTCACGGAGTTAAGCGCTAGGTTGAAGAAGAGGACCTCCAGGGTAGTGATCTCAGGATTGTTTCCCATGCCACGTGCTGGAGAGTTTAGAAATAGGAGGATAAAGCAGCTCAACATGTGGCTGGAGACATGGTGGAGAGGGAGGGCTTCAGGTTTCTAGATTACTGTGCTCTGTTTCAGGGGAGGTGGGATCTGTACCAACGGGATGGATTGCATGTGCACTGGAAGGGGATTAATATCTTTGCGGGTAGGTTAGTTAGTCTGTCCTGGTGGGTTTAAACTAGAATTGTGGGGGAGGGGAACCAGAATGTTAGAGCAGTTGATGAGGAGGAGGAGGATAAAGGTCATGTGAGGACTGCATGTAGAGACAGAAATCAAAGGGTTGTACAATATAAGCATTTTCTCAGGAGTGTTTATTTCAATGCAAGGAATATTGTTGGAAAGGCTGACGATCTTGGGGCATGGATTAACATGAGGTTATGATATTGTTGCTATTAGTGAGACTTAGTTGCAGGAGGGGCAGGACTGGCAGCTTAATGTTCCAGGGTTCCGTTGCTTCAGATGTGACAGAGGGGGAGAGATGAAAGGGGAAGGAGTGCCATTGCTGGTCAGTGAAAATATCTCAGCTGTACGAAGTCAGGACAGCCAGGAGGATTTATCTAAGAGGTTATATTAGAGTTGTATTATCGACCACCCAATAGTCAGAGAGAATTGGAGGAAATCTGTAGAGAGAGAGCAGACCAATGTAAGAAGCAGATCATTGTGAGAGGAGGAGATGTTAACTTTCCACATATTGATTGGGACTCCCATACTGTATGGCTGGATGGCTTGGAGTTTGTCAAATGTGTTCAGGAAAGTTTTCTAAATCAATATACTGAAACATCAATGAGAAAGAATAGAAAACTTGATCTCTTGTTAGGTAACCAGGTAGGTCAGGTGACAGACATATGTGTAGGTGAACATGTTTGGTCTGTGGAAGGCTTGAAAAATCACTGAGAAACTGTTTCACCCTGCATACAGCATCTTCCAGTTACTCCCGTCAGGGAAGAGATACAGGAGTATCAGAGCCAGCAGAGCTTCTTCCCACAGGCAGGGGCACTGCTGAACGACTAACCATCTGAGACTCAACTATTAATTTAATGGTGTGACAGAGTATATAGAGCTGTTTGGGAGATAAACTGGGAAAGGTTTGTAAGAGGTCACATACATACACTTTAAAACACAGAATTTTTGCAGGTGCTTTTGCAAGAGGGCTCAGACTCAGGCAGGGCAGCTTTGTCTGGAAAATAAACCTTGTTGTCTGGAAGGTTGTGTGATTTTTGCGTTGGTCTGGCACCTGTGATGATGTAATGGGGGGACATAGTATACTGACTGCTTGCTATTTGCTATGGCTGTCGAGATACTCCATCCTACTGGTATAATAGATGGAGATGCTTACCCACTGGCCAGTTTAGAGGTGGCTCTAGTCTGTTAATAAAAGTCCTGTATTGGTGTAATACTTGACTGGTCTATGTCTATGGCATATCAGCACCACACTAAACTGATTAACCATCAGTAAACCCTAAAATAACGAGTGAATCTCATTTCAAGAAAATAGTGCATATGTGAGCCACACTTGTCTGGTCCATGTCTATGGCATATCAGTTTTATTAATGGACTAGCAATCATGGATACTTCCCTGAAACCTGCAAGACTTGAAATAGATCAAGATGCCATCTGAGCAAGAGAAATTTTTCACCACTGGCTCCAGTGTTTTGAAGCATGCATGCAAGTGAACAATGTTGTGCAAGACACAGTGAAAATGGACCATCTTGTGGCCCTCCCAGGAGAATTAACCTACCCCATGGTAGAATGCACCATACCAGAATGCACTGAATCTCCTCCGAACCTATTATGATATGCCACAAAACACTTTGTTCACAATACATTCGCTTCACACTCGAAAACAACAAGCCAGAGAGAATGAAAATGCTTTCGCGTTTGCACTAAAAGGGCTATCCAGAACCTATGCTTGTGCTGCTGTAACGGCTGAAGCCCATCGAGAATCTTTGATGCTGGATGCATTCATAAGTGAATTGGAGTCGGGGTACATCAGGCAACATTTACTGCAGACCCCAGGCCTGACTTTTAATGCTGCTCTACAACAAGCGAAGATTCTTAAGTCTGCACTTCAAAGTGCTAACGCCGTTGAGAAAGAGAGAGGTGCTGAAGCCGCACTTCCAATACCCGCCCGCGGCAACGATCCACTGCTGAGCCCCACTAAACCGCAGCATAAAAGATGCTACAGTAGATGTTATTTCTGCGGTTTGGTGTTACACGTTCACTTTCAGTGCCCTACGTGGCAAGCAAATTGTGCCAACTGTGGGAAGCAAGGGCACTGGGCCAGAGCCTGCCATGCACGAGACTCCTGGCCTAGATCATGCCATGAGCTGAAGATTAAGAAGAAGAAGTGCTCAAGAACTACTACTAAGCAGGGGCGCCACCACAACACTGCTCTGTTGACCTGGAGAGCCATTGATTCATCTAGCTCTTCTCCCTCTTCCCCTTCTACTTCTGAAATGATAAGTGGAACAGCCAGCAATGAGGTGAACTCCAACGGATCACCGCTGCAGGGAGACACTATTCTAGCATCCATGACGATTAATCAAGATGAACCCCATGACCTGAAGCATTCCACGATGAAGGTGGAGGTAAATGGGGTGCCTATTGACTGTTTGTTTGATTCACCCTACGACTGCTATCGCCATGAATCTTACCTTATATTCGTCTTAGCGCAAATTTTCTATGGTTTGTTCTTGACTAAAACAAGATCCTACAAGTTGTTGTAAAATAGCCATGAAGGTACAGGGAAATTAATATACACACTTCAAATTGCACGGGCTCCGCAATCTGTGCACTCTGATGCTTTTAGGGTTAGATTTCCAATGCCAGGTGAAAAGTATCATATTGGCATTTAACAGCCCATTACCATCGATCACTGTACCCCAAGAAGCTGTTTGTGGGTTATTAACTCTAAAGATTAAACCTCCATGTCTTTTTACCAATCTAACCCCGGATTGTAAGCCGATAGCTACAAAGAGTAGGCGCTATAGCAAAGAGGACAGACTCTTTAAGAACGAGATGAGATGTTTATTGAAAGAAAAAAATAATTGAACCCAGTACAAGTCCTTGGCGTGCACATGTTGTAGTCGTCAAAAATGGCACAAAATGGATGTGGACTACAGCCAAACTATAAACAGGTTTCCACAACTCGATGCTTATCCCCTGCCTCGTATATCAGATGTGGTAAACCAGATTGCACAGTACAAAATATATTCCACAATTGATCTGAAATCAGTTTCACAAAGATGAAAGGCATTTTACCACTTTTGAGGCAGATGGCAAACTTTTCCAACTTAAAATAATCCCTTATGGATACCAATGTGGTATCCATTTTCCAAAGAGAGATGGATAAGCTAGTAGATGCTCATAACCTACAAGCCACCTTCCTTTATCTGGACAATGTCAATATATGTGGCAAGGACTTAAATGATCACAATCGGAACTTTCAAAAATTTCTCCAGGTGGCCAAGCATTTGCACTTAACCCTTAACAATGACAAGTGTGTATACTGTTAGGTAAAAACATCATGAGCTGGGAATGTAGAAGGAGTCACCCAGTGCTGGGCCGTAACAAGATGCAGTTGTGACCTTGTACTCTCAAGATAAGAGTGGGGATGACAAATTGATGTGCAGGAAACTAGCAGAGAAGGATAGCAACAGTTTATTCATTGGACAATGTCATGGTATGAAAATTTACTAAGTACGTATCCTCTTTGGCTTGGCTTCGCGGACGAAGATTTATGGAGGGGGTAAAAGTCCACGTCAGCTGCAGGCTCGTTTGTGGCTGACAAGTCCGATGCGGGACAGGCAGACACGGTTGCAGCGGCTGCAGGGGAAAATTGGTTGGTTGGGGTTGGGTGTTGGGTTTTTCCTCCTTTGCCTTTTGTCAGTGAGGTGGGCTCTGCGGTCTTCTTCAAAGAAGGTTGCTGCCCGCCAAACTGTGAGGCGCCAAGATGCACGGTTTGAGGCGATATCAGCCCACTGGCGGTGGTCAATGTGGCAGGCACCAAGAGATTTCTTTAGGCAGTCCTTGTACCTTTTCTTTGGTGCACCTCTGTCACAGTGGCCAGTGGAGAGCTCGCCATATAACACGATCTTGGGAAGGCGATGGTCCTCCATTCTGGAGACGTGACCCATCCAGCGCAGCTGGATCTTCAGCAGCGTGGACTCGATGCTGTCGACCTCTGCCATCTCGAGTACTTCGACGTTAGGGATGAAAGCGCTCCAATGGATGTTGAGGATGGAGCGGAGACAACGCTGGTGGAAGCGTTCTAGGAGCCGTAGGGATGCCGGTAGAGGACCCATGATTCAGAGCCGAACAGGAGTGTGGGTATGACAACGGCTCTGTATACGCTTATCTTTGTGAGGTTTTTCAGTTGGTTGTTTTTCCAGACTCTTTTGTGTAGTCTTCCGTAGGCGCTATTTGCCTTGGCAAGTCTGTTGTCTATCTCATTGTCGATCCTTGCATCTGATGAAATGGTGCAGCCGAGATAGGTAAACTGGTTGACCGTTTTGAGTTTTGTGTGCCCGATGGAGATGTGGGGTGCTGGTAGTCATGGTAGGGAGCTGGCTGATGGAGGACCTCAGTTTTCTTCAGGCTGACTTCCAGGCCAAACATTTTGGCAGTTTCCGCAAAGCAGGACGTCAAGCGCTGAAGAGCTGGCTCTGAATGGGCAACTAAAGCGGCATCGTCTGCAAAGAGTAGTTCACGGACAAGTTTCTCTTGTGTCTTGGTGTGAGCTTGCAGGCGCCTCAGATTGAAGAGACTGCCATCCGTGCGGTACCGGATGTAAACAGCGTCTTCATTGTTGGGTTCTTTCATGGCTTGGTTCAGCATCATGCTGAAGAAGACCGAAAAGAGGGTTGGTGCGAGAACACTGCCTTGCTTCACGCCATTGTTAATGGAGAAGGGTTCAGAGAGCTCATTGCTGTATCTGACCCGAACTTGTTGGTTTTCGTAAAAAACACCACTTGCTGATAACGGCAGAATGCGCCTTCTCCAACTAACACTGTTAGTTGCAAGTGTTACAATCCGGCAATAAAGAACAAAAAACCTTGATTTTGACTCAGTCTGGTGTTTGACTCACTCATTCATGAACAAAGCAGACCTAACAATTTGGTGACACCCGACGTGATGGGTGAGTGGACACTGGACGACGGTTTCTGTTTTTCTTGACAATCATCTCAGCCGGCTGATAAAAAGGTCCAGAGAAGCCTGTTTTAACAAAATTCTCTCTTTTAAAATCTTTATGATTATCAGTAAGAACTGGAGATCGGACAAATTAGACGACCATAATTGAAGGTCGTCACCTGCCAGGATTGTAACACATAAGTGGTTACAGATAAAAGAAAAGTCCTTAAGGTGTTTGAGTGACATTTGATAAGTGCTTCGCCGACAAACTACTAGAGTTTAAAAAGTCTTTATTGTGTCGTTGCAAAGTCCAATAGAGTGAGAAGGTGGTCTATGAACAATTGGGGACCTGAGTTTTCTGCCCTAAACTGGTTATTAAGAGGAGAAATCTCCCACGTGAAGGTTGGGCTTTGAAAGAAAACGAAGGTTCAGGCTTATTGGTCTCAATTGTATAAAAAGACTCACTTATAAATGTCCGGTAGGTATGATAATGTTTGTACACTTGAAAACTTAAGAATTTATTTCCCCAATTCGTCGTGGTGGAATACCACAGCGGACATTAGAGACCTTGAGACGACAAAAAGAGTACTCAGGGACGCCTGCCTGGTGAACAAGGACGACGACGAAAGGCTGCAAAAGCTGTGTCCGGATCAGGTAGGAGATACATGAGTGCATGTCATCCCCACATGCACTCAAACAACATCGTCAATCAGAGCAGGCTAAGTCAGAAAGTGCATCCCAGAAGGGAGTGGACAAGACAACCGATAAATTGATGAGAGCCATAGAACAAATAAGGATTAAATTAGCGGCCCAACAGATAGTCCCACAGGCCATGGGGCCAGTAATAAATCTGGGATCCCAAGTAAGGAATGGTTGGGAAAGACCACTAAGTACCATGTATAGAGGAGAACATACCCTATGCTGGCACTGCCAAAATCCTGGACACTATAGCCATTGTCCTGGCTATAGAGGAAGAGGAGGAAAATTTAAGAGGACAAGCAAGGGGTAGGGGTGGACACATTGATCGGCCCCAGAAAATTGGGGGATGGCAGAGTGATCAACAAGTCCAGGCACCCCAGTGTGATGACGATATTAGGGAAGGTGCTGAATTTGATTATTGACGGGGCCCTGGGGAATCAAAAATCACGCCTCCCTGGGAGCCACCGAAAATTTGGGGGATGGTAAATGGAGAAAAAATTGAATTTATGATTGACACAGGGGCAGCGGTTACGACCGTGATTAAACAGCCCCCAGGGAGCACATATTCGGGCAAAACATTATCTACAATAGGATTCTCCGGGATAAGGGAAACACAGCCCTATACAGATAACATCGACATGACATTTGGACGACAAAGGGTTAGAGCACCTGTCCTGGTTGTGCCAAGTTGCCCCATTAATTTATTGGCAAGGGACATTCTTACTGGGAATAACCATACAATGTTCTGAGAAGGGCCTTCGGTTAACATACCCAGGGGACACAATAGAAAGGGAAGGACAGTTTATAGTAATGACTCCAACCAATGCTTCAGAAGACTCTGTGGAGGTTATTATTATCTGGAGTCGACTACTGTATGATGAACCAGGCCCGGGGTTGATTAAACAGTTTTTTGAGTGGAGGGCCAGTATTCCTCAGTATGGGGATTACCAATATCCACTGGATCCTATGCATGTAACATTAAACTATACCATCCACCCGGACCAGGAGTATGAGGAGAGGTGGGACTCTCTAAAAGAAGGGAAGACAGAAATTATACATTTCTGTCCATTTATCTTTGTGGGTAAGGAGGGAATAGCTGCTATGGTTGTCATGACAGAAGAACAAATGGAGTGGTTCTGCTTAGGAGTAGAAAGTGTGCCACATGTAACCTTGGGAATTGCCAAAGATCACCACGCCCGACAGTTGGGTCCGATGGTGAAGGAAGCGATGGGGTGTGAATACAGGCAGACAGAAATCCTGGGATATTCCACCTTGGAGGGAGGGAAATTTATCAGACTGAATATTGAAGCATGGGACCAGGTAGTGAATGAGAAAGTAGAAAGAGACCGACCCAAAAAAGGAGAAAATATTGATCACGGGGACTCAGACAAATATCTTTCTGATCTGAGTCCACAAATGTGGACAATGCCGAGGGCCCTATGGGCATTCCTGTTGGTGGGTTGCCAAACAAGCCAACAGAGTAGTTCGGATCCATGCGGGGCCAAAGTTATTCTAAAGATAGATAAAGACAAGGATAGCACCTTCCAGTTCGATCTATGCTGCACTTCTATCTCTAATAACACAGGGCAGATGGGTCACTCACTAAGAGGCTGACAAAACTTAAGGCATTGGCGAAGGAATTAAAAGCCCAATCTGGAGTCTCTAACCCTGTTTTGTCCTGGTTACATGGAGTGTTTGGGAAATGGGGCACAATGTTGGGACAACTTTTCCTAGGATTGTTCATTTCTGTATCTATTTTTATCACTTGTGGCTGTTGTTGTATTCCATGCATTCGAATGCTGGTCACGAGGACCATTGAGAGAGCCTTTGCCAACAGCGATGATCTGCCTCCGAAATATCAAGCTCTACAAGCTACAGAGTGGGACTATCTCACTTCAAAGGAGGCGTCAAAAAAATGCTGAGATCGATCTGGAGTCAGATGAAGAATGCGACAGGGAGGAGATGTTATAAAATAGACTGTAGCACGAATGTTAACTTTTATCTTAACTAATTACTAATGCTTAGAAGGGATAGCTAGTTATTTGCTTGGGGGCAAACGGGGAGAAAACTTGTAAACGGGCAATGGGATCGGGGAAACGGATGGGGGGTATACGCTAAAGAGGGTTGGGGGGAGCCCTCGCCCACCAGCCGAACAACCCCGTGAACAGAACCCGTATAGAGCTTGGCAATAGTAGGCGAACTAATGTAACGTGGTGGTAGCGTAGTCAGGGCAAGATTGTCCTCTAAAGAGAACAAAGGAGGGATTGTTAGGTAAAAACATCATGAGCTGGGAATGTAGAAGGAGTCACCCAGTGCTGGGCCATAACAAGATGCAGTTGTGACCTTGTACTCTCAAGATAAGAGTGGGGATGACAAATTGATGTGCAGGAAACTAGCAGAGAAGGATAGCAACAGTTTATTCATTGGACAATGTCATGGTATGATAATTTACTAAGTACGTATCCTAAGGTATATAAAAAACACCAATTGCTGATAACGGCAGAATGCGCCTTCTCCAACTAACACTATTAGTTGCAAGTGTTACAATCTGGCAATAAAGAACAAAGAACCTTGATTTCGACTCAGTCTGGTGTTTGACTCACTCATTCATGAACAAAGCAGACCTAACAATACCACACTAAATGCCTGGCCATACTAGGCTACGTAGTGAGTAAAGGCGAGATCAGCTCTGATCCAGAGAGAATGAGACAACTCATGGATCTACCCCCACCTGTGACACAAATGTACCTTAAACATTGCCTGGGGTTTTTCTCCTATTATGCTCATTGGGTTCCCAAATACGCAGGTAAAGTACGGCCACTGTTTAAAACTACTAGTTTTCCCCTATCTGAAGAAGCCCTCTGTGCTTTTGAAAACATCAAACAGGATATAGCCAAAGCAACAGTGTCAGCTATTGATGAGGATTTACCATTCCGAGTGGAATCTGATGTGTCAGATTGGGCCTTAGCAGCTACGTTAAGTCAAGCTGGTAGACCTGCAGACTTTTTCTCTTGGACATTACCCGGGGCAAAGCTAAGACATTCCTCTATCAAAAAGGAAGCTCGGGCTATTGTAGAATCCATTCGCTACTGGAGACACTTTTTAGCTGGAAGGAAATTCACTTTGCTGACGGATCAAAAATCTGTTGTCTACGTGTTCAACTCTAAATTGAAGAGCAAGATTAAAAATGATAAGATCATGTGTTGGTGAATTGAGCTTTCTACTTATGTTTATGATATATTCTATCACCCAGAAAAATTCAATGACCCCCCCAGACGCCCTTTCTTGTATGACCTGTGCAAGTCTGCAACTAGACCGTTTGAAATGTCTTCACAATGAATTATGTCACCCAGGGGTCACTAGATTTTATCATTATGTAAAGTCCCTTAATTTGCTGTACTCACCAGAACAGATCAAGAAACTAACTAATGAGTATCCTGTTTGTGCGGAGTGTAAACCATGCTATTACACATTGATTAAGGCGTCTAGACCATTTAAATGCCTCAGCGTAGTTTTTAAAGGACCACTACCCTCAAATAATAGGAATACCTATTTCCTTAACATCATTGATCAATTCTCTCGCTTCCCCTTCGCTTTACCATGTGCTGATGTTTCTGCCAGTTCTGTTATTAAATGTCTTGGTTATCCTAACTTTGTTCATAATGTTCATAATGACCCTCGTCAGCTTTCATGAGTTCTGAACTTAGGCAATACATTCTTGATAGGGGAATAGCTACTAGTCATACTAGAAGCTGTAACTCATGGGATAATGGTCAAGTAGAGCGCAGTAATGGTACAATCTGGAAAGCTGTCACTCTTGCTCTAAAATCAAAAGGTCTCCCCACCAGCCACTGGCAATAGGTGCTGCCAGAAACTTTGAACTCCAACCGTACTTTGTTTTGTACAGCGACCAATGAAACTCCTCACCAACATCTTTTTCTTTTCCCTAGAAAAGTGAAAACTGGATCAATCTTGCCAACTTGGCTATCTAAATCTGGAGAAGTTTTTTTAAGAAAACATATTAAACCTTGCAAGGCTGACTTGCTCGTTGACTGTGTGCAACTGCTTCATGATAATCTGCAATAGGCTCATGTTATTTTTCCTGATAGTGGAAAGGACACAGTTTCCCTTAGGGATCTAGCCTCACCTGGTCTGCAGCCTGCTAGCCCTTCCACTGACCTGACTCCTTCTCTACCCTCCCCATCACGAGAAACACTCAAGGAGCATTATTCCTTTCATGAGAATGTTTCCCCACACTCTCCACTCCCTTCCACACCTGCTGACAGAAGTCCTTCAGTTGGCAATAAGTCTCCCCCATCTGTGCCTTTGCGTAGATCAACATGAATCTCAAAGCCCCCACAAAGGCACTGTTATGACCATTTCTAATCTTAGCTGTGATTACAATGAGCTCAGTTGCAGGGTGTTTTCTCAAGCTCACGGTTTGTATTTTTTTACTCAGTATTCTCATTTATTCTATTTGTAACCCTTGCTCTTCTGTAATTTTTTTTTGCTTTTGCTTTGCCGTTATTGTATTTATTAAAATTGGTCAATTTGGTGGGTGGGGGTGGAGATGAATGTGATGATGTCATGGGGGCATGACTGCTTGGTATTGACTATGGCTGTAGAGATACTCCACCCTACCATTATAACAGATGGAGATGCTTTCCCACTGGCCAGTTTAGAGGTGGCTCTAGTCTGTTAATAAAAGCCCTGTATTGGTGTAATACTTGACTGTTCCATGTCTTGTGGCATATCAGCACCACACTAAACTGATTGAATATCAGCAAACCTCAAAGTAATCTGTGAATGTCATTTCAAGAAAATAGTGTGTGTGGGGAATAATATTTTTCATGCAAAATGTTCCGTCCAAGAAGATGAATTATACAATTTGAATGCAACTCTTCAAATTCCTTGAGGGATAAAACTAGTTGCATTGTTGCATAATATATAAAAATAGTTTGCACTGTCTTTTTTTCAGTGTTTTGTAATTGCCTCAGCGCACATTCACTGAGCATTTAAACAAATCATCAGTGCATACAGGCACTGAAATGATCTTCATTCACCTCATCACACTGAAAGTGGGATATCCAGCAATTTATCACATTTTCAGCATTTACTATCCTGTTCTTGTTGCTGTTGGCTTCACTGGTAAGAAACTAGACCTAATGCAATTTGCCCTGTTTGGTCCTGATGCAGAATAATCACATGAATTCCTCAATTAATGTCACGAAGTGGTAAAGTTGGTTTTGCTGCCAGCATTTTATTTTACTCCAGTTTATGAGAATGAATTAGCATTCATTGTCTGTGTGTAAGTGTGGATGGATGGGGAATATGAGAGTTGTGCAGCGAAGAAAGTAGTGGCACCCACTGAATTCTGTCTTCACGTCCTCAGTATTGCGGTGTAAGACTGCATATAGCCTTGATGGCTTTCTGACAAGACTGAAGCAGGCAAGACCACAAACTATCATCATGTCAACCTTCTATAGGAGCTGCATGTAAAGTGTCCTGGCCAGCTGCATTACAGCGAGGTAAGGTTGCTGCAGAGAAATGTATTGAAGGTCAATCCACAGTACCACAGGAGTCTTCCCCAACCCATATCGATGTGATCTACCAGGATCGTTATCTGAAGAGGACCCCCTCCACCCTGTGCACACCATCCTTCAGCTGCTCCCATAGGGAAAGAGATACAGGAGATTCAGAATCATCACCACTGGGGTGAAGAACAGCTTCTGTGCACGGGCAGTGACAATTGTGAAGGACCAGATGAACTGCTCACACTAACCAGAAACTCTCATATTGACAAAATAATATGCATCTATCCATCTATTTATTTATTTATCTATTTATGCAGTCGTCTATCGTCGGTCAATCTATTTATTTATTTATAGGAATGCTTGTCCAGGTATGCATTGCTTGTCTGTGTGTGTGTTATGTCTGGTTGTGTGCCTGCGTGTTTTGCACTGAGGACCGGAGAAAGCTCTTTTGTCAGGTTGAATTTGGACAATCAGATGATAATAAACTTGACTTAACCATAAGTGGTGGCAAATGTTGTCTGCAGAACAGAAACTTCTTCCGTCAGTTCAGTTCCTTCAAAAAAAACTTTCTCCTTTATTTCCAGACACAATGTTACTTTGGTTATAAATCGGCAAGTTAGTTGACCACCAGCGGCCTTCCTCAATGCTTGGCTTAAGATCTCTTTAAATGTCAGTGTCAGCGTCGACCTTCTCACAAAAGGTTGAAAGGTTCCTTTTATTATCAGTAATAATAGTGTAAAATGTGCTCTACATGATGAACTTCACCAAAGAGCCGCCACAACCATTGCCTGTCTTCTTGCACGTTGTATTGTCTGGAATCCCGGATGTGATACCTGATTTGCTTGAGCTAGTCTCCAGCAGCCTAGGTGGGTCCTGGGAGCACACATCGACCGCAGCCCTGCAACCTGGGTGGGTCCGACAGCCGCGGAGCGCCTCACCGGCCCGCTGCCGTGATCATTTCCTCTTCGTTGCCCGCTCAGCGGGAGGGGACAGGGCTGGGGTGTGTTCTCCCCATTTCTGTTGCCCTGCCACAGTCTGTTGCTCCCTCAGAGTCTGCAACCATCGTGGTAGGCTGCCCACCTCAAGCACACATCTCTGGCTCCTTTAACCGGCTGCATAAAGCCTGTACAGAGCCTTTGGATCTAGACCTGGCAGTAGGACCCTGCTCTCCTGCATCCGTATTAGCCGGCACTCTTTTATCCCCTTTTGTTCTATTCTGTTTCTGCGATTTTGTATTGTCTTCTATTTTTAATATGTGGTTCAAGTGCTTTTATCCCCAGGAATGATCTTCCCAATCTATATATCCTTCAAGGTCACCACACATGTTGACAGGATAGTTAAGAAAGCCAATGGGATGCTGGGATTCATTAATAGGGGGATTGGATTCAGGAGTAAAGAGGCCATGTTGCAACTTTACAAATCCCTGGTATGACTCACTTAGAGTATTATGTTCAGTTCTGGTCACTTCATTATAGGAAGGATGTGGAAGCTTTGGAGAGGGGGCAGAGGAGATTGACTAGGATGTTGCCTGTACAGAGCCTTTGGATCTAGACCTGGATCTAGTCATGAGGCAAGGTTAACAGAGCTGGGACTTTTCTCTTTGGAGTGTAGAAGGATGAGCGGAGACGTGATAAAGGTCGACAAAATTATGAGAGGCATAGACAGGTTAGATAGCCAGCAGGGCAGGAATACCAAACACCCATGGATATGTATACAAACTGAAGAGATGGAAGTACAGGGGAGACATCAGGGGTAAATTTTCTACTCAAAGAGTTGTGGGCGCCTGGAAGCCCTTGCCAAGGATGATGATGGCAGCTGAAATATTAGGGGGATTTCAGAGAGTCTTCGGTATGTGGATGAGAGAGAAAGAGAGTTACGGGGAAGGGTAGTCTTTATACATTTTTGAGGAATATATGGGTTAGCACAACATTGAGGGCTGAAGGGCATATTCTGGGCTGTAATGTTCTATATGCAGTACACACACACACACACACACACACACACACACACACACACACACACACACACACACACACACACACACACACACACACTTATTTTTAACGATGAGAACGGGGTTCAGATTTCTGTTCTTCTATGAACATTTTTTCCTGTTCTTTTGCATTCATAAATGGATCCTGGTTGATTCTTCACTTGTTTTCTACTTTCCACTTTCCAGTCATTGATTAGTAATTCCTGTCATTATATTTAATCTACTATAGATTTTAATTAAAGTCTTGGCTCCAGTAAAGGACTCTATCTTGACTTGGTACAGCATCACCATGCATTTACTTCCCACTGATTGCTCGTGGTCTCATTTCTATGCCCATGCCGTTGCTCACACTTTGATAGCCTTGATGACGCACCCAAGCCGAGTTGTCAGTGAGCCAGAACCAAATAGCAGAATCAGAATTTATTATCAGGAACAAGTCATGAAATTCAGTGTTTTGTGGCAGAATAATCATACAAATAATCATATTATAAAATATTATGACATTACTATATAAATAATATAATAGTGTATTAAAGGTAAGGCAGTGTCTTTGGTTCATTGATTATTCAGGAATGGCAGTGGGGGAGAAACTGTCCTTGTGCCACTAAGTGCTCATCTTTAGGCTCCTGAACCTTTTACTCGATGGTAGCAGAGTGAAGAGGGCATAACCTGGGTGGTGGGGGGGGGGGTGTGGGAGTGGTGGTGTTTGATTGAGGCTGCTTTTTATTAAGATACCCTCTAATGTAGATGTCCTCGATGGAGTGAAGTCTGGTGCCTGTGATGTCACAGGCCGAGTTAACAATCCTCTCGAGTTTATTCTTGTCCTGAGTGTTGGTGCCTCCATACCAGGCAATGATGCAACCAGCCAGAATCCTCTCCTCAATACACCTGTAGAAGTTTACGCAAATCTTCAGCCACATACTGAATCTCCTCAGACACCTCACAAAGTATAGCCACTGGTGAGCCTTCTTTGTGATTGCATCAATGTGGAGGCTCAGGTGGGATCCAGATTTTTAAAAGAAATGGAAGCAATGGTGATCGAAGTGGTAACGTTGATTTAAAAAAATAAATCTTATATCTTTTTTTTGAGAAGAGTTTAAATAGTTTAAATAATGATGATAGTTTAATGAAATGGGAGTTGGGAGAGGGAACTGGGTGGGCACTAGTTTCCAGAAGTCATCAGCTACCTGTGAGTTATCTCACACCCAATATTTTGGGGGAGTTACTGCTTTGGGCGGTTTAAACAGGAGGACGTAGTCGTGATCTCCGACCTTTTTTTTTCTTTTTAATTTTTGGGTTAAGAAGTGAAGGTTTTTTTTTATTATTTTTTAAAAAATAAATAATTTTTTTTAACTCTTTTTGTTTTCTGATTGTAATTGACAGGGAATTAGGAGATTTTTTTTCTTTCCTTTTTTTTCTCTTTTTTGGGTTTTTGGTTTTTTTTTCTTTTTTTTCTCTCTTTTTTAAGAGGATGATGTCACAGAAGATAATAAGTCAAAAATTGAGGATGTTGAATTAGATGAAGAGGAAGATGAGGGGAAAGGTGATAAGAAAAAGAAGAAAATCAAGTGAAAATACATTGAGGAAGAAGAGTTGAATAAAATTAAGTTAATTTCGATAGAGAATTTTGAAGATGATATAAATGAAGAATATGGAGAATTTTATAAGAGTTTGAACTTTTTTTCTTTTTTTTATATAAGGGGAGGGGAAGGGAATAAAAAGTTTATCTGATTGTTTTTCTAAGGGATGTTTTGTTCTCTCGATGAATTATAAAGGAAACTTGGTATTAATGGAAATTCTGTATCTATGTATTATTAATTATGATTTTTTGTATAACAGATATGTGGTTGATATATGATATTAATATTTGAACTTAGTTTTAAAGTGGATTTCATTTGTTAAATACATGTATTATGTTTGATTTAAATATATGTTTAAGGGTATTATTTTAGTATTGATTTTTTTTGTTGTTAGTAATTTTTTTTGTTGTTAAGTTTTATCCTTTTTTTTGTAAGTGGGGTTTTTTCTATTTTATTTACAACATTGTTAATTAATTCTTCACTCTATTTTGAGGGGAGGGTTGGACTAATTTTAAATTAGATGATTAATGTTGTGTTATAATTATTGGGGGGGGGTTAATTTGTAGTTTAATGATGTAGTATTCTAATTTTTATTATCTTATTTTTTATTATTTCTTTAAATGTAATTTTTATTTTATTCATTTCATAAAATTTTAAATAAAGTTTAAGAAAAAAAATGTGGAGGCTCCAGGACAGATCCTCAGAGATGTTGACACCCAGGAATTTGAAGTTCTTGACCCTCTCCATTACTAAGCCATCTATGAGGACTGTGCTGTGTTCCCCTGACTTCCTCCTGAAGTCCACCATCATCTCCTTGGTTTTGCTAATGTTGAGCACAAGGTTGTTGTTGTTGTTACACCATTCAACAAGCTGATCTAACTCCCTCCTGTACGCTTCCTCATTGCCGTTTATGATTCTGCTGATAACTCTGGTGTCATCAGAAAACTAGTAGATGGCATTGGAATTTTGCCTGGCCACATAGTCATGGGTGCACAACAAGTAGAGCAGTGGGCTAAGCACTACCCTTGGGATGCACCTGTGTTGATGATCCATAAGGAGGAGACATTGTTTCGAATTCATACTGACTGTGGTCTTCCAATGAGAACATCAAGGATCCAGTTGCAGAGAACTAGAGTTTGTAGTGTGGCAGATTATGTTGTGTTTGTATTGAATATTAATATGTTTTTGGGAGATAAATTGGGGCAAGTTTTTTAAGTGTAGGTCACATACAAACACTTAAAAACAGATATCATCTAAAATACTGGAGCTCTTCTCAAGCCAGACAGGGCAGCTCTTGGGGGCCTTTGCAAAACTTTGGGGAGTGCCCAATGATTATTGTTTACAAAAAGGTGTTACAAGCCTAAAGGACCCCAAAACCAAGAGGCAATAGATATTCACCATGAAAAATGATTACTTAAACAAAAGTTGTTTTTAAATATCTTTAAACATGAAAACGGATTCAAACTTTAACTTATCTCTATTAATTTAACTAACCCAACTTAACCCCCTTCTAATCTAAGCGCACATGTATATAATATGTAAATTTAAGAAAAGTTCTTTGGTTCATAGTTCAATCTCACTTCTCATTCTGCCAAATTCACTGGTTTCAGGCAATTCTTATACTGTGCACAGCATTCAACATGTATAAAGTTCACCAGGCTTTGGTGCTCGAAAGGTAAATGTTTACCACTCAGGAAGGTTCTTTGTAGGTTTTCAGAGAGAGATTTGTTGTTCCAGAATTTCCACCATTAGTCACCTCAATGTCTTGCTGATGAAACTTGCCCCATCAGGGTTCTCCAGATGATAACTTTTATCTTTCAGGCTAGCACAGAGTTCCTTTCTGTTCCACTTATTCCAAGAGAAACATTAGACAGATAGCATTTCCAGCCATCTGCCACTCTGAAGTTTGTTTTAGTTCCAACCAGCTTCTCCTGCTTGTTTCAGCTGTGACTTTCTCTCTCCATCTGAGATTTCAAACTGCCAGCCACATGTCCTTCTTTCTCTCTCACTTGCAAAACCCCCTCCTTCTCCAGCAAACAATAGGAGTCATTCTTCTGCTTCCATTTGTTCTTTTTAGGTAAACAAGAACCTAGGAAGTTATCTTTCTGTGCACTCTGTCAAAACCCTTGTAAAGAGCTTTCAACAGCCAGAGTGTTTCCAGTTTATTCATTTCATGGCATCATTTCTATTAGCACCTACTTGTGACATATGCATAGCATTCTCCATAGTTTCTATAAAGTCACTGAATATGAATTCTTCAGTATTTCAAATAAGATCTGTTTTAAAGTGTAACCTACTCTAATTTTACCAATTTATCTCTCAAATACATCTCCAAAATTTTACATCACAAAGGCAACAGAACTCATTGGAGCTGCAGACTGTCTGGAGTGAAATTTGCTATTCTAAGTGAGTCATGTGGTTTTGCAAGCAGAGAGAGTAAAACTGGCTTTCTCTCTGAGAGAGAGTGAGAGAGAGAGTGAGAGAGAGCGAGAGAGAGCGAGAGAGAGCGAGAGAGAGCGAGAGAGAGAGAGAGAGAAAGAGAGAGAGAGAGAGAAAGAGAGAGAGAGAGAGAATATTTTCAGTTTTACAGTCAGCAACAGCAGCTGGGACTGAAACAGGACAAGCTGGCAAGCTTGTAGAAAACCCCATTTGTAAAACAGGTTGTGACTGCTTAGTTCAGCCTATTCAAAGCCCTTGTGGTTCATGCAAGAGGAGAGGACTGGCCTCCTAATGTTTCACTTGAAATAAGATACACAAAAAGGAACTCTGTGGTGACCTGAAAGAAAGAGGTTATCATCTGGAGAACCCTGATGGGGAAAATTTCTTTGGCAAGACACTGAAGTAGCTGATTTAAAGAAATCAGTTGTGGGTATCCAGCAAACAACAAATCTCTCTCGAAAACCAACAACAACCTTCCTGAGCAGTAACTATTTACCTTTCTAGCACAATTTTTGTAAAACTTCTCTGCACTCTCTCTACCTTATTGATATCCTTCCTATAATCCAGTGACCAGAACTGCACACAATATCCCAAATTTGGTCTCATCAATGTCTTGAACAGTCTCAACATCACTTCCAAACTCTATGCTTTGATTTATAAAGGCCAGCATGCCAAAAGCCTTCTTCACTACGCTATCAACATGAGATTCCAACTTCAGGGAACGATGAACCGTTATTCCTAGATCATTCTGCTTCACTGCATTCTTCAATGGCCTCCCTTTTACTATGTATGTCCTGTTTTGATTATTTCTTCCAAAATGAAGCACTTCACACTTCTCAGCATTAAACGTTATCTGCCATCTGTCAGCCCACTCTTCTAAGCAGTCCAAATCCTTTTGCAATCATTGAAAACCTTCTTCATTATCCACAATTCCACCAATTTTAGTATCATCTGCATATTTACTAATCCAATTTACCACCCAATCGTCCAGATCATTAATGTAAATAACAAACAGCAAGGGACCCAATACAGAATCCTGAGGCACACCACTTGTTACTGGCCTCCAGCCTAACTACTACTTTCTGGCATCTCCCTTCCTGCCACTGTTGAATCCATTTACTATCCCAAAGTTAACACATAGCGTCTGAACCTTCCTAACAAACCTTCCATATGGATCCTTATTGAAGGCCTTACTGAAGTCCACATAGACAACATCTGCCATTTCCTAGTGACATCTTCAAAAAATTCAACAAAAAATTCAAACATGTCCTTCCATGCACAAACCAGTGCTGAACATTCCTGATCAGACTCTTTCTCTCCATATATCTAAGAATGCTTTCCATCAATTTACCTAACACAGATGTCAAATTTAAAAGCCTATAATTGCTAATTTTGCTCCTCAAACCCCTTTTAGACAAAGGAACCACATTAGCAACATGTAATTCCTCTGGCACTATTCCCATCTCTAATGATATTTGGAAAATCACTGTCAGAGCTGCTGCTTTTTCCTCACCAACTTCTTTCAAAGTCCTGGGAAAATCCCATTGGGACCTGGAGACTTGTCCACCTTTATATGCTTCAAAATCTCCAGTACTTCCTCTTTCTTAATCACTTTTTTCTTTCTTTGGCTTGGCTTCGCGGATGAAGGTTTATGGAGAGGTAAATGTCCATGTCAGCTTCAGGCTCGTTTGTGGCTGACAAGTCCAATGCGGGACAGGCAGACACGGTTGCAGCGGTTGCAAGGCACAATTGGTTGGTTGGGGTTGGATGTTGGGTTTTTCCTCCTTTGTCTTTTGTCAGTGAGGTGGGCTCTGTGGGCTTCTTCAAAGGAGGTTGCTGCCTGCCGAACTGTGAGTCGCCAAGATGCACGGTTTGAGGCGATATCAGCCCACTGGTGGTGGTCAGTGTGCCAAGCACCAAGAGATTTCTTTAGGCAGTCCTTGTACCTCTTCTTTGGTGCACCTCTGTCATGGTGGCCAGTGGAGAGCTCACCATATAACACGATCTTGGGAAGGCGATGGTCCTCCATTCTGGAGACGTGACCTACCCAGCGCAGTTGGATCTTCAGCAGCGTGGATTCAATGCTGTCGGCCTCTGCCATCTCGAGTACTTCGATGTTAGGGATGAAGTCACTCCAATGAATGTTGAGGATGGAGCGGAGACAACGCTGGTGGAAGCGTTCTAGGAGCCGTAGGTGATGCCGGTAGAGGACCCATGATTCGGAGACGAACAGGACTGTGGGTATGACAACGGCTCTGTATACGCTAATCTTTATGAGGTTTTTCAGTTGGTTGTTTTTACAGACTCTTTTGTGTAGTCTTTCAAAGGCGCTATTTGCCTTGGCGAGTCTGTTGTCTATCTCGTTGTCAATCCTTGCATCCGATGAAATGGTGCAGCCGAGATAGGTAAACTGTTTGACCGTTTTGAGTTTTATGTGCCCGATGGAGATGTGGGGGGGCTGGTAGTCATGGTGGGGAGCTGGCTGATGGAGGACCTCAGTTTTCTTTAGGCCGTCTTCCAGGCCAAACATTTTGGCAGTTTCCACAAAACAGGATGTCAAGCGCTGAAGAGCTGGCTCTGAATCAGCAACTAAAACGGCATCGTCTGCAAAGAGTAGTTCACGGACAAGTTTCTCTTGTGTCTTGGTGTGAGCTTGCAGGCGCCTCAGATTGAAGAGACTGCCATCCGTGCGGTACCGGATGTAAACAGCGTCTTCATTGTTGAGGTCTTTCATGGCTTGGTTCAGCATCATGCTGAAGAAGATTGAAAAGAGGGTTGGTGCAAGAACGCAGCCATGCTTCACACCATTGTTAATGAAGAAGGGTTCAGAGAGCTCATTGCTGTATCTGACCCGACCTTTTTGATTTTTGAGCATTTGGATAACCATGTTGAGGAACTTTGGGTGGCATCTGAGGTGCTCTAGTATTTGCTAAAGCCCTTTCCTGCTCACGGTGTCAAAGGCTTTGGTGAGGTCAACAAAGGTGATGTCGAGTCCTTTGTTTTGTTCTCTGCACTTTTCTTGGAGCTGTCTGAGGGCAAAGACCATGTCAGTAGTTCCTCTGTTTGCGCGAAAGCTGCACTGTGATTCTGGAAGAACATTCTCGCGACACTAGGTATTATTCTATTTAGGAGAATCCTTGCGAAGATTTTGCCTGCAATGGAGAGCAGCGTGATTCCCCTGTAGTTTGAGCAGTCTGATTTCTCGCCTTTGTTTTTGTACAGGGTGATGATGATGGCATCACAAAGGTACTGAGGCAGTTTTCCTTGGTCCCAGCAAAGCTTGAAAAACTCATGCAGTTTGGCATGCAGAGTTTTGCCGCCAGCCTTCCAGACCTCTGGGGGGATTCCATCCATACCTGCTGCTTTGTCACTTTTCAGTTGTTCAATTGCCTTATATGTCTCTTCCCGGGTGAGGACCTCATCCAGCTCTTGTCTTAGGGGCTGTTGAGGGAGCTGGAGCAGGGCGGAATCTTGGACTTAATCACTACAGTTTCCATAATCACCCTATTTGCTTCCTTTTCCCCACACAATTCAATATCCTTCTTCTTACTGAATACGAAAGAAAAGAACATGTTCAAAATCTCCCCCATCTCTTTTGGCTCCACACACAGATGTCCAGTTTGATTCTCTAAGGGACCAATTTTATCCCTCACCCTCCTTTTGCTATTAACATATTTGTAGAAACCGTTTTTTCATCCTGTTTGCTAAAGCCACCTCGTACCTTCTTTTAGCTTTTCTTATTTCTTTGAGATTCTTTTTACATTCAGTGTATTCTCCACGCATCTTTTTTATTCTTTGTTTCTTATATTTATTGTAGGTCTCCCTCTTTTTTCCAACCAAATTTTCAATATCCCTTGAACACCACGGCTCTCTCAAACTTTTGACTCAGCCTTATATTGTACAGGAACATAAAGATTTTCACCCTCAAAAATCTAATGTTTAAAAGACCTCCATTCCTTGACTACATTCTTCCCATAAAACAAATCGTCCCAATCCATTCCTCATAAATCCTTTTCATCTCCTCAAATCTAGCTTTTCCCCACTCGAAAACCATAACCTTAGGTCCTGACCTATCCATTTCCATAATTACATTGAAGCTAATGGCACTATGATCACTGTGCTCCCCAATACATACCTCTGTCACCTGACCTAGCTCATTCCCCAACAGTACATCCAACACTGCCCCTTCCCTAGTCAATACCTCTATGTATTGTTCTAAAAAAAAATCCTGCTCACATTTTACAAATTCCAATCCATTCAGCCCTTTCACAGAATGGGTTTCCCAATCTATATCACTATCACAACCCTGTGCTTATGACAAATATCTGCTATCTCCCTACAAATTTGGTCCTCTAGTTTTTGCTCCCCATTAGATGGTCGATAATACACCCCTGTAAGTCTGACAACCCCTTTCCCATTCCTCAATTCCACCCATACAGCCTCCCTGGATGAGCCCTATAATCCATCCTGCCAAAGCACTGCTGTAACATCCTCCCTGACAAGCCATGCTGCACCACACCATCTTGCCCCTCAAATTCTATCACACCTAAAGCAGCAAAATCCAGGAATAGTTGGCTGCCAATCACATCCCTTCTGCAACAATCGCTACCACATCATACTGCCAAGTGTCTATCCACCTACCCTCAGCTCATCCACCTTCCTTACTATGCTCCTATCATTAAAGTATATGCATTTCAAAGATTTACCATTTCTTATTCTGTTTGCCTCCATCTTTACAAACAACTCTACTATGTTCTTTTTCTATTATCTCCCCTCCATCTTCATACAGAGCATCTTCCTTCTCTATCACCTGCCGATCCACCCCCAAACCTTGTCCACAAGCTTTCTCTGTTTGCAATCTAACTCTCTCCTTGCCGTTCTCCTTCATTTGGGTCGCTCCCCCCAACCATTCTAGTTTAAAGTCTCCTGAATAGCCTTAGCAAATATCGCTGCCAGGATCCTGGTCCCTCTGGGATTTAACTGCAACCTGTCAATTCTGTACAGGTCCCACCTTCCCAAAAACGGTCTCAGTGATCCAGAAAGTTGAATCCCTGTCGCTTGCTCCATCCCTTCAGCCACACATTTATCATCCACCTCATTCTATTCCTTATCTCACTGTCACACAAGGAGATACTTGCCGAATGGCCCGTTTTCTGTGCTGTAGCGTTCTATGGTTCTATATGTACGTTTTACAATTAAAAATGTGTAATTGCACTAAATGGAAAGTGTCATACAGAAGCTAAAGTGACTACAAATTCTTACAGATTGAAACCCGACCTGAATAGGTATACCTCTGTCCCAATGTCTCCCTGTTTTACAACTGTCTTCTACTATTGAAATGCAAGTCCTGCACTAGTTTAACTTATCACAAGCTTCACTCGTCGGGTTGGGGGCGGTGGGGGGGGGGGTGCAGAAAATTCAATCTTTTTTAGAATACCTGTGTAAGATTCAAATAGTTTTAGATCACGTGAAGTTTTGCGCGCAGGCAGCATGGCAGACAAGTGGACCTGTGAACTCGTTACCTCACTGGGCAGCCCAGGGGTGCAAGTGTAGCATCGGAAGATGCTCCTGCATGTCCAGTGGCTTTGTCTGGCTTGCGTGGGGCATCCCAGGTCTGAGAATTGCTGGACAAAGTATGGGCTGTGGGGGAGCCTGAACACCGGCGTCCCGAAGAGATCGGGTTGCCGGGGAGGAGGAGCCTGTAGTTAAATGAGGTAGATCTCAAAAAGTGGAGGTGGAATCTAGAATGGATGCAGTGTTTACTGTTTTTGAAGGGATTGCTTGTCAAATGCACAATATGTCAAAACAAATATCAACTCAGTTGAACCAAGGATTTATGGAGATCAAAATAAAAATTAATACCCTGTGTGATGAAATGTCAACTGTGAAACAGGAAATGACTGTAGTTAAGAGTGATATTAATAGATGTATAAAATCAGTTGATTCTGTACAAGATAATTTTAAGAAAATTGAAACAGCCTTTTCTGAGTGTAAAAATCAGGTAGAACGTAATAGAGAAAAAAATGGAAAAAGTGGAAGGTTCTTTTGTAGATTGAGGGATTCAAAAAAGAGATTTAATGAAGAAGATTGATTCATTGGAAAATCAAAGCCGAAGGAATAATGTGAAAATAGTTGGTCTTCCAGAGGACATTGAAGGTGCCGATCCTATAAAAAATTTTAAGCATTGGATCCCAGAGGTGCTGGGTAAAGAGTTTTTTCCTGAAGGCTTGGAATTGGATAGGGCTCACAGAGCTCTTAGAAGAAAATCACTTCCAGGACAAACACCAAGAGCAGTTTTGGTTTGTTGTTTAAAATACCAAGATGGAGAAATGATTCTACATATAGCAGTACAGAAAGCACAGCAGAATCAGTCTCCATTAATGGTTCAAAATAACAGAGTGTTCTTTTATGCTGATTTAAGCCAAGATTATGAGAATTTAATACGGCCAAAGATGTTTTATGGCAAAAAGGCTACGTTTGCTTTTCATTATCCTGCAATTGTGAAGGTTTTTTATGGAAATTTCCAATCTCAATTCTTTGAGAATGATCATGATGCTTTGGTTTTTGCTAATTCTTTGCCGGAATTGTGAAGAAATGGACATTCTCCAAAGAGGAGGGTAAATGAAAATGGAAATGGACCTGGGTGTGGAAAGAATGGAAAGTATGGAAAGAAGAGTTGACACAAAGTCTTCTTGATGTTGAAGATCTGGAGCAGTCGTTGGGCTTGGAATCATTGGGCTGAATATATGGACTGTATTTTATTGTCTTTAATTAAATAATAAATTGGAAGAACAAATTTGTAAGGAGATAGCATATATGTGTAATAAACATAAGGTAGTGATCATGGGAGATTTTAACTTCCGTCACATTGATTGGGATACCCATACAGTAAGAGGTGTGCAATATAGTTTTCTTAATCAATATGTAGAGGAACCCTCGGGACGGTGTAATACTGGATCTCCTGTTAGAGAACAAGATAGGTCAGGTGTCTGAAGTTAATGTTGGAGAACAAACTGGGTCTAGTGATCACAACTCTATTAGTTTTAGGGTAGTTTTAGGGAAGAGCAAAGAAAGGCCTAAAGTTGAGGTTCTGGATTGGAGAAAAGCAAATTTCAAAGGAATAAGAATGGATTTGGGGAGTATTGAATGGGACATGATTTTTTTCAGGAAAGGATGTAAATGAAAAATGGAGAATATTCAAAGAAAAAATTTTGAGAGTACAGAGTAGATATGTCCCAGTGAGGATCAAAGGAAAGGCTGGAATTCATAGGGAGCCTTGGTTTTTTAGGAATATTAGAAATTTGGTTAGGAGAAAGAGGGAGGTGTACAAGAGGTATAAACAGCAGGGTGATGAGAAATTGAAAGAGGACTACAAGGAGTGTAGAAAAAATCTTAAGAAAGAAATTAGAAAGGCCAAAAAGAGGCATGAAGAGGCTTTGGCGGGCAGAGTAAGAATAAATCCAAAGGGTTTCTATAGGGACATTAAAAGTAAAAGATTAGTGAGGGACAGAATTGGACCCCTTGTAGATAGGGAGGGTAGGCTATGTGAAAAGTTAGAGGAGATGGGGGAAATTTTAAATGATTTCTTTTCCTCGGTATTCACTAGGGAAAAAATATTGTACCAGTTGAAGTAAAGAAAAATAATCATGAATCATATAAGGATAATCGAGGAGGTAGTGATGGCAGTGTTAAAAAAGATAAAGGTGGACAAATCTCTGGGTCCGGACAATGTATTCCCAAGGACACTCAGGGAGACTAGTGTACAGATAGTGGGGCCATTAACAGAGATATTTAGGATGTCACTGGTCACGGGGGTAGTGCCAGAGGATTAGAGGGTGGCTCATGTTGTTCCGCTGTTTAAGAAAGGGTCCAAATGTAAACCTGGGAATTATAGGCCCGTGAGTCAGACGTCTGTGGTGGGTAAGTTGATGGAAAGTGTTCTGAGGGATGGTATTTCCAAATATTTGAAGGTACAGGGATTGATAGGGAGTAATCAGCATGGTTTTTTCAGGGGTAGATCATGCTTGACAAACCTGATTGAGTTTTTTGAGGGGGTTACAAAAAAGATTGATGAAGGGAAAGCTGTGGATGTTGTCTATTTAGAGTTTAGTAAGCTTTTGACAAAGTTCCCCACAGGAGGTTAGGAAAAAAGGTGGAGGCATAAGGAGGTAGTGAAATGGATTCAGCAATGGTTGGATGGGAGGTGTCAGAGAGTACTGGTAAAAAATTGTTTGTCAAATTGGAGGCCGGTGACTAGTAGAGTTCCTCAGGGATCGGTCCTGGGTCCACTATTGTTTGTTATATATATTAACGATCTGGAAGAAGGGGTGGTGAATTGGATAAGTAAGTTTGCAGATTATACAAAGATTGGTGGTATTGTGGACAGTGAGGAAGATTACTGTAGCTTAAAAAGAAATATAGGAAAGCTAGAGGAGTGGGATGAGAAATGGCTGATGGAATTTAATATGGATAAGTGTGAAGTGCTGCATTTTGGAAAGGCAAATCTAAATAGGTCATATACATTGAATGGTAGACAATTGAGGAGTGCAGAGCAACAAAGGGATTTAGGAGTTATGTTAAATAGTACCCTCAAAGTTGATACTCAGGTACATAGAGTGGTGAAGAAGGCATTTGAAATGTTGGCCTTCATAAATCAAGAGTTGGGATGTTATGATGAAATTGTACAAAGCATTGGTGAGGCCATATTTAGAATACTGGGTGCAATTTTGGTCATCGAATTATAGGAAGGATATAATCAAAATAGAGAGAGTGCAGAGAAGGTTCACGAGAATGTTGATAGGATCTCAGGGTTTGAGTTACAGAGAAAGGTTGAGCAGCCTGCGAATTTTTTTCTGGAGCATAGAAGATTGAGGGGAGATTTGATGGAGGTGTTCAAGATTTTAAAAGGGACAGAGGGAGTCAACGTGGATAGGCTTTTTCAATTAAGAGTGGGGGATATTCAAACCAGAGGCCATGGTTTGAGATTGCAGGGGGAAAATTATAAGGGGAACATGAGGGGAAATTTCTTCACGCAAAGGGTGATTGGGATGTGGAATAAGCTTCCGGCAGAGGTGGTTGAAGCAAGGACGTTATTTACATTTAAGGAAAGACTGGATAATTACATGTATGGGAGAGGATTGGAGGGGTATGGACAAGGTGCTGGTCAGTGGGATTAGGAGGGTGGGGATTTGTTCCGGCATGGACTAGTAGGGCCAAACTGGTCTGTTTTGTGCTGTATATGGTTATAAATATGTATCTGGTCGGTGGGGGAGGGGTGGGGGTGGATGACACTGAAAACTTTGATAGTTATCTGCCACTAGTGGGTTTACCACACCTAGATAATCAATTCTAGAATTGATTTATTTTTTGTATCAGCACATTTACAATGTAGAGTATTAAGAGCTGAATATAAAAGTAGAGTTATATCAGATCATTCATTATTATGTTTTTCTTGTGAAAGTTCAGAGATAGTACATCCGTCATTTAGATGAAGGTTTAATACAATGTTATTGAAAAAAACCCAAAGTTTGTTACTTTTGTTAAAGAGCATATCTCTTTATTTTTGACTAAGAATGTTAATTCTGTGGATAGTCATTTTGTAATATGGGATGCTTTAAAAGCTTATTTGTGGGGACAGATTATTAGTTATTCTACGAAAGTTAAGAAACAATATATGGCAGAAAGTGTGGAGTTAGAAAATAAGATTGCTGAGTTAGAGAAAGATTTTCAGAAAGATGTAACAGAAGATAAAAAAAGTCGCATTAGCAAGGTTGAAATTACGTTAAAATACTTTACAAACTTATCAGTTTGACTGCTTAATTAATTGATCTAAACAACGTTATTATGAGTTGGGGGAAAGAGCTCATAAGGTATTTGCTTGGCAATTGAAAGTTGAACAGATATCTCGGATTATTAATGCTGTTAAGAAGAATTCAAAAGTTACTTATAAACATCAGGAAATTAATTACCAGTTTTATTCATTTTATCTAAAATTATATACTTCTGAGGGGAAACATGATAATAGTTCTATTGACTCTTACTTATCTAAATTAAAGTTACCGGTATTAGATGGAAATAATGTTCAGGAATTGGGATCTCCATTTATGGATTTTGAAATTAAGGAAGCTATTCAAGAAATGCCTAATGGAAAGTCCCCAGGGGATCATGGATTCCCTATGGAATTTTATAAACGTTTTTATGATGATTTCTCTAATGTATTTGGAGAAGTGTTGAATCAAGTTACTGAAGATCAGAAGTTACCAGAATCACCTTCAAGTGCTTTAATAACTGTCATTCCAAAAAAAGATAGAGATCCATTAAAAGTGACTTCATATAGATGGAGGGGGTAAAAGTCCACGTCAGCTGCAGGCTCGTTTGTGGCTGACAAGTCCGATGCGGGACAGGCAGACATGGTTGCAGCGGCTGCAGGGGAAAATTGGTTGGTTGGAGTTGGGTGTTGGGTTTTTCCTCCTTTGCCTTTTGTCAGTGAGGTGGGCTCTGCGGTCTTCTTCAAAGGAGGTTGCTGCCCGCCAAACTGTGAGGCGCCAAGATGCACGGTTTGAGGCGTTATCAGCCCACTGGCGGTGGTCAATGTGGCAGGCACCAAGAGATTTCTTTAGGCAGTCCTTGTACCTTTTCTTTGGTGCACCTCTGTCACGGTGGCCAGTGGAGAGCTCGCCATATAACACGATCTTGGGAAGGCGATGGTCCTCCATTCTGGAGACGTGACCCATCCAGCGATTATAAAATTATAGCGAAAGTATTAGCTAATAGACTTGCTAAATATTTACCCAAATTGGTACATATTGATCAAACAGTTTTTATTAGGAATAGAAATGCATCAGTCAATATATTTCAATTAATTACTTTGGTCAATAGATATCAAAAGCAACCTCACCATCCTATAGTGGTTGCATTAGATGCAGAAAAAGTTTTTGATAGGGTTGAGTGGAATTTTTTTATTTTAAGTATAAGAGAAATTTAAATTCAGCCCTTTTTTATTGGTTGGGTTAAGGCTTTATATATGAACCCAATTGCTAGGGTGGTGACAAATGGACAGATTTCTTTATCATTTAAATAGACTCATTCAACTCGACAGGTTATTGAATCATTAGCTCAGGCTATTAGACAAAATGAAGATATTAGAGGGATGAAGGTTAAGAATGAAGAATATAAAATTAACTTATTTGCAGACAATGTGTTGGTATATTTAACAGAACTGGAATGGTCATTGAAACAATTGCAAGAGTGTTTGCTGAAATTTGGAGAACTATTTGGATATAAAGTTAATTGGGATAAAAGTTAAATTTTACCAGTTGGTGTGGGAGATTATTCTGAATTTAAAACTATTACAAAATTAAGGTGGACAAGTAAAACTGAATATTTAGGTTTGTTTATGGATACTAATTATCAATCATTATATCAATTAAATTATGTACCTATATTAATATGGATTAAAGCAGATTTGATTAAGTGGAAAAATCTTTCATTAACTTTGATTGGTCAGGTTAATTGAATTAAAATTAATATTTTTCCTCGAATTCAATATTTATTTCAGTCAATACCTTGTTTATTTTCTAAGGGCTTTTTTCAAGATTTGAATAAAGCAGTGTGAGAGTTTTTATGGAAAGGTAAATTAGCTCGAATGGCATTGGGCGGTCAACAATTACCACATTTTCAAAACTGTTATGACGTGGCCCAGTTGAAGTTTGTTTGTAGATTGATGGATTTAGATCAGCCTCCTAGCTGGGCTAAAGTGGAAAAGGCATGTATTTCTAGGGTTGAGATACAAGAATTTATATTTCATTGGAATTTGATTTTGTTACAGCAATATGAAACATTTGTTAAAGATTTAGATAAAAAGAACAGGGTGTTAGGGTCGAAAGATAAATTATCAATTTTAACTCCAATGTATAATAATAATCAGCTTATTCTTTTTTTCTTTTTTAAAAAAAAACTTTATTTATTCATTCAAAAAACAAATAATATATGGCATATGCAGCAATTAAACATAAACATGAACTTTTTATATAGAAAAAAAAGAAAAGAAAAGAACCCTCCCCCCCCCCCTTCAGCCAACTCTCCTAAGGAGAGCCATAAAGAAAGAAAAAAAGAAGATTATTAAAGAAAAGGTTAAATATACATATTAAAATCTAATCAATATAAATTGAAATGTAAATATTCTGAGTATAACAACCACTTATTAATTAAAAAATTATAATTATAACATGAAATATATGTATATTTTTCCATTATTAAACAATATTTCATCTCATTGTGCCATCTATTAATATCAATCATATTTGTATCTTTCCATGTACTAGCAATACATTTTTTCACTACGGATAAAGCTAAATATACAAAAGCAAGCTGAAATTAATCTAATCCCAAACCTTTCAGAGGTTGCAAACTACCCAATAAAAATACTGTTGGATCTAAAACTATTTTAATCTTACACAGGTATTCTAAAAAAGATTGAATTTTCTTCCAAAAAGATTGTATATGTATACATAACTAAACAGCATGAAAAAAAGTTCCAAATGTATCACCACATCTAAAACACAAATCTGATTCATGAAAACCATATTTTTTTTAAATTTTTCAGATGTCAAATATAATTGATGTAAAAAAATTGTAATTAATCATTGCATAACATGCATTTATCAATCTAGTTACACTATCATAATCATCTTCAGAAAAAATAAAACCAATATCCACTTTCCATTTAATTTTAGATCTATCCCAACCCTTTTTATCCATGCCATCCTGTAATATTTGATACATAGATGAAATATAACCCCTTCTCTGGTACCTTCATAAGAAAAGTCTCAAATTTAGTCATTTTAGGTAAAATCATATCTCTACCAAACATACATTTTACTAAAGATCGAATTTGATAATGAAGAAATAAAGAGTTCTTATCAATACAAAAACCTTCCCTCATCTGATTAATAGATAAAAACTTGCCCTATTTAAAACAATCTCCCAAATTTTTCACACCTTTAAATCTCCAATGCAATAAACAAAATAGAGAATATAAACAAAATAGAGAGAGTGCAGATAAGGTTCACGATAATGTTGACAGGATTTCAAGGTTTGAGTTACAGGGAAAGGTTGTGTAGACTAGGGTTTTTTTCTCTGGAATGTAGAAGATTGAGGATTTGATAGAGGTGTTTAAGATTTTAAAAGGGACAGACAGAGTAAATGTGGATAGGCTTTTTCAATTAAGTGTGGGGAGATTCAAACTAGAGGCCATTGTTTAAGAATGAAGGGGAAAATTATAAGGGGAACATGAGGGGAAATTTCTTTATGCAAAGGGTGGTAGGGATGTGGAATGAGCTTCCAGCAGACATGGTTGAGGCGGGATCATTGGTTATATTGAAGGAAAGACTGGATAGTTACATGGAGAGGAGAGGACTGGAGGGGTATGGACTGGGTGCTGGTCAGTGGGACTAGGAGGGTGGGGATTTGTTACAGCCTGGACTAGTAGGGCCGAACTGGCCTGTTCTGTGCTGTAAGTGGTTATAATGTTATATGGTTATAAACTTTGATTATGTATTGAAAAAGAAATAAGTTGATTATTATTCAACAGAGTCAAAGCCGATAATTTACCCCTAGAGCCTATCATTTTATTTTTATTTATCCATAACTTCATTAAATGTTTTAGTATAGGCACATTATATTGTTGAAACAAATTTATATTCCATCTAAACAAAAATTGATGTATTTCAAATTCAGAAATACTTGCCATCTCAATTTTAGCCCAACTAGGAGGCCGTACCAAATCCATCAATTAACTAATAAATTTAAGTTGGACTCCTTCATAATAATTTTGAAAATGTGGTAAATGTAGTCCCCCTAACTCATATTTCCAAGTTAATTTATTCAAAGCTACTGTTGAAAATTCACCCCTCCATAAAAGCTCCCTAACCATTTTATTCAAAGCTCAAAAAAAATTTTATCAAGTAAATACAGAATAGATTGAAACAAATATTGTATACGCGGAAAGATATTCATCTTAATTGTATTTATCCTACCCATTAAATTAATAGGTAAATCTTTCCATTTAATCGAATCAGTTTTAATTTTTTTCATTAACGGAACATAATTTAATTTATATAAAGATTGATAATTAACATTCAAAATTATACCCAGATATTTAATTTGATCAGTCCACTTCAAATTAATAATATTCTTATAAACTGGATAATCTCCTTCACTTACTGGTAATATTTCACTTTTTTCCCAATTACCTATATATCCAGAAAGACATCTATATTGTATTAAACATTCCTTCAAGTGCAAAGGTGACTGAGCTGGGTTTATTAAATACACCAATACATCATCAGCAAATAAATTAATTTTATACTCCTCATCTAAAACTTTCATACCTTGTATCTATGTATTTTGTCTTATCAGCTGTGCTAAAGGTCCAATCACTAACGCAAACAAAGCTGGTGATAAAGGACAACCTTGACGAGTTGATCAAGTTAACTTAAAGGATTCAGAAATCAAAACATTTGTCAATACTCTAGCTACCGGTTTACTATATAGAGCCCTAATCCAACCAATAAAAGAAGGACCAAACTTAAATTTCTCCAAAATTTTAAACAAAAAATTCCATTCAACTCTATCAAATGCTTTTTCTGCATCTAAGGATATCACCATCGGGTGATCTGAAGATTGTGAAAATCTATTAATCAAACTAATCATGCGTAAAATGTTATCTGAAGCATATCTATTCTTTATAAAACCTGTTTGATCAATATGAATCAACTTGGGTAAAAATTTAGCCAATCTATTCACTAATATTTTAGCTATTATTTTATAATTACATTTAACAACGAAATTGGTCTATATGAAGATACTTTCAAAGGATCTCTATATTTTTTTAGGAATTACTGTAATTAAAGCACTAGAACAAGACTTGGGTAATTCATAATGTTCTCCAACTTGACGTAATACATCCCCAAACACTGTAGATAAATCATCATAAAAAATATTATAAAATTCAACCGAAAATCCATCATCACCAAGCGATTTACCGTTCGGCATTTCCATCATAGCCATTTTAATTTCTTAATCAGTAAATGGTTCTTCTAACTCCTGTATATCTGCATCCTCTAATATCGGTAAATTCAACTGTGATAAAAAAAAAGATCAATCGATCCAGTTTCTTGTTTTCCTTCAGATGTATATAACTTTTTAGAAAATGAATAAAATTCATCATTAATCTCACAAGGTTTATAAGCAAGAAGAGAATTTCATCTAACAGCATTAATAGTCCTCGAAATCTGTTCTTTCTTTAATTGCCATGCCAATACCTTATGTGCTTTCTCTCCCCATTCATAATACCATGTTTAGTCCTATTAATCACACATTCACATTGATAAGATTGCAAAGTATTATATTCCAATTTCAACCTAGATAATTCTATTTTCTGATCTTCTGTAGCATCTTTCTGAAATTCCTTTTCTAACTCATCAATCCGTTTCTCTAATTCAGGACTCTGATTTAATCAATTATTTTATATTTTAGAGGTATAACTAATTATTTGTCCTCTCAAATAAGCTTTCATAGCATCCCATAATAGAAACTTATTTTGAACAGAATTAGAATTTTCTTTCAAAAAAAATTAATTTGTTTTTTCAAAAAATCAATAAATTCCATATTTTTTAACAACATTGTATTAAACCTCCAATGATCGGCCATTTGAATTATCTCAGAAGTTGCATATAACAAAGAGTGATCTGAAATCACCCTACTTTTGTATTCCGCTTGTTGTATTTTCCCTTGTAAATGTGCCAATACTAAAAAGAAGTCAATCCTTGAAAACGATTCATGTCTAGAAAGGAAAAATCTTTCTCTATCGGATTAAGATTTCTCCAAATATCTACTAAATTGAAATCTTTCATCAACGCTTGGACCTGAATTGCCATCTTGGATTTCTTAATTTTCTTCGGAGAGTTATCTAATAAAGGTTCCAAATCACAATTAAAATCACCACCAACTAAAATATCATCATTAGCCTGACCCAAACATAAAAATGCATCTGAAATAATCATCATCTGTATTTGGGGCATAAATATTAAGTAAAGTCCAAAATTCACTAAAAATCTTACAATTCAATATAAAATACACCCTGCCTTTTCCTCCATTGATTGTAATTCAAAAGATAAATTTTTATGTATCAAAATTTCTACACCTTTAACTCTAGAATTAAATGAAGAAGAATACACATGCCCAACCCAGTCCCTTTTTAATTTCATGCTTTTCATTTTCTTAATATACGCCAAGACTCATTTACGTTTTATCAGACTATTTAATCCTCAAATATTAAAAGTAGTAAACCTCAACTTTGACATATTATTACTAAATACAAATAATATATTTATATCAAAACTCAAATCAACGTATATAGGCCCTCCAATAGAAAATAAATCACAAATTAAAAACTAACTAAAATTAAAATAAAAAAAATAATAAAGAAAAAAAAAGAAAATCACCCCCCCCCAAAAAAAACTACCAAAAGGTAGTAATCCCTGAAACAAAAATTGGGTGTGGGTCACCCACCAGTGGCTGATGACTAGTAAAGAACTTAGTGCAAATCTCTCCCTCCATAGCCAAACAATCAATAACATCAAAATATCATAATAACAAAAGAAAATAGAATAAGAAAATTCTTTTCATCCAAAAGATTCCAATCTTGGAGATCCCATTTCAGAAGGAGGTAGACTCTTTCTATTCCCGTTTTTCCCATTTCTGCTATTTCTTCCGTTTCCAGAGCAACCAGATTTTTCTTTAGGAGATAATGGTGGACTACGTCTTTGTCCTCTTATATCTGGCAATGAATCAGCAAAAATCATTGCTTCATGATCATATTCAAAAAACCGAAATTGATAGTCTCCATAAAACACCTTCAACACTGCAGGGTAGTGAAAAGTAGACTTATCACCTTTATGCCACAAAACTTCTTTAACTGGATTGAATCAATGTCTTGACTCAAATCAGGATTAAAAAAACTCTGCTATTCTGTATCAATAATGGAGTTTGTCGTTGTCTCGCATTTTGCACTGCTAATCGAAGTATTGCTTCTCTGTCCAAATAATTCAAACATCGAATTATTACCGATCTTGGTGTTTGACCAGCTGAGGGTATTCTTCTTAAAGCTCTATGGGCTCTTTCCAGTACCAATTCCCTAGAGAAAAATTCTTGCCCTAATATTTGCGGGATCCAATCTTTAAAGAAATGAAGAATATCTTGTCCTTCTATACCTTCTGGCAAACCAACAATTTTCACATTATTCCTTCTGCTTTGATTCTCCAAGTAGTCTATTTTTCTTTCTAGCTCCTTCTTATGTTCTCCTAGTTCTATGACTGATTTTTCCACCTTCAACACTTTTTCTGTGTTAGAAGTCACTTGTTGTTTACAGTTCAAAAAAGCAGTCTGAATTTTTTTAAATTCTTCAGAAGATGCATCCACATGTGCCGTAACTTATACCAGCATTAATTTGAACCATCTCATTCATTAGAGATGTCAACTTAGGTTGAATAATTGCATTTAATTGCATACATTGTGAATCCGTTAATCTCAACTCTGTTCTCTCTGACATAGTGGCAGAACAAGGTAACTGCAGCTACTGCTGCAACTCAACAGAAGGCATTTTAAAAGTTTTACTGCGGGTCTGGATTCCCAGCGACAGCACCCGAAATTCCTCAGGGGGTCGTCGCTGGTCTCCTCCCACATCTCATTGTTTTTTCATCAAATCACGAAGAAAAGCAATTTCTTCAGATTGAAGTGCTACCTGATGCATTTCCAACAATGGAGTCATCTTCCTGCATGCTCCCTCTGTTGAAATCGAAAGGCTTTCCAAATCGGGGTCCACTTTTTGGGAACACACACCTTCTTCCAGAGAATGGGTAATTCCAGCGCCATCCTTCACTTGGTGAGTAATAGACATTTTTTTCAGCTCCCACAGGCAGTCTTTGAGGTTTAGACAATGAAGAGATTGAGCCTGGGGCTGTATCGAGTCGTCTAGGCCCCAAATCTTCAGCACTTCGAAAATGTAACTTCTTCTGCACTTGAGGTTTAATCTTTTTACCATTAATGGCCATAATAATTCCTTAATACTTTAAACTAAAATTTAAAAAAATTAAACTTGAAAACAAAGAGTTAAAAAACAGGTACTTACAAGTCTGGCCAGAGAGGTCGAGATTACACGTCTAGACTCTACGCCATCTTGCCACACCCCCAGCTTATTCTTTTTTCAATTTTTAATAATTATTTAAAGATTTGGGATTCTAAAGGTGTAAAGACAATACAAGATTGTTTTGTAGAGGGGAAATTTCTTTCTTTTAATTAATTGAGAGAAAGATTTGAAACACCTGTAAATTCTTTGTTTGCATATTATCAACTTAGAGCTTTGATAAAAGATAATTATGGTAGAGAGATGATTTTACCTACTTTGTCGAGATTTGAATCTATACTGAAAAAGGGTTATATTTCAGTTATGTATAATTTGTTACAAGATAGTATGAATAAGACAGATTGGGAGAAATCTAAACTTATTTTTCCTGAAGATGATTGGGCGAATATGTGTCAGGACAATGTAATTAAATTGTAAGATTTATCTTACTAATGTAAGATAGGGAATGGTGAATTATAATTTTTTACATTAATTGTATTTGACCCTGGAAATGTTTAAAAAATATGGGTTTACTAATTCGGATGCTTGTTTTAGATATGGCTCATGGATTGGAATTTTTCTACATGCTGTTTGGACTTGCGTTAAAGTTCAATCATTTTGGCAAGGAATTAAAGTAGTTTTGGAAAAATTATATAATTTTATATTACCGTTATATCCAATGATTTTTTTTGTTGGGAAATTTGTATTCACTAAGGGGATGTCCTGGGTAAACTTGCATCTCTCACTTTGTTCATTTTAGATTGCTCACAGTGTTTGAGCTACCGAAAGAAAATAGACACACACACCGAGAGCAGTTCAGTTTATACAAATGTTTATTACAAATTCAAAAGCTGATTTCAAACTACAATATACTAGCCCTTCCCAATTATACTTATCAACACTTGGACTGGTCCCATCTGGCAAAGTGAGGCAACGACCGCACACTTATAGTAGGTTGTCGGGGTGCCGGTAGCAGCTTCTCCACCTCCCTCAACTGGGACGTTAGCTGGACTCCATAAGTTCTTCTTGCTGAGAGATGTTGCCACCTCTCGAAGAGTCTCAAACTTCAGCAGCGACACCATGGCTTATATTACCCAAAAACTCCTTACCCAAGCACCTATTCCCAGCACAGTAAGAAAGATAAGTGAGCAAGCTAGCATGCTAGACTTCTATCGAATAGTGTAATTTTCAGCTTATCACTTTGAATACAATGGTTTATTTTGCATCAAGACTAGGCCTCTGACAATATGTGACCAAAACAAGCAGAAAGATTAAATGTTCTTGGTACACAGATGTCCTTTCATCAGATAACAGCATCTCTGGCCCCTCGGTGGAATTTAGCTTGTATCTGCTGATTCTTAAAACAAGCAGGTTTTCAGCCTTGCAGAAGCAAAGGCTGCAAAAGTAAAAAACATGGTTTAAAATCTTCCATTACAGGGGAATGGGAATGGACAAAATTCAAATTGCTTTTGTATGCTTGGTGTTATCAGTAGCATGTAAATGTGTTGCTAGTACTTGAAAAGATTATACTGAGATTAATATATCACATTGGCACAATGAATTGAAAGTATGTATTGTTATGGAAAAAATTACTTATAATTTACATGATAATTATTCTTCTTTTGTTAGTAAGTGGTCTCTGTATTTGAAATATATGCAATTAGATATATTTTTAAATTTATTAACATTTATAATATATCATATATATATGTATATATAATCTATTTTTTTTTGCTCACCTTAAGGGAGTTGGCTGTAGGGGTGGGAGGGTGGGATGGGTGTTAATGTAAAATCTTTTATTTTTCCTTGATTATTTCTATACTGCATGTTATGTTTTTATTATCTTTTAAATAAAGCTTGAAAAATAAAGCTTCACACATCGGAATTGAATGCCATCTGTTATTTTTTGACCACTTTCCCAGATTATCTTGATATTGTTACAGAGTTCTGTGTTGTGTATTGGCCTATGTGTTGTGTGGCTTTATATTAGAGAGCCAAGGTGAAGGTGGACTGCTGAGAGAGTGGGAGACGGACTGAGCATGTGCAGAAAAATGATCTAAAAATTTCTGGACTTGGATGATAAACCACCACTGGGTGGTGCTGTGGAGTGGAAGGAGGCCCAGAGCATGAGTCATGGTCTGGAAGACAGTTTAGAATGTTGGGATTTCAAAAAGGATGAACATTCTGAAGGCAGCCAGAAGATCCAGACCAAGCCAGTTGTTCCTCTATCTGCAAGCAACACAAGAAGACAACTTCAAATTTTGTGCTCTCTCTCTCTCAAAGATCTTTTGGCTTCAGTTTACCAAACAAACTGAATTTTGTTTATGATCTTTGCTTCAGTTGAGATCGAAGTTTTGTGAGCCTTGTGTGTTTTGTATTTGTTTTGTGTCTAAATTTTTCTGTGGGCTGGTTGGAAATATAACTTAGACTTTAATTACATATGTTATATTTTGGCTGGGGAATTTATTAGTTTTACACTGTTATAAAAATTTGCATAGAAATCAGTGGGCATTGTTATAAAAGGGGGAATTTTGAATTAAAGTTTAAAGGTGAATTTTGGTTAATAAAGTAATTGTTCATCTTTATCCCTGAGTGATATGCCTTCCTTGTGATTGCTGGTTTGATCTTGTAACAATACAACTGTAGTCTTGGACAATTTTTTATCATTTCCACTACAACGTACATTTTATGCCAAATGCAAAATTACTTATCATGCTCACTATTAATCTAATTTGTTACTTTTGGTGAAAAGTAACTGTGAACCCAGCTCTAATCCCTGTTTCCAATTTGAGTCACAACTAACCACTGATGTAAACTCCTGCAACCATCATGCCAAGTTGACATGCAAGTGGACATCCGAGGCTGAATCCTATGCAAGTGGACATCCGAGGCTGAATCCTATGCAAATTTCCAGAATAGCTAACATCTTGTCCAAAGGCCTTTCTAAAGACCTTATAAACATCCTCTCCTTGTCCATCTTCTTTGTCAAGCCTTCAAATATGCAATTAAAATGGTGAGACAGGCTTGTCCATGCTGACTATCCTGCCTTTTTAAAGACAAAATTCAAACATTGAAGTTCAGATTTATTGTCAAAGTGCATACAATGAGAGCACATAAAACCCTGAGATTTCCTTTCCTGCAGGACAGGCATATTTTCCACTGATAATTAATGCAAAGAAACTGGACTCAAGGAAATGAGGTGTCTACAAAAGAGTGAAATGTAAAACAAAGGGGAAGTGCAAACAAACTGTGCAATTCAGAAAGTGAATATTCATTAACAGATATTGTGTAGAGTAAGAGTTTGGAAATGAGTCTCTGATCAAATTTGTCCTGTAGAAGTCTTGGGGCACATATACTTCTTTCCTGATGGCAGCAGCAAGATAATGGCATGTCCCAGTTGGTGTGGATCTTTGATCATTTCTGCATTCCATGTAGATTTTCTTGATTTTGAGGAGGGTTTTGTCCACTTGCTTTGGAAGGGCTGCTGTTCAGAGCCGTTGATACCCCAATACCAGACCATGATGCAGCTGGTCAGCACACATACCACCACAGAAAATAAGAGATTTCCCAAGGTTTTGGATATCATCCAAAACCCCGACAAACTTCTGAGAAAGTAGAGGCACTAATGTGATTTCTTCATGATGACATTCGTGTGTTGGGTCCTCTGAGATACAGGAACTGGAATTTTCTCACCCTCTCCACCTCTGATCGTGCACCTCTGGCTTTGCCTTCCTAAAGTCAACAATCAACTCCTTAGTTTTGCTGACAGTGAGTGCGAGATTGTTGTTGGTGCACCATTCTGCCAAGTTTTCAAACTCCCTCCTGTATGCTGACTCATCGTCCCCTTTTATAAAACCCACTACCGTGGCATCATCAGCAAATCTGCAAATGGTGTTATTGTCGTACCGAGCCACCGACTCATAGGGGTAAAGTGAGTAGAGCAGGTACAAGGAATGAAGGCCTGTGGTGCCCTGATACTGATGGAGAACATAGTGATATTATTTCTAATCCTTACTGATTGTGAGTGGTATTGATATGAAGAAATCCACGATCCTACTGCACAGTGATGTATTGAGTCCCAGGTCTTGGAGTTTGCTGTTCTGTTCTGAGGGGATGATGATGTTGAATGCTGAACTGTAGTTAATAAAGAGCATTCTGTTCTTTGTATTCAGTGTTGCAGGGCTTTGTTTAGAGCCAGTGACTTGTTTTTGTGATAGACAAATTGAAATGGATCCATGTTAACACCCAGACAGGAGCTGAAAAGCTTCAAAACCACCTTTCAAAACACCACCACTGTTGACGAAAGTGCCACTGGTAGATCATCATTTAGGCAGTTACCATCCTCTTTTTTGGCACAGGTACCATTGAGTCTTATTGGAAACAGGTGGCTACTACGCTCTGCCAAAAGGAGATGTTGAAGATATTCATGAATATACTGGAAAATTGGTCATCACGGGTTTTCAGGACTCAGCTGTGTACTCCGACTGGACCAGTCGATTGAATCTCCTGAAGGCAGTCTGTACGTCATCTTTAGTTACTGACCGTAGAAGATCATCAGGGACATGTGGGTGTGCAATGGCTCTTCATTGATCTGGTGTCAAATAGGGAGCAGAAAGCATTGTGTTAACCTGGGAGTGAAGTTTTGCTGACACCTACTGCACCAGATTGGGTTTTGTAGCAGGTTAGATCCTGCCACAGCTGCCTCATATCCTTCATCCTTTCAACTTTTGTCTGGAATCTCCACTTCACCTGGGAGATGGCTTTTCTTAGATCATGCCTGCTACTTCTGTCGTGATCTGGATCTCCGGACTTAAATCTCTTTGATCTGGATCTCAGCACATTCTGGATTTTGTTATTCATCCAGGGATTCTGGTTAAGGAAAACTCTGAACGATGTAGTGGGGACCCTCATCAACTGCTGTTTTGATGAAGTCTGTCATGTAAATTACAGTGTAAATCTGGTGTAAATCATTCAGATCCTGTGCTGAATTCCACTGACCAATCCTCTGACTTGAGACAATCCTTCCACTAATCTTCAGTTCAAAAATATTACAGATGTGATAGGAGTTACAGGGACACCATTGCACCTAGGAGGCAGGAAGAGCATAGGTGGGTTACATTTAGGAGAGAGAGGGGAAACAGGCAGAGCAGTCACCCCCTTGCCAAAAAAATAACAAGTAGACTGTTTTAGATACTGTTGATGGAAATTAAATAGCATGTAGATGCCATGGCAATCAGGTCTCTGGCATGGAGTCTGGTGCTGTGGCGAAGAAGAGAAAGGGAAAAAGAGTCGGGCTGTAGTGATAGGGGATTCCGGAGTTAGGAAGACAGATGGGAGGTTTTGTGGAGGGGATCATGAATTCCGGATGGTATGTTGTCTCCCTGGTGCCAAAGTGGGTATATCCTTAGGTGGGAGGGTGAGCAGCCAAATGTCGTGGTCCTTGTAGAAATCAATGTCATAGGTAGGAAAGGTAGGGAGGTCCTGCAAGGTGAGTTCAGGGAATTAAGTGCTAGGTTGAAGAAGAGGACCTCCAGGGTAGTGATCTCAGGATTGTTTCCCATGCCACATGCTGGAGAGTTTTGAAATAGGAGGATAAGGCAGCTCAACACTTGGCTGGAGACATGGTGTAGAGGGAGGGCTTCAGGTTTCTAGATTACTGGGTTCTGTTCCAAGAAAGGTGGGATCTGTACCAACGGGATGGATTGCATGTGCACTGGAAGGGGATTAATATCCTTGTGGGTAGGTTTGTTAGTCTGTCCCGATGGATTTAAATAGATTTGCAGGGAGAGGGGAATCAGAATGTTAGAGCAGTTGGTGAGGAGGAGGAGGATAAAGGTCATGTGAGGACTGCATGTATAGACAGAAATCAAAGGGTTGTACGAGATAAACATTTTCTCAGGTGTGTTTATTTTAATGCAAGGAATATTGTTGGAAAGGCTGATGATCTTGGGGCATGGATTAGCATGATATTATGATATTGTTGCTATTAGTGAGACTTAGTTGCAGGAGGGGCAGGACTGGCAGCTTAATGTTCCAGGGTTCCATTGCTTCAGATGTGACAGAGGGGGAGAGATGAAAGGGGAAGGAGTGGCATTGCTGGTCAGTGAAAATATCTAAGATGTACGAAGCCAGGAGACCCACGAGGATTTATCTAAGAGGTTATATTAGGGTTGTATTATCAACAGCCCAATAGTCAGAGAGAATTGGAGGAGCAAATCTGTAGAGGGAGAGCAGATCAATGTAAGAAGCAGAACGTTGTGAGAGTAGGAGATGTTAACTTTCCACATATTGACTGGAACTCCCATACTCTAAAAGGGCTGGATGGCTTAGAGTTTGTCAAATGTGTTCAGGAAAGTTTTCTAAATCAATATATAGAGGTACCAATGGGAAAGGATGCAAAACTTGATCTCTTATTAGGTAACCATGTAGGTCAGGTGACAGATGTACGTGTAGGCGAACATGTTGGGTCTGTTGAGGGCTCGCAAAATCACCGAGAAACTGTTTCAACCTGCAAACAGTATCTTCCAGCTACTCCCGTCAGGGAAGAGATACAGGAGTATCGGAGCCAGCTGAGCTTCTTCCCACAGGCAGGGGCACTGCTGAATGACTGATGAACTGCTCATACTAACCATCCGAGACTCAACTATTAATTTAACAGTAATATTTATTTATTTTAATATTCGTACATACCTACTACGCATGTGTATCATTTGTCTGAGTCTGCATTATGTCTGTATATGTTTTTTCGGAGTGATGCACCGAGGTCCACAGAACACTGTTTGGTCAGGTTGTACTTGTACAATCAGGTGATATATGAACTTGAACTTGAAAGTAGACCCGGCGGGTCTATTAGAGAGGTGACAAGACAACAACCTCTCCCTCAATGTCAGTAAGTCTGTGTCAGTGGCACAGTAACAGCCATGTGGCCAATTTTAAGCTCTCAGCTGTAAATATCTCCAGCAACTTGTCCTTGAACGATGACAACAACCAATGTCTCTCCTTCTCGGCACCCTGGGGAAAGTTGGCAAGTTCCTGGCATTCCTTCACACCTACAGATTGATTATCCAGAATGTCCCATCAGGATATATCTTTTCATGGTACTGGAGCTGCTTCGTCCAAGATCACAACAAACTGCAGAGAAATGTGAACACAACGCAGACCATCTTACAAACTGTCCTTCCCTCCCTCTACTGCAGCAACGTTCCCTGTTGCTTCAGATTCAACCCACTTCGGGCAAACTCTCTTCTGCCTCCTGTTGTCAGGAAGAAAATTCAAGAGTATAACTTCACCAGTTTCAAGGAGTTTCTTACCCACCACTACCAGACGACTGAGTGAAGTTCATACTCGGGAAGTAATGTCCTTATTCCATTCAAACTGATTCCTCAGGGTAACTCTACTTTCTGTACTGTATTTTTAAAAAGACATACAGCATGGTAAAAGACCCTTCCAATTGACCTACATACCCAATTGACCTACATACCTGTACATTTTAATTGGGGAGTGGGGTGTTGGAAACTGGAGCACCAGGGGAAAATCCACACTGACATGGGGAGAAGCTACAAACTCATTACCGACAGCGGCTGATTCATATCAGGTCACTGGTGCTGTGACACCGTTGTGCCCTCTGTGACACTAATCATGCCACCCGTATTCTGTTGTACATGTGTGTGGATAGGCCTGCTCAATAGTATGCAAAACAACCCTTTTCATGGAACATCAACTCACGTGGCAACAAAGGTAAACTTAAATATGAAGCCTGAACTTCAGATTTTGGGCTTGATATTGAATTTAGTTTCAACTTCATGCAATTGACAGGCGGCTCAGAGCAATTAAAACAGAGCACGAGTCTGAAGAGTTCAACTCCAAACACTAACTCAAGTTACTGGTGGGATCTCTGTAACCTAATAACTTCAGTCTGGGAGAATGTAATGTGAAAAAGAAAGGAAGCTGTGGCCTATGTCTATTACTGTCTCTGTCTCCCTCTCTGTGCCTTTGGTGGGGGAGGGGAATATTGAACCTTTGCAGAACAAAGTCCTCTCCCCAGATTCAGTAATGTCTGAGAGTGGCAGAGACTTAATTATGTTTCTGTCGACTACTCCATCCAATAACATAAGCTGGGAAGAAAATTATTTTCAGAGCATGGTGTCGGTGAACCAGAGCACCCAGTGCTCTTTATCAATATCAATTGAACACAATCAACAGGATATCTACATTGTCATGTTGTTGTGTGTCAATGTCAAGTAAGGCAGTTAAAGATGAAAATAACAAAATCACTGCATTGTGACAGTCTGCCATGTCATTCCCAATACAGTACTGTATAAATGAACCGATGTGAAATGAATCGAGGCAAGGTGAAATGTGAAGTGAAGTGAAATGGCAGATCGTGTCTGACGAATCTGATGCTTTGAATATTTTGTAGAGGGAGCCCAGAGGATTGATGAAGCAGGGTGCTGGATCCTAGCAAACTTTGACAATTATCTACATGGCAGGTTAGTTCAAAAGATTATATCACATTACCATGTGATTTCTCCAAGGATAATTGACCAATTGGATTGGCAATTAGTTCAGTTGAAGGAGACAGAGGGTAGTCATGGAGGGTTAATTTTCAGATTGGAATACGCCAAAATTGCAGGTGTAGTGAACTTTGAGGAAGGGTATCTAAGTTTACAATAAGATCTAGATCAGTTGGGAAAGTTGGCCAAGCAGTGTCCAATGGAATTTAAATCTCACTAGTGCACTTTGGTAATTCAACCCTGGATAGGATTGACACCTTGATAGGAGGGTCCTGAAAGGTGTTGTAGAATACAGAGACTTGGGCACATGGATGCCCAGATCCATGAAGGCAGCTATTCAGGTGGATGACATGGTGAAGAAGGCAATACGGTTAGCATAGCCATTAGCACAACGCTGTTACAGCGCCAGCGAGCGGGACTCAAATCCCATGCTTTTCATCAGGAACTTGTATGTTCTCCCTGGGTCTCCCTGAGTTTCCTCCCACCCTTCAAAATGTACTGGGGGTATAATTGGTAGGCACGGGCATGTGGCCAAAAGGGCCTGTGGGCCAAAAGTGTCCGTTATGATGCTTGTGTTTTTTTTTAAAGTGGCTTTTGGCTCTCCCACTATATTTGGGCAGGGTCCTGAGTACAAAGGTTGAGCCTTATGATACTGCGTCGGTGAGACTTCATTGGTAGCACTTTGTTCAGTTCTTGTTGCCTCGCTTTAGAGAGAACATCAGTAAGATGGAAAGGGTCTGGAGAACCTCTCATTGCTGCAGTAAAATGTTTTTTGGTTTATTTTTATGCCAATCCGGAATAAACCTGGTGCCCAAAAAGAATAGTGTGAGCTCCCTCAATGACTATCGCCCAGTAGCACCAACTTCTACTGGGAAGAAATTATTTGAGAGGTTGGCTATGGCCAGAATTAACAAATAGTAGTGTAGAGGTGAGGGAAGGCATTAAAAGAGAAATTAGAAAAGCGTGCAATAAGGGAACAGCTGTCATCATGGGAGACTTTAATTTGCATATAGATTGGACTAGCCAAATTAGTAAAAATACTGAGGAGGAGGAATTCCTTGAATGTTTATGGGACGGTTATCTAGACCAATATGTCGAGGAACCAACTCGGGAGCAGGCCATTTTAGATTGGGTATTATGCAATGATAAGGGGCTAATCAACAATCTTGTTGTACGAGGCCCTTTGGGTAGGAGCGATCACAATATGATCGAATTCTCACTCGACATGGAGAGTGATGAAATTAAAACCGAGACTAAGGTCCTGAATTTAAATAAAAGGAATTATGATGGTATGAGACGGGAGTTGAGTAAGATTGATTGGGTGGTGTTTATGGGGGAGTTGACTGTGGTTAGACAATGGAAAGCATTCACAGATCTAATGGAGAAATTGCAAAAATCGTTTATTCCGGTTTGGCATAAAAATAAACCAAAAAAGGTGACTCAACCATGGATAACAAGGGAAATTAGAGACAGCATTAGGTCCAAAGAGAGAGCATATCAATTGGCCAAAAAAAGTACCTCAACCGAAGACTGGGAGCAGTTCAAGATGCACCAAAGGAGGACAAAGGGATTAATCAAGAGAGCAAAAATAAATTACGAAAGTAAGCTTGCGGCAAATATAAAAAGCTTTTATAAATATGTCAAGAGGAAAAGATTGGTGAAATCCAGAGTAGGTCCTTTGCAGTTGGAATCAGGGGAATATATAATGGGGAATAAGGAAATGGCAGACCAATTAAATTCTTACTTTAGTTCTGTTTTTACAAGAGAGGATACAAATAACCTCCCAAGGATGTTGGGAAACATAGAGACTAATGCAAGGGAGGAACTGAAAGAAATCAGTATCTCTAAGGACATGGTCTTGGGGAAATTGATGGGATTGAAGACAGATAAATCCCAAGGGCCTGATAATCTACATCCTAGGGTACTTAAGGAAGTGGCCATTCAGATAGCAGATGCTTTAAGAATTATTTTCCAGAACTCGATAGACTCAGGATCAGTACCCATGGATTGGAGGGTAGCTAATGTTACCCCACTATTTAAAAAGGGGGTAGAGAAAAAGTGGGGAATTATAGGCCAGTGAGCCTTACATCAGTAGTGGGCAAAATGATGGAATCCATTATTAAGGATGTAATAGCGGAGCATATAACTAGCAGAGAAGGGATCGGATGGAGTCAACATGGATTTACAAAAGGTAAATCGTGCTTGACAAATCTATTGGAATTCTTTGAGATGGTGACAGGTAAAATAGATGGGGGAGAGCCAGTGGATGTGGTGTACCTGGACTTCCAAAAGGCCTTCAATAAGGTCCCACATAAACGACTGGCTTACAAAATCAAGGCTCATGGGATTGGGGGCAAAGTATTGATGCGGATTGAGAACTGGCTGGCAGGTAGAAGACAGAGATTTGGGATAAATGGCTCATTTTCTGAGTGGCAGGAGGTGACCAGTGGGGTGCCACAGGGATCTGTACTGGGACCCCAGCTATTCACAATTTACATTAATGATCTGGATGAGGGGATTGGATGTAATATCTCCAAATTTGCAGATGACACTAAGCTAAGAGGGGTTGTGTGCACGGAAGAGGGGGTCAGGAAGCTCCAGTGTGATTTGGATAAATTGAGGGACTGGGCAGATACATGGCAAATGTGGATAAATGTGAGGTTATCCATTTTGGTAATACAAACCGGAGGGAAGATTACTATTTGAATGGCAATAGATTAAGAAATGGGGAAGTGCAGAGAGACCTAGGGGTACTTGTACACCAGTCTCTGAAGGCGAGCATGCAGGTACAGCAGGCAGTTAAAAAGGCAAATGGTATGTTGACCTTCATATCAAGAGGTGCAGCTGTACAGGGCCTTGGTGAGACTACACCTGGAGTATTGTGTCCAGTTTTGGTCACATTATCTGAGGAAGGATGTTCTTGCAATGGAGGGAGTGCAGAGGCGATTCACCAGGCTGATACCTGGAATGGCAGGAATGACTTATGAGGAAAGATTGCGCAAATTGGGATTGTACTCACAGGAGTTTAGAAGATTGAGAGGGGATCTCGTAGAGCCATATAAAATTCTGGCAGGACTGGACAGAATGGATGCAGATGGGATGTTTCCAATAACCATATAACCATATAACCATATAACCATTTACAGCACAGAACAGGCCAGTTCGGCCCTACTAGTCCATGCCGTAGCAAATCCCCACCCTCCTAGTCCCACTGACCAGCACCCGGTCCATATCCCTCTAGTCCCCTCCTATCCATGTAACGATCCAGTCTTTCCTTAAATGTAACCAATGATCCCGCCTCGACCACGTCTGCCGGAAGCTCATTCCACATCCCCACCACCCTTTGCATAAAGAAATTTCCCCTCATGTTCCCCTTATAATTTTCCCCCTTCAATCTTAAACCATGCCCTCTAGTTTGAATCTCCCCAACTCTTAATTGAAAAAGCCTATCCACATTTACTCTGTCTGTCCCTTTTAAAATCTTAAACACCACTATCAAGTCCCCTCTCAATCTTCTACGCTCCAGAGAAAAAAAGCCCCAGTCTGCACAACCTTTCCCTGTAACTCAGACCCTGAAATCCTGTCAATGATGGGAAAATCCAGAACCTGGGGCCATGGTTTGAGGATAATAGGCAAACCATTTAGGACCGAGATGAGGAGGAATTTCTTTACCCAGAGGGTGGTGAATTTGTGGAATTCATTGCCACAGAGGGCAGTAGAGGCAGGTTCATTAAATATATTTAAGAGGGAATTAGATATATTTCTTCAGTATAAGGGTATTAAAGGTTACAGAGAGAAGGCGGGGACGGGGTACTGAACTTTAAGATCAGCCATGATCTCGTTGAATGGCGGAGCAGGCTCGTAGGTAATGCAGGTAAAGTCTGAGTTAATGGCAATAGATGGATGGCCACAGTTTTTATAGGAGGATGACATTTTTGACACCTCATACGGAAGACCTCATCCAGGGAGCAGATGCTATGGGGATGGAGAATTTATGGGAAAGGAATAGAAATCCTTTCAGGGGACAGGATGAGGTGTAGTGGAGGTCGGTGGGTTTGTAGGAAATGTCTGTCAAATAGTTTGTCTCCCAAGATTGAAGAAAAAAGATTAAAGCGAGAGTGTTGTTTGAGATGGACCAAGTGGATTTGAGGTCAGAGTGTAAGTTAATCAGGGTTAGCTCCTTCCGTGATTCTCTTATCGCCCCTTTTGTACCTACCCCTGTGACCGCAGGAAATGCTGTTCATGTACCCACCATTGAGGCCCCAAACAGACCTTCCAAGTGAAGCCACACCTCAGTTATCAGTCTGCAGGAGTTATCTTCTTCATCCAGTGCTCCTGTGGTAGCCTCCAATACATTGGGGAGACTGGGAGATTGCTTCGTTCTGTTCACCTTAAAAGCAGGGATCTTGCTGTGGCATCCTATTTAAGTTCCCCACCTCATTGCCATGCCAACATGTCTGCCCGTGGTCTTGTGCACTTCCGGACCGAGATCACCCACAAATTGGAGGAACACCACATCATATTCTGTCTGGGCTCCCTCCATGCAAATGGCATCAACATCCACTTCTCCGGTTTCTGTTTGCCTTTCCAGCCGTCTTTCCCTACACCTTTCTTCCAGCTCAGAGTTAACCCCCTCCTCCGATCAAAGCTTTCCTCTCCTGCCCTCCCATTCATGTCCACCTCTGGCTTCTATGCTGCTGGGCAGTGCTTCTCTGCCTGCCCCTTCTTCCCTCCTCCACATGCATTTTTATTCAGCTAACTGTTCATACTTGGTTAAAGCAATCAGGTGGAAAAATGGTTACATATCTTTGCCCCCATGACACAGTGTAAAAGGACACTGTTACAGTTATAAACAGGCCTCCAAAAAGTAGCCACAAGATGGACAAAAAATAACAAGAGCCAAAAGAAAAGGCACAAGAGCAGGGCAATGTTGTGGGAGTCATGGAGGATTTCAACATGCAGATAGATCGGGAAAACCAGGTTGGGACTGGTTCTCAAGAGAGAGAATTTGTAGAATGGCTAAGAGCAGCTTGTTGACAAGCCTACAAGGGGATCAGCTGTACTGGATTGGGTGTTATGCAATGCACCAGAGGTGATCAGAGAGCACAGACCGAAGGAACCATTGGAGGCCAGTGATCACAATATGACTGTTTGGGATTTAACAAGGAGAAACTAAGTCAGATGTGTTGGTATTCAGTGGAGTGAAAGGAATTCCAGTGGGATGAGAGAGGAACTGTCCAAGGGGCATGAGTAGGGAAGGTGGTAGGTAGAAATGGATGCAAGAAATGAGAAAGGACCAAAAACAAGGAAGTATTCAAATGGAAAAATCTCACAGTTGTAGCTAACAGATGAAGTCAAAGGCAACGTAAAAGCAAAAACTAGTGGGAAGATAGATTGGGAAGTTTTTAAAAATTTACAGATGTCAACTAAAAAAACTTATAAGCAGATAGAAGGAAAAAGGCTTCATTATTGTCCCATAATGCTTCATTTAGAATGTAACATACTTGAAATTCTTCAACTTTTGTCGATCACAAGGCAGACAGAGAGTTTCCACTTTGTCCAGCACCCCTCACAGAAACCTACAGCACCTGGTGTTCCTGGGCTGTCTCCCCTCCAATTATTGACCAGGCCTGAGCCTGCTTAGCTTCCGAGATCAGACAATCTCAGGCTATTATACATCAGTACGAAGATAGACTAGCAAATAATATCTTCTTCTTCTTTGGCTTGGGTTCACAGACGAAGATTTATGGAGGGGGTAAAAGTCCACATCAGCTGCAGGCTCGTTTGTGGCTGACAAGTCCGATGCGGGACAGGCAGACACGGTTGCAGCGGCTGCAGGGGAAAATTGGTTGGTTGGAGTTGGGTGTTGGGTTTTTCCTCCTTTGCCTTTTGTCAGTGAGGTGGGCTCTGCGGTCTTCTTCAAAGGAGGTTGCTGCCCGCCAAACTGTGAGACGCCAAGATGCACGGTTTGAGGCGATATCAGCCCACTGGCGGTGGTCAATGTGGCAGGCACCAAGAGATTTCTTTAGGCAGTCCTTGTACCTTTTCTTTGGTGCACCTCTGTCACGGTGGCCAGTGGAGAGCTCGCCATATAACACGATCTTGGGAAGGCGATGGTCCTCCATTCTGAAGACGTGACCCATCCAGCACAGCTGGATCTTCAGCAGCGTGGACTCGATGCTGTCGACCTCTGCCATCTCGAGTACTTCGACGTTAGGGATGAAAGCGCTCCAATGGATGTTCAGGATGGAGCGGAGACAACGCTGGTAGAAGCGTTCTAGGAGCCGTAGGTGGTGCCGGTAGAGGACCCCTGATTCGGAGCCGAACAGGAGTGTGGGTATGACAACGGCTCTGTATACGCTTATCTTTGTGAGGTTTTTCAGTTGGTTGTTTTTCCAGACTCTTTTGTGTAGTCTTCCAAAGGCGCTATTTGCCTTGGCGAGTCTGTTGTCTATCTCATTGTCGATCCTTGCATCTGATGAAATGGTGCAGCCGAGATAGGTAAACTGGTTGACCGTTTTGAGTTTTGTGTGCCCGATGGAGATGTGGTGGGGCTGGTAGTCATGGTGGGGAGCTGGCTGATGGAGGACCTCAGTTTTCTTCAGGCTGACTTCCAGGCCAAACATTTTGGCAGTTTCCGCAAAGCAGGACGTCAAATATCAAAGAAGATACAAAAGCATTTTTTTGAAAAATTTATTTAAATTTTGCAAAATAGTACAAAATAAATATAACATACATGAAAACAAAACCCGTATTCCCCCTACCCTCTATCCCCTTACTATCCCTCCCTCCCCACGGAGCTTTACTTACAAAAAAAGGTATTGAAAAATATAAATACAGTGGGTTGAATTGCAATGCAAACAAAAATGGTATTTACATAACATTTAAATTCATACATTTCAAATATGGAATCCACATATTTTCAAAAAAATGATAGTTATTTCTCAAATTATATGTAATTTTTTCTAAATACAAACAAGATTGAATTTCATTTTGCCACCTCTGTATCCTTAATTCTACATCATTTTCTGAAGTTACTGCTATGCATTTCCTAGCAACTGCCAGACTTAAATGAATAAATGCAATCCAAAATTTATCTAAATGTGTTATTAATGGGTTCATATATGCCGCTTTAATTGCCCATTCAGAGCCAGATCTCCAGCGCTTGACGTCCTGTTTTGCGGAAACTGCCAAAATGTTTGGCCTGGAAGTCAGTCTGAAGAAAACTGAGGTCCTCCATCAGCCAGCTCCCCACCATGACTACCAGCCCCCCCACATCTCCATCGGGCACAAAAAACTCAAAACGGTCAACCAGTTTACCTATCTCGGCTGCACCATTTCATCGGATGCAAGGATCGACAATGAGATAGACAACAGACTCGCCAAAGCAAATAGCACCTTTGGAAGACTACACAAAAGAGTCTGGAAAAACAACCAACTGAAAAACCTCACAAAGATTAGCGTGTACAGAGCCGTTGTCATACCCACAGTCCTGTTTGGCTCCGAATCATGGGTCCTCTACCGGCATCACCTACGGCTCCTAGAACGCTTCCACCAGCGTTGTCTCCGCTCCATCCTCAACATTCATTGGAGCGACTTCATCCCTAACATCGAAGTATTTGAGATGGCAGAGGCCGACAGCATCGAATCCACGCTGCTGAAGATCCAACTGCGCTGGTTAGGTCATGTCTCCAGAATGGAGGACCATCCCTTCCCAAGATCGTGTTATATGGTGAGCTCTCCACTGGCCACCGTGACAGAGGTGCACCAAAGAAGAGGAACAAGGACTGCCTAAAGAAATCTCTTGGTGCCTGCCACATTGACCACCGCTAGTGGGCTGATATCGTCTCAAACCGTGCATCTTGGCGCCTCACAGTTCAGCGGGCAGCAACCTCCTTTGAAGAAGATCGCAGAGCCCACCTCACTGACAAAAGACAAAGGAGGAAAAACCCAACACCCAACCTCAACCAACCAATTTTCCCCTGCAACCGCTGCAACCGTGTCTGCCTGTCCCGCATCGGACCTGTCAGCCACAAACAAACCTGCAGCTGACGTGGACATTACCCCTCCATAAATCTTCGTCCGCAAAGCCAAGCCAAAGAAGAAAGAGATATCCTAATAAGCACAACCATGGATTCATAAGTAAATCAGTTTGAAATAAATCTTGCAAAAACGTGATCTTTCCCCAAAAAGGTTTAACCTTTGGACATTCCCACGCAGAATGTATAAAAGTACCTATCTGGTCTCTCCACATCTAAAACACAAATTAGAATCCCTAAAGCCATACCTCTTTAACTTTTCCGGAGTTAAATATAACTGATGTAGAAAGTTAGAATTAACTAAACTATAATGTACATTAACAAATTTTGTAACACTATGTAAACACAAATCAGACCATACTTCCTCAGGGATAACCATAGCTAAGTCCTGTTCCCATTTATGTCTTACTCTCAATCCTCCAAGCTTCTTCATTTTTGATTGTAAAAACAAATGCATCTCTGAACAAACCCTTACTTTCCCTTATCCATAAGCAATATTTCAAATTTAGATTGCCTTGATAATATCAATTCTCGACCAAACTTATGCATTTAAAAAATCATGTATTTTATAATAAGCAAACAATGTATTTCATGAAATCCCAAACTTTTGCCTGAGTCCATCAAATGAAAGAAATAAACCTGCCTCAAAACAATCTTCATTGAATACCAAACCTTTTGAGTCTCACTCCTTCAAATAAGGGTTATGCATTGAAAAAGGAATCAAATGGTTTTGATATAATGGAATTTTAAATGAACATTTTTTTTGAACCTATAAGCTGATTCCACTTACTCCATATTTTAAATAAATGAGTTAAAACAGGTAATTTATATGTTTGCAAAAGCAATAAATTCCATTTATATATTTACATATATATATATATATATATATATATATATATGTAATGGCGTGAAGCAAGGCTGTGTTCTCGCACCAACCCTCTTTTCAATCTTCTTCAGCATGATGCTGAACCAAGCCATGAAAGACCCCAACAATGAAGACGCTGTTTACATCCGGTACCGCACGGATGGCAGTCTCTTCAATCTGAGGCGCCTGCAAGCTCACACCAAGACACAAGAGAAACTTGTCCGTGAACTACTCTTTGCAGATGATGCCGCTTTAGTTGCCCATTCAGAGCTAGCTCTTCAGCGCTTGACGTCCTGCTTTGCGGAAACTGCCAATACTCAGCCTGAAGAAAACTGAGGTCCTCCATCAGCCAGCTCCCCACCATGACTACCAGCCCCCCCACATCTCCATCGGGCACAAAAAACTCAAAACGGTCAACCAGTTTACCTATCTCGGCTGCACCATTTCATCGGATGCAAGGATCGACAATGAGATAGACAACAGACTCGCCAAAGCAAATAGCACCTTTGGAAGACTACACAAAAGAGTCTGGAAAAACAACCAACTGAAAAACCTCACAAAGATTAGCGTGTACAGAGCCGTTGTCATACCCACAGTCCTGTTTGGCTCCGAATCATGGGTCCTCTACCGGCATCACCTACGGCTCCTAGAACGCTTCCACCAGCGTTGTCTCCGCTCCATCCTCAACATTCATTGGAGCGACTTCATCCCTAACATCGAAGTATTTGAGATGGCAGAGGCCGACAGCATCGAATCCACGCTGCTGAAGATCCAACTGCGCTGGTTAGGTCATGTCTCCAGAATGGAGGACCATCCCTTCCCAAGATCGTGTTATATGGTGAGCTCTCCACTGGCCACCGTGACAGAGGTGCACCAAAGAAGAGGAACAAGGACTGCCTAAAGAAATCTCTTGGTGCCTGCCACATTGACCACCGCTAGTGGGCTGATATCGTCTCAAACCGTGCATCTTGGCGCCTCACAGTTCAGCGGGCAGCAACCTCCTTTGAAGAAGATCGCAGAGCCCACCTCACTGACAAAAGACAAAGGAGGAAAAACCCAACACCCAACCTCAACCAACCAATTTTCCCCTGCAACCGCTGCAACCGTGTCTGCCTGTCCCGCATCGGACCTGTCAGCCACAAACAAACCTGCAGCTGACGTGGACATTACCCCTCCATAAATCTTCGTCCGCAAAGCCAAGCCAAAGAAGAAAGAGATATCCTAATAAGCACAACCATGGATTCATAAGTAAATCAGTTTGAAATAAATCTTGCAAAAACGTGATCTTTCCCCAAAAAGGTTTAACCTTTGGACATTCCCACGCAGAATGTATAAAAGTACCTATCTGGTCTCTCCACATCTAAAACACAAATTAGAATCCCTAAAGCCATACCTCTTTAACTTTTCCGGAGTTAAATATAACTGATGTAGAAAGTTAGAATTAACTAAACTATAATGTACATTAACAAATTTTGTAACACTATGTAAACACAAATCAGACCATACTTCCTCAGGGATAACCATAGCTAAGTCCTGTTCCCATTTATGTCTTACTCTCAATCCTCCAAGCTTCTTCATTTTTGATTGTAAAAACAAATGCATCTCTGAACAAACCCTTACTTTCCCTTATCCATAAGCAATATTTCAAATTTAGATTGCCTTGATAATATCAATTCTCGACCAAACTTATGCATTTAAAAAATCATGTATTTTATAATAAGCAAACAATGTATTTCATGAAATCCCAAACTTTTGCCTGAGTCCATCAAATGAAAGAAATAAACCTGCCTCAAAACAATCTTCATTGAATACCAAACCTTTTGAGTCTCACTCCTTCAAATAAGGGTTATGCATTGAAAAAGGAATCAAATGGTTTTGATATAATGGAATTTTAAATGAACATTTTTTTTGAACCTATAAGCTGATTCCACTTACTCCATATTTTAAATAAATGAGTTAAAACAGGTAATTTATATGTTTGCAAAAGCAATAAATTCCATTTATATATTTACATATATATATATATATATATATATATATGTAATGGCGTGAAGCAAGGCTGTGTTCTCGCACCAACCCTCTTTTCAATCTTCTTCAGCATGATGCTGAACCAAGCCATGAAAGACCCCAACAATGAAGACGCTGTTTACATCCGGTACCGCACGGATGGCAGTCTCTTCAATCTGAGGCGCCTGCAAGCTCACACCAAGACACAAGAGAAACTTGTCCGTGAACTACTCTTTGCAGATGATGCCGCTTTAGTTGCCCATTCAGAGCTAGCTCTTCAGCGCTTGACGTCCTGCTTTGCGGAAACTGCCAATAGTCAGCCTGAAGAAAACTGAGGTCCTCCATCAGCCAGCTCCCCACCATGACTACCAGCCCCCCCACATCTCCATCGGGCACACAAAACTCAAAACGGTCAACCAGTTTACCTATCTCGGCTGCACCATTTCATCAGATGCAAGGATCGACAATGAGATAGACAACAGACTCGCCAAGGCAAATAGCGCCTTTGGAAGACTACACAAAAGAGTCTGGAAAAACAACCAACTGATAAACCTCACAAAGATAAGCGTATACAGAGCCGTTGTCATACCCACACTCCTGTTCGGCTCCGAATCATGGGTCCTCTACCGGCACCACCTACGGCTCCTAGAGCGCTTCCACCAGCGTTGTCTCCGCTCCATCCTCAACATCCATTGGAGCGCTTACACCCCTAACGTCGAAGTACTCGAGATGGCAGAGGTCGACAGCATCGAGTCCACGCTGCTGAAGATCCAGCTGCGCTGGATGGGTCACGTCTCCAGAATGGAGGACCATCGCCTTCCCAAGATCATATTATATGGCGAGCTCTCCACTGGCCACCGTGACAGAGGTGCACCAAAGAAAAGGTACAAGGACTGCCTAAAGAAATCTCTTGGTGCCTGCCACATTGACCACTGCCAGTGGGCTGATAACGCCTCAAACCGTGCATCTTGGCGCCTCACAGTTTGGCGGGCAGCAACCTCCTTTGAAGAAGACCGCAGAGCCCACCTCACTGACAAAAGGGAAAGGAGGAAAAACCCAACACCCAACCCCAACCAACCAATTTTCCCTTGCAACCGCTGCAATCGTGTCTGCCTGTCCCGCATCGGACTTGTCAGCCACAAACGAGCCTGCAGCTGACGTGGACTTTTTACCCGCTCCATAAATCTTCGTCCGCGAAGCCAAGCCAAAGATATATATATATATATATATATATATATAAAATTATGTATTGACCTTTCTTGTATCTGATCCATCTCCACATATGCCCACATTGGTGGTTGGTCAAAATCAAACAATCTACTAATAAACTTCAATTGTGCTGCCTGGTAATAGTTTTGAAAACGTGGTAATTGGAGACCTCCTAAGTAATTCTTTCAAAAATTTCCCCAGTAGCAAACACGGAAATGATTGGAAGAAATACTGAATACGTGGATAAATATTCATTTTAACACAGTTTATTCGGCTATTTAATGTCAATGGTAAATCCTTTCATCAATTTAAATCAGATTTAATCTTATTTAATAAAGGTAAATAATTTAGACCCTACAGATTCTTAAATTCCTTATCAATAATTACACCTAAATACTTAATCTTCTCAGACCATTTAAATTTAGTAATTTGCTTACAATCCGAATAATCTTCTTCAGATATTAGTAATATTTCACTTTTATCCCAATTTACTTTGTATCCTGACATTAACCCATAATATTCCAATAATTCTTGTAAGGGTTGTAATGAATTCTTAGGTTTAGATAAATATATCAATATATCATCTGCAAATAAGTTAATTTTATATTCACGTTGAATAGCCATATTTTGTCTAATTGTTTGAGCTAAAGGTTCTACAACTAATCCAAATAAGGCAGGTGACAATGGACAGCCCTGTCTGGTTGATCTATACAAAGTAAATCTTTGAGAGACCTGATCATTTGTCACCATCTGTGCAGAAGGATTCTTATATAATGCTTTAATCCAAGCTATAAAAAAATGGCCCAAATTTAAATCTTTCCAACGGATTGGAAGGTTCAAATGTGTGAGTTTATGCAGAAGATTGACTCATTAGAAAATCAAAGCTACAGTTAAAATAGTGGGCCTGCCAGAAGATATTGAAGGAACGGATCCGGTGAAGTTTTCAGAATTGGATATCAGAAATATCCACCGAGACAGAGGTGCACCAAAGAAGAGGTACAAGGACTGCCTAAAGAAATCTCTTGGTGCCTGCCACATTGACCACCGCCAGTGGGCTGATAGTGCCTCAAACCGTGCATCTTGGTGCCTCACAGTTCGGCGGGCAGCCACCTCCTTTGAAGAAGACTGCAGAGCCCACCTCACTGACAAAAGACAAAGGAGGAAAAACCCAACACCCAACCCCAACCAACCAATTTTCCCTTGCAACCGCTGCAACCATGTCTGCCTTATCCGCATCGGACTTGTCAGCCACAAACGAGCCTGCAGCTGACGTGGACATTACCCCTCCATAAATCTTCGTCCGCGAAGCCAAGCCAAAGAAAAAAAATTGGATAGAGCACATAAGGCATTATGAAGAAAACCTTTTCCTGATCAATCCCCACGGGCACTTCTTATATGTTGTTTAAGTTATCAAGATATCAAGACCATGTTAATTTTGTGACTGGAAATCCAGAAAGCTCGACAGAATCAAGGACCTATGATAGTTCAGGGATGTATGGTTCTTTTTAATCCAGATTTGAGTCAAGATGTGATACGTTGTCGGAAGGAATTCAATCTGGCAAAAGCTGTGCTATGGAAGAAGGGTTATTGGTTTGCTTTCAGATATCCTGCTATGTTGAAGGTGTTTTATGGTGATTATCAGGCTGAGATTTTTGATGATTAAGCTGATGCCTTATCTTTTGCTAATTCTTTGCCAAATAATTCTCGGAGTTCTGAGTTACAGAAATCAAAAGTAAATGGCTCTCTGAAACATAATGGTGCCGCGAACAGAAATAGTAAGAAGAATGTTCGAATGGGAATATTAAGAAGAATGGTCGGAATCATATTTGAATCGGAAGGCAGAGGAGGATTCATCTGTTGCTACGGTTGATGCTTAGGGGCAACCTGGTGGAGTTGGAGAGGTGGGAGATTGAAATGAGATTGATTGTTAAAGTGAAAAGTTGAGATATGTATATGGGGCTGGGGAAGGTGGATGGCATTAAGACTCCTGAAGACATCTGCCACTAGTGGTTTAGACCACACCTGATCAAAGTGGGGGGTACCACTTGTGTGTTTTTTTTTCTTTTTTTTAGAGGGAAGGGGGTTTTTTTTAGAGGGAGTTAAGGGGGATGAGGACTTTTTTTCTTTTTTTTAAACCAAAGCTTGAATCTGTTAGTGGGTTGGTTGTTAAGAGTTATTTTTTAAGATAAAATGAATAAATTGAATTTTGTGACTTTTAATGTTAAAGGGATGAAGCATCCAATAAAGAGGAACTGAGTTTTGGATTACCTAAGATGATGAAAGTGGATATTGCTTTCTTGCAAGAGATACAAAAGCTTCTTCAAATATGTAAAGAGTAAAAATAGGTGAGGTGAGAGTAAATATAGGACCACAAGAAAATGATGCTGGAGAAATAATGATGGGAGAAAAGGAGATGGCAGAGGAGCTAAATGAGTATTTTGCATCTGTTGTCACTGTGGAAGATATTAGCAGTGTGCCAGATATCGAAAGGTATCAGAAAGTACCATGATTATTTCAAGGGAGAAGGTGCTCAGAAAGCTGAATGTGCCTCCCCGTGTCTGTGTGAGCTTTCTGCAGGGGCTCTGGTTTCCTCCCACCTTTTGAAATATTCCGGGGGTGCAGACTAATGGGATGTAAATTGGCTGGCATAGTGGTTAGCACAACACCTTTATAGCTCCAGTGATCAGATTGGGGTTTGAATGCCACATTGTCTGTAAGGAGTTTGTAAGTGTCTCTCTGTGACTGCGTGGGTTTTTTCTGGGGGATCCGGTTTCCTCCCACCGTTCAAAGCATACCAGGGGTGCAGGTTAATTGAGTGTAAATTGGGTGGCATGGACTTGTAAGCTGAAGTGACCTGTTACCGTGCCATATGTCTAAATTTTTTAAAAGTTAATTTTAAATTTTAAAAGTCTGTTCAACAGGAATCCTTTCAGATGAACAGAATTCAAGTATCAAGTGCAGTAGGTACTGATACGAGAGAGAGAGACTCGTCTTCTTCTCTCTCTGGCGATCCATCTCATTGGATGACGATGGTTCCTTTCAGTCAGTTTGTGAGGTTTGATATGTGCATTGTGGAGTGGCTGTACAGGCCAACCCTTAATGGACACTGCTTGCCCCGTCCTTGGCAGGTGAGGTCTGGAAGGGCAGCAGGGCAAAAGCTATGTAGTGCTGCTTCCTGTGCCTTTTCTCTGTGGCCTCTTTGAGCTTGTTCTCAGCAGTGTCCACACCTTTTCTGATGGTGTCCCTCCATTGTGAGCCATCTTGAGCCAGATCTTCCCATGATGATGGGGCAATGTCAGTTTTCTTGAGGCTCCTGGGCAGAACATCCTGGTACTGTAGACGCTGGCCTCCTTGTTTTCAGGTCCCACTGGTCAGTTGGCCATACAGGATGTCCTTGAGCAGTCTTCCATCAGGCATTCTGACAACACATCTTGCCCAGCACAGTTGGGCTGACATCACCAGGGTTGAAACTGCTCGAGAAAGGACCTCAGTATTGGAAACCTTGTCTCGCCAGGTGATCTTCATCAGAGAATATAGGTGACACAGCTGCTGTTGGTCAAGCTGACATAAGTGACTCTGATATGGGCACCACGTCTCACATCCATGTAGCAAGATTGATATGACAACGGCCCTGTACATTGGTGGCCAACCTGATGTTCTGTGACCAAACCCGATCTTTCAGCTGACCAAAGGCAAAGCAGGCCTTTTAGGTTCTTGACTCAATCTCCACATCTAGAGAAGCTGAGGATCTTATTGTGCTGCCCAAGGAGCCAAAACCTGTTGACAGCATTGAGACAAGTGTCATCAATGAGGACAGTTGGTTCTTCGTAGATTGAGCCAGGGGCTGGTTGGTACAAAACTTCCATCATTTTCAGAGAGATGCAAGGGAGACTCTCACGTAAGGAGTGTGACAATTGTTTTGTTAGAAAAGAAAGTCATTGTGTTGAATTAGGTGAGTTTTGCGCAGTGGTCTGTGTCAGCTCTCTGAGTCAACAAATTGGAGTCCATGGGGAGAGTGAAATATTTCAAGGTCCGGGATCTCAGTTTCAAGCTGGACATCCCTTGTACTGGGAAATGAGCCTGGCTAGGTGATTGGTTTCACAATTCCTTTAATGTTACATTACTTTTGAATAAGTATAAGCCTGGATATGGTGGGTAAAATATTGATTTGGGAGAGGGCAAATTATGACATCAGACAGGGGCTTTGGAGAGTTTATTGGGAGCAGCAGTTGTAAATGAAACCACGACTGACGTGAGAGTTCATTAAGGGTCAGCTAATTAGAGTCCAGGGCTGGCATGTTCGAGGAAGGAGAGTGATTGGAATAGAAAGAAAAGAGAACCTTGAATGATATGAAAGTTTTTTTCTAAATTCTAAGCAGACATCCTTCAATCCTGAAGTTGTGCCCTCTCCCACCACATGGGAAACAACCTTTCTACATCTACTCTGTCCATAACTTTCTACATTACATCTCAGACAGAAAAAAATTGATAGGCTCGTGCTGGTCAGAGCTACATGCAGGACAGGAGGGTGGACATCTTCCAGGTCAGCTTGGATCAGGAGAGGGACTTCAACAGGAATTTGCACCTTGTTGTAGGGTAACTCTCTGAAAGAAGGAAGGGAAAGGTGTGGATAAATAGGTAAAAGGTGAGATAGGGAAAGGCAGACACCAGGGAGAGAATTAATGAAAAGTAGAGGTTGATTTTAATGCTGTCAGAAGGTGTTGTTCCTTCAATTTGCGGTAGCCTTGGTTTCACAGTGCATGAGGCCGTAGACAGACTTGTCTGTGGCAATGGTGTGTGGAATGAGAGCCATCGGCCACTGGGAGATCCTTGTTGTAGCGACAGGCAGAGCAATGATGCTCAAACAATCTCCTAGTCTGCGTCCAGTCTCCCCGCCTCGAGGCAATACAGAATGCAGTAAATGACTCCTATAGACACATGTAAACTGTTGCTTCATTTGGTAGGACTATTTGGGGCCCTTAATAGTGGTGAGGGAGGAAGTGATAGTGCAAATGTAACACTTCTTGTAGTCATAGGGGCAGGTAGAGAGGGGGTGATTGGTGGGAATGAATGAGTGGAGGGTGCGACTTGAATGTGTTTGGTGGTGGGTCACGTTGTAGGTGGTGGAAACTGTGAGAATAATATATTGGATGCAGGGGGTGGTACATGAAGACAAGAGGAATCCTGTCCTTGTTTTGTCTGGAGGAGATGTGCCTAGGCAGATGTGCAGGCAATAGAGAAAGAGGAAATCTCTGATGGCCTGAAATGGAAGGCCTCATCCTGACAATGAGCCTTTTGGAGAGAAAGGAATAGAATTCTTACTGGAGATAGGGAGGGAAGAGGTGTAGTCAAAGTGATTGGCAGTAGTGGATTATGAAAGATGTCTCTTGATAGTTTGCCTCCCATAATGTTGACAGAGAGATCAAGAAAGGGGAGAAAGTTGCCAGAGATGGACCATGTGAATTTGAAGTGAGGGTGGAAGTCGGCAGCAATGTGGATAAAATTCACAAGCTCATCATGGGTGCAAGAAGTAGGACCAGTGCAATGGCCAAAGTAGCGAAGGAAGAGTTGAGGGGTCTTGCCTCATAGCACAGATTGTTCCACAAACCCACAACCAGCAGGTGTACCTGGGGCCAATGCGGGTACCCATGGCTGCTCTGACTTGGAGAAAGTGGGAGGACCAAAGGAAAAGTTATTGAGGGTGAGTGCATGGAGGTGAATGGGGGTGGAGAGAGACTGCTGACGTCTGTTCTGAGCCTTGAGACTTTTCTATGCGAGAATGAAAGTGCATTAGGTCTTGGACGTCCATGGTTGAATGAGGTGGTGCCACCTCAGGAACTGGACAGCGAAGGAGGGCTTGTGAGCTATCAGTGAGAAATGTCTGGAATAAGGGGGACAAAGTGGATTTGAAGTGACATAATACCAGTTCAGAAGGGCAGGATGATGCAGAAACAGTGGGTCCACCAGGATGACTTGGTTTGTGGATCTTGGGTAGGCAATGTAAGGTTGGGAAACAATGAGGTTGGAGGCTGTAGAAGAGAGGTGGCCAGAAATGATGATGTCAGTGATGGAGCAGGAGACTGGTCTGGTTTCTTAATGGGGTCTTTCATTTAATTTAATTTAGACACACAGCACGGTAACAGGCCTGTTTGGCCCATGACCCCATCCTGACCAATTACACCCACATGTTATGTCACAGACTAGCAGCAATGGAAATTCACCCAGGCAGTGTTTATTTTCTTTTTAAACATAACATTTATTAATAACTACTACTACTAATATAACACATTAGTCAAATCAAACCCAACTATGTGCGAGTGTGTGTGATACCCAAACCATCATGGGCATGATTCTGGTAAGTCATTCCAAAGTTCAGTCTCAGAAATGCAGAGTTGAAACACAGACTTTTAAACTGATGCACAGAAATCATCATGAAGGAGACGGGAGAGACTGAGTGAGCAGACTGGTGAAAACTCACGAATCCTCATTGAGTTACTTTTAGAGAAATAGCCCTTCATACAACAGTTGTTACAACTTCCCTTTTCCTTGTGTAGGGGAAACAAAATTTCTGACTTCCACAATGGTTCTAAAATCCAGCTATGGGTCAATCAAAATGACCCTTACTTTGGTCACAACCTGATGCAGCAATTCTCCTGAAAGGGAGAATCAGCTGAATTGTCCATTATCACACAGAGTCATTCCTGCTCAGTGTTTGATGAGATGGCCGCTGGCCATAAAGTGCCTTGTTCCTTCAGTTTTCCACCTACATGACTCTTTCACCACTTGTGTCCCTGCTAAAAACAATACATTGTCCTTTCTTCTCTCCAAAGTAGCAAATTTGGTACAGCCCATACTAGTGGCTGCCACCCAGTCTCTCCATAGCTGTGAATGGTTGCAGCTGGTACTAGCCCTTAAAGTGATAGTCACACCAAATGAAACAGTAGCTCAAAATATACACCCTCAGTATCTTTTGAAGGGTGGGAAGAAACTGGAGCCTTCAGGGAAAACCCATGCAGACATGGGGAGAATGTACAAACTCCTTATAGACAGCGCTGGATTCACTTCTGGTTCCGATCACTGGAGCTGTAACACTGTGATGTCTGAGAGCTGTTGTCTGGCCTCAGCAAAGTAGAGGTCATTGCACCAGACCATAATAGCACCACCCTGTTGGATAGTGAGCTTGGCATTAGTGCAGGGAGGATGGAGTGCAGAGCATGCCAATAGGAAGGGGTGACTGATACGAGTGGGGTGGGTTGCACCTGGAATCGAGGAGAAACAATATTCTGGCAGGGAGGTTTGCTCATGTTGGAGAGAGTGGGTGGGGTTTAGATCTACAGAGGGATGGGAGCCAAAGTGAAAAGGTGATTGGCGCACAAATAGAGACAGCTGGTATGGAGATTGTGTGGAAGGACAGGCAGATAGGGCAGAATTGCAGCCATAGGGTTGCATTGCAATGCAACAGGGGCACAGTCTAAAGTAACAAATACTGGGCTAAAGGTTTTGTATTTAAATGCACACTGCATAAGAAAAAAGTGGATGCCACATTGGCAGCTATGATGTAGTAACCATCAAGGAGCTGTGGCTCAAGGATGGATGTCATTGGGAGGTGAATGTCCACAGTGTATCGAAAGGATAGGCAGGGAAGCAGAGGGGGTGGCATGGCTCTGTTGGTAAGGAACAACATTAAATCATTAGAAAGAGGTGACATAGGATCAGAAGATATGGAATCACTGAGGGTTGACAACAAATTGGAAGGTTAAAAAGACACTCTTGACAGGTATATATCAACTTTCAAACAGTAGCTGGGATGTGGACATCAAATTACAACAGCAAATGGGTGGCACGGTTAACATAGCGGGTTCCACAATGCTCTCACAGCACCAGCCATCCAGGTTCGGAACCAGCACTGTCTGCAAGGACTCTGTATCTTCTCCTCGTGTTTGCATGGGATTTCTCCTCGTGCTCTGGTTTCTTCCCATGCTTGAAAACATACAGGGGTTGTAGGTTAATTGGGGTTATTGGGGGGGCACAGGCTCTTGGGCTGGAGGGCCTGTTACCATGCTGTAAGTATGTATGTCAAATAAAAAAGGTGTGTTAGAAGTGCAATGTTATGGGAGTCATGGTGGATTGTAATATGCAAGTCGATTGGGGAAAACCAGATTGGGACTGCATCCCGAGAGAGAATTTGTAGAACGCCTGCGAGATAGCTTTTTAGAGCAGCAATTTGTGGATGAGCCCACGAGGGGATTGGGTCTTGTGTAATGTCCCAGAGATGATTAGAGAGCTTCAAGTAAAGGGGGCAGTGATCACGTTCACTTTGAGATTTAACAAGGAGAAACCTATGTATTGGTATTTCAATGGAATAAAGGGAATTACAGTGGCAAATGAGAGAGGAGTTGGCCAAAGTAGATTGGAAGGGAGCTCTAGAGCAGCAATGGACAAGAGTTTCTGCAAGAAATCAGGAAGGTGCAGGATAATTACATTCCAAAAAAGAGGAAGTGTTCTAATAGGAAAATGTTGGCTGGGGCAGACAAGAACACAAAAGTTCTTGGCAGAATGTAACAAAACAAAGCATAAAGAGAGAAAAGAAGTCTGAAAGTAGGGAAGCAAACACAAAAAACTTCTTCAGTATTTAAAAAGTATAAGAGAGGTGAGAGTAGACCATTAGAAAATGATGTTGAAGATATAATAGTGGGAGATGGCATAGGAACTAAATGAATATTTTTAAATGTAAATTTAGACATAGAGCACAGTGTGATGAATCTGTGTCATGCTGTCAGTCTTTTGCTGTGCTTAGTTTGCTCTACTGACATTGGACGCATATTATCTCTACCACTAAAGGCACTCTCCTTGGCTATAACTGTGGACGCACCCATTATCATTCATTATTATACTACTTAGTTTCTACTAATAAAAGCCATGATTCCTGGTTAATTACACAGCCTTCAATTTCTTCATTTACTGGCACTTCCATTTTATTAGTAGAAATGGATGCAGCACTCGAGCCAGAGCGGCGGATGATCGACCAGTCTGCCCCGAGGGCCAGAGAACTCTTGAACCACTGGATTACTTATTTCGATTACTACATGGGTCAGAACTACGTGGTCGATGAGGCGATTAAGTGGTTCCACCTGAATTCCTTATTGGGTGAGATCCCTTTTGCTGTAACTCAAGGAGCTGTGACTCTGGCCACTTACCATCTTACAGAATGTGGAACTTGCCCGGCACCAGTTGCTGACTAGATGCCAGAAACCCGGGGAAAGGGATGCTGGCTCTCGACTCGTTGGCAAACAAATGCGATGTCAAGGATGTGGAACAACACCGCAGTTCTTTGAAGCTGGATGCTTTTGTCAACGGAATCGACTCCAGTTACATCTGTCAGAAGGTATTAGAAACAGAGCCTCTGACTATGGCCAAGCAGTCATGCTAGCCAAAATACTGAGAAGTGCTATGCGGTCCACAAAATACTGGAAACTCAAAAGGAAACACCCAAGAGTGCTAGAACCCCCGAGGAGGATGAAGGGACAAACACTTGGCAAATGTTACTTCTGTAGTAAGAAGTGTACCGCACGGATGGCAGTCTCTTCAATCTGAGGCGCCTGCAAGCTCACACCAAGACACAAGAGAAACTTGTCCGTGAACTACTCTTTGCAGACGATGCCGCTTTAGTTGCCCATTCAGAGCCAGCTCTTCAGCGCTTGACGTCCTGCTTTGCGGAAACTGCCAAAATGTTTGGCCTGGAAGTCAGCCTGAAGAAAACTGAGGTCCTCCATCAGCCAGCTCCCCACCATGATTACCAGCCCCCCCACATCTCCATCGGGCACACAAAACTCAAAACGGTCAACCAGTTTACCTATCTCGGCTGCACCATTTCATCAGATGCAAGGATCGACAATGAGATAGACAACAGACTCGCCAAGGCAAATAGCGCCTTTGGAAGACTACACAGAGTCTGGAAAAACAACCAACTGAAAAACCTCACAAAGATAAGCGTATACAGAGCCGTTGTCATACCCACACTCCTGTTCGGCTCCGAATCATGGGTCCTCTACCGGCACCACCTACGGCTCCTAGAACGCTTCCACCAGCGTTGTCTCTGCTCCATCCTCAACATCCATTGGAGCGCTTACATCCCTAACGTCGAAGTACTCGAGATGGCAGAGGTCGACAGCATCGAGTCCACGCTGCTGAAGATCCAGCTGCGCTGGATGGGTCACGTCTCCAGAATGGAGGACCATCGCCTTCCCAAGATCGTGTTATATGGCGAGCTCTCCACTGGCCACCGTGACAGAGGTGCACCAAAGAAAAGGTACAAGGACTGCCTAAAGAAATCTCTTGGTGCCTGCCACATTGACCACCGCCAGTGGGCTGATAACGCCTCAAACCGTGCATCTTGGCGCCTCACAGTTTGGCGGGCAGCAATCTCCTTTGAAGAAGACCGCAGAGCCTACCTCACTGACAAAAGGCAAAGGAGGAAAAACCCAGCACCCAACCCCAACCAACCAATTTTCCCCTGCAACCGCTGCAATCGTGTCTGCCTGTCCCGCATCGGACTTGTCAGCCACAAACGAGCCTGCAGCTGACGTGGACTTTTTACCCCCTCCATAAATCTTCGTCCGCGAAGCCAAGCCAAAGAGTAAGAAGTGTCCAGCTCGATTCACTACTTGCAGTTACTGTGGTGATGGTCACTTCGCTAAAGTATGTAGGGCAAAAAATACTCCCACTGATAAGAAGAAGGATAAAACCATCAAGAAAATTCATCCTAGAGCCGCTGGAATGGAAGACAACTGCGAGGTGGGGGGGATCTTCAGATGAGCTCGCTGAATCGACTTCAAGTGACGGCGAGGTGAGATCAGCACAAAGTTCCCCTGTGATAGCTCAATTGACTGTAAAGCTTGGGGGTTGTTATGGACTGGAACAATCGACTATGAAGGGGGAGGTGAATGGTAAGACTGTCGATTGCTTAATAGACTCCGGTAGCACTCACTCATGGAAAGGTTGCTAAAGCCTTAAATTTGCAGAGATATCCAGCAAACCGATGGATATCGATGGCTTGTAGCGAACTTAAAAAGACTATACGGGACAAGCGTAAGGTTACTCTGAACTTGCAGGGACATTGTCTTGCTGATGTTTGGCTTTTCATAATGCCTGATCTCTGCACTCCCGTGTTACTGGGGTTGGATATTCGAAGCTGATGGGAGGCTATACCAGTTTAGGAGGGTACATTTTGGTGTCACTAACGGTGTGTCAATGTTTCAGAGGGAGATGGATAAAATCGTTAGCATGTACGAGTTACAGGGTACATTCCCCTATCTGGATAATATCACTATCTGTGGTAAGACCCAGACCGAGCATGATAACAACCAAAAAATATTTCTAGCAATGGCTAAAGAACTCAACCTTACATTTAATGAGGGTAAATGTGTTTTCAATACAACAGAACTACCTATTCTGGGCTACATTGTTCGCGAGGGAGAAATCTGCCCCAATCATGAAAGAATGACACCCCTTAAGAAGTTGCCACCCCCAGACTCTACAAAAGCCCTTAAGAAGTGTATGGGATTCTTTTCCTACTACTGCAAATGGGTACGTAACTACGCTACAAAGGCATTCCCCCTATTTGACACAAAATCTTTCCCTTTCTCTCCAGCAGCCCTGAAAGCTTTCAAGAGAATTAAAACTGATATTGCCAAAGCTGCACTCTTGTCCATCGACGAGGATGTCCCATTCCAAATGGAAACCAATGCCTCAGATTGTGCTTTAGCAGGAACCCTTAATCAAAAGGGCAGACCAGTGGCATTTTTCTCCCGCACGCTACGCGGACCTGAACTTAAACATCCGGCCATTGAAAAAGAAGCCCAGTCTATCATTGAAGCGGTACACTACTGAAGACACTCTCTAGCTGGTAAAAAAATTCACCCTGGTCACTGATCAGAAATCTGTAGCTTACATGTTTAATACTAAACACAAAAATAAAATTAAAAATGATAAGTCTCTCAACTTACAATTATGGGATCCTGTACAGACCTGGAAAGTTAAATGATCCCTCTGACACATTGTCACGAGCTGCTGCCAGTGCTCAGCTTGAAAGACTAAAGGAGATCCATACCACACTGTGTCACCCCAGGGGTCACAAAATTCTTCCACTATATAAGGGCTAACAACCTTCCTTACTCCCTCGAAGAAGTCAGAAAACTGATTGTCAGAACAGCTGCCCTGTTTGCACGGAATGCAAACCACAGTATTTTAAAGCTCCAAGGGCCACTCTCATCAAAAGCGACCAAACCTTTTGAAACGATCAGCTTAGATTTTAAAGGGCCGTTACCTTCTAACAACAAAAATGTGTTTTTCCTTACTGTAATCGACAAATATTCAAGGTTTCCCTTCACAATACCCTGCCCTGACGTCTCAACGACGTCTGTCATTAAGGCACTTGACCAAATCTTAAGTATTTTTGGTTTTCCCAGCTACATTCATACCGACAGAGGCTCAGCATTCATGAGCACTGAGCTGCACCAAGCTCAGTTACGCAAGGAGATTGCCACCAGCCCCACCATGAGCTACAACCCCCAGGGCAATGGGCAGGTCGAAAGGGCTAATGCCACAGTCTGGAAGACTGTTAACCTCACGCTAAAGACACATGGTTACCCTGTTACTCGGTGGCAGGAGGTGCTGCCTGAGGCGCTACATTCGATTCGGTCCCTATTATGTACAGTCACAGATCAAACACCTCATGAATGTATATTTACTTTTCCTAGGAAATTAGGGACTGTGATGGACTGGCCAGCCTGTCTATCTGAACCTGGAACCGTGCTGCTGAAGAGACACGCTCGGATGCACAAAACGGACCCCCTAGTCCAGCCAGTTCAACTGCTGCATACTAACCCCAATTATGCCCACATTAAATTCGCAGATGGGAACACGGACACTGTACCCCTAAGAGATCTGGCCCTGCCTGGTTCACCTCTTCTGCACGCCCCCACTCAGAGTGATCCTGAGAGGTTGAACCCACCACCCCAGCCTGTGACTCCTCATAAGCATTCAGATGGCCATGCTGAGGCCCCACAGCCTCACACTGGTGATTCTAGAGCAGGTCCAGAGGTCCTGTCTCACACTACAAACCAGGAAACTGTATCAACACTGCCAGTTTCCAAGGTCGTCACTCCTGCAAAGCCTCCACCTGTTCCAATAAGGTTTTCTCATGTTCAAAAAAAACCCGAGAGGCTCCACTATTCGTAAACATCTCGTTATTGCCCTGATAGTTGCTAGCCTTGTTTTGACTATGTCAGTAAATTCTCAATGCCATTTATTTGACTGTTTTGTGTTATGTTTACAGTAGAATTGCTTGCTTGATTGTTACTCTACAAGTTGTTCTTTTAATATTAACCCAACTTCTGCCAAGGGGAGACTGTGATGAATCTATGTCATGCTGTCAGTCTTTCGCTGTGCTTAGTCTGCTCTACTGACATTGGACGTGTATTATCTCTACCACTAAAGACACTCCCCTTGGCTATAACGGGTGTATGCACCCATTATCATTCATTATTGTACTACTGAGTTTCTACTAATAAAAGCCATGATTCCTGGTTAACTACACAGCCTTCGATTTCTTCATTAATTGGCACTTCACACAGTAACAGTCTCTTTTGGCCCAAGAGCCCGTGCCGCCAAATTACATCCAATTAAGCCATGAAAGACCCCAACAATGAAGACGCTGTTTACATCCGGTACCGCACGGATGGCAGTCTCTTCAATCTGAGGCGCCTGCAAGCTCACACCAAGACACAAGAGAAACTTGTCCGTGAACTACTCTTTGCAGATGATGCCGCTTTAGTTGCCCATTCAGAGCCAGCTCTTCAGCGCTTGACGTCCTGCTTTGCGGAAACTGCCAAAATGTTTGGCCTGGAAGTCAGCCTGAAGAAAACTGAGGTCCTCCATCAGCCAGCTCCCCACCATGACTACCAGCCCCCCCACATCTCCATCGGGCACACAAAACTCAAAACGGTCAACCAGTTTACCTATCTCGGCTGCACCATTTCATCAGATGCAAGGATCGACAATGAGATAGACAACAGACTCGCCAAGGCAAATAGCGCCTTTGGAAGACTACACAAAAGAGTCTGGAAAAACAACCAACTGAAAAACCTCACAAAGATAAGCGTATACAGAGCCGTTGTCATACCCACACTCCTGTTCGGCTCCGAATCATGGGTCCTCTACCGGCACCACCTACGGCTCCTAGAACGCTTCCACCAGCGTTGTCTCCGCTCCATCCTCAACATCCATTGGAGCGCTCACACCCCTAACGTCGAGGTACTCGAGATGGCAGAGGTCGACAGCATCGAGTCCACGCTGCTGAAGATCCAGCTGCGCTGGATGGGTCACGTCTCCAGAATGGAGGACCATCGCCTTCCCAAGATCGTATTATATGGCGAGCTCTCCACTGGCCACCGTGACAGAGGTGCACCAAAGAAAAGGTACAAGGACTGCCTAAAGAAATCTCTTGGTGCCTGCCACATTGACCACCGCCAGTGGGCTGATAACGCCTCAAACCGTGCATCTTGGCGCCTCACAGTTTGGCGGTCAGCAGCCTCCTTTGAAGAAGACCGCAGAGCCCACCTCACTGACAAAAGGCAAAGGAGGAAAAACCCAACACCCAACCCCAACCAACCAATTTTCCCTTGCAACCGCTGCAATCGTGTCTGCCTGTCCCGCATCGGACTGGTCAGCCACAAATGAGCCTGCAGCTGACGTGGACTTTTTACCCCCTCCATAAATCTTCGTCCGCGAAGCCAAGCCAAAGAAGACCCCTGGTACATTTTGAATGGTGGGAGGAAAACCAATGCAGACACGGGGAGAATGTACAAACTCCTTACAGACAGTGTGGGATTCAACTGCTGGTCCTGATTGCTGGCATTGTTACAGAGATGTACTAACTGCTACACTAACTGTGCTGCCCATCAGTCGTCACTCTGGAAGACATTAGCCGTGTGCCAGATGTTGAAGAGTTTCAGGGAAGGCAAGTGTGTGCACCTATTCTTCCAAGGGTGGATAATTCTCCTGCACCTGATGAATCACCCCCTCGGGTCCTGAAAGAAATAATGGTAGAGATTGTGGAGGAATTGGCAATCATCTTTCAAGAAACATTAGATTCCGATATGGACCTGGAGGAATGGAAAATTGCAAATGTCACCCTACTATTCAAGAAGAGAGAGGCAGCAGAAAGGAAATGATAGATCGGTTAGGCTGATGTCTGTGTTCGGGAAGATGTTGGAGTCGATTGTGTGTGTGTGTGTGTGTGTGTGTGTGTGTGTGTGTGTGTGTGTGTGTGTGTGTGTGTGTGTGTGTGTGTGTGTGTGTGTGTGTGTGTGTGTGTGTGTGTGTGTGTGTGTCTGTGTGTGGGCTCGCTGGCAGGGCACTGCCACCAGGACAACCATCATGAGGATGTATTGTTTTTTATGTTGGCATGGGAGAGGCCTGATGTAATTGATTTGACATACCTGGCCCGCTCCTGTGCCCAAGCGAATGTGGTCACCCCCTTGGTTTTACTCATTGACAAATTGGACAATTGGCAACCATAGTTCTTGCATTAGAGAGTGAGACCAACTCCCACCCCCCCCCACCACCTATCGCTGCATCCCATCAGCCCCCAGATGCCCACTGTTACAATGTACCCATAGTCCCAAAGGGACTCTGCTTGGGGTGAATGGTGGCAGAGCAGATTTGAGTATCTCGGTCCACAGCAGCATTGTAGGCAGCTTCAGCAGTTTGGTGGTGTGCGTATCCACATAGTGGATCATGACCATTCCTTGTCTCACTGCCTCCCAAATAAACTGCCAGTCCTGTTGTCCCCAGAGGGAGTGTCCGTGGATCTTCTGCCACTGGCCAACCACACTGCCACGCTGTTTGCCATGGTCCAGGAATCCACGCAGATGCAAATAGGCCTGGTAGTCTCTTTTAGGGTGATCCCCACAGCAGATAGCTTGGCCTGTTGGATGGATTCCCCCCCACCCCCATGGCAGGGTGGAGCGCCACTGCTTTACCGCTGTTGGCCATAGTTCCACAAGCTGGAGCTGTCAGTAAACCAAGCTGCTGTCCGGGGTATCATATGTTGAATGGTTGGCCCCAGGCCATGGGGAAGGTTGTGCTGTGGGTACCTTGGGTGGGTTCCATCACTTTTAGGCAGGGACATGACCTGTTCATGTAAACAGCTCATCCCTTCAGGACCAGGCTCTGTACCACTTCCACTTAACTATGGAGGACCGCAGGGCACGGCCTTCCATGTGGGTGACATCTGCAGATTTAACCCATTGCATGATGAGGTGCAGCCAGAGTGTGACCATGTCTGCTGTTGTCTGGTACTCTGTGATTAGCAGCAATAGGTAGCAGGTGAGAAGCTGACTTTGAATGGGGAGTAGCAGGAGGCAGCTTTGGGGAGGGGCTCTGTGTAGAAGCAGAGTGGGACTCTGCGACCTTGCTTCTTTTGCCAGAGCCTCCACTTGGCTATTGTCTTTGTGGCAGTGACCTGTAATTCAAAGGGTGTTCCATTCTTGTGGAGGGCCAGCGGCAGTGCTTGTTCAACAGCCTTTTTTGCCATTTCAAACACAGTCACACTGAAACCTGGCATTCTTCCTGGAAAAATTGTGAGACGGGGAATATGTTGGCGCCAGTAACCCATAAGGGCTACAAAACTTTGCGTCTCAGTGTTGTTGGTGGGCACCACCACATTGAGGACTTTGCTTTTAGAGACCGCAGGAATTTCTCTGCTGCCAGTGCTACGGGATGCCCAGGAAAAGGGCTGTTTGACTGGGACCTTGTACCTTTTCCGTGTTAATGGCCCATCCTTGTATCCGAAGTGAGATGATTAACATGTTGAGGACTTGTGTTACTGTTTCCTCTGAGGAGCCCTGGATATCCGGGGGGAGGGAAGCTTGATATTTTTGAGTCCCAAGCGATTAACCTGTGACACAATGTGGGGTTGAGCACATAATGTTGGGGGAAACAGCAAAATGCACACTGTCTGCCCTCCCAGGTGAAGGCAAATTGATCCTGGGAGTCAGGACTAAGGAGAATAGAGAAGAAAGTAATGGTGAGATCAAAAATTGCATACAAGTGTTTGTTCTCCCATCCCCAATATGCTCCACCATTGTGACTACACAGCATTGGTCACGGCCCAAGAACATGATGATGAGACGAATGCTTATTGGACTGCAATCACGAACCTGCAATTTAAAGATGTCCAGTTTGGAGTTAATGGCAAATACTCCTCTGTGATGTATCAATGGGACACCCACACCCAGTAATTCCTGCATCATGGAAACGTCAAGTATTCAACTCTGTGCATGGTCTCTCACATCCATCGATTAGATCGACTGTTTGGATGGTTTCGGACAGGTTCATGTGGGCATGATCTTAAAAACATTACACAAGTGGCAAGCTCCTGCATTGCCTGCCAAAAAGCAAATGTTCAGTGGTATATTAAGGCACCACTGCATCCGTGGTATCACTTCAAGCAGGACCACGAGCTATAACCCACACGGTAACGGCCAGGTCGAGAGGGAGAATGGAGAATGCCACCATATGGAGAGCGGTTACACTGGCTCTCTGGTCTAAAGGTCTCCCCACCTCTCACTGGCAGGAGGTTCTCACTAATGCCTTACACTCCATCCGCTCCCTCCTATGTACCTCAACAAATGCCACCCCCCACGAAAGGATGTTCCTTTTCCCGAGGAAATCCGAATCAGGAACCACTGTACCAGCATGGCTCACCGTCCCTGGCCCCGTCCTTTTTCAACGCCACGTCCGGCACTAAAAGAATGACGCCTTGGTCGACCGAGTGACTCTACTCCATGTGAACCCGCATTACACCTACATGGAGTTCCCAGACGGGCGGGAGGACACTGTTTCGGTGCGGGACCTAGCTCAGGACGCGGTAGATCCAGCAAACCCCTCAACCCAACCTTCCCCAGGCCCCGTGCCACACAGAAGGACCAACAGCACCCCAATGACCCGGGCCACCCTGCCAACAACACGACTGGAGAATTGAGTGAAGGAGCGGTCGCACCCGACGAGCCCGCTGGCGACACCATTCCAGCGACCCCAGTCCCAGCACCACAGCGGTCACGCCGGATGGTCAGACCCCCTGACTGCTACAGTCCTTAACCTACCCCTTCCTTTCATTCTCTCCCTCGTTTTTTTTTCCAGGGTCAGTTCTCCAAGAAGGGGTGAATGTGATAGTATAGATCTATCACCAATGTATATAGTGTATATTGTTACAGTATCTCGACTGTGCTTACAGCGATTGGCTGAGAGCTAAGCCACGCCTACTGTCTGGGCCTTAAAGAGTTGTGTCACTAGCCAGGTCGGATCATTCCAGACTGGTCGGCCACCTATGAAGAGCTGTGTTTTGCTCATGTCCATGTGGAGATTGTTGGTCCCCTTCCTGTTTAAAGAGGATACCATTACCTTTTTACAGTAATAGACAAATTTATGCGGTGGCCCGAGGCCATGTCTATGGTAGATGCTACTCAGTTCCTGGGTGTCTCATTTTAGTTTACTTTGGATAGAGGACCACCATTTACTTTCTCGCTGTGGATGGCCTTGTCTCGCTTACTCAGTTCAACATTCATCATACGAATGCCTGTCATCTCCAGGCCAATGGAATGGTGGAAAGATTTTATCGATGTCTCAAGTTAGTCTTGATGCTGGGTTAGAGGGCCCAAACTGGGCTGATGTGCTGTCCTGGGTATTACTGGGCATACCTGGTCCCAGGGGTGTTCATCCCCTACCATTCCAACTCTAAAGATGATCCTAAGGAACTGTTCACCACGCTAAGGGAGACTGTAGGAAAATTGACCCCTAAATTAATCATGTTCGCTTTGTGCCCAAAAACTTTAAAAACTCCAAATATGTTTTCATCTGAAGGGGAACCCTTGGTCACCCTTTGCAGATGCCCTACAAAGGACCTTATAGGATACTCAGACAAACCAGGTCAACCTGTATTTTGGACATTGGAGGGAAGCCACAGTTGTTCACTATTGATGGGCTTAAAACAGCTCATGTGGACAAGTCTTCCCCACTGCAGCAGCCAACAGTCCATTGCAGAGGTCGACCACCTAAAAGACAGACAAACCTTTCTACCAGTTCTGGTGGGGGGTGGGGGGCGTGCAGTGGCACTTTAGTGGCACTATAACTCCCAGAAAGCATCGAACCGGCTTTGTGATATCAGTGCACGATGATGTCAGCACGTGTCAGGCACGTGATTGTAGCTTTTAAAAGGTTGCGCAGGTGATGAAGAGTAAATCCTTTTGATTCACTCTAGAAATGTCTTGTATGGTTATTTCATCATGTCCACTGTGATTCCAGTGGCCACAAAGGTATAATTTCATTTTTCTCCCAATTAATTTTATACCCAGATATCTCCCCATATTCTTCCAATCTTGCACGTAATTGAGACAAAGAATTTATAGGATCAGTCAGATAAACCAAAACTTTGTCAGCAAATAAATTAATTTCATATTCCTCTTTATTAACCTTTATACCCTTAATCTTAGGATCTTGTCTTATAAACTCCATTAAGGGTTCTATTGTCAAAATAAACAAGGCTGGTGATAAAGGACATCCCTGAGAACTCAATCTAGTTAATTGAAAAGAAGTAGAAACTCATCCATTAATCACCATTCTTAACAACAATTTTTATATAGAGCTCTAACCCAATTTATAAATGTCAACCCAAAATCAAACTTTTCAAATTCTTTAAATAAAAAAGGAGGAAAAAATGAATTCCACACCACGATCCAAGTGAAGAAAAACATCAGAAACAAGCCAATAACATTCAACTTGAAAATAAATTTGAACACTGGATCCCAAAGCAACGTCCTCCTGCTCAGACTGTACCATCAGATGTTCCCCGAGAACATGGTGGATGGTGTCTTGGGTAAACTTATACCTCTCATTTTGTTTATTTTAGATTGGTCACAGTGTTTGAGCTACCGAAAGAAAATAGACACACACACCGAGAGTAGTTCAGTTTATAAAAATGTTTATTACAAATTCAAAAGCTCATTTCAAACTACAATATGCAAGACCTTCCCAATTATACTTAGCAACGCCTGGACTGGTCCCAACTGCCGAAGCAAGGCAACGACTGCACACGTAGTAGGTTGTCAGGGCGACGGTAGCAGCTTCTCCACCTCCCCCGACCGGGACGTTGGCTGGACTATAGAAGTTCTTCTTCTTGCTGAGAGATGCTGCCACCTCTTGGAGAGTCTCAAACTTCAGCAGCGGGACCATGGCTTATATTACCCAAAAACTGCTTACCCAAGCACCTATTCCCAGCACAGCAAGAAAGATAAGCGAGCAAGCTAGCATGCTAGGCTTCTATCGAATAACATAATTTTCAGCTTATCACTTTCAATACAATGGTTTATTTTGCTTCAAGGCTAGTCCTCTGACAGTCTGTGACCAAAACAAGCAGGAAGATTAAATGTTGTTGGTACACAGATGTCCTTTTGTCAGATAACAGCATCTCTGGCCCCTCGGTGGAATTTAGCTTATGTCTGCTGATTCTAAAAACAAGCAGGTTCTCAGCCTTGCAGAAACAAAGGCTGCAAAAGTTAAAAAAAAGTTAGAATCTTCCATTACAGATGGGTACCCAGAGGAAGGCACACTAGAAACTATAAATGATACATGACCCAGTAGCCTTTGTAGTAAAGAAATGTGCTGTAAACTTACAAGCCTTTCTAGTGTTTATTAAGAATTCAGATGGTACAACCACAGACACAACAAGGGACGGGGTCACTGATTTTAGGTCAGGGTGCGCTGTGGTATCTATGTAGCCTGCTAGGGCATCAGTCACTCTTGTGTTCTCAGGGTGATCATGGAGCCCATATATGCTGGTAATTAAAACCTATTCCCTGGTGACTCGTCCCCTTGTTAATTGTGTTCCACTGAGGCTGGCGGTCTACGTCCCATACTAGCAGGGTAGGGTATCAGGCTTGCACTCCCATCATCACCAAATTCCACAGGGAGGCACCGTTGCTGACCCCTCCAGGCGGTGCCCACAGGGCATTATTAATTGTCTGTGGTACGATAAGGCGCTTGCTTCCTGATGGGAGAGGTTCACTTGTGACCCCCCTTATCCCAGGGCCTGAGCAGCCACTAAGAGATGTTCATCTCTTGAGCTAAATGTCACTGTGGTTTAACAGCAGCCACAGGCATGTCCACCTGAGGTGCCCCCCCATTCTCTGCTGCTGCTAACCCACTCTGTAGGGTCAGTGGGGTGACCTCGAAACATTCTGTGACCAGGTGGTCACTGGTCTAGTCTGTGGGAGTTCGGGTGCAAAGTGGGGAGGATGTGTGTGCCCACCCATATGCCTTCCCCCTCCCCTGACTGCGTGTTGAACCCATCCCCTTGCCAGACTTTAACCAGGTCTATAGGCCATCCAGAGCGGCGACCTGCATTTTAAGCACCCTAAAGGCTACCTTCAGTCCTCTCACCTTGAGATCAATGACTCAGGGTTGGGCAGCCTGAATGAGTTCATTTCAACAGAAGATTGGGTTCGCCATTCACACTAGACCAAATCAGCATCTGTTTGAAAGATCAAAACTGTGCCCAACCTCGTATCCCAATACTTGGTGGGAACCTCAGCACCCCATTCCCCCTCAACTGTAAATGGGCTTCTATTAACCACATTGGCTGCCAGCAGATTCTCTGAACAGGCACAGCAAGAGGGCAGAAAGAACTTCACAAAGATTCTCAAATGTAATATCCTCGCTGATCCTTGAGAGTCCTTGGACCATGGCTGCACAAAATGGGAAGGCGCTGAGACCTTTTCGTGCAAGCAGGAGGAACAGATGATGGCAGAAACAGCAGCAAAACTCCCAAAACACCCACCTGCACACCCTGTACACTTAACTCTGGCAAATGCCCATCAGCCACTTTGGAAGCCACAGAAATGGATTGGTCATAAATCTTCCATGGTCCTGGGTTGGATGAAGCCCAGTTTAGGGCAAAAACTAAACATGCAAATGTGGGGCCAAATGGCCTCACTGCTTTCTGCAGCCAACACAACCCTCAGGAAATGAGAGAGCTTGGATTGATTTGTTCACCTCTGTCTGACCTCCCACTGAGTGACCTACCCCTCAGGGCAATGATCCTGGATTATGTTCCACTTCTAACAGGTTTATAGATCCCTCATCACCCTCTGGACATCAAGCCAAGCTTGCTGATCCATGAAAAGATTGGAGAAGATGGGTTGAACATTCCCAGTGTGAACTTGCTGATGTTTCTCCGGTTGGAAAAGAATTCCTTTGTTGGCACACAGCGAACGTAAATGACCACCAAGGTGTGAAACGTCAAATGGACAGAAACATAGAGTTCTGGGCAGTGAAGGTGGGGAGGAAGGAGTGCATGGAGGGAATCATAGAGGGAACAGTCCCTACAAAAGGCCAAAAAGAGGTGAGGAGAAGAAAAAATGTGCCCAGTTGTAGGAACCTGCAGTAAGAGCCAGAAATTCCGGAGGATAATGTGTTGGATGCGGAGGCTGGTGGGAAGGTAGGTGAGGATGAGGGGGTTTCTATATTTGTTGTGTCTAGGGGCGGAGGGGGCCAAAGCAGATGAGCGGGAGATGGAGGAGATGTGGGTGAGAGCTGAGTTGATGGTGGTGGAGGGGAAACCATGTTTGTGGAAGAAGGCAGATATTTCAGAAGATCAGGACTGGAAGACCTCGTCTTGGGACCAGATACGGCGGAGACGGAGGAATTGAGAGGAGGGGATGGAATCCTTGTGGGGGGACAGGGTTTGAGGAAGTGTAGACCAGGTAGTTGTGGGAGTTGGAGGGTTTGCAATGTATGTCAGTAGAAAGCTGGTCTCCTGAGATGGAGACAGAGATCCAGGAAGGGGAGAGTGTTATTGGAGATGGATCAGGTGAATTTGAAATCGGGATAGATGTTGGATGTGAAGTGGATAAAGTTGACAAGCTTATTGCAAGTGTATGATGCAGCCCCAATGTAGTCATCGATATATTGGAGGAAGAGGTGAGGGGTCTTGCTTGTGTAGGTTGCAGCATAGACTGGTCCACAAAGCCCACAAACAGGCAGGCATTGCTGGGACCTGCGTGAGTCCTCACGGCCACTCCTTTGATTTGGAGGAAGAAAGATCTTTGAGTGCTGCCTACCCTGAAGAAATTCTCTTTTGTTCTTCAAAAGGAGTTCTGTGGGAATCTCTCCCACTGCTCCCCATCTGTGACCCCTACTGTTCTCAAGCACTATGACCATTTACTCACCCAGACTCGATTTCACAACCATGTTGCCTTCCTTGTGACTCGCCTCGGCCACCATCTTGTGCCTTGTGGTTTCTAGCTTTGATTCCAAGCCTCGCAACTTAGCCCTCACAAAGCCCTCAGGTACCTGTACAGCATCGACTACTGCTCTCTCCGCTTGATGTGGAGATATCAGCGGCAACTTTCCCTCTCACTGACACTGGTCATGGTGCGCAGCAGACCACCCCCCCTCCCCCCATACACTTCATCTGCCACCAGATCCATGCATTCAACCACTGGCTCGACACACACACATGCTGTCCATCAAGGACGGTAAGCGCATCTCCCTTGAGACTGTAGACTCTGCAACCCTCCATGTGGACTCCCATTTTGGCCCCAGCTGCCAACTCGGCAGAGCACCCAACACTATGGCCGCTGACCCAAACCCTGGTCTTGGCCACCCACTCAACAAAGCTTCCAATGCCATGGCCACCGACCCGAGCCCTGGCCTCAGCTGCCCACATAGCAAAGCTCCTGAATCCACCACCGTCGACCTAAATACCAGCCCTGGCCTCCTACCCCACTGAGCCCCAAGCACCACAGGTGCCTACTCCAACCCAAGCTCCTGACATTTTGACTGGCAACTCCAGCATTGAACCCGCAGGAGAAGACCCTGGAACCTCTCATGCTGACTTGCACCATGTGGCTCCCTACACAAACTGTTACTGGAGTCCTGGTCTCGCTAATGGATCCCACTCACATCCCCCTCACTATTCCTTCCCTATCTTCTTATACTTCTCCCTACTCCACTCATTTCTCCTCTCTGCTCTGACCCCTCCCAAACCCCTAACCCTCTCTCTGGCTACTCCCTACCTTCCTCTCCCCTCCTCTGACAGCCCCCTCCTCCACTTCCTCCCCCTCTAACCTCCCCCACCCTTCACCTATCCCATACTTCCCCCCTGACCTCCCAAACCCCCTCCCCCACCTTCCATCTCTGCCCTTGGACCTCCCCAACCCTCCATCAACTCCTAACACCCTCCACAACACCAATCCCCTCTCTGACCCCTCAGTAGAGGCCTCACCTTTGTCCCCTCCCCCTCACCTAATGAGTTCTATGCATGCCGTGATGCCAAACTCTTCTTCTGCCACCTCAGGGCCCAATTCCATTTCCGTGTCTCTCCAACCCTCCGCCGCCACCCCACCCAAGACCCTTTCTCCTGCTTCAAGCCTTCTTCCTCCTCTTGGACACCTCCTCCTGGCCAGCTTCCCCCTTTTTATTTCCAACTGCCACTGAAACATCAACTATCTCAACTTTACCACCATCGCCCTCTCATATTCCAACCTCACCTCCTCTGAATGCTCTCCCCTCCACTCTCTCCACAGCAATCCCAACCTCATCATCTGGGGCAGTTGTGGTCTGGCGCACTGATCTCTATCTTGCCGAAGCCAGTTGACAGCTCAGATCCTCCTATCATCCCCTCCCACAGGATCCCCCCACTACATATCAAGCCACTGTCCCCAACACCATCTCTAACTTCATCACATGTGGTCACCTCCCTCCCACGGCTGCCAACCTCATTCTCTCCCACCACTGAACTGCCCATTTCAACCTTCTACACAATGGGATAATCTTTGGCTTGGCTTCGCGGATGAAGATTTATGGAAGGGGTAAATGTCCACGTCAGCTGCAGGCTCGTTTGTGGCTGACAAGTCCGATGCGGGACAGGCAGACACGGTTGCAGCAGTTGCAGGGGAAAATTGGTTGGTTGGGGTTGGGTGTTGGGTTTTTCCTCCTTTGTCTTTTGTCAGTGAGGTGGGCTCTGTGGTCTTCTTCAAAGGAGGTTGCTGCCCGCCGAACTGTGAGGCGCCACGATGTACGGTTTGAGGCGATATCAGCCCACTGGCGGTGGTTAATGTGGCAGGCACCAAGAGATTTATTTAGGCAGTCCTTGTACCTCTTCTTTGGTGCACCTCTGTCATGGTGGCCAGTGGAGAGCTCGCCATATAACACGATCTTGGGAAGGCGATGGTCCTCCATTCTGGAGATGTGACCCACCCAGCGCAGCTGGATCTTCAGCAGCGTGGACTCAATGCTGTCGGCCTCTGCCATCTCGAGTACTTTGATGTTAGGGATGAAGGCGCTCCAATGAATGTTGAGGATGGAGCGGAGACAACGCTGGTGGAAGCGTTCAGCGTTCTAGGAGCCATAGGTGATGCCGGTAGAGGACCCATGATTCTGAGCCGAACAGGAGTGTGGGTATGACAACGGCTCTGCATACACTTATCTTTGTGAGGTTTTTCAGTTGGTTGTTTTTCCAGACTCTTTTGTGTAGTCTTCCAAAGGCGCTATTTGCCTTGGCGAGTCTGTTGTCTATCTCGTTGTCGATCCTTGCATCTGATGAAATGGTGCAGATAGGTAAACTGGTTGACCGTTTTAAGTTTTGTGTGCCCGATGGAGATGTGGGGAGGCTGGTAGTCATGGTGGGGAGCTGGCTGATGGAGTACCTCCGTTTTCTTCAGGCTGACTTCCAGGCCAAACATTTTGGCAGTTTCCGCAAAGCGCTGAAGCGCTGAAGCGCTGAAGAGCTGGCTCTGAATGTAATAAAATTATGATAACATACATCTTAAAAAGGTATAGATTGTGTTGGTTTAGTTTAGGTCACAGTCATCTCAGATATACTTCACAAACAAACATCTCATTTGGAATACAAAAACTGTGCAAGTGGAGACTTCGTGTCTGCCATTGACTTTGCAGAAACCATGAAGAGTTCCTGTGAAAACTTCACAAGTAGGTGTTAATTGGACTGATGTAGAATTGAAATGGACTATTGTCTTTAAAGAAACAGCATGTTTCAACAGATGTTCAGGCTTATAAACTGACAAATCTTTTATTGCTAACTTGGTGCCAGCAATCCAAATTTCTGGTTGAAGTCTGCTGTTCTAAGAGGGGTCATCTGGTTTTGCAAAAAGAGGAAAAAACATGCCATTCTTTAGGGGGGATATATATATATATATATATATATATATATAGAGAGAGAGAGAGAGAGAGAGAGAGAGAGAGAGAGAGAGAGTGAGAGTTTACTGTTGAAAGCTGCAAATTTTGTAGACCTGCTTCAAGGCTCCATTTTCAAGATGGGTTTTGAGTTCTGAATTCAGCCTATTCTAAACCCTCATAGTCAATTATGTGGCTGGTTATTGGATTTCTCCTGAATTAGGGGAAAAGGAACTCACTGAGGTAACCTGGAAGAAGAGGTTATCTTTGGAAAAACCCACGAGGGGGATAGTTTCTTCAGCAAGACACTTCAGTGGCTGATTGAAAGAGAACAGTTTGTGTGTGAGTGTCCAATGAACAATGAATATCTCTCTCCGTGTGACAGAGTATATAAAAATATTTTTGGGAGATAAATTGGGAAAGGTTTGTTAGAGTAGGTTACATACAAACAGTATTTGAAATACTGGAGCTCTGCACCATGCTAGACATATCAGGGCCTCACAGCTTTTGCAAGAGCTTTGAAGAGTGCTCAGGAGAATTCACTAATGGATTGTTGTTTACAAAAGGCAACAGATGAAAGAGCATGTTGGAGCAGCTTCTGTACAGAAGAGAGCTTGCTGTTCTAAGAGGATCATGTGGTTTTGCAAGCAGAGAGAGTGAAACAGGCTTTCTCTCAGAGAGAGGGAGAGAGAGAGAGAGAGAGAGAGAGAGAGAGAGAGAGAGATCGAGATCACTTCTACAGAGTTACAGCCAGCAGAAGTAGCTGGGACTGGAACAGGACAAGCTGGCAAGTTTATGGAAAGTCCCATTTTGGAAGACGGCCTGGTCAAAGCCCTTGTGGTTCATGCACGAGGAGAGGACTGGCTGTCTAATGTTTCACTTGGAATAAGCAAAACAAAAAGGAACTTGAAAGAAAGAGGTTATTATCTGGAGAACCCTGAAGGGGCAAATTCCATCAGCAAGACACTGGAGTGGCTGATGGAAGTACATCAGTTGTGGATGTCCTGGAATAACAAATCTCTCTCTATGAAAACTGACAAGAATCTTCCTAAGCGGTAACCATTTACCTTTCAAGCACCAAAGTCTGGCAAACTTCACAAATGTTAAATTCTGTGCACATTATAAGAATTGCCTGCAACCAGTGAACTTGAATGAATGAGAAGTGAGATTGGACTGTGAACCAAAGAACATTTCAGAACTTATACACACATTGCATACATGTGTGCTAAGAATTAGAAGGGGGTTAAGTTAGGTTGAGTAAGTCAATAGTGATCAGTTAAAGTTTGATTCTATTTTTATGTTCAAAGAACATTAAAAACAACTTTGTTTAAGTAACTATTTGTCTTGGTGAATATCTATTACTGCTGGGTTTATGGGTCCTCTGGGCTCATAACATCTGAAACCAACAAAGACCTTCTAGAGCAGGGGTGTCAAACTCAAATTCACAGAAGGCCAAAATTAAAAACTTGGACTAAGTCGAGGGCCGAACTAAATATTTATTGAAAATTTTCAACAACATCTGCATGTTTTCTCTTCTTTCAACATATGTAATGTTAAACTTTTTCTTATTAAAATAAATGTTTAATAATAGTTTTGGATAAACTCTTTCATTGTCATTGTCATTGTCATTGGCCCATTTCCTTTAGCGTTCTGAAACCGTGCACATGACGAGTCAATGAGGGATGATTAAAGCAGTGGTCTTCAAACTTTTTCTTTCCACCCACAGACCACGTTAAGCAATCCCTTACTAATCAAAGAGCACCAATGGCACAGGGACGCGAGTGGAAAGAAAAAGGTTGAGAACTGTTGTATTGTGGTAACTCCACATCTGATTAGGTTAATTGTTAGGCAAGTGGTCAGAGAAGGACCCCCCCCACCCCAAGAAAGGCTTAAATCACAGGAACAAAATAAGCTTCCGTCTCACTGCTCTCAATCTTACACACAGTCCTGATGTGGAATGTGGGGTCACAGCTCCACGTTCACCCGAGTTCAGGTGCTGTCTGTGTGGAGTTTGTATGCTCTCCGCTTGTCTTGGACCAACAGGTCGGTCGCCTGACGAAGGCACCCGAACCCCCCATTGAAACGCTGGCGTCCGGGGCGGTGGAGGAATTGGCTGAGAAGAGCGCGTTGCTCCCACCCCCCCCCCACCCCCATGGTTGGAGAGGGATTAAACTGCGATCTCACGGCGCCGGGCTCGTCTCCAACAAAAGGAGCGGGAGGCAGGGTCCGCCGCGCACAGAGCGAGGGGGAAGGCATCGTCAACGAGACGTTCGGTCCGGCGTCGCCACTGAAGCGCAGACCCAGCGAGGATTGTCCCCAACTCCAGCCGCATCTGTGTGTCCGGGAGCCGGGCAGGCTGAGTGCGGCGCTCCGATCCCCGGGATTCGGGACTCTGAGATCCCTCCACACTTCCGGCATTTTCATTTTCACCTTCAGTGTGCATGCGCTATACTGGCACGGCGGCCAGCGGGCCAACTCTAATATATATTTAATATGATCTTGCAGGCCAAATATAAATGGCCTGCGGGCCAGAGTTTGACATGTGTGTTCTTGAGTGTTAACAACTTAAGTTAAAGCAGCAGAGCCTGGTGAAGATAATAAATGTTACATTTTGTGCACAGTATGAAAATAGCCTGAACCCAGTGAACTTGGAAAGAAATGAGAAGTGAATGATTGGACAGTGAAGCAAAGAAGTTTCCCAAACACATAAATATTACAGACACTTGCACTTAGAATTAGAAGGGGGTTAAGTTAAGTTAAGTTAATGGTAATAAGTTAAATATTGATCTTATTGTTATGTATGAAGAAAATGAAAATCACTTTACTTTAAGTAACTATTGTCTTGGTGAATTTTTGTTGCTGCTGGGTTTTGGAGTCCTCTGGGTTCATTAACAATGCACAAACCCAACCATCCTAGCAGACCCATTGTTTGCTCCTGCCCCACCGAACTAGTTTAATCTTACCTGAGAGTCCCCTGGTCCAATCCCTCCCCACCTACTTTCGCGGCACCTCACATGCCCTCCATCTCCTCAGTGACTTCAGATTCCCCAAACTGGATCACATCATCTTCATGATGGATGTCCAATCTCTTTAAACCTCCATCCCCCACACAGAAGGTCTGAAAGCCACCTCTTCCTGGACTAAAGACCCAACCAGTCACCCTCTGTCACCACCCTCCTTCACCTGGCAGAACTTGTCCTCACTCTAAATAATTCTCCTTTAACTCATCCCACTTCCTCCAAATCAAAGGACTGGGCATTGGGACCCACATGGGCCCCAGCTATGCCTGCCTGTTTGTTGGCTTTGTGGAGCAATCCATGCTGCAAGTCTACACAGGCAAGACCACCCCAACTCTTCCTCTGGTATATTGAAAACTACATCGGGGCTGCCTCATTCACCAATGATGAGCTTGTCAACTTCATCCACTTTGCAGCCAACTTCCACCCCAATCTCAAACTCACCTGGTCCATCTCCAATAACATTCTCCCCTTCCTGGATCTCTCTGTCTCCATCTTGGGAGACAAGCTTTCCAATGACATATACAGCAAACTCTCCAACTCCCACAACTACCTGGACTACAATTCCTCAAACCCTGTCCCCTGCAAGGATTCTATCCCCTTCTCCCAACCTCTCCGTCACCACTGCATCTGTTTCCAAGATGAGGCCTTCCAGTCCAGATCTTCCAAAATGTCTGCCTACTTCCAGAAATGTGGCTTCCCCTTTACCACCATCAACTCAGCCCTCACCCACATCTCCTCTGTTTCCCACTCATCAGCCCTGCCCCCCTCTGCCCCTGGACACAACAAACATAGAACCCCCCCCCCCCCACCAAATCCTCACCTACCATCCCACCAGCCTCCGCTGGAATTTCCGGCACTTACTACAGGATCCCACCAGCAGACATATGTTTCCTTCTTCTCCCCTTTCGGCCTTTCATAGGGACCGCTCCCTCCATGATTCCCTTGTGCATTCATCCCTCCCCACCTATCCCCTCCTGGGCACCCCCTGTGGCCACAAGAGGTGCCACACTTGCACCCACATCTCCCCCCTCACCATGGTCCAGGGCCCCAAAAAGGCCTTTCACATGAAGCCACACTTCACTTGTGTACCTGTAGGGCTGATTTACTGCATCCAGTGCTGCCTTTGTGGCTTTCACTACATCAAATAGTCCAGTCGCTGATTTGGAGATCACTTTTGGTCAGTACCTCTACTTCATCCACTACAACAGAGACCTCCCAGTACCCAACAATTTCAATTCTGAGCCACACTCCCATGGCCTTGTATACTACCCTACAGATTATTTCCATCTGGGCACCCAACAGTCAGATGGTCTCAACATTGACTTCTCTGCTTTCCATTCCTCTTCCACTTTCCAGTTCTCCCCTGCCTTCCCTCTCTACCCACCCAGGTATCCCTCCTCCCCCTGATCGCTGCTGTCCCCTCCATCCTCTCTCCACCTATCATCTCTTGCCTTTGCCACACTTCCCCCTCCTCCCCACCCTTTTGTTAGACACCTGCTGAATTTCTCCCATACCTTGATGAAGGGCTCAAGCCCGAAACGTCGGTTCTGTATCTTTAACTTTTCTACATAAAGGACCCTGTTTGACCTGCTGAGTTTCTCCAGCATTTGTGAGTTTATACTTCAGAGAACATATGAACGGTCTACTTCAAGAGAAAATGTGCACACTGATGCCCGAACATTCACTGCAGGAGCAGCTCAGGGTGTTCCAGCAGGCAGTCGACCAGTTAAATTTGTGCCTCACTGGGCAGGGGGCTCCCCACTCTCACCCCACCTGCCATCCTCTGATGCCCTGGAAATTGAAGTCAACGTGCAAGAGTCCGACGGGCCCAGTAGAGTGTGGGTGCAGCAGCCACAGGGTCTGCCAATAAAAGGAGAGATATTGCAACCTTTCACGTTGCCACACTAACCAACGCACCAGACGTGCGAATTCCCCAGATTCCCCCTCTTCCCTACACCTGACAGAAGACTACCCTCCAAGCTGCTCTTCCAGCGTACACCGATTGGTGCTGTGGGAGCCTCTGAACACACACACACTCAGAGCACCGCAACACCAGACCTGCATCGCTGTCCCGGCATGTACAGCTGAGGGTTTTCTACCAACGCCAACCATACTCGACGACTGCTACAGGAGCTGCTTGTATCGTGTCCGTAATCAAAATGTTTCGGTAATGACGCCGTTCTTGCACTTCCCTCACCACTGAAACACCTCACTTTCAAAAATCTTTGCTGGGTTGGGCGCTTCGGGAACTGGTTTAATTTTCCCCTCCATACAATTCGCCACACAGTCCAGACTCTCCCAATTGCTCCACAAAGCCCCTAGTTCAGTCAGTACTGGTCCAATCAATGAGTGGGAACAAGAGCAGGAACAGCATCCTGCATTAATGCGGCCATAGCCCGGCAATGGGGTGCTCCCACGTGAATCACCAGTACGCCCTGGGTGGATGCCTGTTTGACACACTCCTGGTTTCATACGGGATGGCACAGCAGCAGCCGTCAGGGATGCATCCGTGAAGACCCAGGATGATGCCCACCGTGGTGGCTTCAGATACAGGGAAAGCTGGATGACCTTGCACTACCTGCTGGCAGATGAAGGTGGTACCAGTGCTGCTGTTGGTGAGACGCGCTGCACACACTCATCCCCGGCCAGTCAGCGAGACTACACACGAGTGTCAGTAACTGACAAAAAAAACCCAAATTCTTGGACTCTATTTATTGGGATATAGAAGAATGAGAGGGGATCTCAGAGACATTTGGAATGCTGAACAGATTGGACAGCAGGTGTGAATAAGATGTTTCCCTTGGTAGGTGAATACATGAGAAAAGGACACCGTCTTAGAATTAGAAAGTGCCCATTTAAGAGAGGAGAAATTTATTTAGCCTAAGGGTTGCCGCATACAGCTGTGGGGGAGTTTAAAGGGGAGATTGATAGGCATCTAATTAGTCGGGGTATCAAGGGATACGGGGAACTTGGAACTACATGTGAGAACAGTTTAGCCTAGGGTGGATTTGCGGAGCAGATTCAATGGGCCGAATTGCCTTCTTTTTCTTGTGAAACAAATTGGGGGAAATTTATCCATGGGAAGAACAATTACCCTTTCAGCCAGTGGGGAGATATCATTTTCTGAATGACTTTCACCCTTCTGTTCTGCCTATCCGTGCATTCACCAGGTACTTGCAACAATCTGTTCACTTTTACATAATAATGATTTACTTGTTTTAATGATTGGTGTGACTTCCAAGGGGTAGAATGTCATGCGACCTCTTCATCTACATCCTTGAAGGAATTCGCATCCTGCCAATCAAGGTTGGACTCTACCCACTCATTGGTGCCCACCTGACCACTGGCCCCTTTAATCACCTAGTGATTACATTGGCCGGACCCTCCAGCTTACTGTACGACAGTCCACCACATGCACCTCTTTTACTCTTAGGCCCCGAGATGAACCCTGCTGTGGACAATGTAGGTGGTCTCAGTGCAGCAGTACTCAAATCCATGGAACATTTCAGCAAGGGAAAGGTGAAATGAGAGAATCCACACTATTGCAGCAGACCAAAGGCACTCAGCAAAGCGATTTCCCAGTTTTTCCGACTTAGAGGCCACAACGGGAGCACCTGATGCAGTGGATAATCACTGCAGATTCACTAGTGAAGTGTTGTTTCACTTGGTAGGCCTGTTTTGTGCTCTGAATGGTGGTGAAGGAGTAGGTGTGGACGCAAGTTTCTCCACCACATTTGTGCTTTGCATTTGACCCCAACAACTGCAGATGTTCTTGTGGATTAGAGGAGGTGCTGACATTTTGCGATGGTGCGGGAAGACCATTCAGTAAGAGAGAAACATCCAGCAGCAGATCCTGTATAGTAGAAGCTCAAACATCTGGACCACACAATCCAGACTTTCCAAAAAAATGTTTAAAATTTAGCGGGGTTTTGTGTTATTGTGTGTGTAGGTGCCACAGAGGCACAGTTGCAACAAGGGACCACAATACAGGTAATCTTGTCACAAAGAAATTCATTTATATGCTATTTTTTCACAATGTCCATTTTAAGCACAATTTCAAGATTACACATTTTTTATTTGCAGGAAAAAAAACAGTATATTTACATTGTCAAGTTTGGACTTTATGTTTCTTTAAAGGTGCTCCTTTTGATAAATGAAGCATGCTGCATTTACTGATGAATAAACTATCAACTACCAGTTCACCTCTTCCTTAAATTTGAAATTTAGAAGTACTGCCCAAGAATCCAAAAAATCCAGACCGACCCACTCTGCGAACAGTCCAGATTTTAGAACTTCCAATGTAGAGGCTGCAGGGACTCAGCAGATCGCGTAGCAGATCGCCAAGAGAAATGTTTATTGGATAGTTTATTCACCCGTGTATAAAGATAATAATGAAAGCTTTAATGTTGTGTGCCATGCAAGCAACTTAGATAAAAGGTCACCACCAAAATAATTGGATCTACAAAATAAATCTTATCAAAAAAGAGTAAAAACATTAATTATGACAGTAGTAACATTAAACTTTAGTGTAAAATGGGCCAATCAAATTTGAAACTCGATAAAAACCAGCAGCTTCCCGATTGGAATCAGTCACTGTTGCTCTATAATCCATCGAACACAACAGCACATTTGGCCCTTCTTGTCTGTCCTGAAACATCATTCCACAAGTCCCACTGACCTGCACCAATTCCATAACCCTCCAGACCTCTCCCATCCATGTATCTATCAATCTATCTTTAAAAGAGTGAGCCTGCATTTACGCCAAACCCCCACCACTGAGTGAAGTTCTTCTAACTATTCTCCCTAAACTTTTCCTTTTTGACCCCCCCCCCAGCATTAACTCTCCTAATCTAAGTGGAAATAGCCCTCAATTTTGTAAACCTCTATCAAATCTATCCTCATTCTTCTAAACTCCAGGGAATAAAGTCCTATCCTGTTTAATCTTTACCTGTAACTCAGTTCCTGAAAACCCGGCAACATCGTAGTAAATCTTCCCTGCACTGTTTCACTCTTACTGATAACCTTCCTGTCACTTGGCAACCAGAACTGCACACAATACTCCAAATTTGACCTCACCAATGTCTTATACAACCTCACCATAACATCCCAACTCCTGTAAAAGTATTTATTTATGCACAAAAGCCAAAGCTTTTTTTACAACCCAGTCAACCTGTGACATCACTTTCAGGGAATTATGTATCTGTACTCCCAGGATCTTTGTTCCTCCACACTCCTTTGCCTGATTTACTGTGTATGTCCTATCTTGATTTGTCCTTCCAAAATGCATCACCTCACACCTCTCTGCATTAAATTCTGCAACTCTCCTGGTTTATTCTCTCTCTGTTCACATCAGCCTCTCACACCAAAGCTGCTCCTCCTAGTCTCTACAACTGCTGCTGCTTCACCCTGCATCCCTCTCCCGTGCTCCCCCAGATAAACCCAAGATTTAACTCCTACATTAATGGACAGCCGCTGTTCTGGGTTTGGACCCTTTCCCTTGACCTGGGTTGGGGGGGGGGGGGGGAAGAAACGGGAGACAGCAGGGATAAGGGAGGGCAGAGGGGGAGTAAAACACAAAATTATTTTATTTTTAAGTTTATCCCAATGCTGTCTCTGCTTTCTTTTCTATGGATATTTGGATTCTGTCAAGTTCACCAAAACACCAGAGGTTGTTTAGATCTAGGATGAGGTTAAACAAAAGACTTCACAATATAATCGCAACTGATTTAGCAAGCAAAACATTCAGTGAGACAGTAAACAAAAGATAAAGATTTTCATGCATGCTACATTCTACATGTAGTTTAATGTGACTGTAATGAAACCTTTACCTTTAATAGTTAAAGCAATGAGTTTCTGGTCCATGAGTGATCCCACTTGAATGTGCTGGTCTACAGCACTTGATGTCCCTGACATTGTCCATGGTCCTGGTCTCAGAAGTCCTTGGACTCAAAGAAACTCACCATTTGTATATCAAGACCACACAAAGATGAATCACTTTGAGGGAGAGTCCTGATAAAGAAAGGGTCCCAACCTGAAATGTTGACGAACCCTTTTACTCCACAGACGCTGCCCTAGTTCCATTAGCTGGAAACTGGTTTGTTTGATCAAGAGCCCAACACCTGCAGTTTTTGTGCATCTGATCTCATTGTTCTTCAATATTCAACCTACAATTATCATCTTGTTGGTGAAGTTGAAGATGAAGCTTACAGATGGTATAGTACACAATTAGTGCATATATTTGAAGATCATTGGTGTTGAGTGTAAATGTGGAGATAACATTACCCATTTTCACTGATTGTGAAGTCAACCACGATTGTAAAAGACTTTGACTCACTGTAATACTACACCCTGCCCTTTTGTTCTATTAGTCCACCACCTACTATATGTAAGCAGTGGCTGGAAACTTTTCACAGAATTTCTGTGCAGATGACCGTCAGGAGGGAACAGGGCAGTGCAGGGGAATCAGTGTGGGGACCAACCCGCGGCTGTCAGGAGAGAGTGGGTCAGTGCAGTGGGATCAGTGTGGGGACCAACATGGGGCTGTCGGAGGGGGGGCAGTGCAGTGCAATCAATGTGGGGACCAACCCGTGGCTGTCAGGAGAGAGTGGGCTAGTGCAGTGGGATCAGTGTGGGGACCAACCCGCGGCTGTCAGGAGAGAGTGGGTCAGTGCAGTGGGAACAGTGTGGGGACCAACACGTGGCTGTTGGGAGGGGCAGTGCAGTGCAATCAGTGTGGGGACCAACCCGCAGCTGTCAGGAGAGAGTGGGTCAGTGCAGTGGGATCAGTGTGGGGACCAACACGGGGCTGTCGGAGGGGGGGCAGTGCAGTGCAATCAGTGTGGGGACCAACCCGTGGCTGTCAGGAGAGAGTGGGCCAGTGCAGTGGGATCAGTGTGGGGACCAACCCGCGGCTGTCAGGAGAGAGTGGGTCAGTGCAGTGGGATCAGTGTGGGGACCAACCCGGGGCTGTCTGGAGAGAATGGGTCAGTGCAGTGGGATCACTGTGGGGTCCAACACGGGGCTGTCTGGAGGGGGCAGTGCAGTGGGATCAGTGTGGAGACCAACACGGGGCTGTCAGGAGGGGGCAGTGCAGTGGGATCAGTGTGCGGACCAACCCACGGCTGTCAGGAGAGAGTGGGTCAGAGCAGTGGGATCAGTGTGGGGACCAACATGGGGCTGTCGGGAGGGGGCAGTGCAGTGGGATCAGTGTGGGGTCCAACACGGGGCTATCTGGAGGGGGCAGTGCAGTGGGATCAGTGTGGGGACCAACCCGCGGCTGTCAGGAGAGAGTGGGCCAGTGCAGTGGGATCAGTGTGGGGACCAACACGGGGCTGCCGGGAGGGGGCAGTGCAGTGGGATCAGTGTGAGGATTGAATCAGGCCCAAGGGTAGACACTGAACATCATAGCCTAGGCAAGATTCAAAGTACATTACGGATTCTATCGTAACTCTGAAAAATTGTAAGTCGGACCATAAGTCTATCTATAAACAATTAATAAATCAAATGTGTTGCTTCCTGAAAAAGTTGGAGATGACAGGGTGAATTAATACCCAGAATGAACTCGCTGGTGTTTAAGAAGGTTGGAAGACTGAGAGAATTCCTTCCCACACTGGGAGCAGGTGAAGGGTTTCTCCCCAGTGTGAACCGTCTGGTGTCGCCGCAGGTGCGAGGACTGAATAAAGCCCTTGCCGCACTCAGAACAAGTGAACGGCCTCTCCCCAGTGTGAATCCTCTGGTGCTGACGTAGGATGGAGGACTGGGTGAACCCCTTCCCGCACTCAGAGCAGGTGAACAGCTTCTGCCCAGTGTGAATCCTCTGGTGTTGTCGCAGGTGAGAGGACAGAGCAAAGCCCTTTCCACAGTCAGAGCAGGTGAACAGCGTCTCCCTGGTGTGAAGCCGCTGGTGTTTCAGCAGGTAGGAGGACTGAGAGAATCCCTTCCCACACTGGGAACAGGTGAATGGTCTCTCTCCGCTGTGAATTTGCTGATGTCGCTGCAGATTGGAAGACCGAGAGAATCTCTTCCCACACTGGGAGCAGGTGAATGGTTTCTCCCCAGTGTGGATTCTCTGGTGTTCTCGCAGGTTGGAGAACTGAGAGAATTCTTTCCCACACTCAGAACAAGTGAATGGCTTCTCTCCAGTGTGAACAGTCAAGTGCTTCAGCAGGCCAGAGGATTCAGTGTAACCCTTTCCGCACTGGGAGCAGGTGAATGGCCTCTCCCCACTGTGAATTCGCTGGTGTTGCCGCAGGTTTGAGGATCGAGTGAATCCTTTCCCACACTCAGAACAAGTGAATGGTCCCTCCCCAGTGTGAACTGTCTGGTGCAACAGCAGGCGGGAGTACAGAGCAAAGCCCTTCCCACATTCAGAGCAGATGAAGGGGCTTTCTGAACTGTGAACCGCCTGGTGCTGCCGCAGTTGTGAGGACCGAGTGAATCTCTTTTCACACTGGTTGCAGCTGAACGGTTTCTCCCCGGTGTGAAGCCTCTGGTGTGCCCGCAGGCTGGAGGACTGAGTGAACCCCTTCCCACACTGGGTGCAGGTGAATGGTTTCTCTGCAGTGTGGACAGTCTGGTGTTTCAGCAGGCTGGAGGAAAAAGTGAATGTCTTGCCACACTCGAAGCAGGTGAACGGTCTTTCCCCAGTGTGAATTCTCTGGTGCGCCTGTAAGCTGGCAGACTGCGTGAATCCCTTCCCACACTGTGAGCAGGTGAATGGTCTCTCTGCAGTGTGAATTCTCTGGTGTTTCAACAAGGTGGAGGACTGAGTGAATCCCTTTCCACATTGGGAGCAGGTGAAGGGCTTCTCTCCAGTGTGAATTCTCTGGTGTTGTCGCAGGTGTGAAGACCAAGTGAACCTTTTCCCACACTCGGAGCAGATGAATAGTCTCTTCCTGGTGTGAGAACACCCATGCTCCTTCAGATTCTGAGAGGTTTGAAATCTCTTTCCACAGTCAGAGCAGGCGAATGGCCTTTTCGAAGCATGATCACACTGGTGTTGCAGCAGGGTGTCAGAGCTGGTGAAATCCTTCCTGCACCCCGAACAGGTGAACAGTGCCTCCATAGTGTGAGTGCAGCGACCAGATTCCAACCAGTCTGAATAAACCCCCTCCTCACTGCACGCATCACATTGGAATGGTTTCTCTATGCTGCGGCTGGTCACGTGACCATCCATGTCTGCCAATCAGTGAAGGCCAGTTCACATGCTGAAAAACTACAAGCTTTCTCTGTGTTATGATCCCTGTGCTCCAAAACTTGATGATACTCCAGATGCCGTGATTCTAGTTACACCATCAGACACCAACCAACGTGTTGTTTCCCTGCAATTCCTGCCTGGAAACGTTCTGCTTCCAACTCCTACAAAGAGAATGTGGTCAAAGAATGAGAAAGGAAGACATTTTCTACAGCCAATGTTACAAGGTGACCCAAATCCTAGAACCATGTCAACAACCTAGTGTTTTGAACCATGATGAAGATTATTACGGACAGGTCGGTGGAACAGGATACATGAAATACATGACCCTGTCAATTCTGACAGTCGTATCAGGCACCAAAGAGACAATTTGGGAAATGCCCAATGCTCCAGGACCTCCTGAATGGCTGTTTTTTGAGTGGGAGAGGAGACTGGGCATGTGTCACACTTTGAGCCTCTGGCCACTGGCAGAACCGTCACCTCTTTGCTGCTCAATCAACACCCAGTCAACAGGTCCTTACTGCAATGTTCAGAATTGTCAAAGCCCCTCCCTCGGTTCTTATTTTTCTCCCCCCACCAGCCTCAACATCCAATACAATATCCTCCAACACTTTCACCAACTTCAGCTCCATCATCCTTTCTCCACCTCAATCCACCTTTTGCAGGAATAGATCCCTCTGAGACTCCCTGAAGCGCTCTTCCCGCCCACTCTTCCATCCCCTTAAACATTTAGGCACTTTCACTCTGATCACAAAAATTGTAAAGCACATCCCTGCATCTCATCTTCACCTCCATTCAGGGCCACAAACAGATCTTCCAGGTGAGGCCGAGCTTCACATGCACATTGTCCAACCTGATCGACTGCATTCGGCGAACTCAGCATGGCCTCCTCTATATTGCTGAGGCCAAACTTTCGCCACTTCCCTGCACTGTTTCTGGATCTAAACTTGAGTTTTCTGAAGCCAACATTTCAACTCCATCAACAATTCCTGTGAAACATAAATCTGTAGACACTATGATTGTTGTAAATGCTGCAGGTTTTGCAGTGTCCATAGGAGGCAAAGATATATAACCAACGTTTCAGTCCTGAGCCCTTCTTCAAAGTATAAAGAAAAAGCAGGGAGATGTCTCAATAAAGATGAAAGATGGAAGAATATGAGGGGGAGGAGTCCATATCATCAAAAGGTGAGAATTGGATATGATAAGAGAATTGATTTTGGCTCTGTGAAAGGAGACAGAGGGAAGTGAGGGAAAGGTGGGAGGAAGAGAGAGAGGAAGGGGGGTGGAAGATGGAGGAAGAGGCTTTAACACAAACCAGAGAAGTTGATATTAATGCCATCCACTTGGAGGGAGCCCAGTCAGAAAATGAGGTGTTGTTCCTCCAATTTGCGGGTAGTGTATGAGACCATGGACAGACATGTCAGTGAGGGAATGAGATGAAAAATTGATATGAGTGGCCACTGGGAGATCCACGCTATTGTCATGGGCAGAGCCGAGGTAAAGAGATTTCCCAGACACTCCGATGTAGAGACCACAGCGGGGGACCGGATGCAGTAGGTGACCCCTGTAGATTCACAAGTGAAATGTTGCTTCACTTGGAAGGACAGCTCCCAAACAGTGGTGAGGGAGCTGGTGTGGGCACAGATGGAGCATCCCCTGCGGTTGCAGGGATTGGTGGGGAGAAAGGAGTGGACGAGGGAGTGACAGAGAAAACTGTCACTGTAGAGAGGGGTGTGGTGGAAGACGGTACAGCCTCATTGGGCTGGGCAGGCTAGCCCACCTTCTGTACCTATAGCCCATCCTCATAAGATCCCTAATAAATGCCGAGAGTCCTAGTTTTCTACCTCATCCCTGCCTTGGATATGAGCCAGCAGCTTGTAGAGGAATGCCTGGGCTTTCTGGTTAATATAGCCTTTGACTGCTTGTTTTGTGTCTGCAAGTGGTTATTGATCACACCTTAATTTATTGATCAGAATTTTAAAGTGCCATGGACAAGTCAATCTGACTGGAGATCAATCCAAAGGAACCAGAGGCCTCCGTAAAGTTTGACACGTGGCTACACTGTTTGAAGGACTACCTGAAGGGCCACAAAATCACAGCTGATGGTGATTGGTATGACCTGCTCCGCAGTGGTGGGCCACCGAGTGTACCAATTAATTTGTGACTGCATTGGATACGAAGAGGCAATGGCCCTACTCTGACAGCAGTACGGAGCCCCAAGGAACGTGATGTACGCACGCTTCCAGCTTGGCTCCCGATGCCAGGGTCTGGGTGAGTCAGTTGACAATTTCATGCAGGAGCTGGGACGTGACTGCAGGTGCCAGGATGTGACTGCGGTGGTTTACCAGGAAGAGCTCATCCACGGCGGGCTAGTCGCTGACTTTCGCTCCCATCACACAAGGGAGAAAGGCGATCGGTCCCTACAGAAAGTGGTGCAGCTGGCCCGAGCTATGGAGACTGATCAAAAGAACTTGGAGGCCTACTCAGTGGACTGCAATTTTACAGACCAGAGAGAGCACAGCTCATCAGGCCACTCTCCCCTTTGAACGTCTCAGCATGGACTTTAAGGGGACCCTCCTACTCGTGAATTAGAACAACTACTTCCTGAACATTGTGGACAAGTACTCACGTTTCCCATTCATAATCCCTTGCTCCAACATGACCACATCCACAGTCATTAAAGCACTCTGCACAGTATTCACTCTGTTCGGATACCCCAGTTATGTTCATAGCGACCGGAAATCCACCTTCATGAATGAGGAGTTGGGGCAAATCTTCCTTTCCAGGGGCATAGCTACGAGCAAAACCACCAGCTACAACCCCCGTGGGAACGGGCAGTTGGAGAGTGAGAATGGAACAATCTGGAAGGCAGGCCTTTTGACCCTCATCAAAAGGGATGCCGTTATACCAGTGGAGGATCCTGGCATCTGTTCCACCCATGGCCTGTTCCCCACCCTGTACCTTGTTCCACCCACCATCTGTTCCCTGCACCCTTTCCCTGCCGCCTGTACCTCGTTCCACCCGCCGCCTGTACCTCGTTCCACCCGCCGCCTGTACCTCGCTCCACCCGCCGCCTGTACCTCGCTCCACCCGCCGCCTGTACTTTGCTCCACCCACCACCTGTACCTTGTTCCACCAGCCGTCTGTTTCCTGCCCCCTGTACTTTGTTCCACCCGCCGTCTGTACCTTGTACCACCCACCGCTGATGGAAACTGCTGCCTGCCAGTCTGCCCATGGACGGCGCAGACCTGTCCCAGCTATGCATTATTTGCAGAGCATTCTGGCGCCTGTGCCTTGTTTCACCGTCTATTCCCCGCCTCCTGCCCCTGCTGCTTGTACTTTGTTCCACCCACCGCCTGTACCTTGTTCCACCCGCCGTTTGTTTCCCACCGCCTGTTCCTTGTTCCACCCGCCACCTGTACCTTGTTCTACCCGCCGTTTGTTTCCCACCGCCTGTACCTTGTTCCACACGCCGCTTGTTTCCTACAGCCTGTATCTTGTTCCACTCGCCTGCCAATCTCTGCCCATGGACGGCGCCGGACACGCACTGTTTGCAGCCGCCTCCGCCTTGGTCTCGCTCCTCGCTGCCCTCCGCAGCCAGGGAATGCTTGCTATCGTCCGGCAGCCAACTCCGGCTCGGGACCGGGATCGCAGCAGGCAGGGGGGTGTGGCATTAGACACGTGATCGCCCACGTGATTGAATCCGTGACAGTGCGCAGTGTCGTACAATTCGCTCGCCGGGAGGGCGGGGACAATGCCGTGCTGGCGTCTGATTGGTCAGAATGTGGGGGCTCGTTACTTGGTATTTTTTCACAAGTACACTTTATTCAAAATAAATGATTTAGAAAACCGTTCAAAACATTTTCCATCGATAGTGTCAGTCATTTCGATACTTTCTCATCAATGTACATTGTTCCCTCCCTTACCCGTTACCACCCCTGTGGTACCTTGTCCTCTTCTCCCCCCCCCCCCCCCCCTCAGGGTCAGCCTCTCAGTGCCCAGTAATGGGACGACTCTAGACTGTTAGAAATTAAAGTACCTTTAAAGAAATTGCTCGAGACAAAAATTGAGAACAAAGAACATTTATTACTACAACAATGCAAAGTTGGGTGCTTCCCCTTACCCTGGGAATACACACAGACACTGGGACTCACCCAACTTTTATACAGTTGATTTCAGTGTAGGAATACCCTCCCCCTTACATTCTTCTGCCTCCTGCTGGAGAGGTTTGGCATTAGGCAATCCTGCCTGCCTACGTGCAATTTCAGTATACTTGGAGAACCAGGGGGGGTATCCTGTCGGTGTCCCTTCATGTCATTGTCCTTATTCACACCTTCCTGATTCTCGGGGCTACAGTCTCTTGGTATGCGGAGTTGACTCATTCTATCTAGGGTTGGCTAATTTCATATGTATAAATCTGTGTATGGTTAGCTAATTAGAAATGTAGGACTTGGTACTTCTGTCCAGGGCTAGGAGACCCTTATCTGATCCAGACTACCTCAACTTCCTACATTCTATTGTACCTTACCATTCCTTATCTTAGTCTTATGGTCTTGTCACAAAGACTAGAAGATTCTTATGTTAATCGTGCTGACTCTGCTTTCCTGCATCCTAACCCCCAAGCTTATCCTGTTTGTACTGGTTACAGCCATTTACTGATGAACTTTAGTTTCTTCCATGTTCATAATTTTAGATCAATTTTCCCATCTCTCACAAGACTGTGGTCCTTCCCCATATCCCCCTCACGTTGGCTCTACCGAGCCTCACTGCGTCTCTCAGCACGAACACCTGCAGCCTGGAATGCTCCAGTCGGGAGCGTTCCCTCACAGATATCTCCGTGCGCTGAAAGATCAACAGGTTTCGAGCAGACCAAGTGCGTCTTTCACCGAGTCCCTGGGAACAGCCCGTAGATCAGAGATCTGTCACACTGCTGCTGGGGATAACCCACCCCGCATTCAGTAAAGAGGTGAGCGACTGTCTCCACTTCGCAGCAGGCATAGAACCATACATTACAGCACAGAAACAGGCACTTTCAGCCCGTCTACGCCATGCCGAACCATTTTTCTACCTAGACCCACTGACCTGCACCCAGTTCATAGCCCACCTCACCTCTCCCATCCATGTACCTGTCCAAGTTCTTCTTAAATGTTAAAATTGAGACCACATTCACCACTTCAGCTGGCAGCTCATACCACACATGATCTGTGTGAAGAAATTCCCCCTCATATTCTCCCTAAACTTTTCCCCTTTCACCCTGAACCCATGTCCTCCGGCTTGTATCTCACCTACCCTCCTTGGAAAAAGCCTGTCTATATTTACTCCATCTATCCCCCTCATAATTTTAAATATCTCTATCAAACCTCCCTTATTCTTCTACACTCCAGAAAATCAAGTCTTAACCTGTTTGACCTTTCCCTGTATTTCACTTCCTGAAGTCTCAGCAGCATCCTTGTAAATCTTCTCTGCATTCTTTCTATCTTATTGATATCTTTCGTGTAGTTTAAATACCAATAAATTATTATTTTTAAAAATAAATAAACAAAACATCTTGAGGACAATGTGAGTGGAGGGTAATGTTCCAGTTGTGCAAGAAGAATCTGTCTTTGTTTGCCCCATGTTTCAGCATCTGCAGTTGCTTGTGTTTTCATGGTCGAATGGTTCACCTGCATCCTGTTGCACCAATGCAAAGAGTTGGTACCATCTCCCCTGTCATGAAACATGAAAGTTTGCAGGCACGGTGATTGTAGTAAAAACACATCAAAACACTGGAGAAACTCAGCCGGTTTTTCAGCATTCATAGGAGACAAAGATACATCGCTGACATTTTGGGCCTGAGCCCTTCTTCAAGGAATAAGCAGAATGAACAAAAGGCAGGTAATCTCAGAATTCAGACAGTGCTGGCTGGGGGAGGAGTCCAGACCAACAACAGGCGTTGGTTGGATATGATAAGGGGAGAAATGAGAACTGATTTTGTCTGTGTGAGACAGGGAAAAGGGAGAGAGGCAGAGTTGGGGGAGGGCCACAGGGGAAGAAGTGGGGGGGGGTGGTTTCTGGGTGGGTGACAACATGATGATACAGCTTAATTTTTATTGTCCATGAAATGGGCACCCTCCAACCAGATGGTATTAATATCAACTTCTCTGGCTTTCGTTAACAACCACCTCCCCTCCTCCCCACTTCTTTCCCATCACCTTCCCCCAGCTCTGTCTCTCCCTTTTCCCTGTCTCCTTATACACAGGTGAGCTCCAGCACCTAAAAAGTTAGCACTGCACCCCTGGGAGAGACATCAATATATAGAGGTACCAACTAGAATAAGGGCAGTGTTGGATCTGCCATTAGGAAATGAGACAGGTTAGGAGACGGAGGTGTGTGTTGGGGAGCATGTTGGGTCCAGTGATCACAATACTATAGGTTTCAAAATAATGATGGACAAAGATAGGTGCAGACCCAGGGTTGAGGTTTTTGTTTGGAGAAAGGCTAATTTTGAGATGAGAATGAATTTGGAAGGATGTAGAAGGAAAGGTGAAATTTTAAGGGTACAGAGACAGATGTTCCTATTACGATGAAAGGAAAGGTTAAATGTTTTAGAAAGCCTTGGTTTTCAAGGGTTATTGGAAACATGGTTCAGAAAGAGAGAGAGAGGTATACAAAAAGTCTAGATAGCATGGAGTAAATGAGGTGTTGGAGGAATATAACGAATGTAAAAAGAATCTTAAGAAGTAAGTTGGAAAGACCAAGAGGAGAAATGAGGTTGTGCTGTCAATAAGGTGAAAATAAATCCAAAGGATTCTGCAGATATATGAAAAGCAAAAGGATAGTGAGGGATAAAATTGGTCCACTGGAGGATGAGAGTAGATGGCTATACATGGAGCCAAAGGAGATGGGGGAGATTCTGAAGGACCCTGTGATGTCTGTCTCTGGGTGACATCAAAACATCTTTCACAAGGTTTAACCCTCCCAAGATGTCAGGCCCTGATGGCTTACCCAGCAGGGTACTGAAAATCTGCACCAATCAGAGTGGTCACAGACATTTTCACCCTCTCATTGCTGCTGTCAGAGGTTCCCACCTTTAAAAGCACTTTCCCTGTTTCAAAAGGGTATCCATCATCCAAGAAGAGCAGTGTTAGCTGCCTCAATGACTATCGCACTCATTTCAACAGTATTGAAATACTTTCGGAGGTTGGTCATGGCCAGAATCAACAGAATCAAAGACTGCAATTTGCCTATCGTCACCATTAATCTACAGCAGACACGATATCACTGGCTCCCCACTCAAATCTGGATCATCTTGAAAACAGCAACTCATACAATACAGCTGCTCTTCATCAACTACAGCTCAGCCTTCAACACCATTATTCCCTTAGTGCCTGGATTATTCCCTTAGTGCCTGGATCCTTGACTGGATCCTTGACTTTCTCATCAGAAGATCACAATCAGTATGAATTAGAAACAATGTCTCCTCCTCACTGATCATCAACACATGCACACCCCAATGATGTGTGCTTAGCCCACTGGTCTATTCATTATACACTCACGACTGTGTGGTCAGGCACAGTTCCAATACTATATACAAGTTTGCAGATGACACCACAGTTGTCGGCAGAATCACAAACGGCAATGAGGAAGTGTACAGGAGGGAGATATATCATAACGTTGAATGGTGTAATGTCATCCTTGTGTTCAATGTCAGCAAAACCAGGGAGATGATTGTGGATTTCAGGAGAACATGACCCAGTCTTCATCGAGAGCTCAGTCATTGAGAGGTTCAAGAACTTCAAACTTATGGGTGTCAACATCTTTGAGGATCTGTCCTGGAGCCTCCATGTCAATGCAATCATGAAGAAGGCTCACCAGCTGCTATACTTTGTGAGGTGTCTGAGGAGATTCAGTATGTCAGCACAAAACCTTTACTATGGAGACAATTCTGGCTGGTTGGATCACTGTCTAGTACGGAGGTGCCAATGGTCAAGACAAGAAAAAAACTCCAGAGGGTCATTAACTCAGCCTGCAACATCACAGGCACCGGGCTTCACTCACTCTGCCACCAAGGAGAAAAAGGTACTTTTGCCTGAAGACAAGAGCTCAGCAACACAAGGACAGCTTCTTCCCAGCTGAATGATCAAGGAACCAAAGGCACTGCTTTACTTTGACATTTCGTGCACTATTTTTATTTATTTTTGTCAGATGGTTTATATGAATGTTGCACCATGATGCTGCTGCTGCAAAACAACAAATTTTATGACTTGTCATGACAATAAATTCAAATTCTGATTCTGACTTGCTACCACCCCAGTTCCGAGGCTTACAACGATGCTGACAGCACAGATACGCCATTCAATGTGCAGGAGTTTCTTTAAAGGGATGTACAGGGGGGTTGGTTGGGAAACTTCTTTGCTGCTTATATAACTACCATGTAAAAACTGATGCTTACTGGGTCCACATGTGGGAGTGTCACACTGAATACAGAACTGCTACACTTGATGCCAGAGCAGAAGATTGATTTAAATTGCACACCTGTGACTATCACTCTTTGTGATAGAGAACAAGATTTTAATGCTGGTCCTTGTCAAATCAGAAACTATTTTAATGTCGCATTATTGTTCCCAATTTTATTTATTTCTGTCTGATACTGCCAGTGATTTAGAAGATGCTCTTCTCAAATTACTGGACTGGGTTGATTTCAGTCGAGTCACTCAAGAAAGAACAACCCAGAGAAGGAAAATTATAGCCAGGTAGAAATATTATTTTCTCACCCAGAATGATAATTTGGCTTACACAGAGCAGAATTAGGCCATTCAGCCCATCAAGTCTGTCGCTATTCCATCATGACTGATTTATCCTCCTTTTTCTTTTGCCTTCTCCCCAAGATCTTTAATCCCCTGCTAATTAAGAACTTATCTCCCCTCTGTCTTAAGTATTTCCAATGACTTGGCCTCCATAACCATTCAAGACAACTAATTCCATAGATTCAGCACCCACTGTGTAAATAAATTCATCCTCATCTCTCTTCTTGGCTTTTCCCTTTGGTTCCAGACAACCCACTCTATCCAGGCCTTTCATTAGCCTCCTTTAAACTGCAGCACCTGGGTAACCTTCCTGGGTCCTGGGAGCGATTGCTGGGGCAAAGGTGCTGGAAGCACATTTTAAATTGCAGGGGATCTACCCATTAAGTTGCCAACCTGGCAATTTAAGTGGGATCTCGCCCCCGCAAAGATGTATCACACACTCACCAGACATTCTGCCGGATGTTTGGATGCTGGCTGCCCGGTGACACACGCACACAAGTGCTAACATCACCAGAATAAGCGGGTTAGCCACTTTTGTTTTCAAATCGTGCTTGGATGCGACCAAGGTAGGTTTAACTGGGTTTCTCTGAGGTAGGTCAGAGACCTGGTTGAATTCCAACAAGGTTGACCGGGTTAGACACTTTCTAACTGGGATGCTAACCAGGCAAATTGTCCAGTTAACCCCACTTTACATGGCAGTTTGGAAGGGCCAATTGTTAGATGGGTTTCAAAGAGATTACACCACCTCCCTCCTCACCATTCTTCTGAACTCCAGTGTAATCTTTTGCTACAGACACGAGTGAATTGTTCTCCATGGTTAAAATTGACAATGTTTTCATTTTCCTTTTTGTAGCTTTTCTTTTCCTATAAAAGGCAAAATAAAATAATTATCCATCTGTTAAAAGGCAACAAAAATGCTTTGAATTTCAAATAATGATATGTTAGTTGCTCCAAAACGGAGTCTTCAAGTTGCTTCTTTGTAGCAGAAGCTTAGTTTGAAATTCAGTTATTTGTCTGAAATAACCACCGAGGTGGTTTCTTCTGTGCCGAGACTTGACAGGTGGTTCCAAACATTCACAGAGCCATGGAACGAACACATTCCAGATGTGTAGAATGACAATGAAAAAAAGACAACACAATTACATGATTAGAGACAAAACAGAAAAAGTGATACATGAAATTTCCTTTGTTTTCAGCAGAAATTACCCAGCACCCCTTACATTCAGAGAAAGAAAAGCAAAAGAGAGCCCCCCAGTCCACGCTGCCTCAGCCTACAAAGCCACGCAGCCTTCAGCATCCTTAGCCCCAGTTGCAATACCTCCAGCCAGTCTCCAGCCGTCCGCAGCCTGGTGCGAATTCCTTGACCACAGTTTCCAGCAGCCTGCAGCTGCCAACAGCCCACAGCCTGCATGGGTTCTTTGCCTCAAGTCACCAACAGCTCATCACCTGTGTGCTCTTCAGTCTCAGAACCCCCTCACTGATCTGCCATTGTGGTCACTGGTCCATTGCTCCTCTGATTCTCCTCAAATTGGGGTGGGGTGGTGTAGTGGCCTCCACATTTTCTGGCGCCCTAAGACAGGCCTCTGGAACATCTGCTGCTGTATGTAGGCGCCACCATCTTGGGCCAGACCCTGCAGTCATGGGGTTTTAAATAAACACCGTCGCCTCCTTTAATGGGTCATTTGCAGCCACTGGCAGTCAGACTGGGTGGTGGGACCTTGTGGAGAAGAGCTGTGTGACAACTCCCTGCTCTCCGTGGGTACCACACCAGCAGTAACACCACCATTACAGCAGCCCCTATGGCGCTGCCATTTTTTTTTTTATACATAGCACTCCTATAGGATTCATTCAGAAGCTTGATGTCTGCAGGGAACTGACTTTCAACTTGCTGGTTCACTTTTCATACTTAACCTTCTCACCTATGGGAGAAGAGAGTGTATCCAGGGTGGGACATGTATCTTGGCTGCCTTTCCTAAGTAGCAGGAAACATGGAACATTGAAAATTGCAGCACAGGACAGGTCCTTTTGCCCTCAGTGTTGTGCTGACCTGTATAAAAAGAAACAAAACCCTCGCTTCCTCCCTATTTTCTTTCATCTATATGTCTGTCTCAGAGTCTCTTAAATGCCCCAATTGTTCCAGCCTCCACCACCACCCTGGTAATGCATTACAAGCCCCCACAACTCTGTGTTAAAAAAAACCCTTCCCCTGATGACTCTCCTAAACTTTCCTCCTTTCACTTTGTACAGATATCCTCTGGTGTTTGGGACTCTGCCCTGGGATAAAGGTGCTGGCTGCCTACCTTATCTATGCCTCCAATAATCTTGTAAGCCTCTCACTCTTCTTCGCTCTAAAGAGAAAAGCTTTGCTAACCTTACCTCATAAGACATCTTTTCAAATGCAGGAAAAATTCCTGGTGAATCTCCTCCGCACCCTCTCCATAGCTTCCACATCCTTCCTTAATGGAAGTGACCGGAACTGAACATGATAGTCCAAGTGTGGAGTCACCAGAGATTTATAGAGCTGCATCATTTCCTCGTGACTCTTGAATTCAATCCTCCGACTAATGAAGCCCAGCATCCCACAGGCCTTCAAAACTATGCTGTCAACGTGCAGCAATCTTGAGAGATCTATGGATTTGGACCCCTAGATTCCATACTGTAAATTGTCCATCCATTAATCCTGTACTCTGCTCTCAGGTTTAACCTTCTAAATGAATCACCTCACACTTATCCAGATTGAACTCCATCTGCCACTTTTCTGCCCAATTCTGCATCCTGTCTATATCCTTTTGTAACCTTCGACAACTTTCAACTCCATCAACAACTCGTCCAACCTTTGTATCATCCACAAACTTACTATCCCATCCTTGTACTTCTTCATCCAGGTTATTGATAAAAATCACAAGAAGCAGGGGTCCCAAAATAGATCTCTGCAGAACTCCACTAGTCACTGACCTCCAGGGAGAACACTTTCCATCCATTACTACTCTATGCTTTCTGCAGGCAAGCCAATTCCTTATCGACACAGAAAAGGTTGGATGGATCCCCAGCCTCATGGCTTACTGAATGAGTCTTCCATGGGACAAATGACATACTAAATTCCATACATACCACATCAATTGCCCTATCTTCATCAATTTCTTTAGTTAATTCCTCAAAAAAACTCAATTAGCATCACGAGACCATTACATTGCCTGTGGCCAGAAGATGTCCATTTTTCTCGCTATAGCAGCAGCAGTCAATTCCATTCGAGGTATGGTGACTGACTTTAATGGAGCTTTTCCCATTACAAATCCACAATGTACTAGCTCTTGGTTTTTTCGCAGTACTAAATAACTGACAGGACCAAAACCACCTTCGGTTGCGTCAGTAAAATGGTGTAACTGAGCAAATGTGACAATTCCAAAGTCTGTATGTTTAAAACATCTGTTGAATTCAAATTTTTCTAAGATTTTAAGACTCTTAATCCAATTCATCCAATCTTGTATAATGAAGTCTGGTATAGTTTCATCCCATCGAAAATTGCTTCTGCACAATTCTTCCAGAATTTTCTTGGCTATTAATACTACTGGTGACAATATTCCCAAAGGATCATGTGTTGAACTTATGATCAAAATAATACCTCTTCTTATTAAAGGTCATTCTTTCAAAACAAATTTGAATTTGAAAACATCAGATTGAACACATCATTCCAGAATTGTTTTGCTGGTAGAAAGTCACAATCCAAATCAAGCTGTTTTATCTCCTTTGCTCTTTCTGCCTCAGATATAACAGCCAACACATCTTGACTGTTACTAATCAATTTTGTAAGGAAGAAGCCTCCTTTATTACTGATCTTTTTAACTCTTTTTTTTAAACTTTATTTAATTTTGACATGAATAAAATAAAAATTACATTTAAAGAAATAATAAAAAATAAGATAATAAAAATTAGAATACTACATTAAACTACACAAATTAACCCCCCCAATAATTATAACACAACATTAATTGTCTAATTTAAAATTAGTCCAACCCTCCTCCCCAAAATGAAGAGTGAAGAATTAATTAACAATGTTGTAAATAAAATAGAAAAAAAAACCCACTGACAAAAAAAAGGATAAAACTTAACAACAAAAATTAATAATAACAAAAAAATATATCAATACTAAAATAATACCCTTAAACATATATTTAAATTAAACATAATACATGTATTTAACAAATGAGATCCACTTTAAAACTAAGTTCAAATATTAAAATCATATATCAACCACATATCTGTTATACAAAAAATCATAATACATAAATACAGAATTTCCATTAATAACAAATTTCCTTTATAATTCATCGAGAGAACAAAAACATCCCTTAGAAAAACAATCAGATAAACTTTTTATTCCCTTCCCCTCCCCTTATATAAAAAAGAAAAAAAAAGAAAAAAAGTTCAAACTCATAAAATTCTCCATATTCTTAATTTATATCATCTTCAAAATTCTCTATCGAAATTAACTTAATTTTATTAAACTCTTCTCACTCAATGTATTTGTACTTGATTTTCTTCTTTTTCTTATCACCTTTCCCCTCATCTTCCTCTTCATCAAATTCAACATCCTCAATTTTTGACTTATCTTCTGTGACATCATCCTCTTAAAAAAGAGAAAAAAGAGAAAAAAAAACCCAAAAAAAGAGAAAAAAAAGAGAGGAAAAAAACCTCCTAATTCCCTCTCAATTACAATCAGAAAACAAAAAGAGTTTTAAAAAAATTATTTATTTAAAAAATAAAAATTATTCTCCAAATAATAAAAAAAAACCTTCACTTCTTAACCCAAAAATTAAAAAGAAAAAAAAACAGGTCGGAGGTTACGACTACCTCCTTCTGTTTAAACCGCCCAAAGCGGTAACTCCCCCAAAATATTGGGTGTGAGATAACTCACAGGTAGCTGATGACTTCTGGAAACTAGTGCCCACCCAGTTCCCTCTCCCAACTCCCATTTCATTAAATTATCATCATTATTTAAACTATTTAAACTCTTCTCAAAAAAAAATAAAAGATTTATTTTTTTTAAAATCAACGTTACCACTTCAGTCACCATTGCTTCCATTTCTTTTAAAAATCTGAATCCCACCTTACATCTCTACTCTCTTTGGAGACCTTAAAGGACTACATCATTCCTGAAACTGCATGACTGGTAGAGACTGAGCAAAGTCCATAACCTCTTCAGGATTGTCAAAGAACTTTGGCTGATTTCCATCCTGAAAAATCTTCAGTACCGCAGAATACCTGAATGTTGCCTTATGTCTTTTTTTCCACAACCATTCTTTCACAGAATTAAATTCGCGTCGTTGAAACATAATTTCTTGACTCAAATCTTGATAGAAGAAAACAGGATTATTCAGAACCATCAAAGGAGATCTATTTTGCTGGGCATTTCTAATAGCTGTACGTAAAATTGTCTCTCTGTCACAATAGTTTAAACAACGGATCAGAACAGGTCTTGGATTCTGTCCTGAAAAAGATTTTCTTCTTAAAACTCAATGAGCACGTTCCAGTATTAAACCTTCAGGGAATTTATCCTGTCCTAACACTCGTGGAATCCATTCAGTAAAAAAATTTCTTGGATCTGGTCCTTCTATGCCTTCTGGAAAACCAACAATTTTCACGTTGTTCTGTCTAGATTGATTCTCCAAATAATCAACCTTTTTTGCTAAATTTTTATTTTAGATCTGCAATGTTTCAATTATTCTATTTTCATCTTGTAGTTGATCCTGTACATCGACTAAACCTTGATCACACATTTCAAATCTTTCAATGGTTTCAAGCTTAAAAGCTCCATTAATGACTTCCACCATCGCATTAATCTTGGAAATAAACGGGTTCACAAAATTAGCTAAGTGACTCAATACAGAATACATCTTATCTTCAAGATCCTTAACAAGCATTTCAACAGAAGTAGATTCAGGCATAATGGGGTCTTGCTGTTCCTTAGAGACCACGGGATCTTCTGTCTCTTCCCTTAATTTAGTATCTTTTCTAGCAGTTTGACTTCATATAAAAATCCCTCTCAAAGTCCCCCCAGCAATGCCAGGAGACTGAAGATCAGGATTATCTTTAAGCCAAATATCTTTAATCATCTTCACTGAATCGATGTCTGGAAAAACTGTTGTAATTAAAGATGCATTTTGCAGCGCCACCATTGTAGCAGTCGAATGACAGCTCTTTAACTCAACAGCTGGTGGCGCCCCAGCTGATTCAACTGTCAAAGTCTCAGTAACAGCACTCACAGTGGCCGTTGTGTGAAATACTGGCACCCGGCCAGCCCTTTGTTCTGAAAGCTGCTGAATGTGACCTTCAGAGAGCCTTACCGGTATAAAACGGAATTTCAATGCCGAATTCTGTATGTCTTCTTCTGGATCCATTCTACGCTGAGTCCTATCTTCTTGTAAACAAGCAGGCCCAGACAATTTCGGAAAATGTAGTTTTTTAACAGTCTGTTGATGTTTTCTTTTACCCTTTTTTTTGCATATAAACCACTAGGCACTGATCCAGCACCTCTTATTATTTATAAACTTTTAAAATAACTTTAACGGGCACTTAAAGACAAAACAATAAATCAGAGTCAGGCGAGGTCTGGAAGGCACGTCTGTTCCCTATGCCATCTTGCCACACCCCCCATCTTTTTAACTCTTGATAAAGATCTATTACTTATTTATTTGAAACCACTGAAGTAAGACAATCATCAACATGGAAATTCTGATGATGTTTACAGCTTGAGAACTAAATTGCTCTTCATTATCTTCAGCACGTTTCCTGGGAGCAAAATCTCCCCTATTCGGTGACGAAGTTGCTTCAAAGAGATGAACTGTCATTTTGTATTCAATCATATCTTTACTGTAATCGCCATTAGGTCACCATAATAATCGTAAAAAATCACAATCTTCTGATGATACTTTCACTTGATGCAACATCACTTCAATATCTGCAGCAATTACAATAGGCTCTTTACAAAATCTTATCAGAACATCTATTTCAGTATTGGTTAAGTCTGGACCTTGTAGAAGTAGAGAATTCTATGGAATTCCTTGAAATGATTCTCCACAATCAAATATTACGTGATGTTTCTTCTTTTGTGGATGTATAACTCTATGATGAGGTAAATATCATTTTTTTTTAAACCATCTTTACATTCCAAGATATCTTCAGATACCTTTCTACATAACCCTTGGCTATCATGTCCAACATGACATTGGGAGATTCCAAATGAAAGGATGAATTTCTCTTGAATTTTCTCATTAAATTCAGCAAACGCTGTTCTGCAATTATTTTATAATCTTGCATATAAATTTCTATTTTCTGCAAAGGTAATGCTATACCGTAATGACCATCAACATATTTAACAGACGTTGAAAGTAAATCCAGAAACTGATTGTCCTCCTTTGAAGGTTCTTGAATATCTGTGAGACATTCAGGGAAATCAATTTTAAACTGTTGTTCCCACAGATCATTAATTGATCTGAAATTCTGTTGACATTCACTTCAACATCTCCTAATAATTATTCATTTTTCCTCCTAATGGTCCATTAATTTTCCATCCAAACAATGTTCTTACAGCATAAGGTCCGTCATTTTGACTCTTTATTACTTCTAGAGGTTCCAGAGCTTTTGGTACATCTAATCCAATTAACATGTCGAACTTGGCATCAATCTTGGATAAGCAAATATCTTTTAAACGATCCCACTGTTTGATATCATTCTGATAGGGAATATTCTCCTTATTCACAGGCACAGTCCTAAACATTACAGCACTGTACAGGCCCTTTGGCCCTCTATGTTGTGCCAAACAATATAAAAGTGCTAAACTCTCCCTACCCTATAACCCTCTCCTTTCCTTTTGTCCATGTGCCTATCTAATAGTCTTTTAACGACCCCTAATGTTTCAGCCTCTACCACCATTCCAATGCAAGGCATTCCAGGCCACAACAAATCTGTGTTAAAAAAAAAACTTACCCCTGATGTCTCCCCTATACTTCCCTCCCTTAATCTTATACATGTGTCCTCTAGTAGTCGTTATTCCCACCTTAGTAAATAGGTATTGGCTGTCCAAACTATCTATGCCTCTCATAATTTTGTAGACCTTGATCAAGTCCCCTCTCATCCTTCTACACTCCAAAAAAAGTCCCAGACATGCCCTCCAATCCAAGCAACATCCTGGTAAATTTCTTCTGCATCCTTTCTATAGCCTCCACATCCTTCCTATAATGAGGCGACCAGAACTAGATACAACACTCCTAATGTGGGGGAATGCCACTCTAACTAGACTGTGAATCCCTTCTCTCTCTGAAAAAGTTTTTTAAAAAGTTAATAAAGTTGAAGTTAAAAAAAGGGAAAGATGTCAGAAAATCATATAAATAACACAAGATGTCACCAGAGAAAGAAAAAATAGCTGTAACTGCACAAGAAACTGAACAAGAAACAAGACAGATGAAGAAGAGAGGCCTACCTTGAAGGAACCTGGAGCAAGGAGTCCATGGAGAAAAGCTTGGAGCTGGTGAGATTTTGGACATTGCTGTAGAGCAAGTTTCTAGAACAATAATTGCTACTAAGAAAGGTACTGCTCAAATTTTATAAAACACAGGAAATAAATAATAATTTTAAGGAATTTTATGCCAAACTTTATCAGAATCTTTGAAAAATGATAAAATAGTAGAATATTTGCGACAAGAATATCTGCCTATGTTAGATGAAGATGAAAAATTAAATTATCTAACACTTTTTCTGAAAGTTTATGAGACCTTAAAGTCAATTCAGAATAATAAAGCACCAGGTGAAGATGGTTTCCCACCAGAATTTTATAAGGAATTTAAGGAATTATTAGTACCTGCATTAATGGGGGTATTAAACCAAATAAAAGAGGTACATGATGGACCAAAATCTTTCAAAACAGCATTAATAACAGTAATTCCAAATAAAGGGAAAGATTGTCTACAACCTTCTTCATATAGACCTATATCATTATTGAATACGGATCATAAAATTGTATCAAAATTATTAGCTAATTGGTTAGCTAAATTTTTATCAAAATTAATAAATATAGATTAAACTGGTTTTATTAAAAAAGGAAGAGTGGCAGAATATATAGTTAATTTCTTAGTTTGATAAATGTAGCACAAAACAGAAAGATCCCAGCAGTAGCAGTTGCATTAGTGGCAGAGATAGATTGGAGTGGGATTTTTTGTTTAAAGTACTTAATACATTTGGGATTCCAAATACCTTTGTAAACTGGATAAAAGTGCCAAAAGCAAAAGTGGTTGCGAGTAGACAAATATCAAAACCTTTTTTGTCAGAAAGGCCATCGAGACAAGGTTGTCCATTGACACCATTTTTTTTTTTATTTGCCTTAGCAATAGATCTAATGCCAGAAATAATTAGAAGTGATAAAGAAATTAAGGGATTTGAGATAGGAAATAATGAGCATAAAATTAGTTTGTTTGTGGTCAATGTCATAATATATTTAACAAGACCAGAAATATCATTGAATAAGTTAAATACGAGATTAATAGAATATGGATTAGTGTTGGGTTATAAAAGTGAGGTGATGCCTATGGTCAATATAAATTATTCACAATGTAAGAGATTGATAAAATTCAAGTGGCAAAATGAAGCAATTAAATATTTAGGAATAAAAATTGGGCAAGTAACTGAGGTGTGTGTTGGGGAGCACTTCAAATCCAGTGATCAAGGTACCATTAGTTTCAATATAATTAAGGAAAGGGTCTGTTCCAAAGATTAAGGTTTTTGAGTGAGGTAAAGTCAGATTTGAAGAGATGAGAAAGGATTTGCAGGGAGTGGTTTGGGATATTTTCTTTTATGGGAATGAGATAGAGGAGAATTGGAGGTCTTTTAAAGGTGAGATTTTGAGGATGCAGAAACCTTATGTTCCTGTTAGGATAAAAGGCAGAGCCAAAAGTTCGAGAAAGCAGTGGTTTTCAAGGGATATTAGAAAATTGGTTTGAATTAAAAGGGAGGCCTACATTAAATATCAGAAACAAGGTATAAATGAGATGCTTGAAAAATACATAGATTGTAAAAAGCTTAAGAAAGAAATTAGGAAAGCGAAAAGAAGGTACGAGGTGGCTATAGCGAACAGGGTGAAAATAAATTCAAAGGGTTTTTACAAATATGTAAATAGCAAAAGAAGAGTGAAGGGTAAAATTAGTCCCTTAGAAAATCAGAGCAGACGAATGTGTGTGGAACCAAATGAGATGGGTGAGATATTAAACAAGTTCTTCCCTTTGGTATTCACTAGGGAAAAGGATATGGAATCGTATAGGATAAGAGAAGCAAAAGGGATGATTATGGAAAATATAGGGATTAGTAAGGAGAGAGTGTTGGAACTTTTGAGGCATATAAAGGTGGATACGTCTCCAGGTCCCAACAGGATTTTCCCCAGGACCTTGAGGGAAGTCAGGGAGGAAATAGCGGAGGCTCTGTCAGTGATTTTTCAAAAGTCATTAGAGGGGGGCATGGTGCCGCGGGATTGGTATATTGCAAACATGGTTCCTCTATTTAAAAAGAGCTCCAGGTGTCAGCCCAGCAATTATAGGCCAGTAAGTTTGACGTTGGTGGTTGGTAAACTAATGGAAAGTATTCTTAACAATATGTATAAGTGTCTAGAGGGGCAGAGACTGATCAGGAACACCCAACATGGGTTTGTGTATGGAAGGTCATGTTTGACAAATCTTGTTGAATTTTTAGAGGTGAATAGGAAGGTTGACAAGGGTAGAGTTGTAGATGTAGTTTATGTGGATTTCAGTAAGGCCTTCTATAAGGTTCCACATGGAAGGTTGGTAAGGAAGGTTCAGGCACTAGGTATTAATGTTGAGAAAGGTAAGTGGGACTAGAGGAGATCACTTAAATCGATGATGACTAGAGGGGCCGAGATGGCCTGTTTCCATACTGTAATTATTATGTGATCATCGTTCGTGAATGGGCGCCAGATCTTGTCAAATTCAATCTTGATCTCTTTAACATTACATCTAATTTTCTCCAAACTCAACCATTTCATATGAGTTGCAAATTGCTTGTCAGGCAATCAATGAAATAAAAGTTACTATTGTTTTTTGAAATGAATTCAACAAAATCCTCTTTTCTAGAGAATAACCAAACAAAGCAAGAAAGGTGCACGGTTCTAATTTAATCCTGAGATCTGTGATTGAGTTTTAAAGAATTGTTTCCAATATTCTTGTAGCTCTGGTCACTCCCAAAACATATGAATCAGAGAGGCCTCAAAAATTTTACACCTGTCATATAGTAGATCAACCAACATCAGGATGAAAACGAGATCATCTAACTGTGGACATATGCATTCTGTGTACAACTTTAAATTGTATTAAACAGTGTCAAGAATGCATGGGAATGAGATTTGAATACATCGATTTCAGATGAAAATTGGAATCTGCTTAATAACATTTCATTCTGTGCATGACATTGTTTAATGCAAGTTAGATGATCTTGATTCTTTACAATCAATTTGCTGGTGGCCGTGTTCAGTAAGAGGGATTCGATTAGTATGGGACTGTGAGAGATGAGTAAAATTAATATGAAAATATGTGTAATGAATAAAGCCAGTATGAATAGGATAAGGGTAGATAACAGAATGTAGGAAGTAAAGCTAGTCTGAATAAGATAAGGGTCTTCTAGCCTGAGAGAGTCAGCAAGTTCTGCATATGTAATTAGTAAGCCTTGACAGAATTAGCAAGTTCTGTTAGTAAGCCCTGAGGGTTGGGAAGGTGTGAATAAGGACAAAGGCAGGTGAATAAGGACAATGACATGATCAGACACAGACAGGATACCCCCTGGTCCTCCAAGTTCACAGAAACAGCAGGTAGGCAGACAGGATTGCCTAATGCCAAACTTATCCAGGAGGCAGAAGGGGGGTGGGTGGGTGCCTCTATACTGAAATGAACTGTATAAAAGTTGGGTGAGCCCCAGTATGTGTGTGTATTCCCAGGGTAAGGGGAAGCACCCAACTTTGCCTTGTTGTGTAATAAATGTTCTTTGTTCTCAATTTTTGTCTGGAGCAAATTCTGTGAAGGTACTTCTGTTTCTCACAGGACCTTTTTTCTTTTGTTCTTATTTTTATCTACAACTAGAAGTGATTGGTGTATTTAAATAATCAATGTATATCTCAGTATTAGATTAGGAGGTAAAATTCTCATCAGGATATTTCACTTTTTTGAGAATTATCTAAGACAATGTATAAATGATATGCAACCCATATTCTGCTTTATATAAAAGCTGACTCCAGTCATTGTCCAGGTCATTGGTCTGAGTGCTACAGGTCCGGTGGTCAGCGACTAAACCACTCCCTCACCAGGCTTGCCTGCTGTGGAGGGTGGCTAGACACTCTACAAGATGAAAAACAAGATCTGTCAAAGGGCAGATAAACCCACTCGTAGGGTCAACCCACTCATAGGCAAACATGTACCGTGATGCCCATAAAGGGCATCCCTTGCATCTTAGCTTGGTTTGGCCATTCACTGCGACAGAACTTCCCCAGCTGTCTTGGACCTCACCATGCTGTTGGATCCAGAAGGGGATGTCGAGAGGCAGGTCCAGACGTGTACAACACCCTACTCACCTAAATCCATTCTCACACGCTATTCCTTTCTGAGGAGTGGGGAATCATCATATCAAACCCCACAAAGTAACTGAAAGGAACCATCATCATCCTATGGGATGGAGAATCAGTAGAAAGAATATAAAAGTTATATAATATCTAAACAATATATACATGTAATATTTCTCTGTCAAATTAACATAAATATTTTAAAAGGAACACAATGCAGTCAAAACCTAGCAGGCCCTTTAGGTTCCTTTATCCATTATATACCTTTATCTTTGCTATCTAAAGGACACTGTATTCCGCCCTCGACCTTCTAAACCACAATGATCAATGATAGAGGAAGCAGCGGACGCTGAAACCTACAAAGGACGGATGTTGGGTTCCGCTCCCAGAGAGCCCGCGCGTCAGAAACCGGACTATTTTCTATATTGCTGCGCGCCGCTGGATTCTAGAGTGACCCGACGCACCGCAGTCCAGAAAGACAGGCAGCCCAGGTTCAATGCCGCACGGCTGCGGGATGTACATACTCGCGTGCAAACTCCAAGCGTCCAGCAGCCCATGATCCCTCTCCCCTCCGCCACCTGGTCAAAAACAGCAACGGGCCAGCCCCTCTCGCCTTGGTCTCTCGTTGCGTCATTGCGCATGATTAGCATTATATCTGACCAATCAGTGCGCAGCGTAGTTGTTTGCGCGACAGAGCCCGGCAGGTGATCCTCAAATCACAGGAGAGAGGCGGGAGTGCAGGTGGCTGGTGCCTGAAAGAGACACATTCTGGTACAGAAACGCGGAAGTGTGCAGCCGCCGTGAGTGCTGCAGGAACTCAGCCGGCCTCGTAGCGTCCATAGGCGGTAAACATTGTATAACCGAGTTTTCGGGCCTGAGCCCCTCTTCAAGATGAGAGAAAAATGCAGGCAGGCCCCTGAAGTGAAAGGGTGGGGAGGAAAGGCAAGGGGGAGGAACCCAGACAAAAGGTGTTAATTGACTGGGGCGGGGTTGTTCTGGGACTCTCCCTGAAAACAGTTTGGGCAAAGGAGTCAGAGGGAAAGTGGGAGAGAGTGAGCTGGAGGAATGGAGGTGCAGGTAAAGATAGGGTGAGGGTGAGGGTGAGGGGAGGGGGATATTAACAGAAACTGGAGGTCAGTGTTAATGCCATCCGGTTGGAGAGTGTGCCAGAAGGAAGATGAGGCGCTATTCCTCCAATTTACAAGTGGTTTCAGTCTGGCAGCGCATGAGACCACAGACAGACATGTCAGCGAGGGAATGGGGCGGGGAATTGAACTGGGTGGCCACGAGGAGATCCACGCTATTGCGGCGGACAGAGCCAAAGTTTTTGAGGAAGTGATATCCTAGTTTAGGTCCAGTCTCTCTTGATGTAGTTGCCACCACCACGGATGCAGTGGAAGACTCCGACAGATTCACGGGTCAAGTGTTGCTACACCTGTAAGGATTGTTTGGGGCCCTGAATGGTGGTGGAGATGTGGGCACAAGCGGAGCATTCCTTGCGGTTACCAAGTGCTAATGAGGCGATTGGTGGGGAAGGGGGAGTGGACGAGGCAGTTACGGAGTGAGCAGTCCCAGTGCAAGGTGGAGAGAGAATGCATAGGGAATATGTGTGTGGTGGTGGGATCACATAGTAGGTGGTGGAAATTACATTTATTTTAAATGTTAGAGTCTAGAGGACCCCCAAAACCAGCAGCAATAGATATTCACCGCAACACAGGGTTACTTAAACAAAAATAGTTTTTAATTATAATTGAACAAGAAAACAGAATTAAACTTTAACTTATTACTTAACCTACTTACTTATTCCCCCCTCTAATACAAAGAGCAGGTGTGTGTAAGGTGTATATAAGGTTAGAAAGGTTAGCAAATGGTTACCACTCAGGAGGATTCTTCCTGGTCTTCAGAGAGATTCCTTTTTGTTCCAGGACATCCTGTTTAATCAGTCTTGCTGATGAAACTTGCCCCCTTCAGGGTTCTCCAGATGATCCTCCTTCTTTCAGGCAGCTATCAGGTCACCTTTCAGGCAGCTATCAGGTCACCTTTCAGGCAGCTATCAGGTCACCTTTCAGGCAGCTATCAGGTCACCTTTCAGGCAGCTATCAGGTCACCTTTCAGGCAGCTATCAGGTCACCTTTCAGGCAGCTATCAGGTCACCTTTCAGGCAGCTATCAGGTCACCTTTCAGGCAGCTATCAGGTCACCTTTCAGGCAGCTATCAGGTCACCTTTCAGGCAGCTATCAGGTCACCTTTCAGGCAGCTATCAGGTCACCTTTCAGGCAGCTATCAGGTCACCTTTCAGGCAGCTATCAGGTCACCTTTCAGGCAGCTATCAGGTCACCTTTCAGGCAGCTATCAGGTCACCTTTCAGGCAGCTATCAGGTCACCTTTCAGGCAGCTATCAGGTCACCTTTCAGGCAGCTATCAGGTCACCTTTCAGGCAGCTATCAGGTCACCTTTCAGGCAGCTATCAGGTCACCTTTCAGGCAGCTATCAGGTCACCTTTCAGGCAGCTATCAGGTCACCTTTCAGGCAGCTATCAGGTCACCTTTCAGGCAGCTATCAGGTCACCTTTCAGGCAGCTAGTCTCTCCTTTGACCAAGGCAGACTTCCAAAGGTTTACCAGCTTTGACCTTTCTCTCTGAGAGCAAAACTGCAAAAATCACATGCTCTCCCAGGCAAGCTGTAGGCTGCAACTTTGTTGTTCTTTTCCAAAAGGATTCTGCAAACGTTTTGCAGGTATTCTGTCTTTTGAAATGTTTATATGCAATCTGCTCTAACAGTTCCTCCCAAACCACCTCTAAATACTCTGTCACGAAATATAGACATACAGGATGGTCACAGTTAATTTTGGTGCACGAGCCCATGCCACCCATTGACCCACACCCCTCAGGACATTTTGAGGGTGTGAAGAAACTGAAAACCCCAGAGAAAACCCACACAGGCAAGGGAGAACATACAAACTCTTTGCAGATAGCAGGGGTTTCAAACCTCAGTCCCAATCTCTGGCGCTGTAACAGTGTTGTGCCAAACACTACACCAAGGATGTTGGATGTGGAGGCTGGTAGGGTGGTAAATGTGGACAAGGGGTCTCCGCTCCTTGTGCATGAGGGCGGAGGGAGCCCTGTGCAGATGTGTGGATGTGCAGGTGAGGGGCAAGATGATGGTGGTAGAGGGGAAGCCAAGAATCAGTTTGAATAAAAGGTGACACAAGTGCTGGAGAAACTCATCAAGTCCCACAACATCTACTTGAAATAAAAAGCAGTTGATGTTTAGGGCCTAAGCTGTTCTTTAGGACTGGCCAAAATGAAGCAGACACCTGAATAAAAGGATGTAGGAGGAGGGTAGTGAAGGAATATCAGCTCACAGGTAAAGGGGAACAGGTGGATGTGGGTGGGACAGCAGAAGAGAAGGAAGCGAAGAAGGATGAGGTGCTTCATTTGGGAGGACTAACCACGAAAGGACCTACACGGTAAATGATCGGGCCTTGAGGAGTGAAGTAGAATGAGGATATGGGAATACAGATATATAATTCCCTGAAAGTGAAGTCCCAGGTGGACAGGAATCTTGGGATGTTGACTTTGATAAATCAAAGTTTTGAGTATAGGATTTGGGATGTTACGGTAAAGTTGTATAAGACATAATTGAGGCCAAATTTGGAGATTATGTGCTGTTTTGGTCACCGAACCACAGGAAAGATATCAATAAGATAGAAAGAGTGCAGAGAAGATTTACTTGGATGTTGCCCGGACTTCAGTGAAAGAATTACAGGGAAAGATTAAACATGTTAGGACTTTATTCTCCTGAACACAGAAGAATGAGGTGTATTGAAACTGCTGCTTCCCATTGCAAAGAACACAGAACACAGACTGGTTCAGTTAACTCTTTATTAGACACCAAGTTAACCTGGGATAACCCGTCCTGCTTTCTGCCTTGAAAGCAATCTTTTTTGAAAACAAAAAGATGCTTCAACTTTTATACACTCATGTAAACAAATCGAACTAAAAGATTACATAATTGTTCTAGATATAAGGTAAGTTATATCCCTGTTGTCCCCTCCCCTATCGAGGTTGAATAATATATTGTTTCAGAACACTGAACAAAAACACACATCCTTTACCTACACTGCCTGCATTCCAAAGCCATCGTGTAGGTCTCTAACAAATTCATGGTGGCCCCCCCCCCTTAACCTTTCAATCATCAGACTTCCATTTTGTGTTTTAATTCACTTTAATCTAAATTATTTTAATATTCACTTTAATACTACATTCTGGAAAGGGATATGTGTGATGGGCAGGCATTTTTTATCAATTTCTCGTGATTTCTGTATCTCTCTTTTTGCATGTGGTTCACACATTTAGTGATGTTGTCAGAGCTCTATGCACAGTAGCCTTAACCCATAATCTTATAGGTCTCCCCATGACCAGCCAGAATAGTCAGGGTCCATTCGGTTCTGCATTGTCACTGTATGGATGGCAACTATCTCTACTGGCACCACCTTTCCAGCTGCTTGGAGCCCTTTAGCTGTTTCACTAGCCAATAGCCCCAGCTTCTGAGTCAGCAGACCAGATCTTTGGAAGCTTTTTTCGTCCTGTTGAAGACCTGCTCCATCTTGGAGATATCTGTCTTTGTCCTGAGCTGGTTACCCCTGGCCAATCAGGGTATTTGTGTAACTTCTGTACATGATGTGTCGAGGGAATCATATATCCCAATTAACAGGACCCCATGCAATTAGTTGTCAGCCACGGATATGCTTTATGTCAAAATAAATGTCTGATTGTATATACTAAGAGTCTTAAATCAACTTTCTCCCAGCTTTAGTCTGGCTCTAAACTGGAGGTACCATTAATAAATGATGTCATATTATACCCTGCTGTCCTCCACGTTTCTATCCTTATTATCACTTGTCTGTAGTCTCTTCTGTCTCAAAATCCATTCTACCACTTTTTGTCTGGGGTCGGGGCTGGGTCTGAATTGATTAGAATATGGGAATAGGTTCAACAGCTAGAAACATTCATGTTATCAATCAACATACAAGTTGAACACATTTTAAAAGGTATTATGCAGTCACCCAAAATTCCTCTTTTCAATCACGACTCCAGTATTCATTTCACATGTTGGGGTGACAAAAGGCATAATAATAAAGGTCCCCTGTTGTAGGTGGGCCCTTTTTTCCTCAGTGTGTTATAATAAAAGTCTGAATGTCTTAGCTGTTTGTTTGGTGTATCTAGTGAGGTTGTCCTTCAAGCTTTACTGCACTCAATGTTACCAGGACTTGGAATGGCCCTTTCCAGCGAGTTTTCATTTTCTTCCGATCCCAAATCTTTACCTGAACACATTTCTATGGTTTGACATTAGGATATTCTCCACTTCGGTTGGTTGGATCGCCCTCCTTTAGGTGTGTTTGTTGTACCTGTGAATGCATCTCTGAAAAAAGTTTTAGTTAATTACCCAGTAGTTGCTTATGTCATTACCTTAATGATAATAAATCCATCCCCACTGGTGGTGCGGACTTTGCTTCCCAACGTGTTCAGATTGGTTGTCCATGGACCATCTCTGCAGCAGATAGGCCCGACGTAGCCTGCGGTGTCACCCACATTTTAAACAATGGTAGGTGTAGCAATTTTAGCCCTGTTTCCTCAGTCAATTTGGCCAGTTTAGTTTTTTTTTGTGTTTAATTTGCACATTCTACTATTCCTGCAGCCTGGGATTAATGTGAGCAGTGGAACCACTGTCAGATCCCCAATTCCTTATACAATTTTTCATTTATCTTGGTGACAAAGTGAGGGCCATTCTCTGAACTCAATGCCTCAGGCAGTCCATCGCAGGGAATTATTTCCCTTAACAAAATGTTAAACTAATAGTCAAAGCAGTATCTTTAAATAGAAAAAAAAATTGCTAATTATAAACATGAAAAATAGCCACCTGGCATGGTGTCCCTTTACTTAAAATTTGGGCACCACCATGTCTGCAGTGAGGGATTTACAGTGATATTTATCATTCACTCCTTCCCAATGTAGGCAGCATTGTGCACATAATCAAGCAACATGACATCAGTCTTAGGATTTTAACCTTGTACTTCCTTGTGGGGTTATACACATTTCAAATAACCCTAACAGCAAATCCTTTATCCAATTCAACCCACTTTCTGCTAACAACTTAGCCAACTTATTCGTAAAGGTCCCAGGAAAATCTATAATAACAAAACAATAGTTATTGTTTGTATGTGACTTCTTACAAACCTTTCCCAGTTTATCTCCCAAACACCTCTATATACTCTGTCACACCATTAAATTAATAGTTGAGTCTCAGATGGTTAGTCGTTCAGCAGTACCCCTGCCTGTGGGAAGAAGCTCTGCTGGCTCTGATACTCCTGTATCTCTTCCCTGACGGGAGTAACTGGAAGATGCTGTGTGCAGGGTGAAACACTTTCTCAGTGATTTTTCAAGCCTTCCATAGACCAAACATGTTCACCTACACATACGTCCGTCGCCTAATAAGAGATCAAGTTTTGTATTCTTTCTCAATGATGCCTCAGTATATTGATTTAGAAAACTTTCCTGAACACATTTGACAAACTCCAAGCCATCCAGCCCTTTTACAGTATGGGAGTCCCAATCAATATGTGGAAAGTTAACATCTCCTACTCTCACAATGTTCTGCTTCTTACATTGGTCTGCTCTCTCTCTACAGATTTGCTTCTTCAATTCTCTCTGACTATTGGGTGGTCGATAATACAATGCTTATCTTGTACAACCCTTTGATTTCTGTCTCTACATGCAGTCCTCACATGACCTTAATCGTCCTCCTACTCCTCACCAACTGCTCTAACATTCTGGTTCCCCTCCCCCACAAATCTAGTTTAAACACACCAGGACAGACTAACAAACCTACCCACAAGGATATTAATCCCCTTCCAGTGCAGATGCAATCCATCCTGTTGGTACAGATCCCACCTCCCCTGGAACAGAGCACAGTAATCTAGAAACCTGAAGCCCTCCCTCTGCACCATGTCTCCAGCCACATGTTGAGCTGCCTTATCCTCCTATTTCTAAACTCTCCAGCACGTGGCATGGGAAACAATCCTGAAATCACTACCCTGGAGGTCCTCTTCTTCAACCTAGCGCTTAACTCCCTGAACTCTCCTTGCAGGACCTTCCCACCCTTCCTACCTATGACATTGATTCCTACATGGACCACGACATCTGGCTGCTCACCCTCCCACCTAAGGATATATCACTCTGGCACCAGGGAGACAACATACCATCCGGGATTCATGATCCCCTCCACAAAACCTCCCATCTGTCTTCCTAACTCTGGAATCCCCTATCACTACAGCCCAACTCTTTTTCCCTTTCCCTTCTTAGCCACAGCACCAGACTTCGTGCCAGAGACCTGATTGCCGTGGCTTGTACATGCTATATCATCCCCGTCAATAGTATCTAAAGCAGTCTACTTGTTTTTTTTTGGTGCGGGGAGACTGCTCTGTCTGTTCCCTCTCCCTCTCCTAACTGTAACCCAGCTACCCTCTTCCTGTCTCCTAGGTGTAATGGTATCCCTGTAACTCCTATCACATCTGTAATATTTTTGAACTGAAGATCAGTGGAAGGATTGCCTCGAGTCCAAGGATTGGTCAGTGCAAATCAGCACAGGATCTGAATGACACCAGGGTCATTACAGACTTCATCAAAACAGCAGTTGATGAGGGTTCCCTTTTCATAATTCAGAGTTTTCCTTAACCAGAATCCCTGGATGAATAACAAAATCCAGAACCTGCTGAGTACCAGATCAAAGATTTAGGTCCAGAGATCTAGATCACAACAGAAGGAGCAGGCACAATCTAAGAAAAGCCATCTCCCAGGTGAAGTGGAGATTCCAGACAAAGGTTGAAAGGATGAAGGATATGAGGCAGCTGTGGCAGGGTCTAACCTGCTACAAAACCCAATCTGGTGCAGTAGGAGTCAGCAAGGCTTCACACCCAGATTAACACAATGCATTCTACATCAGATCAAGGAAGAGCCACTGCACACCCACATGTCCCTGATCATCTTCTACAGTAAGTAGAACTGCCTTCAGGAGATTGAATCAAAGGAAAGAATCTGGTGCAGACAAAGTACACAGCCGAATCCTGAAAACCTGTAGTAATCAATTTTTCAGTGTATTCATGGATATCTTCAACATCTCCTTCTGGCAGAGCATAGTAGCCACCTGTTTCAAATAGGCCTCAATAGTACCTGTGTCAAAAAAGAGGATGGTAACCTGCCTAAATGATGATCTACCAGTGGCACTTATGTCAACAGTAGTGAGTGTTTTGAGAGGTTGTTTTGAAGCTTTTCAGCTCCTGTCTGGGTGTTGACATGGATCCATTTCAATTTGTCTATCACAGAAACAGGTCTGTTGCAGATGCCATCTCACTGCCTCTGAACAAAGCCCTGCAACACTGGATAATCCATAGAACAGAATGCTCTTTATTAACTACAGTTCAAAATTCAACATTATCATCCCCTCAGAACAGAACAGTAAACTCCAAGACCTGGGACTCAATATATCACTGTGCAGTAGGATCGTGGATTTCTTCACATCAATACCACTCACAATCAGTAAGGATTGGAAATAATATCACTATGTTCTCCATCAGTATCAGGGCACCACAGGCCTTCATTCCTTGTCCTTGCCCTACTCACTTTACCCCTATGAGTCGGTGGCTCGGAACGACAATAACACCATTTGCAGATTTGCTGATGATGCCACGGTAGTGGGTTTTATAAAAGGGGACGATGAGTCAGCATACAGGAGGGAGTTTGAAAACTTGGCAGAATGGTGCACCAACAACAATCTCGCACTCACTGTCAGCAAAACCAAGGAGTTGATTGTTGACTTCAGGAAGGCAAAGCCAGAGGTGCACGATCAGAGGTGGAGAGGGTGAGAAAATTCCAGTTCCTGTATCTCAGATGACCCACCACACGAATGTCATCATGAAGAAATCACGTTAGTGCCTCTACTTTCTCAGACGTTTGTGGAGGTTTTGGATGATATCCAAAACCTTGGGAAATCTCTTATTTACAGCCCTTCCAAAGCAAGTGGACAAAACCCTCCTCAAAATTAAGAAAATCTACGTTGAATGCAGAAATGATCAAAGATCCACACCAACTGGGACATGCCATTATCTTGCTGCTGCCATCAGGAAAGAAGTAGATGTGCCCCAAGACTTCTACAGGACAAATTTGATCAGAGACTCATTTCCAAACTCTTACTCTACACAATATCTGTTAATGAATATTCACTTTCTGAATTGCACAGTTTGTTTGCACTTCCCCCTTGTTTTACATTTCACTCTTTTGTAGACGCATCATTTTCTTGAGTCCAGTTACTTTGGATTAATTATCAGTGGAAATTCTGCCTGTCCTGCAGGAAAGGAAATCTCAGGGTTTTATGTGCTCTCAGTATGTGCACTTTGACAATAAATCTTGTCTTTAAAAAGGTAGGACAGTCAACATGGACAAGTCTGTCTCACCATTTTAAATGCATATTTGAAGGCTAGACCCAGAAGTTGGACAAGGGTCAGGCGGAGAGGATGTTTACAAGGTCTTTAGCAAGGCCTTTGGATAAGATGTTAGCTATTCTGGAAATTTAGTTTGCCTAGGATTCAGCCTGGGATGTTGCAGGAATGGTTGCAGGAATTTATGTTCGTGGTTAGTTGTGATTCAAATTAGAGACAGGGATTTGAGCTGGGTTCACAGTTGCTTTTCACCAATAGTAACAACTTAGTATAATGGTGAGCATGATAAGTAATTTTGCATTTGGCACAAAAATGTACACTGTAGTGGAAATGATAAAAAATTGTCCGAGACTACTGTGGTATCTAGATAATCTGGGAATGCAGGTGAAAAATAACAGATGGAATTCAATTCCGATGAGTGAAGCTTGTGATAAGTTAAATGAGTGCAGGACTTGCATTTCAATGGTAAAAGACAGTTGTAAAACAGAGAGACATTGGGACAGAGGTGTACCTATTCAGGTCGGGTTTAAATCTGTAAGAATTTGTAGTCACTTTTGCCTCTGTATGGGTCATGGCAAGATGGCGTAAGGATCCTGACTCTATCTTATTGTTTGTCTAGAAATGCCCGTTAAAATTCTTTATAAGTTTAGATAATTTCAGTGCTGTTAATTTAACTTATGATGGTACAATTGATGGAAAAGAGCAAAAAAAAAATGACAACAGATCATCAAAAAACTACATTTTCCAAAAGTTCAAGTTTTGGAGCCTACCTACAGGAAAGACACCGGGACTCAGCGTGAAATGGATCCCAGGAGAGAGGTACAGTGTTCGGATGTAGAGCTCTATGTTACATCGGTAGAGCCCCCTAAAGAGGGCGCCAAACAGCCTTTAGAACAAAGAGTTACTCAAAGGCATTTGTCAATTGTAGAGATGGCGCTGCAAACTGCATCTCTTGAGATACAAGAACCTATACAACTTGATGTACTGGGAGAATTTAATACATTATGGACTGGGGAAAACCCTGGCCAGCGTCCTCCAGTCATTGCTGGAGAGGCTGTGGCTGGGGTTTCCACACGCAGTCATACTACAAGGAAGGCAACCAGAATGAAGGAAGGAATAGAAGATCCTTTGGAGAAGAAGCAGGAATCTGTTGAGCCAAAATCTCTTCCAATTGAAAAGATTTTTGTGAATCTTGAATCTAAATTATCTTATACAATGCAGGGATTATCCAAGATTATGACTGAACTTGGTACTAGGTTTAATACTTTGGTGAAAATACATTCTCAACAGATGGCTGAGTTTGGAGCTTTTAAGCTTGAAGTGAGAGATAAATTTAATTCGTGTGAAGAAGATATAGACGAAATACGGGATCAAGTTTTTGATGTGACCAAAATGGTCGAAGACTTACAAACTCAAAATAAAAATTTGGTGAAAAAGATTGATTATTTGGAAAACCAATCCAGATGGAACAATATAAAAATTATTGGTTTACCAGAAGGTATGGAGGGACCAGACCCAAGAAAAATTTTTACTGAATGGATTCCGCAGGTGTTGGGTCAAGAACATTTCCCGGAAGGTATAATACTGGAACGTGCTTACAGAGCCTTGCGTAGAAGACCTATTTCAGGTCAAAGTCCAAGACCTGTTTTGGTTCATTGCTTGAATTATTATGACAGAGAAATAATTTTACGAGTGGCTATTAGAAATGCACAACAGAGAAAATCACCCTTGATGATTCAAAATAATCGAGTTTCCTTCTATGTGGATTTGAGTCAAGAAGTTATGTTCCAACGACAGGAATTCAATCCTGCTAAAGAGTTGTTGTGGAAGAAAGGTTACAAGACAACCTTTAGATATCCAGCTGTTTTGAAGGTTTTTCAAGATGGTTGCCAACCAAAGTTCTTTGATTCTCCAAAGGAAGCTATAGCATTTTCTCAAGAGCTGCCAATTACTCAGTTTCAACAGAGATATAGTCCGCCACGATCTCTAAGGAGACAAGAGATGGAAGAAAAGAGCCGTGCTCCAAGAAGGAATGGTTGTAATGGTGACTTGGCAGTTGGAGCTGATTAAAAGAAGAGTTTTCCTTTTTTTTAATGTTTTTTTTTAAAAAAGGGATATTAAATAATGATGATGTTAGTTTAAGATGAAGTGAGAGTTGGGGGAGAGAACTGGATAGGCACTATTTCCTGAAAGTCATCTGCTACGTGTGAGTTATCTCACACTCATTTTTTTTGGGAGTTACCGCATTGCGCAGTTTAGACAGGAGGGGGTATTTTTAACCTCCTACCCATTTTTTTCCTTTTTTTTTGTATTATTAGATTAAAGAGTGAAGGGTTTTTTTTTGTTTAAATATTAAAAAAAGCATAAGAAAGCATTTGATTGTTTAAAAAACTAAAAATTGATGTGGATTTTTTTGTAAAGTTTATTCAGTAGATAAGGAATATCTGAAATTTAAATGTGAATAGGATGGATAAGTTTTTTTATATTTTTTCTTTAACTTTAAGGTGAAAGGAGTGGTAATTCTGGTGTATATTATTTTGCTATTTTAGTTATAGAACAAAGGGAATAATGGTGAAAGTTATAAATTGAAATGTACAATTCTTAATGAGGCTTGAATTTTGTTTGTGGTTTATGCTCCATTTGTTGAAGATATAGATTTTGTTGTAGATGTGTTTTTATTATTTGGATATCTGAATTTTAACGTAATGATTGGGGATATTTAAATGTGGTATTGGAGCTTTTATTGGATAACTATTCAAGAGTAAAAGGGAAAAATGGTGGAAGAGTACTAAAATTGAATTGTACAATGCTTAATGAGGTTTGAATTTTGTTTTAAGATGATGGTTTATGTGTCTAATATGATGATAGATGTGAAGTTAGTTGATATTGGTGAAGGTTTATCTCTATAGAGAAAGTTTTTTTTCATCTTTTTTTCATGCTACAATTTTTTTTAGGAATTGATTATTGTTTAAGAATTTTTGATAGATAATGTTATTAACTTTACTAATTTTTTATATTAAGTTTGAGTTAAATATATGTTTCATCTTAACTCCGTTTGTTAAATATATGCATTTAAATTTGATTTAAATATGTTTTTTAAGTCTGATATCTTAGTATTAATTACTTTTCTTTTTGTTAGTATTTTCATCGGTTATGTTTTTGTTTTTTTTTGTAAGGGTTTTTTTCTCACATATATTATTAACTTTATTAATTCTTCACTCTTTATTTTGGGTGGAAAGGAGGGGTTGGACTAATTTGAGTTGGGTTATTAATGTGTAATAATTATTGGGGAGGGTATAGTTTATTTAGATTACTGATATTGTATTGTAATTTTATTATTTTATTCTTAATTTTTTTAATGTAATCCTATATGTTATTCATGTTATAAAATCTTAAATAAAGTTTAAAAAAAAACTTTTGCCTCTGTATGACACTTCCCATTTAACAAATTGATCTTGGAAAAGTTCCCTCCATTGACCATTAATCATTTTGCCTGATAACTCAATTAATTGTAAAGCATACATATAGAACCATAGAGCGCTACAATACAGGAAAATAGGCTATTCGGCCCCTCTAGTAGGTGCTGACCAATGTTCGCCTTGTTCCAATAACCTGCTCCCATTCTATAACCCTGCAAGACCTCTCCCATCCATGTATCTATCCAATTTATTCTTAAAACTCAAGATCAAGTCCACACCCACCACGTCAGATGGCAGCTCATTCAACACTTCTATGACTCTCTGAGTGAAGATGTTTCCCCTAAACCTTACCCTTTTCATCCTAATGCCATGTCCTCTCGTATTTATTTCTCCTAATCTCAGTGGAAAGAGCCTGCTCGCATTTACTCTGTCTATACCCTTCATTATTTTGCAAATTTATGACACACTGATGAAGATTTCCAAGCGTGTGTATCATTTATTCCAAATTTCCAACAATTTACAAGCACGTTTGCATGTTATTAACAGATGTGTCCGTTTAATGTTGCCATATATCTGACTCCATTTTTCAGCTGCTCCCTGAATTTCCTCTGTGTCAGCCCATAGATGCAAGTGTTGGTGCAGGTACTCAGCACCTGTAACATAAACCCAAATTGTTGCGCAATATATTTCGGGGTATTGAAATATTTGTCTGTGTAGAAATAATTTTCCACTTGCCAGTTCATAGAATGAATAACGTAGAGCATCCACAACAACACGAAATTGGCTGATAGAGCGAACAACAAAATAATGGACTTTCTCCGGATCTCCACTTCTGGGTCCTTCTGGTGTTCACTGTTGTTCCGGAGTCCCCGACGGACTCGATTTGCTGCTATTATGTGTCTGGCGGTTAAAGCATTGAACAGCAAGATGAAACAGATTGGTAATAACGGGGTCATAATGCTGTCAAATAACTCATAGGCTTTCCACAAAGGGGACGTAAAGAACTCCGGCTTTTGGACGCAACGCCATGGAACCCCATCAATGATTGCGTAAGGCTCCACGACAAAGTAAGCTGGGATGCTCCTCAAACCTCCTACTGCCCCCACGGTTACGATCACCACATTCGCTGTTTCCTGGGTACAGTATCGCTTCCGGAGGTTTTGATAGCAGATAGCGACATGGCGATCGAACGTGAAAGCAACAGTTAGCCAAACGGAAAAGTCCATCGTTGCAATCTTCAGAACAAGAACAACGGAACATACTGGAGTTATGAGCAAGAGTTTGAGAAAATTATAGATATTATTTATCTGCTCCATTACAACACAGACAACAACGACCATTAAATCTGCTCCTGCCATGACCACCAGATAACGAGTGATGCATTTCGTGAGACCACATTTTCCGCGGGACAGGATGATGATTGCCACCAAATTAACTGCAAGAAGGAAAGAAATGAAATAAACGTTGCTTCAAGAAATACTAATCTGTTCAGGACGTACACGTAGGTGATGAAGGAAAGAACAGCCTGGAGTTTGCAGAGTTCCAGCCTTCCCCAGGGATTGACGTCCGCGCGTCTTTACCGGGAGAGGATTCTGGTCTAACTGGGTACTAGATGGCGACGGGTCAAAATGATTCAGGCTGTGTGCAGGTAAAATACAGCCAGTAGCAATCTCGGAGGGTGAAGACATGTGGGGCCCTGTCGTTCGTGGCAATATTCGAACTTGAAGCTAACCTGTGATATTCAGGAATATACAAAACAGAACACAATTTCAATTTTCTTTGTAAAATGTACTTTAATATTCAAATTAACAGAAGTTTGAGAGTCCGGTTTGTTGCGATAATAGGACCATTTTGATATGATTAAAACCGAAAAAAATGAATGATTAACTAATTCAGAGTTAAAATTAACTCATAGAGAGGAGTCTAGGAGAGGAGGAGCGAGGTGAGAGTGACGGGGAATAATTGGTAGAGGGCCAATAAAAGGAGGGTAAGGTAAAGGAACATGACCTCTCCAGAATTCAATCCCCTATTAATGAATCCCAGCATCCCATTGGCCTTCTTAACCATCCTATAAACATGTGTGAAGACCTTGAGGGATGTATAGATTTGATTCCCCAGGCCCCTCTGTTCATTCATACTCTAAAGTAACCAAATATTAACCCTGGACTCAGCCATCTGGCTTGTCCATCCTAAATGCATCACCTCACACTTATCCAGATTGAACTCCATCTGCCAATTTTCTGCCCAACTCTGCATCCTGACTATACTTGTGGTCTTTTGCAACTTTCTGCTACATCAACAACTCCTCCAAACTTCATGTCATCCACAAACTTACTGACCCATCTTTCTGCCTCTTCATCCAGGTCATTTATAAAAATCACAAAGAGCAGGAGTCCCAGAACAGATCCCTGCAGCCCCTCCAATAGTCACCGATCTCCAGGCAAAATATATTCCTTCCACTATTACTACCTGCTTTTGTCTGGAAGTCTATTTTTCTATCCACACAACCAAGGCTCTGGATGAGTATCTCATGAGGGACCTTGTGAAATCCATGTAGACCGCATCTCCCTCCCAACTTCATCAATTTCTTTTGTTACCTCCTCAAATAATTCAGTTAAGCTCCTGAGGCATGACATTCCCATCACAAAGCCATGCTGACTATTCTTGAGGAGACTGTACAACTCCAAATGCTCATTGATCCTATCCTTTAGCATCCTCTCCAATAGTTTATACACCACTGGCGTAAGACTCACCAGTCTATAATTCCCAGGATTCACATTTTAGATTGGTCACAGTGTTTGAGCTATTGAAAGAAAACAGAGAAACAGGCTGAGAGCACTTCAGTTTATACAAATCTTTATTACAAAATCTTAAGCTGATTTCAAACTACAATATGCAAGCCCTTCCCAATTATACTTATCAATGCCTGGACTGGTCCCAACTGCCGAAGCAAGGCAATGACTACACACTTGTAGTAGGTTGTCAGGGCGCCGGTAGCAGCTTCTGCACCTCCCCCGACCAGGATGTTGGTTGGACTCTATAAGTTCTTCTTCTTGCAGAGAGATGTTGCCATCCCTCAGAGAGTCTGAAACATCAGCAGCAGGACCACAGCTTATATTACCCATTCTAGCTTATCATTTTGAATACAATGATTTACTTAGCTTCAAGGCCTCACCTGACAGTCTGCAACCAACAATCCCATCAATCTCAAACAGCAACCTGATAACAAGCAGGAAGATTAAACGTTCTTGGCACCAGATGTCTTTTTGTCAGATAACTGCATCTTTGGGCCCCATGGTGGAATTTAGCTTATATCTGCTGATTCTTACAGTATTCTCGAAGTAGGTTACATTAGCAAAAACATGGTTTAAATGCTCTATGACTCCACTCTAAGACTCGCCAGTCCATAAATCCCAGGATTCACCCTATTTTGTAAACAAAGGTACTCCATTTACAATTTTCCAAACCTCCATCACCTCCCCTGTGGCCAAAGAGCTATTGCCCCAGCTGTCACTTCTCTCACTTCCCACAGCGACCTGGGTGTATCGTGTCTGGCCCCAGGACTTATCAATTAATAAGATCCACCTTGTCCAGCACTCTGATCTGCTCTATTTTGCCATCTCCCTGATCAAGGTCCTTTTCTCTTGTGATTACTGACACAAACTATTCATTTATGACCTCCCCAACCTCCTCTGCCTCCAGACATATTGGTTCCTTTATCTTTTAGTGGCCCCCACCTTCATTCATGTCATCCTTCTGTTCTTCACATGCACCTGGATCTCCTTAATTCTACATGTCAAGGCCTTCTCCTGCCCCCTTGGAGCTCTTCTGTCCTTTCTTGAGCCCTCCTGGCTACTATGTATTTCTTGTGAGCACTTCCTGTTTCCTGCTTCCTATATCTAACATATCCTTCCTTCTACCTCCAGATTAGTTGCCTGACCTGTTTCATCAGCCACGGTTCCCTTTTCCTACCATCTTTTCCTTGTCCCAGTGGGACAAACTTATCCTGAACCCAGCACGTGGACCCTAAACCTCCTCCACTTGACTTACTACTTTCACATCTGTTTCCAATTTATTCTCACCAGTTCCCACCTCATCCTTTCACAATGAGCCCTTCCCCAGTTAAGCACTTTCCCATGTTTCCAGATATACAGTGCACACACACGCACACACAATAAAAGGGGCCTGAATTCGGCAATATTTCTAATTATTTTATTATATTTAAAGGAAATTTAGTTCAAACGTCTCAAAGTATTGATATAAAATAAAAACTTTGAAATAGCGTAATTTAGGAACATAATGTATTTTTCTAGCTCCACGGAATAACTGGCTGGATGGAAATATTGAGGTCAGTGTTCGGCACCTCCAGGAAAAGCCGCTGCTAGATGTCGGAGAGAGATACGAATTGTCACATCTCAGTCCGATTAGAATAGGGCTGCTTAAACTAGTTACGATGAGCGCCCCATTTACTGAGTACTGTAACTGAGACAAAGCGGATTTGGAAGACCATTCCTGGGGATGAAAGCACTTGAACCACATATTAAAAATAGAAGACAATACAAATCGCAGAAACAGGATAGAACAAAAGTGTCAGCTTTGTACGGACTCAGGAGAGCAGGGATTGGTGACACAGCGCTGCATCGCAGGGTCCTACTGCCAGGTCTAGATGCAGATGACTCTGTACAGGCTTTAAGCGGCCGGTTGAAGGAGCCGGAGATGTGTGCTTGAGATGGGCAGCCAACCACGATGGTTGCAGACTTCGAGGGAGCAACAGACTGTGGAAGGGCAACGGAAACGGGGAGAACACGCCCGAGCCCTGTCCCCTCTCGATGAGCGGTCAACGAAGAGGTAACGACCCGACAGGATGGTTATCACGGCAGCGGGCCGGCGAGGCGCTCCGCGGCTGTCGGACTCACCCAGGCTGCAGGCTGCTGTCGACGTTCGCTCACGGGACCCACCCAGGTTGCAGGGCTGCGGTCGACGTGCGCTCCCAGGACTCACCTAGGCTGCTGGAGACTAGCTCAAGCAAATCAGGTATCACATCCTGGATTCCAGACAATACAACGGGCAAGAAGACAGGCAATGGTTGTGGCGGCTCTTTGGTGAAGTTCATCATGAAGAGCACACTTTACACTATTATTACTGATAATAAAAGAGAAGGTCGACGCTGACACCGACATTTAAAGAGATCTTAAGCCAAGCATTGAGGCCGCTGGTGGTCGACTAACTTGGCGATTTATAACCAAAGTATCATTGTGTCCGGAAATAAAGGAGAGTTTTTTTTTAAGGAACTGAACTGACGGAAGAAGTTTCTGTTCTGCAGACAACATTTTCCATCACTTATGGTCATGTCAAGTTTATTATCATCTGATTGTCCATGTTCAACCTGACAAAAGAGCGTTCTCCGGTCCTCGGTGCAAGACACGCAGGCACACAACCAGACAACCACAGACAAGCAATGCATACCTGGACAAGCATTCCTATATATAAATAAATAAATAGATTGACCGACGATAGATGACTGCATAAATAGATAAATAAATAAATAGACGGATAGATACATATTATTTCGTCAATATGAGAGTTTCTGGTTAGTGTGAGCAGTTCATCTGGTCCTTCACAATTGTCACTGCCCGTGCACAGAAGCTGTTCTCCTGTATCTCTTTCCCTACGGGAGCAGCTGAAAGATGGTGTGCACAGGGTGGAAGGGGTCCTCTTCAGACAACGATCCTGGTAGATCACGTCGATATGGGTTGGGGAAGACTGCTGTGATCCTATTATGGTCCTGTGGATTGACCTCCGATACATTTCTCTGCAGCAACCTTACCTCACTGTAATGCAGCTGGCCAGGACACATTTTATGGAGCTCCTATAGGTTGACATGATGGTAGTTTGTGGTCTTTCCTGCTTCAGTCTTCTCAGAAAGCCAGCAAGGCTATATGCAGTCTTACACCGCAATACTGAGGACGTGAAGACAGAATTCAGTGGGTGCCACCACTTTCTTCGCTGCACAACTCTCATATTCCCCATCCATCCACACTTACACACAGACAATGAATGCTAATTCATTCTCATAAACTGGAGTAAAATAAAATGCTGGCAGCAAAACCAACTTTACCACTTCGTGACATTAATTGAGGAATTCATGTGATTATTCTGCATCAGGACCAGTATAACACAAGGACGAAACAAGGTAAATTGCATTAGTTCTAGTTTCTTACCAGTGAAGCCAACAGCAACAAGAACAGGATAGTAAATGCTGACAATGTTATAAATTGCTGGATATCCCATTTTCATTGATGAGGTGAATGAAGATCATTCGAGTGCCTGTATGCACTGATGATTCATTTAAATGCTTAGTAAATGTGCACTGAGGCAATTAGTCACTTCAATTACACAACACTGAAAAAAAACTTAGTGCAAACTATTTTTGGACATTGTGCAACAATACAACTAGTTTCACCCCTCAAGGAATATAACAGCTGAAAGAGTTTCATTCAAATTGTTTAATGCTAGTTTTCATCTTCTTGGGTGCAACATTTTACATGATAAATGTTATTCCCCCCACACACAATTTTCTTGAAAGAGATTCACTCATTACTTTAGCATTTGCTGATGGTCAATCAGTTTAGTGTGGTTCCAGACCAAGGAAAAGGCAACAGAGCTACTTCCTTCCAGAGAATTCTTTACACAATCTTAGGATACAATTTCACTTGTAAAATTCCAAAATGGGTTTTAGTATGGTTGATTAAATGAAGGACATGCATTTTTGTATTAGGAGGACATGTGCTGTTGTCCTTCCTTTTAGGTGGTTTCAGTGCTGCCAGCAATACTGATGGGCAGGTGACATTTAACATGATAGAGGGTTACCCTAACAACATGTCGAGTATTACATGAAAATAATAGAACCTTTACCTTTACCTGTACCTTTTACTACATTCATTTGCCCCGAATTGCATCAGTAAACTTGAAGCAACATTGAATTTTCCAGTGTTTCATTGTTGCAACAAAATAAAGACAATATTGAGAAGTGGGCTGATGGGTAGTTACAAACATTGGTGACAAAAGTGCAGTGTCGAACAAAGGAGAGCCAAATCAGCTCTCTTTACATCAACATTACAACCACGTGGTCATGTACTATGATTATCTTCAGGAAGCATTTAACAGAAAGATTTGCCATTGCAAATTATCTCGAGTTCAAAATCCTACATCTTATCTAGATATTATTCTCTTAATCAACTCTAAGCATATATTCCAATTGCTGCAATCCTGCTCTCTGGGAAACTGGTCAGATTTCCCACTGACAGAGGATCAGAAGGTCTCTGGTGAAAGGCAATCTCATCAGTTTCTTCACACTTATGAATGATGTCCTTGCTACTGCAGTTTTGTTATGTTTACTTTGCATTATGGTTAGGTTTACAAGTTGGACTATTGTCAGATATTCATATGCAACTACTTATACATTAAATATGATACGATCTATGATGGCGCTCGTGAACCAAACCTGTTGTTAAAGTTCTCCCTTTAAAATGCTCCTTCTCCTTGGAATACATTTATTTATTCTTTTCTGAAAGATTCTCTTAAATGTCACTGCATCTCAGGAGACGTATATGGTGACCTTATTTGTCAGATCATATTCACATAGATTTCAGCGAACTTTATTTTCCACAGAAGGCAAGAGTTGGAAAGGAAGTGCTGCAAATCAAATACAGCTCAAGACCAACCAGCCAGCTAGCCAATGAATCTGTCAAAAAACTATACTCCTTTATTAATTATAATCAGTTCAATTAATTTAAAGGATCGTTACATTGGGCACAGAAAACCTAACTCTCCCAACTGGCATTACATATTTGAAAAAGTGTGTTCAAAGTCTTCATCAGTTTGGTATTGTATTTGTGTTTGTCTAAGTACATGTATACCTTTTACCTCAGAATACCGCCTTGAAATCTTCAGGGGTAAAAAATTGGACCCTCTAGCATAAAGTCCCCGGCTTTTACCTGCAGCCCTTACTGAAAGGTTTCACATTTGCCACCATCCAGTTCTGGCACCTCACCTGTACTTAACCAAGACATAAATCTCAGTCAGAACCTGCAGTTTCCTCTCTAGGTTTCTACAGTGTCCTTCGATATATTGTTTGCCTTTCAGATTTGTCACCTTCATACACACCTTCAGCCCCTCATCAAACTTAATACTACCTATTCTCTTGGCACGACCATTGATTCCTCAGTATTTGTGTCTTGCTCCAAAGTAAAAACAGATTTCAGATCAGCTTTCAGAGTTCTGATTTCCAATCTATTGTCAGAGTACTTGCACCTACAACCCTGAGCTTCTTTTTTCCCTGCAGGTGAGGCAGAATTACCACTTATTGGTTGTACAAAAACATATACATGTAATCAAATAAAGAACTGTAAACAGATAACGAATGTAAACAAACTGCAATAGAGAGGGAGTAAAAATCATTAAAGTGCACAAATATGAATCCTTAAATGAGCCTCTGATTGACTTTGTTGTTGAGGAGTGTGAGGGTGGAGGGGTTTGCAGCTCTTTCTGAGCCTGGTGGGGTTAATTTTCTTGCATCTATACCTCTTTCCTTTTTTTAAGTACTTTATATTTTATTTTTGATTTAAAAAATTAAAAATGCCAACATTTCAATAAAAATAATATAAAATTGTATGGAGCCAAGAAAGTACACATACAAAATCATTAACTCTACCCCCTTCTTTCCCTCAACGCCCACTCCATTAGTGTACCTTTTTGTACACCATCAGAGCTCACAGTTTAAATTAACAAGCAGATTCAGCAGCATTATTAATGTTGGGCACCAACGTAGTTCAAATATGGTTGCCATATTTTAAGAAATGTATCATATTTGTTCCTTAAATTATATGCTATTTTTTTCCATTGGTTGACAATGATCTGCCGTCCACCTTGACGAGGATCGACTTCCCCGTGGCTGCAATACGCTGGTAATGCAATTTTAACAAACAAAATTTGAAACTCTGTAAGATCATTATTTATATCTACAAAATTGCCTAACAAATAAAGTTTTGGACCAGCTAGGAAGGTCACCCTTGTAATTCTTGTTAATACGACAGACTTTTTTTTGCCAAAAAAGTCTAAACTTCACACATGACCAAGTTGAATGAAGGAATGTTCCTTCCTTTATTTCACACCTAAAACACAATTCAAGTAATTTTGGCTTAAATTTATGGGACTTCTGTGGAGTGAGATGCAGCTGGTGTAAAAAATAATATTGAAGCAACCCATATCTCGCATTAATAATTGAAGTTACACTATCCACACACCAGTCAGACCAGGATTTTTCTGGTATTTCAACACCTAAATCAGACCCCCACCTTTTCCTTTATCTCTGCAGACCAGGTTTAGCACTTTTCAATTGAAGAGTAAAATACATTCTGGTAATAAATTTGGGCATATTACTGATCCAAAGTGTTTGTTTCATTTCACTAACTCCCGGAGGAGTCAATGCCTGTCCCCATTGTTACCTCAAGAAAGCTCTCAGTTGAAGAAATGTCATAGAAATGTTCCATTGGATACATCTAATTTTTTCAAATGACATCTAAACACCATCTTTTGAACAATCCACCATACAGCATAAATCCTTTTGTAACCTTATGTTTAGAATTCTGTTAGTCATATTCATAGGTAAAAATACATTATTACATAGCAGTGCTCTGAGCCAAATACCCATTTTTTCCGATAGGTTCATTAATTTCCTGCCATATTCATAGAATGTAGCCCCATATGAACCCAGTTAGTGATTGGAACAAGTATTGAAATCTGGCATTACTTTCATGGAAAACCCTTCCATGTTAGTCCTGTTCTATTTTACTGAGCAGAGGAACAAAATTAAACTGATACAAATTTTGTAAATTGTTATCTCTTACTTCTCCCAAATATTTAATCCCATCTGATTTCCATTGAAATCTACTGCCTCCTTTGTATCTTTCATAATCATGGTTTGTTAAGGGCATTATTTCACTTTCATCCATATTAACCTTATAACCAGACACTCTACCGTAATTTATGAGAGTCTCCTGTAACTTTTCCAAGGACCCTTTGGAATCTGACAAACATAATCGTACATCATCCACAAATAAACTAATTTTATGCTCATCTTGTCCAACCACGAAGCCCTTAATCTCAGGATCTCTTCTAATAATTTCCACCAGAGGTTCAATTGCCAGTATAAACAATGCTGGAGACAAAGAACACCCTTGGCTACTCGATCCACTCAAAGGGAATACTGTCAATGTTCGACTATTTGTAATTATCTTTACCAGTGGACTGTGATGTAGCACCTTAATCCATTTCTTATACCAAATTTTTCCAATATTGTAAACAGAAATGACCATTCTAATTTGACGAATGGTTTTTCTGCATCGAGAGAATTTTGCCCCGATTTTGCCATTAAACAGTTGAGGTATATTATTTGCTGAATGTCTACCCTTTACAAATTCCACCAGGTCTGCATGTATTAATTTTGGTAGTATTGCCCCAGCCAAAGGCAATAGACAATAGACAATAGGAGCTGGAGTAGGCCCTTTGGCCCGTCGAGCCAGCACTGCCATTTTACAGATCATGTCTGATCACTACCATCAGTACCCCTTTCCAGCCTTATCCCCATAACCCTTAACTCCTTTGCCCACTGTCCCAAACAATGAACGTCCAGGGGCCACACTGGCTCCTCTCGCCTCCAGCCTCCTGTTCCCCAACACGGACCTGCCCCCTCTCACCACCCCCTTCAGCCCCCAAACCCCGGACCAACCATCACCTCCCAAACCCCGTCCCTCAGCCATCGATCCCCCCCGCCCCTTCCCTCCCCTCAGCTAACACCTTTGTTACAGTTTTGTAGTCAGCATTAAGAAAAGAAATTGGCCTATATGATGGTGTTTTTAATGGATCTCTGTCCTTTTTGGGTAATACCATAATTATCATAATTGAAAAAGATTCCAGAAGTGTCAGTAATGGCATTAACATATCTTTAAGTTCTTTATAGAACTCATATGGAAACCCATTCCCTCCTGGAGACTTGTTAGTCTGCAATGTACTGAATGCTTCTCAATCTCTTCCTTTGTAAAGGCAGCATGCAGGTCATTTCTATCATTTTCACCCAAATTAAGAACTTCAGGCCCTTTTAAGAACTCACATATTTTGCTTTCATTTCCCCGGTATGTCAGATTTATAAAGCTGAGTGTAGTATTGCCAAAAGGAAGCATTTATTTGTTTCTGATTATCTGGAACTACATTGGCATCTTTCTGTATTTCATTGATCGCCCTTAATGTCTGACTATGACATTACCAGAAGGCAGTGAAATGGAGATTCTAATTCAAAAGGGGACCACAAAAAAGTTCATATCAGTTATGTATTCTTTAATCCAATTGGGTACCCCTAAACGGCAGTTACTTAAATCAAAACAAAGATGGGAATCAGACTTGAATATTAGTATTGATGATAAGACCTGGTTGAACTTATGCTATGTTATGTTATGTTATGTATGACCAACACAATTAACATAAGATATAGACTGGTTCAATATAATTTTTATAACAGCTATATCTTTCCCTGCAAAAAATACATAAATCCTAATTTTTCTGATATGTGTTTCAGATGTGGGGAAGAAACAGATACTTTTTTACATTCCAGCTGTTCATGTTCTAAATGGAACCCCTTTTGGGGAAACCTAAGAGGTTCATTAAATCAAATGGTTGGGAAACAATTGCCTTTAAGTCCAGAATTGTTTCTTTTAGGAAATACTACGGATGCAAGACCTAAAATGAGGCAGTCCTAATATCAATTAGGGTTTCTTAAAATTGCATTGGCAATGGCCAGGAGATGTGTTGCAGTAACCTGGATGTCCAATTCTCTCTTGGAAATAGCCCATTGGAACACTGAAATGCACAGATGTGTTCTCCTGGAGAAAATTACTTACACCCTAATGAATAAATACATGTTTTTGCAGGTATGGGTTCCTTACTTCCAAAATATAGGGTTGAAGACTTAATAAATAAGGTACTTCTTCTTTTTATTTTACTTCCCTCTATTTTTCTTCCTTTTATTTAAATTTAGATAAAAATAACTGGGCCTCTTCTTTGTTGAATTGGATTTCAGCTCCAGATCATGCCTTCTCTTTCTTTTTTTCTTTTTCTCTTTCTTTTTCTTTCTCCGCTTTTTTCTTTCTTTCTCCTGTTTCCTTCTCTTTCTTTTACTATGTGCCTTTTTCTCATAAGGGGTTTTGTTTGGGGGAGGGAGATATGGGTCATATTTGCAACATATATGATTAATGATTCACATTTAATTACTTATTAATGATGATCATTTGTATTGTTTGTTGATGAAATCAAAAATAAAATATTAAAAACAAAGCATTCATTTTATCCCATATTAAAAAGCTGTTATCCGTTGATCCCAAATTTGTTTCACCAAAGATTTCTATTTGTCACCTAATAAATTGTTTTAAATCCTCCTGTTTTAACATTATGGGGTTCAAATGCCGTCCATAAACACATTTCTGTTTCTCCACTATTGAAATAGTCAGTGTAAGAGGTGGGTGATCAGAACATAGCCTCGATAAATATTATTACTTCATTGCCCTATCTTTTAGTCCGGTTGACAGTAAAAATAAATCAATTCTTGTATGTGAATCATGTACTCTCGAGGAGAAAGAATAGTCTCTCTCCGTTGGGTTAAGCTGCTTCCAAATGTCAATCAAATTTAGATCCTTCATATGTCATTTTAGCAGCCTTAGCTCTAGTTACTGTACCTGCAGATTTATCCAATATCAGATCCAAACAGAGATTGAATTCTCCTCTCAGCAGCTCTCAAAAATATATCCTTCATAAAGGCTTCATCACATAGTTTGGCACATGAATATTAATAAATGTCCATGATACTGAATCAATTTTACAATTTACCATCATTTATCTCACTGCTTGGTCTTTTGATATCTCTTTGGCTTGGCTTCGCGGATGAAGATTTATGGAGGGGGTAAAAAGTCCACGTCAGCTGCAGGCTCGTTTGTGGCTGACAAGTCCGATGCGGGACAGGCAGACATGATTGCAGCGGTTGCAAGGGAAAATTGGTTGGTTGGGGTTGGGTGTTGGGTTTTTTCTCCTTTGCCTTTTGTCAGTGAGGTGGGCTCTGCGGTCTTCTTCAAAGGAGGTTGCTGCACGCCAAACTGTGAGGCGCCAAGATGCACGGTTTGAGGCGTTATCAGCCCACTGGCGGTGGTCAATGTGGCAGGCACCAAGAGATTTCTTTAGGCAGTCCTTGTACCTTTTCTTTGGTGCACCTCTGTCACGGTGGCCAGTGGAGAGCTCGCCATATAACACGATCTTGGGAAGGCGATGGTCCTCCATTCTGGAGACGTGACCCATCCAGCGCAGCTGGATCTTCAGCAGCGTGGACTCGATGCTGTCGACCTCTGCCATCTCGAGTACTTCGACGTTAGGGGTGTAAGCGCTCCAATGGATGTTGAGGATGGAGCGGAGACAACGCTGGTGGAAGCGTTCTAGGAGCCGTAGGTGGTGCCGGTAGAGGACCCATGATTCGGAGCCGCACAGGAGTGTGGGTATGACAACGGCTCTGTATACGCTTATCTTTGTGAGGTTTTTCAGTTGGTTGTTTTTCCAGACTCTTTTGTGTAGTCTTCCAAAGGCGCTATTTGCCTTGGCGAGTCTGTTGTCTATCTCATTGTCGATCCTTGCATCTGATGAAATGGTGCAGCCGAGATAGGTAAACTGGTTGACCGTTTTGAGTTTTGTGTGCCCGATGGAGATGTGGGGGGGCTGGTAGTCATGGTGGGGAGCTGGCTGATGGAGGACCTCAGTTTTCTTCAGGCTGACTTCCAGGCCAAACATTTTGGCAGTTTCCGCAAAGCAGGACGTCAAGTGCTGAAGAGCTGGCCCTGAATGGGCAACTAAAGCGGCATCATCTGCAAAGAGTAGTTCACGGACAAGTTTCTCTTGTGTCTTGGTGTGAGCTTGCAGGCGCCTCAGATTGAAGAGACTGCCATCCGTGCGGTACCGGATGTAAACAGCGTCTTCATTGTTGGGGTCTTTCATGGCTTGGTTCAGCATCATGCTGAAGAAGATTGAAAAGAGGGTTGGTGCCAGAACACAGCCTTGCTTCACGCCATTGTTAATGGAGAAGGGTTCAGAGAGCTCATTGCTGTATCTGACCCGACCTTGTTGGTTTTCGTGCAGTTGGATAATCATGTTGAGGAACTTTGGGGGACATCCGATGCGCTCTAGTATTTGCCAAAGCCCTTTCCTGCTCACGGTGTCGAAGGCTTTGGTGAGGTCAACAAAGGTGATGTAGAGTCCTTTGTTTTGTTCTCTGCACTTTTCTTGGAGCTGTCTGAGGGCAAAGACCATGTCAGTGGTTCCTCTGTTTGCGCGAAAGCCGCACTGTGATTCTGTGATATATTCTCTATAATAACTGCAACATTTTTATTTATTAAAATTGCAACCCCTCTTGCCTTAGAATTGAATGTCAAAGAGAAAACCTGCCTCAACCATCCTCTTTTTTAACTTGTCATGTTCCACCTCAGTAAGATATGTTTCCTATAAAAAAACCACACCTACCTTTAACTTTTTCAAGTGATCCAAAACTTTCTTTCTCTTGATCATCCGTTTAAACCAATAACGTTAAAACTTATAATCTTTAACGTTATACCTATATTGATTTACAGACAAATGTTGCACAGTTACACAGTTAAATTCAATTATTAAACAATCTTGTGATCCCTTCCCTTTTGAAAAAAAATGTACAAAGCACCTGCTTTGACAGTGACGTAAACAAGAAGCCCCAGAAGCCCATGAATCAAAGTCCTCAGAAACCTCCAGGAATTAAGAAGAACCCCATCATAAACTGCTATCTTTAAAACAACTTCCCTCCTGACGCCCTCCCCACCGCCCCCCCCCCCACTTTTAGTCTGGAGACTGCACCCTGCTGTTACTTTATTCAATATTCAACATTTCCCCGAGCTATTTGTGAAGTGTCAATAAGAAAGATTAACATTACCTAATAAATATCAGAGGAGTCAAAAATATACCTTTACTCCACAAAAATACAAGGGTTCTCTTGCAAAGTCATTTTTCTTCTTAAAGCCCATGAATAAAATATTCTGTCTCTGAGCCTTGTCTTGAAAAATGTCCAATTGCATTCCTCCACCCATAAAATTGCCCGGAACTACCGCTTGACTTCATCAAATTCTTTTCTGTATGGCAACTGGGCTGAAATTTTGGAAAAACGTGTCCTCTTGTCCATCCCATTTCCGCAGGGAATTAAAGTCTTCAAATGCTGCTCTTTAGATCGGTTCCTGATCCCTGACGCTCAACAGTCTCACAAGGACCAATTGAGGATGTGTATCCCCATTTCTTCAAGGTCCGAAGGTTTGATGGGCTCTCTCAATCTGTACTTGTCCACCGAGAGACTCAGCACGAAGTTAATCAGGAATCTAGGATTCAAAGAATTTAACCGCATCCTTCCGCACCTTCTTTTAAACCTGTACATTATTTCATCTGCTAAAGTTCTCAATATGATCAATTTTATCAAGGAGCATTTGTTTATCAATTTCCCACTGTTCTGCTGGTCATGTCATTGTTCCAACTTCTCATTGTGTTTTCCTAAGCCTCTTTCTGCACTGTTCATTCATTCCCTAAAATTGGTGATTGACTCGACCATGTTTTAGATGGAGTCCGCTATATTATTCATCATTCCTTCAATCTTTGCAAAACACATTACTAAGGCTTCCATCCCTGATAGGATTCCTGTAATTCTCGAACAGAAGTTCCTGAAGTTGAGGCAGCTCCGTTCAGACTATCAGTCGATGTTGCAGACAAACTCGGAGCTTCTTCTGACATTGGTTTCGATTTTTTTCAATTCATCTTGGTTAGTTGTCAATATACGTAAACGTTTGTAAAAGAAACACTTAAAAAGTAATTTTGAGCTGTCTTTTAAATACGTCTTTCCTGATGGCAGCAGCGTGAAGAGATTGTGTGGTGGGTGGTGTGGTTCCTTTACGATTGCTGCTGCTCTTAACGTTTCCTGTCAATGTTCTCGATGGTGGGAGGGTTTTTGCCTATGATGACCTGGAATGTGTCTACTGGCCTTTATGCTCAGGAGCATTAGTGTCCCTGTCTTGGGTAAACTTGTACCTCTCACTTTGTTCATTTTAGATTGCTCAGTGTTTGAGCTACCGAAAGAAAATAGACACACACACCGAGAGCAGTTCAGATTATACAAATGTTTATTACAAATTCAAAAGCTCATTTCAAACTACAATATGCAAGCGCTTCCCAACTATATTTATCAACGCTTGGGCTGGTCCCAACTGCCAAAGCGAGGCAACGACTGCACACTTGTAGTTGGTTGTCAGGGTGCCGGTAGCAGCTTCTCCACCTCCCCCGACCGGGATGTTGGCTGATCTATAGAAGTTCTTCTTCTTGCTGAGAGATGTTGCCACCTCTCGGAGAGTCTCAAACTTCAGCAGTGGGACCATGGCTTATATTACCCAAAAACTGCTTACCCAAGCACCTATTCCCAGCACAACAAGAAAGATAAGCGAGCAAGCTAGCATGCTAGGCTTCTATCGAATAACATAATTTTCAGCTTAACACTTTCAATACAATGGTTTATTTTGCATCAAGGCTAGGCCTCTAACAGTCTGTGACCAAAACAAGCAGGAAGATTAAATGTTCTTGGTACACAGATGTCCTTTCGTCAGATAACAGCATCTCTGGCCCCTCGGTGGAATTTAGCTTGTGTCTGCTGATTCTAAAAACAAGCAGGTTCTCAGCCTTGCAGAAGCAAAGGCTGCAAAAGTTAAAAAAAACACAGTTAGAATCTTCCATTACATTCCACCGCATGGTCACAGGCTGTCAGACACGAGACTTAACAAGCATAAGAGTACAAAAAGAGCGTAAAAGAGAAATCAAAACTACAATAATCACAAAAACAAGGAATAATGCGAGCAACCAACGGAGAATAGTGTGGCCCAATCCATAAACAAAATATAGGAACCGAGACTGGCAATAACAGTCTCACAAGGACTTAAGCTGCACTTGAGGCGGGTGACTGAGGACTTCCTTGGTGTAATGCATCTGAGGGAGTTTCCCCCACAGGCAACTCCCTCAGAATGTCCTCGACATTACAAATCCAATTTTTGACACCAAAGCAGCTGTTAAGCCAGATCACCAGGAGCATAAGACGGAGAACCTGGAACAAAGAAGCCTGACACATGTCACTCAGGATACCATAAGCGTTCAGTGTTTAAACAGACTAAATCATCCGTGTTTAAACAGACTAAATCATCCTGTCCCTCAATAGCTACCCACCGAGTGTTACCCTGAGCAGGTGTCACTATTTCTCCTTTTACAGGAGGGCCACTACCTGGTGGTGCCACCCATACCTTTAGTTCTCTCTAATTCGAGAGTGGGGGGGAAATGACTGTTCTTCCTCTGGAATAGGCTGTAGTTCATCCAATGGGATGCTTGGATTCATTAATAGGGGGATTGAATTCTGGAGAGGATATGTTCCTTGAAGATAATTAAATCATTTGTTCAAAGAGATACGATCTGAAGTAAACAACTTTTGGGTAATATAAGCCATGGCTCCACTGCTGAAGTTTAAGACTCTCCAAGAGGTGGCAACATCTCTCAGCAAGAAGAATAACTTCAAGATTCCAAACCAACGTCCCAGTCCAGGGAGGTGGAGAAGCTGCTACCGGCGCCCAGACAACGTACTACAAGTGTGCAGTCCAGGCATTGATAAGTATAATTGGGAAGGGCTTGCATATTGTAGTGTGAATTCAGCTTTAGATTTAGTAATAAAGACTTGTATAAACTGAACTGCTCTCGGTGTGTGCGTCTATTTTCTTTCGGTAGCTTGAACACTGTGACCAATCTAAAACGAACAAAGTGAGAGGTACAAGTTTACCGAAGACACATATACAACAATTAACCATAAACATGAACGTAATTTTTTATATATAGAAAAAAAAAGAAAAGAAACCCCCCCCCCACCCCCCCTCCACCTTCAGCCAACTCTCCTGAGGAAACCCATAAAGAAAGAAAAAAGAAAAAATATTAAGGAAAAATATTAAGATCTAATCAACATAAATTGAAATGTAAGTATTCTGTATAACAACCACTTATTAATAAAAAAAACTAATTATCACGTGAAATGTGTAATTTTTTCCATTATTAAACAATATTTCATCTTGTTATGCCATCTATTAATATCAATCATATTTGTATCTTTCCACGTACTAGCAATACATTTTTTCGCTACAGATAAAGCTAAATATACAAAAGCATGTTGAAATTTATCTAATCTCAAACCGTTCAGAGGTTGCAAACTATCCAATAAAAATACTGTCAGATCTAAAGGTATTTTAATCTTATACAGGTATTCAAAAAATAATTGAATTTTCTTCCAAAAAGATTGTATATATATATATACATGACCAAACAGCATGAAAAAAGTTCCATCAGAATTACCACATCTAAAACACAAATCTAATTCATGAAACCCATACTTTTTTAAATTTAGGCAGTCCTTGTACCTTTTCTTTGGTGCACCTCTGTCACGGTGGCCAGTGGAGAGCTCGCCATATAACACGATATTGGGAAGGCGATGGTCCTCCATTCTGGAGACGTGACCCACCCAGCGCAGCTGGATCTTCAGCTGCGTGGACTCGATGCTGTCGATCTCTGCCATCTCAAGTACTTCGACGTTAGGGATGAAAGCGCTCCAATGAATGTTGAGGATGGAGCGGAGACAACGCTGGTGGAAGCGTTCTAGGAGCCGTAGGTGATGCCGGTAGAGGACCCATGATTCGGAGCCGAACAGGAGTGTGGGTATGACAACGGCTCTGTATATGCTTATCTTTGTGAGGTTATTCAGTTGGTTGTTTTTCCAGACTCTTTTGTGTAGTCTTCCAAAGGCACTATTTGCCTGGCGAGTCTGTTGTCTATCTCGTTGTCGATCCTTGCATCTGATGAAATGGTGCAGCCGAGATAGGTAAACTGGTTGACCGTTTTGAATTTTGTGTGCCCGATGGAGATGTGGGGGGGCTGGTAGTCATGGTGGGGAGCTGGCTGATGGAGGACCTCAGTTTTCTTCAGGCTGACTTCCAGGCCAAACATTTTGGCAGTTTCCGCAAAGCAGGACGTCAAGCGCTGAAGAGCTGGCTCTGAATGGGCAACTAAAGCGGCATCGTCTGCAAAGAGTAGTTCACGGACAAGTTTCTCTTGTGTCTTGGTGTGAGCTTGCAGGCGCCTCAGATTGAAGAGACTGCCATCCGTGCGGTACCGGATGTAAACAGCGTCTTCATTGTTGGGGTCTTTCATGGCTTGGTTCAGCATCATGCTGAAGAAGATTGAAAAGAGGGTTGGTGCCAGAACACAGCCTTGCTTCACGCCATTGTTAATGTAGAAGGGTTCAGAGAGCTCATTGCTGTATCTGACCCGACCTTGTTGGTTTTCGTGCAGTTGGATAATCATGTTGAGGAACTTTGGGGGACATCCGATGCGCTCTAGTATTTGCCAAAGCCCTTTCCTGCTCACTGTGTCGAAGGCTTTGGTGAGGTCAACAAAGGTGATGTAGAGTCCTTTGTTTTGTTCTCTGAACTTTTCTTGGAGCTGTCTGAGGGCAAAGACCATGTCAGTAGTTCCTCTGTTTCCGCGAAAGCCGCACTGTGATTCTGGGAGAATATTCTCGGCGACACTAGGTATTATTCTATTTAGGAGAATCCTAGCGAAGATTTGGCCTGCAATGATTCCCCTGTAGTTTGAGCAGTCTGATTTCTCGCCTTTGTTTTTGTACAGGGTGATGATGGTGGCATCACGAAGGTCCTGAGGCAGTTTTCCTTGGTCCCAACAAAGCTTGAAAAACTCATGCAGTTTGACATGCAGAGTTTTGCCGCCAGCCTTCCAGACCTCTGGGGGGATTCCATCCATACCTGCTGCTTTGCCACTTTTCAGTTGTTTGATTGCCTTATATGTCTCATCCTGTGTGAGGACCTCATCCAGCTCTAGCCTTAGGGGCTGTTGAGGGAGCTGGAGCAGGGCGGAATCTTGGACTGAGTGGTTGGCACTGAAAAGAGATTGGAAGTGTTCTGACCATCGGTTGAGGATGGAGATCTTGTCGCTGAGGAGGTCTTTGCCGTCTGAGCTGCGCAGACAATGGGCAAGTGCAACGGCAAGTGTTCCATTGTTAACCAGCTATTTATTCCATAGAAGTGCTGGTTCAAGATCAGCGCTCCTGCTGCTCTGTGATTGTTCTGGTGATCCCGCGAAGAATTCTGCAGCACACGTTAAGAATGCTCCCAATTCTCCTTTACCATCCTCACAACTCCCCTCTACCCCATTTCCCACTCCCTCCTTTTCCATGTGTTTATTGCTGAAGTAATGTGGGTGTATGGATGCACCGAGGCATTGTCCAGTGGCCCTCTGCCCTCTGACAGAGGCAGATTAACCGTTAGGTTGAGTAGGGTTAAGCCTTCGGGGCCTTTGCTCTCTAGAGCAAAACAAAAGATGGTTTAATTGAGTGGTACAGGTGAATGTTTGGGATGATATTTCAGTACTTTTGCATATATTTTTATTACCTAGAAAATTACAAATACTATTTTGTTTTCTAAATTAGGGTCCAAACATAAATATTTAGAAGTAATGCTTTTAGGGCTTTCCTGCAGCCGGGAGGTTGTGTTTCCCATGACGACGTTATCATGTCGCGAGTTGGCGTTAACGTGCGCCTGTACTGGTTAAAGAGAGGGAGCGAAGCCTGGTGGAACATGAACGGCAGGATTGTGAAATCTATATAATATGACGGGAAACGGAGACGTTACTTTCGTAGTCCTTGTTTTACCACTCCCTTACACAGAAGAACATCGGGAGAAGTTGAGTGTGCTATTACCCAAGCACAGGTAAGGCTTTCTGTTTGAACTGTGTTCAAGTGAAGACCAGGCTTGTTTACTCGCCAATACCAGTCAGAAAGTGATTACATGAAAGCACTTCTGGAAAGGGTTGCTGCAACAGTTAAATGTCTTGCTCATACATGGCGTACATTGTACATAGTACAACAATGCGTAACTTAACTTTGAAAAAAGGGTGGGCGGGGGGGGGGGCGGATTTGGAGCCCATATTTGGATTATTTTAACTTGAAAATTTAAGGATAGGGTATTGATTGCCGCTGCGTCTCCATATCACGGACTAAATTAATGGCGTTTGGAGTTCTGGTCTTTTCTCTTTTCTTTCATTTTTAGGTGGGTCGGGGGTTTAGGATTGAGGAAGGGTGCAGTTTTAGATGGGGGTGAGTTTTTTGGTAGGTTCTTATTTAGATATTGTAATATTTCATTGTTTGTAACTGCGGTTGTTTCTTTTCTTTTATAAATAAAATATTCAAATATAAACGTTATTTTATTGAAAGAAGGGATGGCAGCGGGGCAAGGTCAAGGGGAGCCTTACCAAAACTCAGCCTCTCATAGGGTGATTAATCCGCCTCTCCCTCCTGCTCGATGTCATGACTTCGTCCTGGTTCTTTCTCCAGTTGCCCGAGGTTCTGAGGAATCCGGCCCTGAAAAGACTATTCCAGGTGAACAATGCGCAGTGGAACTTCACCCGCCTGACACCTGGAATTATGCTTCTAGGATGTGGAGGGATTAGGCCAACATTAAAACATGGAGAACAAATCGCATCGAGTCTTCGTAACGTTCTTAGGGCGTCTGTGGCTAATGTTATCTCAGGCTGAGATGCCTTAACCAGGAGTCCAAATCTCAAAATAAGGGGTCGGAATTCGGGAGATCAATGAACAAAGGAGAGTGAATTATTTAACAAGATCTTTCCGGGGGCAGGATGTGCCCGACACTAAATGCATTGTAGACTAAGGTTGGGGAATATCTGGCTTTTTCGAAGATAGAATCGCCGCGAGTTTATTGAATAGCCAACTGGGAAGGAGGTTATTAGTCGACAGTTTATTCTATGTCCATTATGTTAGTGTGAACATTCACTGAATGGGGTGAAAATCCGGATACAATTGAATCAGAAAGTGCTTCTCAGTGGGACCCACTGTATTGATGATCATGTTTATTTGAGGAGTTAAAACTGGAATCTCCGGTTCTTTCTTTGGCTTGGCTTCGCGGACGAAGATTTATGGAGGGGGTAAAAAGTCCACGTCAGCTGCAGGCTCGTTTGTGGCTGACAAGTCCGATGCGGGACAGGCAGACACGATTGCAGCGGTTGCAGGGGAAAATTGGTTGGTTGGGGTTGGGTGTTGGGTTTTTCCTCCTTTGCATTTTGTCAGTGAGGTGGGCTCTGCGGTCTTCTTCAAAGGAGGTTGCTGCCCGCCAAACTGTGAGGCGCCAAGATGCACGGTTTGAGGCGTTATCAGCCCACTGGCGGTGGTCAATGTGGCAGGCACCAAGAGATTTCTTTAGGCAGTCCTTGTACCTTTTCTTTGGTACACCTCTGTCACGGTGGCCAGTGGAGAGCTCGCCATATAACACGATCTTGGGAAGGCGATGGTCCTCCATTCTGGAGACGTGACCCATCCAGCGCAGCTGGATCTTCAGCAGCGTGGACTCGATGCTGTCGACCTCTGCCATCTCGAGTACTTCGACGTTAGGGATGTAAGCGCTCCAATGGATGTTGAGGATGGAGCGGAGACAACGCTGGTGGAAGCGTTCTAGGAGCCGTAGGTGGTGCCGGTAGAGGACCCATGATTCGGAGCCGAACAGGAGTGCTCTGGCACTGAATATAATCCAAAAGGTGGCAACGCCAGATGTCGAACTGTAACTCTCCCGACTACGTGCAATCCACGAGTGCATTTTAGTGCCGTTCCATTTTTTTTCCAGTTATTGTAATACGTTGGTGATTCTATCCCGGGGTAAGTGTGGCCTCTCCTCCAGTGTAACCCGCTACCTGGTGGCCATGGCAGCGGCGGATCTACACATTGTCATCCTGGATGTGATACTGAGGCACATCCCTACGCTTTATTGGAACGAATTTAGCTTCCTCCAGTCGATTCCCGTGTGCAACATCCATGCCGTTTGCTCTTCACGGCCACTGATTGCTCCGTGTGGTTCACCGTCACATTCACCATCGATCGATTTGTCGCCATCTGTTGCCACAAGCTGAAACCCACATATTGTACCGACAGGACAGCAGTGGTGGTTCTGTGGACAGTAAGTCTGCTCAGCTGTGCCAAGAACGTGTTCTGGTACTTTATGCTGACTGGTCAATATTTACTGGTGACGCACCCCTGGTTTTGTGCAGTCGTTCGCAGTGTCTATTCATCGCAAGCTTGGGCAGCAGTTGAGTTTCTCCAATATATATTGACTCCAGGACTCCCATTCGTAATCATTCTGCTGCTCAACAGTTTAACAGTGAGGCACATCTTAGCTGCGAGCAGAGCCCGCAAAAGACTCCGGGGACTCAATAATGGGGAGTCTGGTCAGAGCTCCAAAGACCCAGAGATGGAAAGCCGAAGAAAATCCATCATTTTGCTGTTGGTAATCTCGGGGAATTTCATTGTCTTCTGGTCACTGTTTCTCGTGTATGCCCTGTGTAGTCGAGTAGTGTTGTTGGGGTATCGACCTGTGAATGTGAATATTTTTGTGGAACAAATTGGATTCATGTTGCAACTTCTGAGTTGCTGCACAAACACTGGCGTTTACACTGTGACTCAAGTTAAGTTCAGGGAGGAGGTAAAGAAAGCAATGAAATATCCCTTCAGTGTCATTGTGAAACTTCTCCAGTAACGAACGACTGGGGTTGTACAACATCACAACTAAACACTTTCGGACAGGAAAGGTTCAAACTCAGCAAAATGAGATAAGCCCAGGAAGAAAACTTGGCCAAAGCAAACGAATTGGACAGAATGGCTTCTTTCCTTGCTAGAGAACTCAAAATTCCTACACCCTCATGCACCGACATTAGTTACAGTTTGTTCACACGCTGCATATTTTACATTCCACATTCGGTATGGAACCGAACTTTGATTCTTGAATTCATTTTCAAACGAAATTCACATCTTCCCTCTTGGTTACCATTGTTCTGGGATTTCTTCTCCAGACCGTGAGCTGCTGAGCTATGAGCCAAATCAAGCCCAGAAATCAGTTGAGCATCGCAACGTAATGTTCCCTTGTCATTATGGAAATATTCATTAAAGAACGAGGAAAACAGCGAGAGTTACGCGTTGGACATTTATTCCTACCCTTGTTTTGGGTACTCTTCTGCCTTGCTGCGGGTCCGGAGATTTCCCCGCAGAAATACCCATTCTATTACCACAGTAGAGTGTGTGCCTGGGAATTTGTTCCCGGGGACACAGCCGGTCACATCAATGGTCCATCAGCAAATAGCTCGAAGGCCACTTGTCCAAAAAAATTAGATCCACCTGCAACCTTGGAATCGGTCGCCTTCCTCACCTAAATTCACCCACGTTGATACCTGGGCCGACCTCTCTGCCCGATGTTTAGAATATCAGCACCCAAAATATCAGCACATGTGCACGACTCGTCATTTTTGAGAACATTCTGAGCCCGCCTCTGACTATGGAAGCGCTGGAGCTGACCGATGCCGCTCTTGAGTAGGAAAGGTTACCCCGTCATTTTCTCGGTTGGTGGCGCAGACAATCGTGTGACCCAGTCTTTCTTCATCATGCATTGTCGAGTCACCGAGCTCGACAGCACGGAAACAGACCCATAGACTGGTTTGTGCATCAATCTCAATCCATTTCCCTGCCCTCGGACACATTCACTCGAAATTGGTCTCATCTGTGGAAGCTCTATTCATCTATATGTATGTAACTCCCAATTTGTGTCCACGCTCATTTCATGTACTGGGCAACTTCCTGGCCCCATTCATGTAATGAGCAGGAACTCAAATTGGCTGCGACATTGATCGAGAGAGGATATAGTAAATGGCAGGCATTTTGTCAGCTCCGGCATCGAAAGCGTCAGCACCCAAAGCGTCAGCACCCAAAACATCAGCACTGCACCCCTGCATTTACCCATCTCAATGCCTTTGGAACATTACAAATGTTCCGCTTCTATGACTTCACCTGGCAGCTCATGCTATGTACCCCATGCCCACTGTGTGAAGATACCCTTTAAATATTTCCCCATTCATTTTAAATCTATGCCCTTGTGGCCACTGGAATCACAGTGGGTACAATGAAATGACTATACAAGGCATATCTAGAGGGAATCAAATGGATTCATAACACGCGCAACTTTTTAAAAGCCCGGGTCACATGCCCGACGTACCCTGACGTCATCACGCGATAACGTCACATGGCCGATTCAATGCCTTCTGGGAGTTGTAGTGCCCCTTCTTCTTCTTTGGCTTGGCTTCGCGGACGAAGATTTATGGAGGGGGTAAATGTCCACGTCAGCTGCAGGCTCGTTTGTGGCTGACAAGTCCGATGCGGGACAGGCAGACACGGATGCAGCAGTTGCAGGGGAAAATTGGTTGGTTGGGGTTGGGTGTTGGGTTTTTCCTCCTTTGCCTTTTGTCAGTGAGGTGGGCTCTGCGGTCTTCTTCAAAGGAGGTTGCTGCCAGCCAAACTGTGAGGTGCCAAGATGCACGGTTTGAGGCGATATCAGCCCACTGGCGGTGGTCAATGTGGCAGGCACCAAGAGATTTCTTTAGGCAGTCCTTGTACCTTTTCTTTGGTGCACCTCTGTCACGGTGGCCAGTGGAGAGCTCGCCATATAACACGATCTTGGGAAGGCGATGATGTCACATGGGAGTTGTAGTGCCCCAATAGCACCACTAAACACTACCCACCCACCCCCACCCCCGAAACGGCAGAAAGGTTTGTCTGTCTTTTGGGTGGTTGACCTTTGCAACGGACCGTTGGCTGGTGCAGTGGGGAAGACTTGTCCACATGAGTTGGTTTAAGCTTGACAATAGTGAACAACTATGGCTTTCCTCCAATGTCCAAAATATAGGTCGACCTGGTTTGTCTGAGTATTCTATAAGGTCTTTTGTAGGGCATTTGTTGACCAAATATTCCCCTATGTACGAAGACATACTCACAGTTTTTGAAGTCTTTAGGCACAAAGGAAGAGTGTTCTTTGTGCAAAGATGGTAGAATAGGGTCAATTTTCTTACAGTCTCCCTTAGCCTGGTCAATAATTCCTTAGGATCATTGCTGGAGTTGGAATGGAACCTGGAACCACCAGTGGCGCATCATATAAAAGCTCTTCAGAAGAAGCTTAGAGGTCCTCCTTTGGAGTTGTTCTAATGCCCAGTAATACCCAAGGCAGCTCATCAGCCCATTTCAGGCCCTCTAACCAAGCCATTAAGGCTGACTTGAGATGTCGATGAAATCCTTCCACCATTCCATTGTCCTGGGGATGACAGGCATTACTATGATGAATTGTTGAACCGAGGAAGGGAGACAAGGCCATCCACAGTGAGGAAGTAAATGGTGGTCCTCTATCTGAAGTAACATGTACCAGTAAACCAAAATGAGACACCCAGGAACTGAGGAACGTCTGAACACAAGTGTCTGCAGTAGCATCTACCATAGACATGGCCTTAGGCCACTGTGTAAACTTGTCTATTACTGTAAAAAGATAACGGGATCATCTTGAAACAGGAAGTGGACCAACAATGTCCATGTGGGCATGAGCAGAACGACAAGTAACTCCTGTGAAGGGCTGCACTGGAGCCTTAGTATGTCGCTGAACCTTTGCTTTTTGTCAGGAAATGCAGGACCTCACCATTTGTGTAACATCTTTTTTTAAGACTGTGCCACCCAAACCTGTCCAAAACCATCCAAACAGTTGATCTAATCAATGGATGTGAGAGACCATGATGCCGGAACTACTGGGCGTGTGTGTCCCATTGATATATCACAGAGGAGGAGTTGCCATTAACTCCAAACTGGACATCCTTCAATTGCAGGTTCATGATTGCAGTCTGATAAGCAGTTCTTGGGCCGTGACCAAAGCTGTGTAGCCAATACCTTGATCTACAGACAAAACCTTGAGTGCATCAGCTACTACATATGTAGTATTTTTGTGGAGAATTCTGAAATTAATGATAATTGCTGTTGTTATCGTGCTGACCAGGGCGCTGCCACCTTGGAAAATGCTTTTTAGGCTTCCACCCTTGTTAAGGGCTTTTGGTGGTGTACATAGTAAAATCTCTGCTCTCCAAAAAGTAATGGAAGTGTCGAATAGACAAGTAAATGGCCAAAAGCTCCTTATAAAAAGCCCTGTATTTCTTCTCTGCTTCATGAAGATGGCAGCTGAAGAATAGTAATGATTTCCATTGCCCATTGACATTTTGGTGAAGTTCACCTCCTACGGCCATACTGGAAGCATCTGTAGAAAGCATGGTGGCTGCATTTAAAACTGGGTATCTGAGAGTAGTGGCATGAGTCAGCCAATATTTAATCTTCAAGAAGGAATTGTTTCCCTCTTCAGTCCAATGGATGGTTTTGGTGTTTCCAGACACTAAATCAAAAAGAGCTACTCCCAGAAGAAACTGATGATAAAAATGTACCTTTCCCAAAAATTCCTTTCAGCTTTTAAACATAGCAGGTCTTGAGTATTTTGTAATAGTTTCGACTTTGGATGGTAGCAGGGACATGACTTCTGGAGTAATCCTATGCCCAAGAAATCAATCATTTCTTGTCCAAAAATGCACTTATCTGGATTGATGGTCAGTCCAAACTTTTGAACACAAATAAAAAGTATAAGAAGATTTTTCCAAATGTTCTTCCTTAGTCCCACTGGTCACTAACATGTCATTGAAGTCAATGAAGACATTGGTCATAGCACATCCTAAAGATCCATCACCCGTTGAAATGATTGAGTGGCATTCTTCAATCCAAATAGTATTTGTAAAAATTTGAACAGCCAAAATGGGGCAATTAATGCTGTTTTTGGAATGTCTTCCAGCTGTACTAGTACTTGGTGATATTTTGGAGAAGATCTTCAATCCATGCAAATTAGCCAAGAAATACTGAATGTGAGGTATCAACTAATGATCCAGGTTGGTGGCATCATGAAGCCACCTGTGATCTCCACAAGGTCATCAACCCCCATTGTGTTTAGTGGTCATATGTAATGGGGATGCCCAGGGATGTTGGACTTACAGATTATGCCTAGTTCCTCCATCTTGGCAAACTCTTCCTTAGCTAAATGCAGCTTCTCTGCTTTAACATAGATAGGAGGGCCCTTAGTACAAATGTGGTGAGTAACTCTGTGCTTTGCAGTGGAGGCAGAAAATTGTAGAATAGTAATCTCAGGGAAATCTCAGCTTGGAGAATTCATCCACTGATTTAATTAATGTTTGAAGGTGCAGGACAACAGACTCGCCAAGGCAAATAGCGCCTTTGGAAGACTACACAAAAGAGTCTGGAAAAACAACCAACTGAAAAACCTCACAAAGATAAGCGTATACAGAGCCGTTGTCATACCCACACTCCTGTTCGGCTCCGAATCATGGGTCCTCTACCGGCACCACCTACGGCTCCTAGAACGCTTCCACCAGCGTTGTCTCCGCTCCATCCTCAACATCCATTGGAGCGCTTACATCCCTAACGTCGAAGTACTCGAGATGGCAGAGGTCGACAGCATCGAGTCCACGCTGCTGAAGATCCAGCTGCGCTGGATGGGTCACGTCTCCAGAATGGAGGACCATCGCCTTCCCAAGATCGTGTTATATGGCGAGCTCTCCACTGGCCACCGTGACAGAGGTGCACCAAAGAAAAGGTACAAGGACTGCCTAAAGAAATCTCTTGGTGCCTGCCACATTGACCACCGCCAGTGGGCTGATAACGCCTCAAACCGTGCATCTTGGCGCCTCACAGTTTGGCGGGCAGCAACCTCCTTTGAAGAAGACCGCAGAGCCCACCTCACTGACAAAAGGCAAAGGAGGAAAAACCCAACACCCAACCCCAACCAACCAATTTTCCCATGCAACCGCTGCAATCGTGTCTGCCTGTCCCGCATCGGACTTGTCAGCCACAGACGAGCCTGCAGCTGACGTGGACTTTTTTACCCCCTCCATAAATCTTCGTCCGCGAAGCCAAGCCAAAGAAGAATAGTAGAATCAGAAATTTGGAAGGTTGGTTTCCTCGTTAATACATAAAGAAATAAATAAAGCAAAAAAAATATTTAGGGATAAACATTGGTATCTACTGGGAAAGATATAAAAATTTTGGTAATATATTCATTTCAATCGAATTAATACATCAAATCATAGTAATAGGCAAAGGTGACCATTCTGGTAATAGTAATTTAACCTGATTAAATGTTGCAAAAAAATTCCTTCAATAAATTCTTAAAACTCTTAGTAACTATAATTCCAGGAGATCTAAAAGGATCAACTTAAAAGGGAAATTGGAATATCTTAAAGAATATCTTAAAGAAGACACCTTTATTATGCAATTTAATTTGTAGCCTGGCCCATATGGGAATAAAAGGTCAATATATTTGGTATAGAAACCTCTGGATTTGAAATAAAAAGCAAAAGATCATCTGCATATAAAAAAAAACAGTATCCAACACCATTCCTAATTATCCCTGAAATATCTCCACTCTCCCCTAGAGAGATAGCAAGGGGTTCTAATACCATCAAAAAGCAATGTGCTTAAAGGGCAAACTTGCCATGTTCCCTGATAAATTCTAAAACGTTTTGAATGTTGTTAAGTCATTTCAATAGTGGCTGTGGGACATAATCACTCTATTTAGAGTTATTTAATCCTTTTGATGAAATCTGGGCCAAAATTAAACTTTTCTGAAATAGCAAACTGTTAGTCCCATTCCACTCGAGCAAAAGCCTTCTCAGTGTCTGATGAAAGACCAGAAGTGGAGAGTGAATATAAGTTATTCAATAATCAATGTTTATTATAATAAGAATAATGATTTTAGATAAGACCCATTTGATGGCAAAATATTCTCTAATCTACGGGCCAAAATATTAGATAATATCTTCATATCTAAGTCAAGTCATGTACAAAACACATTTGATAGGATCTTTTCTAATTTCATTTAGCATTGGAAACAACTTTACTGGCTCTAAAAACTCTGTTCCTTTCACAGTTTTAAATATTTCTGAAGATCCCCTCTCATCCTTCTGACTTCAAATGAGGAAAGTCCCAGGCTAATCAGTCTGTTCTTGTTAACTCCATCATCTCCGGAATTAACCTGGTGAACTTCCACTGCATACCCTTGAAAGCCAATAAGACCTTTCAGAAGGAAGCAATAAGAAGCCTGTGTGGTCACAGTAGAACCTCCTTGCACATTCCCAGATCAGGAAAGGTCAATATTCCAACTTCTTTCTTGTTTAGGTGTTGTGTCTGAAGACCAGCGTTTTGTCATTCATTCCCAAGCTCTCCCAAGTCCCTCTTTGTGACAGGGTTCTGCAATCCTTCATAGTTACATAATGACCTGACCTATTTTCCTTCCCAAGTATTTGTCCATGCATTTAGTGATCTTCTACTCCATCCATCAGGCCCTTGTCTATTCATTTAATATATTTATACCTCTCTGTAGACCCCACATCCTCCTCACAATAGCTTTCCACTCAACTTCATGTAATCAGCAAACACAGAAATGTTACACTCTGTCCCTCTTCTGAATCATTAATGTATGTGATGAACAATTTCAGGCCTAGCAGGGGCCCCTGTAACCCTCTGCTCACCACTGAGTACCAAGCAGAGGCAATCCCATTTATCACCATCTGGCTGAATAAATGTCACTGCATTTCTGTTCTAAGTGTGGGCACTTCAAATCTGAAATTCTGTTCTCTTGCCTCTCCTACCATGGGAAACAACCTTTCTACTCTGTCCATGCCTTGCAACATTCAAAATGTTGCAGTATGGTCCCCCTCATTCACTGAAATCCCAACAAATGTGGCTGTCAAATATTTCTTATATGATAAGCGGAATCATCGTTGTAAATCTCCACTGAATACTCTCAACTTCAGTGCATTGTTTCTTAAATGAGGAAGCCAAAACTGCCTACCATGAGGTCACATCAGTGCCTCATCATTACGTGCCTGTTCTGATACTTTGTTCCTCCTGAAATTAATGCCAGCATTGCATTTGCCTTCTTCACCACCAACAGGTTTACTTTCAGTTTACCTCAAGGTCTCCTGCTCCTGTCGATTTGCATCTGGTTGTTCATCGGCTCATTTATTTCCCCTACCAAGTGCATTCCTGACATTATATTTTATTCACCACTTCTCTGCCCACTCTCCTCATCTAAATCCTTCTGTAGTCCACTGTTTCCTTACCACTACCTGCTACACCACCTATCAGCTGCAAACATGGCGACAAAATTATACACTCATTATTTAAATCATTGATACGCCATATAAAACAACACAGTCCAAACAATGATCCCAATTGGCATCCAACCAGCATGTGATCCCTGTATTCTGACACTCTGCTTCTTGCCAATCAGCCAATACTCTATCCACACTACCGTGGGCTCTCATCTTCGTAAGTCACCTTAAATACTGCACCTCCATAACACCAATCCCCACTCTAACCCCTGCTTAGTTTCATTATCCCCTCTGACCTTCCCCTCTCTGAGAAAGAGCACTCAGTCCTCAGTAGAGGCCTTCCCTTTGTCCTCCTCAACCCACACCACAATGTCTACTTTGATATCAGCTGACCTTGTAAATGGAGTGGAATCTGACAAGGATTCCTTCCTTCTTTCAGCCTAGCAGCCAGGAACACTGAACGAAGTGTTATAAGTCATACAGCAAATGACGAACTACTTCAGAAAAATTAAATTGTTTATCTGAGTAACATGTTTCTCATTGAGAAGTAAATTGTCTTCTCCTCAATTCATCTTCGACTCTTGACCCTGTCCTTATATGAATTGACTATTGCCAAGACCCCACCTCCCTTTGAGTCATTTGGTCTATCAATATGATCACAATGATCTCTCTGATCTGTGAACCCAACCGGAATTTTCAGCTTCCCTCTTGTGAGATTTATTTGTCATTCAAGCGAGAGGCTCTTGTTCAATTTGTTTTCTCTCGCTTCTACTGTGGCCTTTTACTGAGGATATTTCCTGACTCACTGCAGGTATAAAAGTCCAACTGACTCCAAACTTTAATCAATATCCATGTTGTGAATTAGGAACAGTTGAAAAGTAGTTTTAACATATGAATGAAACAACATTCCAGTCCGATATTGGCATTTAAATGCAATGTGTTTTTGGCAAAAAACACAAATACTTCTCAAAAACCTGGCAAGAAAGGATGATGTAATGTTTTAAATAATTGTGGGGAGCATGAGACAGATTATGTGTATTTTGCTTCCTTGTTCAACATCTTCTGAGCCAGATCTAAGACCTTCCGTGCAGATAACATTGTTATAAGGACATGCTCTTGGTCACAGATGGACCAGATTGTTCCCCTCATGAACGATGCCACATCACCATGATTGGCTGCAAAGTTTCAGAAATTTGACTGGTGCTGCTTTAGCTGTGAGCTTGCATCATGATCTAAAATCGCAGGGACTGTAAACGAGAAGAGGAGCATCAATAATATACAGGTGCTTGTTTAAATTTTGTTGTGGTCCTGAGGGCAGGACTGTGAACGACAGGAAGAGCATTTAAAAAGAACCTTTGGCTCCCTTGACCAATTAGCTATAGTCAATAAAAGGAAGGGAACCTCAAATGGAGGGGCCATTCATGGAACAGAGTAGGAGTGGGTCTTTGAGGATTTGACCCCAGAGATCCAGTGTAGGAGTGGGTCTTTGAGGGTTTGACTCCAGAGGGCCAGTGTAGGAGTGGGTCTTTGAGGGTTTGACTCCAGAGGGCCAGTGTAGGAGTGGGTCTTTGAGGGTTTGACTCCAGAGGACCAGTGTAGATGTGGGTCTTTGAGGATTTAGCTTCAGAGGGCCGGTATAGGCGTGGGTCTTTGAGGGTTTGACTCCAGTGTAGGAGTGGGTCTTTGAGACTTTAGCTCTAGAGGGCCAGTATAGGATTGAGATTATAGAGACCTAGCCTCTTCTGAATGGCGATATATTTAACTTAGATTATTGAAGCTTGTCTCATTCACTGTTCAACAACATAATCCAACAATAAGTTCAGTTTGATGTTGTTTATTGATGTAAATACAATTTCAAACTGTGTTGCATTTACTCTTTGATTGTTTACGATTTCTTCAGTTGTGGAAACATTGTTAATAATTACGATTCTTTGAAATTACTTGTTGAATTAATTATGATATCTTGAATATGGAGAAAGATTGAGTAGACTGGGACTTTATTTATTGGACTGTAGAAGGTTGAGAGGGGATTTGATAGAGGTATTTAAAATTATGAAGGGAATAGATAGAGTAGATCTGAATAGACTCTTTCCCCTTTGAGGGTAGGGGAGATTGGAACAAGGGGTTAGGGGACAAAACTTTAGGAGTAATATAAGAGGATGCTTCTTCACTCAGAGAGTGGTGGCTGAGTGGAATGATCTTCCAGAAGAGGTAGTTGCGGCAGGGTCAATTCTGTCATTTAGGAGGAGGTTAGATGAGTTCATGGATGTGAGGGGGTTGGAGGGTTATGGGCAAGGGAATGGGTAGATGGAATTAGTGGAGTTTCAAGTAAATTGGTATGGACTAGAAGGGATGTTTCCATACTGTTTAAATTGTTATATGTTATATGGTTATATAGTTCGAGATATTTGAAATACTGTAGCTTGAGGTTGAGGTCAACAAATATTATTGAACCATGTTCTTACCGACCTTCAAACAAGACTTCTTGCTTGATCCACAGCTACAAACAGACTGACTCCGGCCCCTCACATTCTCAAAAACCCAGACCCTATAGTCTTCACAGAATTGGTAAAAATTCTAAACAAGCAGTACCATAAATACACTAATACAGAATGTACATCATTTTAGCCTCTACATACCGACACCTAATTATTAAGATTAAAATAATAATTACCAAAACAAAGAAATCAAAAGAATACAAGGTAACAAATCAATTATTAAAATTATTAGAATTTGATTTGGCCGAATAAAAAAAGAAACAGTTTCAGTTTTGATCCGAACTTGACAAATGAACCCTCACTTGTCTTGAAAAGACAATTTTCAAAATCAGTCATGAATTACCATGGTATCATGAGGCGAGAAGTTACGCTTAGGAGGAAACCATTTTTGTCCTTCTTGTAACATAGGAAGATATTCCTTTACCCATCTTTTCCAAAAGAAATCAGACATAAAATGGACCTGCCACCACCTGTGGTGAGAATATATATCTTCCTTCCAAAATTGTCCCTGTGGCATTGATGGCTCAGTCCTAAGAAGTAGAAGGTGATTTGAAGTAAGAGCTATGAAATAATTTAATCCATCAAAGCCTTGGTAATTGGATTGCTATTAAGAGTAACTTCAAACTCTTACAAAACAGTGTGAAGACTATCTTGTCAGGATTTTGTATTTTTAATGTAGAATTCAGAATCTTCTTACTGAATGAATTAACCTTTTTGCAAATATCTCCATGATGCGATCCAGTAGAAGGCTGGAAAACCCAATTAACATGCTTTTGAAGCATTACATCATGAATCTGATTCTGATTCCAATCTTTAATCACTTCTATCAACTCTTGTTGTGCTCTGATAAAATTGGTACCATGATCAGATCTTAATTCTTTCACTTGACCACGTCTGACAATAATTTGCCGAAGAGTATTGATAAAAGAGTGCATATCAAAAGAGGCTGTGACTTTGATATGAATTGCTCTTATTCCTATTTAAGTGAAAATCACACCATACCATTTCACAAACCTTCTTCCTCTTTTAATTCCAAAGGTCCAAAATAATCAATTCCAACATAAGAAAATGGAGGTTCGTCAGGGGTTAACACATTTAGATATTATTTTTCTAAATTTTACTTGGAATCCAATATTTCTGATGTAATTTGGATAGTATATGGTTACGACCACCATGACCCACTTATAGATGACACTTCCCAGCTTGTAATATTTCCCAATCTCAAAACACATCACCTTCCAAGAGAAGTAAGCCTCGATATTCTGAATTGTATCTTATTCATCTAAATGAATCAAACTTCTTAATTGCAGCTGTAAATAGCTTTAATTTTCATTGATAAAAGCGAATAAACATTTCCATAGCTTTGCACTTCTTAACAATAAGTAAAACAAAGGATTTTGTAAATGATAACGATACTCAACTTCAAACAAATATAAATGAATTAAAATGATAATAAATGATTAATGATGAATAATAATTATAAATTCAAAGAAAGGTTTCTCAAGTGACCTCACTCTCCTTGCATGGTCATTCCAAGAATGAGAATGTGCTCCTCGTCCACTCAGATATTACAACATGTGACATCATTGTAACTATGGTAACTCTACAAAATCATTTGATACTTAAAGGGAAAGTCATAAAACAACCATAAATCATAAACACAAGGGTTTAACCTCTACATTATTATATTAGAGCTTAATGATTAATACATAATAACTACTATTGCAGATACAAAATTAAATATGGTAAATATCAAATTAAAAATCAAAACTTTCTGCTTCTTGTAAAAGACAGATTTTAGATATAGGTCAATTTAAGTAACCAGTCTTGGTTTTAATCCACACTTGCCAAACAAAACCTTTCTTGTCTTGAATGTTTCCACAATTTTCCCCAACAACCAAGAATTTCTTGCTGCAGAATCGTCTATGTTAATTTAGTGTCCCACATACAAAATTGTGTTTAGCTTTAGACCATTTTTGTCCTTCTTGTAGTAATGAAAGATATTCTTTAACTCATCTTTTCCAGAATAAATCCACAATAAACTGCACTTGTCCCCATCTGTGCTTTGCATAAATATCTTCTTTCTGAAATTGACTTGGAGACATTAAAGGTTTAGATTTAAGAAGCAAGAGATGATTCAGTGTGAGTGCCTCGATGTAATTTGAATTGATAGAAACTTTAGTTATTGGACAACCATTTAAAATACCTTCAACCTTACACAAAACTGTCTGAAGATTGTATCATTGAGTATTTGACTATTTAAAATAAAATTAAGAATTTTCTTAATTGATCTAATTATTCCTTCCCACTCACCTCCATGATGTGATCCTGTAGGCAGGTTAAATATCCAATTAATTTCCTTTTGAAGTAATGAATCATGGATTTGATGTTGATTCCAATTTTGATTTGCTTTTTGTAATTCTAGTTGAGCTCCTGTAAAATTAGATCCATTATCAGAATGTAATTCTTTTACTTGACCACATGTAGCGATAAAACGTCAAAGAACATTGATAAAAGAGTTTGCATCAAGTGATGAGACTACTTCAATATGAATTGCTCTTGTAGTCAAGCAAGTAAAAATAGCTCCTCATCAGTTTTCAACACTTCTTCCTAGTTTTACTTGCAAAGGACCAAAATAATCAACTCCCACATATGTAAATGGGGGTTCATCAGGTGAAACTCTGTCTTGTGGCAATCAGCCATTTGTTGTTGTACAGGTTTAGCATTTGCACGCCGACAATTAACACATTTTGATAAAATTCTTTGTATCCAATATTTCTGGCGTAATTCTGATAACAAGTGATTACAACTACATCGAACAATCATATCAAAAATATGAAATTCCTTAGCTAATTTAATTGGATGTTTCACTTCTTCTGGCATTATTGCTTTTCCCAATCTTCCTCCTATTCTCAATACATCATTTACAAAGCTAGGATTTAGCTTCTAAACCCAACTTGCATTTGTAACATTCAGATTTTTATTAAATTTTGATATCTTGTTTTGACAAAAATAAATTATCTCTAATTCAGCATTCGCCAATTCATCAATTGTCAGGTAACAGCTCCTTTGGGACTTCAAATTTTCTTTCTTGATATGATGTGAAAACATAGCTTTTAATCTGAGAATCCATGCTCCTGCCTTTTTCAAATGAAACCATAAAGAATAATAGCAAATTAATTGAATGATCAGATCTTCTTCATTAGATATTAGAATAGTATTCACATTAGTGTTTTTTTTTATTTATAGATCCTCCATAGAAATTTCCTTTAACTCTTCTAGTTTTTGAGGCCAATCTTCTTGAGGCAGTGTAAGAAATTGAGGACCAAACACCCAGGTGTAGGGACTTTTCAGAAATGCTTGAACTTTTGGACTTTGTGAAGCCATATCAGCTGGATTATCCACTGTTTTAACATCTCTCCATTGATTAGAAAGCAAAATCTTCTCTATCTCATTAATTCTGTTCGTCACAAAGGTACAAAACTTATTAATGTATTTAAGCACTGATGTACTGTCAGACCAAAACATAATCTGCTAATTCCATCTGTAATTTTGTTCGCCATAGTAGCGACAGTTAATTCCATTCAAGGTATCCTGACTGATCCATTCTGGCCTTTCCCATTACAAGTCCACAATGTACTCACTCTTGGTTATTTTGAAGTACGAAATAACTGACGGTACAAAATGACCTTCGCTTGCATCAGTAAAATGGTATAATTGAGCAAAAGTGGCAATTCCAAAGTCTGCTGGTTTAAAACATCTGTCGTCTTCAAAACTTTCTAATATTTTAAGACTCTCAATCCAATTAATCCAATCTTGTGTGATGGAATCTGGTATAGTTTCATCCCTCGAAATTTCCTTCTGCATAATTCTTGCAGAATTTTCTTAGCTGTTAATACTACTGGAGCCAATATTCCCAAAAGATCGTATATTGTTAAAGGCCGTTCCTTCAAAATAATTTTGAATTTGAAAACATCAGATTGAGTGCACCATTGCACTCTTTTGCAGGTAGAAAGTCTCAATCCAAATCAAGCTGTTTTATCTCGTTTGCTCTTTCTGCCTCAGGAATAACAGCCAACACATTTCGACTGTTGCTAATCCATTTTGTAAGGAAGAAACCGCCTTTATTTAACTTGTGATAAAGATTTGTTGCTTCTCTTTCTGAAACCACTGAAGTAAGACAATCATCAACATAGAAATTATTTCTGATGATGCTTATAGCTTGAGAACTAAATTGCTCTTCATTATCTTCAGCACATTTCCTGAGAGCAAAATTTGCACAACTTGGTTTCACAATTGCTCCGAATAAATAAACTGTAATTCTGTATTCAATCATATCTTTACTGTAATTGCCATTAGGCCACCATAATAATCATAAAAAATCATGATCTTCTGATGGTACTTTCACTTAATGAAACATCGCTTCAATATCTGCAGCAATTACAATAGGCTCTTTACAAAATCTTTTCAGAACGTCTATTACAGTACTGGTTAAGTCTGGACCTTGTAAACATTGAGAATTCAATGAAACTCTTTGAAATGATGCTCCATGATCAAATACTTTGCAAAGTTTCTCCTTTTGTGGATGTACAATTCCATGATGAGGAAAACATAATTTTACACCATCTTTACGTTCCAAGATATCTTCAGATACCTTTCTACATAACCCTTGATTATTATGTCCAACATGACATTGGTAGATTCCAAATGAAAGGAAGAATTTCTTTTGAATTTGTCTTCAAATTCAGCAAATGCTGTTCTGCAATTATTTAATTATCTGGCTTACAAATTTCTCTTTTCTTCAAAGGTAATGCTATCAACGTGTTTAACAGAATTTGAAACTAAATCCAGAAACTGTTTATCCTCCTTTGAAGGTTCTTGAATATCTGTGAGACATTCAGGTAAATCAATTTTAAACTGTTGTTCTCACAGATCATTAAGTTTCATAACTGAAAAACTGTTGACATTTACATTTGACAACTCCTGATCATTATTTATTTTTCCTCCTAATGGTCCGTTAATTGTCCATTCAAGCAATGTTCTCAGCATAAGGTCTATCATTTTGACTCCTTATTACTTCTTGAGGTTCAGGAGTCTTTGGTATATCTAATCCAATTAACATCTCAATTTTAGCATCAATCTTGGGTAAGCAAAACTCTTTTAGATGATCCCACTGTTTGATATCATCCTGATATGGAATATTCTCCTTATTCACAGACATAGTCTTCTGAATATATACACTTGGAAGATCGCAAAATTCATTGCTATCCAATTTGGCAATCTGTAAACCTGAAACTATATTAGTTTCAATGTTCCTTTCATCATTCATTGTCTTCAACAAGATCTGTGATCTTAAGTTTATTCATCAATTCAACAGTACAAAATGATGCAGTACCTCCTGGATCAAGGAAGCCAAAGGTCTTCATTATGAAACTTCTTTTTTTTTTAGCTTCAACCTGTACAGGAACGATTGTGAGAGCTTTGTCACCGACCTCAGAAAGACTGTTTGTCTGAACCGAAGTTGAAGCATTCTCTTTGACTCTGCCGTTAGTCTTGGATTCAGATTGTTTGACTTCCTTCTCAACTTTACTTCACTGAATGTGCAATAACTTAGGATGTTTTAAACTGCATATATCACAACCGAATAGTTTGTAACAAGTTTTGCTGATGTGTCCTTTGCATATTCCTTTCATCTTTAAAAAGGTTAATCTTTCATCATACGATCATGTTGTTCTTTGCAATACAAACAGCTTTCCTAAATAGTCTGATTTTTTTTTCATTGTTTCTTTGTTCTTTCTTCTGCTTGTATCTGGTACAGCAGTAACAAAAAGTATTTCCCTTTGGTTTCTGTTCAGATGATGATTTAGCCTCTTTACATCCTTAGGAATTATTGAAGTATCCTTAATATTTCCAAATGCTAGCACATGCCATTCCAAAAATTGTTCAACATCCTCAAAGGTAGCGTCCCTTCCGGAAAGCATCTTAAGCTCTGTAACTTTGGTTCTCCCTAAATCCTTATCTTGTAAGGTAATTTGACAATAATTGTCAAATTAGCAAGCAAATTCATCTCTTGCAAATGTACACTACTTCCCATTGTGTGACAACATCCTCTCAGAAAGAGTGCATATGCTTGTAAAGCCTTTGCATCCTTTGATTTTATTGCTGGCCAAGAAAGAATCTTGTCTATGTGGCCCTTGGGATTTTACTTCATCGCCATGATGATGCAATAATTCTTTTGCCCTTTTGAAACCTTGTTCTGGATCCATATATTGGCAACTTTTGACTAACTCCTTCACCTGTACTCCAGTTTACTGCTCCACTTAATACAAATAATCTTTGGCATTTCTACTGTTACTTTCAATGTGATGTTCAAAGGATTTCATGAACGTCAGATATTGCAATGGATCTCCATTAAAAACTGGAATTTCCTTCCTAGGTAAACCATAAGGATGTTGTTGCTGTGCTAATATAGCAGAAATTTCATCTTATTTTGCTATGAGTGATAATATATTGTCTTGTCCACCATGGCTTGCCACTGGTTGTCTTGTTGTCAATGGAGCTGGCTGAACTGGAACTGGTGCCATTGGTGTTGGACCTTAATATATAAATGATGGCATTAATTGGGTTCCTTGTCATGGCTTTGATGACATTGACTTATTGCTGGCTCTTCAGCAACAAGTGGTTGAGATGTCAGTTTTTGACTATGATCAACTCGCATGGTTGAACCTGGTTGAAATGTTCTTCTTTCGGAAAGATTCGTAAATTGTGTGCTCGGAAAAGATTGAATGTCACTAGACTTTTCCACAGGGTGGCTCATTGACATTTGAGGACTAGAAGTGCCACCTGGGGCTCCTTGCTGAAGTATACTAATTTCTTGAGGCTGCGGTATTGCTTGACCCACTGGTGACTCCTTGGGTACTTCAGGCTGAGTGATAGATCTTGCAGAAGCCTGAGCTAAAGTTTTTACTCTGGCCATCTTCAGAGCATGTGGTTCCTCAAACTCTAGTCTTTTCTTTTCTGTCTTTGATAGTCTTTGTTGTTCTTTTTGCTGAATCTTCATTTCAGCTTCTTTCATTAGCTGCTGATACTTCATTTCAGTTTCCATATCTTCTAAAGCATGTTTCTTTTCACAAACAACTCATGTTGTGCACAGATAATTGCCAAGTCTGCTTGAGCTTTAGCATGCATAGCTGATATGCTTGAAGCAGGCAAAGCTGTACTTGCTCTAGATGCCTTTGAAGACTTTGAAGATCTTCCTACACTAATAACCCTGGAAATACTATCA